>NC_044323.1:119991684-121301684 GCF_007399415.2 Gopherus evgoodei
TAAATTAATGAATTAAATTCTCATATTATCCAAATTGATATTATCACTATGCACTAAAACAGGCTACAGGAGCTGTGAGCAGTGGCTGTCTAATAGTACAGAAATGACTCTCTGTCTCCTCTCTCCAAACCAAACAACCCAAAAAGGCAAATTTTGAAGATTCTGGTTTAACAAATTTTTGAAAATGACATTTCACTTCAAAAACTCACAGGAAATTTTTGAAAACCCATATTTGTTGAGTTAATGTTTTGTTCCTGTTTTTGTTTTGACAAAACAAAACAAACTCACACCCCAAGGGATACAGAGCTTATATGACACAAGATAACACATTTAGCACTCCTGATCATATAGCTCATGAAACTGGCCTACAAGGGAAAAAAAAAAGGATGGGGAAAGCAAAAGCTTTAGGGTTCTATTTTCCATGCTTTGCAGTTTGGCTGGAGTACATTTCCCACTGGACTGCCTTTTTAAATATTCAAAATAATGTAAAATATACCTTTCTAGCAGAGTGAAAGTGCATATATACTGCAGTGGTTATTTTTGTGATTGAAAGAAACATGACACAAAAATAACATGCCTCAAGGCACATTTAGCATTTGAGATTTATAAGTCATGTGCCTGAAAATACAAACTCGGGTTATTTTGTTTGATGTTTTGTGTCTGGTTTAGTTTTAAATGGTTCAAATGAGAGGGCTTCCATTGGCACTGTTGATAATCTCTCATAGATCTAATTTTGAGAACATTGTTTTGATACTCCAACTAATTTCTTGTTCTATATAATCCCACAAATCTTAAATAAATACTTATATCTGTCATCTCTGGATTAAGATAAACAACTTAATCCTTATACCTTTCACAGCTTTGCATTCACTCCTCAGATATCACTTAGCCAAACTATACAGATATAGTTCTCTTAAGGTTTCCTAATAAGTGTATGAGATAAAGTGCATAAACCCCTGTCATAAACAGATAAGTAAGAGTTAATAGAACCAGAAGTACTTCATATCTCTTTTGCCTGTAAAGGGTTAACAAGATCAGTGAGCCTGGCTGCCACCTGACCAGAGGACCAATCAGGGGACAGGATACTTTCAAATCTTGAGGGAGGGAAGTTTTTGTGTGTGCTGTTAAGATTTTGGTTGTCGTTCACTCTGGGGGCTCAGAGGGACCAGACGTGCAACCAGGTTTCTCTCCAATCTCTTCAATACAGGCTCTTATAAATTCAGAATAGTGAGTACTAGGTAGATAAGGCAAGTTAGGCTGATGTTTATTTTCTTTATTTGCAAATGTGTATTTGGCTGGGAGTTCAAATGTGTATTTGGCTGGAAGGAGTTCAGATATGTATTTTGCTGAAAGGATTTTAATTTGTACTTGTATACTTAGGCTGGAAGGGTATTCCCAGCGTCTATAGCTGAAAGACCCTGTACCATATTCCATCTTAAATTTACAAAGATAATTTTTATTCTTTCTTTAATTAAAAGCTTTTCTTGTTTAAGAACCTGATTGTTTTTTTATTCTGGGGTGAGATCCCAGGGGACTGGGTCTGGATCCACCAGGGAATTGGTGAGGAGAAAGGAGGGAAGGGAGAGAGAAAGGTTAATTTCTTTCTGTGTTAGGATTACTTTCTCTCTCAGGGAAAGTCTGGGAGTGGGAGAGAGAAGGAGGGGGGGAAGGTGAATTTTCCTCTCTGTTTTAAGATTCAAGGAGTTTGAATCACAGTGATCTTCCAGGGTAACCCAGGGAGGGGAAGTCTGGGAGAGGCAACGGTGAGGGAAATGATTTACTTTCCTTGTGTTAAGATCCAGAGGGACTGGGTCTTGGGGGTCCCCGGGCAAAGTTTTGGGGGGGACCAGAGTGTATCAGGCACTGGAATTCCTGGTTGGTGGCAGCGCTACAAGTACTAAGCTGGTAATTGAGCTTAGAGGAATTCATGCTTGTACCCCATCTTTTGGACGCTAAGGTTCAGAGTGGGGAATTATACCATGACAAACCCACACTGCAGGAGCCATGAAGGGGTTAATGGCCAGAACAATGACTTCCCCAGCTGTGACCAAGTGGCTGACTAGCAACAGCTGGATAAAAGGCTGCATTTTCAGACAGAGAGGGGAAGCTGCTAAGGCCAGTGATGATCTCAAGGAGGTTCCATGAGTCCTGGCAAGGAACTGCCCATGGAACAGACGCACAGGTCTTACTCTACAAGGTGAGAAGGAGAAAGCTGGACATCTGGAGGCTCACATTTAGTCAGGTTTTCGAGTAGTCCTCAGAGACCCAGAAAGCTTGGAGACTGTGCTTTTAAAGGGCCATGGCATCACTATAGCCCCTTGTATATGGTGTGAAGGATTAAACACTTTCACATTTCAGCTCTTCAATTATTTTTCTTGTTCTTCTCTAAATTTTATCCATTTTGTTCACATTTTTCTGGTATTGACAGGCCCAGAACTAAACACAGTACTCAAAGGGATCTGAGGATCTGGCCCCTACTTTGATCCTACTTGATCAGTTTCTGTTGAATAAGATGATGCAATGGTGGGAAGAAACCTAAAACGCAAACTATTTTAATTTAATCCTTAAATAAATCCTTAAAATGCATCAACAACCAATGAAGCTGAATGACACTTGCGATTAGGAGGGCGGTGAAGTATTAATTTAGTTGCATAACTTTGAATGGAATGAAGACTGTAGTTAGAAGAAAGGATTCCAGTCAAATGAGAATCACAGTAATTTAAACATAATATATAGCTAGAGCTTTGACCAAGGTACTATAGCAAAGGGGAAGGTCAAGGAGTTGCATATTTCAGATATACATTTAAGAAATTAGATCAACAATATAAACTAAAAGAAAGGTAAATGGATTCCCAATTCCTTATCTGTCTTGGGTTTTCGACAGCATCTGAGTGCCTTCAACTTAAAATAGATTAGCAATAGCTCACATGCTCACAGTCTAATTGGTCACCATACATGGGATTGGGAAGGAATTTTCCCCCAGGTCAGACTGGCAGAGACCATTAGAGGTTTTTTACCTTCCTCTGAAGCACTGACTTTGGGTCACTTGCCAGGATTATAAGGGTATATATTAATTCCCTCCTATTGCAGGGGCCTCAGGTACTAGCGCACCTTGGTCCCTCCTACTCTCTGCCTGTAGCACCTAATAGTCCAGTCTCCTTTGGTCCAATTTTGGATGGTTGGATTTGGTGTGTGAGTGGTGGTTGGGGGCTGTGGTGTGTAGGAGGTCAGACTAGATGATCTGATGGTCCCTTATGGCCTTCAACTCTGATGTCTCCAGGAGGCTATGTGGAGTCTTTAGGTCGTCTTCGTTTTTTGAGGCAAAGAAACTCTGCTAGTGGTTGGGTTATTTTTGTTTGTTTTTCTGTTATTGGTCTTTTTTTTTAATGGTATTACTATGAGGCTGAGTTAAGATTGGGTGCCTTAACTATGCATTTCCTTAAGCTTCATAGAATTTAAGGTCAGAAAGGGACCATTGGATCAAATAATCTGACCTCCTGAATATCACAAGTCATTGAATTTCATGCAAATACCCTATATTGAGCCTACAATGACTTCAGTTATACTAAAACATCATATTCCTCTGGATATTAAACTGTTGCTGAAAACAGAGACCAAGGCACCACCAATGCCTGAGGTTCCTGCAAAGTAAAATCAGAATAATATTAAAGGCTGAAAAATACAAGGAAGTAAAAAATATGAGAAGAAAGTAATGCACGGAACCCCCCCAGAGCAAACAATTTGGTAGTGCCCATTATCTTGTGCCTGCTCACTGACCTCACTAGGCAGAGGATCTGTTAAATCTTTTGGTGGATGTTCCTAGGTCACTAAGGTTTGTGCACATATTTGATTTAGTAAGTCTGTGCTGATATATTTTAAAATATTTTTTAAACAAAGATAGAGTTGCAATCTGTTGTTGCTTTTGGAGTTGATTCAGTCACACATAGTGTCTCAAGAATCCTAAATGTTGACTCACACAGTAAAGTGAAGAGGTCTCTGGAGGCACATTCACTCTTCCATAAACAATATAAATCATTACATCCAGTCCAAGTTGTTCAGAGATTATCATACAGTAATAAATATCCTTAGCCTTTATCTGATGTTTCTAATTGTTCTTGTTCTTCAGCATGCATTTGACTTTTCTTCCTGTAAATGCCACCTCACAAACAATCATTTTAGATCCCATTGTTTCAGGACAGAGTTGATCACTTCCACACAACCTTCTCAATTGTTGTTTGGAGGAAAAGTAGTTAACCCTCTAAAAAGGACTAATTATTGAATAGTACTGAGACCATGCATACAAATATTCACAATTTTCAGACCAGAAAAAATTTTTATAACTCAAATATAAACACTTGAAAATGTGGGCTTTAATGGGAACTGAGATAGATTCTTAATAATACTTTTCAGGAAATAAGATTGTTCATAATAAAATACATTTTGTGAGAATGGCATGCACAGTTACTGCATATGTGTTTGCACTATAAATCCAGGGCACCTAAGTTGTTTGTGCCCTTGGCATAAGGAACTGGGATTTTCCATCGTAATACATTTTGTGTTTGCTCTTAACTGAGATTTGAGAAAGATCCAGATCGTATGGCTGGACGCTTGCTACTTTTGAGTATCTTGTTTACTGAGTTAGTATATGTATAAAAGTGACAGAAAATACTGATAGTAAAACTATGACGTAGAAAAGAATGCTGCAAGCAACTATATGATGCCAATAAACATGGGCCATCTTTCCCCTGACTTCTATGAGTTTTGGATCACCACCTATATGAGCCCTATCTCTTTTAGAGATGTTCATACTGTGTCATGTTTATCGGTAGATTTTACATTTCAAAGTGTAATTCATGCAATAACTCTTGGCATCTGTACATATTCTTAAAATATGTCGGGTATATATATATGCATAAAGGCTCTGCTGCTGCTCTTCATACAAAGCAATATTATTTAAAAATAACCACAGATGGGTGTGAATGTCAGGCAAACAATAAATAATGCCCTTTTTTATTTTAACAAGATACTAGTATATTGCAATATTATCCACAATCCACACAATAACCTCTGCTAATATGGGGTTTGTAAATAGAATATCATGTTAACTGTTTGAGATTGTACTTCTGAGTGTTGTCTTTTTGCAATGGAAACATACCTCTTTCCACATTTTTATGTGCTCATTTTATTGTGCCTGCTATCACATCTCTCTCTGATTACATGACAAGCTGTTTCATCCCCTTCTACTTTTTCAAGCAATTTTCTAGGTCATGATTGCATGAGACTTCCCTGTTTAGGGATCTGAGGAGATTTTCTAGTGTGTCTTTCAGCAAGCAAATTACATTCACCGTTTGGACACTTAATTTTGACATAGCAATTTCTGTTTGTATTTTACCATTCTCTATTATTTTCTTCAGAAAAATGTGAAGTATGTTTATACATTTGGCAATGAAAGTCATTTGTAAAATATTTAAAATGTAGTCCCTTCAATAAATATTGAACATAGATGCAATTGATATTTATTAAATTCAATCCAGCACCCTTCACAAGCTCTATTCAACTTTCAATTTAAAATGTTTAATATAGTAGATTATTAGGGTTGGAAGGGACCTCAGGAGATCATCTAGTCCAACTCCCTGCTCAAAGCAGGATCAATCCCCAAATGGCCCCCTCAAGGATTGAACTCATAACCCTGGGTTTAGGAGGCCAATGCTCAAACTACTGAGCTATCCCTCCCCCCATAAGTATTTTAGATTGAATTTATCTGACTTTTTTGATGTAGTGTAAAAGCTTGTGTTTCTCTGCTTTCTTATCTTACAAATGATTTCATTGTGTTTGTGGAATATACTGTTGAGTCAAATTATTGTGGCAAGTTACATTTTTTTAAATGTAGGATAAGTAAATCTGGCTGGTAAAAGAAGAGTGTTTTCCCATCAAAGATCATGTCAATACAGTCTGTAAGCATTCTCACAGGGAATAATTCCTCACCCCGGATCATCCCCTTCTGCGGTAAATCCTACAGGAGTAGGTTCAAAGGTTAGAAGTTTCTGCAAGAGATTATTATGGTGCTGGAGATGTGGAATTTCCCCAGTCATGGAAATGACCACAGGGCCATATCCCAAACCTGGAAGAAAGGCAAAAGATGATCTCGTGACCCAAGAGAACTGAGTTCTATTCTTGGCTGTGTTACCCAGCTTTAGATAGGGAGTCTGTAAGTCACTCACACCAAAATGTTCATAATTAAGTTCCTTATTTTCTGAGTGCCACACCTGAGATTCCTAGAGTGAAACTGTGACTCCACTAAAATCAACAGTTCTTCTTCAAGTGATTGCTCATGTGTATTCCACAGTAGGTGTGTGCGCTCGCCAGGTGCACCGGTGCCAGAAGTTTTTCTCTTAGCAGTACCCCTGGAGTGGCGCCTTTATATCGTGCTATAAGGGGAGCTGTGCACTCCCCCCACCCTCAATTCCTTCTTGCCACCAGTGAAGGTAGTTGGAACTTCATACTCCAGCCTTGCTGCAGCTTCTCTAATGAGCCTTAGTAGTACAGTTCTTCAATAGTTTTTCCAGTTAGTCGTCTGAGCTCGGGGCATGCCCCATGCCCCAGGCTTCAAGTCGTGTGACTCCTGTCACAGTTCTATGCCAAGAAGTGACCCACACACGCATTGTCTCTGCTGCTTGGGCGAGACCGATGTAAGTGAGCACTGCAGAATCTGTAGATCTTTCAAACCGCGGACTAAGAAGGAGAGGGTCATTAGACTTCGCGCTCTCCTAATGGAATTAGCGCTGACCCCGGCACCGGCAAGCTGAATGGATTCGGCACCTGGCATTGCGTCTTCGTTACAGAGTGAAGTCCCCTCCACTAGCTGGCACCACTCCCCTTCAAAGAAGCAAAGGAAGACTCAGCGGCACCGAGAGAAAGATAGGAGTGAGGCTGGACCCGAGCTGGGCAGCCCACAATCCCCCTTGAGACCCAGGTGTCTGACTCACGTTGTGCGGAGCAGCCTAGTCCCGTCCATGCATGCCTCCCCTGCAGAGAGGATGCCATCGACGCCGGAGGTGGCACAGGCCATGCGTGACATTTTAACCCTCCCAGTACCAGGCGCGCTGCTTGAGACGGGCCCCCAGTCTCGAGGGAAGCCACCACTGGGAGCACAACAACCCTCCCCGACGCAGTATAGTCCCCGCTCTGAGGACCGCTCGCTGCCTCACTCTATGTGGTCTTCCCACAGCTCGTGCCAGCCCTCTACCCCGCTTAGGCTGACGGGCTCACCACTCGCGAGGGAGCCTCGGGGCTCCTCTATGCCCTGTGACTGGGGACACAGGCACTGGGATCAGCGGTGCTGACACTCCTCCTTGCGTCGAAGCTACCAAAGCCAATCCCGTCGCCACTGATGTAAACGTTCCGATTCGAGCTTCTGCTCTACCAGACATCGTGCACGGGACTTATCTCGTGATTCACCAGCACTGAAGCGCTGTAGCTCTAGCCACCGGGGCGAGTACAGGAGCAGCACCTTGAATGGGTACTGATCTTCGTCCTTGAGGTCCTGGTCACGTGGATAGCACTGTCACGGGCACTGTCACTCATGTCGCTCCGATGGTACCGTGCGGTCATCAGCGACCTTCACATCAGCACCCAGCCGCCCGTCTCCAAGTCACGCGGCTCTGCGAGAGCAAACTGCACTGCCCGGCACCCAAGTCGGTCAGTGGCACGGATCACTGTGGCAAGGGCAGTGGTGTCAAGCGGCACTGTGGCCACAGATCCCCGCCCAGGCAAGACCCACTCAGTCCCAGGAGCATCTCAGGCTCCTTTGGCCTCCCCTCCATGACAGAGGGAGAAATCAACAGGTCTCGAGCCGACAGCATTGCGCGCCGACTCTGACCTGAGGATCGACCCACCAGTACTGTCCAACGCCCTAGGCTCCGTGCTGGTGCCCCCGCCGGTGCCAGAGGATACCATAGCGGCACCGCCGCCCATCCCACAAGAGGACTTCAAGGCTCACCAAGAGCTCAAGTGGGTGGCGTCCAATCTCCAGCTCCAGGCTGAGGAGATGGAGGAGCTGTCTGACTCTCTCTTTAATGTACTGTCATCCTCGGCACTGGGCCATTTGGCCCTAACTCTCCACCAGGGGATAGCCAATATCTCGACTACCCTATGGCAAACCCCAGCTTCCTTGGCTCCCATGTCTAAGAAAGTGGAGAAGAAATACCTTGTGCTGACTAAGGGCCATGAATATCTGTACTCTCAGTTGGCATCTAGCCTGGTGGTAGAGTCAGTTAACCACTGGGAATGTCAAGGTCACCCATCCCTCAGAACAAAAATACTAGGAGACTGGACACGTTTAGCAGGGAGGTTTATTCCTCGGCCAGTTTCCAGCTCAGGGTGGCCAATCACCAAGCCCTTCTAAGTTGATATGACTTCAATTCAGGCAGGTCCCTACCAAAGTTCGAACCTCTCCTCCCAGAGTGGGACAAAAAGGAGTTAAGGGCTCTGGTAGAGGAAGGAGTGTCAGTGGCAAAAGCAGCCCTCCAGGCGGCATCAAACACAGCAGACACAGCAGCCCGTTTGATGGCCTCTGCCATATCCATGCGCAGGGCGTTGTGGCTTCTCCTGTCCGGACTGTCCGCAGAGTCCCAGTCCTTGATGCAGGACCTTCCCTTTGACGAGAAACCGTTGTTTGTGGACCAAACTGATGTCCACCTGCATGGGATGAAAGACTCCAGTACAATACTGCAAACCTTGGGCCTGTACGTCCCTCCGGCAAAGGACAAACCCAGGCCACAAACTTCAGTTCCTCCTGCTAGGGGCAGATACAAGCCCCCACCTAAGAGACCGAGGGAAGAGAGACGCAGGTCCCAGCCTCAATTTCGCTTGGCCCCACAGCCTGGCCCCTCAAAGGGCAAAACACAGGGAAAGAGACAGTTTTGACTCTTTGCAAGGGGCCACCAGGCTTGTTTCCAGGGAGATCCCCCAGTTAATAAAGTTTGTGTTCTGCAACAGTTTATTTGCCTTCTGAGTGGAGTGGTCCCGGATAACATTGGACCAGTGGGTCCTCAACACTATTTCCAAGGGCTACACATTGCAGTTCACTTCACTCCCCGCCCTGCCTGCTCCGGGCGAGCCTCGGGGACCCGAAGAAGGCTCACCTCCTAGAACAAGAGGTGGCGCACCTCCTCCACTTGGAGGCGGTGGAAAGGGTACCAGTAGAATTTCAGAACAAGGGTTTCTATTTCTGGTATTTCCTGATCCTGAGGGAAAAAGGGGGGCTCAGGCCCATCTTAGACCTCCGGGATCTCAACAGTTTTATGGTCTGCTACAGGTTCCATATGGTATCCTGGGCCCCCATCATCCCCTCCCTGGACCCGGAGGATTGGTTCGCAGCCCTGGATCTCCAGGATGAGTACTTCCATATCCATATTGTCGAGGGACACAAGTGTTTCCTCCAATTCCTGGTGGGGGGTGGGGACCATTACCAGTTCACGGTCCTCCCGTTTGGCCTTTCCACAGCCCCCAGAGTTTTCAGCAAATGCATGGCGGTGGTAGCAGCCTATCTCCAGAGGAAAGGGGCACAAATTTTCCCTTACCTGGGCGATTGGCGTCTCAAGGGCAATTCTTGGTCCCATGTACAGGGCCAGGTGGGACATATTCTGTTCACATGTACAGATCTCGGCCTAGTGGTAAATGAGACCAAGTCTACGTTAGTTCCGGTTCAACGCATACAGTTCATAGGGGCTCTACTGGACTCATTAGAGGCCACAGCCTCTCTTCCCCGGGACAGGGTTGAGACCCTAAAAGGTCTCACTGCCTCAGTCAGGGCCTTCCCAGTGATGATAGCGAGGGCGTGCCTTCAGAGCCTCGGTCACATGGTGACATGCACATCTGTGGTTCGCCATGCCAGGCTCAGAATGAGGCTCCTCCAGCTCTGGCTGGCCTCCCAGTATTCCTAGGCCTGGGACAGGCTGGACAAGGTTGTCACAATACCGTCCCAGGTAGTTGCTGCCCTACAATGGTGGTCCCTCCCGCGCAACATGCTGCAAGGGGTCCCCTTGCAAGAAATCTCCTCCTCAGTAGACCTGGTGTCGGATGCCTCGGACCTCAGCTGGGGAGCCCATATAAGGAACATTCAAACCCAAGGGAGATGATTGGCCTCGGAATTATCCCTACACATAAACGTCAGGGAGCTCAGGGCGATACAGCTGGCATGCATGGCCTTCAGCAGGCACCTTTGTGGGAAGGTGGTCAGAGTCCTCACGGACAATATGGCTGAGATGTATTACATCAACAGACAGGGAGGAATGCGCTCCTCGACCCTATGCCTGGAAGCCGAGCCTATGGGAGTTCTGTATAGCCCATGATATCTCCCTGCGAGCCTTCCACCTACCCGGCACCCACAATGTGCAATCCAATCACCTCAGCAGTATTTTTTCCCACCAGTACAAGTGGTCACTCCACTGGGAGGTCACTCTACAGCTCTTCCGAGAGTGGGGAGTTCCCTGGGTCGACCTCTTTGCAACTGCCCAGAACCAATGCTGCCCCCAGTTCTGCTCCAGGGGAGGGGAGGGAAGGGGGGGACAATCTCAGATGCCTTCCTCCTTCAGTGATCGGGCCAACTTTTCTATGCCTTCCCACCATTCCCCCGATAGGCAAAGTCCTGCAAAAAGTAAAAGCAGACAGCACGCAGGTCATCCTCAAAGCCCCGGAATGGGCCCATCAACACTGGTACGAGACCCTCCTGCAACTCTTAGCGGCTCCTCCGTGGAGGTTGCTGCTTTGTCCGGATCTCCTCTCCCAGGAAGGGGGATGCCTCCTTCACTCCAACCTGGCCATGCTTCACCTGACAGCGTGGTTGCTCCGTGATTAGATAAGGAAGAGGGGAGGTGTTCGGAGAACGTCAAACGAGTTCTGTTGGAAAGCAGAAAGATGTCCACTCAATGGACGTACCTGGCCAAATGGTCTAGGTTCTCTAGGTGGGCGGGGAAGCGGGGAACTTCCCCATCATCTGCATCACTCCAATTCATTGTCGATTACCTCTTGTCCCTTAGGACCCAAGGGCTAGCTCTTGCCTCTGTCAGGGTGCATTTGGTGGCCATATCGGCCTTTCACCCGCCAGTACAGGGCCACTCGGTCTTTTCCCACAGTATGACCTCCCACTTCCCAAAGGACCTGGATCGTTCATTCCCATATGCTAGGCCCCCTGTGCCACAATGGGCTCTAGACCTAGTGTTATCCTGCCTCACGGGTCCTCCCTTTGAACCCTTGGATATGTGTTCCTGGTCTCACCTGTCAAGAAAGGTAGCATTCCTTGTGGCTATTACGTCAGCCCGGTGTGTCTCAGAGCTTAAGGCCTTGACCCTGGAACCCCTGCATATGGTCTTCCACAAGGATAAGGTCCAGCTTCGCCCACACCCTGCTTTTCTCACGAAGGTGGTCTCCACCTCCCATATGGATCAGGACATTTTCCTACCGGTACTCTGTCCTAAGCCCCACTTCTCCAATGAGGAGGCCGCCTACACAAGCTAGATGTGCGTAGGGTGTTGGCTTTTTACCTAGACCGAACCAGGCCGTTCCAGAAATCCTTGCAGCTGTTCATTGCATCGGTCGAACGGATGAGGGGACAACCGATTTCCACCCAGCGCCTTTCACGCCGAATCACCTTGTGCATACGTGTTATGAACTGGCAGGGGTTCCCTCACTGCCTGTTGTTAAGGCGCATTCTATGAGAGCTCAGGCCTCGTTGGCTGCCTATGTACCTCACATCCCTATCCAGGACATATGCAAAGCTGCCACATGGTCCTTTGTCCACACCTTTTCTTCGCATTATGCAATCGTCTCCCAAGCACGGGATGACACTGGGTTTGGTAGGGCGGTATTGCATCCCGGAAACCCGGAAACTAACCTCCATCAGACATAGCTTGGAGTCACCTACTGTGGAATACACATGAGCAATCACTCAAAGAAGAAAGGACAGTTACCTGTTCCGTAACTGGCGTTCTTCGAGATGTGTTGCTCAGGTATATTCCACATCTTGCCCTCCTTCCCCTCTGTCGGAGTTGTCTGGCAAGAAGGAACCGAGGGTGGGGAGAGTGCGTAGCTCCCCTTATAGCACTATATAGAGGCGCCACTCCAGCGGTTGCAGCGGTGCTCCCCCCCACGGGTACTGCTAAGGGAAAAACTTCCGGCACCGGTGCACGTGACGAGCATGCACACCTACTGTGGAATACACCTCAGCAACACATCTCAAAGAATGCCAGTTATGGAATAGGTAACTCCTTTTTATCTTGTATTGAGGGTCCTATTGAAACCAACAGGTTTCCTACCGCTAGAAACTAATTTTCAGAAGTGTTGAGCACTTACAACTGTACTTGATGTCAACAGGAGCTGTCGGTGCTCAGCAACTCTGAAAAATGACATCCTAGATTTTTTAAGTTGGGTACCTAGGTAGTGAGGCACTCAGAATTAATGGACATAGGTGAATTTGGGCCTTAATTGCTGTTCTTCAGTTCCCTATCTATAAAATGGGCAAAGCAATTCCACCCACCCTTCACATGGGTATTGTGAAGACATTCATTTATTTTTGTGAGGCACTCAAGCACTATGTGTGATGGATACCCTAGAATAGAAAATGAATAGTCTGGTCTGGGTTTGGTTTGTGTGCAAATCTATTAGAGTTCTTTGAAGAGATCTACAAACATATGGACAAGGGGGATCCAGTGGACATAGCGTACTTAGATTTCCAGAAAGCCTTTGACAAGGTCCCTCACCAAAGGCTGTTACGTAAATTAAGCTGTCATGGGATAAAAGGGAAGGTCCTTTCATGGACTGAGAATTGGTTAAAAGACAGGGAACAAAGGGTAGGAATAAATGGTAAATTTTCAGAATGGAGAGGGATAACTAGTGGTGTTCCCCACGTGTCTGTCCTAGGACCAATCCTATTCAATTTATTCATAAATGATCTGGAGAAAGGGGTAAACAGTGAGGTGGCCAAGTTTGCAGATGATACTAAACTGCTCAAGATAGTGAAGACCAAAGCAGACTGTGAAAAACTTCAAAAAGATCTCACAAAACTAAGTGATTGGGCAACAAAATGGCAAATGAAATTTAATGCACATTGGAAAAAATAACCCCAACTATACATACAATATGATGGGGGCTAATTTAGCTACAACTAATCAGGAAAGAGATCTTGGAGTCATCGAGGATAGTTTTCTGAAGATGTCCATGCAGTGTGCAGAGGCGGTCAAAAAAGCAAACAGGATGTTAGGAATCATTAAAAAAGGGATAGAGAATAAGATTGAGAATATATTATTGCCCTTCTATAAATCCATGGTACGCCCATATCTTGAATACTGTGTACAGATGTGGTCTCCTCACCTCAAAAAAGATATACTGGCACTGGAAAAGGTTCAGAAAAGGGCAACTAAAATGATTAGGGGTTTGGAGAGGGTCCCATATGCGGAAAGATTAAAGAGGCTAGGACTCTTCAGCTTGGAAAAGAGGGGATATGATAGAGGTATATAAAATCATGAGTGATGTGGAGAAAGTGGATAAGGAAAAGTTATTTACTTATTCCCACAATACAAGAACTAGGGGTCACCAAATGAAATTAATAGGCAGCAGGTTTAAAACAAATACAAGGAAGTTCTTCCTCATGCAGCACACAGTCAACTTGTGGAACTCCTTGCCTGAGGAGGTTGTGAAGGCGAGGACTACAGCAGCATTTAAAAGAGAACTGGATAAATTCATGGTGGTTAAGTCCATAAATGGCTATTAGCCAGGATGGGTAAGGAATGGTGTCCCTAGCCTCTGTTCGTCAGAGGATGGAGATGGATGGCAGGAGAGAGATCACTTGATCATTGCTTGTTAGGTTCATTCCCTCTGGGGCACCTGGCATTAGCCATTGTCAGTAGACAGATACCGGGCTAGATGGACCTTTGGTCTGACCTGGTACGGCCATTCTTATATTCTTAAATTAGGCATAGGAGCCACACATTGAATGATGATAAATAAAAATACTGAATAGCTTCATTCACCAAGCACTTTTTATCCTGTGCACTGAATGAGATATAGGTCCCAAGGATAAAAATGTGTCAGTTTAATTAAAGATTGTATCACAATGCATTTGCACAAAAGGGCAGAATTAAGAATGCAGCACCAACGTTAATTCTGACATTTTCTAATTTCTGAATACTTGACTATGCAACCATAACAGGTTTTAACATGGCTTGTGTGCGTATAGTTAAAAGCACACATTTACAAGGTGTACAAAACAAACCTACAACACCGTGTAAACGTCTTTGGTAACACGAAGCAGATCTGTCACTCCATTTTTATTCATAAATATTTTTCTATTCCAGCGACACTTCCACCATGAGAAAACTCGGACTTTATATTCCTGGGACTGTTACCTTCGAAATCTCAATGCATATTGAAGAGAAGCAGCAGCACACAGCCGAGGCAGCGTTTCCCTAACAGAACAGGCGGACCAGGGTAGGCTGGGTAGTTTTAACAGACAAACTTCTCCAAGCGCAGGGCGAGCTCCCCTGCGCCCTTCACCCCGTGACCGCCCAGCGCCCAAACACCCACCTGCCGGGGCCACACCGGCGAGCGGGGCAGGCCGCGATCTCCGCGAGCGACACTCTTCAGCCGCCGCCCAGACACGGGCCCAGCCCGGGCTTCAACCGCACAGGCCAGCGCCACGCTGCGCGCATGCGTGATGAGAACGGGGCCAGTTTCAGTCCGGCCGCCCCTTGCGCAGCCCCTCCCGCCCCCCGTGCGGGAGTGTGGGGCCCCAGGCCTCCGCGGGGGGGCTGGAGAGGCTGGCGCTGCGCGTGCGCGTAGCGACGGCCAGTCTAGTGGGTGAGAGTGAGGCTGAGAGACTGCACAGCCCGGCTGCAGTTCACAGCCCCGCCCTCTCGCGCTGGCGCCTCGCAGTTGCCGTAGCCGCCTCGCGCGGGGTCAAAGGGGCGGTGCGCGAGGGAAATGGCGGCGCCCCTGAGAGTCTTTCATGTTGCCTGTTGCGCGAACCGGGCTGGCGGCGGGGCCGTGTCGTGGGGGCGGGGCGGGCTCCTGGCCTTCGGCACCTGCCGCTCCGTGGCGCTCTACGAGCCCGAGGTGAGGGGCGGGCTGAGGTGAAAGTTGACCCTACGGGGCTTCCACGGGCTGGTGATTTAAGGGCCTGGGGCTCCCGGCAGGGACCGGACCCCTGGGCCCTTTAAATTGCCGGCCGAACCCCACTGCCGGAGCCCCGGGGTAGCGGCAGCGATTTAAAGGACCCGGGGCTCCAGGCGCTCGGGCCCAGGGTCCTTTACGTCACCGCTGGAGCCTGCTGCCGGAGCCCTGGGGTAGCAGTGGTGGCCAGGAGCGCTGGGGCTCAGCTGGCAATTTAAAGGGCTCGGGGCTCCCAGCCATGGCCAGAGTCCTGGGCCCTTTAAATCTAAGCCTGAGCCCCGGGGCTCTGGCCACCTCCACAACTGGTAGCTCTGGTTGTGATTTAAAGGGCCTGGGGATTTAACAGCTCCCCACCCCCGTTCCAGTTGAGGTCCCGCCCCCTTCTGGCTGAGGCTCTGTCCCGTCCTTTTCCCCCGCTCTCACTCAGGACTCTGGCGTACCGATAAGTCCTTTAAGTCACAGGTTCTCAAAACTGGTCTGCTACTTGTTAAGGGAAAGCCCTTGGTGGGCTGGGCCAGTTTGTTTACTTGCTGCGTCCACAGGTTTGGCCGATCACGGCGCCTAATGGCCTCGGTTCAATGGCCAATGGGAGCTGCTGGAAGAGGTGCAGGTCAAGGGATGCGCAGGCCGCCCTTCCCGCAGCCCCCATTGGACTGCAGTGGTGAACTGGGGCCAGTGGCAGCCTTCATCAGCCAAACCGGCCCAGCATGCCTGGGGCATTCCCTGAACAAACAACATACTGGTTTTGAGTACCACTGCTTTAAGTTAGTTTCACTCTGGGGGGTGGGATGGTGACCTCATTTATCCCCCAGTTAGGGCTGCTGCAGGGTCTGCTGGTCTCAGGAGTTCCACCGTGCACGCCTCAGCCCCGCAACCGCCTCACACTCCAGTGGGCAAGGCCCCCGTCTGTTCAACCTCCAGTGGTCTGCAGGCGCTGTTGGGCCTCCCTGCTTCGTTTTCGTTGCAGCCCCACCCCACAGCGACTTGGTTATCAGCTCTTGCCAGCTCTTCTGCTTAATGTGCTGGCCACAAGCCGCCTCAGCTGCATGCGCACTGGGGAACTGAGTTCATGTGCTCGGGCTGGCAGCATTTACCCGGCATGGAAACCCATGTTTTAACCAGGCCAGTTCTGTGTGTAGATGGGCCTGGCCCGCAGGGGTGGGGTTTCCTGGCACTGCCGTCAGTGCCTGCCCCTGTGAGAGCAGCTGGTGTAATGTGAAAACTCTGAATCTTAAATTCGCTACATGTAGTAGTTACTGATATTAAACTGCTATCTGACCTGCTCTGCTACTGTAAAAGCCGTAGCAAATTGGAATCTGTATCAGTTACTGGTATGTAAAGTTGTTCCTATTTGCTGACTTGTCCTAATTTGCTAAAACTTGACAGTGGTATGGAATGGAAGCATAATGTCTTCAGCTTCCAAAGAACCCTGCTTGGTGTACATATGTATCAATTACTTCTTAATTGAATGAGGGCTTTTAAACATCATTTATTTTGCAGCCTCATTTACTGTGCTAACACAACATAGCAAGTGCAAGACTAGAAACACAGATGTCCTTGCTGAAACTATTAGCAAGTACTTATACATATTTTTAATGAGTAGTTGTTATTAAAATATAAATTAAATAGCACAGTGACACATCTGCACAATAACACAGGTAAATGATGTAGTGCTAAGAGTAATTGAGGGAATCCCAGCAGCAAATAAGTTTGTGAACTGCTAAGATACTTTATGCACTCATATAAACTGATAAGAGATTCTTTGTTTGTGAAGGGGTGTATGTAAAATATTGCACTGAATCAAGTCTCCTGCAGCACCTTAGTAAGTTACATCAGCCAGAGAGGAGCTATGGTGACTAGGCATTGGGATGCCTGTGCCTTTAATAACCCAGTAGGAAGCCCATGCTGAGAGGCACTGTCCTTTGGGAGGGGAAATGAAGAAGTCCCTCTGACCAAATTAAAAAGCCCCTTTGCCCCCACACCCTGTTTTTGCAAACACTGGTGTTTCAGTCCACTGGTGTAACTGTTACCCTCTCTGTCCCTGCCTGTGCTGGGGTTTTGCCCTCTGCCACTCTCTGGCAGCGCTTCATCCCTGGGCTTAACCCTAGCTCTTATCCCCCAGCCCTGGTTTTGTCCTTGAGCCCCTATCCTAACCCTGCCTCCGTGTGCCTGAACCCCCTGGCCAGTCAATTTCCGTCTTGTGCTCACCTCCCGGCCATCCTCCTCCTTCATTTTGCCCCTTTTTAACTTATGTAAAAAGCAGTCGACAGAATCCAATGCCAAGTAAAGGCAGGGTGAAGGGCTGTGGCTTCAGCAGATGTTACTGAGTATGCTGAGTTCGTGTGATATACCATAAGTAGCAAATTAAGACAGAGAGCAGTTTTTCCTCACTCAGCCTCCCTTTGGCTGGGGGTCTGTGTGTCTCCCTCCATCTCCCTTTTCTCCACTTTGCTTCTGGTGTCCAGGCTGCTAGCCCCATGACTGCCCTGAGTGGTTGAAGGACCCACCTGCCATTAAAACACTAACATCAAGAAGGTGTTTGATCTTTTTTTCTATAACTTGTTCCTTCTTGAGCAAGCTCTCCAACACATCAGGAAGTTGTTAGATAAATGTCCCTTCTTAAAGCTTTGGCAGTGTGGCTCACCTGCCCTTGTTTTTATAAAACATAAATTTCCTCAAAAACAGTTAAGCAACTAAATGTTTTCTTTCTTTTCTCAGAAAAGAAGAGTAGTTGCTATGCTGAATGGTCACACTGGTAGAGTTAATTGTGTGCAGTGGATTCACAAGCAAGATGGCTGTAAGTACTAAGCAAGCTGTGTTTACAAATACCACTTTTGTTCTATGCTAGAACAGGATTCTTAGTTTTCATGTGCTCATCTGAGAACTGGTGAATCCAGGATGCTGTCAACTTGCAATCTTGTCAATTTAAAAATTTGAATTAAATAGTTGTTTGTGTGGTAACTGACTCCACATCCACTTGTCAGTTTTGATTTCATTTGATTTTTAACCATGCTTTGCTATTTTACAAAAATGCTGCTCCCTCCTGTTGCTTGGCAAAAGACCCATGCAAATGAGAAACTGAGCGTGGTCCTAATCTTGCAAATACTATGGCTTCGCTTCAGAGTTAACTTCAGTTATTGAAACCTGGTTTAGCCTACCCTGGGTGTGAATGGCGACTGTGCACTGGTGCTGTACTCACACTAAATTTGTTAAAGCAGTGGGTACTACTGCCTCTCTGCATAGGTAATCTGCCTTCCCAAGAGGCAGTAGCTAGTGCTGTTTGCACTGAGAGTTATGTCAGCATAGCTACATTTTTCTGGGATATACGTTTTTCACACCACTGAGAGATGTAGCTGTGCTGATATAAGTTCCCATTGTAGACAAGTCCTGAGTTTACTCTTCAGTAAAAACAAGTTTTTAAACTCATGTATAATTTTATTAATTTGAGTAATACCGTTGACTTTAATGGGGCTAATAATTTTAATTAAACTACACAGATGTTAAGTGTTTGCACAATTAAAGCCAATAGAGGGAGACAGTGAAAAGGACTTTACAGAAAGCACTGTCTGATGCAGAAAGTAAAACTAGAAATAATGATTTTTTTCGCTAATAATCTGTTATAATCATCTTGGGATAGAGGCTTTGATAAAACCTACAGGGGGGGACTTATGATTAGGAAATCTCCTCACAGATATTCTTTACCTCATCCTACTTGGATAAGGTTTGTTTTTTTTCCTGGCCGGAGAAAAAGTCATCCAAAAATCTGGTGGACCCTAGTAGCTACTAAGATACTTGGAGGATACTCAAAGTTAAGACCCCAGGAGCTATGAATAACTCTTGTGTATATTGTGCTGGCTAGAAGGAGAACAGTGTATCCTACACCAGCCAGCCCCCTGGTGTGCCAATCTGCCTCAGCTCCACCCCTCAACTCCTTGTGCAGTCTGTGGACCAGCCAGAAAGTCTTCTGAAGAGTCTGGGATGTGTGCACTGGGGTTGAGGGGTCGGGGGGAGAGTGACATTATGGTGTCACTGAGGTAGCTGAGCTCCAGTTCCACATAGTGAGAGATCTGTGCATGGATGATTCCTATGTGAATCTCAGGGTGGTGATCTGATCTGGACCTTTAAGTGTGACTGATAAGGACTGCAGATAGAAAGTTTCAGAGAGAAATGTGACTTTATTTTGAGCTTATAACAGAGCATATTAAAAGAGATTATTTTTCTTCTACTCCTTGCTCTGCAGCTGCTTCCCAGTTGGCTGTGACTGCTGTGGGGAAATGTTTCTGTTCTTCACAGTACATAATTGGTGGTTAGTACCTGTGACTGAAGCTCTTTAAATAGAGGAGTGAAGTGTGTTTTTTAGAACAGTTCTTCTTCTGTCCCCATGCTTTTTCAGTAGGGAGGAACTTGAATCCAAGTGGTGGTAGAGAGTGCTGCAGCATCTTCAAAGAGTACAGACAATTTGAAAGTCATATTTATTAGAAAATGTTATACGGAGAAGTAATCACTAAGATTACAATTAAAAGATTACAGTAATTTTTCTAATATTCATTGTGTTTACTTTGAGGATTTGACAATACTTTGTACATAATCAGTTTCATTGATTTTTTTTCTTTCTTTTTTTTTTTTTAATGGTCAGTTGCTCTTCTTGTTTTTACCTATGAGGTACACATTCCTGTGAGGGGAGGGAATTTCAGTGCTTTTCCTCAGGCACTTTAAGAGGGCATTTTTGGTGTTTTTGTGACAAGTTACTCCTTGTTGCTGAAAAAACCATTATATGCAACAGCAGGGAAACAGAAAAAACTATTATAAAACTAATTTAAAATGGAATTAAAAAAACAAAGTAGGACACAATATTTAAGGAGTTCTTCACTGGTAAATGTGAAATTAGTCATCTTTAAAAATAAATAAAATTTGCAAAGCTTCAGGAGCCTCATCCAGTACCCACTAAAATCAAAGGGAGTCTGCCCACTGAGTTCAGTGGATATTTAATCATGCTCTGTGTTCCATGCCCCGGGGTAGAGTGATCAGAGTGCATTTGATTTCTCCTCTGAATACTTTTGTTGTTTGTTTTATTTTTTAATAAAATATTGGCAAACTGGAAATGTGTTGAAGCAGATTTGACAAATATTTTGAAAATGTAATGCATTACATGGCCCTGCTTCTAGACTGTTCTTGGAGTTTGGAGTTCTATGTATTATTGTCTTGCAATACCTGTAAAAAATTGCAGCATGCAATATGTAAGTTTGAGAATGTCATGATCTCTGCTGAAAAAAGTCTTCTGAAAATGTTTAGGAAACATAGCTGAAGAGATTGTAATTATAGGAAGCACAAAGAGCAATGTCCCTTTGTGAACCTTTTAAAATATATATTTCTGCCTTAAGGCTTTCTGCAAAATTGTCTAGCACTGTACGAATAAACAAAATACAATTAATGGTGTGTGCGTGTGTGTGAGAGATGGAGTGGGGGAGTATGGAGGGAGTGTAGCGGCTTCATTATTAAAATTACATCTACATTTCCATTATAAGCACTATTTCCCATCCTTCCCCTCCTAACTGTTGATTGGAGAAAGTTATTTTTTTCTGAGAATTTTTGTGGTTACTAAATTTCTATATGAAGAAGTGGGAACATTGCTTTGTACTAAATGCATTGTATAATTAATATTGACAACCAGGGGAAAGGAACGCAAGCCCCAAACAGGTAAAGAACAGGTTAAAGAAAATTTCTGTGTTAGATCTATTCAAGTCAGCAGGGCCTGATGAGACCCATAGCAAGAGGAACAAAAAGTGCCACCATTGCTAAACAACAAGTGTTGAAGCAAAAAGGCATCCTTTAAAAATTGGAAGTTAAATTTAGTGAAGAAAATAGAAAGGAGCATAAGCTCTGGAAAGTCAAGTGTAAGAGTATAATTAGGCAGGCCAAAAAAGAATTTGAAGAGCAACTAGCCAAAAGCTCAAATGAACAGCAGATAATTTAAGTACAGCAGAAGCAGAAAGCCTGTCAAAGAATCAGTAGGGCCACTGGATGATTGAGGTGCTAAATGAGCACTCAAGGAAGATAAGGCTACTGTGGAGAAGCTAAACGAATTCTTCGCCTCAGTTTTCACTGTAGAAGATGCGAGGGAAATTCCCACACCTGGCCCGTTCTTTTTAGGTGATAAATCTGAGGAACTGACCCAGATCAAGAGGTCATTAGTAAGGCTACATGTTAGTCACGGGTGTTTTTAGGAAAAGTAATGAACAGGTCATGGGCAGTAAACAAAAATTCATGGACTGTGACCTGTCCATGACTTGGACTGTATACTCCTGACTAAATCTTGGGGAGGGGGGCAGCCTAGGGGTACCACAGGTGCTTGTTGGGGGGACCCAGGAGGGTGCTGGGGAGGGGCAGGCGGTAGTGCACAGCCCGGGACCCTGCTGGTGCTGGCGAGAGGGGGTGTTCTTTGGAAGCGGCAACATCCCTCAGCTCCTAGGTGGAGGTGGAGGCACGGCCACGCAGCTCTAAGCGCTGCCTTCTGCGCCCCCCCGCCCCGCCACCAAGTGCTGGCTTCAGAGCTGCCATTGGCTGGTTGGCAGTGCCTGTAGGCAAAGACAGCGCACAGAGCCCCCTGGCTGCACCTACCCCTAGGAGCTGAAGGATGTCACTGCTTTTGGGGAGCTCCCCCCCAAGGTAAGTGGTGCCCAGTGCCCTCACCCCCTCCCGTACCCCAGCCCTTAGCCCTTGACCCAAATGTCTGCCGCTGGGGGTGGGGGGAGGAGGCGGTGGCCTGAGACTGCTCGAACTGCTGAGGTGGCATGCCCTTGACTTTATTCATATAAAACTTCACAAGCATTAATGTTTGTGAGTTTGTTTTTTTTTTCCAAATATATTCAATGTCTGTCTAGTCTTGAACAGCACTTAGCATTCTCAGCTATCACAACTCTTATGTTTTTAGGGAAATTTAATTTTCTGTAATACACATTGAGTAGCTTTGTTTGTTCTGTGACTGAAATAACTCTTATTTTATAGTAGCAATTAAAAGTAGGTGTTCACATAATTTAAAAAATATTTTTTAGCTGCTGAGACGGAATTAATTTCTGGAGGATCTGATAAACAGCTCATTGTATGGGAAACACAGAATAAGCAGGTAAGCAGAAATATTCCTATTGTCTTTTTGAACTATCACTTCATCAATTTTAATTTTCAAGCGTAGTACTCATCAAATATTTAGTAAATTAAATTACTTCTGTCTGCATTTCTGAACTCTTTATCATGGCTTTTTATCTCACCTAGATTATTGCAACTCTCATATGCCTCTTCCAAGTCTCTCTCTGAACTTTTGCATCAGCATAATGTTGCTATCCTCTGTCACATGATTACATTTAATCCTATTTCTAAATATTTCTGCTGCAATTCTTTTAGTGATTCAATTACAAAAAATCCATAGACTTTACATAGCTTGTTTCAAAGCCTTTTATCTCTCGCTGCTCCAAGCTTCGTTTTCTGACATCATGTAGTATACTTCTTTCCCGTAATCTCATCACTCTCCGTGTGAGACCCATTTTTCTATAGTTCTGTGTTTCTGGCACAGCATTCCTATATCTCTCTTCAGTCTTCTCTAGTTGGATCTGGTGAATCCACAACTGGAATACAGCATTTATTTATAGGGACCTTTATTACCAGAAGAATAGACAAATTGTGAGGAGTGTGGAAAAGATGGTTTGAAGGCTGCAAGGGTTTAAACCTTCTTGAATAAGAAGTTATACCTAACACAGTCCTGATGTGCATTATGGAAATTCAAAAATTCTATTTTAGTCAGAATCAGTCTCCCTCTTGGTTGAAAAAAGAGGATTTGAAAAAAGACATTTGCACCCAATATGAGAAGGGATGTGATCAAAATGTAGCATGTATTTTGCACAAGAGAATACAGAGAGGCACTAAATTTACAAAAGCAATTAAGGAAGATTTTGAAGGAGTTTGACAGATTGCAGGCTGACAGATTGTAGACTTTTCCATACTCAGTGGAAGTCTCAATTTAGCTAATTAACCAAAACCTGAAACTAGAACCATAGAAGGGTTCGGTACGGTAATAATAATAATCCAAAAAGATGGAGATGCTATAGAACCTTTCTCTTACTGATCACAAATACAAATGTAAATGGTTGAGCTCAGTACATGAAGAAGAGGCTGAAATGTGACTGATGGACCTTAAGCCAAACTGTATTCTTGATCTTTTAGCACTTAGAGATTTCTTTCCCAAAGCCTGTGTGCCAAGGAAGTTGTCAGAGTTGTTTGCACCACAGTGGTGGGAAACCATGGGACTAAGTTATAGAAGGTGTAATAATTGAATTCAGAGCTTAGTCAATTTTCAAAAGACCTACACTATGTTTAGCCAGACCACTGTCAATCAAGCACTTTTAATATATTTAAATTGGTTTCCATGAAACTGTGTAATAGGCTAGATTAAGATAAGGTGCCAGATGTTTCTGTAGGTGGAAAACAAATGCTAGGCCTAACTAGTTACAGGATTGCAAGCTTTTCTTTTCAATCTGTGGGTATCATGTGATTATGAAATGTATCAGTCACAGTATGTTTTGTGTTTAATTTCATAAGTTCTTTATGGCTTAAAAAATGTTTTTTTGGGGGAAACAGTTTGATTTGCAGAAAATTGCAGCAATCCTGTATTAAGAAGTTGTTGGACACTAAATACACACTCAGGACAAGTCTACACTGCAGTGTTACATCAATGCAGCTGCACTGATGCAGTGCATCTGGTGAAGATGCTCTATGCCTACGGGAGACTGCTCTCCAGTCTGCATAATTACTCCACCTCAGCGAGAAGCGGAAACTATGTTGGTGGGAGAGTGTCTCCCGCCAACATAGCGCCAGTGGGGACAGTGTGAAACTTGCTAGCCCACATAAGTTGTTACTTTTCATATTTAACCATTACAGCTCTCTTCTAAACATTTCCAAGAATTTAAATGTCTACATGCCTGAAAGTTTCATGTTTTCTGTTAAGTGTTTTATCTTTATTCTTTGTTTAATCTTATGTAACTTTCTGTCATGTTCAGCTTGTGAAATTCATTCGTCTTGAAGGCCACACAGAAGCTGTTTGTGCTGTGGATGCTATGTACCAGACAGATGAGTCAAAAACAGAATTAAATCTACTAATAGCTTCTGCCGCTTCTGACTCTACTGTTAGAATCTGGTCCAAACGAGGTTCAGAAGGTAACTTTCCTTATTGTTAATACTGTAGGCACAACGGGATGGCTTAAAGACCAACTCTAAAAATGGATGAATGTACACTTGTTAAAGTACCTCTAGTACACTAAAGTCTCAGAAGAATCTTTGCTAAAGACAGGGTGTAAGCTGGATTCTGTTTCTTCAGAGCAGTCATTCAGTCAGACCTCTTAAAATTCATTGAAAGCCAGGGGATTGCACTGGTGTAACTGAAGATCTTATTTGCCCTGCAGAACCATTGGCATTTATATAAAATAAAACCTACCCAGGGTCCAGGATGAATTTGCAAGGATGGCAGTTAGAAAAAATACCTCTCTCATATCCAGCAGTGTGAAGTGTTTGGCATCCCATTTTCCTTGGAGTATGATGGCACACTAATAATTTTGGCAGCATGCAGGGGCTAGGACTGCACCTTTTTTGGAATTCTCCAGTGTTCTTTGCCTTTGAGCCTGTAAATGTGCGGGACTCACCCCTGCAGCACCTCCTGCTGGTCGTCTCAGGGAATTAGCTCTTTCTAGCGCAGAGTGCCCTCTGCAGGCCGCTGTCCACTGGCCCCCGTGTCTCTCCATCCCAAGAGAACATTCCTCTATCCACGAATGCTTCCCGGTGGCCATACATTCCAAAGCAATCCTTATAGCACCACTGCCTGAGCCATCTGTTGATCGACATAATCTTGTCACACTTTTGTTGCCCTTCTCTAGGAACAGGCAGAATCCCACTGAAGATCACCTGAGCCTCGATTTCCTTAAACATCTTCCCCAGTCTGGCATAGTCTCCCTTGATACGTTCCAGTGAGAATCTAGCCGTATCATTTGTTCCCACATAAAGGACAATCAGCGGATTCTTTCCCCTTCCCGTTAGGATCCTTTTCAGCCTCAGGTCCACATCCCGTATCTTAGCACCCGGCAGACAGCACACCCTTCTGTTCTCTGGATCAGCTCTGGTTACAGACCTGTCTATTCTTCTCAGTAAGGAGTCCCCAATCACATAGACCTGCCTTTTCCTGGTGACGGTGGGATTCTCTGGTCTATCTCCTGTTCCCTCTGGCTGCAAGTCCTCTTGATTTCTATGGTCCCTTGCAGTCCTCCACAACCCATCCCATATCCTCCTGGGGCTCATGTTTGATGTTGTTGTCTCCATTGAGTCTTCCCCTCTTCCTACAAGACTAGCTACTCCTCTATTCCTTGCCCTCTCACCTTTAGTGACCACCTGCTGTGCCCCTTCTTCATTTTCCAACTCCGTAAACCTGTTCCTGAGCTCTATTTCTCCTTCACTAGCCCATCTTTTCCTCTGCCTGATTCTCTTAGTCACATGCTTCCACCATCCACTTTCCTCACCCAGCAGTCTCCCCTCAGAATTCTTTGGTCCTCCTTCTATCTGCAAGTCTGAGCTTTTCCCTTCAGCCTCCTCATGTCTCTGCTCCATCATTTGCTTGAAACCCATTCTAAACTCAACCAGAGTTTCCACCTGCATCTCTGATCCTCGGATCTTTTCTTCCATTAGCTCTATCAGGCGGCACTTCATGCAGAGAAAACTCTTTTCAGGTACCCCCTCCAGGATCATGCAACCCAGTACCTCCAGGGGCCTTGGACCAGGCCCTGCAGCCTGGGGAGTTGCCAGCCTGGGGAGTTGCCAGCCTGGAGCTCCCCTGCTCCTCTGGCTCTCCCCAGCCCTGTTTCACTTCTAGTACCCTTTCTGCATTCAGCCAGGCCCTGCTCTCTCCCAGCCTGGAGAGAGCCTTCTCTTGGGCCTCTGGTTCACAGTCTTTTTATACAGGAGAGCTGTGGCCCAATTGGGGCATGGCCCAGCTGCGGCCACTTCCCCAATCAGCCCAGCTTAGCAGCTCTCAACCACAACTTTCTCCCAGGGCTAACTTTAACTCTTTTTCTGCTGGTATGGGGGAGCCGCCCCACTACAGTGTCTATGCAGGAGGCAGACCGAGGGTCTCTGCTTCTGGCAGGGCTTTGGGGATTCTTTTCAAGCCTAAAAAAAAAGAAAAATGAGGTAAAAGCAATTTTCAACTTGAAACAAAACAAGCAACCCCCCGTCTCCTCAAAACAAAGAAACAAACAAAAAACCCAGAGATTCCTGGGCTCCTTTTAACCAGGGATTCTAGGAGCCATCTCTTCATGAATTGCTTCTTCCAAACAGGGAATCTCTTGTACCTAGGCAATGCCTAAGCGGAGCAGGAAGCACCTTTCTGCTTCTCCACACTGCAGCTGGGGCCACATGGACAAGAAGGCCTGAGGTGCAGGATCTCCTTAGAAAGAGCAGAGATGGACCAGGAGGCACAAGGAGAGCTAGGTGTTTGTTCTGTCCTCCTGAGCCTTCAGAAGGAGGAAGGTAGCATTCTGGGCCAGCTCGAAGACAAGGTCTGCATCGATCTGCTTGGTTGGTTGGTTGGTTGTCCTCTCCTCTGCATTGGAAATGATGGGTTGCTTACCTTAGGATGAGTAGCCCGATTTTACAGACAGCGTAGCAGACTAGTGTAGCTAAATGTGTGATATTTTGGTTTTCCATATTAGAGATCTATATTCTGTTCCCAGCGTATGTAACCTTTCAGTGACGCTTTGCTTAATAATAATGATTGTGAAGGGTACAGAATTGTTAGCACCAATTGGTAGAAGAGTGAGTCTAGAACTTGTAATTTCCTGGTTCCCAGTTGTGGGGTTTTGTTTTGTTTTATTGTGTCGACCTTCGAGGTCCCAGTCGGAGATCAGGGCCTCATTGTAATAAGTACTATATGCATACCGAACAAAAGGTCAGTCTCTGCCCTAAGAACTTAGTCTTAATAGGCTAATCAAATAATAATAGACAACATACAAGCAAAATGTTGAGGTTCAAAACTTGATGGTTATTTGGTAGTTGTTTCTGGTTCTCCCAAACTAGTCACCTCCTCCACACCCCGTGCACATCCGCCCCAGGCAATCTACACCACTATTTCTCATCCGTAGAGATCTCCCTTTAACCTGCCCATGTCAGAGAAATAGCTTCTTTCCTAGATCAAACAAGCAGGGAACTGCCTAAACAGAACTACTCACCCCAGAAAACAGATCCCCCCATCTTCCTGCGCAAACATTCTAATTCTCTACATGTCTCTTCCCCCACATTGCCACACTCTAGCAGCAGCAGGGCTGAGCATCTCTTCCTAATCCTGCCCCTGAGAATGGAGGAACTCTTACCTTAGGTGTTGCCTTTAGTTTAGGGTGCTGAGCCATTTGGGCCACTGCTGGATCTGTAGGGTGGTTGGGGGAAAAGTGTGGCTCATCTCTCTCTCCCTCCTGCCGCTGCAGCTGCTCTGGTAGAGGACAGGCTGAGTTTCTGTCCCAGTGCAGTGAATGAATGCTGCAGTGATGGGGCCCATCCAGAGAGGGGTTTAGAACATGCAGTGCTATTGTCATGCTGCCAAAATTAAACTATACAATATTAGATGCTCTGGGAAATAACTTTTAATAGCTTATAACTCAGATTTCCATGGATTTTACTGAGGCCAGCAAAAGGCACCTCCCTAATTCCATGGAGGTCCCCTGCCAAAATCAAATGTTTTCTCTGACCAATGGAGGTAACAGGTTCTCAGTGGGGTGCATGAATTTTTTTTGTAATGGAAAGTGTTAAGCAACCAAAACATAAGGGTGCTGTCCCCTCCCCCTACAGCGTTAATTTGGTAGAGTGAGTTCAGCATTCTTTACTATCAATTTTCAGCTAATTGCCTTCAGACCCTGGAATTTGGAAATGGATTTGTTATGGATATCTGCTTATCCTTCTTGCCTGGCAGTGATGGTAAGTACATTTACATATCCTGAATGCTTAGTCCAGGAGAAATGACATATTTTTAAAAACAGCAGTTAATGTGCCTTGAAAAACAGTGTTTTCATTTAGCTAATTTTTGACACACGCAGTATATGAATAATCACATCTAAATTGACAAGAAACCACCCTGAGCTTCACTTCTGAATAGATTTAATTTGGAGGTTAGTAGTTAGAACAAAATTGCTTAGTTGTAGTGCTTCCAAAACAGTCTTGATAGAGCATATATTATATGTCAATTTAGTTGCATTGTGAGGCAGAAGTCAGTTATAGATTCATAAAGTTAAGTCAAGATATAAGCACCCCAGCCCCCAGCAATGATAGGATGGAGTTAAGCTCCTTTGGAAGGGAGGAACCATACCTGCAACACCCTGAAGTAATTGTATAAATGTCATAGATTTTTTTCCTTCTTTTTTTTTTTTAAAGATCAAAATGACCATTTAAATCATTTAACCTCCTGCGTAACACAGGCCATAGAACTTCACCCGATACTTTGTGTCAAGTTCTATTATTACTACTAACTATTATCTGATATTTGTGTTATAGTAGCTTCTAGAAGTCCCATTGTGCTAGGCACTGTATACAGAGTCTGAGAGTCTTGGCCTCAACGTTTACAGTATAAGTAGACAAGACAGAAAAAGAATGTGTGGCAGAAATATAACACAAACAGTGAACAGTATGATGGTCTGCAAATATGTGAGTTCATGAATTTTTTGGGGGGTGGGCTTTGTTGGGATTAGATTAGCTAAACAGCTGTAGGAAGGGATAAGGGATGTTGCAGGGTGTGGGGGAAGGCAATCAGAAAGGATGAGGAGGAGGGCAATGGGATAGCGTAAGGGAGAAGTGCGACAAAAGCAGAGCTATATGAGTGTGGGGTGCAGTGAGATGAAGAGGGCGGGAGGGAATTGAATTAAACTGCCAAATTAATGCAAAGGAGAGAGTGTCCAGAGTAAAAATTGTAGGAAGCAGGTGTAGGAAACAGCACTGACAACATCATCAGTGTCTGATGGTCCCTGCTGCAGCAGCTTGGCTCTACCTCTGCTGGCTGAGTCTCTTGGTGGGTCCTTTCATGAGTTTGTCTATCCCAAGATCATATGAATTGGGGGAGGGAGGAGGCTGAATGGAGCCTAGTATCCGTGGAGTAGGTTTTTCCCCGTGCACAGTTGTAGGCCCAGTGATACTGGGGGTGGAATATGTTATGAGCTGGACATGGGTGGTCTGGCCTAGCAAGTAGAACCAGGAATCAGGCTTAGTGGTTGGAGACAGGAGTCAAGCCAAGGGTCAGAACTGAAGTCAGGAGACAAGCCAGGGGTCAACCTCAGAGGCAGGGATCAGAGCCAGAGTTGGGAGTCAGGAGTCGGAGCAAGCCGAGATGCAGGTCTATGCTACGGCTGACAGGGATCCGTTTTGTTGCACAGATGCTTCCTGGAACTCCTCCTGAGGCTGAAATACAGTGCATGGTCTAGCCATGAGGGAAACTGTCAGCCCGGCCTTCCAAGGTGGTAATTCCTGTGGTATTTATCCCCACAGGATTTGTGTGGTAATGTGTGGCACCCTACCATAGATGCCGGGTGTTAGGGGGCTTGTTTTTTTTATCTGCTTACTTCCCTGGTCCTTCTAGCATGAACAGAGAGCAACAATACCCTAAGTCCAAAGGTGCAAACAATTTGATGTTTATTGGGATGAACTTCCAGCAAGCATGATTCCAGTTTCCTCTCTGTGTCCCCCTTCCCAGCTCTGACACCACAGAGCCTTGCCTATGTCCCTGTTCCCATTTCCCCCCCCGACCTCTTTAGCAAAACATGATTCCAATTCCCCCACTCCCATTCCGTGTTCCCATTCCCCCCTTTACTTCCTGATTGATTGCAGACTGGATAGTAAACTTGAGTTCTGCTTAGCTGTACCTTAACCAATCATTTTACTGAAATTTAACTAACCAATCCTAACATATTGTAATATAATTATTTAACCAATTATATCCCACCTCCTTAATTGGTTTACACCCAACAAAATTAATTGTACAGCAGACTGAAACAATCACAGAACCAGACAGAGATTATACAGACAAACAATAGGGAAGTGGAGACTACAGTAATAAAACTATACACAAATGAGTATTTTACGTCCCAGCTATTGATAAGTGAGTTTTTGCCAGACAGGATGCTATCAAACTAAGTTTCCTTTTACATTGTCTAGGTTCTTCCCTTTCTCTGGAGGTGATAGGAATATCAGGACAGGATTGTATTCCTGACAGTCCCATAGTACCTTATTTTAATGTAACTAGTTTGGAATGTGAGGATGTGACCTTTCACTTCCCAGTTTATGGCTGCCTCTGCTGCTTAGCTGAATGCCTTAGCCTAAGAACAGGGCTCAGACTGTCACAGTAAGAAAAGGCCCTTACACAGACAGACAGTGGTTTTGATTCTTTCTTTTATATCTCTATAACTACCTTAGTAATAAGAGTACACCTAAATTCTTAAAGTATAGGCCTTTGCAGACAGACCTGAATATCTATATCCTAACACCGGGTAACAGCGTGGAGGCATTGGCCATCCCACAGACCTGGGTTCCAGTCCTATCCCTGCAGAACCTCACATCACACCCCTTTCAGGGGTGCCCATATGGCATCGTTGGACCAGGGTGTTTTTATGAAAGGTCAGGTGCATGGTCGTGGTTAGGTGGTTCCCAGGACCATTCTTTAGGGCCATAGTCTTTCCAGTCGATGAGATACCATAGTGTGCCCCAATTTATCTTGGAGTCAAGCACTTTGTGGACTACATACTCTTTGTAGTCTGGGACATGTACCAGTGCGGGAGAAGGATGGATTTAGTGGAGAATGGATCTCCATGTAGGGTTTCAGGAGCGACATGTGGAAAACAGGGTGTAATTCGAGGGATCTAGACAGGCAGAGTTTGAAGGTAACTGTGTTGATTTGTTACCTGATTTGGTATGGCCTGAGAAACTGGTGGTCCAGTTTGCAGGATGGCCTGTCGGTGCAGAGTTGTTCTGTGGAAAGCTGCGCCCCTTGGCATACTGAAAATGTTGGCCATTGACGGTCTGACACCATTGTAGGCTTTCTTTGCTTCCTCAGGGGAGCCTCTTACCACTTCTTGGACCTGGTGAATCTGTTGAATCCAGTCAGTGACTGCTGGGTTTGGGGAAGTTGTAGGTAATGCTGGGTGAATCTGAGGGTGAAAACATGTTGTACATGCGAATTCTGCATAGGACAGGAGCGCGGATCTGTAGCTCTGGTGATAATTGACAAAGCATTGTAAGTAGTGTACTAATATTTGGTTTACCCTCTCTGATTGGCCATCTGTCTGTAGGTGGTACACTAAAGAGATGTAAGTGTGGGCTCCAAGTAGCTGTAGGCCTTGCACTGGTAGTATGATATGAACTGTGGGCCTTGATCTGAAATAACCAGGTCCAAGAGCCCCTGGAGGTGGATGATATATTTCACGAGGAGCTGAACTGTTTCTTTGCATAAAGGTAGGTGAATGCAGAGGATGAAATGTGCCATTTTGGTAAATTGGTTCATAACAGTTGTGATTACCGTGTGGCCACTGGACTCAGGGAATTGGACAATGAAATTCAGGGCGATCATAGAATTATAGAATATCAGGGTTGGAAGGGACCTCAGGAGGTCATCTAGTCCAACTCCCTCCTCAAAGCAGGACCTGTCCCCAACTAACGATGGCTCCCCAGGGCCTGGGCAGGAGAATCCTCAAGAGTTTGTGCCTTGGTATGTTGATACTTGCATACAAGTCACAGGAGTTGACTTAAGCCTGTATCACAGCTTGCGTTCGGCATTACCAGAAGAAACAGGAGGGTTGGTGATAAGTTATAAGGTGACTGAAATACCCTGCTACAGGAGTGTCGGTGTCCCAAATGCATCACCTCTGTTGTGGTAAGCTCCTGAGGGACATGTGTGTCATGTCACATATATTATCCCACCCCGTGTGTCATGATGTCGCTTGTCCTTAGCTCTTTGGGAAAGATCACCTTCCTTGAAGCCGAATAGATTAGGGTTAGATCTTGGTGAATGGCAGCATTCAGTAAATTGTGAGGATTGAGAGCGGAAGGCAGCTTCTGGCTTGCCGTGTCTTAGACTACATAATAATTACGCCTTTTGGAATAGTTCATTGACCTTACCATTTTTGGCCTCTGGGCAGTAGGTGATGGTGAAGTTGAAGCAGGAGAAGAATACAACTCGTCTGAGTTGCCTCAGGTTCAGTGCTGTGGCTTTGTGTAGATATTCAAGGTTTATGTGGTCCGTAAAGACCTGTACTAGATGTTACATTCCTTGGAGGTAGTGATGCCACTCCTCGAAAGTGGCTTAGATTGCCAGGAATTCCTTGTCCAAGATCTCATAATTTTGTTAATTGGTTTTGAGTTTCCAGGACAAATAGGTTTACAGATGTAATGACTCTTTGGGACCATATGTGTGACAGAGCACTGCCCTGATTGTCACATCTGATACATCAGCTTCCATGATAAGGGCTTGTGTGGGGTCTAGGTGTACCAGGACAGGAGCAGTGGTGAAGATGAGTTTGTTGTTTGAATGCTTGCTGGGGCTTTGGGGGACCAAATAAATCTGGCACTTTTATAAATGAGAATGGTCACAGGTGTTAATTGCCCTGAAAAGTCTGTGATGAAACACCAATAGTGAAGACTAAGAAGCAGGTTTACCGAGGCTTTGGCCAATTGCAAATGGTCTCCACCTTTTTCTGATCCTTCCTGGGGATAGAATAAACCCTAGGAACTCCGTGGAGGGTTGATCAAAAACATATTTTTCCAGTTTTGCATAAGACTGTGTTGACTTTTTTTTTAGGTCGGCCCTAATGTGGTGAGTGCTTCTTGGGATTCTCTGAGGAGATGAGTATCTCATTGGGATATAAGATATTTCTGGGACATCTTGGACCAATACGTTGTCTTTTAGAAAATACTGGGAGGTTGCAGGGCATTCTTCAGTTCAAATGGCATCACTAAATGCTCAGAGTCACTGTAGTGGGTACGGAATGCAGTCTTCCATTCGTCCCCTGCCCAAATACATACTAGTTTAGTAAATAGCCGAGCAGATCTAATGCAATCTAACAGTTCAAGTATTAAAGGTAAGGAGTCCTGATCATCATTTGGTTCAAGGACCAATAGTCCACGGGACCAGAGCCCCAGTAGGAGATTGGCGCATAAGCACTTGACCAGGTTCCCTTGGAAGTATGTGCATAGGATAGCCAATTCAGGTGTGAATATTGCGTGCATTTGACTATATGGAGCCCTCACCCCAGACTGCAGATTTGTGGAGCAGTTGTAGTTCCGGCATGGAGGCAGGGTGTCCATGTTCTTCTCAAAGGTCCATGGTGTCTTGGTATGCCCGGGTCTGAAGACTTGTTGCTAGCCATGTGTAGGCAGACCCATTGACACAATTCAGAGGGGAAGCTGATTTTTTTTTCTTTTTAATTCCCATGAGAGGGTCTGAGGATTGTGGAGAGCCAACAACATTATACTGAGAATCAGTGGCGAAGTGATCTTGCCGAATTGCAGCATCTCTCTGTGTCCTTTGATAATGGCTTCCAAAGATGTGATCTCTTTCACCACTGGGCCTGAGGACAGGAGGAACACTTCTGTTGTATTAATGAGGTGTAGGGTGCAGTTTGCCTGTATCAGTGTTCGTAGGGCTCGAGCTATAGTGTCATCTTTAAAGTTATTGGCAGCACCTGAATTTTAAGGGCCCACTGTGCGGATATGTGTCAGATCTTGCCCAGAATGCATAGTTGTAATCATACCATGATGGTGTGGTGAGGACCTGTGTGGCGAGAGCATATCTCAGTCAGGACTTGGGGGATTGTCCTGGGGTATAACACCTTGGTCATGTGTATGCTGGCTCCTGACTGCCTCAGTTACTTTCAACTGTAGTAGCAGATGGACCAGGACCAGGTTCCTCTAACCTGGATTTGTCAGCACATTGCACCCTCAAAGGTGGTGATGCCTTAGTTTTGATAGGTTTCAGTTAGTTCTTTTAACTAATGATCTTGATTCAGTTCCTTTCTTCTGATATGTTGGAACTGAAGGCAAAGAAACTGGGGTTTAAGAGTTGTGCCACTTACCCTGCTAGTTTTCTTGCTTCTAATGGAGATATGTATTGTTTTGGTTTGTTTGAGGAAGGTCTTTCACCTTATTGCTTTACGTACAGCCCTGTTACTCTGAGGGCCAGAAAGAAGCATCAGAATCTAAACTTGCAGGCAGAGTGGCCTTAATTCCAACTCCTAAGGAGACTAAAAAGACTAGCCAACATCCAGCTCACTCATCCGCTTCTTCGATTGAGCCAAACTGAAGGTGCTGTTCACTATGAATCCTCAAATATTGGATCTGACCAAGCATAAACTTTTGGCCTCAAAGGTATATGCCTCTACTGAAAGAGCATATTTCAGGGATCCAGTATTTCTAATTCTTCATACTCAAGTGCAGAAGCATCCCCATGAAAAGTCTGAGTTCAAAAATCAGAACAGCAGCAAAGGGGGTATAAAAGACCAGTATCATCCTGCCCTGAATTGGCTCCAGGCTTGAAAACTCATAGACTCTAGGACTGGAAGGGACCTCGAGAGGTCATCGAGTCCAGTCCCCTGCCCTCATGGCAGGACCAAATATTATCTAGACCATCTCTAATAAACATTTATCTAACCTACTCTTAAATATCTCCAGAGATGGAGATTCCACAACTTCCCTAGGCAATCTATTCCAGTATTTAACTACCCTGACAGTTAGGAACTTTTTCCTAATGTCCAACCTAAATCTCCCTTGCTGCAGTTTAATCCCATTGCTTCTTGTTCTATCATTGGAGGCTAAGGTGAACAAGTTTTCTCCCTCCTCCTGATGACACCCTTTTAGATACCTGAAAACTGCTATCATGTCCCCTCTCAGTCTTCTCTTTTCCAAACTAAACAAACCCAATTCCTTCAGCCTTCCTTCATAGGTCATGTTCTCAAGACCTTTCATCATTCTTGTTGCTCTTCTCTGGACCCTCTCCAATTTCTCCACATCTTTCTTGAAATGCGGTGCCCAGAACTGGACACAATACTCCAGTTGAGGCCTAACCAGCGCAGAGTAAAGCGGAAGAATGACTTCTCGTGTCTTGTTTACAACACACCTGTTAATGCATCCCAGAATCATGTTTGCTTTTTTTGCAACAGTATCACACTGTTGACTCATATTAAGCTTGTGGTCCACTATGACCCCTAGATCTCTTTCTGCCATGCTCTTTCCTAAGCGTACTTTCTATGCCAACATCTAAATCGTTGATGAAGATATTGAACAGAACCGGTCCCAAAACAGAACCCTGCGGAACCCCACTTGTTATACCTTTCCAGCAGGATTGGGAGCCATTAACAACTACTCTCTGAGTACGGTTATCCAGCCAGTTATGCACCCACCTATATTAGCCCCATCTAAATTGTACTTTCCTATCTTATCTATAAGAATATCATGCGAGACCGTATCAAATGCCTTACTAAAGTCTAGGTATATCACATCCACCGCTTCTCCCTTATCCACAAGGCTCGTTATCCTATCAAAGAACGCTATCAGATTAGTTTGACACGATTTGTTCTTTACAAATCCATGCTGGCTATTCCCTATCACCTTACCACCTTCCAAGTGTTTGCAGATGATTTCTTTGATTACCTGCTCCATTATCTTCCCTGGCACAGAAGTTAAACTAACTGGTCTGTAGTTTCCTGGGTTGTTTTTATTTCCCTTTTTATAGATGGGCACTATATTTGCCCCCTTCCAGTCTTCTGGAATCTCCCCCGTCTCCCATGATTTCCCAAAGATAATAGCTAGAGGCTCAGATACCTCTTCCATTAACTCCTTGAGTATTCTAGGATGCATTTCATCAGGCCCTGGTGACTTGCAGGCATCTAACTTTTCTAAGTCATTTTTTACTTGCTTTTTCCTTATTTTCTCTTCTAAACCTACCCTCTTCCCGTAAGCATTCACTATACTAGACATTCCTTCAGACTTCTCAGTGAAGACCGAAACAAAGAAGTCATTAAGCATCTCTGCCATTTCCAAGTCTCCCGTTACTGTTACCCCCTCCTCATTGAGCAGTGGGCCTACCCTGTCCTTAGACTTCCTCTTGCTTCTAATGTATTGATAAAAAGTCTTCTGGTTTCCCTTTATTCCCATAGCTAGTTTGAGTTCATTTTGTGCCTTTGCTTGTCTAATCTTGCCTCTGCATTCCTGTGTTATTTGCCTATATTCATCCTTCGTGATCTGACCTAGTTTCCATTTTTTATATGACGCCTTTTTATTTTGTAGGTCACGCAAGATCTCAAGGGTAAGCCAAGGTGGTCTTTTGCCACATTTTCTATCTTTCCTAACCATCGCAATAACTTGCTTTTGGGCCCTTAATAGCGTCCCTTTGAAAAACTGCCAACTTTCCTCAGTTGTTTTTCCCCTCAGTCTTAATTTCCATGGGACCTTGCCTATCAGCTCTGAGCTTACCAAAATCCGCCTTCCTGAAATCCATTGTCTCTATTCTGCTGTACTCCCTTCTACCTTTCCTTAGAATTGCAAATTCTATGATTTCATGATCACTTTCACCCAAGCTTCCTTCTACTTTCAAATTCTCAACAAGTTCCTAACTATTGGTTAAAATCAAGTCTAGAACAGCTTCCCCCCTAGTAGCTTTTTCAACTTTCTGAAATAAAAAGTTGTCTGCAATGCAGTCCAGGAACTTATTGGAGAGTCTGTGCCCCGCGGTGTTATTTTCCCAACATATATCTGGATAGTTGAAGTCCCCCATCACCACCAAATCTTGGGCTTTGGATGATTTTGTTAGTTGTTTGAAAAAAGCCTCATCCACCTCTTCCGCCTGATTAGGTGGCCTCTAGTAGACTCCCAGCACGACATCACCTGTGTTTTTTACCCCTTTTAGCCTAACCCAGAGACTCTCCACCCTTCCGTCTCCTATGTCCATCTCCACCTCAGTCCAAGTGTGTACATTTTTAATATATAAGGCAACACCTCCTCCCTTTTTCCCTTGTCTATCCTTCCTGAGCAAACTATACCCATCCACACCAACATTCCAGTCGTGTGTATTATCCCACCAAGTTTCAGTAATGCCAATAATGTCATAGTTGTATTTATTTATTAGCACTTCCAGTTCTTCCTGCTTATTACCCATACTTCTTGCATTTGTATAAAGGCATCTAAGATACTGGTTTGATCTTGCCTCCCAGCTTTGCCCTGACCCTCCTTCCTCTCTGTCATTATAGCCCGTGCTCCCTCCTGTTTCCAACCCATCTCCCAGGTCTTGTTCCCCACTTTACCTGTGGGCTTTGCTCACCTGTCCCCGTCGAACCTAGTTTAAAGCCCTCCTTACTAGGTTAGCCAGTCTGTGCGCAAATAAGGCCTTTCCCCGCTTCGAAAGGTGAACGCCATCTGTTCCTAGCAGTCCTTCCTCAAATAGCATCCCGTGGTCGAGGAAGCCAAAGCCTTCCTGGCGACACCATCTTCGTAGCCAGGCATTCACCTCCACGATGCATCTGTTTCTGCCCGGACCCCTACCTTTAACAGGAAGAATCGAAGAGAATACCACCTGTGCTCCAAACTCCTTAACCCGTACTCCCAGAGCCCTGTAGTCACTCTTGATCTGCTCAGTGTCACACCTCGCAGTATCATTTGTGCCCACATGGATGAGTAGCATGGGATAGTAGTCAGAAGGCTGGATAATCCTCGACAATGCCTCTGTAACATCTCGGATACGGGCCCCTGGCAGGCCGCATACCTCCCGGGATGAACGGTCAGGGCGACAGATGGGTGTCTCCGTCCCCCTCAGCAGAGAGTCTCCACCACCACTACCCTACGTTTCTTATCAGTGGTGGCAGCAGACCTCCCAGCCTTAGGGGTACGAGGCTTCACCCCCTTAACTGTTGGGGGTGATTTCTTCTCTCCTGTATCAAGAAGAGCATAATGGTTATCTTTTACCACAACAGGAGGGTTTGCAGCAGCGGTGGAGCACTGCCTGCTGCTAGAAGTAACCAGCTGGCTGTGTCCACCCTGAGCCGCCTCCTCCACTGGTGTGTCAGATACACCCTGAGACATCTCCTCCTTCACTGGAGTGTCAGTAGTCCTGTCAACTGGGACAGCACCATCAGCTGTCTCCACATGGATACTGTCCAGGAATTGCTCATGGACATGGATGTTCCTCAGCCTGGCCACCTCCTCCTGTAGCTCTCCCACCTGCTGCCTGAGAGATTCCACCAGTAGGCACCTTTCACATTGGATGCCACCCCCAGCCTGGATATCAGTAAGTGGAAATTGCAAATTACAGTCTTTGCAAGCCCACACCAGAATCTGGGTAAAAGTATCCATGCTTTGGTGCTCTGTCTGGCTACAGGCGCAGGTGGAGGAGACAGAAGCAGTGCTGGCACAGGTGTTGCGGGTACTCCTCACCATTGTAAGCCTCCCTCTGTCAAACTCTCTCAAATTCCTGTCTACAGCTCCCTATCCGCTCCTCTCTGCTGTAAACAGAAAGGTTTTCGATGTGGCTCAGGTTATGGGTTCAGGGGACCAATGGGTCACAGATGAGACCGACAAGGGACCCCCCCTCCCTTCCTACTCCCCTTCCAAACTCCCTTGCAAAACTCCCTGTTAGCAGCTCCTGTTTGCTAAGCTCCCTGGTCGCTTGTGCGCAGCTTTATAAAGCCCTGGCCTGAGTGAATGCCCCGCCCACTGGTTAAGGTTCAGCCAATTACCAGAGGCTTCTAGCTTTCAAACCTTCCTAGTAGCTCCACCTCCAACTGCCAGCTACAGCACACGGTCCTTCAAACAAACAAACCAAACAGACTGACAAACACAAGCTCAGCACACAGCAAGTAACCCCCAAACACACACACAAACCCAAACACTGCAGACAGTCACTTACCCCACAGATGCTGTATGTGCTCCTCCTTCACCTGGAGAACTCCCTTGCAAAACTCCCTGTTAGCAGCTCCTGTTCGCTGATCACTCATCACAAGCCTGATAAAACACCTTCTTATTGGATCCATGGTTACAGTGGTGACTTAGGTTCACGGTGAACACTTGGAACACTATCATTTAGTTACTCTCATGAAACACCAGATACATTATCTTCGGTGATTTAGGGTAAAGGAAAGAAGTATAATGTGGTGGGTCTGGTTCCTCTTCCTTCTCCCCCTCCTCCAGAAAAGAAAAAGAAAAATGTAAGTTTAAACCATTTTCTTACCTACGCAGACCTCTCTGGAGATATGAGAACCTCCCCGTAGGACACGCTGTTGTTCGCCATGGAAATGTGTCACACAGTTTTGAGCTTTTTGCTTAACTAGGTTGCTTTTGTTGCCTTGGAAACTGCCTTAGATTGACACTGATCTGCAATCAGGCTACTACTGGCCTGATACTTTTCCTTGTCATTGCCCTCCCAGAAAATGGATCAGGGAACCTCACATAACTGACCATTCTCTTATAGATCTGGCATTTCAGTTGATATGCACAACTTGGTAATCTATATGGCAATCAATTTAACTGCATCGCCTCATCCCACCTTCCAAAAAGAAGAGTGCTATTTGTCAGTAGTCAAGAATTGGAATTTACAAAGGCTACTTGAAAAAATAACGGTTACTCAGCCATACAGAGTTTTCATTGAGATGGATTCTGCACATTCACACTCCTCACCCACCTTTCCTTTTTTCCTCACAGTCCTAATTTCAGTTTCAGACTTGAAGAGGTGGTGGTAGGAATTAAGGCAGTTGGCACCACTCCCAAGCCCCCGCCCATAGTCCTCCCCTTAGTATGGGGGCACAAAAGTGCTCTAGTGGGCACTGCTGCTAGTATGGTCAGCTGATCCAAGCTGTACTCCTGCACAACGTGAAAGAGAATAGACCGAGTTCATCTTGAAGAACTCAAATTATAGAAAATCACCTATATTTATTTTTTTAAAAGGAAATTTCAGGCCCTCAAGATTGTAGAGGAAAGCATGAAAACTTGAGTATTCCAGTCAAGGTGTGCATGTGTTCCATGCACCTGAGATTGGAAGATTTTTTTCTAGCCATGTCCATGGATCCATGTCTCTGCCCTTGTGCCCTGAACCGAGGGCATATGGGGCAGGTGTCCACTTCTCCAGTTCCTTTCTGCTACCTATGGTCCTTGGAGCTCAACTCATACTTTCACAAAACATTATTCCTTAGATCTAGCATTTAGATTGGTATGCACAATTTGGTAATCTGTATTTCAATCAATTTAACTGCATCTCCTCATCCCACCTTCTGAAAAGAAAAGTACTTCCTCAGTGTTCACAGCTTTAGCTGGAATTCCTGTTAAAAAAGTTTGATATTAATAGTTTTCAGTTTAGATAGTATAGTTCTAGTAGTACAGAGGCCTGGAGAAAAACCTGACCTACCCCAGCAACCCCTGTACAGGGTTGCCTAGCATACCCAAGACCTCAGGATTCAAGATCTGCATGGTCTGCCTTCCTGATCATCGACTTCCACGACACATCTCTCTATCTGCCTTCTAAGTATAATATCTGATGGTTCTTTTCTTGGCAAACTTGTCAAGCCTGTAACTTCAGACGTAGAAGATTCCTGATGGATCATTCCATGAGACCTCAGTCCAACCCTCACCCATCCGACCTCCCTGTGCATTGCACAGAAGCATTAAGTATCCCTTCAAGCAGCGGGTCTCAGGCTCAGGGACTGCTCAGGGTAGATAAAGACTCTTCCAAACATAGCCTACATTAGGCGGCAGGAGCAAACCCTCACAAAAAATGTGAAAAATCTCCCTCAAAGTCTTCGAGTACCAGACTTCTTCTTTGACACCCTCAAAGTTGGCTGAGACTCCACTCACTGGTCCATGTGGGTCAGAAGCTCACAAAAGGCATGGTACCAGTTTCTTGACACTGAGAACCACAAATGTCACAAAGCCATCCACAGCCAAATGGACAGCACCATCCTTGATATTTGTGAGGGAAAGAAGACAGTGGACATTTCCTACACCGACAGTACCTATGCTCAAAGAAAAGGAATGATCAGTACCGAAAACAGCTAAGCTCTGCAGGCCCAGAATCAGAAATACTGTCAGATCTGGTCTAACCAAGGATGTCCCCGTAACTTTGGTTAGCCACTGTCTGGTACCATTGACCTGCCAAGGAATAATGAGACCACCAGTACCAACAGCCCAGCCCACTGACAGAAGCCTCATTCTCCTTCAGTGAGTCCAGAATCAAGGAGAGGGCTTCACCAGCCTTATCAAGGTGGAAGATCAGCCCTGATAGCATCTCCAAGATCTCATGGGCACCGTCCCACTCTCACAGGGTAGGACTACCTGACTTGGGATTGATGGTATCCTCCTCCAAGGGGACCACCCCATGAGCCCTTGCACTGGCCGTATTTGGGTCCCTGGGATCTGTATGAGACATCCCAAATATGCGAGGTCTCAGTGGAATCAGGACAGGCTTTTTTATCTGGGGAAGAACCTCAATCTGCTCAGGATCACTCTGAGGAAGAGGAACAATCAGCACAGCCAGAACCACTCACTTCTGTAGGATTATCATTGTTCTCACCAGATGAGGCATTCATTCCTGCCTTGTCATTACCACACAATGATTATGACCTCTTGAGAATTGCATGCACTCTCTCGATTCCCCTGGAGGAAATACAGGGCACCCTTATAAGCTGCTGGATATCCTCCACAGTGCTACTTCCAGTAATGTGGCACTGCTTATTAATGAGGCCACTTTAGAACTGGCTGAAACAGTCTAGCATACTCCAGCTGCTTCCGCCCCCACTCTGAGAAGAACAGAGAATAAATATTCTGTATCATGGAAAGGGACAGAATACTTATTTTCACTCCTTGCTCCATACTCTTTTCAGTGGTGCAGGCTGTCATTGAAAGGAGCAAGCAACTACCAACCCAGATCTAAACCCCCAAACGAGGCTAAATGTCTAGACCTTTTGGGGAGGAAGAACTTCACTTTGGCAAGTTTAACAGTTCTGAATAGTGAAGTACCAACCTTTAATATCAAAGTATGAGTTTATTAATTACAGTAAGTTCTCTGAATTCACTAAGAAACTGACTTGAGGATAAATTTCAGCTCCAAGCAATGATTGATAAAGGTAAATTTGCCAGCCTGATTGGCCCTTCAGGCTTTGTGCGTACAGCAGATACAGCGTCCTGCTCAGTGGCAATATCCATAGTTATGAGATGAGTTTCATGACTCTAATCCTCTAGATTCTCAAGAAAGTTCAATTCACTGTGAGGATCTGCCTTTTGAGGGCAATGATTTATTTAGCAAGAGAGCAAATGAATCGTTAAATATGTATCAGATTCCAAGGCCATCTAGTCTGACCTCTTATATCACACAGGTCTTGCCCATAATAGAACTTCCTTTAGAGTGTATATTTTAGAAGGACATCCAATCTTGATTTAAAAATGGTCAGTGATGGAGAATTCACCATGGTAAATTGTTCCAAAATGGTTAATTACTCTCTCCATTAAAAATTTTACCTTATTTCTTGTCTGAACTTGTCTAGCTTCAACTTCCAGCCATTGGATTGTGGTATGTCTTTCTCTGCTAGACTAAAGAGCCCATTATTGAATGTTTGTTTCCCATATAGGTACTTCTGGACTGTAATGAAGTCACCCCTTAACCTTCTCTTTGTTAAGTTAAATAGATTGAGCTACTAGAGTTTATAAGGCATGTGTTTTAATCCTTTGATCATTCTTCTTTCAACTCTCTCCAATTTTTCAATATTCTTTTTGAATTGTGGTCATCAGAACTGTACACAGTATTCCACTGGTGGTAGCACAGGTGCCAAATGCAGAGATAAAATAACTTCTCTACTCCTACTCTAGATTCCCTTGTTTATGCATTCCAGTATTGCATTGGCTCCTTTGGCCAAGTGTCACACTGGTATCTCATGTTCAGCTGATTATCCACAATGACCTCCAAATCTTCAAGAGTCACTGCTTCCCAGTATAGAGTTCCCCAACCTATAAGTATGACCCTGCATTCTTTGTTACTAAGTGTACACATTTACCTTTAGCCATAGTAAAATGCATATTATTTGCTTGTGCCTAGTTTGCCAAGTGATCCAGATCTCTCTGTATCAGTGACCTGTCCTCTTCATTATTTACCACTCCACCAATTTGTCATCTCATCTGCAAACTTTATCAGTGACTGTTTTATATTTTCATTCAGGACATTGATGCGGGGGAGGGATAGCTCAGTGGTTTGAGCATTGGCCTGCTAAACCCAGGGTTGTGAGTTCAATCCTTGAGGAGGCCATTTAGGGAACTGGGGTAAAATTCTGTCTGGGGATTGGTCCTGCTTTGAGCAGGGGGTTGGACTAGATGACCTTCTGAGGTCCCTTCCAACCCTAATATTCTATGATAAGTATTAATTAGTGTAGGGCTAAGAACTGATGATCCCTGTTGGTCCATGCTGGAGAAGCACCCACTCAATGACCATTCCCCATTAACAATTACATTTTGAGACTTATCAGTTAGTCAGTTTTTAATCCATAACTATGTGTGTGTATGCCATGTTAATTTTATATTCTAATTTAGTCAAGTGGTACCATGTCAAACACCCTACCGAAGTCTATTACTTCAACAACCTGCATCAACCAAACAAACTTGTAATCTCATAAAAAAAAAATTGTTAGTTTGATAGGATCTATATTCTATAAACCCATGTTCATTTGCACTAATTACATTATCTTCATTTAATTCTTTATTAATGGAGTCCTATGTCAGCTGCTCCATTATCTTGCCCTATTTCAAAACTGGCACAACATATAGCTTTCAATGCTCCAGGACTTAACTGAAAATCAAAATTAATGGTCCAGCAGGCTCCTCAGGCAGTTATCTGGACCTGCTGATTTAAAAATGTCTGACTCTGGTAGCTTCTGTTTAACATCCTCTAGAGATACTAGTGGAATAAAAAGAGTGTAATCACCATAAGATAGACTCATAGACTCTAGGACTGGAAGGGACCTCGAGAGGTCATCGAGTCCAGTCCCCTGCCCTCATGGCAGGACCAAATACTGTCTAGACCATCCCTGATAGACATTTATCTAACCTACTCTTAAATATCTCCAGCGATGGAGATTCCACAACTTCCCTAGGCAATCTATTCCAGTGTTTAACTACCCTGACAGTTAGGAACTTTTTCCTAATGTCCAACCTAAATCTCCCTTGCTGCAGTTTAAGCCCATTGCTTCTTGTTCTATCATTGGAGGCTAAGGTGAGCAAGTTTTCTCCCTCCTCCTGATGACACCCTTTTAGATACCTGAAAACTGCTATCATGTCCCCTCTCAGTCTTCTCTTTTCCAAACTAAACAAACCCAATTCCTTCAGCCTTCCTTCATAGGTCATGTTCTCAAGACCTTTCATCATTCTTGTTGCTCTTCTCTGGACCCTCTCCAATTTCTCCACATCTTTCTTGAAATGCGGTGCCCAGAACTGGACACAATACTCCAGTTGAGGCCTAACCAGCGCAGAGTAAAGCGGAAGAATGACTTCTCGTGTCTTGTTTACAACACACCTGTTAATGCATCCCAGAATCATGTTTGCTTTTTTTGCAACAGTATCACACTGTTGACTCATATTAAGCTTGTGGTCCACTATGACCCCTAGATCTCTTTCTGCCATGCTCTTTCCTAAGCGTACTTTCTATGCCAACATCTAAATCGTTGATGAAGATATTGAACAGAACCGGTCCCAAAACAGAACCCTGCGGAACCCCACTTGTTATACCTTTCCAGCAGGATTGGGAGCCATTAACAACTACTCTCTGAGTACGGTTATCCAGCCAGTTATGCACCCACCTATATTAGCCCCATCTAAATTGTACTTTCCTATCTTATCTATAAGAATATCATGCGAGACCGTATCAAATGCCTTACTAAAGTCTAGGTATATCACATCCACCGCTTCTCCCTTATCCACAAGGCTCGTTATCCTATCAAAGAACGCTATCAGATTAGTTTGACACGATTTGTTCTTTACAAATCCATGCTGGCTATTCCCTATCACCTTACCACCTTCCAAGTGTTTGCAGATGATTTCTTTGATTACCTGCTCCATTATCTTCCCTGGCACAGAAGTTAAACTAACTGGTCTGTAGTTTCCTGGGTTGTTTTTATTTCCCTTTTTATAGATGGGCACTATATTTGCCCCCTTCCAGTCTTCTGGAATCTCCCCCGTCTCCCATGATTTCCCAAAGATAATAGCTAGAGGCTCAGATACCTCTTCCATTAACTCCTTGAGTATTCTAGGATGCATTTCATCAGGCCCTGGTGACTTGCAGGCATCTAACTTTTCTAAGTCATTTTTTACTTGCTTTTTCCTTATTTTCTCTTCTAAACCTACCCTCTTCCCGTAAGCATTCACTGTACTAGACATTCCTTCAGACTTCTCAGTGAAGACCGAAACAAAGAAGTCATTAAGCATCTCTGCCATTTCCAAGTCTCCCGTTACTGTTACCCCCTCCTCATTGAGCAGTGGGCCTACCCTGTCCTTAGACTTCCTCTTGCTTCTAATGTATTGATAAAAAGTCTTCTGGTTTCCCTTTATTCCCATAGCTAGTTTGAGTTCATTTTGTGCCTTTGCTTGTCTAATCTTTCCTCTGCATTCCTGTGTTATTTGCCTATATTCATCCTTCGTGATCTGACCTAGTTTCCATTTTTTATATGACACCTTTTTATTTTGTAGGTCACGCAAGATCTCAAGGGTAAGCCAAGGTGGTCTTTTGCCACATTTTCTATCTTTCCTAACCATCGCAATAACTTGCTTTTGGGCCCTTAATAGCGTCCCTTTGAAAAACTGCCAACTTTCCTCAGTTGTTTTTCCCCTCAGTCTTAATTTCCATGGGACCTTGCCTATCAGCTCTGAGCTTACCAAAATCCGCCTTCCTGAAATCCATTGTCTCTATTCTGCTGTACTCCCTTCTACCTTTCCTTAGAATTGCAAATTCTATGATTTCATGATCACTTTCACCCAAGCTTCCTTCTACTTTCAAATTCTCAACAAGTTCCTAACTATTGGTTAAAATCAAGTCTAGAACAGCTTCCCCCCTAGTAGCTTTTTCAACTTTCTGAAATAAAAAGTTGTCTGCAATGCAGTCCAGGAACTTATTGGAGAGTCTGTGCCCCGCGGTGTTATTTTCCCAACATATATCTGGATAGTTGAAGTCCCCCATCACCACCAAATCTTGGGCTTTGGATGATTTTGTTAGTTGTTTGAAAAAAGCCTCATCCACCTCTTCCGCCTGATTAGGTGGCCTCTAGTAGACTCCCAGCACGACATCACCTGTGTTTTTTACCCCTTTTAGCCTAACCCAGAGACTCTCCACCCTTCCGTCTCCTATGTCCATCTCCACCTCAGTCCAAGTGTGTACATTTTTAATATATAAGGCAACACCTCCTCCCTTTTTCCCCTGTCTATCCTTCTTGAGCAAACTATACCCATCCACACCAACATTCCAGTCGTGTGTATTATCCCACCAAGTTTCAGTAATGCCAATAATGTCATAGTTGTATTTATTTATTAGCACTTCCAGTTCTTCCTGCTTATTACCCATACTTCTTGCATTTGTATAAAGGCATCTAAGATACTGGTTTGATCTTGCCTCCCAGCTTTGCCCTGACCCTCCTTCCTCTCTGCCATTATAGCCCGTGCTCCCTCCTGTTTCCAACCCATCTCCCAGGTCTTGTTCCCCACTTACCTGTGGGCTTTGCTCACCTGTCCCCGTCGAACCTAGTTTAAAGCCCTCCTTACTAGGTTAGCCAGTCTGTGCGCAAAATAAGGCCTTTCCCCGCTTCGAAAGGTGAACGCCATCTGTTCCTAGCAGTCCTTCCTCAAATAGCATCCCGTGGTCGAGGAAGCCAAAGCCTTCCTGGCGACACCATCTTCGTAGCCAGGCATTCACCTCCACGATGCATCTGTTTCTGCCCGGACCCCTACCTTCAACAGGAAGAATCGAAGAGAATACCACCTGTGCTCCAAACTCCTTAACCTGTACTCCCAGAGCCCTGTAGTCACTCTTGATCTGCTCAGCGTCACACCTCGCAGTATCATTTGTGCCCACATGGATGAGTAGCATGGGATAGTAGTCAGAAGGCCGGATAATCCTCGACAAAGCCTCTGTAACATCTCGGATACGGGCCCCTGGCAGGCAGCATACCTCCCGGGATGAACGGTCAGGGCGACAGATGGGTGTCTCCGTCCCCCTCAGCAGAGAGTCTCCAACCACCACTACCCTACGTTTCTTATCAGTGGTGGCAGCAGACCTCCCAGCCTTAGGGGTACGAGGCTTCACCCCCTTAACTGCTGGGGGTGATGAGACTATACGGTCTGTTTTTCCCCCAACATTGTTGTTGCTCCTCCACAGGATTCTGACTTTGCTTACTTGCTAGAAAAACAGGATAACAGTGTGTGTGTAAAGGGTTACGTTTGTCCCGTCCCCACCCACAAAAAGTTTGATCAGCCACCTGCTTACTAAGTTGAGTAGGCTGCCTGGATAAACATGTACTTGGACCCAACAAGAATCCCAAATGTCCTGGAACTTTGGGCAGTGCAGAAAGTCTGCAGACAATTCCTACTATTTATTCAGACCCTGGACATTCAAGTCATGTCAGATAACATGATAGCACTTTATTATATCAGTGAATTGGGAGGAGCAAGGTCCCCCCTTCTTTGTACAGAAGCTCTTAGTATCTGGAACTGCATCTACTATCAAGTCACTGTCTTGGCAGTGCTCTTTCCGAGAGTGGCTGACATCGCAGCAGACATTTCTCCAGAGACCGTGAGTAGGAACTACATAAGTCAGTGGTACAGAGCATATTCAAACAGTGGGATTCCAATGGTGAGATCTCTTTGCATCCTCAAAAAAACAAGAAATGCCCAGTCTACTGCTCCAGTGTGTCTCTGGGACACATTTCTGTACAGTGGATGAAGTTGTTGATGTACACATTCCTATACCATCCCTCTCTTACCTCAAGTTTTGAGGAAAACAAGACAAAATCGGTAATCCTACTTGCTCTTCAGTGGCTGAAGCAGTTCTGGTTCACCAGCTTTTTCCAGATCCCCACTATTCTGGACTGCCTTCTCTCTTAAAAGGTCAGAATTGCCTATCAGTTTCTTGCAAGTGCATGGTGGAAGCTATTAACGTCTTTCACCCTCCAGTGGACAGCCCACATTTGCTCTTTGCACATCCTACTACAGCATGGTTTCTCAAGGCACTTGTCAGAATCCTTTTTCTGGTAGTGAAACCTTCCCTGATATGGAATCTCAGTCGAGTCCTGTCAGCATTTATGAAAGCTCCATTTGAACCTTTAGTCTCATGTTCCTTTGTTCATCTGTCTATGAAGGTTGCCTTTCTGGTTGCAAGAACCACAGCCAGAAAGGCAGCTGAGCTGGAGGCCCTGTATGGCAAACCTGCCCTACAAGGTTTTTCATAAGGACAGGGTTTCCCTGAGAGGTTGCTTCCTAAATTAATCTCTAGAATAATGTTGGAATTCCATCTGAAGCAGGTCATCCTGTCTTTTTTAAATCTGAAGTGCCATGCCACCAGAGGGAATGGGAAGCTACACACTTCTTGGATGTCAATCAAGCCTTGGCATTTCGCTGCAGAGGACAAAACCCTTCTGAAATCCCCTAAACTATTTGTCTCCTTTGCTTCCCTTCTCATACATTCAGAAATATCTTGTCAGAGACTTTCCTAATGGATTTCGCTCTGCAACCTGCTTTGGTAGGAGTTGATAGCAACCCCTCTCTTGCAAGGTATAAAGGCCCACTTGACCAGAATCCAGACTACATTGGTAGCTTTGCTTTGAGATGTCCCGCTCCTAGAAACCTGTAAAGCAGCAGTCCGGGGCTCTGTGTACACTTTTACTAGGCATTATGCCCAGATACAAGCTTCTATAGCAAATATATCCTTCAGCAGAGCAGACCTCTAACCTGTGGCACAGCATAGTTCCCTGTACCCTCCTTCTCAGTGAATATTGCTTCTGAATCACCTTGAGTGGAATACATATGGAGTGTGAAATATGGTTATTTCTCTTGTTGAGTAACTGGAATTCTTTGAGATGTATAGTTCCTATTTATATTCCACTACCTGCCCTGCTTCCCTTTTGTTGCAGATCCTTCCAAAGGCTGTGATAGAGCAGGCCATGAATGCTCACAAAATTGTGGTTGGGGTATGGGAGGGGGTGAGGGCTCTGGTTGGGGGTGAGGGCTCTGGGGTGGGGCTGGGGATAAGGAGTTTGGGGTGTAGGAGGGTGCTCTGTGCTGGGACTGAGGGGTTTGGAGGGTGGGAGGGGGATCAGGGCTGGAGCAGGGGTGCGCAGAAAGGGGTGCAGGTTCCGGCTGGGGGTGCGGGCTCTGGGGTGGGGTTGGGGATGAGAGGTTTGGGGTGCAGAAGTGTGCTTCAGGCTGGAATCGAGGATTGGAGAGCAGGAGGGGAATCAGGGCTGGGGCAGGCAGGGGTTTGGGGCATAGGGAGAGGCTCAGGGGTGCAGGCTCCGAGCGGCGCTTACCTCAAGCAGCTCCCGGAAGCAGTAGCATGTCCGTTCTCCGGTTCCTACTAGGAGGCACGACCAGGTGGCTCTGCACGCTGCCCCACCAGCAGGCACCGCCCCTGTAGCTCCTGTTGGAGGGCTTAGGAGCTGCGGGGCCATGCTGAGGCTTCCGGGAGCCACATGGAGCAGCCCCCGCCCTAACGCCCCGTCTGGAGCGGGCTGAGCTGCGTGATACAGCCCCTGACCCAGTGTCCCGGCCGGAGCGTCGGAGTAGAGCAAGCCCCAGATCCTGCTTCCCAGCGGGAACTTGCAGGCTGGCTTAAAACAGCTCGCAGGCTGGATCCTGCCCGGGGACCGTAGTTTGCCCACCCCTGGCATAGTCCAATGGACACTGGTAGCAGAAATCTTCCTGTCTAAGGTTCAAGGAGCACATGTGCACCTTGAGTGGAATAAATATAGGAGCACGCATCTTGAAGAGCTCCAGTTACTAGATAAGGTAAATAACCACATTTCAGTAATGGGCACCATATAAAATATCTGAGCACCTCCCAGTATTTAACAGAAGTAGCGAGTGTGTTGTTAGTATGAATGCAGGTGTTTCTGAAGTACTAGGAAAATAAGCCAGAGAGAGAAGCCCTCCCAAAATGGCCCTAATGTTCAATGGGGAAGAGATTCTTTGATAAGATAATTAAAATGTCAACCATTTTGCATGGTGAGAAGAAGCTGCCAGCAGATATTCTTTCCTCAGGTGAATAAGGTATAAACTACCTTCTGGCCATGCATGTAAGGAACTGCCTCAGGGCATGGTTAGGCATATGCTATATAACTGCTGCATTAAGACAGCAATCCAACAGTGCACAGCATAGCACAGAACATGTATGAATAGGTCCCTACTAAATTCATGGTTTACTTTGGTTAATTTCACAGCCACAAGGTCTTAAAATTGGTCAATTTAACGATTTTAGATGTTTCCATCTTAAATTTCACGGTATTGTAACCATGGGGGGTCCTGATCCAAAAGGGTATTGTGTGTGTGTGGTCCTAAAGCTGTTGTATGGGGGTTGCAGGATTGTCATACTCACTTCTGCAGCGTTTCCTGCAGCTGGAGGAGGCTCCCGGAGGTAGAGATAGGTCCGATCTCCCCAGTGTTGTTGGGAGTGTCCCAACTGGGGGCTCCTAGCTGCTAGTCAGGGACAGTGGTGGATTAACACATGGGACCTGTCTGTGACCAGGGGCCCCGGACAGTATGAAAAATGGGTGCCCTAGCCCTGGCAGGAGCCACAGGTGGAAGCCCCGAGCACCAGCAGGAGCTGAGGAGGAGGGAAGGGAGGCAGAAGCCCCAAACTTGGGCAGCCCGGAGCCCAGGCAGGAGCCCTCAGGAACCACAGCCCTGAGCCTGTGCAAACCGAGCTCTGGCTGGAGCCCTGAGACGGGATGTGTGTTTATATGTGTGGCCTCCCCAAGCCTGGGGAAGAGCTGCAGGGGATGGCAACCCCGAGTCCTTGCTGAAGTCTGGGTGTCCCTACCCCTGGCAGGAGCCATCGGGGGTGGAGAGGGAGAACAGGGAGCAACAGCCCTGGAACTCGGGTGTCCCAAGCTTGGGCAGGAGCTGCGGGAAGGGGTGGGGGTGGCGACAGCTCTAAGCCTGGGCAGGAGCCACTGGGGGTGGAAGCTCTGAGTTCTGGCTAAAGACTGGCTGCCCCTAGGCCCAGCAGGAACCATGGGGTGGGGGAGTGGCAGCCCCGGAACTTGGGTGTCCTGAGCCTGGGCAGGAGCTGCAGGTGGTGGCAGCCCCGAGTCCCAGCTGTTGCCTGGACACAACTAGCCCAGGCAGGAGCTGAGGAGGGAGGGAGAGCAGCAGCCTGGGCAGGAGCTATGGTGGGTGGAAGCCCCAAGTCCGAGCTGGTGCCTGGGTGTGACTAGCCCAGGCAAGAGCTCAGGAGGGAGGGAGAGCAGGAGCCATGGGGGAGAGGGAACGGAAGCCTCAGAGCTTGTAGGCCCTGAGCCCCGTCAGGAACAGTGCGCTTGTGGGGGTGGAAGCCTTGGAACTAGGACACCCTGAGCCCAGGCAGGAGCCATGGGGAGCTGCAGTCTGGAGCCCAGCTCTGGGGCTTCTGCAGCACATAAGTGAGAGTGTACCATCCTCTTCTGTGCTGCCTGCAGAGGTGAGTCTGACCTCTTCCCATAACAGTCATGCAGGGGAAGGACATGTCCTGTCCCTCCCCAGCCTGGCTGATTTTGGGGAGATCAGATTTCATGGGGCAGGGCTTATTTCATGGTCCATGACACATTTTTTACGGCTGTGAAATTGGTAGGGCCCTATATATTACACATTTAATGAGACAAATATAAGCATATTCATAGCTGTCTTGTTATGTGTTATTTAACTCTGACGGTTATTTTTACTGTAATGCCTTCAGAGCAGACAAGTCAGTTTGTTTGATTTATGAAGTTTTCAAATCTTCTAGAACTGTATACAAAAATACATCATGCAGTTTGAAAATGCTGTCATACGGTGAAGCCAGTGCAATATGAAAAGCAGTATTTCCATTTTCACTCTGAATAATTTTAACTCAATAGATATTTTTTCCTTAGATGTGTGAGTAGGTGGTTGTTGACATTAAGTTTACAAGGCTGGAAAATTACAATAAATTCTTGTGACCTGTAGTTTGAAATAATAAAGGGTCTGTGCTGCATATTAGTCAGGATAATGCTGTCTTAAAATTCATGCTGTGAAGCAATAGATTAGTTCTTTGTTTATTATGGTAGTGTACATATTAGAAATTCTTTGTAGTACCCTAGGGGAATATATTAGTATAGCACTGTGTACATAAATGAGAAGTAATGATTCACACTTCAAGATTTAAAATAAAGCTTGCAAACCTGTATAAGTAGTTCAAAAATGAAACTCAGAATTTACTGTGCTCAGTCCTAAAATCTTAAAATGGCTAAAGAAATTCTTCGTTTTTTGGTTTTGGTTTTTTTTGTGGGTATAGGCATGTGAAAACAGACTTTCCTCTAGACCAGGGGTCCACAACCTTTCAGAAGTGGTGTGCCAAGTTTTCATTTATTCACTCTAATTTATGGTTTTGCATGCCAGTGAAACAATTTAATCTTTTTAAAAGGTCTCTTTCTATAAGTCTGTAATATATAACTAAACTATTGTTATATGTAAAGTAAATAAGGTTTCAAAATGTTTCAGAAGCTTCATTTAAAATTAAATTAAAATGCAGAGCCCCCCCGGACCTGTGGCCAGGACCCGGGCAGTGTGAGTGCCACTGAAAATCAGCTTGTGTGCCGCCTTCGGCATGCGTGCCATAGGTTGCCTACCCCTGCTCTAGACTGTATCAAAAACTCAGGCATGCGATAATGAAAAATTATTAATTTGTTAATTTTTAAATACTAGTTATAAATGTTTTGGTGTGTGCTGCAATGATTAAGGTTCAAAATCTATCATTATGATCCAAAGTCTTGTTTAAAAAAAAAAAAAAAAAAAAAAAGGAAATTCTCACTATGTTGGTGGTAGAGGAAATCTTGAAAATTTGAATAGCATGTAGACTGGTGCAGTTAGTTGTGTTGTCTGCTTGAATCCACCTTTTTTTATCTGCTATTCTGATATGTTGAAAGAATCCTAATACATTAGAGAGGCATCTAGTGGTTTGTCCTTATATTATCATTTGTGTTATAATTCTGTTTTTAATTATTTCAGTCAGTTTACTTGGTGTGGTACAAAATTTAGTAACATGTTACTTGCAGGATTACTCTACTACTCTTTTCTAAGAGATGTCCATTTCCTACATTCTGATCTCCTAGTACAGTAGCTGATTTTAATCAGTGAATATTTTTGCTAGCATCTCAGAACTCTTTGATGGATAACATCTGAACCTGCTGACTCATTGCTCCTTAACTCATCAGCCAGTTCCAGCACCTTTGCCTTTAACATCTCAGTCTCTGACAGTTTTTCATTGTTATTACTTGAAAAGAGTAAGGCTGTGCTTGGTGTTTACCTATTGTAATTTGTAATGAAGACTGATACAAAGAAATCATTTGGCTTCTCTGCAATGTTATCCTCAGACATTACTTCCTTAACTCCCTATTCCAGCAAATTTACACATTCTTTTGTCATTTCCTGCTTCTCATAATTTTAACAAATGTCTTATTTATTTTTATACCGTTAGCTACTTGTGCTTCATATCTATCTTCACCCTCCCACTCTCCTTGAATATTACTTGATGTAACTTATGCATTATGGGTTGGCCTTCCATTTTCTGAAGGCTCAAATAAGGTTTTCAATCTTACTTCTTAGTCATATTGGTTTTCTACTTGTCTTCCTAGTTCCTTTTTTTAAATTAAGGGATCAAGTCCAACGTTTGTGTAATTGAACAGATTTATGACGAATACATTTCTACAAACTTCCCAGAAATAATAATGTCTGGTGTCACAGTTCAGGGCAACTGTACCTGTATTTCCCTCTCTGTGGTTCAGCAAGGACGTCAACTTTTAGGCTTCTGGCTCTCTGCTGTCACTTCTCTGGGAAAGAGATGCACATCTCTCTCCCTCCTGACCAATGGAATTCCAGGCAGCCCAGTTTCTTACCTGTACTGTGTTATTCACAGCAAGCTAGACTGCCTAGACCAGGGGTTTTCACAACAAATTTTGGTGGCCTCGGAGTGTGGCCATCAACTTTCACTGGTGGCCGCACTGACACTTTTTCCTAAAATATTTAATTAACTTTAGGAAAAACAATTAAATATGCACAGATACACATCCAAATAATTGTAATTTATATGTGTAGGGTTTTTTGGCAGACTCAGTAATAAAAATAATGCTGCCTCCCCCTTCGGGAGTGATATTTGTATATTTGTTAATATCACAGCACACTTAGTAACTACCTGGGAGGCTATGAAAAGTAATAAGTGATATTAACAAATATACAAGTATCACTTTTCACAGATAGCTAGTAAGTCTGCTGTGAAAAGTGATACTTGCATATTTGTAAATATCACTTTTCTCAGCAAACCCTACCACCCATTAAGCTCTGGATGGCGGGGAGGGAGGTTGAAGGGGCAGGCATCAGGGGCCAGAGGCAATGGTGGGATGGATGTGGGGCTGGGGAGGCAGCAGGGGTCCGGGGCAATGATGGGGATGAATGCAGGCTGTGGGAAGCAGTGGGGGCCAGGGGCGATGGGAATGGATGATGAATCCCACTGTCACGTGGCCAGCGCCTGGGCCTGGTGTCTGCTGTCATGCGGCCAAAGCCTAGTGCTGGGGACAGGAACTGCGTGCCCGGAGCCAGGGATCAGAGCCTGCTGCCGCGCAGCAAGAGCTGTGGGTCAGCACCTGGGGCCAATGCCTTCCAAGCCAGCACTTACTGCTGTGCGGCCTGGGCCAGGGGTTGGCACCTAGGGCCTGCTCCCACCACCGTGTGGCTGGAGCCCAGGAACAGAGCTGCTGCCATGCAGCTGGGCCAGGGGATCAGCGCAAAGTTCAATGGCTATTAGCCAAGATTGTCAGGTACACAGATCCATGATTGGCATGTTTGTAAACATCTGACTGCTAGAAGCTGGGGCTTGATAAAAGTGTCCTGTTCTGTTCACTCCTCCTGACGCATCTGCTACTGGTTACTGTCAGAAGATAGCATACTGGAATAAATGGACCACTGGTCTGACCCAGTATGGCCATTATTTATAGTGTGTAAGATCTCCCAAAGATATTGCAGGAAATTGCCATATCTGTCACAACTGGACTTAATAGAGGTACATTGGAGACCTAAATTAGAGGTACTTGCCCTTCAGCTTCCCAATATTTGTAGCAGATACTATATATCTACAAGAACTTGCATTTTAGATGCTTTTAAATAAGTCTTTTACTACTTTGAAGTTCCATTATATTATTCAGTTATATTTATGGTTTTATCTTGTGCCCGTTTTTTCTTTTAATAAAGATCACAGAATGCTAAAGTTACAAGATTTAATAACAAACACTTAATTTTTTCTCTTTTTTTGCAGTACCAATATTAGCTTGTGGTGGCGATGACTGCAAAATTAATTTGTATATTCAACAGAATGGGCAGGTAATTATTGCTTCATATCCTGCCTTAATTAAAATACTCATTCTTTTCTGCTTCATTTCTTTTGATGTGTGCTACTATTCTTTTTGGCTTCTTCTATAACTGTTATCTCTCCCTAGATAGCCATCATATAATAACAGCTTTATTTAAATTCTGTTTCAGGTATTTAGTTTTCCTGCATAGCTAGTAACGGATGACATCAAGAAGGCTGAGATGTTTAGTGCCTATTTTGGTTCTATCTTAACTAAAACAGTATTAACTGTGCTAAGCATCTGATCACAACTAATAACAAGGGGCAAGTAAGAATCCAGAATAGGAGGAAAAAGTGTAAGGTCTGATGAAATTCACCCTAGGGTACTTAAAGAACTAGTTGAAACAATTCTCAGATCTTTTAACAATTATCTTCAATAACTCATGGAAGATGGGTGAGGTCCCAGAGGACGGGAGAAGGACAAACATAGCACCTATATTTAAAAAGGGGAACAGAGATAACCTGGAAATTTATAGACGTGAATCTAGCTTAGATTCCTGGAAAGACAGTGGAACAAATTATTAGACAGTTTGTAAGCACTTAGAGGATAACAAGGTGATAAGGAATAGACAACATGGATTTTTCGGGAACAAATCATGCCATACCAACCTAATTTCCTCCTTTGACAGGTTACTGTCCTAGTGGATAGGAGAGAAATGGTAGATGTCGTATCTTGATTTTAGTGAAGCTTTTGACACAGTCCAGTATGACATTTTCATAAACGAACTAGGAAAATGTGGTCTAGGGGAACTTGCTGTAAGGTGGGGGCACAACTGATTGGAAAACCATGCTAAATAAAAAGTTTTATTAATGGTTCTCTGTGAAAGCAAGAGGACTTATTTAGTGGGGTCCTGCAGGGGTCTGTCTTGGTCTGATGCTAGTTAATATTTTCATTAATGACTTGAAAAATGGAATGGTGAGTATACTTGCAAAATTTGCAGATGGCACCAAGCGGGGAGAGGTTGCATGCATTTTGGAGAACAGGATTAGAAAATGGTGTGAAATCAACAAGATGAAATTCAATAAAGACAATTGCAAAGGACTACACTTAAAAAATGCAACATACAACTAAAAATGTAGAATAACTGGCTAGGTGGGTAGTACTACTGAAAAGCATCTGGTGATTATAGTGGATGAGAAACTGAACATGAGCTAAAAGTGTGGTGCAGTTGCAAAAAAAAAACGTAATGTCATTCTGGGGTTTATTAGCAGGAGTGTCATATGTAAGACAAAGAAGGTAGTGGCAGTGGTGAGGTCTCAGTTGGAGTATTGTAGCCAGTTCTCGGTGCCATACTTTAAGGAAAGATGTGGACAAATTCGAGAGAGTCCAGAGGTGACCATAAAAAATGAAAAAAGACTTAGAAAGCCTGACCTATGAGGAAAGGTTAAAAAAATGGGCATGTTTAGTCTTGACAAGAGACAGAGGGAGGACCTGATAACACTCTTCAAATATGTTGAGGGCTGTTATAAAGAGCATGGAGATGAGTTGTCCTACCTTTAGTGGACTTGGAGAAGAAGTGTAATGGGCTTAATATATAGAGCAAAGGAGATTTAGATTATATATTAGGAAAAAGCTTCGTACTATAAGGATAGGTAAGCACTGGAATGGGTTACCAAGGAAGGTTGTGGAAACCCTATAATTGGAGATTTTTAAGGACAGGTTGGACAAACACCTCTCAGAGATGGTCTAAGGTCCTGCCTTTGCACAGGGGGGATGGACTAAGATGACCTCTTGAGGTCCCGTCCAGCTCTACATTTCTATGATTTCTGGGGTAATCATAAAAAACAGATATGTCAGTTTCACACATGGAAATCTCAGGGTTTTTTAAATATTTCTCTCTATGAAAAGGAAACCTACCTCAGTCCAGCCACTGAACTAGAGTAATTAAGCATCTCTTTCCTTAAGGCGTATCCATGCATTTAGAATATCATTTGAAAATAACTTCCTCAACTGAAAATGTAAATATCGTAGTCTAATTGTAATTATTACTCTTTTCGGAATTAGGCATTTCCCATTAAAATTGCCTTCTGTGCCTTCTGAGTGCTTCTGAAAGTTCAAAAGAACCTTTGAAGCACTTGATATCCAGCAGTTGTGACTCGTGTTCAGTATGTGTGAAAAGTACTGTGTGTCATTTGGAATATGGAAACTTTTAATTTTTCATATAGTTAACTATCAAAAATATTCAAATGAGGATATGGGATGGAGCTCTAATAGTGCATCTGAATTTTTAGCTCCTGTCAAAACTTGAAAATGTGTGTCCCCCTCTGGCTTTTGGAAACTTTTTAAAATTTCTTCCATTGGCAAGTCATTCTGGCAAGGTCTCCCAAACATGTGTTGGTGATTTTTTATATATCTGTTGTGATAGGCATTAGAGACTAAATAAAAAATGTTTCTCTGATATGCACAAGAGTATGACAACAATCCCCTTTTAGGGTTTATCTGAACTTTCCTTTATCAACCTGTCCTTCACCCTCCCACACACAAAACTTTATTTTTCTTATGATGAGACTCTGAGGGGGTCAACACCAAACAGTCACTGTTGACTAGGAAGGGTAAAGGATCTTTACTGGCTATGGGAGGAGGCAGTGCCTGTAAACTCAATCTTCCACACCAAATTAACTTGAAAGGAGACAGGATGAGGCGTAACATTTTATTCAAATAAATATGTGCCCCTGAAAAGAGAAAACATGGGAGTGAAGGGGAAACTATCTGCAGAGCTGGCAGTAGGTCAAGGAACAGAAGAAATAGAGAGGAGCGAGTGAGAGATGCTTTTAAAATACAGATCAAAAAGATGTGGCCTTGTTTACAATAAATTCAGACCTATAATTCACCCTTTGGGCAGCTAAACTAGGGTGAATTCTGGGTCTGAATTTGCTAGTATGTGTATATACACACAGAATTAAGGATTTTGGAAAGTTGTGGCTAAAATGCTAACTTTTTGTTGGTGATGCTGCTTCATTGTGGCCAAGAATTTCAGAAGTGATTTTATTTTGTGCCTTAATTTTTGGGTGTCCAACTCTGATCAACTATTCTTTGAAAATCAAGCCTCTTCTAAGTCATCTACATCTTCAGAGTCTGGAGTTGAAGATACTTTAAACTCAGTTCTTCTGGAGCTTGGGGAGGATCCCTGATTTCAGATTTTCCTGAAGCAATACTCACTTGAAAATGTTGGGATGTGTTGTATGCTGGTTGGGTTAGCTGCTCAGTGTAAGGGCTAAAGTTCAGAAACTTGGCTCATACCCTATCCAAATTGACACTGTTGGTAATAAGCGACTTTACACTCCTTACAGTCATGAAATGATATGGCCAAGGCAATAAAGAAAAGGTTCAGAATACACTTGTGAATGTAGGATTACATTCTGGATCATATCCACTGTTTTCTGGTTTTGGGCCCTCATAGAGTGGCCATTATTACTAATACACAGTTTCAAGGTTACTTAAAGCATAACCAATTTTCTTGAATTTGTTTAAGTGCAGAGTTGCAGGGTTTAAAATAAGTCCCCCCCCCATTCCCGTATGCCCCTTCTCCATCCAAAAAGCATGAGAATCTATGAATACCCAGTCGAACCTGTATGGTCCTTCTTAAAAGTATTTGTCTGTATCTTGTAACTTTAGGTAATTAATGAGATGCAATCAAATAGTTTTTTTCAGAGTAACATTTTGTCATTTTTTTCTAAAACTCAATGTAAATTTAATATTTTTTTAAGGTTTTATACCAATAGCTTGTCCTTTTTCTCACTCCCCTATTCCATTAAGACCCACTGTTTCCTTCAGCTCCCTTTTTCATCCAGGTGTAGTCCAGTCATCAATTCCTGCCCACCAGGCCCAGTGTTAGCTCTGTTACATTAGAAGAAACCAAATTCAGTACATTAGGTGACATTTAAACTTGTACTTACTGGTCACTTCCTCCTCTTTCCTTTCTTTGTTTTGTGTTTCGAGAGCTAGACATTTTATACAAAGTGAGGGTGGTCTCCATTTTGATAGTGAACACAAACTAATTGTAAGAATGATGGTCTGGACCTAAATTCACATACTTAATCTAAAAAAACAAACATCTTTTTGATCTGTATTTTAAAAGCATCTCTCACTCGCTCCTCTCTATTTCTTCTGTTCCTTGATCTACTGCCAGCTCTGCAGATAGTTTCCCCTTCACTCCCATGTTTTCTCTTTTCAGGGGCACATATTTATTTGAATAAAATGTTATGCCTCATTCTGTCTCCTTTCAAGTTAATTTGGTGTGGAAGATTGAGTTTACAGGCACTGCCTCCTCCCATAGCCAGTAAAGAGTTTTAAAAGCAAAATTAGGTATCTCAAAAATGTGGCGGAATGCTCAAACCCAGCTGGCTATTGTAATATCTACTTACAAACTATGCAAAAAAGAGAGAGAAGGCCAGAGATGTTGAGGAGTAGTGCTGTATATTAGTGATTCCATAGAACTGAATGAGCTTGAAATTGCTGAATGGAGACTACTACACAAGTGAATCTATATTGATACAAATCCCAAATTAAAAATGTAAATATATTAGTAGGTGTTACTTCGAGCTTCCATATCAAGCAAATGAAATTGAGCACTCAGTACTGAGAGAGACCAGTCAGGCAGTAAAATCTAACAAAACAATAAAGTGGCACTTTATCCATATAGAAACTGGTCAAATGGCATAACAGGACAGAGTTTAAAGAAACTGTTTCTTGACACTTCAAATGATTGCCTCTTTCAAACAACTGGTTCTAGGGCATTGGCTATCAATTAGCACACAAGAACTAATTCAAGAAGTGATGGTAGCTAAACTACGCTGAAATAGTGACAATAGTATGATTAGGTTTAACATTCAAACAGCAAGTACAGTATTAAAAAGTGACACTAATCTTTAGAAAAAAAGATTTAAATAAAATGAGGTTAGTCAAAAGGCTGTTTGTGCAAATTGAAATCCTTCAAAATTTGGAATTCTTACCCTAGCTTAGCCAATGAACAGGAGTATAAATTACAGCAGTTATTAAAGAAGAGGAAAGTTAGAAGGGCCAAAATGAAATTCAAAAAGTAAATAGCTAAAGTGTAAAAACAAACATAAGCTTCTTTAATATATTGGAAGTAGGAAGCCTGCAAATGAATTGGTGGGTCCACTGGATCCTCAAGGGCTAAACTGAGCAATCTGAGAAGATAAAACCCTTGCTGAGCAGCTAAATGATTTCTTTCCATCAGTCTTCATTAGTGAGAAAATTGGTGAGATTCCTACCCCAGACCTAATCTTTCCTGGTAACAAAGGTGAGGTACTGTCAGACTGAGGTGACAGGAGAAGAGGATTTGGAGCATGCTGATAATGTAAAATACAATAAACCATCAGGCCCAGGTGGTGTACATCCAAGAGATTTGAAGGAGTTTAAGTATGAAGTAACTGAGTTGGTAACACAAATTGGTAATTTTTCATTAAACAGTTACTCTTCCAGAGTATTGGAAAATAGCAAATGTTTTATTTATGTTTAAGAAAGGCTCGATAGATGATCAAGAAAATGATAAATCTGTAAGCCCTGCTATCTGTCTGTACCTGGCAAATCAGTTGAATTGATGGTTTAAAAAGAATAACAAAATCTTCCAGATATTTAATGAGCTTGGATTCAACAATGAAAAGTTCTCACTAATCTCTTAGAATTATCTGAGTGTGTCAGTAAAGTAGTGAATAAAAGGGAACCAGTTGTCTTAATTTATTTAGTTCTCCAAAAGGCCTTTGATAAGGTCCATAGGAAGAGACTACTAAAAAAGTTAGAGTAGTTATGGGTGAGAGGCAAAATACTGTTTTTGTTCTTTATCAAAAATTGGACAGGAGACAAAGCAAAGAATAGGAGTAGGTCAACTTTAATCATGGCAAAAAATTTAACATCAGGGGGCCTCAAAGGTTCCATACTACGTCTTATGTTTAATATATTAAAACAGTGATCTGGAAAGGGTGGTTAATAGGTAGCAAATTTGCATCTGACACGGTTCTTTAACCACTGAGCTATCCCTTAAGTTATTCAGGACCAGGGAAGACCATGAGAATCCTCAGAGCTAAACATTTTGGGTGAATGGGTAACATGATGGCAAATAATATTCAGTGTCATGAAATGTAAAATAATGCACATTGGAGGGAAAATTGTAACTACTCATGTACCTAACAGGATTCCAAATTAACTGTATCAACCCAAGAAAGGGATCAGGGTCGTCGTCGTAGACAGTTCAATGAAAATATCTGCTCAGTGTGCAACTGCAGTCAAAAAAGCTAATGACGTTAGGAATGAGATGAAGAATAATACTGAAAACACTAATTCCTTTATATAACTCAGTGGTGTAACCTCACTTAGAATACTATGTGACATACTGAACACTCGATTTCAAAAAGGGTACTGAAGGAGATTCAGTGAAGAATGACAAGAATGATCAAAAGCTGGTAAAATTTCCATGTGAAGAGAAACAATTCCAATCTACCTTAGAAAGGAGACAAATAAGAGGGAAAACAATAAAAATATATAAAATTACAGAGAAGATAGATTGTGAGCTTCTGTTTTCCCTGTCTCAAATCTGTAACAAGGCAAAAATCATTGAAATTAGAAACTGGCAAATTCAAAATGCAGTGAAAAATTTTCCTCCACCGTATGTAATTAAACTAGAACTCATTGCCACAGGAAGTCATTGAGACCAAGAACATAATGAGATTCAAAAAGTGAATGGATATTTATACAGATATTAAGAATATCCAGATTTGTCATAATCAGTGACAGTACAGATTTTGGAAATGGCATTAAACCTTGAGCTTCTGAGTTTAAGCCAATCTCTAACTATTAGAGATCAAGGTGAGACCTGTATGAGGGACAGATTATTCCACATCTGCCTACTACGGGGTTCTTAGGCAATCCTCTGAAGCATCTGGTTCTGGCCACTCTGAGACAGGGTGCTAATCTAGATGGACCATGGGTCTGCTCCAGTATGGCAATTCCTATGTTCCTACATTTTTATTTTATTTTTGTATAACATGTTTTCTTGTAATACCACAGGATTCACTTCATAGTCTTTTCTCTGATCCACAGTGGCCAGAAAGCACATCATCTTGTAGTCCTGGAATAAGGATGACCAGGGGCGGCTCTAGACATTTCGCCACCCCAAGCAGTGCGGCATGCCGCAGGGGGCGCTCTGCCGGTCGCCAGTCCCGTGGCTCCGGTGGACCTCCCGCAGGCATCCCAGCGGAGGGTCCACTGGTCCTGCGGCTCCACCGAAGCTGCGGGACCAGCGGACCCTCCTCAGGCACACCTACAGGAGGTCCACCGGAGCCACAGGACCAGAGGACCCTCCGCAGGCATGCCACTGAAGGCTAGCTGCCTGCTGCCCTCCCGGCGACCGGCAGAGTGTCCCCCGCGGCTTGCCACCCCAAGCATGCGCTTAGCGTGCTGCGGCCTGGAGCCACCCCTGAGGATGACATCTCTAGAACACACCTGATCATATGTCATTTGGTGGTCTGAAGTTAGATACAGCTTTCTAAAAAGCTTTCGATCTTAGCAAGCTCTCTGTATTTCAAGAGCATTTTTCCTACTGGTAAGATCTTCAAGATCTTTTGGAAAGATCAGAAATAGTAATCATGAAAGTCTTAACTACGTGTGATGGCAGCCAACATCCTGAATGCCTCACAATCAGGGTTCAGACCAGGGCACATCACAGACACAGTTCTAATGATGCTAAAAGACTACTTTCTTCGAGCCATAAACACAGGCACAATCTCCATACTCGTGCTGTTGGACCTCTTTGCAGCTTTTTACATAGTAGGCCACAAGGTGCTGTTAACCTGCCTATGTGACGTAACAGGAGTAGATCACTGTGATTGTACCTTTCCATCAGAGCTAAGAGGATGATGAGTTGTCCTCTCTAAAACTCTTCACTTCTTCTTTATCTCCATGAGACTACAGAAGAGACAGTGGTTTTGCTGCCAACAACACAATAACGCACTTGTATATCTCATTCTGAATGGATGCAATTACCACCACTGCAAAACTGTGATAATGCCTGCAAGCACTCAGCACTTAGATAAAAAGCAATTGTCTCAAGCTAAATTCAGATAGGACCAAAATGGTGATGGTTGGAAAGGGGAAATTCAGTGAAAAGCTAGTGTAGATGTTGGCTCCGCTTTCCACTGAAGACATTCATTCATCAATGTGGTGTGAAGCTTCAAAGTCCAGCATGAAGTATCATTGTTTAAAAATACTTTCTTTCACCTCCAGCTTGCCAGGAAAATTCTCCCTTCCTTCCAGACAAGGATCTGGCCACAGTGATTCATGCATTTAACATCTCTGGTCTGGATTACTGTAACTCATTGAACTTGAAGCTGAATGTGAAAACCATGCTCAGGCTCAAGCTATTATGGTTTAACATTAAATGTATTAAGTCACTGAAACCTTTTGAAAATCTGAACAGGAAAATTCCTTCCTCTGCAGGCATTCCTTCTGCCAGTTTGGAGTAATGGGCCTGGTTCTCTATGTAATGAGATTTTAACCCTTCATTTACTGTTTTGATCTCTGGCGTGGTGCCTGAAAAACCAGGAATATGTCTAAGGGCAAACACTTGACGGACATTCCAATAGAATAAAAATTGCTAGGGTGATCTGTCTGAGCCACCCAGGACCTATATTTGTCAGAAGACTATGGTCATCTCTGGAATGGGATATCAGTATTATTTACCTGGAATTACAGGTATCGGGAAAAGTCTGTGCTTCTAAAAGTGCCTCTTGCGACTTGCTCCCAGTTCAGAGCAATATTTGCCCTGCTGTGGAATAAGCAAATTGTCGGGGGGACTCATCTGAGGATAGTACTTCTATCACAGGAATGTCCTAGCTGCAGCACAGCTTTGGCGACAGCGCTGAGGTTCTTGCCTTATAGAATCAGCTGAGTCATTTGATCTAATCCTTTGGGGATTAGGAATTGGATGATAAAATTCTTCAGATGTTGGGAGAAGAGGGCATGGAAAATCAATGTGTTGCAGAGAAGGTTAGAGGTTTTACCATCAAAGAACAGACTGCATTCAGGTCCAAGAGATTCTGGACTAAGGACTATCATAGCAGAATGTATAGAATGGCAGGCTCTTGTTTATTATCAGTTTCGAAAGGCATTTGACAACCTGCATGGGCATACATTGTGCAGTGTTGGTCAATTGTATGGAATTCCAGCTAAAGTCATTAACAGCAAGGCTATGTACAGCTATGCAAAGTGTTCTGTAAAGGCGAACAACCAGATAATAGAGTGGTTCAGTGTCAATATTGGCATGAAACAGGGCTGTGTTCTGTCTCCACTGTTATTTGACATTGCTATAAACTGGATAATGAAGTATTTTAGCAATACAAACACTGGCATAGCATGCATAGAAGGCAAATGCCTAGAAGATCTAGGTTTTGGTGATATTACGTTATGGAGCAACACTCCAAAAATCTACAAAGACACGTTGGCAAAAACAGCAGGTCAAGCAGGGATCAAAATCAGTTACACCAAAACAGACATCCTTGAAGTCCAGATTTCAAACGATAACATAATATTGAAAGGCAAAAACATCAAGACAATAGAATAGTTCCTTTACTTGACCAGCACTGTCATGGGGGTACAGCCCTCATTGCCAGACTGGCACCTCCTCCTGGTCATGCTGGGGATTAGCTCAAGGCTGATGCCCACATTCACAGTTTGCACACCAGCACTCTGTCTCTGCTCGCGCCTATGGCGCCTCTCTCCCCTCCCAGAACCTCAGCATCCTCTTCTCAACTCAGCCCTCCGGCTAGGTCATCAGCTGTGTTTTCCCCTTCCAGGGTTAGGTATCGCCATCCAACAGTCTAGCCACTTCCCCAGGAGCAAGGGAGGTGACCCAGGCACCCTGTAAATAGCAGCCTCCTGTTGTCCTTCTGTACACTCTGTCAATACTGCTCTATTTCCCTGGGCCACTTCCCCATGGCCCCAGCACCTTCTTCACCTTCATCTCAGAGCACAGCTGCTCAGTCCCAGGAGCCAACCACTGCTCTGTCCAAGGTGCTTATAGTTCTCTTAGCCCTCCAGGGACACAGTCCTTACTCCCTGGGCTCCCAGCAGCAACTGAACTACTCTGGCCTGCAACTCCTTTTATAAGGGCTTAGTGAGCCCTGACTGGCTGTTCCTCACTCTTCGTAGCCTCCCCAGATCTCTATTAACTCCGTCTCTACCAGTGTGGTGCAGATGTCCCATCACAAGCACCATACTAGCCAATGGAGATGTCAAGAAAGAAGTGACGTCAAGGATAGGAAGGGCATCCATAACATTCACTAAACTCAGTAACATTTGGAAATAAAAGCGAGACAGTACCAGACAAAACCTGAAAAATTTCAGCTTAAATGTAATCTCAGTGCTAACATATGGCTGTGACAGCTGAAGAGCTTCCAATACATCATATAGAAGATTAGATGTCTTTTTAAAATAAGTTCTATAAAAGCTCTTGGGATTCAATGGAGAGACTTTTTTACCAACATAGAGATCGGAGAAAGTATCAACCTACAGGTTGTCTCCACTAGAATTAGGAGGAAGTGTTTGACACATTTGGGACATGTACTCCGGTTGCCAATACGCAGACTCCCAGATGAAGCTGTCAAGTGGTAACCAATTGGGTGCTCTCATTTCCTCACTCCAAGGGAAACCTTAAGAAGAACTGTTAGCTGGGAGGACAGAACAGTCAAACTCAACACCATAGAGCAGATGGAAACAGCAGCTAATAATAAAGAGGGATAGAACAAACTAGTTTCCACTCCATGTGCCAACATTGACATGCAGAGGATACAGTCTATAATATCTGGGGTGCCTGAGGAAGCTAGGTCTGCCCGGGTTACCATCACAGGATGGTAGGGGCTTTAGATAAGACAAAATGGCATATTAACTGTTTTAAAAATCCTTTTCTTGAAATGCTTTGTTCCCACTGGTCAGTAAGCAATACGTTAGTTTTAAGAAGGCTGTCTGCTCACTATGTTCACCACTGACTCTCAAAGGTAAGAACTGCATGCAGGTGGTGAACCCAGTTGAACATGCTAGGAAATGCAGTTGATATGCTGGGTACTGTAGTCCAGGAGCATGGGCTAAGAGTGAGAGAATTGCAGAATTCCACCCCAAAAGAGGTAGTGGCGGCCTGAGACCTTAAGGGCACAGAAAGGGGACAGAGCTGCAACTAGCTCTGTAACACTGACAGGTATTTCATAGGTTCTCTTCTGTGCTGGAAGTTACCTCCTGGGCTTGTGCTATAGTTACTGCTCTGTTGTAGAGTAATCATTTAGATGTTAAAAAAATCTAACCAGCAAGCTGCCTCTGAGAGTGCTAGTGGGTATAAATACCCCAAAGGTGAGTAATCGGATTGTTGGATTCCCTGTTACAAATAGACAAATTTATAGTTAAGAACAAAATTTTCCAATTTGGAGTGTTTTCAAAAGTCTTTTCAGTGACTTCATGCTTTTTATCTAGACATCTATGTAATGTTAAGGCTGTGAATTGTAAAAACAGAGAAGCAAAGAAATGTTTATTAGTAGGTGAAGATGATTACAGAAATGTCAAAGACTATGTAGGTAGTCATCCCTTTTACTGTGTATGCATACATATCAACATAATAAATATAAACAATTATGGTTAATGGCTCTGCTGCTGTTTCACTCAGACAAAACTCCTGTTGAAGTCACGTAAGTGTAGGATTGACCTCCGAGTTTACAGTACTGGCAATTTTTTTCCAACAGATTTAGAAAAGAAAAGAAAAAGTTTGTAGGGAGGAAAAACCCCATCTGTTTTGCACCCACCTTTCTTGTTTAGATAGTGGGACAATAACTGAGATGAGATGATCTGCTGAAGTTACTCCTTGGCTATGACCCCATCAAAAGGTCCCATACAAGAACATGGTATTGGACAATAAGGCCTTGTTCTTCAGGTACTGATCATCCAGTTAATAGGAGTTGCAGGTGGTCAGCACATCTGAAGAGCAGAAGTTAATTGTCCAAAGCATATGTATGGTATGTAAAACTATTGGACATTGAAGTTCTGATTTCTGTCGTGTAATGATGATTTCTTTTTAGTTTCAGAAAACACTAATACTCCGTGGCCATGAAGATTGGATAAGAGGCATTGAATGGGCAGTCTGTGGTCAGTATGAGAGTCTAATAAAACATTTAATGAGGCAGAGAGTTGAAGATTAGGAGGAAAAAAACAACTATCTGATCTTCATTTTTAATCCCATTCATTTGTTAGATCGCAGTTCTTGATCCGGTGGAAGGCTGATGTCATTGCATGGATTAGATGTTAGGCAGAGGAATATTTTAGCGTAGCACTGCCATTTTACTCCAGTATTTGCTATTCTCTGATATATTTATATTCTCTGATACTTCTATGACATATTTGCTGTAGATCTTTTTTTAGATGGCACCTCTGATTATAATCTATCTGGGTCACTTTACTGAACAACATTCCTCAGACTAGACAAAGTACAGTAACTCCTTACTTAACGTCATAGTTATGTTCCTGAAAAATGCAACTTTAAGCAAAACGATGTTAAGCGAATTCAATTTCTCCATAAGAATTAATGTAAATGGCGCGTAGCGTGGGGGGTAGACTCCAGAGAAATTTTTTTTTGCCAGACAAAAGATTCTCTCTCTCTCTCTCTCGCTATATATATATACACACACACACAAAGTATAAGTTTTAAACAAACAATTTAATACTGTACACAGCAATGATGATTGTGAAGCTTGGTTGAGGTGGTGGAGTTAGAGGGTGGGATATTTCCCAGGGAATGCCTTACTGCTAAATGATGAACGAGCAATTGGCTGAGCCCTCAAGGGTTAACTTGTTATTAATGTAGCCTCACACTCTACAAGGCAGCACGAATGGAGGGAGGGGAGACAGCATGGCAGACAGAGACACACACACTCTGTGTATGTGTGTGAGAGAGAGAGAGAGAGAGAGAGATATGCACATTTCCTTATTAAGTTAATCAGCAAGCTGAGATGCAGCTGCTGCCAGGAAGCTCCCTCCATCCTGAGCCCTGTCGTATGTCCCCCTCTGCTCTATGGAGATGGGGTAAGTGGGGTGCAGGAGCAAGGGGGAGGAGTACACCCTGAGATTAGCCCCCACTCCCCCCCTGCACAGCAAGCTGGAGGCTTGGGGAGCAGCTCCAAGACAGAGGGCAGGAGCAGCACATGGCAGTGGGGGGAGGGACAGCTGAACTGCTGGCAAATGGTAGCCTGCTGGGTGGCTGCTGCAGAGGGAACTTAGGGGAGCTGATAGAGGGCTGCCGGTCCACCCAGGTTCCAAGCCCCCACCAGCTAGCTGCAAGGGGCTGCTCTTCCTGCAAGCAGTGGACAAAGCAGGCGGCTGCCAAACAACATTATAAGGGAGCATTGCACAACTTTAAACAAGCATGTTCCCTAATTGATCAGCAAAGTAAACGAAACGTTAACTGGGCCGACTTTAAGTGAGGAGTTACTGTATAATGCAAAGTAATACAGAATTTGAATTGTCTCAGTTAGCCAGAATACAGGGATACTCAAGATTGGGGACTTATCCTTCCTAAGCGGCATGGAGGGTGAAAAAGTCAAGGGTGCAGGAGGGAGAAGCAGATCTCAGAACAGTAACTTGTGGGTTTTCTCCCTTAGTCAATAACCAATGTATCCTGGACCGATGAACTGTGAGGCTGAAGTTTTAATATTGTATATCCCAGGATATGGCTGTTAACCATGTAAGTGAGGCAGGATCCATGAGTCAGTGTGTTCGAATTTGCTTGGTTGTGTTAAAATATTAGAATGAGTTGACATTGGAATAAAAGGAACAATAGTGTTCATAATACTGTTTGCAGAGGGAAAAATAAAATGTGTATGGTGTGGTGAAGGGTGATAAGAATGAAAGAAATTAATCTTGTTAAGTCAGAATGAAAAGGTATGTGACTTAACATTTTTAGTTTTACTGTGTGTTATTTTTTTAAACAGACGGGGATCTTTTCTTAGGAAGCTGTGCCCAGGATTGTCTGATAAGAATCTGGAAAGTACAGGCAAAATCAACACCATCTGTGGAAGTCAAAGATGATGACTCTATAAGGCTGAAGGAGAACACTTTTACTATGAAAAATAAAAGTGAGTAACAACTGAAATTCTCTCTCTGTAGCTATTCCTTCTTCCAGTCAGTGTTGTGGTTATTGCTTTCAGTAGGGATGACAGGAATTCTCTCTGGTTTAATTTTATTCCTATGCTAGAGGAATTTAAGACAAATTCAATTACAGTAATAACTCTCGCTCCTCAGCAGCAGAAAATATAGTAAATGTATTTGTGTTTTAGAAGCATTGACTGTATACAGTGTCTGGTTTATTGCAGAAATAGTACATCAGCAAAAAGTCTCAATAGAGGCCTTCTAGTAAACTATAAATATTATAAGCATAGCCTATGGTTTTAAGACATGTATTTGTTCTACACACAGTAAGCTGTTACACAGTTTCTCTCCAGTTATCAGACAAATCCACGTCTTAAGTTTTTTTAAATTAATAAGATTAGTAAGTCTTTCATATTAATAAGATTTAATTACATATGTGCCTTTAAAGGTGAAAAGAGAGCCTCATATGCATTTATTACTTCAGATAATTTAACATGCTGTGTAATCATATGTAAAGATAAATTATGTCACAGAGGTCATGCAAGACAGCTCTCAGTCACAGCTCCCAGCTGCTGGCCTTGCAGCTGCAAGCCACCATGGGCTGTGGAGGGGCCCCCGCAACTTCCAGCCACTGGTCCTGCAACTCCAAGCTGCCTCGCTTGGTGTCTCCCCCCTCCACCCCGGCTCTGAGCCCCCCTTCCTCCCTCAGTCTCTCGTCCCACCCATTGTTTTTGTGAAAGTCACAGACATGTAGTTTTCTGTGTTTTCAGTTTTTACTGATTTTTCAGTGGTAAATTACCAGGTTTTTTATTAAAGGAGTTCAGTTTTTACAGATTTACACCCATTTATCAATCCACTGAGTATTTTTTCGGGGACTTATTTTTGTTAAACATTAAAGCTTTATGCAATTGTTGTGTCCCGTAGCTCTGAGATTGAAGCAGTTCCACGGTGTAAAACACAGAACACACACACACATGGTGGAGGTCTGAAAATCAAAGTTAATATTGCACTATGATTGGCTCACAAAGAGATGCTGCCTGCCTGTTTCTTTGCATCTGTTTAGTGTGGCAATGAATTTAAACAATCAATTCTCCATAAAGATATCTAATGCCCCCTATCCACCCAGTTACCTCCTTTAGTGCCAAACTCCTTACAGGATTGGTGGACAGGCCTGGGTTCTTCTGGATCCCCACACAACCAGTCCTGCCCTTTCTATGGGTGGCTTCCAACTACCCCCAAAATTTCTTCTACCCTGAAAATCACAAAATTAAAAAAATCACGATCAATTGCAGTTTTAATCGCACTATTAAATAATAATAGAATGCCATTTATTTAAATATTTTTGGTGTGGGGGGAAGTGTGTGTGGGGGGAGCACTATCTCTTAAGCAGAGCACTCAGGAGCTTGAACACTTTTCCAGGCAGCAGAAACTGCTGTCAGCAACACTCACTCCTGAGCCAGCAGCAGACAATATTCCCCTGTTGTCCAACCCCAGCTCAGCAGCGACAGGGTATACGGGGGGGGGGGGGGGAAGTGAAGGGGCGTGGGGGACACCTCAACATCAGCTCCCTGGATCTGCACAACAGACAGGAGACAGGCTTCCAGTCCGGAGCAGGTTGGCCAGGGGATAGCTCCATGCAGTAGAACAGGGTGGCGGGAGAAGGGGCACCCCGACTCTCGAGGCATGGAGAAGGACCCCCCTGAGCATGGCACCCTGGTGTGCGATTAATGCTCATTTAAAAAAAAAGTGTTAATCTGTTTTGAGTTAATCATATGCGTTAACTGTGATTAATTGACAGCTGTAATTATTAATTTTTATTACAAATATTTGCACCGTAAAAAGATAAAAAAGGTAGTGCAATCTACAAGTTGAATCATGAAACGGCTTACAAGTGTTTAGCATATCTGGCATGTAAATACCTTCTAACGCCAGCGACTACAGTGCCATGCAAACACCTGTTCTCACTTTTAGGTGACATTGTAAATAGAGGGCAGTATTATCTCCTGTGAATGTAAATAAACTTGTTTGTCTTAGCGATTGGCTGAACAGGAAAGGACTGAGTGGAGCTGTAGGCGCTAAAGTTTTACATTGTTTTGTTTTTGAGTGCAGTTATGTAAAAAAAAAAATTCTACATTTATAAATTGCGCTCTCACGGTAAAGAGATTGCACTACAATACTTGTCTGAGGTGAACTGAAAAATTCTATTATCTTTTACTTTGTAATAGGGCTGCCAATTAATCGCAGTTAACTCACGATTAACCCAAAATTAATTGCGCTTTAAAAAATTAATCGCAATTAATCACATTTTTAATCACACTGTTAAACAATAGAATACCGATTGAAAATTTATTAAATATTTTTGGATGTGTTTCTCCATTTTCAAATATATTGATTTCTTTTGCAACACAGAATACAAAGTGTATGCTGCTCCCTTTATGTTATTTTTCATTACAAATATTTGCATTGTGAAAATGATAAAAGAAACACTATTTTTCAATTCACCTCATACAAGTACTGTAGTTCAATCTCTTTATCGTGAAACTCAACTTACAAATGTAGATTTTTTTTTTTTGGTTAGGTAACTGCACTCAAAAACAAAACAAACTTTAGAGCCTACAAGTCTACTCAGTCTTATTTCCTTACTGGTCCTAACTAACTCATACAGAGCTCTTCATATAACAAGAGAAAGAGAGTGAAGTATGATATAAACATGTTTGCACATACTTAACATTTTGTAGAAGTTAGACTTGTGAGCATTGGAAATATCATGTTTATGGAGATTATAGCCAAAATTCATTAGTCTTCTTACATAAAGGTTTAGAAGGGGCAGGGCCAGCTCCAGCTTTTTTGCTGCCCCAAGCGGTGAAGAGAGAGAGGGAAAAAAAGGCTTGATTGGCAGCACTTTGGCAGCTGCTCTACCGTGCCGCTTCATTCTTCGGCAGCAATTCAGCAGCCAGTCCTTCTCTCTGAGAGGGACTGAGGGACCTGCTGCCGAATTGCTGCCAAAGACCTGGACGTGCCGTCCACTTCCATGGTCCGTCCCAAGCACCAGCTTGCTGCACTGGTGCCCGGAGCCAGCCCTGATAAGGGGAGAAGTATAACAACATTTGAAAAAATCCCAGATATCAGCCCCTGTGCAGGATAGACTCATTATGATTTCCTTTACATGGGATGCTAAGTAATGTCCTATAGAAATTTCTAAAAAATATATAGTAATTCAGAGAAGATCAAGTCTCAGAGGCCAAATTATTCTTTTTTTAATTATTAACATATTATTTCAAAATCTTTTCTTCTCTTTAAATATAGTACTTAAAGATGTATTAAAATAATAGTATATTACACAAACTGTTATAAATACCTGACATACCACCTTGTGTAACACTTGAGCTATGGTTTGAGGTCAGAAATATTTTTATAATTAAGTGCATTGCAGTGAGTTAGACTGATTATTCTATAGTTATGAGTATTTCAATTTATGCAGGGCAGCCTTAATTTGTTAATTTCCAACATCATGGAGAATAGAGTAAGTCTACAAATTACCTTTAATTTTGGTACCATTTCCAGATAGGGCAATAGGATTGGCCTGTGCACTGCAGGGCCCACATTGGGTGTGAGCCACCCAGCAGTGCAGGATACCATATTGCAGTTCACTTTGCTTGTTTTTAAGGTTTCTCATTGAATTGTATCACTATAGCAGCTGTCTCTGTATTTGTGAAAATGTGAAAGATCTTTGTTCTTATCAAAATGCTATCGAAGAATAAGCAGTTTCATTCCCTCTGTTCTATAGTAGATACTGAGACAACATATGCAGTTATTCTGGAGTCGGTGTTAGCTGGCCATGAAAATTGGGTATCTGCAGTTCACTGGCAGCCTTCTTTTTTAAAAGGTAGGAAGAAAGTACATAAAGTGCATAGCTTACCAGATAATGTATAAACATGGTGCTACTATACATTATATACCTTTATGTGGGCAAAAGTTTCCGCAGAGAAGCTATTGGAATATTCTCTGTAATTTTGCATTCAGAACATTTTTGCCTATATCATAAAGTCCTGCTGTATGGTGTTCCTGCTTTATTTGTTGTTGTGCACCATATGATGCTTTGTCTTTTATTGATGTTTCCTTGATAAAAGACAATATGAATATAGTATATGAATGTTTTACATGTAGTACTCGCTTTGTTTGATTTGTGATTTATACAGTTTGTGGTATTTCACCTCAGTTTGTTCAGCACAAACTAAAAATAAATTGTAAAGATGAAGATTTGTTTTTAATAATCTCTCCAGAAGATCAATGTTAACTCAAATGCCCTTCCTTGTGTTTCTTAATATAGAAAAATAATGGTAATAAAATATTGGCATTCTGAAATGTCTTTATTTCAACCTTACATGCATTAGTAGAACTCTTCAGAGAAATCCCTTGAATTTGTCTGTTTTTCAGATATAAATTATTTAAAACTATGCATTCATATTTAATTAGTCAAAGGTAATCGAAAACATTCTTCTTTAGTGCCTCTGCAATTCTCTGTCCCCAGCCATAGTATCAGGGATTTAAGCAAAATAAAAGAATAAACTATTCTAAATATGTGAAAGAACAGTTACTGCTTTAGTTTGTAGAACAATTAATAGCATTATAGAATTCCCCCCCATCCCGCTTTCAAGCAATAATAATCTAATGATATATATCCAATACACTAGACTATCTTTACAGATTAAGAGTTTGGAATTGTGATTCATAACCTTGGGGTCTTTAATGTTATCAATGTGTGCTAGTTTTTGTTTCCTCTAAATCAAAACTTTGAAAAAATTGAAAAAGTCAATTACCTTTGACTAATTAAATATTAATACATAGTTTTAAATAATTTATATTTGAAAATCCAGACAAATTCAAGGAATTTCTCTGAAGAGTTCTACTAATGCATGTAAGGTTGAAATAAAGACATTTCAGAATGCCAATATTTTATGACTCTACCATTTTTCTATATTAAGAAAAACAAGGAAGGGCATTTGAGTTAACATTGATCTTCTGGAGAGATTATTAAAAACAAATCTTCATCTTTACAATTTATTTTTAGTTTGTGTGAAAGAAACAGTATAAATTGCTTATTCTTATACTTTCCTTTAGCATAGCCCTGGTACAAATAAATATTTGAAACAATATTTTAACATACCCTTATCAGAGATTTGCATTTATCAAGGACCTGATCTTGTTAAGGCTGGTATTCATTGTTTACAATGCAGCAGTTGAATTTTCAGCATATTTAGATTTCAATATTGCCATATTCTGTTCAAGAGCATTCTAATTTGTAGTAGCAGAATAATTTATTTTTTCTACTGTAGATGGCATAATACAACAACCAATGAGACTACTGTCTGCATCAATGGACAAAACTATGATTCTGTGGGCTCCAGATGAAGAATCTGGGGTATGGTTAGAACAGGTAAGGGCCAGTTTTTCTTAGCATACCTGTGTAACCTGACATATATTGGGTTTGCCTCAAGTTTCACTGTGATTTTTGGGTTTTGTGCTTTGTTTCTTTAATTTATTGTGGCAAATTTCAGGTAGAATATATTGCTTTGAAAATGTTTCCTAAGTTATATGTATGTTCAGTGGAATAAGAACTGTATGCAAAATATAGAAAAGATAATGCAGAAAACAGTTGTCGAGTTCAAGGGCAACAGCTGAACAAAAGATGTAGTACCTGACAAAACTGAATTATAGCTGAAGTGCTAGTGATATCCTTGGTTAAGGTTGCCATTTTAAATGCAGTTACTCAGTTGTGAATAACATTCTAATTTTCCACTTTTGGGGGCTGAAATTTGCAGGACCTGGTTTTGATTGCAAAGTGAATTCTTTGAAGTTTTTACATAAACTGTTAAAACACTCTCTCCTTTGTTCACTCAACTGATATACTCTATGACATAAATAAAACTAATTTCTCAAAAAGAACAGAGTATACTTTGTGATGTAATAGTTTTAATTTTTCTGATGTGTGTATTTTCTTACTTATTTGCAACGTGTGGCAAACCACAATAAGTTTCTTTATCACTAGTGTATGCCACTACAGTATTTGTAATGGTGTTTTAATGTAGGTGGATATGGTTCAACACCTATATTTAAAGTTCCTTTACACTTGCTAAGCCCCTGTTTTCTGTTACTTATAACTTTGCCAGACTTTAAATGTTTGGGCTAAAATTTTCTATGCTTTGTCTCTGCTTAAGGTCAATTTTTGGATATAGCTATAGATATCAGCAAAAAGTTTCAACCATTTTTGAGAATGAGGTTTTAGAAAATAGGTTGTGTTCTTAATGTTAAATGTTGTTATTATTTCTTTGAAGAGTTATATAGTATCTTTGTGCTTGGGAGTAGGAATTTGAAATTGGCTTGGTGATGCTGATCAGGTCAGAGAGATGCCTTTTGCTATCACCATGAAAGTTCACACACATCTGGCCAGATAATGTCTCTGAAAATCATCAGTTGCATATACAGTAGAAACTCAGAGTTATGAACACTTCGGGAATGGAGATTGTTCATAACTGTGAAATGTTCGTAGTGCTGAACAAAATGGTATGGTTGGTCTTTCAAAAGTTAATAACTAGCCATTGACTTAATACAGCTTTGAAACTTTACTATGCAGAAGAAAAGTGCTGGAATTTGTTTTCTTTCCTTCTGACTAAACTTAGGAAATTCCACACACAAACCTACATTAAATGGACTAAAGTTGCAAAGATAAGAATTTAAAAGTTAAAAAATACCAAAATTAAGTTTGACCCTGCAACCTTAATACAGTCCCCTTACATGTATATAATACAATAGTCTTCGATTACATGATCACGCATTCGTTCTACAAGTCTCATTTCTCATTCAGTTCAAGGATGGATAGTGAATGAGGCAGAAGATTGCAAGAAGTTCTCTTGTGTATAAAGAGCTGGACTGAGCCGGAGAGCTGGGTTCTATACCTGGCTCTACCACAGACTTGCTGATTTGAGGAAAGGTCCCTGATATATAGAATCATCGAATATCAGGGTTGGAAGGGACCTCAGGAGGTCATCTGTTCCAAACCCCTGCTCAAAGCAGGAACAATCCCCAACTAAATTATCCCAGCCAGGGCTTAGTCAAGTTGGGCCTTAAAAACCTGTAAGGAAGGAGTTTCCACCACCTCCCTAGGTAACCCATTCCAGTGCTTCACCACCCTCCGAATGAAAATTTTTTTCCTAACATCCAACCTAAACCTCCCCCACTGCAACTTGAGATCGTTATTCCTTGTTCTGTCAGTCAAGGAGGCCACATAAAAATTTCATGAGCAACCTTTATTTTGGTACCTCTTAATTTTTGTGTCCTTGATTTTGCAACCGTAATGTAGTCCTGAGATAATTCTGTGCCAAAAAACAAAATTCTGCATACAGTATATTAAGATTCTGCAAATTTTATTTGTCAATAAATAAATGTGGCAGTGGGGAGCACAGGTGACTGACTCCACATAAGTGGGAGATCACCCTGCAGCCCCATCCGTGCTCCCCACCCTCCCTGGGACATGGACTCGGTGAAAAGGCGGGACATGGACTTGATGGAAAAGCTGCACCTGACCCTGACACAGCGCAAGGGCTGAGCCTGCTCCAGAAACACTCCAGGTCCCTGCCACTCCCTGCTAGATGCACCAAGTGTGGGCAGGCAGGCTCAGTCCAGCAGGATCAAAGTGTGGAGGGGTTCAGTGTGGGGAGATCCAGGTGTTGGGCGAGAGGGTTCTGTGTGGGATAATCTGGATGTGGGTGGCTCTGGTGGGGGTCTGGGTCCGGATGAGATCTGGATACACAGGGGCTTGTTGGAAGGCATCTGGGTGCAGGGGCAATGGGACTGTGCAGTGGGGTCCAGGTGAAGGTAATTAGGGCTCAGAAGGGTGTGGGGAGGCCTTCGTGTGGAGGAATGAGGCTTGGCAGGAGAGGTCTGGGTGTGGGGAGCTCATTGGGGTGGTCCAGGTGCATAGGGGGTGCAGCTTGTCGGGGTGGGGGTTCAAGTGCAGGTGGCTCAGTGAGGGGTGGTTTGGGTGCAGGGAGTGGGGCACGGTAAAGGGGGCCTGGATATGGGGGCATCAGAATGCACGGGAGCTGGGCAGATGGGAGCAGCTCCCCATATAATGACCACTCCCCCTCAGCTGAGCAATGGGGGCAGGAATGGCGGGGGTGCAGCACTGGGGAAGGTTTCTAGGGGTGGGTCTGACCCAGACCCAGCCGCTCCGTATAGGGGAACAGTGCTCTTTCCCCCCCACTCCCAACCCAGCCGGGACTAGCAGCTAAGCCTGGTGCAGGGTAGGAGCCACTGGCCGGGGCTGGGGAGGGCTGGATTAGGGGGGTTTAGTGGGAGTGTTCTGGATGTGGGGGGGTGAGGCTAGATGGTGGGCGGTTTGGGTATGCGGGGGCTTCAGATGCATGGGGATTGAGTGGCTGGGGGGTGGTCTGACCCAGCACTAGCACTCTTCCCCCAGTGATTTCTCTCTCCACTGGCTGCTCTAGGTGCCCGAAACCACATGCCCACATTGCTGGGGAAGGACACATGACCAATCTTACGGCTTCCCTTTGCCTCCCCATCAGAAAATAATTTTTCTTTGGGGAGGCAAAGAAATCTGTGAATTCTGCACATGCAGTGGCACAGAATTCCCCCAGGAGTAATAATGCTCTTTTAACATGTTTTTTGCATGCAAAATATAGATTGTGCTATGTGGCTGAGCTTGGAGTACGATTACAGCTAATGAAAGACTGGTTACTGAGCAATAAATATTTCACTTTCAATTGTTCATTCAGGTCCGTGTAGGAGAAGTGGGTGGTAACACGCTTGGATTTTTTGACTGTCAGTTTAGCCCAGATGGTTCAATGATTCTTGCTCATGCTTTCCATGGAGCACTGCATCTTTGGAGACAGACTCCAGCTAACAAGGTAAAACCATTTTGTTGTTTTTACTGTTGAGTAGAAAAATCATGATAAATGTATTTGCATCGAGTGCCATTTAACGTACTTTAAATGACAGAGCCATTCTTTGTCTAAAGATATCATTCTCCAGGATTCTCAGTTCTGGACCTTGAAAATAAGGCATGCTGGGCTCCTCAAACTCTTAGCCTTTTGGTTTCTAAGGGCTGGTCTACACTACTGTGGTAAATCGATCTAACTTGCACAACTTCAGTTATGTGACTAACATAACTGAAGTCAACATAGTTAGATTCATTTACTGTGGTGGCTACCCTGCATTGTGTCAACAGGAGATGCACTTCTGTTATGCTTCTCGGGGAGGTAGGGTACACAAATTGATGGAAGAGTGCTCTCTCATCAATTTAGCATGTCTTCACCAGACCTGCTAAGATGACGCTTGCTGCATCAATTGCAGCAGTGCTGACCTATCGGTAAGTGTAGACATGCCCTAAGGGCAATGATAGTGGCTTGGGGAATGAGCTAACTTCCATTTGGGTCTGGGCTGTGGTCCAGCTGCCTCCTCTGAATGTTCACACCTGCTGATAGTCAAGAATCACTGAGCTACTCCCACCAGGACTTGAGCCTCTTCAGCCAATGCTCTGGCACTTCATTTTGGTCTAACCTTTTGCTGTTTCGGGTATCCTGTTTGTGTCTTCCTCACAGTCAGGTCTGGTAAAGGACTTCTGTATTCAGTTCTATGTATTTTGTATGTAAAAAGGTACACAGAAATAAATCTGTTCCTCCTCCTTATGCATGTTCTCTCACACACACATGTATAATTGATGGTTTCTGTTTTTTTAATAGAAAGAATGGACTCCAGAAGTTGTGATTTCAGGACATTTTAACAGTGTACAAGATATAAAGTGGAATCCAGAAGGAGAATTTATTATCACAGTTGGTTCTGATCAAACTACTAGACTTTTTGCTCCATGGAAAAGAAAACACCAGGCAGAGGTAAGTCTCTGGAAGTTTTTGCAAAGGGATGTTAGAACTCGGGATGGATAAAGCAGTTTGGCGCAAGATTAGAGACGACCTGAACAATGCTTATTCCTTAAGCTATGCTAAACTGGGACCCATAGAAGGGTTTTGTGTTTACATTTTTAATTTTGTCCTTCACCATTTCCTGTTTTCAGTGTTTGTAAGGACAAGAAACTGAAATCACAAAATATTAGAGAGGATTTCTGGCAGTATTGCTGCAGGTTTTTATGGTGTCCTGATCCCTGACTGGGGGGCTGTAAGTGCTACTGCAATATCAATTATAAATAATAACATTTCCAACTCTTCAAAAACTAGCAGGTATTTGAAAACTAAAACCTGATCTTCTCATTGGATTTCCATCCAGGTTTTTTATTTATTTCGTTATTTGTGTAGCATCACTTGTAAATTACATCAGAATTCTTAGTTTTGATGACTTGTTCTTAAATTAGCGGTTTTGTTCCAGCACCTCTTTTGTTGACTCTTCAGTTTCTGATATGAGAGTACCTAATTAAGTATGTGAGGAGGGAGATCCAGGTAAGGTATCTCCCCAACATCCTCTGGTGAAGGCTGATGCAAAGAAATCACTTCAGCTTTCTTGCAAGGTCCTTATCTTCCTCATTGTTTTCTTAAATTGCTGCTGGTCCACTAGACCTATCACTTTTTTTTGTAGACTTTTTGCCTTGGATATAATGGAATAGGCATATCCAGATGGATGAAAAATAATGAGGTCTCTAACTCTTTTTTTTTTTTTTTTTTTAAAGATGTAGTGGAGATGGCATCATGTTCAATTAAGCATCTGCTTCCTTCTCAAGCCAGACCAACACCTCTCTCCTTTGTGTGTTTGTTTGTTTTTGGAGGTTTTGTGCTGCTGCACTGTCAAGCAGATATTCTGAAATGACAGACTTCTGGCTTTTCTGAGGCTGTCTTTACTAGAAACGATGCTGCAGCTGTCACTTTAGTGTAGACACTCACTACAGTGATGGAAGAGTTTCTCCCATTGCTATAGTTAATCCACTTTCCTTGAGGGGTGGCAGCTAGGCTGCCAGAAGAATTCTTCCATCAACCTAGCGTTGTCTGTGTGGGAGAGAAGGGTAGAGTGAGGTTGGTTTAACTACATCACTGAAGGGTGTGGCTTTTTCACACGCCTGAGCAAGGTAGCTGGGTTTACTTAATTTTTTGGTATAGACCTAGCCTTAAAAATAGAAATACCAATGAGAGGATATGTACTGTTCAGTTGGTTAGTGTTCATACTGGACAATGACTTGGAAATGAAAAATGTTTGTTATGTGTTGTTATGCTGATTAAGGAATTATTTTATGGAGGAATTGAAGTGGGCCTGTGTTTGACATTGAGAGCACTCTTATCATTAGCTCTCTCAAAAAAGGGAAAAAAAGTAGAAAAACAGGCTAATACAATTCTTGCAGTTTTAACTCACATAACATGTAGTATCTTTGTCATTGTTTATACTACTATAGTCACATCTTCAATAGCTTCCACCAGTGTTTCCCAAACTCCCCCACTTCCTTCAGGAAAATTAAATCAATCATGCTTCCCTGTAACCTCACTAGTGTTTTGCACCTCTCTGTTTAGTCCTTCATGTGCCCCTCACTTTGGTCATTGTTGAAATAGTTCTTTATAATGATACTTCTCTCTTTTCTCAGGCCTGCTGTAGAGATTGAACTATTTTGGTGAGGGGTATGTGATCATTTTACCAAAATAGCTATACTGGGTTTAGCCCCTAGCTTGGATTCAGTTAGGAGTTGTGTACACTTGCAGTTATTCGGTAATACCTATTAGGCTTAGGCCTGGTCTACACTACAAATGCTTTGCCGATATATCTGTGCCAGCAGAATCCCCCAGTGTAGACACAGTGTATGCCACCAGAAGCAGTCTTCTGTCAGCATAGCTGTGTATTACACTGGGGGTTTGTTGATATTGCTATATTGGCTAGAAAGTGGGGGGGGGGGTTCCCCACACCTCTGATTGATATAGCTATGCCGAAAAAACATTGTAGTGTTTAAATGAAAAATAATACAAAGTACTACATATGTGTCATGAGACAGCTAAGATTGCTGAGGGAGCTTTGGCTTTCAACTTCCTAATTTTTATGTATGTTAATTGTCAACATGTTAATAGCATAAAATTAAGGAATTAGCTGTTTCTTCTCAGGAAATGGTATAATGTGGACTAAATTTAGATACCAGGTATGGTATGTATAGTAGATGTACTGCAAGTTGATAATCTTCCAAAAACTATCTGTCCAGAACATATTAGGGGTACTTGTGGCTTTAACTTACTGAGGTATCATTTATTTACTATACAAACAAGGCCTGCACAACTCATAAAGCGGAGAGGGCCACATTACTCCAAAGAAAACAGCTGAGGGCCGAACCCCCCTGGCCCCACAGAAACACCCCCCCCCAGCACCTCCCGGCCCCGCGGAACCACCCCGCCCTAGCACCGCCTAGCACTGCAGAAACAAACCCTCCTTCTCCAGCGCCACCCCACCAAAACAGCTGTGGGTCAAAAAGGAAGGTTGGGGGTGGGGAGATGATACTTGATTTTAAATCAGCCTGGGGCTCCCAGCTGAAGAGGTGGCTGGGAGCCCTCAGTGGCAAATTAAAGGGCCCGGGGCTACAGTGGCTGGGGGAACGCGGAGCTTTGCAGGGCTGGGGCAGGGATTTAAAGGGCCCAGAGCTCCTGCCACTGAAGGGAGCCCAAGCCCTTTAAATCCCATCCCCAGCCCATCCGCTGGAGCTGTGGCTGAGTTTTAAAGGGCTCTGGGCTCCCTGGGGCTGCGGGCAGCCCAGAGCCCTTTGAATCCCGGCCGTGGCTGAGATGCAAAAGGCTCTGGGCTCCCTGGGGCTCTGGGCTGCCTGCAGAGCGCTGTGTGAGTGGGATTTAGAATCCCCCCACGGGCCGCACAGTAAGCCTCCATGGGCCACGTGTTGTGCGGGCGTGATACAAACTACAGTGTAGTACTATGTATACATTGTATCGTAAATAAGTGATACCTCAATAATTTAAAGCCACAAGTATATTTTACTGCTGCTTAAGTATTTTCAATTTACTGTACATAACTTAGAAATGTGTAGGATATGTAATGTTACTGTTGAGGACAGTGACATCTGTTGGTGAATTAACTGTTGAGCAAAATACAAAAAATTAAACAGGTATTGCTCAGATGTCCACGGAAAAATTGGCAGCCAAATGTTTTTTCATCACAGCTGTTAGTTGCTTTTACTATGAACCTCTGTCTTATTAACTCTTTAATCCTCCATTTCAGTAAGATCCTTGGTCACCTTTTCAGTAATCTTTGTTTACCTTTATTTATCTTCTGATCTGTGAATTCAATGCAAAATTAATCATCAGTTATAATTTGTCATCCAGACTTGCACTCTATTTTTGGAAGAAATTATTGAACAAATCATTGCAAAATTAGTATAGAATAGTATACAGGAATATAAATGAAAAGATAAGTTAGTAAAGAGTGGGGAAGGACTTAAATATAACTTTTTATGTCAGATCCTCTTTTTATAAGAGTTCAAAAAATTCTCTATTTTCACTGAAAAGAGATCTTGGGATTTTGCAAGATCTTTCAAACTTCCCATTGGTTTGTCATGGAAAACTCTTAAGACACATGAAGCTTGTGCAGATTTTTTCCACCTTGTAAGCTCTTCAGGATAAGCGCCGTGTCTTTTTGTATGTTTATATCGTGTCTAGTATAATAGGATCCCCATCCTGATTGTGACTTCTGGACATTACCATAATATTAATAGTAACAAATAATAAGAGTAAGATCCTGGTAGTCTTTAAACCAAAGAACACTCACTATATGTTCTGCAAAGTAAGGTGTCAGATATGTGTAGTGGCAAAGGATGAAAGCTTTGGAACAAATGGCTTCTATGAAAGGAAATTTGGTTAAAAAACTTTTTTTTGTTTCAAGAAAAAAATTCCTTTACTGTGTTAAACAGATTATTTAAATTGAAATGCTTTTTCAAAATCTAGCTTACTTTTCAATATTTGTATTATCAGTGTAGTTTTTTGCCTTTTATTTCATGTGACCAATAAAACTATTTCAAAGTCAGTTTCATTTAAGTTTAGTCAGTTTTCACTGTCACTTTCTATTTCTCTTGCACTTGCAGTATCTGCATTTGCACTCCAAGCATTACAGTATTGTACAAGATAATTTTTAATTAAAAAAAATGTTTCTATCAACACCAGGGTTTTGCAAACCTTCCCCCCACCCCCCACCCCACCCCCCAAAAAACCAACCACCCTCAGCAACATATAAATAGGGTCTAACTACCTAAAAAAAAAAATTTAGCTAAAATGGTAGATTTGCTGTTGATGTTCTTTTATTGTCTCAGTTGACCTTCTCTTAATCTTTCTTTAATATTTGAAAATGTGCAAGTGAGCAATAATAAGCATCAGTATGAACATACATCATTACTTGCCACTTAATACAAACATTGTCAATTTAAGACAAAAATAAACCTGCAATAAAAACATTGTGCTATAGACAGGAGAGGGGAGCCTTTTTAGAAGCTGAAACATAGAAAAAAATGGAAGGAAGGGAGGTCTGTTGGATGCATACTACCCTAGAGCTAGGCAAAATTTTTCAGCTGAAACTTTTTCCAGTGAAAAATGTAGATTCAGCACCAACAAAATATTTTGAAAACTTAGGTTTGTTTTGCCAAAATGTTCATGTTGGGGCAAAACAACAATTGTAATTTTTATTTATTTATTTATTTATTTGTTTAGCAAAGAATAAATTTTGTTTTGCCATTTTCGAAAAGAAACATTTTGATTCTTTTTATTTGAAATGACTTTGTTTTAAAATTTCCTTCAATTTTATTTTAAAAAATTAAAACGTGAAATCAAATAGTTCTTCCAGTGATTGCACATGCACATTCCACTCTTGGTGTGCATGCACCCTGTGCACAGTTGCCAGAAATATTTCCCTCAGTGGTACCTGTTGGGGCAGCTCTTGTGCCTGCTGCTGAAGCTGGTGTGAAAGGCCCAGCCGACCACAAGCCCTCTCAGTTCTTTCTCACCACTTGTGACGGTTGCTGGAACTGCCCTTCATGTATTTGCAAGTACTGCCAGTGAACTGTGTTCTCTTGTATTTTATTGTAAATTGTTTAGTTTAATCAAGGTTATTAGAGTTTAGTATAGTTAGATAGGTGTTTACTCCACCTGAAGATTTTGGTTGATTCCTGGTACCGAGGAATGCCTCTCTCACCAGGCTTCAGGTCCTGTGTTTCCTGCAATAAAGCTATGCTCATGAGCAACTTGCACTCAGGTTGCTTAAAGTGCCTCGGAGAGGTTCATACTGGAGAGCGTTGCCAAATTTTCAGGCACTGTAAGCCTCTCATGAAGAAAGATAATGAAGCCAGGCTAAAGTTTTTACTCATGGAGGCTGCCTTGAGACCTCCATCTGGACTGGATTGGTGGACTCGACATTGGGTGCACCATTCACCATCCTTAATGCCTAAAAGAGGCATAAGAAGCAGACAGCCAAAAGGGGAAGCTCCCAGGCACCCAGGTCTGCTAAGCAAGGGCTTAAGAGGAGAGTGTGGCCTAAGTCTAAGCACTCCTTTGCAGAAGATGGAACCATTGACTCTGGCATCTGGGTAGGTGCCATGGAATCTGGAGCCTGAAGGAGCTCCTTCCACCTCTACAGCAGCAGACCATAGCTACTGTCCCAGTACTGACTGTGCTGGAGGCATTTGCGGCTGCCAATGCCTTGACTCTGTCAGTACCAGTACTGCCAGCAGTGCAAGAGTCAATGCTATAAAAAAAAAAAATAATTGGAGATATACCTATCTCCTAGAACTGGAAAGGACCTTGAAAGGTCATTGAGTCCAGCCCCCTGCCTTCACTAGCAGGACCAGTTTTTGCCCCAGATCCCTAAGTGGCCCCTGCAAGGATTGAACTCACAACCCTGGATTTAGCAGGCCAATGCTCAAACCACTGAGCTATCCCTCCCCCTGATAGCTGTCCCTATCAGTACCAGCAGACACAGGAGAACCAGCAGGATCGCTGCAGTGCTTGGTGCTGTGCCAGCCTCACATACTCCTGACGGCTCACCCTTTGATGGTACCATCAAAGGGAAACACCTGTGATGCTATCCTCTCTGCAAGCCTCTCCACCTCTGCGGCAGTCACTGGTACGATCTGCAGTTGGACCTCTGTAGACAGCAGAAAGTGAGTCATTTACCGAATCAGAGATCAGGTACTATATTTCCCATTTTTAGAGCCACTCTTGCTACCCCTGTTACAGATGTTTCCACCCTTCCATGGATCCTGTCACAGGAGTACCATTACCATCATGTGGTTGGCTGGGGCGCATCCCTAGGGGGCTTACCCCTGTCCAGTGGCCTTTTTGGAATCTGTGGTGCATTCTCCTTGATTCCAGATCGTAGTCTATTAACTCCTGTTTGGTGGCCTCCAAAAAACATGTGGCACCTACCCATGGGGCAGCACCTGTTCCTGCCTCTGGTACCAGGCCTGGTACCCAGACATCAAAAACTGGCTCAACAGGATCCTTTGGATCAAGAAATGATGGAAGAGCATCCACAGACAGAACTGGCCTTCTCTTCATCCTCCCCTGATGAAGCTGTCACAGAAGGCTGGGAGGGGAGGGAAGCATGTCGCTTACCCCAGATGACTATAAGGCACACCAAGAATTAAGTCTGGACATGCAGCTGGAGGAAGTTAAAAAACCCTCACATAACCTGGTTGATATTTTAGCCACTGCAGGTCCTTCCAGAGTGGCTCTGCCTCTAAATGGGGCCTTTATGGACCCAGTTAAGGCACTGCAGCAGACACCTGCATCCCTTCCACCACTATTATAAGGGCCAAGTACAAGTATTATGTACTTGCCCAAGGTAATGAGTTCCTTTATTCCCAACCCCCCAGGTCCCTGGTACCTGCCAATGAGAGGCAGAGACGGGCATCAGGGTTCAACAAAATCAAAATACTAAAAAAAAGTTAGATCTCTTCGGTAGGAATATTTATTCTACTGGGGAGGTTGCAGTTCAGGATTGCAAACCAGCATGCACGTTTGGGTGGGTATGACTTAAATGTATGGGACTCCTTGCTAGAATTTAATGACATGCTGCCAGAAGATGTAAGGCAGATGTTCTCCTTGCTAGTGGGAAAATTGATAGTGATGGCCTTGTTTCCAGATGCTCTGGATGCAGCTGAGTTGGCTGCCAGATCCGTGGCTTCACTAGTGGCCATGCGAAGGAGTTCCTGAGTGCCATCTTCTGGGTTCCTGTAGGAGGGCCAACAGACAGTGCAGTACCTCCCCTCTGAGGGATCCTCACTCTTCTCAGAGCAGATTGATGCTAAGTTCCATGGGTTAAAAGACTCCAAGTTAACTCTAAAGTCCCTTGAGTTGTACACCCCAGTCCCTTCCAGGAAGCACTTCAGGCCTCAGCAGCCTCTCTGGTATTCTGCTCCAGCTATCCGACAGAACCTGCAGAGAAAGAAGAGTAGAGGTTATAGGTGTAAACTGCCTCCTCCACCTACCTCTGTATCAGTGTTTGCCCACTTAGACATCCAGGAGGTTCTAAGCCTGTATTTTGATGGGAAGCTCAAAGATGCCAGACCCTGTTTTTCCATTGTTTGCAGACCACCTTCCCATTTCCTCAGAGACTGAATCCATATCATGACGGACTGTTGAGTGTTCAAGTGGGAGTGGGATACACCTTCCAGTTTATTTCTGTCCCTCTCCATCCCTCTTCAGGGACCCCCTTCACAAAGAACTTCTGGTCCAGGAGGTTCAATTTCTTCTTCAGATGAGAGCCATGGAGCAGGTTCTGCAGAATTTAATATGGAAGGTTTTCTATTTCTGTTATTTCCTAATCCCGATAGCCAAGGGAGGTTTCAGACCTATCGTAGACTTGTATCAGTTCAACAGCTATCTCAAAAAGATAGTTTTGCATGACCATCCTGGCATCCATTATTACCTGTCTGGAACCTTGAGACTGGTATGCTGCCCTCAATTTAAGATATGCCTACTTTCATGTTTTGGCTTACCAAGGGCACAGATGTTCCTCAGGTTTGTAGTTAAGCACTCAACTTTACCAGTTCACAGTGCCTCTGTTCTACTTGTCTGCAGCTGTTTGGGTGTTCACAAGATGTATTGCCATGGTGGCAGCATTCCTCAGGAGACTAGAAGTGCAGGTCTGTCCTTACCTGGACCTCTGGCTAGCCAAGCACCAGCCCAGAGCCCAGGTTATATCCAGCATGCAATTCACTTAGCCAGCCTTCAAGGCCTTAAGTCTACTGATCAATACAAACAAGTCTATTCTTTGCCTACTACAGAGGATAGAGTTCATAGGGACTCTACCCAAGCTAGAGCGTTCTTCCCAGAGTCAGGATTCCAGTCTATTCAATCTCTTGTGACAGACATCAAGTTTCATGCAGCCCAAAACTGTATAAGGCTCCTAGGGCACATGGTCTCATGCACATATGTAATACACCATGCACGGCTGCACCTCACACCTCTCCAGATGTGGCTGACCTCAGTGTACTTGCCAAGCCGTCTTCATCTGGACCCTGTGCTCACGGTATCTTCACAGGTTCTAATTTAGCTGAATTGGTAGTTGGATCCTCTGTGTGCAAATGTTCCCTTTGTCCACCCTCAACTGTCAGTCACTCTGGTCTCTCTCGTTGGCTCTAGGGTGGGGAGCTTATCCAGGGCTCCACCTAACTCAAGGTCTTTGGCCCTTGAGGAAGCTCTCTCTTCATACGTTAGAGAACCCAGGGTGATTTGTCTTGCCTGTGAGGCTTACTTGCCTCCTGCCGGGGGAGAAACCTGTTTGTTCTTACAGACAACACCACAGCAGTGTTTTACCTCACCAGGCAAGGAGGAGCTCGCTCTTACCTCTTTTGTCAGGAAGCAGTCCACATGTGAGAATTTTGCATAGCCCATTCAATCAATCTTGAGGCCTCTTACCCTGCAATGGTCCATAATGAGCTAACAGACCAGATGAGCAGGTCATTTTCCAGTCACCACGAATGGTCTCTTCATGCATCCCAGGCCTTAATTACTCTTTCCACCTCAGTCCCTCAGAGTTATGAACACCAGAGTTATGAACTGACAGGTCAACCTCACGCCTCATTTGGAACCAGCAGTATGTAATCAGGCAGCAGCAGAGACCCACGGGGGAAAACAGACAGACACAGTATGGTAGTGTGTTAAACATAAACTACTAAAAATATAAATGGAAAGTATAAAAAAAGATTGGACAAGGTAAGGAAACTGTTTCTGTGCTGATTTCATTTAAATTAGGATGGTTAAAAGCAGCATTTTTCTTCTGCATAATAAAGTTTCAAAGCTGTTATTATGTCAGTGTTCAGTTGTAAACTTTTGAAAGAACCACCATAGTGTTTTGTTCAGATTTATAAGGGTTTCAGAGTTAGAAATAATCTCCATTGCTGAAGTGTTTGTAACTCTGAGGTTCTACTGTATTGCTAATTCACCTTTATTTTACGTGTACTTACCTGAATTAAACTTTTTTCCCCATTGTCTTGAATCTTTTTTCAAAGCTTAATGCTTTGAGAGGGATAATATAACACACGATCCTCCTCTCGCCCCGCCTAACTAACCTAGGCCTGACCCTGCAACTTTACTACCTTGAGTAGTCCTGCTCACAATAGTGAAGTTAAGCTTGTGCGTGAGTTTTTGCAGGATTGGGGCCCTAATTGTCTGGATTAGTTGTTAGGAGAGTTGTTCAGCTGAAGAATGGTAATCTTAAGTGTTTTAGCCCTTGCATGGTGAGCTAATAGTGTTGTGTTGTTTTTTTTTTTTAAAGAGTATCAGCAGAAGATTAACCTTACAACAGTATTTGAAGTAGCTTAATTTGAAGATGGTAATTTAAGTTATCTGTTGTTGAATTTAGACAACTGATCGTTTGTGGTTGCTTTTTACTTAGGTAACTTGGCATGAAATTGCGAGGCCTCAAGTACATGGATATGACATGCATTGTCTAGCAATGACTGGCCGATTTCAGTTTGTTTCTGGAGCAGATGAAAAGGTGCTTCGAGTCTTTACTGCCCCCAAGAATTTTGTGGAAAACTTCAGTAACATCAGTGGTATTTCAATGGAGAAACTGTCTTCCAGTGTAAGTATTGAAACAAACAAACAAGCATTTGATCAAATGGATCCTTTTGGGGGGAGAGAGAGAATCATCACTACGGCATAACTATTGAGATTAAAATTTATAAAATGTCAAAATTATTTTAAAAAATCCTGAAACCACAGCTCTTAGATATTTTTCTCTTTCCAGTCTATTCAGGCAGATGTGTGTGTACTTAGATCACTTGTACCATCTATATCGTTTTATCAAATTGGCTGGGTAAAAGGAAGGTTGCTGAGGGTTTTAAAGTGTGTGGGTATTTAGTTAAGGTCAGCACGTGTAAGCTACTCTTAATAAATAATTAAAAACAAATCTTGTGACTAGGTTCTCAAGAATGTAAGGGCATAATAGCATTATCTAGATGTAGTTACTGTTGTATGGTATTATTTGTTCTTTAATGGTATGTTTTGAAACAGTCCAAGGCTCGCAGAAGCTATTGCATTAGATATTTTATATAAATGTTGTATACATACTCATCAGTGTCTCTTTCCTCTTACTTTGCCTTGTCTTGTCTTCAGACTGTCTTGTGAGGTCTTTGTCCCAGTTTTCCAGACTATAGCTTTGCATCCTTACCCACGGAAAGAGACATGACCACAGCATCTCCATCCTAAAATAGCTTCACTGGCTTCCCTGTGATCCAAATCAAATCCATTCTCTTCTCTTACTAATTTGCTTAATCTTAATAGGCCTTGTCTCTCAGGTTCGATCCTTCCTGCTCTCTTTCTAGCACTGGCTGCTTTTCCATTCCATAACATATTTTCTCTGCACTGCAAGCTCATGAGCTCTGTCTGCTGCAGCTACTACCAGCTGGAACAATCTTCTTGTGTCTAAACATTTTAGAGTTTCCATGTATTAAATATCAGCTGAAAAAAAAAAATCTTCTCCCATGGCTACTCATATTATTTCTCACTATTTTTGTCTTTGGCCTGGTCTACACTACGCATTTAAACCGATTTTAGCAGCGTTAAACCGATTTAACGCTGTACCCGTCCACACTACAAGGCCCTTTATATCGATATAAAGGGCTCTTTAAATCAGTTTCTGTACTCCTCCCCAACGAGAGGAGTAGCGCTAAAATCGGTATTACCATATTGGATTAGGGTTAGTGTGGCCGCAAATCGACGATATTGGCCTCCGGGCGGTATCCCACAGTGCACCACTGTGACCGCTCTGGATAGCAATCTGAACTCGGATACTGTGGCCAGGTAAACAGGAAAAGCCCCGCAAAATTTTGATTTTCATTTCCTGTTTGCCCAGCGTGGAGCTCTGATCAGCATGGGTGGGGATGCAGTCCCAAATCCAAAAAGAGCTCCAGCATGGACCGTACGGGAGATACTGGATCTGATCGCTGTATGGGGAAACAAATCTGTTCTATCAGAGCTCTGTTACAGAAGATGAAATGCCAAAGCGTTTGAAAAAAAAATCTCCAGGCTACACAGTGCTGCGTGACAAGCGTAACGGGAAGCCAGAGACTCAAATGGACGCTCATGGAGGGAGGGAGGGAGGGAGGGGGTACTGAGGACTCAAGCTATCCCACAGTCCCCAGCAGTCTCCGAAAAGTATTTGCATTCTTGGCTGAGCTCCCAGTGCCTGTATGTTCAAACACATTGTCCGACGTGGTTCAGGGAATAGATCGTCAATTTACTCCCCTTCCCCCACGTGAAAGAAAAGGGAAAGAAAGCGTTTCTTGACTTCCTTCAATGTCGCCCTATGTCTACTGAATGCTGCTGGTAGATGCGATGCTGCAGCAGTGAAGAGCAGTATCTGCTCCTCTCCCCTCCCTGGTGGCAGACGGTACAATATGACTGATATCCGTTATCACCATCAGCCCGTGAGTGCTCCTGGCTTGCCTCAGGTGAGGTCGGCCTGGGGTGCCTCGGTAAAAATTGGAATGATTCCTGGTCATTCCCAGTAGATGGGACAGAACGGCTGGTAACCGTCCTCATCCTAGCAACAGGGGGCTGAGCTCCATCAGCCCCCTCCCTTTCCTGTGTAAAGAAAAGATTCTGTATTGCCTGGACTATCATAGCAGCGGCATGCTGGGCTCCTCTCTTCCGCACTGCTTAATGTCCTGTCTGGACTGTCATAGCACCTGGAGGCTGCCTCCTCCTCATTTTATCTCACTAACAAGTCACTGTTTCTTATTCCTGCATTCTTTATAACTTCATCACACAAATGGGGGGACACTGCCACTGTAGCCCAGGAAGGTTGGGGGAGAAGGGAAGCAACGAGTGGGGTTGTTGCAGGGGCGCCCCCCCGTGAATGGCATGTAGCTCATCATTTCTGAGGGATCTGACACCGAGCAGCTGTACTCTCTGATACACTGGTTCTCTAGTACACTTGCCCCATATTCTAGGCAGGACCGACTCTATTTTTAGAAACCATAAAGGAGGGATTGACTCGGGGAGTCATTCCCAGTTTTGCTTTTGCGCCCCTGGCTGATCTCAGCCAGGGGCAACCATGATAGCAGCGGACGGTACAGAAAGACAGATAACCGTCATCTCATTGCCAATTTACACTGGCAGCAGACGGTACAGAACGACTGGTAACCATCTCTGCTATCATGCAAAAGCAAATGAATGCTGCTTTGTAGCGCTGGAGTATCGCCTCTGTCCGCGGCATCCAATACACATACGGTGACTGTAAAAAAAAAAAAAAAAAAAAAAAGCTGAACGGGCTCCATGGTTGCTATGCTGTGGCATCTGCCAGGGCAATCCAGGGAAAAAGGGCGCGAAATGATTGTCTGCCGTTGGTTTCCCGGAGGAAGGAATGACTGACGACATTTACCCAGAACCACCCGCGACAATGATTTTTGCCCCATCAGCCACTGGGCTCTCAACCCAGAATTCTAAGGGGCGGGGGAGACTGGGGGAACTATGGGATAGCTATGGAATAGCTACCCACAGTGCAACGCTCCGGAAATCAATGCTAGCCTCGGACCATGGATGCACACCACCGAATTAATGTGAATGGCTTGCCAATTACAGAACCAGTTTCTCCTCTCTTGGTTTTCACACCTCAACTGCTAGAACAGGGCCTCATCCTCCCTGATTGAACTGACCTCGTTATCTCTAGCTTGCTTGCTAGCACACATATATATACCTGCCCCTGGAGATTTCCATTACATGCATCTGAGGAAGTGGGTATTCCCCCACAAAAGCTCATGCTCCAAAACGTCTGTTAGTCTATAAGGTGCCACAGGATTCTTTGCTGCTTTCACCGAATTAATGTGCTTAGTGTGGCCGCGTGCACTCGACTTTATGCAATCTGTTTTATAAAACCGGTTTATGTAAAATCGGAATAATCCCGTAGTGTAGACGTACCCTTTAGCACAAAAAAGCATTTGTGATCATTTGTGTTAATGAAGATATACAAAATAACATATTATACTGTAAGATGCAGACACACGCTTTGTTTGATTTTCCACAAAGTTCTCCCTTTGTGCTCTGTGACCTACAGTATTCCAGAACTCTTTACAGGCCTTTTCTGCCCAGGAAAGTTTTACAAGTTAGAATGTAGTTATGTACAATACATCTATGATATAGTTTTATCAGAATAACCCTCTGTTTGGACACACTTATTCTGGTATAAAACTGGCTTTTTTGTTTTAGCTTAAACCCCATCTTCATGACATAAGGCACTTTTATACCAAAATAAGTGTCCACCTGGGGTTATACCCAGAACAATTGTATTGCTTTAAATTCATACTTTATACTGAAAAAACTTTAAACAAGGCCTTAGAGACTGTTATTTGTAGTCTGTGTTTCTGATGTGGCTTTATGATATAATTAAATATTGTTTATCAGGTAAGGTGTTTCCACCAAATCTGTTAACCCAATCCTGGAAAGTACTTTTGTCTCAGTGAACTTGCACAGAGGTGCTGAGTATGTATACACACATCAGCAGGTACTGATATCTCGTGTCCCTGCCTTCCCACCCCCCGAAAAGTGCTCCAACCTGACTTCTTGCTCATAGCTTTGGCTTTCTTCCAGGACTTCCCTTCCTTTGACATATAGCTGATGCACACTGCCAGTCAGCTAACAGGACCTTTTCTTTCCCTATCCTGCCATGTGCCCAAAGCAAAGCTGCCCCTTAGGCACCCTAAGTCTTCTTGAAAATCCCAGATATATACTCTCACCTCCTTTCCCCCAAGAAAAATCCTTCCTTGTACCTAGACCTCAAAACACCCAGTTCCCAGGTCTTGTTTTCCTGGAAACTGTATTGTTTGAGTTAAGTATTCACTTTATAAAAGCAATATATATATATTTTTTGAATAAGTGCAGTTACCTCAGAATACCTGTACTAAAATGATTAAAGATGCATGCTTCACACCAAATCTAGAGAAGTGAGCAAAGTTCACCATATGTAGTTTCAGAGGAGAGGCTGAAGCATGGCTTGGCTTTCAAAGTCTGTCAGTGCAGTTGCTCAAGCATACACTTCCCTGAGGAATTCTGGATGATTCAGAGGCTTCTTCTACAATGTGACACATCTTTACTTCCCTCTAGTGACATCTGGCCCTTGATTTTAAAATACCCATAAAGTATACTAACTTCTGCATGAAAATATGTTTACTTTTTTTTTTTTTACCCAGGAAGCTGTTGACCTTCCAGAAGGTGCGACTGTGCCTGCTTTGGGTTTGTCCAATAAAGCTATCTTTCAGGGTAAGACTATTGTGGAATAGTGGTGAAGGCACTCCAGTGCTGTTTGTGAATTTACATCATTACTTGTCTTAAAAGTGTATGTTTGATGACTTGACTAAGTCTGCCTCCATACAACTGATTAATGTTTAAGATCACCTGGAACTATTGTTAGGTGCTGAGCATTTACCTGTCTATGTCGGCTTCTTTATTGGTGCCCACCCTATTTGAGTGCCCTCCCAAAGGTGGAAGTGACAACAATAATTTCTCCTTTCCCTGCCATCAGAGACAGGCTTAAGAATTTTGAATACTGATGTACGAGAATGAAGGTGCTGATATGGGAATGCTTAGGCAAAGAGATGGGGTTTGCATTTGCACCTTTTTTATGCATTCCTGCTGTTCTCTCTGTCATGGAGTGTGGGGGAGTCAGGGCCCTGCACCCCCCCTCTTCCTGTGATTCACTGTGACTCTCAGCCAGCCAGTAAAATGGAAGGTTTATTAGATGACAGGAACACAGTCCCAGGCAGGGCTTGTAGGTACAACCTGGACCCCCCAGCCAGGTCCCTCTGGCGGGCAATGGTCTTAGACCCCAGACTTGGGGTTCCCTGCCTCTTCCCAGCCGGCACAAGACTGAAACCAAAAACCCCTCCAGCAGGCTCTCTCCCCCTCCTCCTCTCCTTCTCTCCCTTTGTCCAGTTTCCTGGGCAAAGGTGTCGACTTGCCCCACCCTGCTTCCTGGCTCAGGTACTGTCTCTCACCTCAAGTCATCCCCTGCTCTCCCATCCCCTTTGCAGACAGTCCCAGTGAAACTAAACAACATTCCCAGGTCAATCCACCCCACTCCCTACTGCATCACACCCTCTCATCCACAAGGCCCTCCTCAAGGTCTGGCAGGACAAGGCTTCGTTGCTTCTCATAGCACCGGCGTGACCCTCCCAAATTGGTTCTCTATGCTGTTGAACCTCTCGGTGGACATGCCCATGACCTTGCCCGTGATTCCAGACCTCATCACGCAGGACCATGGCTTCCTTCAGCACCCCAACCTAGAGTCTTTCCACCTCACCACATGGAAAATCCATGGTTAAACCTGTTAGTGCTCCAGTGCTCCAATTCGGTTTGGAAGGTTCTCCTTGGCAGTAGAAAACCCTCCACTCGTGCCATTTAACTAGCCAAGTGGAAAAGATTCTCTTTTTGGTCTTCACAGAATGGCAACCCTCTGCTGTAGTCCTCAATCCCCTTTGTACTGGACTACTTACTCTATCTAAAGCTAGCAGTCTCGTCAATCAAGGTGCACCTGGCAGCTATTTCCACTTTCCACCTGGGCGCAGCAGGGCAGTCGGTATTTGCTAACCACATGGTTGGACGCTTCCTTAAAGGGCTAGACAAACTGTACCCCCGAGTGTGACAACTGATCCCCCCCAATGGGTCCTTAACCTAGTACTCTCAAGGCTCATGGGGCCCCCTTTCAAACCTCTAGAACTTGTTCTCTGCTTTACGTCTCTTGGAAAGTGGCATTTCTTGTGGCGATAACATGGCTCAAAGCTTGTCTGAGCCCCCTTATGCAGTGTTTTATTAGGGCAAGGTACAATTGCGTCCACACCCGGCTTTTCTCCCTAAGGTTATTTCACAATTTCACGCAAATCAGGACATCTTTTTACCAATGTTCTTCCCAAAGCCACATGCTAATGACAGAGAAAGCAGGCTGCATTCCCTAGAAGTCAAATGGGTGCTGGCTTTTTACATTGAGTGGACAAAGCCATTTAGGAAGTTGACGCAACTCTTCATCACTATTGCTCAGAGAATGAAAGGGCTGCTGGTCTCATCCCAACAAATCTGTTCTTGGATCATGGCCTATATCAGGACATGCTACAACCTGGCAAAGACATCAGCCCCAGCATTGATGGCGCACTCCACGAGAGTACAGGCTTCATCTGCAGCGCTCCTGGCGCAGGTCTCCACTGAGGACATCTGCAGGATGGCGCCTGGTCATCTATTCATACCTTTACGTCACACTACACCATCACACAGCAGGCTAGAGACAATGCCACATTTGGTAGAGCAGTGCTTCAGTCTGCAACTCCGTGAACTCTGACCTCTCCTCCAAGGAACTGCTTGAGAGTCCCCTACTTGGAATCAACATGAGCAATCACTTGAAGAAGAGAAAATAGTTACCTACCTTTCATAACTGTTGTTTTTCAAAATGTGTTGCTTATGTCTATTCCAAGACCCATCCACCTCCTCTCTGTTTGAGTATCTAGCAAGAAGGAACTCAAGAGGTGGCACGTCGGCATGGACCTATATACGCAGCCATGGAGGCTCCACTCCAAGCAGCTCCACAGCCAACCCAATAGGTACTGCTAGGAAAAAGTCTTCTGACGATTTTGCGTACGGCGCGCACACACCTACTTGGAATGGACATGAGCAACACATCTCGAAGAACAACAGTCATGAAAGGTAGCTAACTGTTTTTAATTTTTAGACCAAAATAATTCCTAACCAAGATTAACTCTTTTTCCCCAGACCCCAAATCCTGAGCAAACGAAAGTGAGTGGAGCACATGACTGATGTGTTTTTAAAGACAGTTAAAATATACACTGTATATGTTTGTGGAACTTATCAGTTCAGGAAAAAGATCTTTATATATTCCCTTCTACCTTAGTCATCTGGGCTTGAGAGCAGCCAGTCCCTGCTTGCACTACGTAGAACAAATGTTCTGTCCACTGAAGTATTTTCACATGCAAATAAATTAATTACAGAAAGATTCAGAGCCCACTCAAAATGTTCCAAAGCAGTATGATAGGCAGAAAAGGCACCAGCTAGTACTAAGAAAATCTGTAAGAATTCCAACTAGTCATCCATAAACACTGTCAACAGCTTGGTAAATCGCTATAGGCTTGATTTTTATTACTCTGCCGAAGCATTTTCACCATGAAGGTGCCCCAAAGTGGTTGTCTGAAAAGAGATAAGTGGTGGTGATTTTGGAGAAGAGGGAACCTTTCTCTTCTGTTCTGCCTCATTTTTTCTCCCGGCTTATATTTTTTTTCTTAGTGCTTTCTGTATACCAGATATCTTCTCTGGAGAAGTCATCATCCAGAATTGAAAATTTATTACTTGATATCATCCTTTCTGAGACTGACCTCCCTAAGTATGCCCCACCTGATAAGTTCTTTGGGTATCTTTTCAGTGGCGTCTGTAGGGTCAGATTAACAGTTGAATTTTAATTTACTAATTTACTTCAACCTTTAGGCACCTACTGTATTTAAGTGCTGAACACCCAGCAGCGCACATTTAAGTTCATGGGAAGTGCAGAGTTTGGCACCTTTGAAAGTTAACCCCTTATTCAGCTGCCTAAATATAGATTTACAAAGCTAACTTTAGGCACCTGCTTTTAAAATCTTGGCTGTAGTGTTTCCACACATCTTTGACAAAACTCCTCTGGTGCACGGGAAGAAGCACATGGCCAACTCCTGGAGGTTTGTGGATGAGTCTGAACTGCCTCAGAGTTTCTGTAAGAGAGAGACAGACCAAATGCCTCTAATCCAGGGAGAGGTCAGTCCCAGAAAGAAAATAAAGTTAGAAGTTTTACATTTCATACTATATATTTTTCTGGCAAAGGCTTTTTCCCCTTACTTCCATAGATGTACATTAGATACTTGAACTAACATTAAATAATTAGTTCCTAATTTGCATAGTTGGATATTACTGAAATAGACATATCATCATCTAGATAATTTCTGTCCTAAAACTAATAGGATCCCTTTACTTACATGTAACCAAATTTTCATGTCAAGTATTTTCTCTGTGGCTGAATTAAACATTTTTTTTGAACAGGAGATATGGCAGCTCAGCCAGCTGAAGAGGAAGAAAAGTTTAATAGTGTTTCGAATCAGTATCATCAGATTTACTTTCAATCCCTCATCCTTACAGGTATGCAACATAAAAAGGGTATTTTGTGTGAATTAGTAGTTGCTTTCATTACTAGAATGAAGTTTTTTGAGTGTTACCCTTTGGAACAGAGAGATTAACAGGTAAAGAAAAACACTATACTAAATTAGAATAAAATGTATGCATATGTCTTATAGAACCTCCCACAGAAGATCATTTGTTGCAGAATACATTATGGCCCGAAGTTCAAAAGCTGTAAGTTACTTTGTTTTATATAAATATAGAAATGATACAAAATGTCTTAGAAGCTCTTGCTGTAACTGATTCCTGTAGTCTTGTACACCATATTATTATACATGTTTATAAGGCATCCATTGCAGTAATATGTTATGTTCTTAATATCCAGTGCCCTTATTCATTCTTTTGCTAGTTTTTTTGGTGTTGTGCATGTTCAGTATGTAGGTTGTAAAAAAACTTTTTAATATGGGTCAGTATGCAAGTTTGCACTGGATAAATAGGAACTGATATACTTTTAAATATGCTATTTCCATGTCTCTCAAGGTGGTATGTCTGTAGCATAGCAGTCAAGTATAGCTCCTTCTCAGCTTCATGCAGGGCTTAACACTTTTGAACCCTCTTATTAAAAAGCCCCCTGTGACGTGTATCCTATTAAAACACATTAAGCCACATTAACACTAAAGGGCTTATTTCAGCAGCCTAGAACGATAGCCAGAAGCAGTGTTCTGAAGCTATAGAAAACCTGTACTATATTCTCTGCCATAAATGCACTTATGCAAACACAGATCTTTCTGATCCATTGAAGCTTTTTTCTCCAGGATTATATGGTAACAACGAACACAGCATTTAAAATAAACATAAATCATGAGAAGTGTTTTCACATAATATAGTCATGCCAACTAATATAAACCATTTGGGCAAAAGTAATACACACAATAAATAAAAAAATAAAGCATATATTGGAATTTGTTGTTCCGAAAATGCCAAAAATGTGTTCTTGGTATTAATGGTGTTTTGAAATTTCATAAAATGACTGAAAAAGTTTTCACTGGCTTAAAAAAACCAATCCTGGGAGAATGGGTGAATCCAGTGGGACCACAACATTCTATTGGGCTTCATTCTGATCAGAGTAGACCTTATAATAGAGAGAGTCTGAACAAGAACACCACCAAACTCAGTCCAGTTTGTAAGGAAACTGGAATCAAGCAATTGTTTTAAATAAATACTCCTGCTGCATAGATCTGTATGCATCTGTGTAACAGTCAGCTGGGATTCCCAGAACTGTGAGGCACTTTATCCCTCTCAGGGCCATAGCCACAAAGAACATGGCCCCCTCTGAACATATGTCCGGGGCCCCTTACAATGCAGAAACTGGAATGCGGTATTTATTTTATACAATATACAGGGTTCATATTATGTATACATAGGCCTACAGTGTACATGTATTCCGTATTTATGCAAAGCGCTTCTTTCGAGCCTTGTTCTCCGCAAATTGGTTAATCAATGCGTCATAGTCCAGAGATCTGGCAATCTTGTTTTCGACTGAGATAACTGCAAGCGCAGAAAGCCTGTCATCTGTCATGGTTGTGCGCAGGATATTCTTGATCAGTTTCATTCTGCTGAAGCTCCTTTCAGCACCAGCGATAGTAACTGGTGTGGTCAGAAGAATTCTGACGCAAATGCAAAGATTCGGATATATCTCCTGAAGGCTGTTCTTGTATATGTACGTTAAAAAATTGTTTGCCGTGACAAGTCCTCTCTCTTTCTCGATGACATAAATAAAACTATTCAATTCCATTATGAGTTCGTTGGGATCAATGTCTCCCATTTTTCTTTCAAAATTTTTGCTGTGATTCTCCAGTTCATTTTCTCTGTGACACTGCTTCAGGCTGTTAGCGTTGTACAGAAATCCAAACAACTTACACCACTCCACGAGTTGGTCAAATCGTGACGAAACAGAAGATATGGCCTGATCAGTGAGAACAAGAAAGAACTGCGATTTGAATTTTTCTTCGGCAGAAAGACAACTCGAATCATCAGCACATTCGTAATCAAACATTCTCTTCTTACGTCACACCCTGGTTTCTGAAAACACCTGCTCAATACCCATAAGCTCTGCTATTTCACATGCATTTGTGACCACAGAGTTATATCCTGTATTTCGATAGTCTTCCAAAAACTTCATTGTAGCACCGACTTCTGCCTGCAGTACATCAATTGACACATCTGGTGACTGAATTAATTTGCTGGTTTTATTGACGTGAAATAGTATATCGTACCACGTGTACACAGTCAGAACAAAAGGCCATGTAGTAACATGGTCTAAAAGCGCACCGGCTTCTGTTGCTGTATTGCCATCTTTCTTTTCGAGTGCATATTCTCGCAAAGATGACAAAGCATTGCACAATTCTTCAAGGTGATAACGCAATGGCTTCACAGCATCAATTCTCGAATCCCAACGAGTGTCCGATAATCCTTTAACAGATATTGGCATATGTTCTTGAAGTATATCCCAACGTGAAGGTGAAGAAGAAAAGATAACGTATATTCTGTTAATCAGACCGAAAAAGTCAACGGCATATTTCGATGACTTTGCCGCGTCTGAGATCACAAGATTCCAAGTGTGAGCTCCACATGGTACATACAAAGCACAGTCATTTATTTCTAGCATGCGGGCTTGAACTCCTTTATTCTTTCCTCTCATATTTGCGCCGTTATCATAAGCGTGGCCTCTCATGTCAGGAATGTCTATTCCTAAGTTGTTTGCCTTTTCAAGAAACGCTTCCAATAAGCCCTCGCCAGTTGTATCATGAACATTAAGAAAACCAACAAACGCTTCACGAATATTGACACCATCTTCACCGTTGCATTCAACAAAGCGTAACACCACAGACATCTGTTCTTCATGTGACACGTCGGGAGTACAGTCCAAAATAACTGAATAATATTTTGTTTTTTTAAGCTGCGCTGTGTTGGCCTCTTGAATGTTACTGGCAACAAGTTGAATCAGCTCGTTTTGGATCTGTGGACTGAGGTACTGAACATGTCTCTCTGCCTTCTTAATCCTCTGTAAAAGTTTGCTGAGGACAGTATCATACTTTGCAAGCAATTCAAACAGTCCCAAAAAGTTGCCATTCGAAGGATCGCCGAGCTTTTCATTACTTCCTCGAAATGCCAAGTTTCTTTCGGACAAGAAAATAACGACATCAACCATGCGTTTGACAACATTTCTCCAGAAATCTCTCTCTTTCAGAAAAGCCTGCAATTCGAGTTGGTCAATAGATGTACGGTTTACTATGCCTGACTGAAGGTCAAACCATTTCACCATACAGTCTTGATGACCTTTGCCTGTTTCATGCTGCTGAAGTCTTTTTGACAGTGCTTTCCAAGCAGATGTTCCACGACATAGCGGTATGTCGCCAGTGCCAAATAATTTACAACAAAAACAAAAAATGGCATCTTTCTGAAGTGAGTATATTAACCATGAACATCTTATTTTCTTGCCATTTGCCATGGTTCGATAGAAATGAGTACTTGTGAACCTCCATCTTTCCTCGTTAAATGGAAATACGTAACTTTCATTCTGCTGCGGTGGGCCATGTGCAACAATGTCTCACACTTGCCTGTCCGATATTATAGACGGTCAGTCTCCTGGATCATCAGTCAGTGGTTCAGATTCAGATACTTCTTTCCCGGCAGCAGCTGGAATATCTGTCACAGTTTGTTTGGTAGAACAACTGGCTTCACCTTCGACCTCCCTTGAAGCACTTCTGGATACGATTCGTCGCTGCTAGTGCTGTTCGTTTCATGTGCCTGTGCCTGTACCTGTATGTTGGATTGCAGCACAAAATACATTGACAACTTTGGAATTTTCTCAAGTTCCTTCTCGGCATCTTTTGCTGCCTTTCGTTTACTAGCTCCGCTCTTATACATTCTCTTAGACATCACAAAGCACGCTTCTGTGTTGGAAACGATAAAAAACTAAACTAAATTAATAACATTTATCTGCCGATCGCCATTATGAACGCAAATACACATTCTTTGAATGGGTCCAACTAAAATTCGAAACTGACCGATAGACAACTGATGTAGCCAATAGCATTATGATGCATCATAATGACTTCACGGTTTTGTCAGTATAACCGACATGGATTGTGCAATAGCGTCAATAAATGTCACTTACCTAGTTATACCTTACATTTTTTTTTACCACTTTTAGGGGCCCCCTTCCTTGCGAGGCTCCCTCCGATCGGAGGATATGGAGGGCGCTCGCTACGCCTCTGCTATTATATACACTTGTGGTGCCTGGGCTCCAGCAAGATTCAGGGCCCCGGGGGCCTGGCTCCAACAATGTTTGGGACTAGGTCTCTCCCCCAGCCCCGCCTGCCACCCCCGCACACCTCCTCCAAGTGTCCCCCAGCCCCCACTTGCTGCTTCCACTCACCTTCCCGGATCCCAGGAGCCTGCAGCTCATGCTGACTCAGCAAGTAGGAGCTTTGCTGCTAAGCTGACACACCAGCATGTCTGTCTTACCAGCAAACTCTTCAAGATGCTCTGCCAGTCCAAATCTTGCCTAGCAGGTAACAATCAGTGAACCCCAGTTCCTGAGTTCCCCAGAGATCTCTTTCTCTGCAGTGCTCAGCTCCTCTTACTGTAGCATCCACAAAACTTACCAAGCTTGCTGCTCTTTTAAAGAGCCAATCCTCCACTTCAATCAAAGCACTAAGTTGGTTTATGTTAAAAGTAAAACAAGTTTATTAACAAAAGAACATAAGTAAGTGAAACCAAGTATAAGGAATAAGGCTAGAAATGTTTACGAAGAAACAAAAATAAAAATGTGTCCAAGACTAAAATTCAACAAACTTGTCTTTGGTTCAAAGACATTTTTCATTCCACTCTTTCTTCCAGCATGGCTGACCAGTTTTTTAACCTGGACCCTTCAGAGAGTTCAAAGTGTTTGGTTTCTTTGTCATCTCAAGTGAAGCATAAAATAGGGGTTCTCTCCCCTGCTTTTTGTAGTCCAGCAAACTTTTGAAATGTATTCTTTGAAAAGTAAGCCCAGACAAAATCTCTCTTTCATGCTGGGATGTAGAAACCATGCTGCCTTCTCCTCCCACTTGTTCATTGATAGCTTTGTTTATCTTGTATGCAAATGTACCTTCATTGTCCCTGCTTGAGAACCGGGCTGATCAGACAAAGAAATACACATTCCTTTATCTAGGGCAGACTGAGGGCTTGTCTACATCAGAAAGTTGCAGCGCTGGTGAGGGAGTTACAGCGCTGCAACTTTGAAGGTGTACACATCTGCAGGGCATCACCAGCGCTGCAACTCCCTGTTTGCAGCGCTGGCCGTACTCCCGTTTTGTCTCGGGTGTAGAGGATCCAGCGCTGGTGATCCAGCGCTGGTAATCCAATGTAAACACTTACCAGCGCTTTTCTTGACCTCCGTGGAAGGAGGAAGCCTCTGGTAATCAAGCTGGTCTCCTTCCCCAGCTTGCTCTCGCGTTCCCGGAACCCCGAGCAAGCAGGTCTCCTTCCCTGCGGTTTGCAGGGGGGTTCGGGAACGCGAGAGCAAACCGGGAAAGGAGACCAGCTTCGCCGCGGTTTGCTCTCCCGTTCCCCGAGCAAGCAGGTCTCCTTCCCTGCGGTTTGCAGGGTGGCTCCGGGAACGCGAGAGCAAACCGCGGCGAAGCGGGTCTCCTTTCCCGGTTTGCTCTCTAGTTCCCGGAGCCCCGAGCAAGCAGGTCTCCTTCCCTGCGGTTTGCAGGGTGGCTCCGGGAACGCGAGAGCAAACCGCGGCGAAGCGGGTCTCCTTTCCCGGTTTGCTCTCTAGTTCCCGGAGCCCCGAGCAAGCAGGTCTCCTTCCCTGCGGTTTGCAGGGTGGCTCCGGGAACGCGAGAGCAAACCGCGGCGAAGCGGGTCTCCTTTCCCGGTTTGCTCTCTAGTTCCCGGAGCCCCGAGCAAGCAGGTCTCCTTCCCTGCGGTTTGCTGGGTGGCTCCGGGAACGCGAGAGCAAACCGGGAAAGGAGACCAGCTTCGCCGCGGTTTGCTCTCCCGTTCCCCGAGCAAGCAGGTCTCCTTCCCTGCGGTTTGCAGGGGGTTCGGGAACGCGAGAGCAAACCGCGGCGAAGCGGGTCTCCTTTCCCGGTTTGCTCTCTCGTTCCCGGAACCCCGAGCAAGCAGGTCTCCTTTCCTGCGGTTTTCAGGGGCTCCGGGAACGCGAGAGCAAACCGCGGCGAAGTGGGTCTCCTTTCCCGGTTTGCTCTCTAGTTCCCGGAGCCCCGAGCAAGCAGGTCTCCTTCCCTGCGGTTTGCAGAGGGGTTCGGGGAACGCAAGAGCAAACCGCGGCGAAGCTGGTCTCCTTTCCCGGTTTGCTCTCCCGTTCCCCGAACCCCCCCTCGAAGCCGCCCAACAGCGCTGCAGTGTGGCCACATCTAACACCACTTGCAGCGCTGGTTGCTGTAAGTGTGGCCACTCTGCAGCGCTGGCCCTATACAGCTGTACTAATACAGCTGTAACTACCAGCGCTGCAAAATTTTAGATGTAGACATGGCCTGAGTTTACCCATTGCTAGCTGAACACCTTTTAAGAACATAATTCTTTGTACACACCCTGTATGTGTACACCATTCAGTGATGTTCAGGAACATTGTGTTGCTAGTTTGTATATGATACCTTACATTGCATCTTATAAATACAGATTATGACAACAATGAGTTGGGATATACTGGGCTGGTCAGGTCAGCTGAAACTCACTGCTAGATACCAGGAAGCCCTTTATCTTCTGACACTGGGATGCTCTGAGGGCCACAATCTGATACAAGGAGATTCATTTTTCCTGGTGGTACTGACTTCAGTTCATAGAATATGTGTCAAGCTCTAGTGACTAATTTACTGTAGAACAGACCCACTCAAGATTCTTTTTCAAGGTGATGGATGGGATTCCGCACTCTGTTGGAGCGTATCATCGTGCCAATGGTCTTCCCACGCTTTCTTGCCCATCCCACAAATGGCCTATAATTCACATCAAAAGGTCCTTGGGATTCTGCTTGTATTGAGCTACCATCTTTGTGTGTCCAAGATGAAAGTATTCATATTTTTTCTTATTTTAAAAAGTTCAAATTCAAGACTGACCATTTATTCTCCCCTGCCTCAGGGGAACTAGTTAAAAGAGTGGGAGAGAAGTCTAGCTGCATTTCAGTATATCCACTATTTTGGATTCTTATGCAGTAACGCAACTTTGACAGTTTTGTGATCCACATTACTTAAAATCATAACTATATTACATTTTAGGGGTAGGGTTGTGGGTGGCTTATTTAATCGAATTTATTTCCCTCTATTTTTAGAGATACTGAATCTTTTTAAAGAGAATCTTAAGAACATAAGAATGGCCATACTGGGTCAGACCAAAGGTCCATCTAGCCCAGTATCCTGTCTACCGACAGTGGCCAATGCCAGGTGCCCCAGAGGGAGCGAACCTAACAGGTAATGATCAAGTGATCTCTCTCCTGCCATCCATCTCCACCCTCTGACAAACAGAGGCTAGGGACATCATTCCTTACCCATCCTAGCTAATAGCTATTAATGGACTTAACCTCCATGAATTTATCTAGTTCTCTTTTAAACCCTGTTATAGTACTAGCCTTCACAGCCTCCTCAGGCAAGGAGTTCCATAGGTTGACTGTGCGCTGTGTGAAGAAGAACTTTCTTTTGTTTGTTTTAAACCTGCTGCCCATTAATTTTATTTGGTGGCCCCTAGTTCTTATATTATGGGAACAAGTAAATAATTTTTCCTTATTCACTTTCTCCACACCACTTATGATTTTATATACCTCTATGATATCCCCCCTTAGTCTCCTCTTTTCCAAGCTGAAAAGCCCTAGCCTCTTTAATCTCTGCCCATATGGGACCCGTTCCAAACCCCTAATCATTTTAGTTGCCCTTCTCTGAACCTTTTCTAATGCCAGTATATCTTTTTTGAGATGAGGAGACCACATCTGTACGCAGTATTCAAGATGTGGGCATACCATCGATTTATATAAGGGCAATAATATATTCTCTTTCTTATTCTCTATCCCTTTTTTAATGATTACTAACATCCTGTTTGCTTTTTTGACCACCTCTGCACACTGCATGGACATCTTCAGAGAACTATCCACGATGACTCCAAGATCTCTTTCATGATTAGTTGTAGCTAAATTAGCCCCCATCATATTGTATGTATAGTTGGGGTTATTCTTTCCAATGTGCATTACTGTACATTTATCCATGTTAAATTTCATTTACCATTTTGTTGCCCAATCACTTAGTTTTGTGAGATCTTTTTGAAATTCTTCACAGTCTGCTTTGGTCTTAACTATCTTGAGCAGTTTAGTATCATCTGCAAACTTTGCCAACTCACTGTTTACCCCTTTCTCCAGATCATTTATGAATAAGTTGAATAGGGTTTGTCCTCGGATTAACCCTTGGGGAACACCGCTAGTTACCCCTCTCCATTCTAAAAATTTACCATTTATTCCTACTCTTTGTTCCCTGTCTTTTAACCAGTTCTCAGTCCATGAAAGGATCTTCTCTTTTATCCCATGACAACTTAATTTACATAAGAACGTTTGGTGAGGGACCTTATCAAAGGCTTTCTGGAAATCTAAGTACACTATGTCCACCCAATCCCCCTTGTCCACATGTTTGTTGACCCGTTCAAAGAACTCTAATAGATTAGTAAGACACGATTTCCCTTTACCGAAATCATATTGACTTTTGCCCAACAATTTATGTTCTTTTAGGTGTCTCACAATTTTATTCTTTACTATTGTTTCAACTAATTTGCCTGGTACTGACGTTAGACTTACTGGTCTGTAATTGCGAGGATCATCTCTAGAGCCCTTTTTAAATATTGGCGTTACATTAGCTATCGTCCAGTCACTGGGTACAGAAGCTGATTTAAAGGACAGGTTACAAATCCTAGTTAATAGTTCCACAATTTCACATTTGAGTTCTTTCAGAACTCTTGGGTGAATGTCATCTGCTCCCAGTGATTTGTTACTGTTAAGTTTGTCAATTAATTCTAAAACCTCCTCCAGTGACACTTGATTCTGGGACAATTCCTCAGATTCATCACCTACAAAGGACGGCTCAGGTATGGGAATCTCTCTAACATCCTCATCTGTGAAGACTGAAGCAAAGAATTCATTTAGTTTCTTCGCAATGGCTTTATCATCTTTAAGTGCTCCTTTTTTTGTCTTGATCGTCCAGGGGCCCCACTGTTGTTTAGCAGGCTTCCTGCTTCTGATGTACTTAAAAAAACATTTTGTTATTACCTTTTGAGTTTTTGGCTAGCTGTTCTTCAAATTCCTTTTTGGCTTTTCTTATATTTTTGCACTTAAATTGGCAGTGTTTATGCTCCTTTCTATTTACCTCCTTAGGATTTGACTTCCTCTTTTTAAAAGATGCCTTTTTATCTCTCACTGCTTCTTTTACATGGTTGTTAAGCCACAGTGGCTCTTTTTTAGTTCTTTGACTGTGTTTTTTTAAGTTGGGGTATACATTTAAGTTGGGCCTCTGTTATGGTGTCTTTGAAAAGTGTCTATGCAGCTTGCAGGGATTTCACTCTAGTCACTGTACCTTTTAATTTCTGTTTAACCAACCAGTTCCCCTTTCTGAAATTAAATGCCGTAGTGTTGGGTTGTTGAGGTGTTCTTCCCACCACAGGAATGTTAATTTTGTTATATTATGGTCACTATTTCCAAGAGGACCTGAGTTACCTCTTGGACCAGATCCTGCACTCCACTCAGGACTAAATTAAGAATTGCCTCTCCCCTTGTGGGTTCCTGTACCAGCTGCTCCAAGAAGCAGTCTTTTAAAGTATCGAGAAATTTTGTCTCTGCATTTCGTCCTGAGGTGACATATACCCAGTCAATATGGGGATAATTGAAATCCCCCACTATTATTGAGTTCTTTATTTTGATAGTGTCTCTCATCTCCTTTAGCATTTCATTGTCACTATCACTGTCCAGTTCAGGTGGTTGATAATAGATCCCTACTGTTATATTCTTATTAGAGCATGGGATTACCATCCATAGAGATTCTGTGGAAGATTCATTTAAGATTTTTACTTCATTTGATTCTACATTTTCTTTCACATATAGCGCCATTCCCCCGTCCCCCCCACAATGATTGTGTCCCACTGATTGTCCTTACACCACCAGATTTCTGTGTTGCTTATTATATCAATATCCTCCTTTAACATGAGACACTCTAGTTCACCCATCTTATTATTTAGACTTCCAGCATTTGTACAAGCACTTTAAAAACTTGTCACTGTTTATTTGTCTGCCCTTTTCTGTTGCGTCAGATTCTTTTTTATGTGAATGTTACTCATCTGATCTGGACCATACTTTGTCCTCTTCCATCCTCTCCTCCTGACTAAAACTTAGAGAATCTATATCAATAGACTCTCCTCTAAGAGAAGTCTCTGTCCAATCCACATGCTCTTCTGCAGCAATCAGCTTTCCCCCATCTCTTAAAACTTAAAAACTGCTCTGCAAACTTTTTAATGTTAAGTGCCAGCAGTCAGGATCGACTTTGATTTAGGTGGAGCCCATCCTTCCTGTATAGGCTCCCCCTATCCCAATGGTTTCCCCAGTTCCTAATAAATCTAAACCACTCCTGTCTACACCTTCGTCTCATCCACGCATTGAGACTCTGAGGCTCTACCTGCCTACCTGGCCCTGCATGTGGAACTGGAAGCATTTCTGGAATGCCACCATATTGCTTCTGGATTTCAGTCTCTTTCCTAGCAGCTTAAATTTGGCCTCCAGGACATCTCTCCTACTCTTCCCTATGTCATTGGTACCTACATGTACCATGACCACCGGCTCCTCCCCAGCACTACACATAAGTCTATCTAGATGCCTCGAGAGATCTGCAACCTTCGCACCAGGCAGGGGAGTCACCATACGGTTCTCCTGGTCATCACAAACCCAGCTATCTACGTTTCTAATGTTTGAATCTCCTATTACCAACACCTGCCTTTTCCTAATGACTAACATTCCCTCCCCCAGAGAGGTAACTTCAGTGTGAGAGGATACCCCAACATCATCTGTAAGGAGGGTCCCAACTATGGGAAGGTTTCCCTCTTCTCCTGTTGACTGATCTCCTTCCCTGAGCCTTTCATCCTCCTTAACAGCACAGGGATTGTCTGATCGGAGGTGGAACAAATCTACAGTGTCCTGGAAAGCCTCATCAACATACCTCTCTACCTCCCTTAGCTCCTCCAGTTCCGCCACCCTGGCCTCCAAAGCCTGAATGTGGTCTCTGAGGGCCAGGAGCTCCTTGCACTGAATGCACACACATGCCACCCGCCCACAGGGCAGGTAATCATACATGCTACACTGAGTGCAATAAACAGAATAGCCCCCACTCTGCTGCTGGGTTTGTGCCTGCATTCTCTCCTACTGCTACCTAGGTTAATGATAGGGCTTCTGTTTAAATCACAAAGTTTTTATTATAGTTTAGTGTAAAGAATGGCAGGTGTATCTTGCTCCCCTCCCAAACTCCCTCTCGAAACTCCCTGTTAGCGGCCCCTGTTCGCAAAGCTCCCTTGTTGCTGACTTGCTGCTTTATAAAGCCCTGACTTTCCTGATAGCTCCGCCCTCTGACTGAGGCTCAGCCAGTGAACAGAGGCATCTAGATTTCAAATCTTGTTTAGAAGCTCACAGCTTCCAACTGCTGGCCACAGCATACGGTCCTTCAAACAAAACAAAACAAACAGACAGACAGACAAGCTAACACAAGCTCAGCACACAGCAAGTAACCCACAAACACACACTACAGACAGCCACTTACCCAAGGGTCCCGTATTTGCTCCTCCTTCACCTGGAGAACTCCCTCTCAAAACTCCCTGTTAGCAGTCCCTGTTTGCAAATTCTCATTATTTGATAAATAAGCAGTGGGATGTAAAATATTCTTGGCTTTCAATTTTATTGCACAGCATTCATCTTAAAAGCAACATGAAAACACATAATGTAGATTGCATGTGGCCATAGCAGCTGGAAAACCATGTTAGGAACTCGTCTGCTAAAAATAGGTTGCTTGGCACTTGCATTTCTGTGCCAAATATTCAAGCTTTAACTCCATCACCAGAATTTGAAAAAAATGTTGAATTTTCATAAATATTTAATTGACTAGATAATGTTACTATAAAAAAAATCTACTGAAGTGTTTGCAAAACCTAACTGCCATATAAAGAATGTGACAAATTCTGAGAGATGATACAATTCAAAATTTATACTAATCTTTTTGGAAAATCGCAATATAGAATTTGTGTGCAGCAGTTTTGTGTAAATACTGTGTGCTTGAACCATGGCACCCTGGAACACTTTTATAATTGACACCAAATGTTTTCAGAAATATATATATGTATATCCTGTATCATATATTTGAAAGTTCTTGATTGCTTACTTCAGTAGTATGTGAATTAATTTCATCAGAGTGATTACTGCAAACTTTGAAAGTCACGCTATTTTACCTGTGCACAAAAGTTTTGTTTATTACGCAGTGCCAGAGCAAAATGAGTTGTGTGCATATTCTGTTGAAAATATAGCTCCTTATTAAACTCCATGAGCTGTGAATGCAATGCACTCGTTTTTTCCTCCTCATAGAGTGAGGTTTGGGAGCAGTTTTTTCTTTACACCAAGCAGGAATCAAATTGTGGAAAAAAAGGTCTGGGTAATCTTTACACTTCCAACTCCTTCCACAAACTAAGCGCAACTGTAAGAGGGTTGCCCACTGACCACTAGTATGTCTTCTTGCATCTAGGCTGGGGAATATAAATCTCACTGCATTGGGTGCCTGCTCATTGCTTGCTCTGTGATAATCTTTCTTCTGGTATCTTGGCCCTCAGGCCAGGTCACCATTTAGCCCCACATCTCTTTTGGGGTTACAGAGTTCAACAAAGAAATTCAACAGATAATTCCTAGATCTTGTGTAGCGTCAACAACAGATGCTTGCTCCAGTCCTGTGCCTTCCAGATATGTCCACCATTTAGTGCTGGGATACTGACTGTAGATTTTCTGTCCTTGCAGTTGCTATATTGCATATTTTATTTTGCCTGAGTACATAGTTTTGCTTATATCAATATCTTTCTATAGTGCCTGCATATTATAAAAACTTTTATTCAGTATAGTAGCTTCATGTTTTCCCCAGCTACATTATAGGTCTTCAATGACCTCTTTTAATCTGGTGGCAAACTGCACTTTGATTTTCATCATTATTCACCCTTCAAAGTTTCTTCTAAAACTGCTTTCTCATTATCAGAGCTTCTAACTATTTTGTCAGTTCCAATAAAATCTGAGATGTAACTTCTCTTATTCTGAATTCCATTCATTCATTCTGAGTTTCTAGTATATTTCTGATGCTTTGATATCTTTATTTAACCTTTCACAATACTTCCTCCAACTTTCTTTGATTTTGTTACAATGCTTTGTGGTATTGCCTTACTTCTTTTATACTTCGTTAGATCTTCACTATTCATTGTAAATTTTTGCTTTCTTATAACCTTTATTCTTTAACTGACGTTTCACACTCCTCATTCCACCATGGAAGTGAGTTTTTAGTTTTCGGGTATTTTAATATCTTAGGTATGGCTATGGTAGATAATATGGTAACTGCTGCTATTATCCTCTTAATTACGTTGTCATTGAAATTCTCTGTGTCAACACTTACACAGTGATCATTCACAAATTCAGTATATTTTGTTTGTGAATAGCTCCCAGTTAGCTTTCTGAAAATTCTAGGTGGGTAATTTTCCATTACCTTCATCCTTACCTTGGCCTTGAAAAGTAAAGGGAAATGATCACTCCCTAGTCCTCCTTCCATATATATTTCACAGTTGTATATGCTTGCAATAACTGCTGTTATTCTCAGGTCTAAACAAGAAAACCTACCATCTGGTGCATTAAATCTAGCTGGGGTGCCATCAGTTAAAACCGGTAGATTGTTTTTGTCTATTCAGTCTTTCTAAGCGTGTGCCATTACGATCAGTTGTCCTACTTCCCAGAATTTATTATGACTATTTAGGTCACCTCATGTAATACATGGTCTTTTCGCATTCTTCACTTTCTTGTGATTCTGACCTTTCTAATTTCCCACACAGGTTATTGATATTATAAATCCTTAAAGAAATATTTCTCTTCTGCACTGGGATCTCAACAGCATTATATTCAAGAATTACTTCTATGTAGTTTAATCTTTCCCTAATGAAAGTACAAGCACCTCTTCCTGTACCTAGTTTTCAGTTTTGCTTAAAGGCAACATACCCTGGAATTTTAAGAAGTTTTTCAACCAGCCATGTTTCCTGGATGTAATAGCTGGTTTAGTTCTTATTTCCAGTATATTTTCTTTTAGTTCTTGACTTTGTGCTATCAAATTGTGTGGATTCCAACAGAAGACTGTGATTCCTGTACTGGTCATATTTCACTATTACCCTCATTCGGGATTGCATGATTAGGATCCATTGACAGATTGCTAACATACAAGAATTTTTCCACTTCCATTGCTTTTCATTTTAAATTTTTCTGATTTTTTTCCCTTGTTTCTGATGTACAGTTTATCACTTCTATCATAAATGCAATAAACCTCCCTTTTTCACTACTAATATATTATTGCTCATTTCTTCTGCAGTGTTTATCATATTCTTTATAGAATGAGGCTTTATTTGCAGTTCCCCTTTTTCTGGGCTGCTTTTCTTTTCCTTTTTTGCCTGATGTTTTGAGAGTCTCTTTTCAGCTTCTGCATAAGATATGTTATCAACAGTCTTCATCTTTTGTATCTCTTTAGCTTGTCTCGCCCCAATGTGTCCCTCTGTATGCCCAACAGTGACTCCCACCACAGTCTCTGCACCAACCTCCACCTCTTCTATATAGTTTTCATAGTAACGCTTACCCCTCACATTTACTGCATCTCGTTTGCCCTCTACAAACATTTGCAACATTCCCTTACCATTGGAACTTATAATACCTTAGGGGTGGTGGGATATATGGACTTGATTCTAAATATCTGATACCTTAATGAAGAGTCCTTCCCTTAAATGTAATCAGTGCAGCTGTTGATGGTTTGTTTTGTCCTCCTCTCTTACTAATTAGTAAAGCTAAGTTTTTGTCACAGATATTTTTAGAAAAGTCATGGACAGGTCACAGGCAATAATGAAAAATACACAGAAGCCAGTGACCTATCCTTCACTTTTAGTAAAAGTACCCATGACAAAATGGGTATCCTGTGGGGAGGTGGGGCCTGGGAGCTCCAGGGTCACCTCCCGCTGTGGCTGGGAGCTGCTGGGGTCCCCCTGGCTGCCTGTGGCAGTGGGGAGTGGCACAGGTCCCCCATGGTGGCCGGGAGCAGCAGGGGAGATGCGGGGTTCCCCCCTGCCACTCCTGATGGCCGGGAGCTGGAGGAGTACCCCACAGCTCCCTGCCTCCACAGACAGCAGGGGCCGGCACTGACTGAAGTCATGGAGGTCTTTGGAAGTTACGGATCTGTGATCTCTGTGACTAAATTGCAGCCTTACTAATTAGACATTTTCTTACTAACACTCTGTCTTCTCCTGTGCTTTTTGTTGTCTTCTTATCATAGAATCATAGACTTTAAGGTCAGAAGGGACCATTATGATCATCTAGTCTGACGTCCTGCACAACTCAGGCTACAGTATCTCACCCACCCACTCATGTTTCAAACCTGTGTCTGAGCCATTGAAGTCCTCAAATCATGGTTTAAAGACTTCAAGGTGCAGAAACTCTTCCAGAAAGTGACCTGTGTTCCACGCTGTAGAGGAAGGCAAAAAAACCCCAGGGCCTCTGCCAATCTGCCCTGGAAGAAAATTCCTTCCTGACCCCAAATATGGCCATCAGCTAAACCCTGAGCATGTGGGCAAGACTCAACAGCCAGATACCCAGGAAAGAATTCTCTGTAGTAACTCAGATTCCACCCCATCTAACATCCCATCACAAGCCATTGGGCATATTCACTGCTAATACTGAAAGACCAATCTCATTATACAATCCCTCCATAAATTTATCAAGCTTAGTCTTGAAGCCAGATATGTCTTTTGCCCCTGCTACTCCCTTTGGATGGCTGTTCCAGAACTTCACTCCTCTCATGGTTAAAAACCTTCATCTAATTTCAAGTCTAAACTTCCCGATGGCCAGTTTATATCCATTTGTTCTTGTGTCCACATTGGTACTGAGCTTAAGTAATTCCTCTCCCTCCCTGGTATTTATTCTTCTGATACATTTATAGAGAGCAATCATATCTCCCTCAGCCTTCTTTTGGTTAGGCTAAACAAGCCAAGCTCTTTCAGTCTCCTTTCATAAGACAAGTTTTCTATTCCTCGGATCATCCTAGTAGCCCTTCTCTGTACCTGTTCCAGTTGAATTCATCCTTCTTAAACATGGGGGACCAGAACTGCACACAGTATTCCAGATGAGGTCTCACCTGTGCCTTGTATAACGGTACTAACACTTCCTTATCTCTACTGGAAATACCTCGCCTGATGCATCCCAAGATCGCATTAGCTTTTATGATGGCCGTATCACATTGGCGTCTCATAGTCATCCTGTGATCAACCAATACTCCAAGGTCTTCTCCTCGGTTACTTCCAACTGATGCGTCCCCAGCTTATAACAATAATTTTTGTTAATTAATCTCTAAATGCATGACCTTGCACTTTTCACTATTAAATTTCATCCTATTGCTATTACTCCAGTTTATGAGATCATCCAGATCTTCCTGTATGATATCCCGGTCCTTCTCTGTATTGGCAATACCTCCCAGCTTTGTGTCATCTGCAAACTTTATTAGCACATTCCCACTTTTTGTGCCAAGGTCAGTAATAAAAAGATTAAATAAGATTGGTCCCAAAACCAATCGCTGAGGAACTCCACTAGTAACCTCCCTCCAGCGTGACAGTTCACCTTTCTGTATGACTCGTTATAGTCTCCTCTTTAACCAGTTCCTTATCTACCTTTCAATTTTCATATTGATCCCCATCTTTTCCAATTTAACTAATGATTCCCCATGTGGAACCGTATCGAATTACCTTATCAGTCAGTTCCAGTGGTTTCCCATATTTTCCTTCCTTGGTTTCTGTCAAATACCTTGGTAACTGGCAAGTTATTTTGACTTTCCTTAAAATTTTAGTTTTTACCAGTTTTTATGAGCCTGCTCTTTATTTTTACATTCAACTAAAAGATCCCCATCTTGCAACCTTCTGGCTCCTCTAATATGCCCTATATTTTTTAAATTCAGTCAGCTACTTTCACAGGATGAATGTCACCTATTCTTATTTCCATGGCTAGTGATCATAAGATTGTGGCTCATTTCTTTTCTCAGCTTTGCTTTTTTGCCTATGTCATCTTCAGAGCCAGCTTCTACTCTTTCTTCTCTCTCTTCCCCCACCACCTCCTTGTATCTTACATTTCAGCCATTCATCCACTTTCTGCTTGGAACACTTTCTTTATGCTAACCAGCTTGCTCCTGCCCAGCTGGGCTTCATGATCATTTAAATAGTGACAAAGGGTCCTGTGGCACCTTATAGACTAACAGAAGTATTGGAGCATAAGCTTTCGTGGGTGAATACCCACTTTGTCAGACATGTGATCATTTAAGCCTCTCTTTCTCTCCAGGTGCAGCCAGGTAACATAATTGGCCTCTCAGGCCTACATTAACTCATTAAGGACCTCTGTGGAGTACACACCCCATCACATCCCACCCATTTCTAATGCTATCTATAGTAGATTGATTATGTTTGAATATATGCAAATGCATGCTCTTTGTGTTTTGCTGGCCTCCTTGGGTTTGGCTCCTTAATTGGGGGAAAAAAAATGGTGCTAAACATCACTCACTCATGGTGCAAAGTGAATTAATTAGTTGTGATGTAGTTAATAATGGTAATATTTGATCATTGGAGGCAAACTGGGAAGTTCATATCTCCAAGAGTTTGTCTCAACCTCACTGCAAACTCAGATGTGCAGAAAGAATAGCAAATATGAGAGACGATCAGCTTGGCTTAACAGTGAAATCTTCGGTGAGCTTAAACACAAAGAGGAAGCTTACAAGAAGTGGAAACTTGGACAAATGACTAGAGAGGAGTATATAAAAATATTGCTCGAGCATGCAGGGGTGTAATCATGAAAGCCAAAGCACAACTGGAGTTGCAGCTAGTAAGGGATATGAAGGGTAACAAGAAGGGTTTCTGCAGGTATGTTAGCAACAAGAAGATGGTCAGGGAAAGTGTGGGACTCTTACTGAATGGGGGAGGCAACCTAGTGACCAATGATGTGGAAAAAGCTGAAGTACTCAATGCTTTTTTTGCTTTGGTCTTCACAGACAAGGTCAGCTCCCAGACTGCTGCACTGGGCAGCACAGTACGGGGAGGAGGTGAGCAGCCCTCAGTGATGAAATAACAGGTTAAGGACTATTTAGAAAAGCTGGATATGCACAGGTCCATGGGGCTGAATGCAATGCATCTGAGGGTGCTGAGGGAGTTCGCTTATGTGATTGCAGAGCCATTGGCCGTTATCTTTGAAAACTCGTGGCAATTGAGGGAGGTCCCAGATGATTGGAAAAAGGCAAATATAGTGCCCATCTTTTAAAAAGGGAAGAAGGAGAATCCAGGGAATTGCAGACTGGTCAGCCTCACCTCAGTCCCTGGAAAAATCATGAAGCAGGTCCTCACGGAATCCATTTTGAAGCACTTGGAGAAAAGACAGGTGATCAGGAACAGTCAACATAGATTCACCAAAGGCAAATCAGGCCTCAACAACCTGATTGCCTTCTATGATGAGATAACTGGCTCTGTGGATATGGGGAAAGCAATGGACGTGATATACGTTGACTTTAGCAAAGCTTTTGATACGGTCTCCCACGGTATTCTTGCCAACAAGTTAAAGAAGTATGGATTGAAAGACGAACTGTAAGGTGGATAGAAAGCTAGCTAGATTTTCAGGCTCAACGTGTAGCGATCAATGGCTTGATGTATAGTTCGCAGACGGTATCAAGTGGAGTACCGCAGGGGTTTGTCCTGGGGCTGTTTTTGTTCAACATCTTCATTAATTATATGGATGATGGGATGGATTGCACTCTTAGCAAGTTCATAGGTGACACTAAGCTGGGGGGAGAGGTAGGTCCAGAGTGATGTAGACAAATTGGATGATTGGGCCAAAAGAAATCTGGTGTGGTTCAACAAGGACAAGTGCAAAGTCCTGCACTTAGGATGGAAGAATCTCATGCACTGCTACAGGCTAAGTGGCAGTTCTGCAGAAAAAGACCTGGAGATTACAGTGGACGAGAAGCTGGATATGAGTCAACAATGTGCTTTTGTTGTCAAGAAGACTAATGGCATATTGGGCTACATTAGTAGAAGCATTGCCAGCAAATCGAGGGAACTGATTATTCCCCTCTATTTAGTACTGGTGAGGCCACATCTGGAGTATTATGTCCAGTTTTGATCCCCCACTACAGAAGGAATGTGGACAAATAGGAGAGTGTTCAGCGGAGGACAATGAAAATGATCAGAGGGCTGGGGCACATGACTTACAAGGAGAGGCTGAGGAACTGGGCTTATTTAGTCTGCAGAAGAGAAGAGTGAGAGGGGATTTGATAGCAGCCTTCAACTACTTGAAGGAGGTGCCAAAGAGGATGGAGCTAGGCTGTTCTCAGTGGTGGCAGATGACAGAACAAGGAGCAATGGTCTCAAGTTGCAGTGGAGAAGGTCTAGGTTGGATATTAGGAAAAACTTTTTCACTAGGAGGGTGGTGAAACACTGGAATGGGTTAATCTAGGGAGGTGGTGGAATCTCCTTCCTTAGAAGTTTTTAATGTCAGGCTTGACAAAGCCCTGGCTGGGATGATTTAGTTGGGAATTGGTCTTGCTTTGAGCAGGTGGTTGGACTAGATGACCTCCTGAGGTCCCTTCCAACCCTGATATTCTATGATTCTATGTGACACTCCGTTCAAATTTACAGGATTTTATTTACAACCATGACAGTTAGATGCTTGCTTTAAAATAAAGCTTAGATTTTGGAGCACAAGATGACATCTTGGAGAGATGCGAGAATGTGATACTTGAGTACACCCACCCCCATCTCCCACCACTATCAATTGAATCCCTCCAGCTAAGAGTCGGTAGAGCAGGGTTTCCCTCGCTTTTCAAAACCAAGAACTGCATCAACAACTTCCCAGACAGTTAGTGGCTGCACCTGCTTGCCATATATATTTACCAACTTAATCATGCCTTATGGTCATTTTTAAAAAATTAACCTGTTTTATTTCAGTGGCAGTTTTGTCATAATACCTACTTTAAAGTCAAGTATTTTATAAGAAATGCTATTGAAAGAGCCCAGTGCTCAAAATTTGGACAGCTTTAGGGAAACAATCACCAATTTGCCAGGAAAAGTGCTAAAATAAAATAATTGTTTTTCTTCAAAGGAGAAGAATGCAAAACATGTTGTTAAACATCTAAGTGTCCAGAATAACAGGGGATTTGGGGATATCTCATATTTGAATGGAACATAGTCATATTAATGCTAGGAATATAAGAACAGCCATACTGGGTCAGACCAAAGGTCCTTTTCGCCCATTATCCTGTCTACCGACAGTGGACAATGCCAGGTGCCCCAGAGGGAGTGAACGTAACCTAATGATCAAATGATCTCTCTCCTGCCATCCATCTCCACCCTCTGACAAAGAGAGTCTGGGGACACCATTCCTTACCCATCCTGTCTAATAGCCATTAATGGACTTATCCACCATGAATTTATCCAGTTCTCTTTTAAATGCTGTTGTAGTTCTAGTCTTCACAGCCTCCTCAGGTAAAGAGTTTCACAAGTTGACTGTGCGCTGTGTGAAGAACTTCCTTTTATTTGTTTTAAACCTGCTGCCTATTAATTTTATTTGATGACCCCTAGTTCTTGTATTATGGGAATAAGTAAATAACTTTTCCTTATCTACTTTCTCCACATCACTCATGATTTTATATACCTCTATCATACCCCCACTTAGTCTCCTTTTTTCCAAGCTGAGAAGTCCTTGCCTCTTTATTCTCTCCTCATATGGGACCTGTTCCAAACCTCTAATCATTTTAGTTGCCCTTCTCTGAACCTTTTCTAGTGCCAGTATATTATTTTTGAGATGAGGAGTCCTAATCTGTACACAGTATTCAAGATGTAGGCATACCACTGATTTATATAAGGGCAATAACATATTCTCCTTCTTATTCTCTGTCCCCTTTTTAATTATTTCTAACATGCTGTTTGCTTTTTTGACCACCTCTGCACACTGCATGGACATCTTCAGAGAACTATCCACGATGACTCCAAGATCCCTTTCCTGATTAGTTGTAGCTAAATTAGTCCCCATCATATTGTATGCATAGTTGGGGTTATTCTTTCCAATGTGCATTACTTTACATTTATCCACATTAAATTTCATTTGCCATTTTGTTGCCCAGTCACTTAGATTTGTGAGATCTTTTTGAAGTTCTTCACAGTCTGCTTTGGTCTTCACTATCTTGAGCAGTTTAGTGTCATCTGGAAGACAAGGGTTACATTTTGGAACTGTGCATGCTACACTTTATATGCCCTTTCTGTAGAAGGCAACATTCCCAGCTTTTTCTCTTTTTAATTCGTATTTTTGTCAAATGAGGCTTCATCTTTAACAAACATTTTGTTGACCATCTGAATTTTGCTTTGAGGAAAACAGCTGCTGCTAATTAGGCAGCTTATGCTTACATCCTCACTGAGGCCTCTTATCACTAGTATTATACAAATAATAATATATATCCTTTAGAAAGAAAGGATTAAAATAATATGTGTGCTAACAAGATTATCAGTAATAAAGAAATGTGGATGAGAGCAGAATCCTAAGAACAAAGAATGTAGCCCATATATAACAGAATAGAGGAAAACACTTATAAAGCAGTGGCTTGTAAAAGAACATGAGAGTCATGATGTATAATCAGCTGAGAACATGAGCTCCCAGTGCAACGCTGTGGTCAAAAGTGCTAATGTAATGCTTGTATGTGTAAACCAGGGGATATTGAGAAGGAGTGGAGAGGATATTTTTACTTCTGTAGTTTGCGCTGGTGAGACTGTCCACAATTCAAGAAGGATACTGAAAAACTGAGCAGGGGAGTTACTTCAGTGGGAGGAGCATTTCAGTGTGTACACATCCACTGTTTTGTCGAAAAAAGTGTGTAGTGTAGAAAGGCCTTATACTAAGTTCTTTCGAGTTCTATTTTGCCCTTAAATTGGGATATCATCCTCTCTTTCTGGGGGAAAAACAGTGCTTTGCTTTTCAACCAGCGGAGAACAATTGAACAGAGAACAAGGTCTTTGACAAAGCAACAGCTGCTGGGTTGAAGATCCTGTTCTTTGTGAATTGATTCAGCCTGCTCAAGAGCATGGGGGCGGAGGCTCTCTACTCCAACATCAATCTTGTACAGGAAGATTTTCAGCAAAGCACTGATTACTTTCATGAAGAAAAAAAACCTTCATAAAAGTGCCCTTTCATGAAAGTGAAGTCCCAAGAAAATCAGACAGCTTAACAAAGATCCTGTTCTTCATATTGCAGCTCCCTTCCGAAATCTTAAAAAACCAACTAACTCCCCCACATCTGGGAAATTAATACATAACACCGCTATGTTGTATGTCACTTCAGGTTAGTCTGTGCATAACATACCTAACACAAAACAGACTAAGTTAAGGCATCCAGTAGTGTTTACCCTCTAGTCTTCTACCCAGAATCTCGCTCACACTTTGCTCCTAGCACAACAGTGATACACCTCAGACAATATACTATGTTATGGCTGTGCTTCAGAGTGGATGCTAGCCTTCAAGCACCCTGTTCCCCAGATGTGAGTTAATGTGATTTTCTAGAACTGGTCAAAAAAGGTATTGGGGAAAGACTGGCTGATTTGTGTTGATGTGCATGTATCGTGTTGAGCGAGTTCATATGTTAATATATAATTGTGTACCTCTCCCACCCATGAAAAAAAAACACCATGTGTATCATTTTTCATTTTTAGATTGTAAACTCTTTGGGTCAGGGACTTTGTCTTTATGTGTTTGTACAACACTTAGCCCAATGGGCCCCTGATTCTGATTGGGTCCTCCAGCCATTATTGTAATATAGATATTTAACAACAGTAAAGTAAATGGCAAACTCATTTTTATTCTGTTCGTGAAGGGTTTGAATTGCCTTTTAAATACTGCTTCCTTTATTGATTTGATCTAGAGGTCTGAGGGAAAAATGAAGGACATTAGATACTCATATTGTTGTTTTTGAGATTGCCTCATAATTTACATCTCAGTGGTGTTTTTTAAAAAAAAATCCTATATAACTCTTGAAATGTATCACCGAGATTCTGTAATCTGTATAACAAATTTTATTTTCTGTTTCAGATATGGACATGGCTATGAAATATTTTGTGTTGCTTGTAACAATTCAAAAACTATAGTTGCCTCAGCATGTAAGGTAAGAAAAGAGAGATTTTAACACCATTTATTGAAAAGGGTTTTATGATATCAGATTGACAAGGATTGTGGTCTAAAAAGTTAGAGCACGGGATTGGGAGACAGGATTTTAAGTTGTCATCTACATTCTGCTACTTGACTCCCAGTGACTTGGGGAAAGCCACTTAACTTTTCTGTGCCACAGTTTGTCCATCCATAAAACAGGTATATTTTGCCTTATGGACATGTGCAAATGAATGTACAAAAATTAGTAATAATAAATGATTTTTGGTTTTTTTGGTGTTGAGCAAGTTAAGAAGAAAGTGAATTGTCAGAATTCATAGATATACTGTTGTCAGCTTCCAGAGATTAGTAGAAGGTTAAGCGGGAAACATCCTTACTATCATAGTAACATCTGAGTGAAAATAAAACTTGGAACTTCCTAGAGGAAAATTCAATCTAACTCAGTTGCAAGTATTTAAAAAATCATGCTAATATTTTAAGGTGGTGTAATTTTGTGTTTTGTTTCCTTTCCTTCATTTTCAGTGGTTTTGTCCCTGTCCTTACAGGCTTCCAAAAAAGAACACGCAGCAATTATTTTGTGGAGCACCATTTCTTGGAAGCAGCTGCAAAGCTTGTCTTTTCACAATCTGACCGTTACTCAGATGGCATTTTCTCCTGATGACAAATTCTTATTAGCAGTTTCCAGAGATAGGAATTGGTCACTGTGGAAAAATCAGGATAAAAAACCATTGCAATCAGGTAAGCTACATCGCATTGGTGTGTCTATTCAAAAAGAGGTATTGAAACTAGTAAACAAGTTTAGCTTTTAAAACAATTTTAACAATAAGTTAGTAAGATTCGATTATATCTCACTATAACATCTTGTTTTACTTTTATTTTTTCACTCTTTAGGAAATAGAGAATTGTTCACATACTGTACATTTATTGTCGTATGGACCAGCCACAAAGTAGATAAAATGTAGAAAGCCAGGCATAAACATATTAATAAAATAAATACATGTGTTGAAATAATAATATATGTATATAGGATGTGCTATCTCTGGGTTTTGTCAAGTAATTTGATTTGGTTTCACTAAACCAGAGCTATAAAAATACTCGTTACAGGAAACCTATGATGTGTGGTCTGAAGTGTAAAACTATAATCCATTAAGTAAGTTGTTTGTTTGTTGTGGTCTGTCACTCCTGTGCAGGCTAAAGGACACTATTAGACTGATGTCCAGCTCAGAGTCTGTTGGCCTAGTGTAGTAGGGCTGTATATCTGTTCAGTATTTTTTGATAAGATTAGCCACCTCCCACCTCTCTGGTGCTTTCTATGCACTCTACAGCAGTGGTTCTCAACCAGGGGTACGTGTTCCGCTGGGCATATGCAGAGGTTTTCCGGGGGTACTTCAGTTCATCTAGATATTTGCTTAGTTTTACAACAGGCTACATAGAAAGCACTAGTGAAGACAGTGCAAACTAAAATTTCATATAGACAATGACTTGTTTATACTGCTCTGTATTCTGTACACTAAAATGTAAGTACAATATTTCTGTTCTCATTGATTTATTTTATAATTATATGGTAAAAATGAGGAAGTAAGCAATTTTTCAGTAATAGTGTGCTGTGACACTTTTGTATTTTTATTCTGGTTTTAAGTGAAGTGAAACTTGGCGGTACGCAGACAAATGAGAATCCTGAAAGGGGTACAGTAGTCTTGAAAGGTTGAGAGCCACTGCTCTATAGGGTACGTTGACTTTACAAACATGGCTCTGTCAGAGGAGAATTTGATAAGAAGAGATTCATGTGACTTTCAGCCTTGGAAAATCCTGCAAGATCCAACTCCTAGTGGAGTGTGTTTTACTCAAATGTCATATACATATCCTGAAAGCGGTTGTAGTTATACCAGCTGTTGATTTGAACATAATTGCTAGGTGGTTGGTGTGTAATGTTACTAAGCTCCACAGTATTTTCATAGAGTCAGGTCCTGATCAGGTATGTGTCTGATAGACCTGCCTGGGAGATATTGGTGACATTGATCAACTCCTTTGTTAGAGGATAATTTGATAAGAAGAGATTCTCTTGACTTTCAGCCTTGGAAAATCAAGTCCATCATGACTGGGTGATTGTTGTTTCTTACCTGAGAGGTCCATCCCAGAACATAACACGTTGTCCAGTTTAGTTTTAAAAAGCACTAAAAAATATGCTGCATTGCAGGTTGTTGGGCTGGATGACCTAGGGTTAGACTCCTACGCAGATACAAAATTTATATCTGCGGATGCGGATATCCACGGATATAAAGTGGATATCCGCAGAGCTGCAGGGCTCTATCAGGAACCACAGTGGCAAAAGTAGCAGCATGTCGGGCCGCTGCTTACAGGAGCCAGCACCCAGCTTGGGCAGCTCCTCCAGTGTGGTTATATCGCCCCCAATCCTACCCACTGGGGTGGGCACTAGACTCACAGGCAGCTGTCCTTGGTGCAAGCAGCTCATGCTCCTGGACAGGAGACGCAGAGTGATGGCCCGACATGCTGCTGCTTTCACTGCTGCGGTTCCTGGTAGAGCCCTGCAGCTCCACGGATATCCACTTTATATCCGCAGATATAAATTTTGTATCTGCGCAGGACTCTACATAGGGGTTTTCTACATCTATAATTTTCATGAGGCAAATTTGGTAGCATAATTATACTTTGTATTTACAAATTTTAATAAGTATGCTACAAGTAAATGAAGTATACAGTGCATTTCAAGGGACAGTACTGAGCCCTATGTTTAAAAACTAAGACCGTGTCTCCACTACAGAGTTAAGTCGACTTAAGTTATGTCGACGATCATAAGTCACTTGTGTCTGCAGAGTATGTCACCAGTTGTTGCTCTTGCATAGACAGGCAGTGTTTTGCATCACAGGGAGCTATCCCACTGTGCAACTCGCCACCCTCTGTCACCCTCTGTTGCTGGGAGCTCTGGGAATGGATCGTGGTGCATCATGGGGATGTGTTCGCTGTCCCATCATTCTATGGGCTTCCTACTTCATTTCATGCCATTTTTCAACAATCCTTGTAAACTGTGCACCTGCCATCTCTGCCTGACAACATGGCTCTTGAGCTACTGACCAGTCTGGTGATGAGCGTTATGAACATAATGCAGCTGGTCCTGCAGTTATTTCATGAGCTGCAAAACAGAGAGTGAATTGGTGATGCATGCCCTGCTGGCCTCCATGGAAACAAATAATACAAGATTTCTGCTGCCATGGTAGACCATTGGTACTGAGCTCAGGAAACAAGCTCTGAATGGTGGGATCACATCGTGATGCATGTATGGGATGACGAGCAGTGGCTGCAGAACTTTCGGGTGCACAAATCCACCGTCCTGAAACAGTGTGTGGAGCTCGCTCCAGCACTGCGGTGCAAGGAAACCAGAATGAGAGCTGCCCTCACTGTGGAAAAGCAAGTGGCAGTCATTGTGTGGAAGATGGCAACTCCATTTGCTACTGGTCAGTCGCAAATCAGTTTTGAATGGGAAAGTCCACCGTGGGGGTGGCAGTGATGCAAGTGTGCAGGGTCATTAATGCTATGAAGGACTATAACTCTCGGTAATGTGCAGGAAATAATTGATGGCTTCGAGGCAATGGGATTCCCTAACTGCAGTGGGGCGATAGATGGACCACATCTGAATTTTGGCCCCCTGACCATCTTGCAACAGAGTATATCAACCGAAAGGGCTACTTCTCCATGGTCTTGCAGGTGCTAGTGACTCACCAGGGCAGTTTCACTGACATCCATGCAGCATGGTCAGGGAAGGTGCATCATGCACACATCTTTCAGAACACTGGACTCTATAGAAAGCTGCACGCTGGGATTTTCTTTCCAGACCAGAAGATTCCATTGAGGATTGTGGAAATGCCCATAGTGATCCTTGGAAACCCCACCTTACCCTTTGCTCCTGTGGCTCATGAGCAGCAAGGAGCACTTCAACAACAGGCTCAGCAGGCATCGAATGATTGTTGAATGTGCCTTTGGTCAATTAAAAGGATGCTGGCCGGTTAGGCCTCAGTGAGAAAAGTATTCCGATGGTCATTGTGGCCTGCTGTATTCTGCATGTTTGTGACGCAAAGGGTGAAAAGTTTCCCAGGGTGGACAACTGGGGCTGATCGTCTGGCTCCTGATTTTGAACAGCCAGAAACAAGGGCAATTAGAGGGGTGCAGTGGAAGGCTGTTTGAATCAGGGAGGCTTTAAAGGAGCATTTTGACAATAAGTCCCAGTAATGTGTCTTTATGTAATGCAGAGGTCGGCAACCTTTCAGAAGTGGTGTGCCAAGTCTTCATTTATTCACTCTAATTTAAGGTTTCGCGTGCCAGTAATACATTTTAACATTTTTAGAAGGTCTCTTTCTATAAGTCTATAATATATAACTAAATTATTGTTGTATGTAAAGTAAATAAGCTTTTTAAAATGTTTAAGAAGCTTCATTTAAAATTAAATTAAAATGCAGAGCCCCCTGGACCAGTGGCCAGGACCCAGGCAGTGTGAGTGCCACTGAAAATCAGCTCACGTGCCGCCTTCGGCACCCGTGCCATAAGTTGCCTACCCTGATGTAATGCATTCGGCCAGGCAATGTTTTCTTGTCCCCTTGAATTGTCCCTCTATGCTTGCTTCCTGAGCATTAATTGTACTAAGCAAATATTCCCACCTGTAGCCACTGTGTTTCAATGTTAGCGCTGACTGATGTGTGTATGTCACAAATAAAGAGTCATTTCAAAAATTCAAGTTTAATAACAGGACAAAACACAAATTTTTGGTCAAACATGGGACATGACAATGAGAAACAGTCTCAAGGTTAGTTCTCTCATAGCTGTGTGTAACTCTAGCTTTCACTGGGAAACAAGTCCCAAGGCATTGAGTGCACAGGGTATTGCGAGGGACCGAGAACACATGAGGAATGTGGTAGGGGAGTTTAGGGAGGGCATGGACCGAAGTTCTGTAGTGGTTACAGGGGAAATTATGCACAGACTTGCTCATAGTGCATAGTAATGAGGGACTTCATCTCTGTCTGGCCCTCCGGGAGCTTTATCATCCACTTCTGCCTCTGTGTCCTTTCCAGCTATCCAGCCTCAGTCTTTCGTTAATTGACTCCCTCCATGCTCTTGTTTGCCATGTGCTACATCTGTTGACTGCAGCACTTTGCAAAACATCTCTTTACTCCTCCTGGTCCTCCACCTTATCTGAAGGAGGTGCTCTGCTGTTGTAGAGGAGTGGGTCCTCAAGGGCACATCTGCAGAAGCCAATGAAACAATGAACAGAAACAGTATTGTGTGTGTGCTTACAGCTGTGAATCATAAAAGTTGCACACACCTCTTTTTCACTATCCCTTGGCTAGCACGCACATCGGCATGAGTCCCAAATATGATGAGTTTGCAGGGAGGAGGATGACAAGGGGGAATGGGCAAGAATTGATAAAGGGTGGTGTGATGGGTTCCCCCCGGGGTACCACCTAGAAGTAGAATACCACTGAGCCTTCTGACCCACCAGCCTGGGATCCCTCTCACACTGTACTGCTGTGACGAGCTGCAGACCTGCTCTTGGTCCTACACCTCCACTAGCATTCACATTGGCAGGGACACACCCAGCTGCAGTTACATGCAGGCTCTCTGACCAGTCACTGCATGACCAACAATAGAGAGGCTACAGCCAAAATAACCTCCAGCTTCCCAGTCTAGGACCCCAGAGCTATACCGTCCTGCCCTGGTTAAAACCCTGAACAGTATGAATTTATTATCCAGTTCGCCTCCCTCTCAATGTGAAAAGGAAATGCAGCAGCCTTTGCCCCTTGAGCTAAGATTTCCAAGCACTTCTTCAAACTCACTGGTTTAAATAAAGCAAAAACAAATTTATTAACTGCAAAAGATAGATTTAAAGTGATAAACAGATCAAAGCAGATTACCTAGTAAATAAACAAAAACACAAACTAAGCTTAATTTACTAGAAAGATAGGATTTGAATTAACAATCTTTCACCCTGATTGATGGTTCAAGCAGGCTAGCAGATTCTCAAGGTACAAGGTGCACCTGCTTTATAGCTTGGAATCCCCAGGTTTTTCAGACACAGGCTAGAAATCCCTTTATCCTGGGTCCAGCACTTCCCCCAGTTTAGTTTTTGTTCCTCAGGTGTTTCCAGGAGTCCTCTTGTGTGGGGAGTGAAGAACACCAGAGGATGTCACTCCGTGCCTTATATAGCTTTAGCATATGGCAGGAACCCTTTGTTCCCAAACTCAGTTTGTTGAAAAACATTGAGATCCCATGATGGAGTCCAGAGTCATGTAGCCTGCTCACATGTTCTTGCATACCTTGCTGAGTCATGGCAGCCATTACTTACAGCTTGTCTGGAATATTCACAGGGAGGTTAAGTTCTTCCAGGGTCCATTGTCTTTGCTGATGGGCCATCAGCACTGTCTGGCTTCTTCATTGTTGTTCTAACTTTAGATACAAAAATGATACATGCATATAAAATAGCATAATCATATTCAGTAAATCATAACTTTTCCAATGACACTTCACTACCCATCTTGTACAAAATGCATCATAATTATGACATAATCATATCATGATACTATCACTGTGAAAAATGTGGGGTGCAGTGTCACAGGTGGTTTGCAAAGGGGATCACTACAAACAGCTAGAGAGACAATTCTAAATATTGGTACCTTTTTCCATAGCCTAGGATAATCAAATCCAATATTTCACTCCTGAGGGTAACCCAGGATGCAAGATGCATCTCCTGTATGTGTGTTGCTTCAGACCAACTCTGTATGCTGCTCGCCTGTGTGCCGCTCTGGTCCCTGCAGAAATAATTGCCAGATGGCACAGCAAAGTTTCTTACAGCCAGGGGAGAAACAGGGCAGCTTTGCCAAGGAACCTTCAGCAGAGGATTGCAGAATACATGCAGGGAAGTTTCTAGAGATCTCTACGGAGGGTTCCCAGGACATCTCTATGTACATTAACAAACTTTTCCGCCGTGGCCCCACTGCATATATGGACAGGCTCTATTGTTAATTTCTGTCCCTTCTCCCTCCTCTACAATATAACAAAGTACATGACAGCTCAATCTCCTCTCACCATGCAGTATCAAAGCAAAATGAGCACTTATCGGAGCTCCCCTCTGCTGCATGCCAGAGCCAGAGTGCTGGGCCTGGCTAGACCTCTCCAGAGTGGAAAAGAGGTCCTGATTCACCGCACCACTGGACAGCCCTGCTGTGTGCTTCACATCATCCTTCAGCTCCACTTTCCCATCCACCACTTCATCATTGGGGTTGAGTCCACTGGCTGCTGCCTCTAGTTCCCCCAAAGTATCCACAGGCACTTGGAAGAGGAGGTGGGATCGCTGCCGAGGATGGCATGCAGCTCCTTATAGAAGCAGCATGTTTTCGGCGCTGCACTAGAGCAATGATTGGCATCCGTGGCCTTCTGGCATGCTTGCCCTCAGCTCCTTGATCTTAGAGCAGCACTGCTGCATGTCCCTCTTATGCCCCTTCTCCTGCATGCCACTGCAATCAACCGTCAGTATCAAAGTTCATGTTGCTAGAGCAAAGCTGCGACTGCACGGCCTCCTCTCCCCATAGACTCAATAGATCCAACAGCTCTGGTGTGCTTCACGCAGAAAAGCGTCTGCCGTGGAAGGCTGGCATGGTCAGCTGGGAAGATGCTTTGTGAACTGTGCATGCCAAGCAAATGGGAAGAGGAATTTCAAATGTCCTGGGCCTTTAAATGTGGGAGGGGAGCATACCTGTGTACCTTCAGGGCAGCAGAGTTCAAACTGCTGACCAGCGGTCATGATGGGCATTGGGAGAACCTCCTGGAGGCCAGTTAGGGCAACATAGTCATGCACATTGTCTATACTGATGCTGCGTCACTCTAACTGTGTCTCAAAAAGCTCATGCTTGTCAAGGTGGTTTTATTATGTTGGTGTAGCAGGGGAGTTACATTGGTGGGAGGAGCATTTTAGTGTGTGTATCTCCACTGTTTTGTAGACAAAAGTTGACTTTTGTCGACTAAACTATATAGTGTAGACATGGCCTAAAGCAATACTATTAGGTTAAAAATCACATTTAAAAACAAACTTTCTTACCTGATAGTACATTAGATTATTAAAACTTAAATTTCCATTGGTTTTGTCAGATATGAAAATTGGCCGTGTTGATTCTTCTAAATAAGTTAAATATCCCCAGATTTTGATGTTTGATATTATCTCCCATAAATAATCTGCTAAGAGGAAACTCCAGTGGTTGGTGGACTGGTTGTTTTTTGTTTTGTTTTTGGGAGGGGGCGGGGTTAGGATTTTTTTAAACATTGCAAAGAGATTTTGGGGGATACAAAAATGTAAATACAAATGGCAAATAAATTAAATAAGTAAAAATGTCAACATTTTGTGGCTGTGGAAGGCTCTGAGCTTATTCCACAGAGACTGCCATTTTCCTGTGAAACAGGCAGGAAGCTTTGTAACAGAAATCGAGTCTTTTCCACTGATTTCAGTCAGAAAAGCAGTCAACTTTGAATGTTGTTTTCAGTTGAGTTTCAGCATCTATTTTAAAGTTTTTGTGAAAGGAAGGAAAAAATGTTTTGGTGTTTTACTTTGTAGATGAGGTCTTAGATATGAACGAGAAGAAAATCTGCTGTACTTCCCACTTTCCCAAGATTTTTTGCTCATTAACTTCTGAAAGTATGTGTTACTGATGTTTAAGTATGCCAGTCCAATCTAGCACTAATCTTGCTAGCTTGTTTACAGTACTCTCACTGGAGAAACTTCTTTTGTCTATGTTTGTGTTACTTTAATAAAGCAGTAGGAATAAGATTGGCACATTTAGTTTAAACTCCAAATAGCGCACACTGTTCCAAGTTAAGGATCAGGAGTACTCTGTGGGAGGTGGAAGGAAGAGATTCTCTTTTCATGTACAAATCCAGAACCCATCTGTCAACGAAGTACACATCACCAAATCAGTTTAAAGTAAAACTACATTTACTGCCATCCCAATAAATTTAAAGGCCTATTAAAATTTAAGATTACTGCTTTTTCCATTGCAGTAAATGAGAAAGCTTTTCTGTTGTTAACAGTTAAACTTAAAACAAAAAATTGCTACCCAAGACTGCATGATTCTGGAAATTTGCAATATCACAGGAGTTTTTTGTAGTAAAGAATGAAGAACTGTTATTGGGTCAGTGACTTCTGCACGCATGATGATACAGTGAAAGTTACATTGGTAATACTTTTCAAAGTCACTAAAATGTATTTATTAAGATACTATCAAAAATAAACCGAATGTCATAGAATTAGACCAAGTAGAATATGAAAGAGTATTCTTATAGGCATGGATACATTTTCAGAGTGAGAGATATGCATGCAGAAGATAAAACTATTTTTGCTATCATCTGGTGTTACAGCTAACAGTATTATATTGTAATTAGGCTGACTAGTTATATTGGTCATTGTTCATATATAATAAATATGAAAGGAATATGGCTTGATCCTTCCTACAAAGTGCTGACTATCCCAGCTCCCACTAAAGTCACTTGGAGCTGGGGATGGGATTGTACAGGATTATTTCTGTAGCTTTGGTCCCCCACTCCCTTTACTGCTTTCAAAGCAAAATAAGAGCAGTTTTTTTTTTTTTTTTTTTACAAAAGATAATCACAAGGATTTTTCTTCTGTTTACTTGTTTTATTCCAGAACCTGTTTTCAGCCTCTTTGCATACACAGACAAAAACACAGCTGTGCATAGCCGGATCATTTGGTCTTGTGATTGGACCCCAGACAGCAAATATTTCATTACCGGAAGTCGGGACAAAAAGGTAACTATACCTCTACCCCGATATAACGCCACCCAATATAACATGAATTCGGATATAACGCAGTAAAGCAGTGCTCCAGGGGGACGGGGCTGCGCGCTCCAGCGGATCAAATCAAGTTGTATATAATGTGGTTTCACCTATAACATGGTAAGATTTTTTTGGCTCCCAAGGACAGCGTTATATCGAGGTAGAGGTGTAATACAAAAGGAACTAACGAAAAGAACAGCATAAAGTAAGCATTGATTTGAAATAAACGTATTTGGATTTAGCAACTGTATCATATGTATGAATAGTGACATGGAAGTCATTGGGGCTACTTGGGTGCATAAAACTAAGCACGTACATAAGCATGTGCAAGATTATGGCCAGTGATTTGCTTTTTTTTTATTGTATATAGCAACAAAAGGAGAACATGCTGTGTGTCATTTTGTGCATGTGTTTTTTAATCAAGGAGTCTGTAACTTGATTCATTCTGCACTTACAAGTGGACGTATATTTACTGGATATTGGTGCCAACATCTTTAATAATACCACTCTAAACTCTGTTTTTAAGAAAGATTTGAATTCCTATAAATAGAAGCTGTTGTTTATTTGGGGGTGGGGGGTGGGGGAAAGAGTTTTGCTCTGCCTACCTCCACACCACAATGCAAAATTACTGCTATTCCTGATGTGTTCTTAGTTCCTAAGCACAGGTACATAAAAGATAAAAGGGAACAATTGATTCTCTTATTTCTAATAGGTCATTATCTGGGGTGACTGTGGCTCAGCTGGAGCTACTGAAAGCAGTGGGCTAGGTGCAATCGAGCCTTGTTCTTCAATGCTGGATGCTGGGGATTCTGTCACTGCAGTCAGTATCAGCCATGTGCTTGCTCTTGATGAAAGGTATTGTTACCTCTGCATTCTGTAATTCGTTTGTTGGTGGTTTTTTCTTTTTACCTGAAATTGATATTTGTTTTCCACTTTAGTCAGTGGAAGCCTTTTATAGGTCTGTTGCTTGCTCTCTTTTAACATTATATTTTTGTTTTCATTTACATGTTCTTTTGATGATGATAAAATATTGATTTGAAGAGCAGGTTTCAACATAAAATGTGCATGATTTGGGTAGTGATCATCTTTTTTGAAAATTATTGATTCAAGCTTTTTAGAAATAACATAATTGTTCTTTCTCAACAGCTACATCATTGCAGTAGGGTTAGAGTGTGGGAAGATTAACTTGTACACATGGAAGCAGAGTGAGCAGAGACCAGTGTTGACTGATTGGACCAAATGTGTTGAGACTGACAACAGGTATCTTTTTGGTTGAAGGGTCTCATGAGCAGTTCTCCAGACCTATCCTGTCTTACAAGTGTGGCAAGATACCTTCTCGGTCTCACCAGCCTCAGCTGTTTTTAGCCTTGGTGAGATGGACTTGAGTAAAACAGTCCTTCTAGGATGCATGGGGCAGTCTGTTCCTTCTCTCAGCCAGTCTTTTGGGCTTGTTTTTCTTCCCTTATGGGAGAGAATGCAGCCTCCCCTCCTGGTGAGGCTCGCTGTCTTGCTGCTCCTAGCCTACTAGCAGCTTGACTCCTTCTCTCTCTCCTGCCACCCCCCTTCTCCCAACAGGGGAGGGTTTAAAAAGGTCTCAGGCAGCCCTTAGTTGGAATTAGCTAATCCTAACTGACCTCAAGTAGCTCCCTCTCAGCTGATTCTAACTGATTCTCTGGTAACCCCTTCTCAGCAGAACCTGATTAACCTGTAGTTACGCCACCTCAGTTGATAGGGAGGAAGGCTTTTTAATCTTCTGGGACTGTTTTCCCCCCACCCCCACCCTCCACCCCACAGCTGTCTGTCCTGAGTTTATCACACAAGTCATATGCAAGGAAGGAACTTTCTTTGAGATCTGGACAGTACTGGAATTCTGAATTAAATTTATTCAGATACACCTTTTTTTTTTTTTTTTTTTTGCTGTTTTTATGGTGTATGAAAAGCTCTTGAAGTTTTTTCAGAAAAAGACAATATGCAACCCCTGTAACCCCAAGAAATCCTCCAGCAAAACCTGGGAAAGACCAGCATCAGCATTCCTGATATTTCCAAGGAAGCTTTTTAAAGACAAAAATTTTATTTCAGGCTGCCATTAAATATCAGAGAAAGGCAAAAAAGGGCATAAACCCAGTTTTTAAGAACTCCTTTGATGTCACCTCTAAGGGTAGAATAGGATTGAAGCTTTTAAAAATGTTTTTAAAAAATCACTGTTAAAATGTGGAGAGGAGTAGGAAGTGAGAGAAGACATGGTGATTCCTAGCTCTGTATTCACTGGGAGTTGGTGCAGGGCTATGGCCATTCCAGAAAGGCTCCAGATAGGGTATGACTTTCTAATAGTTGTTCCCAAGTCATAATCATACTTCAGCACCAATTCTTAAGTTCCTTTAATTTGGTCCAAGTAACTTTTTAGTTTAAATTCAACATCCTAATCATCACTGTTACTCAGGAAGCATTGTAGCTAGAACAAGCAATTTTATATGGCACCTTCCATACAGAAAGCAAACCCAAAAGGATTAGCACATAAGGTATACAGACTGGTACTGTAGTGACGTGGTGGGCACATACAACAATCATTATAAAGCTGGTCAGGAACATTTCATTGAACCAAAATGTTTCACAGACACATCCATTTCCACAAAACTGTTGTTCAGAGAGTTCCTGTAAGTGGGTGGGTAGAGGATTGGCCTGGGATGTCAGAGACCCAGGTTAAAGCACCCTGCTCTGCCTGATTTGGAGTGATTTGGGATGAAAAACTACTGTGAATCTGGCAGAGCAGGGACTTGAACCTAGGTCTTCCACAGCCCAGGCTGATATCCTGACCACCTGCTTGGAGAGAGAAAGATACTCACAGACACATCAGTTTTGTGTGAAAATGTTTCAAAAGGTTTGGTTTTCATTCCAATATGGAATGGAAAATTTTGAAACCACAAAAGTGGCAGTGAAAACATCCTCCTGCCACCTCTAAGTCATTATGCTCCTAAGCACTAGCTTATGCATTGCATTCTGTTTTAAGAAGTAAGAAAAAAAATTACTCATTATACTGGAATTATACCCTACTCTTTATTTTGGGGGCCTGGGCATGATCATCAGTCAGAAACCTTAGACTGATATCTTCAGTAAATGACAGCAGTATTTTAGAGTACACTACAGGAAGGGAAGCTACAGTGTTGCTCTGATTTTGTAATTAGAAATTATAGATGAATTCCAATCAGAGCCATGCACTAGAATCACCCTCCACCACCACCATACATTCAGGAAATTGGGATTCACATTTGGATCTGCAGATGAACATTGTGACTTTGGCTCATGAATACTTAGTCGATTTGAAAGATACATCAAACAATGTTCTAGCATTTAGTCAGCAGTGTCATTTCTGAGCAAGTGAGATGCTTAACCTGAAACTAATGTGGTGAAACTTGAAATTGATAGCAGTTTTAATTATTGACAAGTGAGAGGATAAAATGTCATTAGTGTTAATAACCCTAGAAATTGTGGAGTGTTTAATACCTTCAGGTCATGACAAATCAATTTTTCTCAGCTGGTAGCACTGAAAGGGAGTGCACTAATTAGATAGATGATGATATTTAAACTCAGAAGTCCAACTGAGTTTGACATTTTGAAGTTGGTGTATGTATTCTTTTTTTCAATGTCTTCCGTCTTCATTGCAGCCAAAGTCATACTCTTGCTGTCAAACGGCTATGCTGGAGAAATCGGGTGGGCAGAGCTGGACATAATGACCAAGACAACAGTGAATGGTTGCAGCTTGCAAGTTGTGGAGCTGATCACTGTGTAAAGATACTAAATGTTAACAGGTGTGCTCTTTAGATAAGGCAGCAGACCCAGCTGAGCCAAATGAATCTGTATTTAGTTTGTTTAACCATTTAATTTTTAAACTCCATTTTCTGTTGTGAAAACAGGAATGTCTGACAAGTGTATTCATCTAATTTATTAAAGTATCTTGAATAATAGCACCTTGTAGTGTCTTGAAGTGTAAATTATTATCATATCCAGCAGTATTAGGAAGTTTCAAATACACTGGGTGTTCCAGCTAGTAAATATTTTGGAGTGTGTGAAATAGATGGGGGTTTCCACTTTTATATAGAAATGGTGGCAAGGAGACAATGTTTCTTCACTCTGCATGGAGATGGATAAGCAGAGAAATCGGTACTTCTGTCATCCAGTTGAGAGGGAAGGAACTATTTGTGTTTGGGATTCAAATGAAGTATCAAAACATTTCAAACTTATTACAGTAACTCCCCATTTATTGTTGTAGTTATGTTCCTGAAAAATGCTACTTTAAGCAAAACAATGTTAAGCAAATCCAATTTCCCCATAAGAATTAGTGTAAATAGTGGAGGTTAGGTTCCAGAGAAATATATATATACACACACACACAGTATAAGTTTTAAACAAACAATTTAATACTGTACACAGCAGTGATTATTGTGAAGCTTGGTTGAGGTGGTGAAGTCAGAGGACGGGATATTTCCCAGGGAATGCCTTACTGTTAAATGATGAACGAGCACTCAGCTGAGCTCTCAAGGGTTAACACCAGGGTCTCAAACTCAATTTACCTTAAGGCCAGTGCCAGCCCTCACATCCTCCCAGTGGGCCAATAATGTCACTCATGCTGCCCAGAACCCATCGCCCCAAACTCCAACCCACATCTGCCTAAGGCCCTGGGATGGAGTTTGGGTGCCGGGTGCAGGCTCTGGGCTGGGACAGTGGTAGGGTTGAAGGCTGTGGGAGGGAGTTTGGTGGCTGGGAGGGAGTTTAGGGGTGGGAGGAGGTATATGGGGAAGAAGTGGGGTGCAGGCTCTGGGAGGGAGTTGGAGGGCCCACTTACCTGGAGCTCCAAGGCCGGGCAGGCTGGGGCCTCCGCGTGCTGCTGCCTCCAGGCACTGCACCTGCGGCCAACGGTTGGGGCAGGGGCAGCATGCAGAGGCACAGCCCTGCCCTGTCCCAGGGCCGCAGGGAGGAGCCAGCAGACACGTGGAGCAAGCAAGCAGAAGCCATTGTAAATCGCCCGGGGGCCACACCAAGGGACAGACCTGGCCACAAAATGGCTGGAGCCCCGCGGGCCACATTGGGGAGGTTCTCAGGCCACAGATGGTCCCCAGGCCGGAGTTTGAGACCCCTGGGTTAACACGTTAATGTAGCCTCACACTTTACAAGGCATAGGCACCAACTTCCCCACCTTCCCATGGGTGCTTGACCTCCTCCAGCCCCACCTCCACTCCACCCCTTCCCTGCCCCCATTCCAACCACTTCCTCACAGTCCCCACCCTAGCTCCACACCCTCCCTGCCAATATTCCAACTCCTTCCCCAAATTCCTACCCTGGCCCTGCCTCTTCCCCGCCTCCTCCCCTGAGCATGCCATATTTCTGCTCCACCCCCTCCCTTCCGGAGCGTGCTAACACTGCCAAACATCTGTTTGGCGGCAGCCAGGCAGGAAGCGCTGGGAGGTAGGTAGAGGAGCGGGGATGTGGCACGCTCAGGGGGAAGGAGGTGGGGAGGGGAGCTTGGCTGCCGGTGTGTGCAGAGCACCCACCCACTAATTTTAAGTCGTGGGTGATCCAGCCCCGGAGCACCCACAGAGTTGGCACCTATGCTACAAGGCAGCACAAATGGAGGGAGGAGACACAATAGATGCATGGCAATGGCTGCAAACATTTCCTGCGGAAACTGAATCTGATGATGAACCCACACTATCCCACTGAGGTGCACCACTTTCCAAAGTGTGTGTGTGATGCTCATTGCCCCTTTAAGTACACAGACCCCACTTTAAGTACATAGCCTTTTTAAGTAGATCAGCAAGTTGAATCTGCAGCTGCTGCCAGCAAGCTCCCTCCGTCCTGAGCCCTGTTGTGTCCGTCCCCTCTTCCCCGCTCTGTGGAGATGGGGTACAGGAGCAGGAGGAGGGGGGCAGGCTGACATCAGCCCCCTTCCCCCCCCTGCACAGCTTTAAAATAGTTATGCCTGGGACTTCAACTCCTCTATCCATTCAATAACAGCCAGGAAATACTTTTCCCACTGGTCACTATTTTTGAAGTGTATTATACAGCATATAGTATTTCATATTTCAATTAGGTGAAATAAGTACACGGTGCAGCTAATAAAACCAGTACAAGACACCACCCTTATTAAGCAATTTCCTCTCTTAAGAGACTACTCCTAATCCAAATTTACAATTTTGCTTTTCCTTTATTATAAGACTACCTCAGTTAATTGTTTGTGCAGCTGTGTAAGGCCACAATCCTGCAAATGCTTACAAATGTGCTTAACTTTACCATGTATACAGTGGTGGTGTAGCCATGCTGAACCCAGGATATTAGAGAGACTGGGTGGGTGATCGTATCTCTTATTGGGCCAACTTTTGTTGGTGAGAGAGACAAGCTTCTGCGCTTATACAGAGTTCTGCTTCAGGCCTGGGAAACAAAGGCCAGGTCTATAGTACAACTTACGTCAGCGCAGCTGCACCAATACAATTGTGCCGCTGTTGCGTGTCTGGTGAAGGTGCTCTGAGCCGATGGGCGAGCGCTCTTGCCTCGGCTCGATAACTCGACCTCTGTGAGCGGCGGTAGCTATGTTGACGGGAGAAGTTCTCCCACTGACACAGCGCTGTCTACACCCACACTTAGGTCGATGTAACTGCGTCTCTCTGGGATGTGGATTATTCACATGCCGAATGATGTAGTTACACCGAAGTAAATCTGTTGTGTAGACCTGAGCTAACTCAGTGCCACTGCTAAATACAAAGTTTGAACAGATTGTTTAGCATAAGTAGTCAACATATATTTCAAGGGACTGTTCAGGTGAAGTGATCTGTTAACACCCAAAAATCATGCATTGAATAGACACTGGATTTATGGCTTATTACAACAATCTGTAACCCACTAACTACCCCCTCCACCCCCACAGCTAATTTCCCGCTCCTTCTCTCCCTATGACTGGAGGGGTGTTAACAGGCTATTTCACCTTGAATGGTCCCTTGAAATGTATGTTTGTTTAGCATTAGTAGTTATTTCTTCAAACCTTCAAGTGTATTTAGCAGTGACACTTTGAAAAATCCACTCCCCTGAGTGATGTTGTTACTACCCTCCAGGGTAGACAGCACTATGCTGGCAGGAGAACTTCTCCCATTGACATAGAGACCACCTCTCGGGGAGGTGGATTCACTCTACCACTTGGAGAAATCTCTCCCTTGGGTGTAGAGCATCTTCCTTAAAGTGCTATAGCGGCACAGCTGCGCTGATGCAGCGTTTTAAGTGTAGACCCACCCTTTGTCTTCCAAACCGGAGGAAGAGCTCTGTGTGAGCTCAAAAGCTTCTCTCTCTCACCACTAGAAGTTGGTCCAATAAAAGATATTCGCTCACTCACTTTGTCTCTCTCGCTTTACCTGGAGCAGTCACACTGAAGTCATGGGACTGCTCATGGTGGTAGAGTTAAACACATGCACAAGTGTGTGCAAGATTGGGGCCTAAAGCAGGTTTCTCTGGATTATAAACAAGAAACTGTGCAATAGTAAAAGGTCAGTCTTGCACATGAGTTAATATGTTAAAAGAAGAATAATTTCATGTATTTTTATTTCACAGGGATGAAATTCTAAATGCATAATATTTCAGTGATCATTGAACTGAAAAACTGCTCATTTTGTTTCTTTCTGTGCAGACCACCAGATGTCAGTATAAGAAAAAGGATAAGCAAAGGACCACAGAATCTGTGATATATAAATGAAAAAACAAAATAAAATTATCATGTCATTCAAAGGAAAATATTTGTTCTAGGTTGAGGTTGCTTAAATAAATGCTTCTGATAAGCACCTGCCAGGAATAAAATGTTCACTCTCCATTTGTTGAGATGGGTTGAATCTGACTTTAGAAAATGGAGAACATTCTTCAAATCAGACTGCATCATGTTCTGCGTTCCATTACCCTCACCCCAAAACTACAAGTTGAAGATCACAATATAATTTTTAAATTTCATCTAAAGCAAGAAAAATTAAGAGTAAAATCCAAATTATTTTACCAAAAAGCTTTTAAAGAGTGGGGGTTTTCTGCATTTTATGAAATCCTGTTAGAGTTTGTGTTTTACCTTGTGGAGCCTGGTATAACCATGCAGGTGTTGTAAGAAGGGTTTACAACTGTGCGGTACTGTGCACTCTCTGGAAGCCTGTGAGATTTGCAGTTCCTCAGCACCACAGTATGCCTATAAAAAGATCAACAATATTTATTACAATAGGTGATTCCTTTCATTTGTTTAAATTGGGATTTGGATTGCATAGTAAATAGAACTGCTTATTTAAGACATTTACAAATCACTCTTCCATTTTGAAACAAGTTAAATCTTCTTTTGAAGCAGTTAAACCACCTGAACTGAATTTAAAATAACCTTCCAGGACTATATGTGATGAGACAGAGCAGTTTCCCATTGCCCCTGGACTACTGCAGTCTATTGTAATTTAAGACACAACTAAAATGATTTTGCTGTTATTGGTCTAGGCTGTAATTGATGCTTGTCAGCATCTCAAAATCACTACACAGTTTGGGATAATCAGCATTTTCTGCTAGTGAGGTTAATGGTTTAACAGTAGACTGAGGTGATGGCAGTGTGCTTGCTTAGTACTGATAACATTATGCCTTATTCTAGCCTGTGCTAGCCGTCTTCTTGTAAATTCAGGGATCAATCAAAGAACAGTAGTGAAAAGTATGTTTATTGCCTCAGTGGAGGAAAGGGAAGCCAGAGGCCTTGGTCCACAAAGAGACTTAGGCACTGCAATGCTCAGCGTTGTGGTGCCTAGAAAAAAACAGGATTCCTGTGACCCACAAAGCCAAGTTAGGCACCTAAGCTCCCTATGCAGTGGATGGGGTGAGGCAAGAGAGGCGCCATAGAACACAATCCACAAAAGCCAGTCTGCTAGGTGGGGAGCTGCCTAAACTAGCCAATGGGAGATTCTGACAAATGGGGTGTGTCCTAAGCCCTGTCCCTCTCCCAAAGATTTAGGGACATCTAAGTCCAGGCTGTAGAGAGAAGCCTGTGTCTGCTCACAGTCCACGAATGGGAACCCACCACCTGGAATCAGGTGGCTCAATCAGGTGCTGAAGTCATTTCCTGCAGGAATGAGTGAGGCACGTTTCTCACTCCACACAAAACAGCAGGAGGAGATAGTAGTGGTGCCCCAATCCAGGGGATAGAATACTTGCCTGAGATGTGGGAGACCCATATTCAATTCCCCTTTCTGCTAGAGGGTGAGAGAGGATTTGCAAAGGGGTCTCCCACCTCTTCAGAGAGGGCTGTAACTGCTGGGCTATGGGACAGTCTAATGTGGGGGCTCCCTCTCTCTCTCTCTCTCCTGGTGAAGCTATTCCACTGTGGATAAATAGCAATGGGGGGAGCGATAGCTCAGTGGTTTGCACATTGGCCTGCGTAAACCCAGATCCTTGAGGGGGCCATTTAAGGATCTGGGGCAAAAATTTGTCTGGGGATTAGTCCTACTTTGAGCAGGGGGTTGGACTAGATGACCTCCTGAGGTCCCTTCCTACCCTGATATTCTATGATTAAGCCACAGCAGCCTCAGGGTCAGGGGAGTCACCCTCACCAGGAGCCTCCCCATAAGAAATCCAGAGGCTACAAGATGTGTCCTAGCCAGCAGGCCTCTCTCTCAGTCAAGCTCAAACCACAGTAGGTAGGCAGGCAAGCTCTCATTTTGAGGGCATGCCCAAAAGCAACCTACTGGACTGTTCCCAGGATCTTCCCTCCCCTATTCTTGCCAACCGCCTTTCTCCTTTCCTCCCTGCATGGGCATCTATAACATCAGACCGATGGGGCCTCAGTACAGTGGGACTACACCCTTCAGTTACTTTCTACTCCTCCTTCCCACCTCCCTCCTCATCCTTCAGGGACCCTTCTCATGAGAGTCTGCTTGCGCAGGAGATAGAGGGGTTACTGCAGCTAGGTGTGGTGGCAGTCGTTCCTCCAGAGTACAGGAACAAGGGGTTCTAGTCACGCTACTCTTTAATCCCAAAGGCCAAGGGCAGTCTGCGACCTATCTTGGACCTGCAGACCTGAACCACTTCTTAGTGAAGCTGAAGTTCCGCATGGTCACCCTGGTCTCCATCATCCCCTCCCTGGATTCAGAAGACTGGTTTATGCTGCCCTCGATCTGAAAGGTGCATACTTTCACATCGCCATCTTCGAGGGACACAGACGCTCTCCACCCCCTGCCAGGCTTCAATCAACAACTGGCGCCCCGTGGGGTGAGGGAAGGGCTTTCTTGGTCAAGCTTCTGTCTCCCGTGACCTGTGTAGAGGTGCCACTAGCCTGCCCTGATATCTTTGTTCATGGAGTAGGAGAACTGATATTTTGGTTGCTCCTGATGTATGTGCACAAGGAGCAGAGAAGTGCTTCAGATGGCCTCTTCTCACCCCAGCCCTATCTGCCCCTGCCTTCTGCTGAGGCAGCTAGAATCTATCACACTGTGTTAGTCATACAGTCAAGGTCTTCACAAATACTTTACTAACATTCTCCTTCTTGTGGCTTATTTTATGCATTCAAGACTTTCAGTGCTGCTTTTCACAGCAAAACATTTGCCTGAGTTATATTTATTCCAAAGATATTAATTTTACATGAGCAAGAGTTAGGTTTAAAGTGTATAAAACATTGAAGTGCTCTTAATCCAATTTCTAACAATGCATGCAACTATTCCAACAACACCACTACTGTTTTCATAGATATAATGCCAAAGTATGACCTTCATTTACACTTGCCCAACCCTCAGTGCTTCAGTGGGGTTAGAATGGGTTTAACTGATTACAGATTTAGGCCCAACGTCTTCTGAGGCTGAGCTGTTCTGCTTGTTATAAAATAAATCTGACCCAAAACATTATTAAAAAGCAAATTTTATTTAAAAAAAAAAGTGGCAGTAATTTTAGTGACCAGCAGTGCACTATCCAGACTATTCGACACTTAGTCTTGCATTGGAAAGACAGAAGTGCAGTTTTTCTTCATGGTAGTGACTCCAGTACATAAATTAACCAAGATCCTCCAAGGCTTATACTTTTCATGCACTCTGCATTGTGTTTAGAAACATTAAAATATTAACCAACTTTGATCCCAGAGCAATTTAAATGCTCATTCAGTCCTGTTTTCTGGCTAGAATATACTCAGTCTTTTGAATCGTGGTTATGTTTACAAACAGTCTTGCTATTCTGGCTTTCAGTGTAACTTCCAGCATGTAAATGCCTTGATCAGAGCCAGCTCTAGGAACCAGCAAAACAAGCACCTGCTTGGGGAAGCCCATTTGCAGGGGCTGCATGGGAGTTGAGAACCAAGAGGGGGTTCTGGGAGCTGTAGTTCCTTGGTTAGCTCCCTGCCTACAGAGCCAGCCCTGGAGCAGAGAAAGAACTACATTTCCCAGCATTCCCTTGGCCACTACCAACGGGAAAGGAAGGAGGGGGACTCCCATGCCTATCCAACTGCGGCCTGTCCCCTTACTGCCCCCCCCCGACCTCTGCCCCATCCAACCCCGCCGCTCCCTGTCCTGTGATCGCCCCCTCCCGGGACCCTGCCCCTAACTGCCCCCACCTCCTATCTAAGTCTCCCTTCTCCTTGTCCCCAACTTCCCCCCAGGACCCCACCCCCTACCTATCCCCTGACAAACCCCTGGGACTCCCATGCCTATCCAACTGCGGCCTGTTCCTTGACTGCCCCCCCCCGAACCTCTGCCCCATCCAACCCTCCCTGCTCCCTGTCCCTTGACTGCCCCCCTCCGGAACCTCCTGCCTCTTCTCCAGCTGCCCAGCCCCCTTACCGTGACACTCACACCAGCGTGTCTGGCTCCGCGCAGCTCCAGACACGCTCCTGCATACATGCTGCCATGCTCCCTCACGGAGCCCACAGCCCCCCCACACACACCCAGCACCTGCCTTCCAGATTTGAACACCTCAAAATTCAGGAGTATTCAAGCTCAGTTTGGGCAGCTGTTACTTCATTTCTCCCAGATCAAATATACTGATCCACTGTAACTGGCTGTAGAAAAAGTAGAATAAAATTGAGCAAGAAATGCTTCCCAGTGGTTATTAAGACTGGAATTGCTATTTACAACAGCCATTGCCTTGTTCGTTTAAAAGGAATACGGTGATATTGCATTGGCAAATTCCTCATAGAACAAAAGAGTGGAACAAAAGAATAATAAAGGCACCTCAACTTTTCCTCATTTATGGAGGACAGTCTGATAATATGCATCTAGATATCCTCCAATCACACAAGCTGAAAATTGTTCCACTTTACTGCACCTCTGTAACCATATGGGAACCAATCCTGTCTGTGTTTTGTGCACATCCAAAATTCTTGCTGAATGACCCACCCTGGGAGTGAGTTACCAGTGACCCAGGGCTGCGGCGGAAAGAGGGTGCAGGTGGGTTGCGGAGAGCCAGGGCTGGGGTGGCAGAAGGTGTGTGCGGTGGCACTGGCGGGGGAAAGGGGAAAGCCCAGGGCTGGAGTGACAGGGTGTGTGTGTAGGGGGGGAGAGCGCAGGCCTGGGGCAGCAGAGGGGGTACAGCGGGGAGCCCAGGGCTGGAGCGGGGGCAGCCAAAATTTTTTTTGCTTGGGGCGGCAAGAAACCTAGAGCCGGCCCTGGCCTTGATAATTTCTTTTAAAATCATTCTTAGTCCTTCTTTGGGGTTGTATTTTATAGATGTTCTGGGATATAAAATTATTCTAAAGAAAGACATATCCCATGCTCTCTAATCAGTCTTTTCGTTTATAATTTGGGGTGCTACAATCCCTATGCAATAAACCCAGTATCTTGTGCTTCTTTATTACCTTGAATCTATCAATCTCCTTCCCATGCTCACTTGGGCTCACAGTGCGGCCTGTGGGGGGTGAGTAGGCAAGTGGTGGGTGAGGGAGGGAGGCTGAAGAGGCGAGCCAGGGGACTGGGGGGCTGAGGAGGCAAGCAAGGATTCAGTGGCTGACCTGTTTTACTGATCTGGTCTGGCTCCCATCCTCTCTCCAAGGGTTGCAGCTGTCTGGAGGTGATTGCCTTCCATGCCTTCGTCAGTCACACCTCATTCAATCAACAGGGCAATTGATTACAAAGTGTGGGGAAGATCTTAGTCTACTTCTAGCAAAAAGATATTTTTCTTTTACCTTAATTATACTACCTTAGGGGCCCGTTATAACATGTTACCAAGATTCAATACCACTGTTTCGGTGGGGCAGCGCTGGGGAAGGAGGGTTTGTTTCTGTGGGGCAGGTGGTGCTGGAGGGGATGGCATTGTGTTTCGGGAGGGCGGGGTTTGGTGGCACTGGGGGGGGGGCGGGGGAGTTTGGCCCTCAGCTGTTTTCTTTGGAGTAATATGACCCTTGCTGCTTTACAAGTTGTGCAGGCCTGCTTTATACGGATGTGACCTAAATTGTTTAGATGGATTATTGTGTAGACACTGGTACACAGAAATTGGAAATATTAAGATTGGGGTTGGGGGGAATAAGGGAGAAAAGAGGTGAAGAGGAAGCATGCCTTCTTCCTTCCCTGAGTATTTCAGCAGCAACACAGGGGTATTATGAAGGTCAGCCAGCAGAGATTCTCACTCTTTTCCTTCCCTCCCCTTCTCCCCAGCTGTGACCTTCGCCTCAGGGGCCTGAGAGTCTTGATGGTGGCAACAGCAGACAGCCTGTGGGAGAAAGACAAGTGACATTAAATCACTGTCATCTCTACCTACTGTGCTAAGCTGCCAGTTCAATACTCATTCGCTTCCCTTCAGGGGCTCTGTGCTGCTATCCCCTGCAGCTGAGGTTCTGGGCAAGCCAGGTAATAAGGAGTCAGCTGTGCTACCCAGCCCAGTGCAGGAGCAGGAGTTAGCCAACTCTTAGTAATAGCATAGCACTGACTGGGACCTGGGCGAGGAAGTGTAGGATTGGAAGGCACAAAGTGGGGACAGTGCCCAGCATGCCCTCCTCTTTGCTTCAAGCTCTCAGTCTGAGTTAGTGATTTAGCTGTGTCTGCTCAGATTTGGTGTATGTCTCTCATGCACTTCATTTAGGTTAGATCTTTTGAAAATATCCCTCTGGTTTGGGTCACATGAAGCTGCACATCAGAAACACATTCCAGTCTGGTAAAATGACTTGCCTGTGCATTTCTAGCCCTAAGTCTCCTGTACCATTTCCCCTCCTTCTTTACTGTGTCCCTGTCATCCAGTTCTAACTGGTACAGCTCTGTGATCTTTACACAGCAAATATTTTTCAGACAGGTCTGCCAGAGAAATCTGACATATTTGTGATGTGAGAGACATAAAAGGTGGAGGGGGGGTATGTATGTGCATGTATCTGTGGAAATTGAGGTATGATGAAATAGCTACTCGTCGCATCTACCCACAGCTATACCTGCAATGTTTGGTGACCTGCCACTATTTGGCATCATAGTTGGCGTTTTACTTTTACTGACTGTCAGGTATTTTAATACTTGCAGATCATTAAAGGATATTTCTTTTGTTCTGCTCCTCAGTCTGAAAGTTCAGTTGGTAAGAAGCAGTTTTCACTATTAATTAGCTGTGAATGGAATGTAAAATGAAAGCTTAATTAAAATTGGCATTTCTGAGCTTTTTGTGGGTGGGAATCAAGTTGGTGACAGGTGACATTAGTGGTGACACTGAGTGTGGAAACTCAGTGTGAAATGTGTATGATAATTAATAGGAAGCTAGTTGATAACATGCATGCCTGCAAGTCTGTATAACAGAGGTTCCCAAACTGTGGGGCGTGCCCAATTCGGGGGTGGGGGGGCAAGGGGCACAGCTCTGCTCTGGCCCTGCCACCAGCCACAGGCCCGATCCCCAGCCTTGGTGTAGCTCCACACCTGGCCAGGGGCCTGGCTGCTGGCCCCCACACCATTTCCCAGCTGTGGCCCTGCCTCCCTCCCCCCGCCCCCAGCCTTGGCCCAGCTTACAGCCCCCTTACCCCTAACTACTCCCCTAGCTGTGGCCCCAGCCTTGGCCCCCTTATCCTTGTCTGCAGCTCCCTTCCTCCCCCTGAGACGTAGCCCCGTTCCTGGCCCCGGCTTTAGGGGGGAGGGGGCATGGACAGGGATGGGGGAGCACAACCCTCAAAAGTTTGGGGAGCACTGCTGTATAGGCTGAGATCTAATTCTAGCTCTGCTATGGCCTCTGCTCTGATTTTAGGCATGTCATTTCACCTCTGTGCCTCATTTTCCATGACCTTATACCCAGTAAACTGGCATAAAACCTACCTCACAGGGTCATTGTGAAGACTTGACTGGGTTACAATTTTCAAAGTGCTTTCTGCACTGATTTATTAGTTCATACAAAAGTTTTAATTGATGGGTCTTCCTCAGTATTGGTTTGGCAATCAGATTCAGCTTTATTTACAAAGTGCAGCCCTGCCCCACTGTAAACATTCATTAAAAGATCAAAGGGATTGCAGTGATTAGCCTAAAACAAAATACTTTTGAAAAAGAAAAGTTTTTATACAAGTTAAGCAAATACCCTCCAAGCACAAATGTTAACAGAGTAAGCAGATGTAGCTTGCACCCTGCTCTGACCCACACAGCATGTGTCCAATTTACACCCTTTCTCAGGTTTGGTTTTGCTGGTAACGCTAGTAACAGCAACAAAACAGACTTTGGCCTAAGCGTCCTCCCCCTGCCTGGCTGTTCACAGTGGTTTCCCTGCAGGCCTTCTGTTTCCCAGTCCCATTTCCCTCTACTTCCCTGAGAGACACCAATCCCTCTTTGTTTGGGTTAGAGTTAATGAGCTGCATCTACTACTCCAGCTCTGCTGTAAATATCCTGCAGTTTCTTGCAGGGTTCTTGTACCTGAAGTCAAAGTGGCTCAGTGGAGCACTGCATTTATAGGAGGAATCTAGAAACTGTCATCACTAGATAACATACAGACAGATATCATCTTCCTTTCCAAATGCAAACGGATGGACATCATACCAAATGGACTAAAGGTAAAAAATCCACCGCTATCTACATACTACACAGACCACAGTGAGAGATTATGCCATACTCTGTCAAAGAAACTGAGGAACCACCTGATCAGCATCCTATACAGCAAACAGGAAAACATCAAAAAAGAGCTCTCCAACTTGGAGACTCTCATTAATAACCAAACTTCCATACAAACGGACTTCACTAAAATAAAACAGGAGATCTACATTACTCACTTTACCTCTCTACAAAGGAAAAAGGACTGTAAGCTGTCTAAACTCCTACCTGCCTCATGGGGCCACAACCGTGGTACCCCCAACCCACCCAGCAATATCGTCAATCTATCTAATTACACACGCAGCCCAGAAGAAAAGTCTGTCCTATCTCGGGGACTCTCTTTCTGCCCTGCCACCCCCACTAACATGATACAGTTCTGCGGCGATCTGGAAGCCTACTTCCGCCGTCTCCGACTCAAAGAATACTTTCAGGACAACACTGAACAGCGCACTGATACACAAGTACCCTCCCACCAACAGCACAAGAAGAAGAACTCCACATGGACTCCTCCTGAGGGTCGAAATGACAGTCTGGACCTCTACATTGAATGCTTCCGCCGACGTGCACAGGCAGAAATTGTGGAAAAACAACATCGCTTGCCTCATAACCTAAGTCGTGCAGAACGCAATGCTATCCACAGCCTCAGAAACCACCCAGACATTATCATCAAAGAGGCTGATAAAGGAGGTGCTGTTGTCATCATGAACAGGTCTGACTACCAAAAGGAGGCTGCCAGACAACTCTCCAACACCAAATTCTACAGGCCACTTCCCTCAGATCCCACTGAGGAATACACTAAGAAACTGCAACATCTACTCAGGACACTCCCTATACTAACACCAGAACAAATCAACATACCCTTAGAGCCCCGACCAGGGTTATTCTATCTACTACCCAAGATCCACAAACCCGGAAATCCTGGACGCCCCATCATCTCGGGCATTGGCACTCTCACTGAAGAACTGTCTGGATATGTGGACTCTCTACTCAGACCCTATGCCACCAGCACTCCCAGCTGTCTCCATGACACCACTGATTTCCTGAGGAAACTACAATGCATTGGTGACCTTCCAGAAAACACCATCCTAGCCACCATGGATGTAGAGGCTCTCTACACGAACATCCCACACACAGATTGAATACAAGCTGTCAGGAACAGTATCCCTGATGATGCTACAGCACAACTGGCTGCTGAGCTCTGTGCCTTTATCCTCACACACAACTATTTCAAATTTAATGACAATATATATCTCCAGACCAGTGGCACAGCTATGGGCACCCGCATGGCCCCACAATATGCCAATATTTTTATGGCCGACCTGGAACAATGCTTCCTCAGCTCTCGTCCACTCACGCCCCTTCTCTACCTATGCTACATTGATGACATCTTCATCATCTGGACCCATAGGAAGGAGTCTCTGGAAAAATTCCACCACGATTTCAACAGCTTCCACCCCACCATCAACCTCAGCCTGGACCAATCTACACGGGAGGTCCACTTCCTAGACACCATGGTGCAAATAAGTGATGGTCACATTACCACCACCCTATACCGAAAACCTACCGACCGCTATGCCTACCTTCATGCCTCCAGCTTCCATCCCGGGCACATCACACGATCCATTGTCTACAGCCAAGCACTGAGGTACAACCGCATCTGCTCTAACCCCTCAGACAGAGACCAACACCTACAAAATCTCCACCAAGCATTCTCAAAACTACAATACCTGCATGAGGAAATAAAGAAACAGATCAACAGAGCCAGACGTGTACCCAGAAGCCTCCTACTGCAAAACAAACCCAAGAAAGGAACCAACAGGACTCCACTGGCCATCACATTCAGTCCCCAGCTAAAACCTCTCCAACGCATCATCAGGGACCTACAACCCATCCTGGACAATGATCCCACACTTTCACAGGCCTTGGGTGGCAGGCCAGTCCTTGCCCACAGGCAGCCTGCCAACCTGAAACATATTCTCACCAGTAACTGCACACCGCACCATAGTAACTCTAGCTCAGGAGCCAATTCATGCAACAAACCTCGATGCCAACTCTGCCTACATATCTACACCAGTGACACCATCACAGGACCTAACCAGATCAGCCACACCATCACCGGTTCATTCACCTGCACATCCACCAATGTAATATACGCCATCATATGCCAGCAATGCCCCTCTGCTATGTACATCGGCCATACTGGACAGTCACTACGGAAAAGGATAAATGGACACAAATCAGATATTAGGAATGGCAATATACAAAAACCTGTAGGAGAACACTTCAACCTCCCTGGCCACATTGTAGCAGACCTTAAGGTGGCCATCCTGCAGCAAAAAAACTTCAGGACCAGACTTCAAAGAGAAACTGCTGAGCTTCAGTTCATCTGCAAATTTGACACCATCAGCTCAGGATTAAACAAAAACTGTGAATGGCTTGCCAACTACAGAACCAGTTTCTCCTCCCTTGGTTTTCACACCTCAACTGCTAGAACAGGGCCTCATCCTCCCTGATTGAACTACCTCATTATCTCTAGCTTGCCTGCATATATATACCTGCCCCTGGAAATTTCCACTACTTGCATCTGACGAAGTGGGTATTCACCCATGAAAGCTCATGCTTCAAAACGTCTGTAAGTCTATAAGGTGCTACAGGACTCTTTGCTGCTTTTACATATCCAGACTAACACGGCTACCCCTCTGATACTAGATAACATAGGACATCTAGGTAATGCTGTCAGAAGGCAGCAAAAAGCTCCCCCTCCCCCCGTGTATGTATATACATTATATTAGAACTGTTAGGACTATGCAACAAGCACAGAATGAAATGCTGCTAGAATTTCTACAAAGTTTATGGAAGATTTAGAATATTTTAAGCACTAAATGAAGTCATGCATGATGTCTGAAAACTGTCATTCAGGCAATACTTATACAGCTCAAAAATTCACTGGAAACTTCAAAACAGGATTTTGAACAGGAGTCTGGGCTCTGAATTCAGACAAATTTATGCAGCAAATTTTACAATGGCACATGAATTTTCAAAATGAATGTGTGTTTACATTAAAGAAACAAGATGGATTGGACCAACTGCTGCTGGTGTGAGAGACAAGCTTTTGAGCCATACAAAGCTGAGCATCAACATGGCTACGATTACACTGCATATTACAATTTAGTTTCTTGACTTGAGTTGGGATTAAGATTAATTTTTCAGATTCCTTCCTGATTTAGAAGAATATACACTATGAAGAGAGAGGTAGCTATTGTGATGCTCAGGAAACAGTTTGTAAAACAACACATTGAGTCTTTTATTTTCTAAAGCATCTTTCATACAAAATGTTTGACAGAATTAAATAATACAGCTCCAAAGTTAAATAAGAAACAGGCATGAGTGTATGTATAAGATATTGGTGAGGGAGGGAAAAATAGGGTTTCAGATGAGATCTGAAAAGAGACGGAGTCATGAAACAGAAAGGAAGGTTACTGTAGATGGTAGGAGCTGGAAATGAGAAGGCTATTACATCAAGAGAGGCCAGATACTGGGAAAGACTAAAGTGAACAAGTGAAAAGAGAAAGCAACCAGAACCCAGTCACTTGGTTTCTACCAGCTCGTTTAAAACAACTGTATTTTGGAGTTGAGCGGTACAGGCTGTTCCTTCTTCACTTTGATGCAACCAGATGCCTTTCCCTTGGCACTTCTAGTTTTCGTATGGAAGAGTCTTGCTTATATAACAGGGAAAGTTTAGTATTATGGGAGGATCCACTTTCATACTGGTCTTTCAATTAAAATTATGGTGTGCCTTGATTATGTAACCCTTCTGCCAGGCCGAATTGATAGCAGCAAGGGCCAGGTTCAATACATAGGGGTCCCTTCCCTACAACATTATGCAAAACCAGCTCGAGCCCCCACCCAGTGACCTGGGAAAATCTTACACACACCTCTGGGCGCCTTGAAGAGGCAATACTTCCCCTCTCGCAAGCACAGAGTCTCAGTGTAGCAGAAAATGTTTAATAACATGAGATAAACAACATAGCATTAAATTGGGAAAACACCTCAACTAGAGGTGAGCAAAGACTCAAACCGTGAGCAAAGACTCACCCCAGGAAGTTGGGCTGTGTCCTTTTCCCTGGGCTCTTGAGTCCAGCAACCCCAAAATCACCCCAAGACTCCAAAGTCCAATACCCCAAATGTCCCTAGAGTCCAGCAACTCAAAAATCACCCACAGTCCCAAAAGTCCCGTAACACAAAAGTCTCTGTCCGGGTCAGTGCAGCCCCAGAGTTCAAGAGTCTGTCTGGAGGGTTTTTTCCCGTCCCCAGCCTGAGTAGAAAGGCGCACCTTACGTAGTCAGGGGCCAACTGCCCTGCCTCTCCGTGGGGTTCTGCTTCCGCCTTCACCACGAACTGCTCCGCTTTACCAGCCACTCCACTCTGCTCCTCCAGCCGTCCCCACAAACTGCTCCGCTCTGCTCTGCCAGCTGCTCTGCTCCACCAACCATCCCGTTATCCACTCCAGCCATCCCCGCAAACTGCTCGGCTCCGTTCGCTCCATGGGCTGCTCCAACCGTCCCACAAATTGCTCCGCTCTGCCAGCTGCTCTGCTCCGCCAGCCGTCCTGTGATCCGCTCCAGCCGTCCTCACAGACCGCTTGGCTCCACTTGCTCTGTGGGCACTCCAAATGTCCACACAAACTGCTCCGCTCTGCCAGCTGCTCTGCTCCGCCAGCCGTCCTGTGATCCGCTCCAGCCGTCCTCACAGACCGCTTGGCTCCACTTGCTCTGTGGGCACTCCAACTGTCCACACAAACTGCTCCGCTTCACCAGCTGCTCTGCTCCACAATATAGCATCAGGCTCCCTCACTAGTTAGCACAGCACTCAGCTCAGTAATTTTAGCTCTTTAGTGATTTAAACTCATAGTAGGGGAGCCCTAGTGCTGGTGCACCATTAGCTAGGAGTAAGTTCAGCTCAGTAACATGTAACTAGATTCTTAAGGGAATCAAAAATCAGCTCTGATATTCAGGAGAGGGAGGTGCAATTAGTGCTTCTGGTTCACGCACAGCACCCACACTATCAGGTACAGATACCTGTCCCCAACCTCTCTCAATTCACTGAGTTTTGGCACCCATGTCCCTTGTCTAGCTAGTGCCACTACATTGATGGTGAGATCCTCTGTATAACTACTGTCAAGTGTCTACATTGTTCTCCTTCAAACACTTAGTCAGCCGGCCTTTCAGAGCAGCTGGAAATGTTACTAACTGATGAGCAAGTCTAAATACTGAGAGTGTGAAACAAGTAACATTCTTAAAGGTAAACATAGAAACTTTTCATCTGGAGGATGCTGCTGGTAGGTGCAGATCCAGTAGCTTTCTGCACTATTGGATCGGATATATAACACTTCAAGTCAAGTCTAAAATAGTGGCAATTAAAACCTCTGAACATGAAGCCTGTAGCACCACTTCAGCACTAAACAAAACACTTCACTTTTAGTCTCTGCCTTAGTGGTCTCGACTAGACTATGACAAGCTTATGTCCAAGTGTAGTAATTGCAGCTTACAACTACAGAACCAGTTTCTCCTCTCTTGGTTTTCACACCTCAACTGCTAGAACAGGGCCTCATCCTCCCTGATTGAACTGACCTCGTTATCTCTAGCTTGCTTGCTAGCATATATATATACCTGCCCCTGGATATTTCCACTACATGCATCTGAGGAAGTGGGTATTCACCCACGAAAGCTCATGCTCCAAAACGTCTGTTAGTCTATAAGGTGCCACAGGATTCTTTGCTGCTTTTACAGATCCAGACTAACATGGCTACCCCTCTGATACTTGGCAGCTTACATTGTTTCCAAAATAAAAGCATTGCTGAACATGGCTTTGCTCTGTGTGTATGTAAATAACTTCCCATGGAGTAGATGATGATGATTGCTGGATGACAGATTGATTTCCACTCTATGCTTAACCATAAATAAACCTTGGGGCACAAGGGTATTACTGTTATGCATTCCTACCTATAATATTCAGCAGCAAGTTATCAATCACAAACATGCACTCTGCATCTATTTGCTTTGCTGCTAGAGGCTGAATGACTGGAACACCATGCTTTTTCAGGGCATAAAATTGCTTGTGCCATTACACATGACAGTTGCTAGTTTCCTCTGGGTTCTCCTGAACTGCTTTTGATTTACTAGATGCTATTTAACATTTTTAAAATCTTGCTGCTCTGTTCTTTTCTCTGAAGCGCTTAAATTCTTTAATAACATTAAAAGAGGAAAAGGAAATAAATAACTCCTTTTGTATGGATCAGCATTCTAGAATACTGGATGATGATCTCAGACCCCCCCACGGCCATGCTCCATTAGAAGGGCTGTATAAGCAATGTAAAATCGCACCAAGTTGTTATCTAACCTGTGGTTTTACAGCCACCTAGGATAAAGCACACATTTTTTTCTAAATGATTTTAGAAATGTGTATTATAAGCTTTTGTAGACAAGCTTACGCAAATAGCTAAGCCCCTGTACACCATACAAGCTGTGGTTGCTGTTAACAAAAATAGCTGAAGTATCGCAGTAAGCTAGCCCCCATAATTCATTGGCAGGGATCAGTGCTGGTGGCAGTTGTTACTTAGCAATGAAGGAATGGGGTCTCCAGTGAGATTTCATTTTCACAGCTAGTTTCATTGACAGAAAATTTGATTCTTCAACTAGATCTAGACACATGTTCCACATAAGTGTGTGCTTATCCAGTGCACTGCTGCTGGAGATATTTGCCTAGCAGTACCCGTAGAGGTGTGGCCCCTCCCCTGGCTATATGCAATGATGTTGCCTTCCCTGCCCTCCCCCACCCCCAGCCCCCAGTTCCTTCTGACTGCCCATGGCTGGAGTCAGAGTTCTGTGTGGTTGTAACCTCACAAACTCACAATCAGTGTTAGCATAGTTTTTACTGTATGTAGTTAGTATTTAGTGTTAGGTTAGCTCTAGTAGTTTTGTCCCCTGGTTCTGCCCTCATCTGGGGGAGCGATCCCTAACAGTAATACCCACATGCGGTGCCTGCTATATCTTGGCAAGTTCAAAGAGCATTGTTCTGTTGGCAGATTGTTCAAGAAAAGGACTAAGGTGGACCAAGACCTTTGCCTCACCAGCACCTGCTCAAACAAGCCATGTGGTCTGACTTGGTTCCGAGGCCTTCATCAGGCCGACCATCATCTATGGGCTCTGAGAGTTTGGCTGCCTAATGCTCAGGAGCAGGTGCTTCTCCGAAGAGGCAAAGGAGCCTTTCCGCATTGACTGTGCCAAAAAAAGATCACATAAGACCAATTGACACCATTCCAGGTCTCAGGGTGACTCTCCAAGAAGAGCATGGACAGGCACAAATCTAGTGCTGGCAGGCAGGACAATGTGGGTATTGCTGATCCATCCCTGGTAACACGTGGGAAGGTCAGAAACCCTGCATCATTGACTATGATTCCAGCCTTTGGGCATCTGTGAAGTCCAGTGCCACTGAGAGAGCTGCTGATATTGACTGTCCACGGCACTGGCATACCAGGCAGCTGCAGACCTCCTCTGCCTTTCGGTCCTAACCTCATTGTTGGTTCAGGACTTTTCCAGGCCACTCTGATGGAGTAAGATGCTGAACCCTCGTGTCTGTCCACACCGTGTCCCAGTGCTCCCCTTCCAGTAATTGGGGTAGGGCTGGTATCAGAATCAGTACGTATGCTTCCCTGGCAGCTCTCACACCCCTCATGGCACCAATACAATCGGGCATGTCAGTGCCACTATTCACATCAGGACGACACTGCCTTTGCACTAGTGTTTTCGGTACCAATGGTACTGCCTCCATCTGAGGCACTGTTTTCTGCGTCATGCTGGGTGACGGACAATCATCTATTTGCTCCCTCTGGTCTTACGTCATCCTTGTCAGCAGGGTCCCAAGACTCCTCTGCATCTGAATCAAGGTCATCATCCTCCCACTTTGCATCACCCAAGAAACACCGAGGACCACTAAGGTGCCCAAGACTAGTATAAGCCCTGTGGTAAGAACAGAGGTCCCTGGCCCAGCACCTACTGGCTCGCAACTCCCTATCTATATCAGTGACCCCCTTGGAATTAGTGGGATGCCCCTTGTTCATAGAGGTCCTGCTCTTCGTCTCGTTCAAAGGTGAAATCACCTGCCAGATCTGTAATAGTGGCCACAAATCAGCCATGGGCTCAGACATCAGCTGTCTTCTTCCCTGCAGAGCCCTCTTGTCTGGGTGCCTCATCCCTGGAACACTTTTCAGCTTTGGCTCAAACAAGGGCCTTTACTTTGTCTGCAGACAAGGCTGTACTACCGGGTTCATCCTCCTCTTCAGTATCGGAGGAGTTTAAGGCATATCAATACCTTTTGTGCCATGTGGCTGCATCCTTCAGCATCCAGTCAGAATTCCTGAATGAGAACATCCACAAATTGGTGGACATTTTACAGCCATCTGCCCCTGAGAGAGTTGCTCTTCTGATCAGTGACACACTCTTCAAACTGGCCAAAGTCCTTTGGAGTATGCCAGCCTCAGCACCACCAGCGTCAGCCTCAGCACCACCAGCGGCTAAGCACAAGGAACTTTGTTCCAGTTCAGGGATTTCAGGGCTTTTATTCACACCTGTCCTCAAATTCTCTGGTAGTGATGGCAGCAAATGACAGGACCTGGCAGGGCAGATTCAAATCCACCCCCCAGGACAGAGACTCTAAGCAATTGGACCTTATGGGCAGGAAAATCTACACATCCTCAGCCCTATTGATGCAAATTGCTAATTAAGATGCCTTGCTGTCCAAATATGACTTCCTTAATTGGACAGCTATGTCCAAATTTGCCGACCAGGTGCCCAAGGCCTCACAGGATGACATTAAGGCTATTGTCAAGGAAGGTTACTTGGTGGCCAAGATGTCCCTGCAGTCTGCCCTTGTCATTGCTGACACTTAGGCTAAGGTGATGCTTCTGCGATCACCATACGGAGGTGCTGCTAAACTCCAGCATTATGCCTGATGTCCAGCAGGCCTTTGGGGACTTGCCTTTTGATGGCTGAACCCTGTTCTTGGTCAAGACTGGTGATGTGTTTCACTCTTTCAAGGACTCCAGGACTACCCTGAGGTCCTTGGGGGTGTACACCCTGCCAGCAGACGTACACCGGCGCTGCTACCAGCACGAGTCCTGCCACCCCGGAGCCTGGCTCTCCCAGCCAGAGCCTCGCAACCCCACAATCCCATAGCCCCGATCCCACAACCGGAGCCCCGCAACCCCGCGGTCCTGCTACCCCGGCCAGAGCTCCGCAACCCCATGGTGCCGCTACCCAGGCCAGAGCCCCAAGGCCCCGCTCTCCCGGCTGGAGCCCCGCCACCCCAGAACCCCTCTCTCCCGGCTGGAGCCTCACAACTCTGCAATCCTGTAGCCCCGCTAGCGCGGATGAAGCCCCGAAACCCCATAGCCCCGCTCCCGAGACCAGAGCCCCGCCACCCCGGAGCCCTGCTCTCCCGGCCGGAGCCCCGCAATGTCTCAACCCAATAGCTCCACTCCTGCAGCCGGAGCCCCTCAACCCCATAGCCCCGCTCCCGCGACCGGAGCCCCGCAACCCTGTGGTCCCACTCCCCAGGTCGGAGGGTGGCAAGTCCTGCGGCCCCGCTACACCAGCCAGATCCCCAGACCGCCCCCCCCCCGGTCCTGCTATCCCGCCTGGAGCCCAGCAACCCCGTGGCTCGGCTACCTGGTCCGGAGCTCCAAGGCCCCGCTATCTTGGAGCCCCGATCTCCTGGCTGGAGCCCCGAAACCCTGTGGCGCCGTTACCCTGGCCAGAGCTCCACAACCCCGCTATCCCGGCCGGACCCCCAAGACCCCTCTACCCCAGCCAGAGCCATGCCACCATGGAGCCCCGCTCTCCCAGCCGGAGCCCCACAACCCCGCAGCGCCGCTCTCCCTGCCGGAGCTCCGCAACCCCACGGTCCTGCTCCCCCCGGCCGAGTGCGGCAAGTCCCGCGGCCCTGCTACTCCAGCCAGATCCTCGCAACTCCACTCTCCTGGCCGGAGCCCCACAACCCCACGACCCCGGCTGGAGCCCCAAGGCCGAGTTCCGCAACCCCATAGCCCCGTCCCACAGCCGGAGCCCCATAACCCCGCAGTCCCGCTTCCCAGGCCAGAGAGTGGCAAGTCCCGTGGCCCTGCTACGCCAGCCAAAGCCCCGGAACCCCACAGCCCCGCTCTCCCGGCTGGAGCCCCGCAGCCCCGCTACCCCAGCCGGAGCCCCTTAACTCCGGAGCCCGGAGCCCCGCTCTCCTGGCCGAGGCCCTGCAACATCGCAACCCCACAGCCCCGCTACCCCAGCCAGAACCCCACAGCCCTTCTGCCCTGGCCAGAGCCCCGCAACCCCTGCGGTCCCGCTACCCTGGCTGGAGTCCCGCAACTCTGTGGCTCCGCTACCACCGTGGGAGCACGGAAATCTGAAGTGCCACCTGGAGAGTACATGCCCCACGAATCAGCCTCCACACTGACTAAAGCTGGCCCTGTGTAACCCTCTGGGAGCCATGCAACGAGTGCAGCATTGAAGAGACTCTCTTGCTCTAACAAAGGATATCTGTTCTCCTGGAGAGTCAGCCAGTGAGGCCAGTTTGCAGAATGTGGAAGAGCTGTTTGGCGATGGGTTGGAGGATTCACCATGTAGGTGGCAAGAGCTGTAGTGCCTGGGGTCCCCATGGGCCAAGACTCCACTCCTGACACACCAGCCTAGTCTCCCACTGCTCTCAGGGGGCTTTGGCTTTAGCTGCTGGGCCTGCGTGCCTAGAGAGAGGACTCCAGTATTTCCATCAGGCTGCTCAATGGCAAATGCAGCCATTCACAGAAGTGAAGAAGAATGAAAGTGAAAGAGTAAAGCTGGACCATCCGCTGAGCTGCTGCAATCAAGTGAGCAGAGCTGGGGAGAGAAGAGAGAGAACGCAAAGGTGGCTGGTGGCAGTAAGGAGGAAAAGCAGTTTGGGAGCCAGGAGCGTAGAAATAAATAGTTAATGATGAATACTGCGGGCTTTGTCTTGTGTGGTGAAGGGTTGAAAATGGGTCTCTTTACTATCACACTCAACTTTAAACTAGCCTTTTACAATGAAAGGGCAGGTCTATAAAGGTAAGAGGTCACTCTAAGGGCTTGACATCCCAGATTCTGTCGCTATTGCATGCGTCTATCAACATGATCTCAACCCAACAATTCCCTAAGGTGGTCGCAGTAGTGAGCCCTTGTCCTCTATTTCTGGACTAGCCACCAGAAAAAGGACACAATACATGTGGCCAAGGAAATAGAGAGGCATGGGGGCTCACTTGCAGAGTTGCTGTGAATGCGGCTCATGTGGCGGAGCACGCAGGGTACTGTGGACTCGGGTGCCATTTCAGATTTTGGTGGGAGGTGGTGGAAATTTATTCATGATTCCAGGAGCTATTTATTCCCCTGAAAACTCTAGTTTTTTGTCAGATAACTTTGCAATTAGCTGACAAAAGCACTGTATCTAATTCCTATATAAAGGAAAGAAAATTAACTTTTAGATCCATTGAGCTGTAATACTGACATGTTCTGACATCTCGTGACAAGTCACTTAAGGGACACTGGTTAAAATTTTAATATATATTCTCACTTTGTTACTAACTCTGTGGAGAGAGGGAGCGAGAGAGAAACTCCATCAGGACTCCTGGGTTCTATCCCAGCTCTGGGAGGGGAGGGGTCTAGTGGGTTATAGTGGGGGACAGATACATCTGGGTTCTATATGAGAACATCAGAAGGGCCATACTGGGTCAGACCAATGGTCGATCTAGCTCAGTATCCTGTCTTCTGACAGTGGCAAGGTACTGGACATGAGGACCTGGTTGTAATTTCAGCAGTGGTTAGTGAAGGGGCCTAGAAATAAGGACTGCTGGGTCCCATCCATGGCTCTCACATCTGGTGTGACCTAAAGCCTGTAGATTCCCCTCCCCAGGTCCATTTCCCACCAGTAGGGTTGAGGTCCCAGTCCCTACAGGCCAGGGGGTTGGGAGACTCCAGGAAGGTAAGTTAAGTGCCGGGATGTCAGGAGCTGAGAGGAGCTGTCACCCCCGCACTAGGGCAGTGTTCTGCATCCCCTGCTGCTCGCTGAGTTTCTCCGTCCCTTGGCAATAAGACAGACACTTGTTTTCATAGCCAGTCAATCACCCAGTGTCATCACCCTTCCTGCTGGCTGGGCAGGGTAACTCCTCAGGTCACCACCCTCTCCAGCCTGCCTTGTGTTTGGAGTGAGGTGACACTGCTCTGTATATACTGATAGCTCATGCTCCAAAGAAGAAAACTATCTAGATAAATGCACTTTCTACATATATTACTTCTTTCTTGTTAGTCAGACCCTTTGACCTATTCCCCCATCAGATATCTCACCTTTTGTCTTCCACTAATTAGATCACTTTTTCTAGCTAACTTAATACCCTCCCCCCTCTTATATTAGCATGGTAGGTATCAGTCTCTTCTGCTAGGTGAAACTCTTGAACTAGATTATTGGGAAATGCTTTGAAAATGAAGAGTGCTTTGTCAATGCTAGGTTTCATCAATACCTGTTCTGTCTTTCATTATATGTCTCTTTCTCATTAGTTTTATCAGTGTGTCCCATAACTAACAAACTAGCTAGTTAATTTTGTGTTCTTCACTGACTAGCTGGCTTTAGAATATATAAATTGTTGTATACAGTTATACAAGTCATTATAAAGTGAGACCAGGGCCTTGCAATATGTTGGGGAAAGCATCTGGACTCAGATATGCCTCAATTAACATGACTGAAAGTTTGGGAAGAACTATTTAAACAATCTATTCAGCTTCCATTACCTAGTCAGCCTGTTTTTTGTACAATCCAGAATAGCACAGAGGCCACCGCATCTAATTCAATCTGGCATTCAGCCCAGAATATAGACCTCTTGTGTACTTCCATTTTCGTCACCTCCAAGTATATGTGGAAACTGCAGCTGAAACAAGCTCAGTCCCTGGAAAAATCATGGAGCAGGTCCTCAAGGAATCAATTCCGAAGCACTTAGAGGAGATGAAAGTGATCAGGAACAGTCAGCATGGATTCACCAAGGGCAAGTCATGCCTGACCTAATTGCCTTCTATGACAAGATAACTGGCTCTGTGGATGAGGGGAAAGCAGTGGACGTGTTATTCCTTGACTTTAGCAAAGCTTTTGACACGATCTCCCACAGTATTCTTTCTGGCAAGTTAAAGTATGGGCTGGATGAATGGACTATAAGGTGGATAGAAAGCTGGCTAGATTGTCGGGCTCAAAGGGTAGTGATCAATGGCTCCATGTCTAGTTGGCAGCCGGTATCAAGCGGAGTGTCCCAAGCATCGGTCCTGGGGACGGTTTTGTTCAATATCTTCATTAATTTTCTGGAGGATGGCGTGGACTGCACCCTCAGCAAGTTTGCAGATGACACTAAACTGGGAAGAGTGGTGGATATGCTGGAGGGTAGGGATAGGATACATAGGGACCTAGACAAATTAGAGGATTGGGCCAAAAGAAACCTGATGAGGTTCAACAAGGACAAGTGCAGAGTCCTGCACTTAGGACGGAAGAATCCCATGCACTGCTACAGACTAGAGACCCAATGGCTAGGCAGCAGTTCTGCAGAAAAGGACCTAGGGGTTACAGTGGACAAAAAGCTGGATACGAGTCAACAGTGTGCCCTTGTTGCCAAGAAGGCTAACCGCATTTTGGGCGGTATTAGTAGGGGCATTGCCAGCCCCATTCCACCCTCCCAAACCCAGAGTCATTCCTCTCCATTCTACATTGGTGAGGCCTCATCTGGAGTACTGTGTCCAGTTTTGGGCCCCACACTATGAGAAGGATGCGGAAAAATCCAGCAGAGGGCAACAAAAATGAGTAACTTACAGCAGGTAACCAACCTGGGCAGAGGCTAAGCCCAGAGTCCTGCTTCCCTCACGCAGACTGTCTAGTGAGTAACCAACAGCCACACACATTGCAACAGTCCCTGAGTTGGCAAGGATTAGGGTTGCATCTGAGGCAAGGTAAACAGCACAGATCTGCCCTTGGGGGAAGTTTCTCCAACAGCCACAAAACGCCTGTGTTTAACCAACTCTGCCGGTGAACAGGCTCCCATAGAGCAGGGCTCCTTTCAGATTCCCCCCATTCCAGCAAGGGAAAGCAGTCCAGGGCAGCGCATGAAAGCTGAAGAACCAGGCTGGAATACATGAGCTCCCCTTCTTGCTGGGGTCTGCCTGGCGCTCACTTGGCAGGGCTGCCCGGGCAGCAGCCCCATTCCACCCTCCCAAACCCAGAGTGTAGTGCCAGGGGAACCAATGGGATATAAAAGAATCCATATGTGTGCAAGCATCTCCCCCTGCAAGCCAGATCTGGCATGACTTATGTGGACAGGCTGAGGAAACAGGGATTGTTTAGTCTACAGAAGAGAAGAATGAGGGGGGATTTGATAGCTGCTTTCAACTACCTGAAAGGGGGTTCCAGGGAGGATGGATCAAGACTGTTCTCAGTGGTACCAGATGACAGAACAAGAAGTAATGGTCTCAAATTGCAGTGGGGGAGGTCTAGGTTGGATATTAGGAAACACAATTTAACTAGGAGGGTGATGAAGCGCTGGAATGGGTTACCTAGGGAGGTGGTGGAATCTCCCTCCTTAGAGGTTTTTAAGGACTGGCTTGACAAAGTCCTGGCTGGGATGATTTAGTTGGGGATTGGTCCTGCTTTGAGCAGGGGGTTGGACTAGATGACCTCCTGATGTCCCTTCCAACCCTGATATTCTATGAGTCTGTGATAAGTAGTTTCATCTGGCTCAGCAACACCTATATATATATTTCTGTCTCAAACATTCATTTTCTACCAAAGCCAAAATTTTTAACAGCACATTCTTATATGGTCATCAAATAAAAGAAGAAAATAGATGTTGGATTTTGTGTATATACAGCCCACTGGCACTGGAGACATTGTGTATATACATATATATGCATAGAATCCAACATCTGTTTTCTTCTTTTATTTGATGACCATGTAAGAATGTGCTGTTAAAAATGTTGGCTTTTGTAGAAAATGAATGTTTGAGCCAGAAAGACAGGTAAGATATTCTCACCCTGTATTTGCTGGACTCAAAAGATTTACTGCTGGGAACAGTAAGGTTAAAAAGATTTACCGCTGGGAACAGTAAGGTTAGTGACAACTACAGGAGAGATCTGGATGTTTAAAAAACAATTTATTGTGCAATAACATGCTGTCCTAGCTATCTTTCCCAAATCTGAACCTTAGAGTCCAGAAAATGAGATACTAGCATGAATTTCCCTAAGCTTAATTACCAGCTTAGATTTGATAGGCTGCCACCACCCAAAAATATAGTGTTTTGGGGCACTCTGACCTCCCTACCTTCCCTTGGGAACCCAAGAACCCAGATCCCTTGGGTTCTTAAAACAAGGAGAAATAAACCATTCCCCCACCTCTCCCCCTCCCAGAATTTCCCTCCCTGGGCTATTCTGAGATACTGATCTAACCTCTTAAATCACCATACAGAGAAGCATCTCCCTTCCCTTCCTCAAAGAGGCAAACAGATTCAAGGAAAAGAGAGATAGATTTTATCACTCCCTATCTCCCCCACCCACCCTGGTGAGTTATCCCAAGCCCCTGGGATAAAACAAGGGAAACAGAGAAAAACCAATCAATCAGGTTCTCTAAAAAGAAATCTTTTAATAAAAGAAAGGAAAAAGTAAAGAATTATCTCTGTAACTTTAAGATGTAAATATTACAGGGTCTTATAGCTTACAGACACCAGAAAGAGACTTTCCCACCAGTACCAATACAAATCAAAATATTCCCAGCAACTACACATATAAAAGTTAACCAGCCAGATCCACAATTGCAAATAGAGTTAAACAATTAAAAAGCCTAAACCGCCTGGTTTTTACCTTCTATTTGAAAAGAAACTTAGAGAGCCTGTAGTAATGTCTGGTCTCTCTCAGACCCTCCGAGAGAAGAACAAAGAACTCACACCCAAACTGCCCTCCACCCAGTTTTGTAAGTATTTTGTCTCCTGATTGGTTCTCTGGTAAAGTGTTTCAGGTCACTGTTTGTTAACCCTTTTACAGGTGAAAGAGACATTAACCCTTAGCTATCTGTTTATGACACATGTCTCTAATAAGAACACAGGTGGGGTGGCTCTAGCTTTTTTGCTGCTCCAAGCACGGCAGTCATGGCTGCTTTTGGCAGCATGCCTGTAGGAGGTCCGCCGTTCCCGCGGCTTTGGCGTACCTGCTGCCGAATTGCTGCTGAATCCGCGGAACCGGGGACCTCCCACAGGCGAGCTGCTGAAGACTGCCTGACTGCCACCCTCGCAGGGACCGGCAGGGCGCCTCCTGCAGCTTGCCGCCCCAGGCACGTGCTTGGAGCGCTGGTGCCTGGAGCCACTGCTGAAAACAGGCACCAAGTGAGATTCAAACCAGCATGAGTCTTTCTTCTTTTAAAACCAATTAATGTTTATTGCAGTATTAGGAAGTGAGCTGATGCTCTGGGGATTGGTCAAGTTGCAAAGGGTTTGGTGTTTATTGGGGGAGCATCTTGTACCCTGGAGGAGGAAGGGTTTCTGGTTCTTCCAGGTGGGAAAAGTCAGGATTCTTCAGAAGAGCTCAACATGCCCTACATCGCTGCCCTCTTTTGGAGTTCCCCTCCTTTGGCCTGTGCTCCTGATGTGCACCATCCTACTTGCTGCTATTTTCTGACCCCTTCCTGAGGCTGCAAACTAGTGTGTGCGTGCATCACAATGGAAACGGCAGGGGAAGGAAGAACCCAAGTACAGGTGGCAGCAGAGAATAGGTAGGTGCAGAGCATGTGATGCTTTTCTCATTCAGGTGGTGTGATATCTCCTTGAGCTGCGTGTGTTGTGGGGAAGGAGGCTAGAGGAGGGCAGTGCAGTTGGTAGGGGGCTCATTTGGCTGAGGTGACTGAAGAAACAGGACTAGTTAGGGAAGCTGGGATCCTGTTGAGGTAGAAAAGGAGGAATGAAATTAGAGTTGAGATTATTTGGATCCCATTCCTCAGGAAATTGCCTGGGGACAAGTATTCACATCCTTAGACTCTAAAGTTTAAGAGGGAAATTGCTTAGGCCCGGATCTTGTTCCTGACAAGTCAATAACAAAACACCACTTGCCTTCAATGGTATAGGATTGACAGGATAAAACAATTTGCAAAGGGCCTGTTCCTTAGAGAGGCTGCACCCCCACAGTTCCTTCTGAAGTTAACAAGAGTTGGGGCTAATCAAAACTTCTCAGGATCATAGCTAGCAAAATTACATTGCAGTATCATATTTATAGAACTCAGGAATCTATGCACTATAAAGTGGACTGCACAATTACACTACTATAACTCATAATGTAAAAAGATAATATTAAGAAATGACCTAATTCTTCTCTCACCCTGACTTTAAAGTGGTGTAATCCTCTTGACTTCAGTGGCACTATTTCTGATTTGTCTGGTTTGAAGTCAGATGAGAATCAGGCCCATAAACCTCAAATGGAATTTAACCATTAAAAATAATTAAAAATAGAAGGAGAATACACAAAGCAAAGTATAAAGACAAGACAATGAAAACTCTTGATGACGTTAACCACCGCTTTCAGCATGCTGCACAGCAACAGCACAGCAGTGAATAAAAGCTGACATTAATCACCCTACATCTATGCTTCAGTAAAATAGCAAGTTTATAAAAAATGTATGAGCCCCAGAACAGCCTGTCAAAAATTCCTTACATGATCAATCAGTATAATCTTTATGTAATGTTTCTTATATTGGCTTATGAATATGGATTTTATTTAACTGCAGATATAGGACTTTTCCCTCTTTTACAGTCTCTAATACTGCCTCACTCCTTTGTTCAGTATTTGGAAGGGATGGGTTTTTCCACAGTGTGAAAACCAACCTATGGACTTATGCTAAAATTAATTTAACATAATATCAGTAGAGCTGGTTGACAATTTTCTGACAAAAAGCTTTTATCGGAAAACAGGATTTGATTGAAAGCATTTGCATGTGAAAATGTCATTGTTTGATTTTTTTCAAAAAGAAAAAATATGGAAAAAACTGAAATTTAAAAATTGGTTTTTTTCTTTCAGAAATGTTTCATTTTGAAATTGTGAGTTTTCGCCAAAATTCTCATTGTTTGCTAAATGGAGTCGGGAAAGAATACGAAAGTATGAGATGAGAAATCCTGTTAAGTGTTGTTACTTACATTCAAACTAGATTAAAAAATAAACTCACTGGCTATGTCAGCTCCACCTTGAGCCAGGTTAGTCAAAAATACTTCTGCTGGATACAGAGACAGTTTTTAAGCCCAGTAACACATTTTCCTACAATTTAAAAGCCAGCTGAATGTGGCCAAAGGCTTCCTGGGCATTGGCAAATGCCTGTTACATGGCTTCATTACCACTTTAATGGCTCTTTAACAGTTTCAGTGATCTGCTACTAGGTCTCTGGAAAGCTTTTTCACTTATGTAAAATTACTCAAGGATCCCCTCCCCTCGTCTCCTCACTCCCCCAACTGCCATTGACTCCCCACTCGCATTCTTACACACACACACCGTGCCCTGCAAGGGGTGGGGGGTGAGGAGGAGGGATGCGCTGGGCCGTGGTGGTGAGGAGGAGGAGGGATGTTTCTGGCAGGTGCAGGGACCTCCAGAGGCGGAGGGGGATGGAGTGGAATGGAGGAAGACTCACCAGGCAGCATGCAGCAGCAAGCCGCGGGAGCCCCAGGGAAGGTCAGAGCAGGGAGCGGAAAAGTTGCGGAGGGAGGGGGAACTATGGCCCAGGTGTCAGACTGCACAGATGGCTGCACTAGGGGACGCACAGTCTCCCCTTGCCTATTATACCCGCCGCCCATGGCCTCAGATCATTTTCAGGCACTGTCTTGCCCTATTTGACCACAATTGGGGCAAGATCGCCATCAGCTGCTGGATGTTGCTCACCAGGGGTACCTGATAGGGTTCTTTTCATTCCCTCTACGTCGCCCGCCTCATGGTGGCTCTGGAGATCCTTCCCAACGCAATCTCCTCTGAGTTGAAGAGGACAGCTTCCTCCAGAAGGATTACAAAGAATGTGTCTCACGCTGATACCAGGGCCATGGTCCTTGTGCCAAAAAAGTGGGGTGGCTGCCACCCCATTCCGGATCTCTGGTTGCTGAGCAAATTCATACACAAGTTCTGCTTCTGGATGGTCACACTCCCCCTCATCATCCCGTCTCTTCCCTCAAGGAGCCTGGTTTGCAGCTCTCTATATGAAGGATGCATGTTTTAATATAGACGTCCATTCTGCTCAGCGCAAGTTCCTCCACTTCACGGTGGGACACTCCCACTACCAGTTCTGGGTGCTCCCCTTTGGGATTGACACCACTCCCTATGTCTTCACAACAGTTTTTGGGGTTGTTTCAGCCTACATATGTAGTCTAGGCCACTCCCTATTCCCCCACTTGGACAAATGGCTCCTTGTTGCACCATCTTGTGACTGTCTCCTCGCCACTATCCAGATCTCCGCAACCACCCTAGATCCTGGCTGGTACCCCATTCACTCCCGCCAATTTGACCACAGACACCTTGCTTGTGGTGGGGGGATGCCCATTTGTAGGGCCACACTGCTCAAAGCCTCCTGTCATCCAGGAAAGCACAGATGCATATCGACATCTTGGAACTGCAGAATGCCTACCTTGCTTGCCACGCGTTCTTGCCCCTTATCAGATTCCGATACGTTCAGCTGCTCTCTGACAATATGATGGCAGTTTGTGTATATATAAACAAACAAGGCGGCACCAGGTCCCCTCCCTCTGCAAGGAGGCCATACACCTCTGGAACTGGTGCCTCAGGCATGGAGTCACCCTGCATGTTGTGCACCTCCTGGGCACCAGCAACTCCCTAGTGAACACGCTCAGCCACTCCTTCTATGCCAATCACAGAATCCCTGCATAGCTTGGTCTTTCACCAGTGGGGCACGCCACATTGGGACCTTTTCATGACTGCCACAAATCACAAACTCACCCTCTTCTGATCCAGAGGAGCCCTTGGGTCAGGCTCTCAAGGTGAAGCACTTCTACCCTGGACCAGCGAACTCTGCTACGCTTTCCCATGCATCCTGCTACTCCCACAAGTCTTCCTCAAGGTGCAATGGGATTGAGTGACTATTAGCCTCCTAGCTCCTTTTTGGCCCCACCAATATTGGTTCACTGACTTCCTTCACTTTTCTGCCTGCCACACCAATCTGCCTCCCCGACTCCTGGATCTCTTTACACAAGTGCATGGCCATCTCCAGCACCCAAATCTGAGTCCGTTTCACCTCATGGCCTGGTATCTGGATGGGACTCAAGTGTAGACAGGGCATGTGCCACACCAGTGCATGACATCCTTAGAAACAGCAGGCAACTGTCTACCAGGCTGCTACCAGGCAAAATGGTAATGCTTCATCACTTGGGAAAATCACTATCACTACCCCTTATCTCTATTCCTGCCCTGCTTGACTACTTTCTCCACCGTAGACTCTTGAGCCTTGCCCATTCCTCCATCTGCATCCATCTAGTGGCCCTTAGTGCCTTCCTCTCCATTGTGGACATTTTCTCTGCAACCATCATCCACTTCCTTCATAGCCTCCTCAAAGCCTTCCCATCAGTACTGAAGCCTACCCTGCCTTGGGACCTGAACCTCATCCTCTCTGCCCTCACTAAGCCACCCTTCAAGCCCCTTGTGACCTGCTCTCTTGCCCACCTCTCTGTAAAGGTGTTCTTCTTAGTTGCCATCACCTCAGTGAGGTGAGTTGGCGAGCTGGCGGCTATGATAGCTGACCTACCCTTTACTGTCTTCCACAATGACAAAGTCTCCCTGGGACTCCAACCTAAATTTCTCGCCAAGGTGGCCTCTCCATTTCACCTCAACCAATCTAGCCACCTTCCAATTTTCTACCCCAAACTGCACACCTGTCCCAGGGCATGCTGTTGTGTTGTCTTTAAAGACTGACACGCACTTGCCCACCACATGGGGTTGGAATACCTGGCAAGCCAGGTGAACTGCCCTGATCTCTCTGACATCGATGTGTAGCCAGAGCTCTTCTGGTGACCAGAGGGCTTGAGTTCTGAGCCATTCTTGGCTTTAAGGGGTTGGACCTTGCTAACCCTGTCACTCCTGCTTGTTGGCTTCTGACACTACCAACAAACTTGGTGGTGGATGGGTATACAGGAATTAGAACCCTTAAGCCAGAACAAAGTACTTTTTCTTCATCTTTTTTGCTATCGGTTGAATGGACACTGGGGTCTGCCACAAGGCCTTGATGGGGTCCATTATAGCCTGATTTAAGGGCATAGCCACTCTTGAGAGGCCAAATGCAGCTAAAATGTCCACTGGGGCTTGGAAGGACTCCCTTATCCCCTCTACCTGGATCCCCAGGTTTTGCGCCATTCTTTTGAGGAGCTCCTGATGTGCCCTGTAATCATCCTGGAAGGGCGCTATGTCGTCTCCTGGGAAGTCGTCTGTAAGTAAAGCCTACAAACACAGGCAAAATGACTGTGGGACTTTGGGATTATTTCACCATTTAATCTGCAACATCAGATTTGATAACAATACTGTGAAATGTTTTCCAATTTTTTTCACTGATAATGATAGTACAGAAAAAGATAAGAAACATATCATACTCCGTAGTGTACTTACAGTTTAATGAGCCACCTGTTAACCCTTGAATAGCCTGGTGATAAAACTTTTGATGAGCTAGTAGATCTGTTTTTCAAAAAACATTTCAACCCAACAGCCAGTGAAATAGTAGAATTATTTAAATGTAACTCTTGGTCAAGGAAAGCAGGGGAAACAAGGAGAATTTGTGGCAGACCTGAAGAAACTCTCTCATGATTGTGATTGTTGTGTGACCCTGACACAAGTGCTAAGAGACAGATTAGTTGTGGCATTAAAGATGACAAAATGCAAGGAGATTACTGCCTGAACCACAGTTAGCATTTGAAACAGCTCTGAAATTGGCTCAGGCATGGAATCTGAAAATAAAAATATTCAGGATTTATGAATGCAAGATACAGGACCTGGGGAGATGGAAACACAAGGTGTCCAGTGCACAAAATTGCAAGGCAACTTGGGAAACACATCCAATCAGCTAGCAGAAATTCTTATCATTGTGGTGGCAAACACAACTCAATGGATTTTGGATTGAAAAAATGAGATATGTCATATTTGTGGGTGTCATAAACAGATAGTCAAGGGTTAATAGAACAGAAGTACTTCATGTCTCTTTTGCCTGTAAAGGGTTAAGTTCAGTGAGCCTGGCTGTCACCTGACCAGAGGACCAATTAGGGGACAAAATACTTTCAAATCTTGAGGGAGGGAAGTTTGTGTGTGTGCTGTTAGTGTTTGGTTGTTGTTCACTCTGGGGGCTCAGAGGGACCAGACGTGCAACCAGGTTTCTCTCCAATCTCTTTGATACAGTCTCTTATATGTCCAGAATAGTGAGTACTAGGTAGATAAGGCAAGTTAGGCTTATGTTTGTTTTCTTTATTTGCAAATGTGTATTTGGCTGGAAGGAGTTCAAATTTGTATTTTGCTGAAAGGATTTTACTTTGTATTTGTATACTTAGGCTGGGAGGGTATTCCCAGTGTCTATAGCTGAAAGACCCTGTACCTATTCCATTTTAAATTTATAAAGATAATTTTTACTGTTTTTTCTTTCTTTAATTAAAAGCTTGTCTTGTTTAAGAACCTGATTGTTTTTTTATTCTGGTGACCCCAGGGGAATGGGTCTGGATCCACCAGGGAATTGGTGGGCAGAAAGGAGGGAAGGGGGAGAGAAAGGTTAAATTTCTCTCTATGTTAGGATTACTTTCTCTCTCAGGGAGAGTCTGGGAGGGGGAGAGAGAAGGAGGGAGGAAGGTGAATTTTCCTCTCTGTTTTAAGATTCAAGGAGTTTGAATCACAGTGATCTTCCAGGGTAACCCAGGGAGGGGAAGTCTGGGATAGGCAACGGTGAGGGAAAGGGTGTACTTTCCTTGTGTTAAGATCCAGAGGGTCTGGGTCTTGGGGGTCCCCCGGCAAGGTTTTTTTTTGGGGGGGACCGGAGTGTACCAGGCACTGGAATTCCTGGTTGGTGGCAGCGCTACAAGTACTCAGCTGGTAATTGAGCTTAGAGGAATTCATGCTGGTACCCCATCTTTGGGACGCTAAGATTCAGAGTGGGGGTTTATACCATGACAGTAGGTTGACAGGGCAAAAAACAAAACCAGGAAAACTGACACACAAAGCCATGATAAAAAGGAACCTCATATCTATGTCACTTTTCATGTATTTTAGGAGGAAAGTAGTGAAAAAGAAGATGAGATGGTAGATATTATCTATAGTATAACAAACAAATATTCCTAAAGTAGGTCCCATTATATTGGGCTCCCTGTAAATAAAAAAAAATATACAATTTGAGCACAACATGGAATGTAGAATTACTATTATGAGCCAAGAAGTGTATGAGACCTTGTGGAAAGACAGTGAACCACCTACATTGCTGTTACCAGATCTGCCCGTTACTTTGGGGTATGCTCATTTATTCAGGTTACTCTTCTGCAGGGGGACTGTTCTGTCATTCTATCAATGTACTGCTTGTGTCATGTGTGTTTTCATATGGAGCTCTACTTCTCCGTTATGCAAGTCCTCTCCCAATGGAGCTATCCTGCAGGACCTAGGTTCCCTAGAGCTGGGTTCCTCCAGCCCCAGAACCAGATGAACACACACACACACATTCGTTAACAGAGCAAGTCTGAGCGGACTGGGTCAATCAGCACTTTCAAGCTGACCCCCTTATATGTCCCTGGACTCAATGGGCTGGATCAAGCAGCACTTTCAAGCTGTCCCTCCCTTATGTGTCCCAGATTCAGCACATCCCTATCCCCACTCTCACATCACAACTGTACTGGCAGTAACCTACTTGATGAGTATTTTGGGCAGTGCAGGGACCTTTAGCTTAGGTAAAAGAAGTGTTGCTGTAGAGTAAATGGGGGAAGCTAAAAACACAAAAGAGTAAAGTTCAGCAAGAGAGAGAAGCAACCAGAATAACCATAAAAGTTATTTATTGAATAATAGTGATAACTACACAAGGAGGGCTAAACCAACATAACATACATTATTATAGGTTAATACCTAAGATAGAAAGGAAAACAGAGAGAGAGAGAAAGAGATCTCACCACTGCATGAGGCTTGAACTGGTTGGGGTTCCCAGGTGATGCTGGTAGCTCAGGGTCCTGAGTGCTGGAGACAGGCAGAGACCCCAGCACGATCAGTCGGGAGAAGATGGAGTCCCAGTGGAACTGATGCATAGTTTGAACATAGGTAGGGGTTTTTGTAGAGAAATAACAATGGTTCAAGGGAGAACACTAGATTTGTTTATGGATAAACTGATGACTCAAGGGTTTTCTTTAGGCTAGACAAAAGGAGCTGATCGCTCTTGGCTATGGGGTGGTGTTTTCTTCCAGGGAGCTCACAATGCAACTAGGCTGCTTCAGTATTTTGGCTATCAATCAAGGATTCATAACTAGAATTGGTCTGATAACTGCTGAGCTGGGTGTGGGCAGGCGTAGGTTCATTAACATCTGGAGCAGAGATTCCCATAATGCAGTGCTTCCCTGCTTTTCTGGTCCCAGAATTCAGTGCGGTTCTCTGGTTCTCCATTCTGTATGCTAATCCCTATCCCATCTTTCATGCAGCTGAGACTAGGGGAATTGTCTTTGCTCTCCATTCTGTATGCAAATGGAGCTGCCTTATTCAGGGGAGGGATAGCTCAGAGGTTTGAGCATTGGTCTGCTAAACCCAGGCTTGTGAGTTCAGTCCTTGAGGGGGCCACTTAGGGATCTGGAGCAAAAATCAGTACTTAGTCCTGCTAGTGAAGGCAGGGGGCTGGACTCAATGACCTTTTGAGGTGCCTTCCAGTTCTAGGAGATAGGTATATCTCCAATTATTATTATTAATCTTGTCACTCTTGTCAGGAGGGGTCTAGGTTTGTCTCCCAATACCCTTCACTGCTCTCTGCAAGCCTTTTCGCTGATTGGTTTTGGTTCAAGCAGAATCTGGTGTGGGGGATGGGGTGGGAGTGTCTTTCATGAGTCAGACAGGCTAGATACTGCACCCTGGTTCCCCAAGAACACAGCACTGACTGGTGTCATTGCACAAATGTAGGATAAAATTTAAAACATACATTGAAGAATCAGTAAAGACTGCTTAATTGTAATGAAAGAGGTGCCAAGGCTTGGCCCCAGCCAGGCCTGGCACAAATTAAGCACTTGCTGGGTGGCTGACTAGACACCCAGCTCTGAAGGCAGCACAGCCACCAACAGCAGAGCAGAAGTAAGGGTGGAATGATATGGTATTACTACCCTTACTTCTGTGCTGCTGCTGGTGACAGCGCTGCCTTCAGAGCTGGGTGGCTGGAGACTGGCAGCTATTGACTGGGAGCCCACAGGTATCCAGGCTATGAATTGCCAGAGCTAGAGTTGCTGGGGCTGATCCATGGCAAGCCCCATCACTAATTAAGTCCTGAGTAAAGATGCCAGGAGCCACCACTGTGAAGGCTTGCCACCAGAGCCAAGTAAGACATCTACTGTTGTTAGGGTTTGTAGGCACTGGCCCTAACTTGCTTGGTAGATGGTGATCAGTTGACCTTTCACTAGACTGGATAGGACAAGGACATAAATTGAAATCGGAAGATAATCTAGTTCTGGAAGCTGTTTTAAGTACACATAAGAAAGTATTTAAAGATGGGCACTTTAAAAGGTACTACTGCTAAACTCTATGTAAATCCAAATGCCATGTCTTGTTATTTCAAACCCAGATCTGTACTCTTTGCCATGAAACAAATTTGAAATTGAGTTAAAAAGGCTACAGGCAACTGGTATTATTGAACCTGTGAAATTTCTGAATGGGCTGCACCAACAGTTCCAGTGTTGAAGCTGGATGGCTTTGTATGCATATGTGGTGTCTATAAGCTGACTGTAAATAGGATCACAATTAGAATATTAAGTTCCAAAAACTGAGGATCAATTTGCAATTTTAGCAGCAGGGGAATTGTTAACAAATTTAGACATGAGCCATGCCTACCAACAGCTCATTCTGGAAGATGATTCCAAGCAATATTTCACTGTAAATACTCACAAAGGACTGTTTAAATACAATCAGTTACCTCTCAGTGTGCCCTCAGCTCCTGTTACTCTCCAAAGTACCACAGAAAAATTAATTAAAAGAATTGCAAATCTGGCAGTACAGTAGAACCTCAGAGTTACAAACATCTCAGGAATGGAGATTGTATGCAATTCTGAAATGTTCACAACTCTGAACAAAACATTGTGGTTGTTCTTCCAAAAGTTTAGAACTGAACATTGACTTAATTCAGTTTTGAAACTTTACTGTGGAGAAGAAAAATGCTGCTTTCGCTTTTTTTTTTAGTAGTTTACATTTAACACACTACTGTACAGTATTTCCTTTTGGGGGTGGGCGGGGGTGTCTCTGCTGCTGCCTGATGGAATACATCTGGTTCCAAATGAGGCGTGTGGTTAGCTGGTCAGTTCATAACTCTGGTGTTCGTAACTCTGAGATTCTACTGTATATCTGGATGATGTACTAATCACAGGTACCACCGTCACAGAACATTTACAAAATTTAGCAGACGTGTTAAATAGGCTAAAGGAAGCAGGTCTGCTCCCAAAAAAGGAATGTGTTCCTTCCTGGAGCATTAAGTGATATACTTGAGACAAAAAGTGGATACTCAGCAAGGACGTGAGTGAGAGATAGAGTAAAAGCAATTGGGGATTGTCATAAACAGATAGCTAAGGGTTAATGTCTCTTTCACCTGGAGCACCTGACCAGAGGACCAATCAGGAAACCGGATTTTTTCAACTTTGGGTGGAGGGAATTGTGTGTCTGGGGTCTTTGTTTTCTGGCTGCCTGCTTTCTCTGAGCTTTGGAGAAGTAGTTCTGTTTTCTAATCTTCTCTTTCTAAGTGTAAGGACAAAGAGATCAGATAGTAAGTTATATTCATGCAAATACCAAAGAAAAGAAACCATATAAGTGCTGGAGTGCTTTGATTTGTATTCTTTTTGAATAAGGCTGTTTATTCAATATTCTTTTAAGAAATTGCCCTGTATTGTGTCATCTTAATACAGAGAGACCATTTGTATTTTTTCTTTCTTTTTATATAAAGCTTTCTTTTAAGACCTGTTGGAGTTTTCTTTACTTCAGGGAAATTGAGTCTGTACTCACCAGAGAATTTGTGGGAGAAAGAAATCAGGGGAGATCTGTGTGTGTTGAATTTGCTAGCCTGATTTTGCATTTCCTCTGGGTAAAGAGGAAAGTGCTTTTGTTTCCAGGACTGGAAACGGAGAGGAAGAGTCACTCTGTTTGGATTCACAGAGCTTGTGTCTGTGTATCTCTCCAGGAGCACCTGGAGCGGGGAAGGGAAAAAGGATTATTTCCCTTTGTTGTGAGACTCAAGGGATTTGGGTCTTGGGGTCCCCAGGGAAGGTTTTTCAGTGGGACCAGAGTGCCCCAAAACACTCTAATTTTTTGGGTGGTGGCAGCAAGTACCAGGTCCAAGCTGGTGACTAAGCTTGGAGGTTTTCATGCTAACCCCCATATTTTGGACGCTAAGGTCCAAATCTGGGACTAAGGTTATGATATGGTGTAGCAGCGGGTGGGATCTAGACAGAATCCAGAAGCCAGTAGGAAGATTATATTTTTCTTTTCTCTGCTAAGGGCTTTTTAGCAGAGAGAAACAGTTTGGTTTTAAAAGGGAACCAGAGAGAATTTTTTTTTCTGCTCTCTCTGGCAGTTTGTGGCTTGCATGTTAAGCAAGAAGTCGTTAAGGGCTATCACGAGTCTTTTGTCACACAATAGCACTCCCATTGAGAGTCATACCAGCACTATATACATGCAAATAAAGTGGTTTTTCAGGTTTACTTAACATTGAAGATTAGCTAAAGGCACTGTTGCTAGGCAGACTTCAGGAGGCAACAGAGCCTGCAGTTCAGAAGAGAAACACCGGAGGGCACCCCAACACAAGAAAACAGGAACCATGTCTACCAAGACAAAAATGGCGGCTGAAGAGCACTTCAGAGAAGCTGAACACAGGCGAGAGATGGAAAAACACAAACAGGAACTAGAAATAAAACAAAAAGAGATGGAGATGAAAGAGAAGAACAAATCAAAGAGGCAGCACACAAAAGAAAACTAGAAGAAGAAGAGGTGGCCCACCGAAGGAAACAAGCAGAAGAAGAGTTGGCCCACAGAAGGAAGCACGAAGAAGAGGCAGCCCACAGAAGACAGATAGAACTCCAGAGGGAAGCCCACCAACAGGCCATGGAATTAGAAAAGGCTAAGCAACAGACTCCAGCCAATCCTAACAACCCATCGCCCATTATTGCTCCACAGCACAGGAAATTTCCCACCTACAAGGCAGGTGATGACACCGAGGCCTTCTTGGAAAATTTTGAAAGAGCCTGTCTTGGGTCCAGCATCCCCGAAGACCAGTACATGGTAGAATTAAGGCCACAACTCAGTGGACCTTTAGCAGAGGTGGCAGCTGAAATGCCTAAGCAGCAAATGAATGACTATAAACTTTTTCAAACCAAGGCCAGATACAGAATGGGGATAACCCCAGATCATGCCCGTCGGCGTTTCAGAACCCAAAAGTGGAAACCAGAGGTGTCATTTCCCAAACACGCCTACTACATTGCAAAAAACTATGAGGCCTGGATAACAGGAAACAACATTCAAACCTTGGAAGAACTGAACCTCCTCATACAAATGGAGCAGTTCTTGGATGGTGTTCCTGAAGACATCACACGGTACATACAAGATGGAAATCCCAAAGATATCGCTGAGGCGGGGGAGATTGGAGCCAAATGGATGGAACTGGCAGAAAGCAAGAAAGCTACTGTCAAGGGGAACGATTACCACAGGGGGCACACAGACCATAAACCCTACAACCGAGGACAGCCAAAGACCCCACCTACCACCCAAGTAAAGCCACAGATACCCTACCCTTCAACCTCACCAGTCTCCAGTAACTCACCTCGGCCCAGTGACCCATCAGATGGAAGATGCTTTAAGTGTAATGAACTGGGACATATCAAGGCCAACTGTCCCAAGAACACCATGCGAGTGCAATTCATTACACCACCATCACCCCAAAGATCCCCAGGCCCAGATGCCTCTCAAATACCCTTGGAGCGAAGGGAAAAGTTGAGAGTGGGCGGAAAGAAGGTTACTGCGTGGAGAGACACGGGGGCACAAGTGTCAGCTATCCACCAATCCTTCGTAGACCCCAAATTCATCAACCCAAAGGCCAAAGTTACAATTTACCCCTTCATGTCACAAGCTGTAGACTTGCCTACAGCTGAACTGCCTGTCCAGTACAAAGGCTGGTCAGGAATGTGGACTTTTGCCGTCTGTGACAATTATCCTATCCCCATGCTACTGGGGGAAGACTTGGCCAACCAGGTGAGGCGGGCCAAGAGAGTGGGAATGGTTACACGTAGCCAAACCAGGCAAGCTTCCAGACCCATTCCTGTTCCTGAGCCGTCCACAGAGGCCCCGTCTGTGTTACCTGAGACCCAGACAGAGGTAGTGGACCCGGATTCCATGCCTATCACTGAAACAGCCACAGCATCTCCAGTCCCAGGCCCGGAACTGGAACAGCAACCAGCACCAGCAAGTGCAACCACATCTTCAAACTCAACGCCAGAGGGCGACAGCGAGCCAGAACTGGCAGAAGCAACAGACAGCCATACCCAAAAGGCTCAGCCAGAGCCTGAAATAACCTCAGGTGCACCAGCGGAGAGCAGTTCACCAGCAACGGAAACAACCCCATCACCTACATCGCTTCCAGAGGGACCAAGCCCAAGTCCACAGTCTGAGGAAGAACTGGTGACCCCAGCCTCAAGGGAACAGTTCCAGGCTGAGCAGGAAGCGGATGACAGCCTTCAGAAAGCTTGGGCGGCGGCACGGAGCACCCCACCGCCTCTCAGCTCTTCTAATCGATCCCAGTTTGTTATAGACCAAGGACTTTTATACAAGGAAATTATTTCTGGTGGACACCGGGAAGAATGGCAGCCGCAAAAACAGTTGGTGGTTCCAACTAAGTACCGGGAAAAGCTCTTAAGCTTAGCCCATGATCATCCCAGTGGCCATGCTGGGGTGAACAGAACCAAGGACCGGTTGGGGAAGTCCTTCCACTGGGAGGGGATGGGCAAGGATGTTGCCAAGTATGTCCAGTCTTGTGAGGTATGCCAAAGAGTGGGAAATCCTCAAGACCAGGTCAAGGCCCCTCTCCAGCCACTCCCCATAATTGAGGTCCCATTTCAGCGAGTAGCTGTGGATATTCTGGGCCCTTTCCCAAAAAAGACGCCCAGAGGAAAGCAGTACGTACTGACTTTAGTGGACTTTGCTACCCGATGGCCAGAAGCAGTAGCTCTAGGCAACACCAGGGCTAACACTGTGTGCCTGGCCCTAACAGACATCTTTGCCAGGGTAGGTTGGCCCTCTGACATCCTTACAGATTCAGGGTCTAATTTCCTGGCAGGGACCATGGAAAAACTGTGGGAAACTCATGGGGTGAATCACTTGGTTGCCACCCCGTACCACCATCAAACCAATGGCCTGGTGGAAAGGTTCAATGGAACTTTGGGGGCCATGATACGAAAATTCATCAACGAATTCTCCAATAATTGGGACCTAGTGTTGCAGCAGTTGCTGTTTGCCTACAGGGCTGTACCACATCCCAGTTTAGGGTTTTCACCATTTAAACTTGTGTATGGTCACGAGGTTAAGGGGCCATTACAGTTGGTGAAGCAGCAATGGGAGGGGTTTACGCCTTCTCCAGGAACTAACATTCTGGACTTTGTAAGCAACCTACAAAGCACCCTCCAACACGCTTTAGCCCTTGCTAAAAAAAACCTAAAGGATGCTCAGAAAGAGCAAAAGGCCTGATATGACAGACATGCCAGAGAACGTTCTTTCAGGGTAGGAGACCAGGTTATGGTCTTGAAGACGCAACAGGCCCATAAGATGGAAGCATCATGGAAAGGGCCATTCACGGTCCAAGAGCGCCTGGGAACTGTAACCTACCTCATAGCTTTTCCCAATTCCTCACTAAAGCCTAAAGTGTACCATGTTAATTCTCTCAAGCCTTTATTCCAGAGATTTACAGGTTTGTCAGTTTACAGTCCAGGGAGATGAGGCTGAGTGGCCTGACGGTGTCTACTATGACGGGAAAAAAGACGGTGGCGTGGAAGAGGTGAACCTCTCAACCACCCTGGAATGTCTGCAGCGGCAACAAATTAAGGAGCTGTGCACTAGCTTCGCCCCATTTTTCTCAGCCACCCCAGGACGGACTGAACGGGCATACCACTCCATTGATACAGGTAATGCTCACCCAATCAGAACCCCACCCTACCGGGTGTCTCCTCATGCCCAAGCTGCTATAGAACGGGAGATCCAGAACATGCTACAGATGGGTATAATCCGCTCATCTACCAGTGCATGGGCATCTCCAGTGGTTCTGGTACCCAAACCAGATGGGGAAATACGCTTTTGCGTGGACTACCGTAAGCTAAATGCGGTAACTCGTCCGGACAACTATCCAATGCCACGCACTGATGAGCTATTGGAGAAGTTGGGACGTGCCCAGTTCATCTCTACAACAGACTTAACCAAGGGGTACTGGCAAGTACCGCTAGATGAACCTGCCAAGGAGAGGTCCGCATTCGTCACCCATGCGGGGGTGTATGAATTCAATGTCCTTCCTTTCGGCCTTCGAAATGCACCCGCCACCTTCCAGAGGCTGGTAGATGGTCTACTAGCTGGACTGGGAAAATTTGCAGTTGCCTACCTCGATGATGTGGCCATTTTTTCAGACTCCTGGCCCGAACACCTACTACACCTGGAAAAGGTCTTTCAGTGCATCAGGCAGGCAGGACTAACTGTTAAGGCCAAAAAGTGTCAAATAGGCCAAAACAGAGTGACTTACCTGGGGCACCAGGTGGGCCGAGGAACCATAAACCCCCTACAGGCCAAGGTGGATGCTATCCAAAAGTGGCCTGTCCCAAGGTCAAAGAAACAGGTCCAATCCTTCTTAGGCTTGGCCGGATACTACAGGCGATTTGTACCACACTACAGCCAAATCGCTGCCCCATTGACCGGGCGTGTCATAAACAGATAGCTAAGGGTTAATGTCTCTTTCACCTGGAGCACCTGACCAGAGGACCAATCAGGAAACCGGATTTTTTCAACTTTGGGTGGAGGGAATTGTGTGTCTGGGGTCTTTGTTTTCTGGCTGCCTGCTTTCTCTGAGCTTTGGAGAAGTAGTTCTGTTTTCTAATCTTCTCTTTCTAAGTGTAAGGACAAAGAGATCAGATAGTAAGTTATATGGTTTCTTTCTTTGGTATTTGCATGAATATAAGTGCTGGAGTGCTTTGATTTGTATTCTTTTTGAATAAGGCTGTTTATTCAATATTCTTTTAAGAAATTGCCCTGTATTGTGTCATCTTAATACAGAGAGACCATTTGTATTTTTTCTTTCTTTTTATATAAAGCTTTCTTTTAAGACCTGTTGGAGTTTTCTTTACTTCAGGGAAATTGAGTCTGTACTCACCAGGGAATTGGTGGGAGGAAGAAATCAGGGGAGATCTGTATGTGTTGAATTTGCTAGCCTGATTTTGCATTTCCTCTGGTTAAAGAGGAAAGTGCTTTTGTTTCCAGGACTGGAAACGGAGAGGAAGAGTCACTCTGTTTGGATTCACAGAGCTTGTGTCTGTGTATCTCTCCAGGAGCACCTGGAGCGGGGAAGGGAAAAAGGATTATTTCCCTTTGTTGTGAGACTCAAGGGATTTGGGTCTTGGGGTCCCCAGGGAAGGTTTTTCAGTGGGACCAGAGTGCCCCAAAACACTCTAATTTTTTGGGTGGTGGCAGCAAGTACCAGGTCCAAGCTGGTGACTAAGCTTGGAGGTTTTCATGCTAACCCCCATATTTTGGACGCTAAGGTCCAAATCTGGGACTAAGGTTATGATAGGGATGCCCCAGCACTTGGGAATATTTCAGAGCTGAAGACTTATTTAGGCTTGCTTAATTACTACTGTAAAAGTTTTTGCCAAACTTATCAATGTTTCTAATGACTCTATATATGTTACTTTTAGAGGGGTTAAATAGTACTGGAAATCAGATCAGGAACAAACGCTGCATGATTCTAAACTATTGCTACAATTGCTGACAAAGAACTAATATTGACTTGTGATGGATCACCTTATGCAATTGGAGCCGTTTTAGCTCACCAAATGGAAGATGGGTCAGAGAAACCAACTGGATTTGTATCCAAGACTCTGTCTTGTGCTGAACATTATTCAAAGCTAGATTGAGAAGGCTTAGCTGTTATCTTTGGGGTTCAGAAGTTTACATTTATTTATATATATATATATATATATATATATATATATATATATATATATATATATATATAGGTATATGTTTACAATCTGTACTCATCATAAACCCTATATCTCATTGTTTAATGAGATGAAAGCTATGCCACAGATAACGTCACCCAGGACCAGAGATGGGCCGTATGAGCCTATGACTCCTCCATTGTATAAAAAGCTGGTAAGAAGTTGAGAAATGCAGATGCTGTAAGTGGGCTGCCTTTACTGGAGACACATGAAAAAGACAAAAGTGAATAGAGAGTATGACTAACGGACTATCTCAATACACCTCTAGTCACAGAATTCTAGGTAAAATCATGGACTGTAAAGATTTAGTACTCACAAAAGTTAGAGAACTTGTGCTAAGGGCATGACCCCAGACCAAAGCTGATCAGGAGCTCAGACGATGCAGTAAATTTAGTAAAAGCAGCAGAGAGTCCGGTGGCACCTTATGTGAATTTCATGTGCAAGATTCTATAGTGTACTACAGGAGCCTGACTCATCACTCCAAAGCAAGGATGTGAAGTAATAATGGATGAACTCGATAAGACACACCCAGGTAACACTACAATGAAAGAGTTAGGCTGGAGTTGCATGTGGTGCCCAAAGATGGATACTGATAATGCGAACAATCCTATTCTACTTGGCAAGAGAGTCAAAAAGCTCCTACTGTTGCACCACTCCATCCTTGGTAGTGGCCAGATAAGCCTGGCAGGAGAGTACATATTGCTTATGTTGGACTATTTCTGGGAAAAATGTTTTTTAATACTAGCGGATGCACATTCCAAATGGGTAGACATCTATCCTATGAATACATCCATTAGAGAAACCATCATAGAAAAACTAAGGGCCAATTTTAGACTCTGTGTTTTACCTGAAATGCTTGTATCAGATATTGGAAGTTCTTTTACTAGCATTGAGTTCCAAAGATTTATGACTCAAAACACTATTTAATATGTTACATCAGTATCTTACCATCCATCATCAAATGGGTTATATTTACTTCCTGCTTAATATAATGACTGTTGGATATATTTTATGTTTTTGGTCTTTGTTGGGTGTCTCCAACTATCTCCCAAGTAAGTGGGGGTTACCTTGTGCTTAGAATGTTTCTTCCACACTGGCCTGGCAACCCTGCCAAGAAGGAGAAAGGTGTGTGTGTGTGTGTGTGTGTGTGTGTGTGTGTGTGTAAGCACTCATTTAAAGAGGGTATTAAAAGAACATGGAGTTACTCTAGAAATAAAAAGAACAGGAGTACTTGTGGCACCTTAGAGACTAACTACTTTATTTGAGCATAAGCTTTCGTGGGCTACAGCCCACTTCATCGGATGCATAGAATGGAACACAAAGAAAGAAGATATTTATACGTACAGAGAACATGAAAAGGTCGAAGTAGCCATACCAACTGTAAGAGGCCAATCAATTGAGATGAGCTATCAACAGCAGGAGAAAAAAAACTTTTGAAGTGATAAGTGAGATGTCCCATGAAAGGTGTGAGGAGAACTTAACATGGGAAAATAGATTCAATTAGTGTAAATGACCCAATGATTCCCAGTTTCTGTTTAAACCTAAGTTAATTGTATCTAATTTGCATATTACTTCAAGTTTGGCAGTCTCTCTTTGGAATCTGTTTTTGAAGTTTTTTTGTTGCAAAATTGCCACCTTCAAGTCTGTCACTGAGTGGTTAGAAAGGTTGAAGTGTTCTCCCACTGGTTTTTGAATGTTATGATTCCTGATGTCAGATATTTGTCCTTTATTCTTTTGCATAGAGATTGTCCAGTTTGGCCAATGTATATGGCAGAGGGGCATTGCTGGCACATGATGGCATATATCACATTGGTAGATATGCAGGTGAACGAGCCCCTGGTGGCGTGGCTGATGTGATTAGGTCCTATGATGGTGTCACTTGAATAGGTATGTGGACAGAGTTGGCATTGGGCTTTATTGCAAGGATAGGTTCCTGGGTTAGTGTTTATGTTGTATGGTGTGCGGTTGCTGGTGAGTATTTGCTTCAGGTTGGGGTGACAAAAGTTACCTATTTAATTGTCGAGTAACACTGCAGTCAATCAGAGGCCTGTCCCGAGCAGCAATGTTAATGGGAAGGAAATGAAGGTGAAGGTTAGACCTTATGCATACATACTTAATGGGAAAAATACATCAGAAACAATGGAAGCAAAAGCAACAACATGACAAACATGCTAATGAATGTAGTTTTACTATTGGCAAAGCTCTATACTAAAAACTCTGGTTTGGGTCTCAGTTAGATGCCAGCTATCATCCAATATATTACAGGACCAATCTCCTACATGGTGATTCTAGGGATATCAAAGTCGTGCACCAAGATATGGATCAGCTGAGAAAACGGATTGTGGTAAGCTCTGGAGAGCAAGAATGGAATTGCCTCTGGAAAATGCCCAGTTAAGTTCTGTGCTAGTTTCTGGAAGTCTGAAGCGGCATCAACCTGCAACAAGATCAACTACTACAGACAGCCCTCATGGACAGACTGTGCAAGTTCCCATCACAGAATGGCAGGTTTGAATCAAAAGCTGTTCCTGAAAATGCAGTAATGATGGTGGAATTACCTTTTTCATTGCTTGAATTGAGGCATTCTGTACATGAAAAAAGTCCACCTACATACTGCAAATATTATACAGTGTAATAGTGATTGAGTGCCTATTTCTTTATTATTATTTGCCATTTGAAATGCATTACTAATTATTATTATTCATTTTGTAATTAGTATAGTACATATTTTAAAGTGTGTGTGTGTGGGGGGACACAATGTTATGAGTCTTCTGAACCAGCCCCTGGGGAGGGCAGATAGTTGAACAAGGAAATGTGTGCTTGTCTAACGTTTGTTGTTGTCGGCAATTGCTGGAAGTGGGAGGCCTGGAGAACCACTCCAGACATATGTGAGTGTTACCTGAATAAACACTGTAAATAAAAAAAGAAGCTACCACACTTGATTTTATGATGCAACAGCTAGATTTCTCTCTTTTTGAACTTGATGGTTTTCCTAATATCCCAGTAAATTCCTAGTGGTTGATCTGAGAATGCCATGAATTTAAGTGTTAGAAAATACTGATTTTGTTTGTGTAACTAGATGATGCTGGGAACAATGAACAAAATTCCCACTGTGCTGCATTTTAGTCAGATCAAAATGCGCCTGTCTCTCCAGTTCAATTGTATGTTTTGATTATCAGATAAACAGCTTGTTGGATTTTACACCCAAACAGAATAATAAATCAGAAACATCAGCTTCTGAAAAATGATTCCTAAAGCTAAGACTCTAGGGCATTGTTTATTACAACAATATTCTGCATACCTAGTTTAGAGTGTCAGGCTTGCCATTATAAACCACAAGTTATAAGGGTTTGTAGCTGAACAGCAAAATTCCTCCAAACTAAAATTCTAAAACTAAAAGGTGTCTGATGAGAGGAAATGGTCTATATGATTTGCTATCTTGGAAAAACAAAACAAAAAGGCCTTCCAGGATATTTCAGTTTAAAAAAAATATTTCTGTGACTGTAGAAACTGTTTCAATAAACCTTTTCACAAAAAGTTGTGACTTACTGCACATGGATTTATTTGGGTTTAGACCCCATTAGGAGTTGAGCATCTGAGTGCTAAAGACAAGCTCTCTTCTGTGAGCTGTTTTCAGGTAAACCTGCAGCTTTGGGGCAAGTAATTCAGACCCTGGGTCTTTGTTAGAGCAGACGGGAGTGTCTGGCTCAGTAAGACAGGGTGCTGGAGTCCTGAGCTGGCAGGGAAAGCAGGGGCGGGGGTAGTCTTTGCCCATCGGGTGGCAGCTCCCAGGGGGGTTTCTGTGATCCAACCCATCACATACGCATGCTGAGGCTTTTAATGAAATGATCAGATTCAAATTTTAACAATGTGAAATTGGCTTTTGGGGTTGTCCACGTACTCCAGTTTCAGTGGACGCGCCATGTCAGGTGTGCTTCCACCTGATGCTGACAATGGAACTGAAATGAATGCTGTCTGATTTCATGTGCATTGAGTCTCCAGCCAGCCATGTTGCTATAGTTCATTTTCCATTGGAGTCTTTTCTTTGGTGGAATAGTAATTCGCAGTCTTATCACTATGGTTATAGCTAACCGTAAATTAAGGATATTGTATCTGTAGCTAGAAAGTCTTGGAGGGCAGGGGGTACTTAACTTGATCCCTTTCACCCCACTCTTTTCTGTGTCCATATTAGGACTAAGTGTCTTCTGAGAGCTTTTGAACTAAAAGTTGTAATCATGAGCGATAGAACTTCTCAGACCATAGTGAAATATCTGGCTTTTTGTCCATGCTGTCTGGAGGGTTTCTTTTCCTTCAAAGTCTAACTATTTTTAATACAGTGGATCGCTGGATTGTGTTTGTTATCAAGTTTCTGGGTGAGTGCTTGTGACTTCTTTCTACGTGCAGAAACTTGTAAGTAGAGTTTGTTCTTAAGCATAGTGTTTTTAAAACCCAGTGTGTGATTTTTGCTCTTTTTCAGGGAGACCATAAGTTCTGTTTTCTGGATCATCACAGTTTATCGCTCCTTTTCTCTACAGATCAGGAATGTGATGGCTTTGACCTGAACTAGACACTTGTCATCCTCCCCTGCATGTTGGTCTACCCTCTCCTATTCAGGGTTTAAATGACATGACCAGCTCTTTAAGACAAGAGATGATGTTTTTAGGAGATGTCACTGTATCTTTAAGATAAAAATGTTGGCCTTGTCTACACTGCCGCTTTAGAGTGCTGAAACTTTCTCGCTCAGGGGTGTGAAAAAACACCCCCCTGCGCGATGCAAGTTTCAGCTCTGTAAAGAGACAGTGCAGATAGTGCTACGGTGCTGGGAGCCATGCTCCCAGTGCTGGTAACTACGCCCCTCGTGGGGATGGTTGTTTTTTTTACAGCGCTTTAAGGTTGGGAGTGAAGACAGACCCACTGTGGTTTTGATCACTTTCTGCTCCTTTGTTGTTTTTTGCTTGAAGAAAAACATTGACTAATGCAGGAGCTTTTTCATTTGAAGCAGTGCTGCTTGCTCAGCCAGAGACACTATGTGCATTTTTGCAAAGTGAAGAGGCAGTTGCCAAGTTGTTCTTGCTGTTTCTTGCTTTCATCCATTTTCAGAGCTGCTGGAGAGACTGCTGTCAGCTCTGCCTGGCGGCTGCTCCTGCTGGATGACATTATTTGATAAGCTGCAGAATCTGTTTTGGGGGCAAACGAAAAGATTTCTCAGGCTGAAGGAGCAGTTTTCACCTCCATGGCAGGAAGAGCTTTTCTCCTGTGCAGTCATGTTATAAGCAACAGGAACAGTAGGTCTCACAAGACAGGTAATAGATAGGAGAGGGCCCCTTTCCTTTTACAGAAGCTGTGCTGCGTCCTCCTAGCATTCGTGTTCATTTAACCATCTTAAACTAAGCCATGTCTATGCTAGCGAGCGGACAGTGGCAGAGCTGTACCGATGCAGCTGTGCTGCTGTACGATAGCTCATGTAGTCATTCTGTGCCGATGGGCGAGACTTTTCCCGGCGACATAGTAAAATCACCGCAATGAGTGGCAGTAGCTATGTTGGCAGGAGAGACTCTCACACCAACATAACGCTGTGCACACTACCACCCTGAGCGACATACATTTTGCTGGCAGTGGTAGTGTAAACATGGTCTAAATAGTATGTCAACTAATTTACCTGGCACAGAGGAAAGACTCACTCCCCTTCGTAGAACAGAGGTTCCTGTCTCCAGTGTGTACTGTGATGCCTTTGCTACAATTTAAGAAACTGAAGTTCAAATACCAGAGGCCACTTATTATAAGGGACTAACGGCTGTAGTTCCCAACAGTAATGTCAGAAGGCGCTTGCCCACTGTAAATACTGTGGAGTATGGCTAAATGTGCTGCAGGGTACGGTATCAACTGCTGTCATTGGGGGTTTCCTAGCCCTCCAGCACATACACTGAGGGTCTTCTGAGGGAGGAGGTGCTGCCTGGGACATACATGCTTCTGCAGAATTAATTCAGCTCAGCAGCCGTCAGACACATGCACATATCCTGCTTGTTGCGCCCACAGACTTTCCTTTCTGTTTCTCTAGCTCCAACAGCAGTTAGTAGAGATTTCTGGCCTGAGGGTTAAGGGAGGCTGCTGAGCTTGGTGGGGGTGGGGTGAGGAAGGAGGAGGACATTTTCTGAGCCCGGGGATGGGCTTTCTGAACACTCTTGTTCGCTCTGTGGGGAGGGGAGGCTGATATTGGCTTTGTATGGGAAAGGGTCTTGAGCTCCAGGATGGCTCTGAGCTGTGGGCACAGGCTAAGTAGGAAGAGGCAGGGCTCTCAGCCTGGGACTCAGGGTTTGTGTCTGTGTATGCACGGTGGGGTGGGGGATGGCAGTTTATGAGCAAGTTGGGTTGATGGGTGCTCAGAGGCCTTGGGGAGGTTGAGGGAGGGGGTTGGATTTTGTACAGGAGAGAATGGGGGTCAAATGGTGAATGAAGCTATAGGTGAACTGGCAATGAGTCTGTTGGGGGGTGGAGAGGTTGGGCCTGGGGCGTGAACAGTGAAGGGCTAACAGGAGCAAACTGATTATCCCTGACTTGGCCTTCACTATATAGTGTCCCTGTCTTTCAGTCAGAAAAGGGATGGGAGAAGGCAGCTCTTGTTCCTCCTGCATCCTCATCAACCCGCCTTATTCCCACCAATATGGTTCCCAGCAGCACCTTGCCTAGCTTCCCAGTTTGAAAACATAATTTGCCAAAGTGCCGGGGTGCAGCAACATGCTACCTGCAGCCCTACTGCAGGGCATATTTTGGGCACCAGCCACCGCTAGACACAAGGAAGCAGTGTCACATTCTGGCAGCCACGCCATGTGAGACCTGGGCCTGGAAGCTCTTTGGGTGTGCTGAATCATTGCATGCCTAGCTCCCTTTCGCATCTGAGGCCTGGTCTACACTATGCGTTTAAACCGAATTTAGCAGCATTAAACCGATTTAACCCTGCACCCGTTCACACAACGAGGCCCTTTATATTGATATAAAGGGCTCTTTAAACCGGTTTCTGTACTCCTCCCCGACATGAGGAGTAGCACTGAAATCGGTATTGCCATGTCAGATTAGGGTTAGCGTGGCCGCAAATCGACGGTATTGGCCTCCGGGTGGTATCTCACAGTGCACCATTGTGACCGCTCTGGAAAGCAATCTGAACTCGGATGCACTGGCCAGGTAGACAGGAAAAGACCCGCGAACTTTTGAATTTCATTTCCTGTTTGCCCAGCGTGTGGAGCGCTGATCAGCATGGGTGGCGATGCAGTCCCAAATCCAAAAAGAGCTCCAGCATGGACTGTACAGGAAATACTGGATCTGATCGCTGTATGGGGAGACAAATCTGTTCTATCAGCGCTCCGTTACCGAAGACAAAATGACAAAGCATTTGAAAAAAATCTCCAGGCTATGATAGACAGAGGCCACAGCACAGTGCTGTGTGACAAGCATAACGGAAAGCCAAAGAATCAAATGGATGCTCATGGAGGGAGGGAGGGGGGACTGAGGACTCCAGCTATCCCACAGTCCCTGCAGTCTCTGAAAAGGATTTGCATTCTTGGTTGAGCTCCCAGTGCCTGAAGAGTCAAAAACATTTTCCCGAGTGTTTCAGGGTATATGTCGTCAATTTACACCCTTCCCTCCCAAAAAAAGCAAAGGGAAAAAAAAACTCATTTCTCGCCTTTTTTCAATGTCACCCTGCTGCATTCCGCTGGTAGACGGGGTGCTGCAGCGCTGAACACCAGCATCCCCTTCCCGGTAGATAGCAGTCATATTGTACCATCTGCCATGATCATCAGCCCGTGAGTGCTCCTGGCTGGCCTCGGTGAGGTTGGCCGGAAGGCGCCTGGGTAAAAATGGGAATGACTCCCTGTAACCCGGCGCAACTCATCCCCACGGCGCCTCCTACTGGTCGCTTTGGGAATTAGCTCAAATTTCAGCTCGGAGCACCCTCTGCAGGCCAGTGATCCGCCTTTCGGCTACTGGCCCCGTGTCCCTCCCTGGACCCCGGTGCCTCTTTTATGTGGGGTTCTGCCCCCTGGCAGTAACCCCTTCCTCTTTCTTAGGAGTTTCCCCTCCCTGGGAACCCCCCCACCCTCTATCTCCACTTCGCCTCAGTGTCTTGGTAACTGCCCAGTCATTGGCTAGCCACACACCCTGGAGCAGACTGCAGTATTAGCCTCTCTTCATCGGCAAAGGGGGTTGGACCTGGGTTGCACCCTGCAACGCCCAGTACCTCTTAGCCTTCTGCTAGGCTGCAGCCTGGGGCTTTCCAGGCAGGAGCTCCCCAGCTCCTCTGCCTTTCCCCAGCCCTGCTTCACCCTAGGTACCTTATTTGGTTCCCTGCAGCCAGGCCCTTCTCCTTCTGTGTTCAGAGAGAGACTATCTGGGCTCCTGGCTTCTCTGCCCTTATATAAGAGCCTGTTGCTCGGTTTGGGGCGTGGCCCCAGCTGCTGCCACTTCCCCAATCAGCCCAGCCTAAAAGGCTGCTTCCTCCAGCCCCCAGACCTTATCCAGGGGCTGTTTTAACCCCTTCAGGGCCGGAGCAGAGAGCCACTCTGCTACACTCCCGGTCATTCCCGGCAGATGGTACAGAATGGCTGGTAACCGTTCTCATCATAGCAACTGGAGGCTGAGCTTTATCAGCCCCCACCTTTCATGTCTAAAGAAAAGATTCTGTAATGCCTGGACTATCACAGCAGCTGGAGACTGCCTCCCTCTCATTTTATCTCACTAAAAAGTCAGTGTTTCTTATTCCTGCATTCTTTATTACTTCATCACACAAATGGGGGACACTGCCATGGTAGCCCAGGAGGGTTGGGGGAGGAGGGAAGGAACTGGTGGGGTTGCTGCAGGGGCACCCCCTAGAATGGCATGCAGCTCATCATTTCTGCAGGATTTCTGGGGCTCTGACACGGAGCAGCTGTGCTCTCTGGTTCTCTAGTACACTTGCCCCATGTTCTAGGCAGGACTGACTCTATTTTTAGACAAAACATAACAAAGGGAATGACCTGGGGAGTCATTCCCATTTTTGTCCATGCAACCCCGGCCGACCTCAGCGAGGCCAGCCAGGAGCACCCATGACTGCAGCAGACGGTACAGAACGACTGATAACCGTCATCTCATCGCCAGTTTACAATGGCATGGCAGACAGTGCAATAGGGATGGTAACCATCTGCTACCTTGCAAAGGCAAATGAATGCTGCTGTGTAGCACTGCAGTATTGTATCTGTCAGCAGCATCCAGTACACATATGGTGACAGTGACAAGGCAAAACGGGCTCCATGGTTGCCATGCTATGGTGTCTGCTAGGGCAATCCAGGGAAAAATGGTGCAAAATGATTGTCTGCCGTTGCTTTCACGGAGGAAGGATTGAGTGACAACATTTACCCAGAATCACCCGCGACACTGTTTTTGCATTGGGATCTCAACTCAGAATTCCAATGGGCGGGAGAGACTGCGGGAACTATGGGATAGCTATCCACAGTGCAACGCTCCGGAAATCGACGCTAGCCTCGGTACATGGACGCACACTGCCGAATTAATGTGCTTAGTGTGGCCGCGTGCACTCAACTTTATACAATCTGTTTTACAAAACCGGTTTATGTAAAATCGGAATAATCCCATAGGATAGACATACCCTCACACCCCAGCCGGTGGTGCTACCTTTGGCGACTCTGTTGGTGGCCTGTGGGGTTCCTAGGAGAGGGGAGGTAGCTGCCACCTTGCAGAATGGACTCAGCTGTGCCCTCTGACAAGAACTGCCTTTGAGTAAATTTGACTCAGTATTAGTTTCCTTACAGAATTACAAATAAGGAGCTGGTCCTATTGGCATCCAGCGGGGGTGGGCGGGTGAAGCCCGCCCACTTCTAAAGGGCCTCCCCCCAGCCTAAGGGGAGGACCCACAGGTCTGGGACACCAAATAATTACGGGGGACAACTAATGAAAAAAACAGGATCGGGAGTGAGGTCATAGGGCTAAACGAAGGGAACCCGATGGGGACACCGAGCAGAGAACCCTGGACAACGCCCACTGCTCCTCGAAGACGTCAAGGGAGCCAGTGGACGCCGCCCAGAGGAACTCTGCCCGGATGCATGAGCAGACGGAGGAACGGAAATAGGCACTACAGTCGCAGGAAATCCCGTCGGCCAACCTCCTCTCCCTGGTGTTGTAGATGGCCAGTTTGGCCAGGGCCAAGAGGAGGTTGAGAAGGAGATCCCGCGACTTCGTGGGGCCACGGATGGGGAGCGTGTAGATAAAAAGGTGAGGGGAAAAGTGCAACCAAAAACGCAGGAAAATATTCAGGAGGAGCCGGAACAGGGGCTGCAAATAAGGAGCTGGTGCTGGTGCAATACACTGGAATTGCTCCTTCATCCCTGTAGTGTCTTCCAGGTCACTATCCTGGGTCACTTGTCCTGCTTGTGCCCTTCTGCTGCTTCCTATCCCTGCCATTATCACTCCTGGGCTCTGCAGCAGCATGCCCATCTAGTTCAAGTTGAACTGACGCAGCCGAATGACATACCCCTCTACCCTCGGGAGCCAAAAAGTCTTACCGCGTTATAGGTGAAACTGCGTTATATCGGGGTAGTGGCGGGGTAGCAGTGGCAGGGCTCTGATGGTGATCTAAAGGGCCCAGGGCTCCCTGCAGCAGCCAGAGCTCTGAGCCCTTTAAAGCACTGCCCAAGCCCCACTGCTGGAGCCCTGCAGTATTATCTGCCTGAGTTTCTCGTACCAGCGGTACTTTGGCTGTATTGTACACTGAGTTCCCATTTAACCAGAACGCTTTACCCCTTTCTGTGTGCATTCTTTTTTTACCATTTGGTCTATATGACCCAAGCTCAATCAGAATGGTATTTGCCAGGAAACCTATTTTTTGCTATCAGTCTCCTATCATCTAGGTTTATAAATCACTCAGTACACTGGCTTGAAGATTCTCCCCATTGCCACATAAACATGCTCTCTTGGTTACTCCCCTCCCCCCCGCCTTGGCTTACTATGCGCCCTGAAAACACATGGGGTAGCCCAGCCAACAGAAGAACCTAGTTTAGAACATGAACTCTATTGCCTGTGCACGAAGGGGCAGAGAGGTTTAACATATGCTTTCATGAAACAATTTTAGATTCTGCTTAAAATCAGCTCGTTCACTGAAGCAGAAATTGCCACAGTTTTATTACCTAGGTAGGTTTGCTTGCCTTCTAGTCTGAATAAATTTAGTTATAGGAAAAGGTGAAGCTGGGGTGGGGCCTCGGGGGAAGAGATGAAGCCAAAGTGTGGGGAGGTTCCAGTGCTTCTGCTGTAGTGTCTGTTTTTCAGACATTAGAAAGTTGGCAACCCTAGTCACTTTGGAGAGGGAAAGGGCCAAGCTGAGGGATCCTGCTTCCAGGTTCCCAGAGGCCAGTTCTCAGGGGGACCCTGCATGCCAGCCTGGGACTCACCAGCTCCCCACACAGTCAGTCCTGCCCTTTCTGTGGCTGGCTCCAGACTGCTCCAAAATGGCTTTCCCCCCTTCCAGGGCTCCCAGGGGATGGCATCTCACTTAGTGTTAGTCAGGTTAGCTCTTTTTTCTGGGCTTTCCCTTTTCAATCATTTGACTCTGTCCCCTTCTTTCTCTCAGACATGGCCCCTCTTCTGAGCAGGTGCCCTGCCAGCCTCCTTGGCTCTAAACAGTGACTCTCCACTCCCCTTCTGGGGGTTGCCTAGCAGACTCTGAGTCTGCCCTTGGTCCCCCTTCCTCCCAGGGACAGTGCTTCCCCCCTGAGTTTCATGCACACCAAGCCCCAGGAACCCTGATAAGCTCCTTGGGGGGTACAGATGTAAATGTTTAGAATGTCTAAATTGGTCCCTCACAGTTTCTAGTCTCTTTGGTGGACAGTCCAAAGAAAGGTTTGTGAGAGGGATATAGACAAGGTTCTAAACTTCAGGCATAGTTACAACCAGGGATGAAGCAAGTAGGTCTGTTGTATCTTGGTACACGTGCACTCAGTTAGACTATTAGCGTGCATTTTTACTCTTCTGGATTATTACAAAGATGTATTGTGTTGTGATTCCCTCCTTCTCCAGAGTTTGGTTTGCTGCTCCTTTAGGGATGGGAGGCAATGGACTCATCAAGCTACACAAAGTTAGATTTTGTATATTTTATTCATAAAAACAGATTTGCAACAATTTTTTAAAAATTGATCTCATGCAGTATAAGGGTATACAAGAAATTTTTCATTTACATTTTCTTCTGGCAGTTCCAGTCTAGTTTAAAGCATTTGTGCACTAACATCATTGGAAAATGCCATTGGGGCACAGTCTCTTCATAAATTTACAGTACTGTTTTGCTGCAGTATAAAAGAACAGAAACATTAAATAGCTATATTCACTTAGTGGGTCTTGTTATGCTGCAGGAAATTAAAAAAAATGTCATGGAAGAAACTACAGTATCATTGAGACAAAGAATGTACTGCATGGTTTAAACCTAATAAACGGCACACAGTCAGTATTCACAAAGTTACAGACACACACACACTCACCTCCATCAGGCCAATACTTTTGAGTTTTTCCTGCTATGTTGGATTAATATTTCTACAGCGATGTTTGTGTATACATTATATACAATATTGTCCTTTTCTCGTTTACAAATTAACAGATTCCTTTAAAAATAAACCAGGCTCTGATTAAATTAATAAAGCAAGAGAATACTGTCAACACACATTGAGTGACAACATCAATGCTTAAACAGAGTCATGAATTCTATTTTACCTGTGTTATACTTACACGTTTTTGTTCTAAAAGCTACAGGTACCTCCATAATCTCTCCTACTGTATGTGCCAAGTGAAATATTTTGTGATGCTCCCACTGGAAGATTTATATTTATGGTTATTTTTGGCTACGTGGTGAAGATTTTTGCTTGTTTGTCAAAGCTGCAATTAAGTCCCTCTGTTAATGAGCCTCCTCCACTGTGCAGATACTGAAAGCTGCTCTTTAGTCATCTCTGGTCTGGGAGCATTTGTGGAATATTCACTTCAGAATGTGTGAGGTGGGCAGGCATTGGTTAAATACACTTAGGGTGACCAGATGTCCCAATTTTATAGGGATAGCCCCAATATTTAGGGCTTTGTCTTATATAGGCGCCTATTACCCCCCACGCTCTGTCCCGATTTTTCACACTTGCTGTCTGGTCACCCTAAAGACACTGAGTGCATCCTGAGGCACCACTGCTATTTTTAGCTAGACAATATTTTTATTTGGTTTAAGAAAATCACTGGTCTTAACAACTGACGAGGCTGTGATACATCACACTGCCAATACACTGGGGAATAGGCTAGGATTAGGCCTCACTTATAGTCCATGAGAATGTCTCTAAGATTGGTTCAGCTAGACCAGGGGTTCTAAAACTCAGGGTTGGCACCCCTCAGAGGGTTGCAAGGTTATTACATGGGGTGTCGTGAGCTGTCAACCTCCACCCCAAACCCCGCTTACCTCCAGCATTTATAATGGTGTTAAATATATAAAAAAGTGTGTTTCATTTATTAGGGGGGTCACACTCAGAGGCATGCTGTATGAAAGGGGTTGCCAGTAAAAAAGTTTGAGACCCACTGAGCTAGAACATCTTACAATTATAATACCTTAGAATAACTTTGCTTAGGGGTATGCAGCTAAGGTATGTGCTCAAATATGAAAAACGATCAGCCCCTATCAACAGAGAGATTAAAATTCATGCTTTTCCCACACCTTTATTTTTCATATTCAAACAAAATATTCTATAGGCAAACTTGGTTTATACCATCTATTACCAGTTACAACTGTCACACACGCAGGTACCAAGCAAAGGTAGTGTATATTATTGTCTATGCACTCTGCAGAATTTGCCTGCAGCCGCAAGGTGCTGTGCCCTGTTCCCCCACCCACCCCGTGTACTAAATTAATATGATTGTAATTATGTGTGGCATAATTCAAACAAACTGTGAAAATCAATCCATCCTGTGACATTAAGACTTTACTACCCATCCATCCTCAGCTTCTTGAGTTAGCAGCCCTAGGACTTTTTCTGCCAGCTTTGAATATTACGGTTGGTTGTGTTTATTTTGAAAGAGAGGCAGAAACTCTGTCAAAATGAAGTCCCTGATGGTCAGCATGGGAACCTGGCAAACACCACAGCTACTCCCTGGAGAACTGTAAAGAGTTCTGCCTCAGAACAGCAACTCTGTGGCTGGTAACACCTCAGGGCTGTTGCTACAACCTCTGCTTCTGCCCTACGTATAGTTTTTAGTTACAAGGGGACCCTGCTATTAGCAACACAGAGTCTAAATCACACTTCAGGAATCATTTCTCAAAATCCCCCTTCCCACTGAAAATCCTCTCTGAAATGAAAACAAGCAAAGACTAACCAGTGCAGAATGCTTCCAACAATTTAACACAACTTTTGTAAAATGAAGTGTATCTATTTCAATAAATGTTATAGCTCTACCATTTTATTTTTCTTACACGGACAGCATATAGTTCCATGTTTTCAGCAGCCGTGTAACAGTGACAGTTGAGTGGTTTTTTTTTTAATTGTCTCATTTTTTGCAAGATTCGTATTTCCCAGCCTCCTTGTTGCTAGTAGAAATTTGGGAAGAAATATTTTCAGTGACTTCTTTGTGAAGAAATAAAAGCTCCATGAATAAGGCTACAGATCAAACTCTAGGTATCTCTTGCTCTCGTCTTTCCACATGAGTTACACTGGTACTCCCATGATGATGGCCTTAGCACTAGTTCCTCTGTGGGGTAAGAGCAAATAGTATGTTTATAGCAGAGTTCTACGTCTGATACTCAGTCCAGTCATTAAGAACTTAAAAGCAGTTCAGGAAGCTCTGATCTCCCATTTCTACAGGCCAGAAACCATCACTCGAAAAGATGGTGGCACGTGTCTGTGCCGAGGACTGGCACTGGGGCTTACACATGGACTGGCACAGCTAGCGTCAACTCCTCCTATGGATGGCAAATAGGCATGGTGAAGAATGGGCAGTTGTAAAGACAATCGGCGTTGTATACTGTAGAGAGAGGGAAAAAAGAGATGTTAGCAGAAGAGGAAAATTGAATATATCAAATGCTTGATGTCTCTGCAGGTTTCTGTAAGAATGTTTTCTCTGACTTCTGCTATTACAGAGAGGGTTAATACCAAGAACATTACATTTGCTGCTGTTGAGATATACCACTGCTTTTACCAGCTTCCCTTTTGAGAGTTTTTTTTGACAGACTAGACAAGACAGGAGAGTCTAATGGCTTGTTTCAAGTATCTCACAACTGTCTAAAATTCCCAGCTATTTTGAGATTAAATGTTAGATTGCTGATGTTTGGAAAAAACCTTTAGCTTGCAATGAGGATGAACTAGCTAACAGAGCACACTCACAGGCTGATTTACCACCATTCTGAAGGTTGGATAACTAGACAGAACAGAAACTGAACGAATGAGGTCCAATCTATGTGTATTTTTAGTTCAAAAAGATTAGAATTAAAGAAGTCAGTTTTTCAAATCCATTTAAAGCAAATAAGTGCATACAGAGGTGTGGAAGGAACCCATGGGTCACTTTGCATCTTTCTGTAGAGTTTGTCTACCTTTGCAGTTTGGGTCCAATCCAGGGACATGCTGAGCACCCCTCAAAGCCCAGTGAAGTCAATGGAAGCTGTGGTGGCTCAGCCGTCATAAAAAATCAAGCCTAACTGTCTATTTGGAGCTTAACTTTAGGCACTCAATTTTCCTAGTGGGCTGGTTTTCACATCACAAGATCCCACCATCATAAATGGTAGTCTTAAGAGAGATGCTGAAGAGTGAGAACATGGAGTCTGAACTAATCTCTCCTCCCTGAAGGAGGAAGTCCTTCCAGAACAGAGTCGAGCCATACTAGCAGACTGCTTTGTGGAAACTTCTATTATCTCTGTGCATGGGCAGCAGATATAATAGGCAAGGGGAGGTGTTGCCTCCTCAGCACAGCTGTCCCTGCTGCCCGACACATGGGCTGTGGTGCCTCCCTCCCACCTCTTCCCCTCCCTGCTGTGACCCTTCCCCAAGGCTCCCATGGCTTGCTGCTGCTGCCTGGGGTGAATCTTCCTGCTCTCCTCCAGCCCATCTACTTCCGCCCTCGGAAGTCCCCACAGTTGCCAGCTGCATCTCTCCTCACCCCCTGCTCTTGCGGGGGGCGGTGTGTGTGTATGTGTGTGTGTAAGAATGCGAGTGGGGAGTCAGTGGCAGTCGGGGGAGTGAGGAGGCGAGGGGAGGGGATCCCTGAGTAACTTTACACAAGTGAAAAAGCCTTCCAGAGACCTAGTAGCAGATCACTGAAACTGTTAAAGAGCCATTAAAGTAGTAATGAAGCCATGTAACAGGCATTTGCCAGTGCCCAGGAGGCTTTTGGCCACATTCAGCTGGCTTTTATAGTGTAGGAAAATGTGTTATTGGGGTTAAAAACAGTTTCCAGTTGAGGACCCTTCAGTTATTCTCTGTACCCAGAAGCAGTAACTGCTAACCTGGCTCAAGGAGGAGCTGACATAGCCAGTGAGTTTATTTCTTGATCTAGTCATTTTATTCAAACCCAACTGAAGTAAACAGGTCCAGCAGGGAACTCTGTGTAAGAAAGGTGATTAAATTACTGCCTTAATCACGGCCGGCTCTAGGCACCAGCACAGCAAGCAGGTGCTTAGGGCAGCCAATGGAGAGGGGCGGCACGTCCGGGTCTTTAGCGGCAATTCAACAGCGGGTCCCTCACTCCCTCTCGGAGTGAAGGACCTGCCACCGAATTGCCACTGAAGAATGAAGCGGAGGCAGTAGAGCTTGTTTTTTTGGCTGCTTGGGGCGGCAAAAATGCTGGAGCCAGCCCTGGCCTTAATGCAGACTGTCAATGACTTTCAAAAGGAGAGATTAGGCTTCAGTTTGGCACAGGTAACCTGGCTTTTCATCTCTCTCTATACAGCATACACTGAACTCCCTGCCGCGCAGCGGGGAATCTATCTGGTAACTGAGCTGTTGCCTGTTCAGTTCCCTTGGGGAATGTTATTAGTACCCTAAGGTGAAATGGGGAGAGGGTGTCACGGGGGCGGCAGCAGGGTGAGGAGTCAAGCGGTGAGCCAGCTGCACAGGAGGGTCTCATGGTGGGCGGGGAAAGGGTCTGCAGGGAGAGGTGAGGAGGTGAGCGGAGAGGGAGGTCTCAGGGGGGTGAGGAGGTGAGTGGCGAGTCAGCAGAGGGTGGGGCAGGGCTGTGGACAGAAGAGACAGGACAGAGAGCTCGTTTCTTCCAGGTGAAGTTTCAGCCACCGCACATGTCTCTGCCTGTGCTCTTTCTGCACTGTGGATAAACTGAGATCTTCAGTTTCCAGGGCTGTCAGTTTAGCACCTTTCACAAGAACCAGAATTTACTCAGGACTTGTCTACATGGGAGATTTTCCCACTTATACTAGTATAATTATTCTGGTATTGCTAAACTGCTATAGTTATACTGGTATAAGTTCCATGTGGACATTCTTGGTACAGACTAAGAGTGCTTTTTTTTGTTTTAGCTTAAACTGATTGCAAAGCAATATAAGCTAAACTGGAGAAAAGCAGTTATACCAGAATATGAGTGTCTACATGGGAAATTTTACCAGTACAACTATAGCACTTCTCATTCGCAGCCTATAGCCTTCCCAAATGGATAAGTCGTTTGAAAAAAAAAATATGCTTGAATGCTTGCTTGTTGATGATCTTTCTTATTCGAATAGATCTGCATTTGTTGTTTGTACATTATGCTGTCAAATGGAGATAGATTACTAGTCACCCATTGCTCTGCTCATGAACCAAAAATTAGTTACTATGGAGAACTTAAAATTGTTGGCTTTGTTCAGATTCTGCATCCCTGTGCTGCAGTATATCAGACAAACATAGGGGGTGTAAGTGATTGCAAATTGCAACACCCTGGACAGATAGACTCAACTTTACATTTCAGGGCTCTGCAGATTTCCTTTCAATGTTTGAAATGTTTGGTGAAATACAAATGTACACTGTTTATCATGCTACTGATGGCATTACATCTAGTGGATTAAATCAAATCCGCTGATTGTTACTCTGCTACTCCGTCACACTATTTTGGTGGTATCAATTGAATCATGCCCATTCCCAAGGAGTGCAAAGGTGGCATGTCTGCTGAGTCGCTGAGTCCATGTGCTGAATCCTTATTAGTTTGATGTTGCACTTTTTAATTGTGTTTATGGTACCGGTCAAACAGAGAATTGCCAAAGCTTATTTTCCCACCAGTGAAACTGCTTACTTTGACTATTACAAGCTCTTCTTTAAAGAGCTATTTGAAGCTATTCCAAGAGAATTCAGTTGCATAATAGACTGAATGGGATTTTTCACCCATTTAAATGTCAGCCATGCCACAAATAAAGCATGTTTGACTACATCAATGCTGGCTGCAGTGGGTGGCAATTTTGCTTTAACTGTACTTAAAATTTACTTTAACTTGAAAACTTTGTTTCCAGCGGGGTAGCCTCTGATAAGAGGATTGGATTAAACATAACAGTTTATACAAAAACTCTGTCTTAAAAAAAATATCTAGCTCATAGTTTGCAAGGGCAAAATGTCTAAAGAGGAGGTGAAAGTTCAACTTCTAGAGTTAGTTACTCTGTATGGAATTGTATTCAACCTGCATTGCTTTTCCCTACCTACATCTTGTGACCATAGCCTTCCATGATGACTGCTCATGAGGTATCTCAAGATGGCTACATAAAAATTGAGATTCCAAAATTAGTGGACATTTTGAAAATGTAGGGTTAACCAGGTATTGGTGTAGGAGAGTTTAGTATTTTATTATCTATAGATTATATTGCAAATCCCTGTCATTGCTAAAGCTAGCCAAAATGAATGATAATGTAAGCTGTTTCAGGAATACAATTCAAACTGAAGTCAATTGGAGTTTGGCAAACAGAACAGCTACAAGTCAGGGCATTGGATGGGGCAGGAGTGGTGGAAGCGCCCTAAAAGTGTGTGCGGGGGGACGGCCACAGGTGCCTGAACCGTGGTTCTGCCCCCTGTGCCACGCCATCCCCCGAGGCCCTTCCTCGCACTGCCCTTTCCCCCCCGAACTCCTGCTCCCACACCACCTCTTGCCCCCAAGACCCCCCCCAATCACTCCTCTCTGCCCCCACCCCCTGTTGCTTGCCCTTACGGACATAGCTCTGGCCCCCCAGCCTCCCTGTTCTAGTGCCCCTGGTATGGGGAATAGAACATAGATGGTTTTTCACTTCTGTATGGAAATATATTCTTTAAATTTATCGGGAACAAGTGAAATTCTAGCAAAAGTGTAGGTCCAATACTAGATAAGGATGGTAAAACTGTCAATCATGATGTGAAGAAGGAAGAAGCATCTATATAAAAATATTCCAGGATTGTCATTCTGTGTGTCATGCAGAAGCCTAGAATGTCTGAGTCAGTGTGAGGCAATGGAAACGGCTACAAGCATGGCTGAGAACTCTGTGCTCATACTGTCACCAGGTTGAATCATCACTGCGTTTCACAGTCTGTTCCCATCCAATGTTTAAGTTCTCAGCTATTTTGACTTTAAGAATTATAATACAGAGTAGATTTCAGTAACACATGCAACTGTGACATGCCAAGAGTCCATCGAAACCATTGTGATATCGGAGGTAACTCAGCCAATCATCTCCCTTACTCTACAGCTAATTTGCATGCAGCAGTCTCATGAGTTGTGTAGATGAGACTGCACAGATGGGGGATTAGTTGGCCCAACTGCCCCACCTGTGTGCCCAGTTGCCACAGTTCTTCAAAGCCATGCACAAAACAACACAACCCCCCCCCCCACAATAATCCCAAACACACACAATCCTTTATGGCAGCACACATCCCTCATTTGCCATCACAACACACAACCCCCACACACAATAACCCCAAATGCACATAACATCTCACAGGATCACACAACTCTCATCCTCAACTGCACAAATCAACACAAATCTCCCAGCACAAACCTTCCCTCACTTCAACACAACCAGAGCACACACTAATAACTCCAAACATCACACTGAAGACTAGAATATTTAAGTCAATGTAAAGTGGCGGAGAGAGCTAAAAGCATGGTTTGGAGCTCTTTTTGTTTGGAATATCACCAAGTTCAAACATCACTAAGACTCACAGTTTGTTAGCAACAAATTATTAAGTTCTTAGTCATTTGTGGCTTCTCCCATCCCCCATGACTTTATGAATTAAATTGGTGTGACAGCACTGCTTTCAGCGACTACTTCAATAAATATTTCTGTTCTATATTTGAAAGGATGAGGTATTCACATCTTACAATGACGGTGAAATACTTTCCCATCAGTAACTAGAGTGAGTGGGTGTTAACAACTGTTATCCAGTCCAGCAGATTTTAAAATGTTTAACTTGCACCCAAGATTATTAAAAGAACTGGCTGAGGCACTCTCTGAACCATTAATGTCGGTTCTTGAGACACTGGGGAAGTTCCAGAGGACAGGGGAAAAGAAGCAAATGCTGTGCTAATATATAAAAAGGGAATTAAAATGGGATGGACCCAGGTAACTACAGGCTTGTTAGCCTGATATCTCCTTCAGTGCGACTTGTGGGGACAAACAACCTAAGTAGCTTTAAGATGGAACTTGATACATCTATGAACAGGATTATATGACATGGTTGCCTGTGACTGCAGGGGACTAGAGTCTGACCTATGACCTTCCAGTCCTATGTAAATGAACAACTAGTTAGAATGATAAATGATCTAAAGCTGTGTTTACAGAGATCAGCTTCCCTCTAGAAAAACTGACTTAACTCCTAGTAACTCAAGAAAAATATAATTTTAATATTCCGATTTAAAGTGACCTAATCTAAACAGCAGTCATGAGTTTTAGATGGAAGAACTTTCTGTGGTGATCAGTTTCATACATGCCTACAACTTGTATTCAGTTCATGCCTTCAGTTAGTATTCAGCTTTATGATGAAGGGTCAGATTTTTAATTATTCAAATATATTGGTAATGCTGAGAGGTAATTTAAATGAAAACTCCTCTTTTTACATTGCAAAGCTTGAGAACTTGAAGAGCTATAAGTGTTGCATGCTAACAATAAAAGGAAGTGAATTGATCTTTGGTTATTACAGAAAGAATGAGTTGACATTTTCCAAAGTAAATGGTCACACTGTCTCCTAGGTTTGCATGAAGAGGAAATATTTAACGACTTTAATTCTAGCTCTCTGGAGTTAAGTATGTTAGATACACATTCCTGAGGTCTATTTGCTGAACTTTACTGAGTGCTGCTAAAGCTGTGAATTGTTAAACTGCTTCACCAACAAGTGGTTCAGATCAACCCTAACTACTTCAACCTTCAAGTCACTTTTTACCAAATTATTGAGTGTTAGTAACCTTAAAGACATGTACTCCACAACTCAAGCTGGCAAAGTGAGCATGGACACATTCAAAGTGCAATTCTACTTATGGAGAGCACAAAGGTTAGGTAAGAAATGGTCTCTTCTTAAAAGGTAAATAAAAAATTGTAGATCCCTAATCCCAGAGTCTAAAGAGTGTTCTGGTTCTCCTATAGGTACACATTCAGTAGTATGAAACCTAAATAGCAAAACCTGCTTTACAAGTACAAAAAATAATAGCATCTCCCTAAAATAGGTGCAATGTAGTGATACAGAATCACTAACACAAACATTTATTTTAAAATGAAAAGAAAAGACCCTTCAGACAGCACAGTGCATGAGTTTGGAAAAGGAAAACAGAGAGAAATTTTAGACCAGTTCCTTGCCTCCATTTTAGCTGCTGTAGTGCCCCAAAGCTTCTGGTAACCAGTGAATTTGCACAGGGGAATTCCCATGTGGCAAAGAGCTGAAGGCTCTGTGCCACCCTATCTGTGCATTCCCCAGCATGTGGAAAAGGAATGTGGCTGCTCAGTGTGCGTTACACATAGGGTATGGCTACACTCGAAACTTCAAAGCGCTGCCGGAGGAGCGCTGCCGTGGCAGTGCTTTGAAGTGTGAGTTTAGTTGCATGTTAAAACAAATATTATGATCAGATCAAAATCTGTTGTTTTATATTGATACTAGATTCAATTTATTTTATATTAAACATATTTTACTCTGCCCTTACAATTTTCAATATGATCCAGTTTTCTGTATAAGGAACATGCAGCCTTAAGGGAGCCAGTGTGGTCCAGTGTGCAGGGTACAGCAATGAGACCTGGGTTCCATCCCTGACTGTGCCATAGAGCTGCTGGGTGACCTTTGGCTAGTCACTTAACCTCTCTCTGCCTCTACCAGGCAGGTGGAGTTTGTCAGCTGTAGTAGGCAGTGCACATAGGAGAAGGAAAACTCTGATTCCAAACCAAGAACATCAGGCCTGACAAGCCAGTTTGTAAAATGTGTGCCAATGCTCTATGGGTCTGCACTGTCAACCCTGGCTACTGGGCCAAGGCAAAGAACCATGCAACCTTAGGGCTTGTCTACATTACCCGCTAGATTGACAGGCAGTGATTGAGTTAGCAGGGGTTGATTTCTCACATCTATTCTAGACGCGATAAATCGACCAACAAGCGTTCTCCCATCAACTCCAGTACTCCACTGGAGCGTGAAGTGGCAGCAGAGTCAATGGAGGAGCATCAGCCATTGACTTACCACAGTGAAGACACCGTGGTAAGTAGATCTAAGTATGTCGACTTCAACTATGTTATTCAGGTGAAACCTGGAGATTTGGGCAGCTAGGAAGAAGATTTTGGGGAATTCTGGCATGACATGAGGCATGGGCAATGGTTGAGGAATGTAGCCACATTAGGTGGATATGTCTGCTTAAATGATCACCAATGAAATAGCTACCAATACTGAAATTTAAGCAGTTATTATTAGGATTCAGTGTTAACAGCTGTTTGGGATGAATGCAGTAGTTCACATCTTTTATAACTACTAGTTCGCTGACTGCATAATTGATAATAAAGCTGGTAAAAATATTTTCTACAAAATGTTTTTCCATTGAAAAATGCCATTTCATCGAAACTGAAATGTTTAGGGGAAAGGCAGTATTTGAGGAAAATTCAGTTGAGGGGAAAGAGCGGGTTGTGAGGGTTAGTTAGTGCTTATAAAGTGCTTTGAACATATGGAGTGTTCTGAAAAATCAGGCCCTAGGTGTCCCAAGTTGGGCACAATCACTGAGGCACCCCAAGTTAGTGGAAAGTTCTTCAAATATTGACATCAAATAATTAAAGAGTATCAAAATCCATAAGCACAATTGGCCTAAATTAAGGTTGCACAGGTAAACTAAAAAACTGTCATTTTCTCATTTTTGTGTGCTCTAAATAATGTTTAACAATAAGTGGGCCATGATAAAACATGATCAAAACTTAACTCTCCAGTTAAAAAAACGTTCTCAGTTCCTCTCTGCATTTACCACTAATCTGTTTTCACCAATATGCTACTTACTGTTCTGGAGAGTTGATATCTTCTACAGGATCTTTGCTTGTTCTGGAGGGCTCTGTTGTGCTCCACTGTGCTTGTGGATTTTGATCAAGGTGATTTTTCAAAACTGCTTTCTCACCATCTGGATGGGGGGAAAATGTTTAAATTGTATTTACTATGATGCAGTGAAAATGTATTTTTGAAACGATTTCCTTTTAAAACATTTGATATATTCTTAGAGGCATGACGTGACCCCTCCATGCACTCCAGTCCAACAACATCTCTAATTTCACTGCAACTCTCAGCCTTTTTCTTCTTTCCCTCACCTCCATTGGTTGATGCCCACCTCAACTTCACTCTCTCTTCTACACTTGATTCCTTCAGTCCTTTCTCCCTTCGTTATGTCTGACTCACTAATTCCAACACTGGCTTAATCCTCACATCTTCCTCTTTCATCCCCTGCTTTCAATTACTCTGAGCACCTTTGGAGAAAATTAAGGACTATACTGACTTCCGTCATTCTCTCGTCTTTCAGATCTGCCTCAGTCCTTGACCAATACCATGCTTACTGACTAATGTGCCAGTAACCCATAGAAACTCCATCTCCATTTTCCATGCCCCTCCTCCAGCACTTGCCATTCTGCAAAAAAATGTTGACCCAATCTGGCAATACCTTTCATTCAATCTTTTCCCTCCTTTCTATGTTTTTCCCAAACCATCCAATTAATCACGTTTTTTATTTCCCCCGTTCTAGTGTTTTTGTGCATCTTCCCATATAGCCCTTGATCAATGACACCTGGAAGAGGGAACACATTCCTCTCAGTTTTGTTTACTGTCTTGTTGTCCATCTACATGCAATTGCAGGATGAACGTATTCTCACTCCTGGTCCTAGACTTTATTTCTTTCAATGTGGTTTCACTACTGTATTGTCCTACACTGAGAACTCCCTATCTTTACATGGCAAAAAGCTGCCCTCGCCTCAGTTAAATCTGTCCTTAAAACATTCTGTGAAGCCTATCCGTGGTAATTCTCCAGTGGAATAAGTATGCAGCATTTCCAGGACTGGATTAGGGCAACCTGGGGCAGTAGTCATATCCTAATAAGTGGAACCCCAGTAGTCCTACTCACCCTGACCCCCCGAGGTCACTTACATAAGAAATTTAAAAATGCATAGGAGACTTATCTGTTCGGTATAATTTGGTATTAAGGGGCCTTCTAAAATATTAATGTGTAGCTGTTATCACATAACATTTAGACCACACACTGCTCTTAGCAAAGATGGCCACTGACTCTTCACTTGCTTCTTGCAGCATGCATCTTTCCAACTGATGGCAGTATAGCAGGCCGGCATCTTTGAGGGCAGACTGGCTTCACTCCCTTTCAAATCTTTATGAGACAGCGGCCATCTTTGCTAAGGGCAGTATACAGGCTAAGTCCCATGGAGAATAAGGGGAGATGACGGTCATTTTGAGACAATTGTCTTAACTGCGGGTTTTTTTTTGTGACTTCAATCCCACTGAGAACAACATCATTTTGAAAGAGGACAGTTCTTAATGAATTTCTTTGAAGGAGAAAATTCTATGTGCCAGCCACTGTTGAGGGAGAAATTTGGAGTCATGAGGAACAATGGCAAAAAACTACCCTTGATCCTAAAAATTTCTTTAAAAAAAACCAAAACAACAAACTACTTGTGCTAGGAGAAGCTGGGGAGTGATAACTCAGTGGTTTGAGCATTGGCCTGCTAAACCCAGGGTTGTGAGTTCAATCCTTGAGGGGGCCGCTTAGGGATCTAGGGCAAAAATCTGTCTGGGGACGGGCCCTGCTTTGAGTAGGGGGTTGGACTAGATGACATCCTGAGGTCCTTTCCAACCCTGATATTCTACGATCAAAAACTGGGACTGAAAGGTTGTAATAGAATATGTATAAATCTATTAAAGGTATTTGTTTCTAATATACTGGAAGCACAACCAGTGTTCTCTAGAGTAGAATAGTTGATGCACTTTGCAACGGTGCTAGTTAAGGCAAAATGGCTGTATGCTGAATACCACAAAGTCACACAGACAGATTATAAAGACATGTGATGGACTATGATGATGAGTCTAAAAATGTTATATCTCTTCCTGAGAAATGAGGGGAGGTTGGATTAGACTTCACATATAGTGTGATATTTTAAAATGCACATGACAGAATGTCAGTCTGTTTCTCAATAGAGCTCTTAAAGTTAACAGACAATGCCCGTTCTCACATTTTAGCTAACTGGCATGCTCATGAAGAGAGACCTACATGGCTAGTCAAATGGGTCAAATTCTGCTTAGTTATACCAGTGTAAATCCAGTGTAATCTCAGAGTCAAGGAAGACACTCTTGGGATTAGACTGGTGTAATGGAGCAGAATATGGCCCAGTGTATCTGTTCTCTCTACATTTATAGAGCGTCTGCATTACTAATGTGTTCCAAATCCTTTGTGACCATTCCCTCTTGGAAAGTGATATTTTAGTAGAATTGTATTTTGATGAGGGAACTGAACAAGGAGAGGGTCAATGTTACAGTTACATGTCTAGCTGCTTCTGTCCCCTTTCTGGTCTCTGAGTCACCCCTTCAGGTGCCAGGCCACAAGCTTTTACCTCTTCTGAGGAGGAATTCCAAAATTCTCCCACTATCAGATGGGATAGTACCCTGTGGTTCTTCCCTTTGGGAGTCTGTGATCAATGGTGTATACATTTGTCAGGGTCTGTTTCCCACTTTGAACTTTAGCGTCCAGAAAATGGGGACCTGCCTGTTTCCTTCTAAGCTTAATTCCTAGCTTAGATCTTATCACACTGCCACCAACCCAAAATATAGTGTTTGGGTACACTCCCTGTCCCCCAAAACCTTCCCTGTGGAATCCAAGACCTAAACCCCCTGGGTCTAAAACAAAGGGAAATAAACCATTCCCCCCCCTTTCTTCCTCCCAGATTTTCCCCTCCCTGTGTATGCTAGGAGATCACTATGATTCAAACTCCTTGAATCTTAAAACAGAGAGGAAATTCACCTCCCCCGCTTCTCTCCCCCTCTCAGACTCTCCCTGAGAGAGAGACAGTGATCCTAACACAGAGAGAAATTAACCTTTCCCTCCCCCTTCTCTCCTTTCCCCCCACCAATCCCTGGTGAGTCTAGACCCCGTCCCCTGGGGTCTCACACAAGAATAAAAAAAAAATCATTCAGGTTCTTAAAAGAAAAGCTTTTAATTAAAGAAAGAAAAAAGTAAAAATTATCTCTGTAAAATCAAGATGGAAGAATGTTACAGGGTCTTTCAGCCTCACCTAGACCAGAGGGACTCCCCCTCCCAGCCTAAGTATACAAGTTACAGCAAACAGAGTTAAAATCCTTCCAGCAAAATACACATTTGCAATAAAGCAAACAAACAAATGCCTAATCCGCCTACTATCTAGTACTTACAGTATTGAATAGAAGAGACTTTTTCAGAAAGATTGGAGAGCCTGTATAAATGTCTGGTCCTTCTCAGACCCCAGAGAGAACAGAGGACAAAAAAAACAGCACAAAAAAAAGACTTCCCTCCACCCAGATTTGAAAGTATCTTGTCTCCCGATTGGTTCTTTGGTCAGGTGTCAGCCAGGTTCACTGAACTTGTTAATCCTTTACAGGTAAAAGAAACATTAACCCTTAACTATCTGTCTATGACAACATTGTTCAGACAGTCTTCTTAAAAATAAAGTATTCGTTATTTTAAACAATAGAAACAAAGAATTTAGAGAAAAAGCATTAAAAACAAACAGTCTAGCTGCATGTCTGTCTTAGCACCCCCCTGAGGGTAGCGAGGGCAGGCCCAACTCCTTCAGATGCCCCCAGTACGGGGTGTCTTAGTCTGTTTTCCCTGAACAGCTGAATACGAGGCTAAATCTTCAAACTAATAGTCCTGACATTGTCCCTTTTTACAATCCTCAAGGGTTTGCAAGGAGGTGGTTTATCTTGAACCATTCTTTTCCTTCCTGCCTGTTTTTTCAGACACACAATCTCCTCTCGTGTTAAGCCAATACACTCTCACAGAGAACATCTCAACCAAGTCAACAGACAGTATTCATAAATCATTACAGAGCAGCTCCAAATACATCAAGGTAGTTCTTTGCTACATATGAAAAGTGTGACTGTTGCAAGCATACAGGCAACATGGAAAAAGGCATGAAGGTGAAAATGGGCGAAGAAAACAAATGGTGCAGTTAGGGAGGAGGCTAGGACGGCGTGAAGGAAATGAGATGATGAGTAGCAATACACTAGAGAAAAGACAACACTAGAGAAAAACAGCAACAGAGCTGCAGAAAGCTTTCCATGGGTTTTATGTATTGTTTCTTTTGCAGTAGCACCTAGCATATGGAAACCTCAATCAGAGGCCATTTTGTGTTAGGTTCTGTAATACCTGTAAAAATATCCCCAAAGAGCTTAGAATCAAGAGTAATAATGAGACAAAACAGATGGTGAAACAAGGCAGTGGGTTGGGTGTCAGGGAAGGAAGATGGAGTAACAGTATTATGTGTGTTTTTGTGCAAACTAGTTAGTCTCCACATGTGTTATTCTGTAGTCATCACAGAACAAGAGAGTCTTAAGGAGTGATTTGAAGGGAAAATAGGATTCACACAGGAGAGGATGCCGAAGTGAGTAGTGTATGGGAGTGCTATGGTCCAAAGGGGTAGGAGCAAAGATTTTCAGTATATTGGATGGACTAGTAATGAACTTGGTGAGAAGGAAGGAGGAGGCTAGAGAAGAAGAGTTACTTTAGCTAATGCAAGGAATGACCATACAACAGGGACAAAGATTTTAGTTGTAGGAGTGGAGAGGGAAGGACGAAATTTAGAGATGTTATAAAGAACGAAATGATGGGATTTGATTGCCTGGATGTGAGGAGAGAAGAACAGAAAGGAGTCGAGTCTGACACCAGTTAACATAAGAAGTTTAACATTTTGGACAGTGGTGAGGGTGGGGTGGGGGGTGAAGAGAGCTGAAGTGTGCTGCATTTGCTGCGGCAGCTACTGTCATGTAGGTTCAGATTTTATTTTCTATACATCACATTTTTATGTGTATTGTTCTTGGCATTTGCGTAAAAGCCTTGTGGTATCTAAGCAGAGGCATTAGACAGGAATGCTTTTTTCTTTCAGAGATTAAAACAATGTTTGATGTAGAGCTGATTAAGGTGACAGTGTAACACACTGACTTTATGATACAGACCAATTAAATTAACAAACAAAGTTACATTTGGCAAATCTTAGAAATTAGGGACTGAACAGACCTGTGGTTTATCTAATCCACTCCTTTTTTTAGAGCATCATTGTTACCCATACTACATTTTCTAGCCAATTGTCCAGTCTGGTTTTAAATGTCTCAGATGAGGTCCCACCATTTCTTGTGGGAAACTCTTCCACAGTTGAACAGAGCTCAGTGCCAGGAAGATTTTTACTAGTGCTCATGGCTGGATGGTGCTCAAAATAAGTGTTGGAGTTGGGGAGAGCAATTACATACCCACTCTCCTTCACCTCAACCTGGCCCCCACCCCTGACAAAATTTTTTATCTTCCAAATTAGAAAAAAGAACAACTGAAATATTTGGGGGCTCTTCCCCTTCCAACAATACATAAATCCTGTCCCCTCCCTCAAAAGCTTCTCTGCTGTAATGCCCGCTGTTGTTTCCCTACTCCTCCTGAATATGAGCAAGCACCTGCTCCATTCACCAGGTTACAGGCTCCCCCTTTCACCCTTTTAATTGATTTACAGGCCCCCATGCTCCCCCTTTCCTCCTCAGTTGCAGGCTGCCCCTAGAAGCTGTTGATTTGCCAAGCTCCTCTCTCCTTCTGCCCCAGTTTTCCCCACTAGATCCCTGGGGCTGCTCCTGATGTGGGGTGGAGCTCTACACTCTGACTCTGGGACTACCTTGATTCTGCCTCAAAAACCAGCTTATGAACTTATGGAGCACTCAGGAGGAGCACTCTTAGGAGTGGGAGACTCACCAGCTCCTTCTTTCCTAGATTGCCCTCTCTGGGGCTGCACTGAAGATGCTACAGTCTGCTAGCCCCTACTCCCAGCCCACTTGCCCCTTGCTCTTTCCAGGGTGCTTTAGGAGAGAAGGGAGAAAAAAAAGTCATCAGCCTAAAAGGGGGTTAGTTTGTTTAAAAGGAGAGGAGATTTCATAGGTAGGGTTTAGCCCCATTAGTCCTTCAATACCTGAGTCACCCTCAAATTTACACATCCTTCTTGTGTCTCATTATTTGATACCCTCTCCTATCATGCTAGTCAATTCCTTTCCCTTCTTGACAGTACACGTAAGCATACTCATAGAGTATTGCCACGCCAAAGTGTTCATGAATCAGGCCCCCCAAACTCATAATTGGCTTAAAATGACTTTTAAAATAATAAACATGGGGTTATTTTTATTTGACCTCTCATGTTTTCAAGCTTTACTCCACAGCCAGGAGGGCTAGTAACTTTCATTTTTTTAAAATGAAAACTACAGTTCTCCCAGATCACATGCCTCCAGAAGCTGAACCTTGAAGAAAAACACCAAATGTCCCAAGGCTCACAATAAAATTATGAGAATTGGCAACACTATATATAGACAAAGCAATGGCAGAAACTTAAAACATACCAACATTTTGAGAGCAAAGGGAAAGGACTTGGTTCAGATAACAAGGCTGCAATTTAAATTTCTTGCGCACATAGACACGGCACAGACAATAATATCGATAGTATTAACCAGTGGGTTTATTATATATATATATAATTTCATCATATGGTTCACATCATAATCATGATTTATGTGCAAAAATAGGTGAAAAGGAAATAAAGTAATTGCACTGGCAAACTTTCAAGCTTCCAGTTACCTCTGAAGCTCAATATTGGCTTGAACATCTCTTTCTTATTGTCTTCTCTTTCTGTTACTACAGGATGTGAAACCTCAAACTGAATGGGTTGCACTGAAATGTTCTAACTCACTTTAAAACTGCATTTCCATTATCTGTAGGCAGTTTCTAAAGCACTCCACATTCGCATCTCATGCAGGTACTTAGAATCTTGAATAAATAATGCCTTGGCATTTTCTATTCACAGAGCAGTGGCAAGAGAGCCAGGCAGATATCAAGTACTATACATGGAACAGAACTGATTGGAAATGCAAAAGCCAGTGCCCGATTGTCATTGAATGGCAGAAAGCTTTAGCAAAGGACTTTTATTCATCTATGGTAGAGAAGTGAATTCCAGTTACAAAACTCACAAGTGTATAGATCCTCTCACTTGTTATAGTTTCTTAATGAAACATGAACTATTTCTATGGTTTCATATACGTTTCTGTAAGTTTAAATTTCAATGTCATTTGTACTGTTGTAGTTTTATTAAGGCTCTTTGTTACTCTGCTTAAGTTGCAGCAGCATTTTAATGGTTTGCTACTTGATGAAAATACTTCTGTTTACCCTGTTTCTCCTAGTTTGATCATTACTTGCAATTCTATTGGAAAACATATTTTACACTCCACTCATTAATAAATACAAGTCTAATGCTGACTTGAGGAAAACTGGCAGGTTTAAAATTCACTGTTTTAAAGCCAGATAACCTATCTGTATTGTTAAAAGAATCAGAATTTTTTGAAGCAGATTTTTTTAAAATCTACTTTAATTTTCCAGATGTATGTTGTTTGTTTCCTTTAGACAGTGAAAACAGACCAATCAATTTCTGTTTTGTCAGCAATTTCTAATGAATTTCATATTTTGGGATCATAAGTCGGAGATGACAATCTGCAGATTAGAAACACTACACCTATTAAAAATAAAACATCTCTTTTGAAAAGAATAAGATAAGATGACCGTATTCTCAGTTGGTATAAATCACATAGCTCCACTGAAGCCACTTCCCAGCAGGAGACAGTCTGGCCCAACCCTTCTAATGAGGTTAGGCTTTGAAAAAAGATTTTTTTAAACAAAGCCAGGGCAAAATTCTACTCTCATTCCACTGTAAATGTGACAAAACTCCATTTATTTTAGATTTACATTAGCGTAAATGAGAACAGAAACGGAACCACCTACATTTTGGCCCTAAATGGACCTCACAGCTATTGTTACTACTGTTGTGGTATAGGAGTCACAGTATTAGGGTGGCACCCAAAGGCCCCAATCAGGATTGGAATCCATTTGCTTGGCTCTGTACAAACGAATAGGAGGTCCCTATTTTGAAGCAGTGTCCCTTTAAAGTCATATAGATCTCATTTTTGAAAGCCTTTGAATCTATCTGTGGTTCAGTCTCATGCTTAATGACTTCATCAAAGCAACTTCACTGAGGTATCATTTCTCTCTTCTGTTGCAGATGAACTTCTCTTTTTCCTGCGGTTACTAGCACCCTGTCTTTGAAGTTTGTTTTTCTTTGAAATATTTCTACAAGAGGAAAAATTGTAACACTAAAAAAACATGGGAGGCTGGTGAAAACTGACAGTAGATAGGCAAACCTGACCCACCAAGTTGTATTCTGAGTCAATTTACAGCAGTGAGTAAAGATTATACTGTGTCTGACATGATGGGTAATACCTTCCCTGAGCAAACTATAGTGCTAAAGAGAGAAAATTTGCTAATGTGACTAGTAAAAAGTCTGAGTTCTCTCAAGTAGGGGGAATAAAGCGTTGCAAATCACTGCCTTTAACTTCTTACTATACTTCCCACAGTGCAGATGTCATTCATTGATTCTCCTCATGAACTGCTCTACAACTTACCACATAGATGTAGAAATAAATCAAGGGATTCTACTGAAGAATATAGAGTTTGGTTTTATATCAAAAGTCCTGTCATACATGAATCATTTATCATTTCTTTATCTAATTAAATGCCAAACACAATGTTAATGCATAATTGACTGCATATTTTAAATGATAAAATGTCAGTAAATGAAAGATTTAAAATTCCTATGCCAACATAAAATAAGCCACATTACAAGTATATATTTTTTTCTGTTTTTCTTGTAGGGCCAAATTCAAACCCCATATACACGCATTCAATTCCCATTGACTCCTGTGGGATTTATGCACAAGTATTTGAGAATCGAATTTGCCCTTAAACAGAAAAAGGGAAGAAAAGCTCAGGAATCAGAAGGCACCTATTTCCAGCTGTGAAAAGGATTAATAAAAGATCAAATGGAAACTTCCTCTAGCAGATATAATCAATAGCTCTTTAGAGGACAACTGGTTACCAATGAATTAATGAAAGAAATAAACTAACAGCTACAGTAAGTGCAGGTCTACTCTGAAAAGCAACGTTTAAAATGGCATAATAAAGTACGTCATTTATTAGGCGAGCATATTTGCTCATTTGCAAGTAAAAAGAGGTTGAGATCCCATGCTGCATTTCTTGGAGGCATAGCACAGAAGGCACAGCCCAAGGGGAGAGGAGTTTGGCCTGCTCCAGAGGACTACATGGCTTCTGGCAGACATCTGAGAAGCCCCAGGATTGCACCAATGTATGGCAGCTTCCTGAGGGCTACTTCACAGTCTGAAGCAACCCAGAATCTCTGTAGCAGTATGCACTAAAGAGACGCCCTGTCCTTTCTTGACAGGACCTTTCCTGTCCCTGATACACCCTCTACACTGGGACAGCATGGGGCCACTTATGGCAGCCCTATGCTGTGCAAGTGCCATGGTAATTCTTCTGTGGGCCCATGAGCACATTTCTGGCTCCAATACACTGTCCAAGTGGCTTGGATGGGGGATAAAATCTATCCTTTTTTTTTCAATAAATGCCAACCTTGGAAACTCAATCTGGACTCTTCTTGCTTGCATATCATCACCAGTAGCAAATATTCTGCAGGCCAAATTCTGTTCCAAAGGGTGTTGTATACAATGTAACAGGATGGAATGTAGTGTTACAGTTGGAACAAAACTAGCAATTCTGTTAGTAGGCGAGCCAGAACAAAATCTATCTCTGCACTCATAACTCTGCAATGCTAGCAGAAGCAATGCGTTTAAAGAAAATAAACTATTTGAAGAAAATAACTAATAGAGTTGATGGAATGTTACAGCTGAAAACATTTCTATTTGGTTTGGGAAGCCATTTGATTCTGTATCGCAGAGGTTCCAAACTTGGCCCCAAATAAACTAAATGCTTTCCTAATATTACTTTTCCATGTAAGCAATTGCTGTAGATGCCACAGGAATGTTATGGGATTATGGATGGGACGCAAATGTCTTGGACAATCTCTGTAGGGTCCATCCAATGAAAATATTTGTGCTGCACAAATACAGCACAGCACTCCTGATATAAAGAGTCAAACTGGGAGTTGCAGGTGCTCAGCACCTCTTGGGATTTGGCTTTCTATTCACCTCGCTAGAGAGCGTGAATATAGATTGCTGTGGTGTGACAGGGGGGTTTTAATGGCACAAGTTTGGAATGATCACATTTCTCACATGTGGCGATATGGATCTTGGAGCTCATCCCAGAAGAGTGTTCCTAACACCTTCATATTCCACTACACCACTGTGTGTGTTCTGGCCAAGATTTTCTACTGTTAAACTCATAATTCCATATTTGAGATGAATGGGAAAATCAAGCAGCCTATTTAAGTGTTTAACTACAGATTTAGGAGCCTAACTTTTGCTCCTATTTTAAGAAATGTCTCCATAATACACAAGTGTGTGCTGTAGTATTAAGATTTTTATAAGAGATGAGCTGTACGGCTTACCTGTGGTGTCATCCAACCTCTGAAATGTGGCCATTCCAAACTCATGCCAGTGATAGACAATTGGAACCTACTGAAAATATGTTCTTTTAGAACAGAGGAACACTGCAGCCTGGAGATTGGCTTAGGGATTAACCATGCCCATAAGAGCAGAGGCAAATGATTTTGAAGTGCCAAATCTGCTTCCCCTATCTAAGCCCTGGAACTACATCACAGCTTCAGTCTGCTGTTACTTCTCTTCTTTACTGTCCTGCTAACTCTCTCTCTCTCTCCACTCACCAGCAGGCCAGACATGTACTATGGAGTTAGTGCATATAGCCCATCTCCTGTGCCCAGACATAGGCTATCCCTCTGCCCCCAGGTGAGACATGTGGTCACTTTGAATTCATGCCAGTACCATCTTTCTATCAAGCCACAACATTAAGCATTCCCTCTTCCCGTCTAAGTAGGGGCTCACAACAATTTCACAAATATGCTTCCCTTGTCTATTCTAAGAAGCTGCAGGGTCCAGCCACAGTGACCATCTTTCTTCTGGGCACTGGCATCTCTAAATTTAGAGTTCACCTGCTCCAAACCTTCCCCTGTCAAAAGTGTGTTATGGTAAGCTGTAAACCAGCATGCACAATATTTCCAGTTAGACACACCTGAAACTCATCTAAGAGACTGTCATTGCTACTGGGCCCTGCAACTTAAATAATAAAGGGATTTGGAAGGTTCATTATCTAAACTTTTAAAAGGCTTTGGTTTGGCTAGAGCAAACAGTGGGGTTTTATTTGCCTGAGGTTTTCACTCTGGCTAAACCAATTAATTAGTTCACAACAAAGAACAATTTTGGATACAAGAAGATTCTTGTGAGTGGAAGCAGTTTAATACAAAACAAACAAACAAACAAACAAAAATGGAACCAGTGGCATTAAACAAAGTTCAATAGGAGAGACTTTGTGTATTTTATATACCAGTGATCTGGAAGAAAGAATTTGAAAAAAATCATTAATAATAATATACTGCTAGGGGACAGTACAATTCTGATTAAGCTGAATAGATTTTGAAATCTGTAATTCAGTGCAGAAAAAGCTAAAATGATTTAGCCTAGGGACAAAGATATGAAAATGGAACATGCCCTTGGGATTTGCATGGTGCAAAACAATGAAAGGTCTGGGACACTGATGTTTAAAATTTGAATACCTTCAGCATGCGGTGGAAAGGTTAATTGAGCACAAACAGAATATGAGCTACACAGAAAATTATTCTAATAAACTATTAGAAATAAGAGCAAGGTCATATTTAGAATACTCTTTACCAAGGGAATCATTTTTATTCAAACCACATATTCAAGAATCCATTTGGCACAATTTAATGGCTCTTTTTTGCATGAGCTATTGTTTGTGTTTTGTTATTTTTTTCTGGCGTGCCTGTCACTGGTGAAGTAGTCCACATTCCTTTCAAACACATTATAAAAGTGCTTAATTCAACTTCTTGGGATTAGTTCTTGTTGCTGATCTCAGCCCAGTAATTGCATGACTCCAGCAGCTATATATGCTTTTTTAGGACATTGGGAACTTTCTGGAGCCAAAACTAGTGTAACTATAAGTACAGCCACAGTTGAAAATCTGGATATTCTCTGACACGAAGGGAAAAAAGCTGCTTTGATCCAAGCCAAAACTTAATATGCTCAAAAACAAATTATTTTGACCTATTGCAACAATAGTACAACATTTTAATGACTGAAAGTCTGCAACAAATATTTTCATTGAAGTAGCTTCTGTCTAGCTTAAATGGAGTTTGTGCCGCGCAGAAATATGGTACCTGTGCCCATCTGTTTGTTAATGTTTAAGCAATACACGATGCCTTATAATGATAGACTCAAGGAACTCAGCTTAACAAAAAGAAGCTTGGGGGTAACTTGAATACAGTCCATAGTACCTGCATGGGGAAGAAATGGTTACTCAGTGTCATAGGTGCTGACTTCCCCTCTTTCCCCTTGGTGTTCAATCCTTGCTCTGCCCCTGGCTCCACCCCCACTCCACCCCTTCCATGAGGCCCCACCCCCATTCCAAAGCCTTCCCCAAAGTCCCCGCCCCAACTCCACCATCTCCCTGTCCCTATTCCAACTCTTTCCCCAAATCCCCGCCCTAGCCCCGCCTCTTCCCTGCCTCCTCCTCTGAGTGTGCCATGTTTCCACTCCTCCCCTTCCCTCCCGGAGCGTGCTAATGCTGTCAAACAGCTGTTTGGTGGTGGCCGGGCGGGAAGCACTGGGAAGTAGGTGGAGAAGCGGGGATGCAGCGCGCTCAGGGGAGGAGGAGGAGGTGGGATGGGGGATGAGGAGAGTTTGGCTGCCAGTGGGTGCATAGCACCCACTAATTTTTCGCCGTGGGTGCTCTAGCCCCAGACACCCACGGAGTTGGTGCCTATGGTCACTGCAGTTCCTCAAGATGTGTCTCCCTATGAGTGCTTCATTCTAGGTGCACTGGCAACACCTGCGCCTTCGATTGGAGATTTATTATAGCAGTGTCTGTTTGGCCCATGCATATGTGTTACTCCGCCTCGTGCTGCATGCTGTTGTTATATAGCACTGTGTGAGCTAACTCTCCTCAGTTCCTTCCCTACCACGACACCCCATAACAGGGAACTCTGAAGCAGCAGGGAAGGAGGGCGGGTAGTGGAGCACCCATAGGGACATACATCTCGATCTGCAGTTACTGCACAGAGTAACTATTTCCTCTTCTGTGAGCAGTTACTCTCCCTATGTTCCACTGTAGGTGACTCCCAAACAGTTCTCTTTAAGGAGGAGGGGGCTTTGGAGTCTGGCTCTGCTGTACTTTCTTCCATACTGGACTAAACACAGTGTTGGAAGCAGATTTGTGAATTGTTGCACAGTGTTCAGCAAATGTACACAGAGAAGCCCAAGTTGCGGCTTTACATATTTCAATGATAGGAACATTCTAAAGAAAGGCTGTGGAGGTCGAAACAGACCTTCTTGAGTGAGCTCAGATGTCAGTGGGTGCTTCAAGATTATGAGATTGGCAGCAGTTGCTAATACAATCTTCTTGGCGCAGTGATGGGATTATCACAGCAAATGTCACCATTCTGAATTTTTGTGCCTTCACAAAGATGTTGAGTTGTCTTAAAACTAGACTGTGTCTCCAACCGCTGCCTTTTTGGGGGGACCAGGAAATAGCTGGAGTAAAACCTCTTCCCTCTGTGCTTGTGGGGACTGGTACAATTATGCCCAGCTGTAGAAGGGAATAAGTTTCCTGCCATAGCAGGGTCTTGTGAAAAGGGTCTCTGAAGAGGGATAGGGAAGGGGGGTTGGTGAGTGGAAGAGAATTGAAGTAGATGCAGTACTCTGTGGAAATGTTCTCCAAAACCCACTTGGTCGTAGTCACGGACTCCCATGCCCGCCAGAAGTGGTAAAGGGAGGAAGGTAGGTGAAACATTGCAGCTGGTATGAAAGGGGGTAGGAACTCAGGACCTTGACCATCCTATCTAAATTGATGCTTTGAGTTGAAACGTTGTGAAGTTGAGAGCTGGGAGGTAGGTTGTTTCCTCCTCTGAAACCTCTGTCTCATGCGGTGAGTTTCATATTGCATCTGCAAGCCTGGGAACTGGGTGGGATGGGATCTCTGCACTGTCTGGGACCTTGTCACTGAGTCCTGGTGTAGTCTTTTGAGGGGTCTGAGCTGCTCCTGACTGGCCTTCCATAGCTTGCTCATGGATAGGGCAATTATTTGATCCTCACCTCTATATAATTCTAGCAGTCTGCTTCAGTCTCTGTTCATGGAGGTAGCCTGGTGCAGCCTGGGTGTCATAAAATCATAGAACATCAGGGTTGGAAGAGACCTCAGGAGGTCATCTAGTCCAACCCCAACACCAACTGCTCAAAGCAGAACCAACACCAACTGTTGCCCCTTTGCTGTTCCAGGCCTTTCCCTTTGCTTCTCTGTACTCTCCCCTTTATAGCAGACCTTGTTTCCCCTACTGGCTGCTGCAGCTGTGGGTGCCTGCTTCCATGATTGGCAGCCCTAGCAGCTCTGTGGGGGTGTGGTCAAGCTGCTTGCGGTAAACAGGAGAGGCTCTCCTCACTGTTCTGTCTATGGTCAGTTTAGGGCTTGTAGACCCCATTACAGACCTACTAAATTTTCTCTTCTGGGCAGGCGTGTAGCTCCACAGAGATCATAAAGTGGCCATGGGCTCATTTAATATATGCAGAAATTCATCCATGTTGCCAGTGAACACCTCAGAGCTGTCAAAAGGGAGATCTTTATCGTATTATGGACCTAATTTTGGAATTCAGAGAGATGAAGCCAGGAGGCTCTCCTCATAACTATTGTTGTGGAAATCGAATGAGTAGCAGTATCGGCAAAGTTGAGAGAAGCCTGTAAAGTAGCTGAAGAATAAGATTTTTCTACCAAGGCGGTTGAGACATTTAAGATTTTTATCATAGGGCATAGATTTAACGTGGCACTGCCTTCCACATTCATTAACCGCCTTGACCACCAAGGAGTTAGGAAATGGGTGAGAAAATAAAAATTCTAACTCCTTAGAAGCAACGCAATATTTTTTGTTTGCTCTCTTGTTCCTGGGAGAAATTGAAGCTGACATATGAAAGATGACATTTGCAGGATCCAGGAGTGCCTTATTGACTGGCAAGGCAGTGGGGGCAGAGGAGGCAGTAGGGAGGCTGTCAAACAGCTTATGATTCAGTTCTTCAATCTCCTTGATGGGGATCTGTAAAGAATCCACAATATTCCTGATGAGATCCTGAAACTGCTTAAAATTGTCGGCCAGGGATGGTAAGGTGGCATTGACAGCTTCATCTGGGGATAAAGAAGAGATGTTTGCAGTTGTAAATATCTACATGTCAACCCTGGCCTCCTGTTCCTCAAAAATCTCTTCCTGAGGCTCTAGTCTCCTAGAAAGGGAGGATGAGGAGGGTTATCTGTCTCTATGAAGGGTAGAGCTTGAGGCTCTAGAGAACTCATGGCAATAAGCCACTCAGGGGTTCCAGTATGGCCAATGGGGTGGTGCATATGGCACAGGTGGTGGATTCCATAGATGCTCACCCCAGCAGGATGGTAGCTGTGGACATCTGTCATGAGTGACCTCAAACTCCTCAGGGATCTCAGGAAAATAGCCTTCCTGGGGGAAGAGTGAAGAGCCTTGCACAGATATTTGGCAGGCTGAGGAAGAGCGTTCATTGGAATCCCCTTTCTCTGAGTCACTTGGTAATGGTGGGGCAGCAAAAGGAACTTGAGCTAAAACCATTAGTACCAGATGGGTGCTGAGGAAGTGTGAGATACCACCATTGGTACTTGGTAGGCATTTGGCAAGCTGGAAGTTCTCGATATCCGGAAAGATCAGAGCCGAGAAATGATGAATCAGGGGTCTTTGACACTCTTGAGGTCTCAGGGAAACGAATTCTTGCAGTATCAAGATTGTTGTTGGTACTGTGTCCATGGCTTAAGCTGAAGTAATGGTAGCTGAAGGAGTGGATGGTAGCATGAATTTTGAAAGCTCCCAGGGGAATCCGGATGGAGCCCAAGCACTCTTTTTCTGTACCATGGTAGAGCTTTTCTTGCCACTGTAGTCTCCTGTCACTACCAATGACCTCTCAGATACATTAGAGTCACTAGGCTTGGTGGACGCTCAGTATCTGTGGAACCATCAGCCTTGTGGGTACCATGCTGGAGACCAATGGGATCTGGTGGAGCTAATGACTTTGACTTCTTTGAGGTAGATTCTCTATCTGGAGAACTTGGGGCATGGTCTTTGGAAGATTTATGAGAGGAATCTAGGGTCTTCCTCTCAGATGTCCTTGAGGAGTCCAGCTCAGAGATAGAAGAGGCAGCCGACTTACTCAGAAACCATCATATGAGGGGGTTCCTGGCCGGGGTTGGAGGCTGGATGTAGCGAGATCTCCATTATAAGGAGTTGAAGTTTTATCTCCTGGTTGTCCTGACTCTAGATTTTAACACCAGACAGAAAAGTTGCATTTTGGGGAAATATGAGAGATTCCCCAAAACAATAGATGCAGCAGGAGTGTCCGTCACTCCCCGGGATTGACTCTTGACATGACAAGCAACACTTGAAGCCAGGAGAACATACCCTTGGAAAGGGTGAAAGACTCCCCAGGGGGTGGAATGGGGGAACTATCTAAAAGCTATATATATATTTTATATATATATATTTTTGTAAAAAATCTGACTATAACTAAACTATAACTCGGTACTAACTACTGTAATACACTAAGTACAAAAGCTAAGAGAAACAGTTGAGGCAAAAAACTCAACTCAGACAACTAGCTGAGGCTCTGTCTCAAGCTGGGGCAGTTGAGAAGGAATTGAGGATGGCTAGCTCATGTGGTGCTATACAGCAATGGCATGGAGCATGAGGTGGAATAACACATATGCACAGGCCAAATGGATGTTACCATGAAAAATCTCTGATCAAAGGCACAGGGGGGTGCCAGAGCACCTAGAGTGGAGCACTCAGTGGGGCACTACTCAAAGAAGAACAAATATTTAATAATGGTCTCTTCAATCTAGCAGAGAAAGGTATAACATGATCCAATGGCTGGAAATTGAAGCTAGACAAATTCATACCGAAAATAAGGCATACATTTTCAATGGTGAGAGTAGGCCTGTTAAGCATTTTTTAAAAATTGTGATTAATCATGAGATTAAAAAAATTAATCACGATTGATCACAGTTTTAATCACACTGTTAATAATAGAATATCATTTATTTAAATTTTTGGATGTTTTCTACATTTTCAAATACATTGATTACAATTACAAGACAGAATACTAAATCTACAGTGCTCACTTTATATTAATTTTTATTACAAATATTTGCAATGGAAAAATGATTAAAAAAATAAAGTATTTCAATTCACCTCATACAAGTACTATGGTGTAATCTCTTTATCATGAAAGTGCAATTTACAAATGTAGATTTTTTTTTACATAACTGCACTCAAAAATAAAATAATGTAAAACTTTAGAGCAGTGTGTCTCAAACTTTATTTGCTGGCGACCACATTTAGACTTAAAATAAATTGTGACCCCCCCCCACTAGAAAAAATTGTGATCCCCTACCTTTAGCACCCCTTGAGGCATGGGGTTCCGGCCTTCAGCCTCCGCAAATGAACACATTACTTGTGCTGTGAATTAATCCTTAATTGACACCCTAGTGCAAAGTGAAAGGCCTTGGGGATTTATCAGTTGTAAGTGACAGAGAAGGAATAAGACCTGGGTGCACTGATTGATGACTATGAGCTGCCAATATGATGCAGCTGTGAAAAAGGTTAACTCCTAGGATGCATCAGGCCAGGCATTTCCTGCAAAGATAGGGAAGTGTTATTACCACTTGTACTATTACAAGGTAGTGGTGAGACCTTATCTGGAGCACTGGATGCAATTCTGGTGTCCCATGTTTAACAAAGATGATTTCAAACTGGAACACGTTCAGAGAAGGTCTGCTAGGAGGGTCAGAGGACTGGAGAATCTACCTTACAAGAGGAGACTTCAGGATCTTGGCTTGTTTAGCCTAACAAAACAAAGGCTGAGGGGAGGTACGATCGCTCTCTGTAAATAAGTCAGAGGGATAAGCATCAGGGAGAGAGAGGTGCTATTTAAGTTAAGGGCTAGGGTAGTACAAGAACAAATGGATATAAACTGGCCATCAACAAATTTAGGCTTGAAGTTAGATGGAAGATTAAGGCCCAGAACAGCCTTCCTAGGGGAGCAGTGGGAGAAAATAAACTAACTTGTCTCAAGACTGAGCTTCATAAATAGGATTATTAAGTGATTAAAAAAATTAGTTGTGATTAATCATAGTTTTGATTACACTGGATAAAAAGACGGTTTTATGTAGCTATTGCAAGGCTAAGTTCTAATACCACTGAAATACTTCAAGTCTGCAGTACCGCCTACACACTAAACATGCTTTTGCCTCCAGATCTTGTGCTACAGAAAACCCACCAACAGCAAATGAATCCCTCCAGCCATGACAGAGTAACCTTACAGAGTTTCAGGATCGCTGCAAGCCCATGTATCAAAGAGAGTACAACAGTTTAACCAATGCTATTGCAAAGCGAATAGCTATGGTCTGCAGACCATTCAATATTGTAAACGACAGAGAACCAAGAGATGTTATTCGAATTGCGTTTTCCAATCAGTCACACCTCCCGAGGAAAACATGACCTATATCACAATGAGAAGACTACAAAGTTGGAGCTTCTGAAAAATGCACTGCTTGCTGTGACTGGTGATCCTTGGACATCCTTGAGCAATCACTGCTCTCTTGGGAGTCACAGCACATCTGATTGATGCTGCATGGACACTGCAGTCATTTGCTTTAGCAGTAACACCTACTGAAGAGAGACATTATGCTAAAACATGTGTAGAGCATTTCTTGGATGTTGGGAAAGAATGGAATAGTCAAGAAAAGGTAACAACAATTAGTACTAACTATGCCATCAAAACTGTGATTAATCACAATTAATTTTTTTAAATCACAACTAATTTGTTTTGAGTTAATCGCTGAGTTAACTGTGATTAATTGACAGCTGTAGGTGAGAACAATTAACTACTGGAACAACTTAATTTGTGGTAAATTCTCCATCACTGACAATTTATATATCAAGATTGGCTGTTTTATGAAAAGATACGCTCTAGAAATTATTTTGGGGAAGTTCTTCAGTATGTGTTATACACGATATTAGACTAGATGATCATCATGGTCCCTTCTGACCTGGGAATCTATTAATTAATTCTGTGATGTCTCACTGTGACGTCCCAATGAATAGTAATTAGTTTTTCCAATAATATATATTGTGACTTTGGCAGACCAGGTGTAAGCTCATGCCAAGACATGTAGGCCTCAACTGAACACTAACAAATAAATAGCTGAAACCAGGTGAAATCCTCCTCTTGTGATCAGTAATAACGTGCAATGACACAGAAGCAGATTCTCCAGAAGAAAGTATGACTTATTTTGCCCAATTGGTACACAGGAGTATGAAGAGACCTATATTATCTTACTTATGCCTGGCATTCTCCTCAACCCACTCTGTGGACTTGACTTGGTGTCCCTGTTCTCTCTGGGCACCAAGTTACAGCTCACTTGCTGCAGACTGTGACTCCCAAGTCACTCTGTGAGGCCACGTCCAGACTAGCTTTTAAAATCGATTTTAGATACGCAACTTCAGCTACGGGAATAACGTAGCTGAAGTCGAATTTCTAAAATCGAGGTACTCACCCGTCTGGACGGCGATGCATCGATGTCCGCGGGTCTCCGTGTCGATTCCAGAACTCCGTTCGGATTGATGGAGTTCCGGAATCGATGTAAGCACGCTCGGGGATCGATACATCGCGTCCAGACTAGACGCGATATATCGATCCCCGAGCTATCGATTTTAACCCGCCGATGCCGCGGGTTAGTCTGGACGAGGGCTGAGTCAGTTTCGCTACATGCTGACTCTGTGTTCCTGTCAGTTTCCAGCTGAGCAGACTATCCCCACTCATACCCTCATTTTCTGCCAGGGGCATCTTTTTAACTCCTCAGGATATTTTGATCTCAGCCCTTGCCTTGGGAAGAGATAAATGCCTTAGTCTGGGTGGTTCTAGCAAAGTAGTTTCTTCCCCCAGCTGATGGCCCAGCTCTTGTTCTTAACATCTTTGAAGCAGGTAACTTAGAGGTTGTCTAGTATGTGTTATTGTTTACCTGTCCTAGATTTTACTTTTACAGCCCCCTTTGATCTGATTATGCATTCAGGCAGGTAACTATACCAAACCAAACAGGGAAACAGGGTCAGACATAAGATTAACGAGAATAATGAGCCATTTTCCTGATTTGTCACATCATTATCCCCATTTTAGTCACAAAGCAGATCAATCTCAGAGCCAGAAATAGAACCAAGGTGTCCTGACTATGACTCAAGTGGAGCATGCTGCTTCTCAATAGCGGAACACCTTTAATGGAAGTAATTGTTTTGCCTGTATTTCTTTGGGGAGCGATGCAAAATACATGGTGAAAGCAGCTATGGGGTAGCTATAGTAGTAATGAAAATTCCTTTTTAGCACAGCCTATTTCTAGATAACAGTTTTCAAACATAAATGTCTCCAGTCTGACGTTTGGAAGCTCAAATCAGCACTTGGTATATAAGCACATAAATATTTATTTTTTGCGGCTATTTGCCAAAAGCAAAATGTGGACACCCTAATAAGACCATCATGTTTGAAAACTTGGTTTCCCATATTTAATACTGACAACATAGATGAGGTAATATCTTTTATTGGATCAGCTTCTGTTGGTGAAAGAGACAAGCTTTGAGCTTACATGGAACTCTTCTTCAGGTCAGGTCAGGTCGGGTCATGTTTAATACTGACTCAGTTAATTGTCACAACATCCAAAATAAAACAAGAAAGTCTTTTTAATCATCCCACTATGACTTTCTATTCCTGATTGCAACACAGAAAATCCTTGATTCTGAATATCTTTTAAAACTTCTTTCTCTATGATATTTTACCATATATGATATGCTCTTAGAGTGCACAACAGGATAAGGCCATTTTATATAGCGAGGTAACTAAGCAGTGAACATAGTATAGTTTAGTATTAGATTCTGCATATTTGCAAAATGAAACTTTATAATTTAACACTCAATTCAGTAAAACGAAGAGCTCTGGAGCCAGTCTACTGGGGGCCAGACTGCTTAACACTTTGCAGGACAAAGGGCTTAGGCATCAGTGATTCTTACCTTTGCTGTCTGTAAAGTTCCGTATACTGAGGATGTCATTAAGATCCTGATAGTGGTTCTGCTTAATGTATGTTGTCTTCTCAGGTGTGTCCTGGAGCTGCATAGTAACCTCTTCTAAATCTTTGTCCAGCTGTAAAACAAAAACACAGTATAAGAAATCTAATGAGTGGGAACTAGGGCGGTCAAGTGGTTGAACAAAAAATTAATCATGATTGATTGTGTGATTAATTGCAGTGTTAAACAATAATAGAATACCATTTATTTAAATGTTTTTGATGTTTTCTACATTTTCAAATATACTGATTTCAATTACAACACAGAATACAAAATGTACAGTGCTCACTTTATTTTTGATTACAGATATATGCACTATAAAAACCAAAAGAAATAGGATTTTTCAATTCACCTAATGCAAGTACTGTAATGCAATCTCTTTATCATGAAAGTTGAACTTACAAATGTAGAATGTACAAAAAAACCTGCATTCAAAAATAAAATAATGTAAAACTAGAGCTTACAGCTCCACTCAGTCCTACTTCTTGTTCAGTCAATCGCTCAGATAAACAAGTTTGTCTACATTTGCTGGAGATAATGCTGCCCGCTTCTTGTTCACAATGTCACCTGAAATTGAGAACAAGTGTTCGCATGGCACTATTGTAGGCAGTGTCGCAGATGCGCTAAAGATTCATATGTCCCTTCATGCTTCAACCACCTTTCCAGGGGACATGCATCCATGCTGATGACGGGTTCTGCTCGATAACAATCCAAAGCAGCGCGGACCGACACATGTTCATCTGAGTCAGATGCCAACAGCAGAAGGTTGATTTTCTTTTTTGGTGATGTGAGTTCTGTAGTTTCTGCATCAGAGTGTTGCTCTTTAAAGACTTCTGAAAGCATGCTCCACACCTCATCCTTCTCAGATTTTGGAAGGCACTTCAGATTCTTAAACCTTGGGTCGACTGCTGTAGCTAGCTTTAGAAATCTCACATTGCTACCTTCTTTGTGTTCTGTCAAATCTGCAGCGAAAGTGCTCTTAAAATGAACATGTGCTGAGTCATTATCCGAGATTATTATAACATGAAATATATATCAGAATGCGGGTAAAATAGAGTCGGAGACATACAACTCTCCCCCAAGGAGTTCAGTCACAAATTTAATTAACACATTATTTTTTCAATGAGCATCATCAGCATGGAAGCACGTCCTCTGGAATGGTGGCCGAAGCATGAAGGGGCATACAAATGTTTAGCATATCTGGCACATAAATACCTTGTAATGCTGGCTACAAAAGTCCCATGTGAATGCCTGTTCTCACTTCGTTATGATGTTTTAAATAAGAAGTGGGCAGCATTATCTCCCGTATATGTAAACAAGCTTGTTTGTCTTAGCGATTGGCTGAATGAGAAGTAGGACTTAGTGGACTTGTAGGCGCTAAAGTTTAGCATTGTTTTGGTTTTAAGTGCAGTTATGTAACAAAAAATCTACATTTGTAAATTGCACTTTCACAATAAATAGATCGCATTACAGTACTTGTATGAGGTGAATTGAAAAATAATGTTTCTTTTGTTGATCATTTTTACAATACAAATATTTGTAATAAAAAATAATAATGTAAAGTGAGCAGTGTACACTTTGTATTCTGTGTTGTAATTGAAATCAATATATTTGAAAATGTAAAAAAAATCCAAAAATATTGAATAAATTTCAATTGGTATTCTATTGTTTAACTGCACGATTAAAAATGCAATTAATCACCATTCATTTTTTAATTGTGATTAATTTTTTTGAGTTAATCACGTGAGTTAACTGTGATTAATTGACATGCCTAGTGGGAACTATTAAAAACTCAAGTCGCTGCTTCCATTATGTGCACTAAATGCATAGCTTTCTATCATTAGAATAGTAGACAGCTTGACATTGCAATTACTACAGTGTGTCAAATACTGATTTTTAATAGTACACATATAGTACCTCCAAAAATCATGTTAAAGGTGAGTTAAAGTGGAAAGCTGTGCACATAGGACTCTAAATAGCCAATAAATACTGTTATTTGCTAAAGATAATGTACAAATGAAAAAAAAAAGCTGCTGTGTCATTTAGTACTTTTCATTTTAGTTAAGCAAATTTTACTTCACATGACATTGTAGTCTTGCTGAATAAGAGAGTGAGTCCCTTGGACACTGGCATGCCTTGCATGGAAACCTCTTAATTTCATTCACTGCACACACATTACAGACGTACTATAGGTGGCTACTACACTGATTTCCACAGCAAGCTGCACACAGTCCTTTATAGGAATTCTCCATTATTTCTAAATTTGACTTTGACTGAGTCAGTGGCACATCAGTAGTGCACAGAAAGATTCAGTCATTTAGCAGATTCCGTAATCAAACAATATATGAAATGTCAAAATATTCGATAACATGATGTAAAGAGAAAGCATTTAAACAAGAGGACTGATATAATCAAGTATATGTTGTGCAGGAGTTAAGACTAGGTGATCATAATGGTGCCTCTGGCTTTCATAGTTATGGGAGGGATTCTCTGTGCTGCTCTTGACCCGGTATGCCATTGAGCCAGCATATGGGACCTAAAGGCACCACAAGGAGCTTGGAGAGAATTCCCCAGTGTAGGTCCTATGCACAAGATGTGTGTTGGGGTGGAATGAGGCATGTTAGAAGAAGCTGAGTGATCTCTACAGTGGACACTGCAAGGTGCACAGCCACTCAGACCTGGTCTACACTACGCGTTTATACCAAATTTAGCAGCGTTAAACCGAATTAACCATGCACCCGTCCACACAACGAAGCCCTTTATTTTGATATAAACTGCTCTCAATATCGATATCTGTACTCCTCCCCAAAGAGGGGAGTAGCGCTCAAGTCGATATTACCATTTCGGATTAGGTTTAGTGTGGCCGCAATTTGACGGTATTGGCCTCCGGGAGCTATCCCACAGTGCACCATTGTGACTGCTCTGGACAGCAATCTGGAGTTGGATGCACTGGCCAGGTAGACAGGAAAAGCCCCGCGAAGTTTTGAATTTCATTTCCTGTTTGCCCAGTGTGGAGCGCTGATCAGCATGGGCTGTACAGGAGATACTGGATCTGATCGCTTTATGGGGAGACAAATCTGTTCTATCAGAGCTCCGTTCAAGAAGTCGAAATGCCAAAGCATTTGAAAAAATCTCCAGAGGCCACAGCAGGGACTCAACACAGTGCTGCGTGACAAGCGTAACGGAAAGCCAAAGAATCAAATGGACGCTCATGGAGGGAGGGGAGGGGGGACTGAGGACTCCAGCTATCCTACAGTCCCCGCAGTCTCCGAAAAGCATTTGCATTCTTGGCTAAGTTCCCAATGCCTGAGGGTCAAAAGCATTGTCCCGGGTGGTTCAGGGTATATATTGTCAATTTACCCCCCACTCCCTCCCACGAAAGAAAAGGGAAACAAATCATTTCTCATCTTTTTTCAATGTCACTGTATGTCTACTGCATGCTGCTGGTAGACGTGGTGCTGCGGTGCTGAACAGCAGCATCCCGTCCCCTTCCTTTTCTGATGGTAGATGGTACAAAAGGCTTGGAAACCATCCTCATCATCCTGTGAGTGCTCCTGGCTGGCCTCGGTGAGGTCGGCCAGGGGCGCTTGGGCAAAAATGGGAATGACTCCTGGTCATTCCTGGCAGACGGCGCAAAAGGATTGAAAACCATTCTCATCATAGCAACTGAGGGCTGAGCTCCTCATCCCCCCCTTTCATGTCTAATGAAGATTCTGTACTGTCTGGACTATAATAGCAGTGGGAGGCTGCCCCCCCCCCATCATTTTATCTCACTAAAAAGTCAGTGTTTCTTATTCCTGCATTCTTTATTACTTCATCACACAAATGGAGGGACATTGCCACGGTAGCCCAGGAGGAGTGTGGGAGGAGGGAAGCAATGGGTGGGGTTGTTGCAGGGGCACCCCCTAGAATGGCATGCAGCTCATCATTTCTGTGGGATCTCTGGGGCTCTGACCCGGAGCAGCTGTGCTCTCTGGTTCTCTAGTACACTTGCCCCATATTCTAGGCAGGACTGACTCTATTTTTAGACAAAACATAAAGAAGAGAATGACCTGGGGAGTCATTCCCATTTTTGTCCATGCTCCCCTGGCTGACCTCAGCGAGGCCAGCCAGGAGCACCCATGACAGCAGCAGACAGTACAAAAGGATTGATAACCATCATTGCCAATTTCCAATTGCAGACGGTGATATAGGGTTGGTAACCATCTCTGCTACCTTGCAAAGGCAAATGAATGCTGCCGTGTAGCCCTGCAGTACCGCGTCTGTCAGCAGCATCCAGTACACATACAGTGACAGTGACAAAAGGCTAAACAGGCTCCATGGTTGGAGTGCTATGGCGTCTGCCAGGGCAATCCAGGGAAAAAGGGCGCGAAATGATTGTCTGCCGTTGCTTTCACGGAGGAAGGGTTGAGTGACAACATTTACCCAGAATCACCCACGACACTGTTCTGGCCTCATCATGCATTCAGATCTCAACCCAGAATTCCAATGGGCAGGGGAGACTGCGGGAACTATGGGATAGCTATGGGATAGCTACCCACAGTGCAACGCTCCGGAAATCAACGCTAGCCTCAGTACATGGATGCACACCGCTGGATTAATGTGCATAGTGTGGCCGTGTGCACTCGACTTTATACAATCTGTTTTAAAAAAACGGTTTCTGTAAAATCAGAATAATCCCATAGTGTAGACGTACCCTCAGACAGCCTAGGCAGGAAATGCCGGAGCTTAGGTCAGTCATGGCCTATTTTAAGTTGTGCTGGAAGCAACACTGGCCCATAACCAGCCAGAATCCTGAGAATGCAAACGTGACCTTTTTCTCCCTGAGCTGCTTTTGTGTCCTGCGCCTCCTGGAGTCATGTCACACACACTCCCCCTATGAATAACATTTTCTTATAACAATAACAAAGTAGCACTGACATAAGTAACTCATTTGTTTATTTTTGGCAATTAAAAAGGAAACTTACCCAAATTGTGGCATCATGGATGTGACTATGAAGTCAAGACTGCAGGAAGCATTTCATTCCTTTAAACAAGACAAGCTGGGTGAGATAATATCTCTTATTGGACCAACTTCTGTTGGTGAAAGAGAGAAACTTTTGAGCTTACACAGGATTTGAAGAAGAGCTTTGGGTATGCTCAAATGCTTGTCTCTTTCATGAAGAGAAGTTGGTCCAATAAAATATATTAGCTCACCCACCTTGCTTCTCTAATAAACTGGGACAAACAACATTCTTTTAAATGGTATCTTCACTCCCTTATAACCTTCCCAGAGAAACTCCTTTTATGAGGATGTTTTTCTGAAATTCAGCTCAGAGGTGGCATTTTTGTAAGGTTTGAAGAAGATCAAGCTCATGACAGAGTTGAGAAAGTTCCATGCTTTCTGTGACTTGAAAATTATTTTCTAACTTTTTAGATCCTTCATAACTCATACTGACCAACCTGCCAGTCAGCAGGTGGCCAATCAGCTGCTGTTTTTGGTTGGCATTGCCCTTGGTACCAGCCTCCAGGCAAGGGGAAAAACATCCTGAACTCTTTGAAAGCCGCCTTCAGACTGTAGGGAGAGAGAATCAAAGACCTCTCCCCAGCAACATGCCTGGAAGATCAAGAGAGAACACTGGCCTGCTGCACTTGCACCATAAAGGACTGTACAGAAACAAAGAATGACCTCCCTGAGGGCTAAACTGTGCTAGTAGGTACAGTCCTGAGTAGGGAGTGGAGCAGGGTCTGGATTTTAATTACTCCTGGTACTTACAAGGGGCTCCTTGTACCACTCTCTTTATACAATTCTAGGGACAATCTGTCCCCAGAATTTGATCTGGTTTTAGAACTGAGATCATAATAATGAATTAAGATGTTTGTTTAACTTTACATTGCTTCTTCATAAATCTCAGATCTGGAAACATGATGAAGGTAAGCTGTAGAGGTAATCACAAGCTTTAACAGAATGAGCCCCGAGTTCTTCTGACACTGGAACTTTTGATTGCTCTTAGCAGGTTTTGGTATCTAGTTTAATCCATTTAGAAAAAGTCTGAACAGAAAGAACTTCTACTCTTGGACTGCTCTGCAAATGCTATGAAGAACCAGTATGATTTCCAACATAGTTTGTTTCTATTCTGGTAATAGCTAACAGTTCTTTTTGCATCCAATTTACATAGTCTGGCCTCACCAGATATACTCTGAGGCTCTGATTGGCAGACCAGGAGCTCAATGCTATAATTCAGATGGAATTCTGAGATCAACTTGGGCAACAATTTGGGATGAAGATTTGTCTTTGTGAAAAAATGTAACAGGAGAATTTCTCTCACCTCTCTCATTGACCGAACTGCTACCATCAAGGCAACTTTCAGAGAGCTGGTGAAAAGAACCATAGTTTGCAACTGTATTAAACTTTAGGCTATGCTCATCACAGTGTTATCTTAGCACCTCTGCAATTCTGGTGAGTACTATGTTCAAGTCTCATGCGTTAGGAGGGTTATGAATTGGTGAATACAAATGCAATAACACTTTTAAGAAAATGTTTCACAGGAGGGTGAGTAAAACAGATGCCAATGTCACATTAGAGTGGTAAGCAGAAACCACCACCAGGTGTAATTTAATCATGCAGTAGACAAGCCAGGCTTCATTAAAAATGGCAAGAATTCTAAGATGAGAGGGACGGGGCAGGAGAGTGATGGGAGAAAGCAGAGTTGGGTGGCCAGGATTGGGAGGAACTTCCCTAGCCCGGGCAGGGAGTGGAGCATTGAGCTGGGAAGGTGTCAGTGAGTGACCAGGATGGTCCTGGCTGGGGGTGAGGGAGAGTGGTAGGCTATGAGGTGAGTGGGAGGTGTTGGGAGGGGGCTGCAGGGTGAGATATTGGGGGCAAGTAGGGGGAGCTGGGGGAGATGGGGTGAGTTGTGGGGACTGTGGGGGGGAATGGGGGATGTTGGGAGCTGTGGTCAGTGGGGCTGAGGGGTTGGAGTTGTGGTGAGTGTGGTATTTGTCAGGGATGCTGGGATGTGTGATGGGCCTGTCACAGCAAGCGAGGACTGGTGGAGGATTGTTGGGGTATATGTGGGGTGAAGGAGAATTCTGGTGTCTGTGTGTGGGGCGGGACACTTTAGGGAAGAGGGGGCCCTCCAATTACCATGGTGCACAGAGTCCCAAAATTCTTTAATCTGATCCTGCTCCTGGTCTTAAAAATCTGTGAATAATTTGTAGTGCTAGCTATGCAATTAGCTTAACTACAAATGTAAAATCCATTTATTCTTCTAAATAAATATTGACAGAGTGTTGTGAGATGGTGGTGAAAATGGTTCTGTAGGAAGGTGGGAAGAGAAGATGTGAGGGCAGTTGGGGCTGCATGCCTTTTATAATAGGGAGCAGAATGCCTGGAACTATCACTGACTAATTGCTTTAAAGTGGGTCAGGGACTCAGGAGGCTCAGCAGTTAATTCCTACAATGTGGATTTGTGATAGCAGCCATATAGAGGAGAACCTTGGCTTTCCCTAGTGAGTGCACACTGTGAATAAGGCTGCAGGATCAGCTGCAGAAGGGTAACAATGGGAGCAAGGACTTTCATGCCCTCTTGCTGAATGGGGAGGTGGGGCAGGCAACCCATTGCCCAAAAAACCTTACCATGGACCTTAGGGGGCAGCAGCTCCCCTTGCCAGTTCTCTGAAGGCAAAGCTGCTGTGTTTCCCTTAACACATCTCCAAGTCCAAAGGGAGACCCACATCTGTTGGATTTTGATATTTGTATTCAGACACTAGAACACCACACATAGTACTAGGCCATGCTACCAGGAATTTTATACTATGGTAGTGCCCTGAAGTGCCAACCAAGATCAGAGTCCCATTTTGTTAGGCACTGTACAGATACAGAGGCACAGAGAGGTGAAGTGACATGCTGAAGGTCATACAGCAATTAAGCAGCAGAAATGGGTACAGAATCCAGATCTCCTGATCCACAACATAGTACCTTATCTACTGGAACACTCTGCCTCAGCTACCTCAAAATTGGGGTATTGGACCGATTCAGTAAAAGTGGAACTATTACTGGGATGCTGCAAGGTACAATAAAAAATGTCAATATACCATACCTACTCTTTGAGTCCCATGGTGGTCATGATATAAGATTTGCACTTTTACAACTACACCTGTACAACTAGAGGTGTTCAGTCTGTCCATAGGTAGCATAGGCGTTAATGTACCTGTTGGGAATTCTCAGAAACGAGGGAAGTTTCACGTAAAGCTGATACAGATATCATCTGTGATGAGATGAAGTGTGTCATCTCTATTAGTTTATAAGTATGACAATACTTGTGATTATATTTTTTCGCACTTGCTAACCGACTTTCTTTCTTTAGAAACAGAGGCTAAAATTATGAGATTTTAGTTGAAAAAAATGAGAATGGTTAAGCTTTGTATGGCTTTACAGCTATGCAAATGAAGTGTTTCATCCACAGGACAGATTTATCTGGTTTAGTGTATACAATAAATGATACCTCTGTGATTTTCATTCTCAAGCGGTGGTTTTCTGACTGCAGTCCTTCTAGCCGAGATGTACTGGCTTGATTGACACTGGTGACTGATGTTGATGTTTTTGAGTCTTCTTTCTTTTGATTTTGAGTGAATTGGAAACGTCTGTTCTGAGTGGCTGCATCAGGATTTGTCCTCAGTGTGATTAACTGAAAGGTTTAAAAGTTGTGAGAAATTCTGCAGAGGATTTTATTTTTATATCAGTTTCTTCCCCTCCCCCCCCCGCCCCCCAAAATAAAAGAAGGTACACTTTACTTTCCACATGGAGTACAATTTCTCTGTGACCATACAAACTGTTGAGCTATAATAACCTTGCAAGATGAACTGTTCCATTTTTTCCAATTATTGGGAAATGTTTCTTAAAGTTTCAGTTAAATATATTATTTTTAAAATTTACTGCATCATCCCTTGTTAGTTCTTTCTTTTCATTGATATTTTCATCCTTCAAAGGGAAACATTCAACTTAAAAATCACACTTCTGTCTGAAAATTTCTTACACCCTATAGTTACAAGGAATGTGGTGAGCAGAGAAAAGCCCCAGACAGAATGAGAAAGAGAGGTACCGGCAAAGGGATCACAGGGAATTTAGTCTAGGTGGGAGTTCAGCAGCAGGGGAGGAGGAGTAGGCAGCCATTAGTAGACTAAAATAAAGAATAGCCATTCAAATAAATTAAATACAACCCATTTTTTAAAAAAGGTTAAGCTCAAACTTAAAGATAAAGATAAACCGCAGTACAACCTAGTAGATAGTGACAGAGAAACCCCCCTCACTTTAAATATGAAGGTGGAAGGCCAGCAGCAGTTTAACAAGGGTGGGCGCTATCCAGTTTACTTCACAGAGTGCAAACTGTATGACCAGTTGCCAAGTGACATATGTATAAACCCACTTTGAGCCTCTCATGGCCCTCAAGAACAGTGCAGCCTCTTAAGGCCAAAGCTGATGAACCAGTGAGGCCTACAGAGATAGCGAATTATTTGAAGAGACGGCATATAAGGACATGGTAATACTGTTCCACCTCAGAGCTGGCTCCCCACATCCTCCAGTTAGGGAAGTTGGTTTCATGAGCCGAAGGAATGGAGGAAAAAATGCCTCTCTTTGGAACTCCACCTCTGACAGAGGTGGGAAGAGGCTGATCAGGCACTGAAGTGATCATTCCAGAAGATGGGGTTATAAATGAGAGATGCAGACAGGCTATGGTAATAGGCTACATTTGAAGACATAAGGGTGTAATTAAGTTAAGGTATTAATGACTATTGTATCCAGTTTTTATAGTTAATATTCCCAGACAAAAAACTGCATGAAGATGGAGTTAAGGTAGAGTCTGAGTAACTTTTTCATTGAGCAGAACAAAATATCCAAAGTTTGGAAGTTTGAAGTGAATTAAATTCAAATTGGAAATAATACAGAAAGAGTAATTAATTATCAGATCAGCTGACCAAGGAATGTGGTGAATTCTGCATCACTTTGGAGTCTTTAAATCAAGATTTGGATGTCTTGCTAGAAAGACGTGTTCCACTTCATCCATATGTTGTTAGATTAGAAGCAGAAATCAGTAGGTGAAATCTATGGCCAATGTTATACAAGATGCCAGACTAAAGTATCACAAAGGTCCCTTCCAGCCATAAAATTTAACCAATCCTCTGTTGCTCTGCACTTGTATAGTCATTTTCAAGCATCCAAAGTGGGTGTCAAATGCTACCAAATTAGAAAGACAGAATTTTACATCAACTTTGTACTCACTTTGCACTGGTGTAAAATATTAGGATGCCTAAGAAATTGGATTAAAAATGTTTTAATACCACTATACCAATCAATGCTATGCTCTAATATGGAATATTATGCTCATTTCTGATCACCCTATCTCAGAAAGGATATAGTAGAAGACGACGGCTTCAGAAATGGGTGATAAAAATGAACAGGCATGAGAAGATTTCTATATGAAGAGACACTAAAACTATTAGGACTGTTTACTTTAGAAAAGAGATGAATAAGTGGGGACATATTAAAGGTATACATTGCAAGAAAAAAGGGACTTTAGAGGCAGCAGATTTAAAACTTCTAATAGGAACAATTTTTGACCCAATGCATATTTAACCTATGGAGCTCCATGAGATATTAATGGGGCTAACAATGTAATACTACTAAGAATGAGTGGACTTTTATATGGATAAGAAGATTTTCCAAAGTTAGGTAGGCAACAATGTATTGGATATGAATCTGCATACTTGGGGTATAAGGTAACCTCTAGGTGAAGAAAAGTTAGGATTAAACTTCTCTCTGATCTAGTTATTCCATTATGAGCTTTCTTGAACTTTCTTCTGAAGCATCTAGTGCTGGCAACAGGTTACTTGAGTAGATGGACCATTGGGCTGAGCTAGTATGGCAATTGCTATGTCCTATATCCTGAGCTAAGAAGAGAAAATGGTTTTTCTCTTTGTTCAGTTGTTTACTTTGTGTATTTGACAGTCATCCGTGTAGAGTCACTGTTTCTCCTGGGCAGTCAGTTACTCCCTTCCAGAAATCACTCTTACAGATATCAACATAATGACTTTTTAAAATAAGAATTAATTTTTCAAAAATAATTAAATTGAAAAGCCACTTTCAGAGAGACCATCTTTACCTGGTATGCCATAAAGCTGGAATTTTTAAAAGTCATTAAAAAAAGTCAAGTAGTTGATGTGCCTTTAATTAATGCTCAGTTAAGAAAGATTGTGGTACCCCCATTTACAGGTGCCACAACTTGCCAAAGCAACATGAAGTATCAATAAAGCCTCTGTAGTCATACAAGTAACTATCCTGTAATTATATTCTAGAACTGATTTGACAGATTTGTTATTAAATATTATTATTATTTTATTTTATTATTTAATTTCATACTTATATTCAGGGTAGCACAAAAAGGCCACAACCAGATTGGGCCTCATTTTACTTGGCACGGTGCAAACACTGTAAACAATAGTCCTTGCCCCGAAAGAGCTTAGAGTCTAGAATACGAGACATAACAGGGGGCAGAGACAAACAAGTGGGCTGGGATGGAGGGAAGGGGAAGCAGGACAACAAACCTAAGATGGTATGCACAGTTTTTAGCCCTTCATGAGGAGTGATCACAGCACTCCCCATGACTAGCCATGATCAGGCTTCAGTATTCTGTGTACATTATGGCAGAGAGTTCTGAGGAGGGATGTGAAAAAGGACAATTTGGTGGCTTTATGGATTTTCCCTGGAAGCTTGGCAATAAGATAATAGATTGATGGGGTGAGGTTGAGATTTTTTCTATGCTCGGAGACATCAGTGCATGCTTGCATTGTGAGTGGAAGGAACCTGATGAGGGTGAGAAGCTGAGGAGAAGAAGAAGAAGAGCAGAGATGAGTCAGCCTAGAAATGGGAAGGGATGGGAGGGCAGGGGCAGATGGAGGGATTGGAAGAAAGCTGGGAAGCAGTCTCAGTGTCTGTGATAGGGGAGAGGGAGGCAAGTGTGATGGAGAGGTGTGATAGGGATGGTCTTGTCAGATTTTGTCAAGTTGTTTTCCTTTGAAGAAATCAAGAAGATCCTATGGGGAAATATGCATTCATATTCAATTTGTCATTCACTAGTACTCTTAAATGTCTTGCTTCATGACTGTGTTTATGAATAAGCTCTCTTAACTTATGGCTATGTTGTAAGTAATTCTTCTGTAGGATCCAGTATAAAAAAGTTGGACTATACAGCCCTGGAGACTGAATTACTCTGACTGCAGAATGCATAAAGCACTACTGGTAAGCTAACGTGACATTCCACCCATATGTCTCAACCCTCACCTACAGGGACCACATTTAGAGGAGATTTAGTAGTTCAGTTCCTGCTCCCATTTGTAGTTGGTCTATCTGCTGAAAATGCCAATCACTGCCAGATGTGTTGGTGGTTTTGTGGCGTGTACACCTATTCACTAAGAACTGTTTTTTCTTCTTGCTAGGAACAGATGCCACAACTAAACCCCAGGTTGTGAGTTCAATGCTTGAGGGGTGGTATTTAGGGAGATGGAGCAAAAATCTGTTGAATGACTTAATTGGGGATTGGTCCTGCTTTGAGCAGGGTTGGATTAGATGATCTCCTGAGGTCCTTTCCAACCCTGATATTCTATGATATACTTTACAGAAGCCACTAAAGAATTGTTGACATTTGGTCATTATTAACCTTAGTTGGATTGGATCTGGTAACCTAGAGGTGAAAGGCTCCCAATCTCTGAGGCATCCAGTCTCCAACTAACTATATGAAAGTCATCCAGGATACACATTTCATTTATGTTTATTTTACTTCAAAATATCAAGTAGATTTCCAAAACATGAGGTCTTTACAAAGTCAAACTCCTATAGGAATCAATTTCCCTTTGACTCAGAGTCTGTTGGACTCACCTTGACTAGCACCTCACTTCACAAGTAGCCCACAAATGAACGGGATTATTTGTGGCGTGACATCAGACTCTGGTTCTTTGTGAATACAGTCTGATTCATTCCACCAGTGCATAATATAAATATACACCTCTACCCCAATATAACGCGACCCGATATAACATTAATTCGGATATAACACAGTAAAGCAGCACTCCGGGGGGTGGGGGGGGTAGCACTCTGGCGGAGCAAAGCAAGTTCAGTATAACGCGGTTTCACTTATAACACAGTAAGATTTTTTGGCTCCCGAGGACAGCATTATATCGGGATAGAGGTGTACAAGAGGAGCTCAAAGATAACAAAAGGCAATTAAATTGCATGTTTCAGGGCACATCTACACCGGTCAGGAAAGAATTCCTCTCTCCTTCCATCATTGAATTGCCAGTCGGTGAGATGGCTTTTTTGGGAGGGCCCCCCTTGGACGCATCAGATATTGGTCACTAATGTAGGCAGCATCCCAGACTTGATGGACCAATAGTCTGCTTTTATATGACAAATCCTGTATTCCTAGGAGATTCTATTATGTGGCAACCATTCCTACTGTGTCTGAGTGCTTCAGAGTCCTTAACATATTTATCCTCACAATACCCCTCTAATGTAGACGAATACTCTTATGGCTGTTTTGCAGATAAGGAACCAAGGCTTAGAGGGTATGTCTACACAGCCCATGACAGTGAGTCTCCCAGGCTGGGTTGACAGATTTGGGCTTTCAGGGCTCATGCTACTGCATGAAAAATAGCTGTGTTGGTGGTGTGGCTCAGGCTGCAGCTCAGGCTCTGGAAGCCTATGGAGAGCTGTGGACTCTACAGCTCAAGCCCCAGCCTGAGCCAGAACTTCAAAGCACTGTCTACACATCTATGTTTAGCATGGCAGCACAAACCCCGGGAGGCTGAGTCTGTTGACCCAAGCTTCTGTGGAATGTGTAGACATACCTAGAAAGATGGATTAACTTGCCTTAGGTCACATAGCATGTCGGAGGCACAGCAGAAAATTGAACCCAGGTCTTCTAAGCCTATGAATAGCACCCTTCCTCTCCTGCATTCCTTAAAAGAAGGAACCAGAGACCTATTCAAATTACAGATGCAAATCATTGTTTCCCACAGACTAAGTGAGAGAGTGAGATTGTATGCATTAGAAATGTATGTTTTCAAGTTCTTGCACATCTTGCTTTATGTAGTCATCTTTCTCCAAAATCTCATGGAAGTTCACCCCCTCTCCCACTAGGGCTCAGAGATAATTTAATGCATAACAGATTGGCTTAATTTAGAAATCTCACATATTCCTCTTGCTTGTAGGAGTAATGAAATTAATATAGAATTACCATACAAAAATCAAGCAACAATGTAAATACTAGCATAAATGAATTCACCTACCTTAGGTACAAAAACAAGGCAGAGCGTAATGGTACTGCAGAATATAATGACTAAAGCAACAATGCAGAACTGAACATTGGGTTGATCCCGAGTGAGGAATGAAACTGCAGCTCCAATAATACACATGATCCCCACATTGTATACACTCATCCCGATGTATTTGCTGTCATTCAAAGCAGGAATGCTGACATTTCGAGTCTCCCATGCTAAGAAACAACCAAATAACTGAAATAGAAAAAAAAGAAAGAAAAGAAAAGAAAAAAAAAAGTTCACTGTTATAACACAATACCACTAGTTTACACGAATCAAAAAACTAGTTTTTATTACAAGCTGTTATATATTTAGTATGGTATTTCTCTATGAGCAATTTATGGATTGTTGACAGATCGATACAGCATTAAGAACCAGAGATATGAATGTGCACAGCACACAATATCTAATTCAAAATACACTAACTTCTACCAGTAACTACAAAAATTTGATTTATATTGCTAATCCTACTCTCAAGAGATAAAAAGAGATAAATGTGAAAACTATATTAGCAATCAGAAGAGATGGGACTGAATTTCCCCAAAGTTCAGGGTTGTTTGAATCTAGGCCCATCTTTAGCCATCAGTAAAGAAATATCATTACTGCTTTCATTCAAGGATTTCATTAAAACCCAAATATGGCAGGCCCAATTCATTTAGGCTTTTTTTCAGCGATGACTGAGAGTCCTAGTCAATCCTAGTCAATCATTCACTGATTATCACCTCCATTAGTAAACAGCAGTGCTGAGAAACATCCTGTGACATCATTCAGACTTGTCCAGATAGAAACACCCACAGAAAAAAGCAGCACACCAGCTGCTAGGACAACAAATGTGATTTATTTTATCGCAGGAGGAGTTGATAGTAACCATTATATTTAGGTGGCCTAACACCTAGTATAAACGATTCTTGTGACCTTTTTTGACAAGCTCTAACACCTCCACACAACAGGCCTTTGAAATTCAGTAGAGGGAATGTCTTTAGGCTTCAGCAGGGGTTCTCAACCTTTCCTGACTACTGTATCCCTTTCAGGAGTCTGATTTGTCCTGTGTACCCCAAGTTTCACCTTGCTCAAAAACTACTTGTGTACAAAATCAGACACAAAAATAAAAAAGTGTCACGGCACCCTACTACTGAAAAATTGCTTACTTTTCTCATTTTGTCCATGTGAAATTTTAGCCTGTACTGACTTTGCTAGTGCTTTTTATGTAGCCTGCTGTAAAACTAGGCAAATATCTAGATGAGCTGATGTATCCCCTGAAAGACCTCTGCATACCTCCAGTGTACCCCTGGTTGAGAACCACTTGGTTAGAAAAGCAATTTTTCTTTGAAATTCTATTAAGCTGGAGCAGGACACGTTGCCCTCTGAGGAACCCTGGGGACCAGACAGCTTTTCTGGGACTGGGGAAACTGGGTCAGACTCCCCATGGCACATGTCCCCCATGTTCCAGCCCACCCCACTCAAACCAAGCCTCCCAGTATGCCAGGGAGACTCCCGTTTGCAACCAAAAACTCCCCATTCCCAATTTAATGTCATTTCCTCCATAAAAACGTTACTCAGAATATGTGTCAGCCACACATGCACACCAGCCTTTGTTTGGAGAAACTCTGGCCAAAGCCATCCCTTGGGTAGGCCGAATCAGGGCAACCGCTCCAGGCCCCATACTTTGGGAGGCCCGGCGGGCTGGTATGATTAGCTGGTGCAGTCGGTCCTAGAAGCGATGAATCCGTCACTTCTGCACTGGGCCCCCCCACTCTGGGCCCCATGCTTTGGGAGTCCTCCCGGGCTGGTGCAGTTGGTCAGCGTGGTCACTCCCAGAAGAAACGAATCCGTCACTTCCGCCCCAGGCCCTGCACCCCACTAAGGACGGCCCTGAAATATGACAGATGCACAACATGCTGGGTAATGTAGCTGACCTTTGCTCTCCTTTTGGTTTCAACCAATGGGAGTTCAGAAGGGGCAGAGTTGGATGGGCTTGGTGACCAACGGCACAGGGGGATGGAAGCTTTGAAGAACAGGGTTGCAGTGGTGGTGTGGAGCCCTGGCAGTGTGAAGTGGAGTCAGGTATGGGGGTGGTGGCAGTATGTCAGGGAGAGGGCGGTCATGCCCCGCTCTCCCCCAGGCCCTGACCACTGCAGGGAGTAGATAGATAGGGAGTTCAGGGAGGGGGACACAGCCCCACTCACTCTGGGACTCAACACAGCAGGAGGTGGGTGGTGGGTTCATGCCCCTTTCTCCCCAGGCCTTTGAGTGCAACAAGAGGAGTATCAGGAAGGGAGTAATATTCCTCCTCTTTTGGGACTTGGTGCAGCCAGGAAGTGGTAGACCTGGGTAGTTCTATTCTGCTGAAAATACCAGGCCAAAAGTGAATGTCTTGTCTTCACTTCCCAAGGTGTAAATGCACCCCTGCCTCCCAGAACATAGCCTACAGCCAGGGGCAGCTCTATGTTTTTTGCTGCCCCAAGCACTGCAATCAGCTGTTCACGCGGATTCGGCGGTGTTTCTGCGGGTGATCTGCTGGTCCCGCGCCTTTGGCGTACCTGCTACCAAATTGCTGCTGAAGCCACGGGAACAGCGGACCTCCTGAAGGCTACCTGACTGCCTGCCTTACAGCGACCAGCGGGCCTCCCCCTATGGCTTGTCTCCCCAGGTGTGCACTTCCTGCGCTGGTGCCTAGAGCTGCCCCTGCCTGCAGCTGAGCTTGGGATAGCCCTCCTGGGGCAGGGCCCACACTGGAGGTGGGGCTGCAACTCTGCTTGCTTTGTTGTGTGTCCTACAGGGTGCAGGCATTGGATGGCCTGGAAAAGGCTAAAGAGACTAGATGGGAGTATTAGTGAGTTGGCAAGGGGATGGCAGTGATGGTGTGTTAGTAGGGCTAGCAGTGGAAGCGTTGTGGGGTGGGAGGCAGGGCAGTGAGGTTAGCAGTGGGGGTGTTTGGAGGGCATCACGGGTGTTGGAGGCTGGGGTGGGATGTTTCCTGAGATGAATTTGAAAGTGTTGATCAGTATGCCTCATTCCCTTTGGGGGCACCACAGGGGGAAGGGAGGAAAGGGAAAAAAGAGAGAGGGGTTGCTTTCCCCTCAGCCAAATGCACAGTACCAGTCGATCATTCCCGCCAGGACTGCAGCCTTCTCCTGTTGCTAGCTAACGTAGCTAGTCTGGTAGCTCAAGTAGTAGTAGTCTGTGCTGCAATGTCCCTGATGATGATGATGGTGGTGATGATAGGACATGGAGGGTGGAGGCTTACAGTTACAGTTCTGACCATGTAATTAAAAAGTGTCTCATAATGCATATGCATAAAGGGGCTGAATGAAGGTTGCAGAGACAAACTTAATATGAAGGTTGCTTACCTGTATCCAGTTCTTCAAAATGGACTCTGCATATTCATACTGTTGGATATGTGCTGACTGGTGTCACTGAATGGTGCAATCTTCCACTAGCACTGCCTAGTCAAACACTCACATGCCCCTTTCTGCCCCTACCCTCAGCCTCCGAGCATTATTCTGAGGACGAGGCTATAAAAGGAAGGGAGGCAGCAGTTACCACATCAGTTCCTTCCACTGCTAATGCTGAGCCAGTAGAAAACAGGACCCAGCAAAACAGAGGAAGGAGAGCAGGGCATGTGAATATGCAGAATCCATCTCAAAGAGTCTCAGTTACAGGTTAGTAACATTAATTTCTTCTTTGACTGTTCTCTGCATAGTCCCACTCCTGGTATAGTTTAGTCTGTAGTACACATTTTAAATAGGATGGTGGGTATGGAGTCCTAACTAAACAAGGACTGAAGCACACAACTACCAACTGCGCATCTGACCATATATAACAGATAATGTTTAATGAATATGTGTTTTGACTCCACATGGCTGCTGTACAAATTTATAGTAGTGGAACATGTCTCATACATGCCACCAATGCTGCCATCACCCTAGTAGGGTGTGCTTACAGTTGAAGAGTGGGAGATCATGCTGCACTCTTATAACTTTCAATTATACACTATCTGACCCATCTTGATAATGTTCGTGCTGACGCAAGATTTCCTTTATCGTTACCAGCATACGAAACAAGCAATTTATGCAAAAACCTAAAGTCCTTGTTCCTATTGAAATAGAATGATAAAACTTTTTTTGCATCCAAACAATGCAGCTTTGATTTGCCCTTACTCAAATGAGATCTGGGAAAAAACACTGGTAGACTAATGGACCGACTGATAGGGAACTCAAGTGATATTTTGGTATGAATCTAGGATGTGGATGAAGAAATACACTGTATTTATAAAAGGTCATAAATAGAGTGTCAGCCATTAAGGCATGAAGCTTACTAATCTTCCAAGCTAATGTTATGGCTATAATAAAAGCAGCCTTAATTGATAGATGAAGTAAGGAACATGAAAATAAGGGCTCGAAGGGTGGAGACATAAACTGTGATTGCATTAAGTCCAATGGTGCAACAGAATCTCTTACCGGTGGTACAAATTTAGTAATCCTTTAAAAAACTGTTAACAACATTATGTGAAAATACTGATTTGAATATGAGAAGCTGCTGTTGCAGCTAAATATACCTTTAAATGCTTTAAATATGCTTTAAATATAACAATTACTCTAATATAGTTTGAATAGGGACTGACACAAGATTTATACCCGTATCAGATAGCCATGGCAAAAATCTTTTCCATTTTAACTTATAATATTTGCTAGTTATTTCCTTATAGCATTAAGTAGAACATGTAGAAAAAAATTATCTAAGTTATAACTGCAGACAAAGACTTCTCCAACTCTGCTAAAAGCGTATTGCCCATGCTGTCAGATGCAGTGATGACAGGGTGTCGATGGTACACTTGTCCTTGCTCTTGTGTTAGAGGCCTGGTCTACACTACGAGTTCATGTCTAATTTAGCAGCTTTAAATCGAATTAAACCTGCTCTCGTCCACACAAAGAAGCCCTTTACTTCGATATAAAGGGCTCTTAAAATTGATTTTTGCTCCTCCACGATGAGGGGAGTAGCACCGAAATCGACATTGCCATTTTGAATTAGGGTTAGTGTGGCCACAATTCGACGGTATTGGCCTCTGGGAGCTATCCCACAGGGCACCATTGTGACCACTCTAGACAGCAATCTGAACTCGGACGCACTGGTCAGGTAAAAGGAAAAGCCCCACGAACTTTTGAATTTCACTTCCTGTTTGCTCAGCGTGGAGAGCTGATCAGTACAGGTTACCATGCAGAGCTCATCAGCACAGGTAACTATGCAGTCTGAGAATCAAAAAAGAGCTCCAGAATGGACCGTACGGGAGGTACTGGATCTGATTGCTGTATGGGGAGAGGATTCTCTGCTAGCAGAACTACGTTCCAAAAGACAAATGCCAAAACATTTGAAAAAATCTCAAAGGGCATGATGGAGAGAGGCCACAATAGGGACTCACTACAGTGCCGCATGAAAGTTAAGGAACTCAGACAAGCCTACCAGAAAACCAAAGAAGCAAACGGAAGGTCTGGGTCAGAGCCGTAGATGTGCTGCTTCTGCACTGAGCTGTAGGAAATTCTAAGGGGGGCCGCCACCATTACCCCACCACTGACCATGGTTTCCAAGGAGGGGGTAATCTCAGCCATGGCTGAGGATTCTCTGGACAGGGAAAATGAGGAGGAGGAGGAGGACAACCTTACAGAGAGCACACCGCACTCCGTTCTCCCCAACAGCCAGGATCTTTTTCTCAGCCTGAATGAAGTACTCTCCCAACCCTCCCAAGGCATTATCCCAGACCATGAAGCCATGGAAGGGACATCTGGTGAGTGTACCTTTGAAAATATAAAACATGGTTTAAAAGCAAGCGTTTTTCAATGATTAATTTGCCCTGAGGACTTGGGATGCATTCAAGGCCAGTACAGCTACTGGAAAAGTCTGTTAACGTGTCTGGGGATGGTGTGGAAATCCTCCAGGGACATCTCCATGAAGCTCTCCTGGAGGTACTCCAAAAGCTTTTGCAGAAGGTTTTTAGGCAGTGCAGCCTTATTCCGTCCTTCATGGTAGGACACTTGACCCTGCCATGCTAGTAGCAATTACTCTGGTATCGTTGCATGACAAAGCCTGGCAGCGTATGGTCCCGGTGTTTGCTGGCATTCAAGCAACATTTGTTCTTTATCTCGCTGTGTTAGCCTCAGGAGAGTGATACTGTTCATAGTAACCTGGCTGAAATACGGGAATTTAATTAAGGGGACAGAGGTGGCTGTTCCTAGTGGGCTGTTTGCCTGTGGCTGAAAAGAAATTCTTCCCTGCAGTTAGCCAAGCTGGGGCGGGTGGGGTGGGGAGAGGGCATTGGCACTGAGCTTTTCGCGTTTGGTTAGCAGGGATCTTCCCTGATACCAGCCATGCGGTGGGGGGAGGGGTAAAGCGATCATCCCAGAGAATTGGATGGTGGGAGGGGCAGTTTAGTTTGGTTTCTGCTGCTACATCTTAACAAGAAAACCCAAGCACTCAACGGACTTTGCTGGGTATGTGGGAAAGGAGGGTGCTGCTTTTATGAAGGCTGCAGAAGCCAAAAGACAATGGCTTACCATGGCTGCATGCAAGCCGAATTCTGTTGCCCGGACCTGCATCTGTGATCTCTAACACCAAAGGCACTCAATATTAAGATGCCAAATGTGACCTTGTAGTGAAATCACATGTGCTATGTAATGTGAATAGTGTTGTTCACCGTGAAAGAGTATAAGCATTGTTCTGTAAAATTTATCTTTTTAAATACTTCTCTCCCTTTTTTCCTCCTTCCCACAGCTGCAAATTTTTCAAGCCCCCTGCCTCCATTCTGAAGGCTCTCTCAGATAAGGTGGCGAAAAAAACGGATGCGAGACTAAATGTTCTCAGAAATCATGGAATCGACCCGCAATGAAAGAGTTCATCTGAATGAGTGGAAGGATGCGGTATCAATGTACAGAAAAGATGCCAGTGAATGTGAGGCCATGAGGGATGAACGTGAGGAGAGGCGAGATGCTCGAGATGAGAGGTGGTGGGATACAATGCTGGAGCTGCTGTGTGATCAATCTGACATGCTCCGGCGTCTGGTGGAGCTTCAGGAATGGCAGCAGGATCACAAAGTGCTGCTGCAGCCGCTGGGTAACCACCCTCACCCCTCACCATGTTCCATATCCTCCTCACCCAGACATGTAAGAACGAGAGGGGGAGGGGAAGGTTCTGTGCATCCGCACACTCCACACCAGCTGACTGCCCAACCAAAAGGCTGCCATTATTTTGAACTTTTGAAGTGGCCTTTTCCTTCCCTCCTATCCTCCTCACAAACCCCACCCGGGCTACCTTGTCAGTTCTCTCTCCATTTTTCTAATCAATTAATAAAGAATACATGATTTTTAAATGATAGTGACTTTATTTCCTTAGAAAGCAAGCTGTGATCGAAGAGGGAGGATGGGTTGCTTACAGGGAATGAGTCAATCAAGGGGGCGGGTTTTCATCAAGGAGAAACAGACAGAACTTTCGCACTGTAGCCTGGCTAGTCTTGAAACTGGTTTTCAAAGCTTCTCTGGTGAGTAGCGCTTCCTGGTGTGCTCTTCTAATCGCCCTGGTGTCTGGCTGCACGTAATCAGCAGCCAGGTGATTTGCCTCAGCCTCCCACCCAGCCATAAATGTCTCGCCCTTACTCTCACAGAGATTGTGGAGCACACAGCAAGCAGCTATAACAATGGGTACATTGGTTTGGCTGAGGTCTGAGCGAGTCAGTAACGTGCGCCAGCATCCCTTTAAACTCCAAATGCACATTCTACCACCATTCTGCACTTGCTCAGCCTGTAGTTGAACAGCTCCTGACTACTGTCCAGGCTGCCTATGTATGGCTTCATGAGCCATGGCATTAAGGGGTAGACTGGGTCCCCAAGGATAACTACAGGCATTTCAACATCCCCAGCTGTTATTTTTTGGTCTGGGAAGTAAATCCCTTGCTGCAGCCATTTAAACAGATTAGTGTTCTTGAAGATGCGAGCATCATAAATCCTTCCCGGCCATCCCATGTTAATGTTGGTGAAACATCCCGTGTGATCCACCAGTGCTTGCAGCACCATTGAAAAGTACCCCTTGCGGTTTATGTACCGGCCTCCCTGGTGCTCCGGTGCCAAGATAGGGATATGGGTTCCATCTGTCGCCCCACCACAGTTAGGGAATCCCATTGCAGCAAAGCCATCCACTATGACCTGCACATTTCCCAGAGTCATTACCTTTGGCAGCAGCAGCTCAGTGATTGCTTTGGCTACTTGCATCAAAGAAGCCCCCACAGTAGATTTGCCCACTCCAGATTGATTCCTGACTGACCAGTAGCTGTCTGACATTGCAAGCTTTCACAGGGCTATCGCCACTCGCTTCTCAGCTGTGAGGGCTGCTCTCATCTTGGTATTCTGGCGTTTCAGGGCAGGGAAAAGCAAGTCACAAAGTTCCATGAAAGTGCCCTTACGCATGCGAAAGTTTCGCAGTCACTGGGAATCGTCCAACACCTGCAACACTATGCGGTGCCACCAGTTTGTGCTTGTTTCCCGGGCCCAAAATCGGTGTTCCATGGCTAGAACCTGTCCCATTACCAGTATGATCTCCAATGTGCAAGAGCACACGGTTTGAGAGAATTCTGTGTCCATGTCCTCATCACTCTTGTTGCTGCGGTGCCGTAGCTGCCTCCTCCTCACCTGGTTTTGCAGGTCCTGGTTCAGCATAAATTGCACGATAATGCACGAGCTGTTTACAATGTTCATGACTGCTGTCTTGAGCTGAGCAGTCTCCATGATTGCCGAGGTAATGGCGTCTGCACAGTTCACCCAGGAAAAAAGGTGCAAAACGGTTGTCTATCGTTGCTTTCACGGAGGGAGGGGTGAGGCTGTATCCAGAATCACCAGCGACAATGTTTTTTGCCCCATCAGGCACTGGGATCTCAATCCAGAATTCCAATGGGCGGAGGAGACAGCGGGGACTATGCCCAAAATCGAATTCTGTAAATTCGGAGTAATCTTGTAATGTAGACATACCCAAAGGTTCTGTCAATGCTAGTAAGCATCTATCTTCCCTTGGAATGAAGAGCAAGTATGTGTACCACTGTTGTCTTGGCCATGCTACTATGATCAGTATCAACTGTGATTAATCCTGTCAGATTTTTTTCAACCACTTTCAACATTAGAGAAAAAGCCACACCCAGCTCAGCAATTATCAGACCAATTCTAGTGATGAATCCTTGATTGATAGCCAAAATACTGAAGCAGCCTAGTTGCACTGTGAGCTCCCTGGAAGAAAATACCACCCATAGCCAAGAGTGATCAGCTCCTATTGTCTAGCCTAAAGAAAACCCTTGAGTCATCAGCTTACCTATAAACAAATCTAGTGTTCTCCCTTGAAATATTGTATTTTCTCTGTAAAAATCCCTGCTCGCTCTCCAGTCAGTGTTCTGATGCTTAGATCCAAACTGTGCATCAGTTGCACTGGGACTCCGTATTCTCCTGTCTGATCGTGCTAGGGACTCTACCTGTCTCCTGCCTGCAGGACCCTGAGCTACCATCATTACCTGGGAACTCCAACCAGTTCAAGCTTCAGGGTGTGGTGAGATCCCCTTCTCTTTCTCTCTCTCTGTTTTCCTTCTATCTTAGGTATTAACCTTTAATAATGTATATTATGTTGGTTTAGCCCTCCTTGTGTAGTTATCACTATTATTCAGTAAATAACTTTTATGGTTACACTGGTTGCTTCTCTCTCTCTTGCTGAACTTTACTCTTTTGTGTTTTTAGCTTCCCCCATTCATTCTACAGCAATGCTTCTTTTATCTAAGCTAAAGATTCCTGCAGCGCCCAAAATACTGTGGGGTTTGCTCATCAAGTAGGTTACTGCCAGTACAATTGTGATGTGAGAGTGGGGACAGGGATGTGCTGAATCTGGGACGCATAAGGGTAACAGCTTGAAAGTGCTGCTTGACCCAGTCCATGAAGCCCAGGGTCATATAAGAAGAGTCAGCTTGACAGTGCTGCTTCCTCCAGCCCAGTGTGTCCAAAGAAATATAAGGGGTGAGCTTGAAAGTGTTGATTGACCCGGTCCGCTCAGACTTGCTCTGTTAATGTACGTGTGGGTGTGTTCATCTGGTTCTGGGGTTGGAGAAACCCAGCTGTCATAAGCAGATAAGAAAAGTTAATAGCACAGAAGTACTTTATATCTCTTTGACTGTAAAGGGTTAACAAGTTCAGTAAGCCTGGCTGTCACCTGACCAGAGGACCAATCAGAGGACAGGATACTTTCAAATCTTGAGGGAGGGAAGTTTTTGTGCTGTGCTGTTAGTGTTTGGTTGTTGTTCACTCTGGGGGCTCAGAGGGACCAGACATGCAACCAGGTTTCTCTCCAATCTCCTTGATACAGGTTCTTATAGATTCCAAATAGTGAGTACTAGATAGATAAAGCGAGTAAGGCTTATGTTTGTTTTCTTTATTTGCAAATGTGCATTTGGCTGGAAGGAGTACAAATGTGTATTTGGCTGAAAAGATTCTAATTTGTACTTGTATACTTAGACTGGGAGGGTGTTCCCAGTGTCTATAGCTGAAAGACCCTGTACCTATTCCATTTTAAATTTACAAAGATAATTTTTACTGTTTTTTCTTTCTTTAATTAAAAGCTTTTCTTGTTTAAGAACCTGATTGTTTTTTTAATCTGGTGAGACCCCAGGGGACTGGGTCTGGATTCACCAGGGAATTGGTGGGGAGAAAGGAGGGAAGGGGGAGAGAGAGGCTAAATTCTCTCTGTGTTAGGATTACTGTCTCTCTCAGGGAGAATCTGGGAGGGGAAGAGAGAAGGAGGGGGGAAGGTGCATTTTCCTCTCTGTTTCAGGATTCAAGGAGTTTGAATCACAGTGATCTTCCAGGGTAACCCAGGGAGGAGAAGCCTGGGAGAGGCAATGGTGAGGGAAAGGGTTTACTTTCCTTGTGTTAAGATCCAGAGGGTCTGGGTCTTGGGGGTCCCCGGGCAAGGTTTTGGGGGGACCAGAGTGTACCAGGCACTGGAATTCCTGGTTGATGGCAGCGCTACAGGTTCTAAGCTGGTTATTGAGCTTAGAGGAATTCATGCTGGTACCCCATCTTTTGGACGCTAAGGTTCAGAGTGGGGAATTATACCATGACACCAGCCCTAGGGAACCTAGGTCCTGCAGGATAGCTCAGTTGGGAGGAGACTTGCATAATGGAGAAGTAGAGTTCCATATGAAAACACAAGTGACACAAGCAGTACATTGAAAGAATTACAAACACCTCCCCCCCCAGAAGAGTAACCCGAATAAATGAGCATACCACAAAGTAAGGGGAAATCTGATAACAGGATGTACATGAAAAACAGAAAAGCCTTCATATGGAATCTGGTAAAGCTTATCTATCTTGTTTGCAATTAGCTGCCCGACGATGGGGTATTCCATATTAATTTTGCTGGTTGCCATACTCTCTCCAAAAGTGAAAGAGAAACTTTATTTATAGAAGTGCTTCCAAATATATAAAAAATGGGATGCACAGTTTCTTTTAAAGAAAAGGAAGGTTATTTAAATGTAGAAACCATTCTGCTGATTAATTCCTGGGAATGAATGGCATCCTCTGAAGTTGAAGGTGTTGAGGCTACTCCCACATTTTTGTCTGGAGAGGATTCCCCCGTAGGTTCCTAGTCATGGGAAAGATCTGTCTGTAGAGAAACGTCTACCTTCTCCTCTCCATCATATAATTCATCATTAATTAGAGTAGGGGACTTGTATCCCATTACTGGATCCATTAGTGTAGGATCCAAATGTCTTGGATCTGAATGTGCTCTTGAGAGTGAATGTGTCCGATACATATAATTTGGATCTGGATGTCTCAGATCCAGAAAGACCTCACCAGATTGATGGGGAACAGAAGGCCTGACCCTGGACGGAAGTTGATATGGAAAGTCTGGAGCTAACCAATAAGGTCAAGGAATTCATGGAGGCACTTGCCAATCCTGTCAATTTCGACAGTTTGGTATCATGGCAGAACCAGGGGGATACCTGGGTTTGTAGTAGTCCAAGTCCAATGGAGGTCTCTGAGACTGTGGTTCTGGACTATTCATTGGATCCAGTTGTTCATTTGAATATGGATCTGATGGCCTTGGTTCCATGGAAGCTCTTGACATCTATTGTTTACCCTCCATGTCTGATTTCCTTGATACTGGTACCTTCTTTGGTATGGGGATCAGATGACTTTGTTACCAAGTGCTCAATTTCTTTAGAACTGGAGTTTGTTGCTGAGACAGATGGCTTACGTTCAAAAGGCTTCCTGGATACAGAAGTTCTCCCAGAGCTCACCCAGAGCCTTATCTTCCGGAGCCTTAGGAACTAAGGATCTGGAGGTTCTTGCTGATAAGGCTTCTTGTAGAAGGAAGGCTTGGAGTCTCTTCTGCTTCTCCTTTCTGGCTTGCAGTGTGAAAGTGCTGCAGGTTGAACAATAGGAAGGAGAATGCCCTTCTGCTAAGCACTCCAGGGAGCAAGCATGGGAGTCCAGATCTAGGTAAACTGCCAGACATGACACATCTCTTAAATCCATGCTTCCTGCTCTTCGGGTCCACCACAAGAACAACAAAAACTAATACAAACAATAAACTTACATTATCTATAAAACAACAACCAAGGCACTGTAACTAACAATCTAAAGAATCTTGATTTGGAGAAGGCTCATGACTGTGTCAGCAGGTGGAAGGAACTGAGGTGGCAACCACTGCTGTGCCCACTTTTATAGCCAGGGCCTCAGAATGTGCTCAGAGGCTGAGGGTGGGGGCAAAGAGAAGCATACAAGTGACTGACTAAGCATTGCTAGTAGAAGGCTGCAGCGTTCAATGGCACAGGTTGGTGCATATCCAAGAATGGGAATATTCAGAGGACGCGCAAAGAAGAAACTGGCATTTCCTAACTTTTGAGTGCTTAACTTTGAATCCCTAATTATGTCCTTTTAACATTGTTTTTGGGTGTTCAGTATCACTATTACTGTTATTACAATAATAAAATTACAATACTGATTTACCATATTAGTTTCAAACCAGAATCCTGTAACTTTAATGAACAGAGAGAGTGGACAGTACATGCTTTGCAACCTGTGACATGTCAGGATTTCTAGCATCTCCTACTACAATCCTTACTAATTAAATATTTAGAATTTTTATTGAAATATGAAAAGATTCCTTTAAAAAAATCATTAGTCTGGGAATACAGCCAAGAAACAAAAATGATGCCAACATTTACTACAAAGGCAGTTATAAAGAGATCAGAAACATCAATTATAACTGAAAAACTGATTTGAAGAGGGTTGTAGGAGTTGTGGTTTGACCCATCCTCATTTACAGCCCGAGCACAGCATGTAAAGTAGTTAAATATTCTCTAGCTCAATAGGAAAATACTTCATTTCTATGATAACTGAAGAAAGGGACAAGATTTGGGTGCAAATGTGTTTCTTTCACAACTGTATGTTATAATTTGGGGAGTTTATTCCTACTTCTCATTGGCATTTATGACAAAATACTTCCTTCTGGGAGAAATCCTTGTTTTTAAAAGAACCACAACTAATTATGGCCAAGGGGTGTAAAAACAGGGGCAAACGCAAAGAGAGTTGCCCTTGGCCTGCTAAGAGGACAGTAATGGTTGTTGCAACGTTTCTTGGTTGCCAATATGAGTGACAGTACTGAGCCCAGCTAAGAATCTAAAGGGTTCTACAAACAGGCAACCGAACTGCTGATATGGTGAGAACATGTTGCTCTTCTCTTTTCCCCTTTGCCCTCACCATGCTGACTCCTTCCTTCCCAAGTGAAGAAGCTAAATTGGAGATGGGTTGTTAAGGCCTTGGCTACACTGGGCGCTTTACAGTACTGCAACTTTCTCGCTCAGGGGTGTGAAAAAACACACCCCTGAGCGCAGCAAGTTACAGCGCTGCAAAGCGCCAGTGTAAACACTGTCCCAGCGCTGGTGCTGCGACCACACATGCACTTCAAAGCGCTGCTGCAGGAGCACTCCCGCGGCAGCGCTGTATGGCTGCAAGTGTAGCCATACCCTAAGATTGTGGGAAGCCTACCACCCTTGAAAATGCCATTTTTGAAGTTAAGATTGGGAGCATGAGCGGTTAGTGAAAGATTCTAAAGTCTGCAGTTCACTGACAATTCCCATGAAAATGATGTGCCTGGCCACTTTTGAAAACCACACTTAATGCCTATCTGCATAGTTAGGCACCTAAATACCTTAAAAAATCTGCCCCTTCCCTCTTTGGTTCAATAGGTCCAGAGCTTGTTGATCTTCAGAACATATTGCAAGGCCTGTTTTTGATTTTCTCTGATGATGTGGGTGGGGTGTGAAAGGCTAGTTTTCCCTTCTTGGTTTGTGGGTTGGAAAGTTCTGTAATCCCTCTTTTTGACATTAGATTATTTTGGGCTATTATCTATATCTGTGTCTTTAAATCGTAGTGCCAGTGCACTTAGAGAAACTGTGACTGTATAAATTGGAAAATAAAACAAAAAAACCTCCTCTGAAGTCAATGGGGTTACAGCACTATACTTGAAAGGAGAATTTGGGCCATTAACAGAAATTCATTGTAAACTGCTGGAGGAAAACAGGACTGTGAGCAATAAACAGCATGGATATATAAGTTTTAATTGACAAACTTGATTTTTTTAATAGAATTATAAAATTTGTGGATGACAGGGATGCAGTAGAGGCACTATAGCTTGAGTGTAGCAGAGCATTTAATGCTGCCTCTCAAAACTACGCTTGTAAAATCATTTCCAATTACCTTATTATGAGTACTATCACACAGAGTCCATAGTGTGTTGTGACAAATGTCAATGAACTGAGTTGTAAAGGGCTTCTGCTGGGGTACTGCAAGAACTAGTGTTAAGTACAGACTTATTTAACTTCTTATTATTTTTAACATCTTATTTTAGAACAGTGATCTTGAAGAGAAAGTAGAGAACTTCTGTCTTATCTGTTAGTTTCTTTTCCTGAAAAACTGAATGCCTGCAAACCTATTACGTAGCCATGTTGGTCCCAGGATATAAGAGAGACAAGGAGATGAGATAACATATTTTGCTGGACCAACTTGTGGTTGGTGGAAGGGACAAGCTTTCCAGCTTTGCAGAACTCTTCTTCAGGTCTGGAGAAGGTAACCAGAGTGTCTGAGCTAAACATGAAGCGGGACAGATTGTTAAGCATAAGGAGTTCATATATGCTGTAGGAGACCACTTAAACTGAAGTGGGCAATAAAGGTTGGCAGACAGGGGTGTTATTAACTGTTGTAATGAGCCATAAAATCAGTATCGCTAATAAGTCCATGCAGATCTATTACCCTCTCACTGATTTGCTGGAGGGAGCTGAAACTTAATCACAGTGAGCCCTGGTCTATGGGGTCTGCTGACCTACTTCCAGCAGCAAGAATTCTTCCATAGCAATTTTATTTAATAATGTAACACTTATAATGAACATAGGTACTGTGTACACATAGGAATTTTTTTTCCTGAATGGACCCCTGAGTATTATCTGAATAACTCCATGCTTATATACCAGTTTGATTGTCCCACGTTTCCTTTGAGAGGCATGTCTGCTTATCCTCTGCACAACAGGTATGAGTAGGAGTGAGGAAAAAATATAACAAAGGAAGGTTACAGTGAGGATATCAGATAGAAGCATAGAAAAATAACAGAAAAGCTGGCTACTATCCCGCCAAAAGTCAGGCCTGTCAATAATTGGAGGTCTGTTTTGTCACAGCTTTGGAAACTCTGCATATTAACCAGGCTGCTGCTTTGCAGATTTCACTGGCTGTTTACAGTTTGTATTGTAATAAACTCTGGGGGCCACTCTCATGGATCAGGGCCCTATTGTGCTATTTAGAGACATATAGCAAAACCTTGGTCTCTGCCTCAAATACCCTATGGCTCTTTTCCTTTGGCTATGCTGCTTCGTTAGTTTTTTCTTTTCTAAGATCAAGACACTGGCAGTTTTTGACCTGCAGATATTTCACAGTCTTAAGTCACTGTGAAAATGGAACTGTGGTATTCCACATTTATTATCTCTTGGTGACTCAAAATTAAAAAATATTTTACAAATAATGCCAAAGAACTGGTTGAATTTTTTTCACTGATTATTTTTTCAACAAAAATAGTGTTTTGAGCAAAACAAAAAAAAATCACTGACATTTTTTATTTTGTTTCCAATTTTCATGATTTTAAATAAAATATTTTGGGGAAATCAAAAGGGTTTGTTTTCAGTTTTTCACTGAAAAAGCAAAACATTTTCCTAGGAGAATTAGGAAAAAACAAATAAAAAAGTTCCTGTGAAAAACAATTGGCAGTTTTCAACCAGGTCTATAAAAGATGAGTTTTCTAAATACCAGCACTTCAAACTCAGTCATGAAATTGAAAGATAAGCTGTGTTCTTTCAGGCTTCACATCATCACCAATAATAGATTCAGCAGTTAACTCTTCTGTTGCTGATGTATAAGCCAGAAATGTATCCAACTCTCTTTCCCAGATTTGTGTTTATGTACAGTGCTAAATCAAAGTATTAATAGTGCTTAGTTTTTGCAGGAATGTAGCCAACTGTGAGTAGGAATACACAATGGGGGTGAAATTCACCCATTGGTGGAGGCCCACACATAAAGCCCAAAATTCCCACTACTGTCCTGCATAGGGGGTGCTGGTTAACCTTTCTTAATACCTGCATAGGCCCATGGACAGGAGGCTACATTAACACTGAAAGTTATTTAAATAAAACTTCTCACTTCATACCCTAGACCAGGAGTCTCAGACTCAACTGACCACGAGGGCCGCATGAGGACTAGTACACTGGCCTGAGGGCCGTATTCCTGACACCTCCCCCTCTACCCTTGGCCCTGCCCCCACTCCACCCCTTCCATAAAGCCCCTCCCCTAACTCACCTCTTTCCACCACTTCCCTGCCCCCATTCCAACCCTAACTCCATCCCCTCCCTGCCGCCGGGGGTGCAAGAGTGGTTTGGGGTATGGCAGGGGCTCGGGCAGGGAGTTGGGGTGTGGGGTGCAGGAGGGATGAGGAGTGCGGCAGGGGGTCAAGGCAGGGGGTTGGCGTGCAGGAGAGGTGCAGCAGGGGGTCAGGGCAGGGGATCAGGGTGCAGGAGGGGTGCAGCAGGGGGCTCAGGGCAGTGGACTGGGGTGTGGAGTGCAGGAGGGGTGAGAGGTGCAGCAGGGGGTCAGGGCAGGGGATCAGGGTGCAGGAGGGGTATGGCAGGAGGCTCAGGGAAGGGGGTTGGGGTGCAGGAGGAGTGCGGGGTGCACCGGGGGCTCAGGGCAGGGGGTCAGGGTGCATGGTACGGCAGGGGGTCAGAGTGCGGCAGGGGGCTCAGGGCAGTGGGTTGGGGTGCAGGAGGGGTGTGGCAGGGGGTTGAGGCAGGGGTTTGACTGCAGGAAGGGTTCGGGGGGCAGGCCGTGGCTCAGTGCGCACCGGGGGCACACCGCTCCAGGAAGTGGCTGGAACGTGGGGGAACAGGGGCATGGGGTGTGTGTGTTGCTGTTGCTTCAGGCACCGCCCCCAGCATCTCCCATTTTCCGGGAACGGGGAAGAGCAGCCAATGGGAGCTGCTGGAGGAGGTGCCTGAAGCAACATCGACACACACCCCTGCGCCCCTCCTCCCGCAGGTTCCATCCGCTTCCCGTAGTGGAGTGGGGGCAGGGCAGGCAGGGAGGGAGCCTGCCCTGCCCCCAGTGCACGTTGGGCCGGAGCTGCTCTAGGTAAATGCTGGAGGAGGGTGGGGGGGCTGCAAGGACCTTGCAGGCCGCAGAAAATAACCATGTGTTTGAGACCCCTGCCCTAGACTTCCAGCCCACATGGATTGTAACAGCTTTTCCTTCCTTGTTTCTAGGCAGCCTGTGTCTTTCGACCCTAGATCCTAACTGCTATTCCCTAACAGCTTTATAACAACTGAACTAAACCTGTGGTAAGCAAACACCCTTTAGAAAACAGCCTATAATTTCACATTATTTCTACTATGGTTTCCAAAGGTTAGATTGCAAGATTTTTAAAGTAATCAAGCACTTCTGCCACAAACCTACTATCAATTTAAAATGTTAACAACAAATGTACAGTTTATTTTATTGTAATATATTATATACTTTTGCTAAATAAAATAAATGCTACAATGGAGAACAAATATGTGAGACCCCATTACAACCTTCTGCAACTTCCCAAATTTGTTTTGGCAGTTCTCCCCTGGTTCAGGTTATAGGGATTTATCCTACAAGTCCATATACCCTAATGTATTTTTCCACATCTTAAAATTCCACCATTATTTTATACTATTGAAGAAATATGTAGATCTGGTACCAGTTGATGTAAAAATCCCACAATCCATAAAAAGCAAAATAATAATAATAAAAAAACAGTTGTAAGGTGGAATATCCAGGATGATGCTGTATTGACTACATGCACAAGTTTAAATAGTGTAAGGATAAATAAGCCACTTTCCTCTTATGGGTATTTTCTTTGGCTACCAAAGCATTGGGGAAACAAGGAAAGCAAATCCATTAAAAATTACAGGTATTAAGAAAGTTTAACTAGGACTCAGGTTGTTTACCTTATTCTTTTACAGTACAAATTTTGATTCCTCAGTGTACAGGTTAATCAAAAGTATCCAGATTACTCATTTATGAATTAAGTATTAAGGGTATAAATGAATGGTCCAGATTCTGAACAGTACTGCAGGGGTAGGAAAGCAGATCACATGTGCAAAAGCAGTGGTAAAGAGCTATGCAGTGGACATGTACACTAGACACAGTCTCAGCCAGTGCAGTCTGCATAAGGAAATTTATGTGGCTATGACAGGGAGGCCTGCTGACTGTGAGACAAATAGCGTGTATGAGGATACAAATCTTATATAAACTTTAAACATTTTATTTCTCAAATGGGTTTCATCTTGATAGGTTTTAAAGTACGGTAACTTTTTTTTCTATCAAGATTCCAGAAGACAAGCTATTGATTTATAGCCTAATTCCAAAATAGATGGGTTACTGTAATCTCCAAGAATAAGCAGCAGAGGTGATGAATTTATTGTTAATGTTGTTGATGAATGAATGTTGAGTGACAACTTTTGTTGCTAGTGTTTTTCCAATCAGCTATTTTTAGAGGATTTTTGTGTCAAACGTTGTGACACAATGTCCCCTCAAGACCTTTTCATCCAGATAATACCATGGCAACTTCTTCAAAAGTGATATCATGCTTTGGATTTTAGATACTTTGGGAGTCACAGGTCACAGAGCATTATGGTATTCAAAAATCTGAATATTTCTAAATTTGCTGATTTAAATGCACTCCTTCAAACAGGGGCGTCCTTAGGATTTATGGGCCCCAACGCAGTATTATGAAACTGGTGCCCCGATGCCCGACGGCAGCCTGGGCTCGCAGCCTCGGGGGATGGGGAGGGATGAGGCAGCAAAGGATACTGAGCCACCCGGCCCACCTCATGGCGACAGAGAGTCACAGTTCCCCGCAGAGAGCCCTGTAGCCTCTCCGTCATGCAGAATGCGCAGCGCCAACACATTTGTCTCTGTGAATACAGCCCCTGCCTAAGGAGACTGCAGTGTGCACTGTGTGTGCGGGAGCTGACCCACTCTTACTTGCTGTCATGGGCAGTGGGTGAAGCTGCCACTTGGGGAGGGTAGCTCTCCAGCCCATCTGAGGCCCCACCCAAACTCCAACCGTGCTCTGCCCCAGGCCCCACCACTCTCTGCCCAGGCCCCGCCCTCTTCCCACTGTCTCCTTCCTCTCTTCCCTCCCCCTCCCTGATCACCCCCTTCCAGCCAAATCCCTGAACCCAAATGAAGCAAGTGACATTTGAAAAAAAACTCTCTTCTGCAATTTCTTTCTAAAAAAAATGGAGCATGTTTTCCACTGCATTCCAGAAGGTAAAGACTGGCATGCAGACGGTACCTAATTAACAGCATTAAACTTGGGAATAAAAAATATCAGTCATGGGTTTTTTGATATACCCTGAAGTTTGTCAGAGATCTATTTGCAAAAACTTTGTAGTAAGGGCAAGTCAGCTCTCTGGCTGAATAAAACATTACATATTATGGAATACATGATGCAGCTCTTTTCTGTTTTACATTTTCTTAATCAGTATTTCTAAGCTGATTTTATATTTTAAATGTACTCATAAGCCTTCATAAAGTAATCATTCCAGATTACTACGTATTTAACTCACTGAAACAAAGACATTCTTTTAAATTAATCAGTCACAGAGGTTTAGTGTGTTCATAACAATGTTCATTGCTTTTAGAAAAAGGGAACACTAATTTACTTCGTGTGATCTCCATAACAATAGACACGTGTATGAAATTTCACCAATTTTAAAAAATATGTTTCCAAAGATTTTAGGCATAAGAAAGGATTTTATATCTTACTAAGATACTGATTTTGCTAGAGGGTTTTCTTAAAACTAGTTAATCAAATAATCAGAAGTGAAGAAAGGGAAACTCATTTGTCCAGCTATCTGGCAGGAAAGGGGTGTTGTCCCTTTAAGGGCTCTCTTCAAGGATTTTTTAGAGATGTGGTTTTATCATCTTCAGCAATACACTAATGAAATATTTTTAAAGCAAATTTTAAACTAAGGTCCTGTAGATGAACATGTTCTGAGTAAACATTACACTAATGCACAAATGTTTTTGTCAGTAAATTCAGAAACTGACATTATATATCTGGGGATTGGCAAATGCCTGTTAAATGGCTTAAGTACTACTTGAATGGCTCTTTAACAGTTTCAATGTTGTGCTAATAGGGCTGGCAGGCTTTTCTACTTTTAAATACTAGATCCCCTCCAGAGTAAGAGTCACCATGCTGCAGCAGCCTGCAGGAAGGGTCAGAACTGGGATAGGAAGAGGCGGAAGGGTTTTTTTTTTTAAAATAGGAGATATACCAATCTCCTAGAACTGGAAGGGACCTTGAAAGGTCATCAAGTCCAGACCCCTGCCTTCACTAGCAGGACCAAGTACTGATTTTGCCCTAGATCCCTAAGTGGCCCCCTCAAAGATTGAGCTCACAACCCTCGGTTTAGCAAGCTAATGCTCAAGCCACTGAGCTATCCCTTCCCCTAGGGTGGGCACTAACACCCAGGGGTGCTCCAAATTTTCGGCTGCCCTACACAGCCTTGTATGCTACATATGCCTAAGGACCGCCCTGCTTCCAAACTGATGCTAGATAAGCATGACCTAATCTGAACATGAGAGGATTAAGTTACATGGCTCCAAGGTAGCCCTCACATTTGATTTGTCCAAAGGCCCCTGGTGAAAAGTGCTGCAAGGCAGTGTAAGCAATGTTTTGCAGCGATACAAATCAAGGCCAAGAAACCTCACCTTTTGGGTCAACAGGCCAACTGAGAGCAGACTAACATTCCCAAATTCCAAAGACTAATCACCTTGGGGCAAGGCAGTCATGACAACCACAACCAGGCCATTCCAGCCTCTGAGCAAATTTTCCATCCACCCAAAGGAGGCCTGCTAATGAGAAGAGCTGTGCCAGCAGAACATTGCCATCTGGCTCCTTGACTGCAGTTCCTGCTCCTACCCTATGACAGTCCAGATGACTGTAAGAGCTGGAGTTTGCATCCCCCTGCCACCATTATCTTAAGGATCTTATTTTTTTTTCTATTTTGTTTTTATTTGGTCAGAGGCACCCCAGCCCCTTTATTATCAGAGTGTGGAAGTGAAAGTGTGGCTGTGTGCACACATCTGTGTGTGAGCATCCATAAAGTACAGGTAGGAAAGGTGCCAGAAGGAAAAGTTTCTCCGGGTTGTCTCATGAAATTATTCATAGGAACATGTTCTGTGTTCTACATCTAAAATTCCACTGAGTCTTGAGTTATCTTGTGTAAAATTTTATTAGGTATTAAAAGGTATTATAATATCTATTGGGGAGGAGCAAAAGGTTAGATATCAAACAGCAATTGAATTCAAAGAAGGAATCTTTATAATTTATTCTGAGGTTGTGGTTCAAATATTAGATAATAATTTTGTTTCAGTTTTAAGATATTTAATAGGACTGTCGATTAATCACAGTTAACGCATGCAATTAACTCAAAAAAATCAATTGCGACTAAAAATTAATCGTGATTAATCACAGTTTTAATTGCACTTTACCAATTGAATACCAATTGAAATATATTAAATATTTTGGATATTTTTCTACATTTTCATATATATTGTATTCTGTGTTCTACTTGAAATCAAAGTGTATATTATTTTTTATTACATATATTTGCACTGTAAAAATGACAAACAAAAGAAATAATATTTTTCAATTCACCTCATACAAGTACTGTAGTGTAATCTTTTTGTCGTGAAAGTGCAATTTATAAATGTAGATTTTTTTTTTGTTACATATGTCAAGGTTCTTTTCCCACTCTGAACTTTAGGGTACAGATGTGGGGACCTGCATGAACACCTCTAAGCTTAACTACCAGCTTAGATCTGGTTTTGCTGCCACCACTCTCAAATACTAGCTCCCTCTTCTGGATAGTCTTGAGAGACTTCTTTACCAAGTCCCTGGTGAACACCGATCCAACCCCTTGGATCTTAATACAAGGAGAATTTAACCATCCCCTCTCTTTTCCCCCACCAATTCCTGGTGAGTCCAGATCCAATCCCCTTGGATCTTAAAACAAGGAAAAATCAATCAGGTTCTTATAAAGAAGGCTTTTAATTAAAGAAAGAAAGGTAAAAATAATCTCTGTAAAATCACGATGGAAAATAACATTACAGGGTAATCAGATTCATAGAGCCCAGAGGAACCTCCTCTAGCCTTAGGTTCAAAGTTACAGCAAACAGAAGTAAAATCCTCTCAGCAAAAAGGAACATTTACAAGTTGAGAAAACAAAGATGAAACTAACACACCTTGCTTGGCTGTTACTTACAAGTTTGAAATATGAGAGACTGGTTCAGAAAGATTTGGAGAGCTTGGATTGACGTCTGGTCCCTCTTAGTCCCAAGAGCAAACAACCCCCAAAACAAAAAGCACAAAAAAAAAAAGCCTTCCCCCCACCAAGATTTGAAAGTATCTTGTCACTTTATTGGTCCTTTGGGTCAGGTGTCAGCCAGGTTTCCTGAGCTTCTTAACCCTTTACAGGTAAAAGGGTTTTGGTGTCTCTGGCCATGAGGGCTTTTATAGTATTGTACACAGGAGGGCTGTTCCCTTCCCTTTATAGTTATGACAACATAACTGCACTCAAAAACAAAACAGTGTAAAACTTCAGAGCCTACAAGTCCATTCAATCGTACTTCTTGTTCACCCAATTGTTAAGACAAACAAGTTTGTTTACAATTACAGGAGATAATCTGCCCTCCTCTTATTTACAATGTCACCAGAATGTGAGAACAGCCATTCCCATGGCACTTTTATAGCCAGCATTGCAAGGTATTTACATGTCAGATATGCTGAACATTCGTATGCCCCTTCATGCTTCGGCCATCATTCCTGAGGACATGCTTCCATGCTGCTGCTGATTGTTAAAATAATAATGCGTTAATTAAATTTGTGACTGAACTTCTTGGGGGAGAAATGTATGTGCCCTGCTCTATTTTACCCACATTCTGCTATATATTTCATGTTATAGTAGTCTTGGATGATATCCTAGCACATGTTGTTCATTTTAAGAACACTTTCACTGCGGATTCGACAAAATGCAAAGAAGGTACCAATGTGAGATTTCTAAAGATAGCTACCACATCGGACCCAAGTTTTAAGAATCTGAAGTGCCTTCCAAAATCTGAGAGGGTCAAGGTGTTGACCATGCTTTCAGAAGTCTTAAAAGAGCAACACTCCAATGTGGAAACTACAGAACCTGAACCACCAAAAGAGGAAATCAACCTTGTGGCATCTGACTCAGATAATGAAAATAAACATGTGTCAGTCCACACTGCTTTGGATTCTTATTGAGCAGAACCTGTCATCAGCATGGATACATGTCCCCTGGAATGGTAGTTGAAGCATGAAGGGACATATGAATCTTTAGTGCATCTGGCATGTAAATATCTTGCGATTCTGGCTACAACAGTGCCACGAGAATGCCTGTTCTCACTGTCAAGTGACATTGTAAACAAGAAGTAGGCAGTATTATCTACTGCAAATGTAAACAAACTTGTTGGTCTGAGCAATTGGCTTAACCGGAAGTAGGACTGAGTGGGCTTGCAGGCTCAAAATTTTACATTGTTTTATTTTTGAATGCAATTTTTTTGTACGTAATTCTACATTTGTAAGTTTAACTTTCATGATAAAGAGATTGCACTACAGTACTTGTATTAGATGAACTGAAAAATTCTGGTTCTTTTGTTTTTTTACAGTGCAAATACTTGTAATCAGAAATTAATATAAAGTGAGCACTGTACACTTTGCATTCTGTGTTGTAATTGAAATAAATATATTTGAACATGTAGAAAACATCCAGAAATATTTAAATAAATGGTATTCTATTGTTGTTTAACAGTGCAATTAATCAAGCAATTAATCACAATTAATTTTGTTAATCATGTGATTAATCATGATTTAATTTTGTAATTGCTCTAATATTTAACCAACTCTAAATTATAATTTTGATTGACTTCAATAAAATTCTTTAGGTGGGAATTATAACCAACAGACAGGCACCGTCTATGAATCTTTTCTTTGAATTTTTGAGGACTATTTTTTGTATTAATTTCATGATTTAACAAATTTGATTTAATTCCAGTCCAATACTGAGACTAACCTGTTGATTTTGCTTTGATTTTATACAGTTGATAGCTGTATTGCTTTATTCTTACTCTAGTTTAATTTTATCAGCAGTAGCTTAACTTTGGCGAGACATTTTATTGATTTTTATGTTTAGAGTTTTAAGTAAATGCTTAAAACTGATACTGAGTCACATTTTAGTAAACAACATGGGTGCAGAACCTTTGAGAACTGGGATAGATATCAACCGGTCAACCTAGAAACTTGACTCTTAATTAGTGTTTGATTCTCACAACACATTCCCAAAATGAGATGTGATTTTCACATACTGGAAGAAAAGATTTGTGGACCTGAAGAAAGAGCTATCAAGCCTGCATACCACCAAAGATGCTGAAGAGTACTTGGCCAAATTGATTTGGGCAGCATCATTGCAGAGTCCACAAAGAAAGAATTTGTCAATAAAGGAACTAGAAAGCACAGAAATTAAAGAAAAGATTGGCGGCTTGTGTGACTAAAGGAAAAAAGGAGGAATTTTACATGGCTAGAAGCAGAAGAATATGGACAATCTATGAGCCCCTAGAGGGAAGATAACCAGAAGGACCGCTACCTAGCTGATGTTGGTATCGAGTATGGCAGCTGAAGAGAATGCTTCTGAAGATTTTACAGGGGGAATGGTATAGACAATTTCAGGGTGGGCAGGCATACCTGAAGATGGTTCCTCAGCCCAACTCACAAGGATGTAAGGTATGCTCAAGAGGTCTCCAACTGTCAAAAAATAGCAAATCATTTTCACTAAGACTCCATGTTCAGAACATTCTGCAAGGGAAATAAGGACAGCAGGATGCTGTGCTGTCTTCCTGGAGCTAAGACAAGATGTGACTGCAAAACTGCAAGGGATTCTGATGGCATCAGGCAAAACTGCACTACTGATGACACATACTGGTACCAGTCCAATTGGTCTTTTCAGAGATTTTCCAGTCTCATGAGCAAAGGAACTCAATATTCTGGAAGCAAGCGAAATGAATAGAGTGATTGGCTTTGTGAAACATTAGGCCATCTTCTATGGTGAGAGGAAGCTGTGTGGCCTGGCTGGCCTCTATCTCAGTATCTCTCTTCTGGGTGGCAGGCTATCTAGACTAATCACATGAGTGTTAACCTAGAAACAAAAAAGAGGTTGCTAAGGGGGTAAACACACTGCATAAATGCTCAAGCATTTAACTCACACTCAAGTGTTCATGAATGTAATAAATCAAGGTGTCAAGGGATGTAAAAAGATGAATTTTTGTAGTTGCCTGTACATCGAGTAGTAAACACAAGCAACTGGAAATGATCACTCATGAGAAGAAGTTTGACCTAGTTGGTATTCTTCTTGGAGCAGTGCAGAACCCTGGCAGGCAGGGAGCCTGCCTTAGCCCCGCTATGCCACCAACCGGGAGCCACCTGGGGTAAGTGCTGCCTAGCAGGATCCCACACCCCAATCACCCTGCACCAGGTCGGAATGCCCTCCTGCACCCTAAATCCCTCCCAGATCCTGCACTCCACCCCAAATCCCTGTCCCAGCCTGCATCCTGAAGCCTCATTTCTGGCCCCACCCCAGAGCCTAGAGGAAGCCTTGATGCAGGGGGAAGCCCTGAACCTCTGCGCCCCCACCTCCCCCTGGAGCCATGTGGGGCCCATGACTGATTTTTAATTTGGGTCAATAGCCCCTGATTGTAAAAAGGTTCCCCACCCCAATGTAACAGGTCAAAACATTAAATAAATATTTCTTTGGAAAGAAACTGGGTGAAATATTCACATTTTACAGTAAAAATGAAATATTTTCTATTCCAACAGTGATTAGGGAGGTTGTTAAAAATATCTATTAAAATTAACAAGACCAGATAACTTGTGCCTCATGAGTTCTCTGGACTGCTGACGTTAGCTGTTAATACATATGGAAATAGTGGGGAAAATCCAAAGAACTAGAAAAATGCTTATGTAGTTCTATTATTCAAAAAAAAATTAAGTGGCATGGTCTGAGTAATTATAGCTCTGTTAGCCTCCTATTTTTCATGGGCAAAAGAATGGAATGAGTGACATGGGAATCAGTCAATAAAAAAACAAAAGGCAGGAATAGAATTAATGCCAATCAGCATGGTTTTATGGGAAATAGCTTTTGTCATCCAAACACGTTGTAAGTTTGATCAATAAAATGCAATTGCATTTATATAATACTTGGATTTCTGTAAGGCATTTAACATAGTACTGCATGATGCTGAGATAAAAAAATCAGTATAGCACATTGTAATGGGACAGACAAACCCCATGCTAGGCCTGAAGAGTTTAAAGGGCCCCTTTGGGCCTGCCAAGTATGTTCTGGCTGGGGGAGCAAGTTAAAAAGGAGCTCAGAAGCCCAGGCAAAATGTGGTGGACAGGCTGCAGGAGAGACAACTCTTCTCTGGGAATCCAGGCAGAAGGCTGAGCCTGAGATGGACCACAGGCAGTGCCTTCTCCAACCACCCCACTCCCTACAGGTCTGGCAGGACTCCACTCGTTTGGACTTTTTAAAATTAGGCTATTGACTGTTTGGACTGTAGTAGCCACTCCCCAAACTGAAGAAGCACATAGATAGGAAGTAGCGCAGTGTGGCAGATTTAGACTCCCTGCAAGAAGGAACCTGTTGTTGTTACTTCTCACAGGGCCCTGTGGGCTGAGACCTGATGAAGAGGGAGGGCCCAGCTCCCCCTCCCAAGCCCCATTTAAGGGTAATGGCCCAAGACACTTTCAGCCTAGGGGGAGGAACCACACCCACCCAACATAGAGATAAATGGCTGGAGGACAGGTATGCTAACTACTTGGATACCTGGCCCACCATACCCCTTATCACACACATAAAATAGATTAATATCTAGTTGATAGATCTTCAAAAATGTAATTTCTAATGGAGAACAATCAGCAAAAGTGTGTGTTTCTGTGCGGGAGCCACAAAGGGATCAATTCTTGACCCAATGCTATTTAATATTTGTATAAATGATCTGAAAGATCTGAAAGAAAGAACAACATTATTGCCTGTAAAGTTAGCAGATGACACAAAGATTGATGGAGTTGTGATGAAGAGGACAGGTAACTATTACAAAGTGATCTGGATCATATAAGAATGTGGTATGATTAAAAAACAGTGCTTTAATATGGCCAAATCAAAATGATACATCTAGGAGAGAAGACAGTGTGCCGTACATATATACATAGATACATATATATATATATATAAAAATATGTGTGTGTGTATATATGTGTATATGTGTATATATATATATATATATATGAGACAAGATCCTATGGGTGGCAAAGAGAGACATTCAAACTGGAAAAAAGGGGCAAATTTTTAACAGTGAGGGTAATTAATCACTGGGACTTTAAAGGATGTGGTATATTCTCTACTACTTGAAATCTTTAAATTAAGGTTAGATGTCTTCCTATACAGGGGCGGCTCTAGCTTTTTTGCCACCCCAAGCACGGCAGGCACGCAGCCTTCAGCAGCTTGCCTGCAGGAGGTCCCCAGTCACACGGATTCAGTGGCTTGCCTGTGGGAGGTCTGCCAGTCCCGCAGCTTTGGCATACCCACTGCCAAATTGCTGCCAAATCTGTGGGACCGGGAACCTCTCCTAGGCAAGTCGCTGAAGGCAGCCTGACTGCTGCCCTTGCAGGGACTGGCAGGGCGTCCCCCGTGGCTTGCTACCTCTGGCACGCACTTGGAGTGCTGGTGCCTGGAGCCACCGCTGTTCCTATAACCACAAGTTATTGGAATTCATGCAGAATTACAGGGTCAAATTCTGTGGCCAGTTATGCAATGGGTCAGACTAGATGACCAAAGTAGAACAACAGACTGGGACTTACAAAACCTGAGATATATTCCTGGCTCTAACATTGTCCTTCTGGATTACTGTGGCCAAGTAATTTCACCAATGTTTTTCAGTTTCCCCATATGTATAATGGAGATAATGATACTTAACTCCTTTGTAAAGCGTGTTGAGATCCATTTATGAAAAACTCTGTATAAGACGTGAGTATTATCATTACTTGTGGCATGAAAAGTTATGGTTCTGCATTCACATGATAAAAGTAGGAGTGACAAACAGTGCACCAGCCAAAGAGAAAACACACAAGGGCTTTCAAGGGATTTCTCTCAGTGGACAGGGAGTGTATATTTATGGTACACATCAGTGGTAGTAAGAAAATAATTTATAAGAAGTGTACTCCTTAGTTTGGCTCTTCACATAGAAATACGCTGACAGAAATTATCGAAAAACAATGATTAGGCAGAAAGGAGTCAAACCTTAGGCAACACATGTGTAGATGGTGAATAGACAGGTGCCGTGTCGTGGCACCACTTGTCCTCAGCCTGATAATGTTAGAACTTAAATCAGGTTATGAAAGGAAAACAAGAAAAAGAAAGGCTTATGCCAATCACAGCACCTATAAACATATCAGTGAGCTAACTGTAATGGACACACATCTATCAGCATCTACCATCCCTTGCTATATGTAAAGTGAACCATATCAACAACACCAGGAATCCAAGGCTAGACATGGAAGTGAAGGTCACCTGGCTGGCACACACACAGAAAGGCACAACATCAGGAATTAGTCTACTCAACTTCCGTGGTTGAGACACTTACTAAGGAATGCCAGAACACCAGACTCAAGAGCAGGTTTAGAGAGCAGTGCTGTAAATATGCAGCATGGCAAACAAATGTGGTCACACAGAAAATTAATCTGGGGCAGTGACCATTTAACAAATACAAAATCCATGTTAGCAATACAGAAACAGTGCAGTGAATAATGAGAGGGGCACAAAGCAGCCATAAATCTATGTGGAGCCATGTTTCAAACACTGTGGTATATTATAAGCACAATATATTATACGCACAACCATCTCTGAAAAATCATACCAGCGCAGGCTTAAAGAATTAGGCCCATGAGAGTTAGATGTCTAAATACCAGTGAGGATCTGTATCTTGGTACCTAGAATTAAGGCAAAGCTGTCCCACACAGTGGGCTATCTTACTTATGTTTCAAGAAACATGTGTGGAACTGGTGTTAGATTATCTCCAGAAAATCTTTCTACATCATCATAGATGTGTAGATAGGTAGTCATGGCAACTTATGAACATCAGCATATTTGTGATGTCAAATTACAAGAAACTGTTTAAAGACAGGATATGTGGTCCACCTTTCTCTTATTCTTTGAACACAAATCAGGAAGAAACTGAAGCCAATACAGGAGAAACCTCCATGCTGTCAGCAAGAGTTTCTTCACCAGTTGCTATTAATGCTCTCTTAAAGTACCCACAAGTATGCAAATGTAAGTCTTTTGTGTTTGCTTACTTCTGTATACAGTATGTGGAAAATGTGTAAGTACTGTTTTGGGGAATCGCTGTACAATTTATTCATTGTTTGAGATTATGAACTATTTGCATACATCTTTATCAAGCTACAAACTCCATTTTTATTATAAGGCTGTTTTTTTTCCTCTCTGCTGTCTTTTAACTTCCATTGTGAAATTCCAAGTGGTGATGGCACAGGTCTAACATCAGAGAGTCACTAAACTTTGACAATCATCCATTTGAATGGAACATCCTTGGACAAAAATGGCTATGACCCAGGACAAAAGTCTGAACTGGGGTGTGTGTGTGTGCTCTAACTAAGTAATGGATCAGCAAACGGGGGACCTCAAAAGGCTGATCCAAAAGTCACCTGGCAAAAAGGATAAAAGAAAGGATCTGTTGTTTTGAGAGAGAGGCAGAAGAGATCAGAAAGACTCTATGATTTGGGGAAGCCATGTTCAGGAGGGTGCGGGAGAGGAAGTGCACTGGACTCCACAGAAGACTCTGACCTCAGCCCAGAGAATGCCCCAGCGTGGTAAGGAAATTGTGAAAGGGAAAAGTGTATAGGTGTGCTTATTCTTTTGTCTAGATCTGTGTATTCCTTGTGCTAGCTAAAGTAAAGAATGGTTTCCAAAGCCAATCTCTGGATCTACTTTTCACTATCATGTGTCCCTGAAGAGTGAACTGTACTCAGAGCACCTAGGAGGTTAGTCTTCTGGGAAAGGGTGTGCTTAAGCTACTGGGGAGGCTGGGGAGGGCAGCCCTGGTCCTGGAGCCTAGGATAGTTAGGCCTCCTGGTCCCATTTTTGTGAAGGAATAACAGACAGAGAGCCTGTGCCCAGGAAATGTGCCAGAGAGGCCAAGAAAAGAGAGAATGCTACAGCCTGCTCAGTCCAAGGGAGATTTTAGGGCTTTAGAAGCCTTGTGAGTATCCAGCAGAGGGAGCTTTACCAGGGCTGTGCGCTATTTGTCTCTCTTATGGAACTCTTTGCTGCTCTGTGAAAACATACATATTGTTGTGTATATTTATCAATACATTCATGCCAACAATTTCAGGTGTGACTTCTGATTTTGAGAACCTCAATTTTTGTATTCTCAACTTGAGACACCAGAGACACTTTAAATAATTTTTGCCTAAGTAAATGAATAAGTCAGCTGCTTAAAGCTAGATCCACAATGGGGACTCAGACTCAGTGTTGCAATATCTAATGTTTACGTGCCCTTTCGCCCAATGGAATGCACAGCCCAGGCTCCATCTACAATGCATAGGCTGAGTCTGTGCCTAAGAATGAGATCTGCAAAAGTCATCAAGATGAGTGGGGAGCCACCTAAGCTAGCCAGCAGGAAATGCTGAAGAGAAAGGAGGGGCTAAGGCACTACCTCCTCCTCATGCTGTGTTTTATAGAGGGCCTGATCAGGTAGGTGAGATAGGTGGGAGAACACCTAGCTTGTGAAACCAACTGGGGCTTAGATGTGAGTTAGGAGCAAGGCATTAGAACTTCTGTGACTCTGTGCATGTCTACTAGCAGAAATGAAACCACCTAAGGGACTCTGAGAGCAGAAATGTAGGCAGGACGGACATTAGACTCCAGAGTTAGGTGGCAGCTGAGTAGAATTTTGTGAATCTAAATTTTGGACATGTGCACCTAAAGTGGCAGTTAAGTCCCTAAATTCCTTTTGTGTATCTATCCTTTAGTGAATTATGTAAAATAACTGAAATGAATGTTTGTCTTGTTAGAGATTGTTGAGTTTTGTATATCAAACCCTTCCAATATTTTTCACAATCATATAATTGGCTTCTATTTTCTGTAACTACTGGCAAAGAATTTGTCTTGCATAGAGAAATATTAAACTTCTGTGATAATGAGATGAAAAATGTTCCTAAGGTCCTCAGACATTTGGCTATGCAAAAAACCAAACCAAACCAAAACAAAAATACCCACAATAGGACAAAGGTGCAGTGATGACAAAAGTAGCCTAATTAGTAAGAGAGCATCTTTCTTTTTCAATAGCAGAGATTTGTCTTATGGTAAGGCACCAAAATAATAAAAGGTATGTATTTGGCTAATGGCTATGGAACACAGTACACCTCAAGTAACTGTAATTAGTAAAGCAGAACAGCCTTTGCAAACTTCAAAAAATTAGTCACATATCCTTTTGAAAGTCATGCATATGGCTGCCAGTAAATGAGGGACAACATGCACATGACCCAGAATGTCTAATTGACCATAATAATGAGTAGCTAATGATACATATGCTCTAGCCTACTTTTACTACTATAAATTATGACAGTAAGCACAGAGGTTACACAATATTCATTAGGCTTGATACTAACACCCTCCTGAGCGCAGCAAGTTTCAGCGCTGTAAAGAGCCTATGTAGACAGTTACCAGTGCTGGGAGCCATGCACTGGAAGCTATGCCCCTCATGGAGGTGGGGCTTTTTTTAGAGTGTTCCATTTGCCAATGTACACTGGCCCTTAGACTAGCCCTTAGAGCAGGGGTTGCAACCTTTCAGAAGTGGTGTGCTGAGTCTTTATTTATTCACTCTAATTTAAGGTTTCGCGTGCCAGTAATACATTTTAATGTTTTTAGAAGGTCTCTTTCTATAAGTCTATAAAATATAACTAAACTATTGGTTTATATAAAGTAAATAAGGTTTTTAAAATGTTTAAGAAGCTTCATTTAAAATTAAATTAAAATGCAGAGTCCCTGGACCAGTGACCAGGACCCGGGCAGTGTGAGTGCCACTGAAAATCAGCTTGTGTGCTGCCTTTGGCACACGTGCCATAGGTTACCTATCCCTGCCTTAGAGTATGTTTGTACTGTAAGTGGAGACACAGTTTCCAGGTTGGGTAGGTATATGTGTGTTAGCTCTGTTCAAGCTAGTGGGCTACAAATAGCAGGGTAGCTATAGCAGCACAGGCGGTGGCTTCAGCTAGCCACTCGAGTACTTAGCTGGGCCTCAGACTAGGTTGTATGTGGGTGGATTGTCTGTGCTGCCACCCACATTGTCACAGCTACACTGCTATTGTTAGTGCGTTAGCTCGATCAAAGCCAGCATGTGTACATCTATCCAAGAGGAAAATTACACCTCCAGTTGTAGCTTAGACATACCTTAAGGTCTTGCTCCTGGAACAATTAACATGCATACCTCTCTTTACACACAGTGAGTAGTCCCTTTGAAGTGCATGGGACTATTCATATCGTGTCAAGCTAATTGTCTGTGTAAATCTTTGCTGGATTGGGGCCTAAATCTGTGGAGACCTAAATGGTATTTGCATAACAATGTATCTGCAACAACCCAGAACATATATTTAAACCATATGCTACTGTTGAAGTTGTATGTGTTTGTAATTAAATACAAAAGCAGATTTGCAATTTAGTGTTAGTTGCTTTAATTGTCTCTATCCCACAAGTTACTTATTGACGAATGTATTAGTGGTGTTCAGTTGTCCACATGTAACATGTATGGAATTTTGCTCAGCATCCAAAGTAGTGTTTGTGATAGGCCACAAAAGATTAAGCAACATTCTCAGTAGCCAAATTATCAAATTCATACTAATCTGTAATTCTTAGTTGATGCTTACATTATTTTTATTTAAATAGTAATGAATTTCTCATCAGGCTATGCAAAAAACTATTAGGACAAAGGAGCAATGATCATCAAATCAGCACCTACTATTTAGCTGAACTCACATATGTAAGAGAGTATCTTCCTTACAGAGATATCATCTGAATCTAGAGCACAAAAATAAATAAATACTCTCATGTTATCATAAATGTTACACTGATGGCCAAAATGTTTCAAAGAAAATGTCTAGTCAAAAATGGTCATTTTATCCAAAATGAAGTTTAACAAACAACTTGTTGACTTTTTAAAAAAATGTGAAAATTTTCTTGGAATTTTTTTATAAAAATGATCATAGAAAATTGTATTGGAAATATTATTGAATAATTATTTCTGCAATTTTTTAAAAAAAGAAAAAAATCAGTTCACTTTGAACCCTTCAGCATTTTTCAGAATTTTAATTTAATTTTTGACTAGCTCTATTACACAATTGTAGATGAACCAGACAAAACTTTTGACATATTAACTCTTATGAACAAAATTACAGAGAAAAATGTAACAAACACCAATGCCTACTTTTTACCTATGAAAATGCAGAGTGAACAGTTTATAATTTTATAAGTTGATGTTGGCACTTAAGAGGTTTGGCCACTGATGTCCTTGCATACCAGTTATGGTCCTTTTGATCTAATACACTATGAAACTGTATTACAAAACTAAACATGCAGAATGTGTAAAATCTGGTTACAGTTCAAGAATGAGAGTTTCCTGCTAGCAGTGACAAATTGGGAAGACACAGTAGAGGTAACTGAAAATGATTACAAAATCAAAGAAACCCATTATTAATTAAGACAAATGACATACCAACCATTACGGTGGGTGATGTAATATCTTTTACTGGGCCAAGTTCTGTTGGTGAGAGAGACAAGCTTTTCAAGCTAACACTTGTCTCTCTCACCAATAGATGGTGATCCAATAAAAGAGGTTACCTCACTCATTTGGTCTCAAATATCCTGGGACCAACCCAGCTACAATAACACTGTACATATCAATCATCATGCAGCCTTTACATTGCAAAGAACATATATATTATGATAAAGTTTAATGACTTGTCAGTGTTGGGTCTAAACTTTTGGTGAACTTTGGAGCCAAAAAACACCCAGACTGGCCGTCTCTGCATAATCCTTTCTGAACCTTTTTTGAACAAAGCACTGACCTGCAAACTACTCATGACACCCCCTTCCTCAAGTAGCCATTAGCCTTTTATCTCTATGCATTTACTTCTTAAACTTGCTCTTCCTGTAAAATCTTGATTGATTATGCATGACCATTATCTTTTGTTAATCACTTTGTTTACTTCTGTGTATAAATATTGATGCCCACCCCTAATAAAGGGGCCACACTTATTCTAAAGCTTTTGGGGTAGTGTGTGCCCGTTGATCAACGCATTTGTGTCTGGTCTCTGACAGAATTGTGGGCCCATATTCCAACTCCGCACAACCTCGGGTGTTGGAGAGGTGAGTGAGGACTTGCTTTATTACCTAACAATTTGGGGGCTCGTCCGGGATTCCTTCTGGTGCGGTACCTCTGTCCAGTGGTCAGACCACTCATATATGAATTGGCAAGGCGCCACAGGAGATTTCTCCTAGCCAATTCAATATTGAGGGGTCGTGTATTGGACAGCAGGGTAAACGCCAGTTGGAGGGCTCCTGTCAGACACCATGGGTCAAGGGACTAGCGTGCCTCTTGAGAGTCCGTTGGGGATTGTAAATAAGTTATGGAATGAAGGGAAACTCCCAGTACAGACAGGAATGTCTAGGAAGAAGTTGTACACACTATGTGTAAGGAATTGGACTGGGTATACCGCGGTATTGGCCGACTCGGAGATGAGGTGGCCTTCGTATGGCTCTTTCGAGCAGGCTGCCTTAAGAGGAGTAAAGAGCCAGATCGAAAAAGACCATCCGGGACAGTTATGTTACTGGTTTTGTTGGGACACAGCAGCAGAGCTGTGGAAATCTTTAAAAATTATGGCAGTCAGGTACTCTCCCGAGAGTGAACCCCCTCCAGGTTATTTCGATGAAGGGTGTAGACCACGGCGTGTTTTGACTCGTCAGCTGGTCCCCTCTGCACCTGCCCCTATTCCTCCGCAGGGGAACTCTCTCCTTGTAGCAGAGGGGAATCTGCAGGATCCCAAATTGGAATTTGTGCAGAAGGATGAGGAGGAATTGGAGGGGCCAACCTCGGGAGGAGTAGTTACTAGGCTTAGGTCCAAGCAGGTACAGCAGGGTGCATGCCCCCCCCCTGAGGATAGCCTAGAGGATGTCTCTGTCAAATCTCTTGCGAATAATAAAAGTATGGTTATAGAGATGCCTTTACAGGTGCACGATCAACCTTATATGAGCAATGATGGACGATTGCAACATGCTAGTATTGTGGAATATAAAGGATGGCTAGAATGGGATTTGAAAGAGTGGGGACAGTTGTCAGGGTCTTTTGGGGAAAATCCCCGAAAAATCATAGAACTTCTAGAAAGATTGTTTTTAAGTTATAATCCTACTTATACGGATGTGGATCAGTTGTTAAGTAGAGTTTTGACTGGAGAAGAACGTAGTAGATTGTGGATGGCAGAAAGGACATGGGGAGATAGCAATGCAGCTAATGTTACTTGGATGGATAGGCGGGATCTGGCCGCTGGCTGGAATCCCCTAGACTGGACTCAGCTAAGGCTGACTCAGCTGCGAACAGATAGAGAGCGATTGTTAGAGAGACTCAAGGAAATGGCTCGCCGCTCGCCTAATCAGGCTAAGTTCATGCAGATTCGGCAGGAATCTGATGAGCCGCCCAGAAAGTTCTGGTCGAGGCTATTGGAGGGGGCCCGAATGTTCACTCAGATGGATCCTGAGAGAGAAGCAGACCACCCTACTCTTATTTCATTTTTTGTGAATCAGTCGGTGCCCCCTGTAAGGGATTACTTCTTAAAGTTTCGCCCTGGTTGGGGAGGTGAGTCAGTCACTTCAGTGTTGGAAGTAGCTGATTTTGCCTGGGAGAAAGAAAGGAAAAGTAGTAAAAAGAAAGAGAAAAAGGAAGAATATAAGCTGATGGCTTTAGCTTTTCACGGTGGTGTTCGAGGCAAAGGCCGTGGCCGTGGCAGGGGATTCCAGGGTGCCCGGGGAAAAGGGTCCTGGCGACCCCAGCCATCAGGAAATTGTTTTCAGTGCGGACAGCCTGGTCACTTTAAACGTGAATGCCCCTGGGGACGCCCAGAAGGTCTGGCTGCATCCGCAGATGCTTACACAAGTGAGGAATACACCCCTGCACCACCAGCTCAGCCCATCCCCCAGGCCTGGATCAACTATGGAAAACAGCAGCAGCCGCAGCAAACTCAGCCTCCTCAATGACGGTACCCCGGGGGCGAAGGCAAACAATGTGATGGTCTTATTTCCTTAATGTCTTTAGCCGGCTCCTTTCTCACTTTCTCTCCTCCCAGCGAAGAGCCTCGTTTAACCCTTTCAGTCCAGGGACTGCCTGTCTCTTTCCTCATTGATACTGGGGCTACTTTCTCTCTTTTAAATCATGCCCCCTCTCCCTGGCTATCCTCTGAGGTTAAAACTGCGACTGGGGTGGAGGGCAACCCACAGTCTCTGGGACTCACTTTGCCTTTGAATGTTATTTATGCTGATAAATGTTTTTCTCACCGTTTTCTTTTTTCCCCAGCTTGTCCGATCCCTTTGATGGGCCGGGATTTACTCTGTAAGCTTGAGGCTACTTTAACCTGCACTCCTGAAGGGGTAGGATTATTGATGACAGTGTTAGGAGATTCGGCCCCTACTCAGGGTAATTGGGAAACACCCCCCTCTCTCTCCCCTGACCTCACTGACTTGCCTTCAACCCTCTGGGGAATTTCTGACACTGATGTTGGCCTGCTCCTTTCGGCAGAGCCCGTAAGGATTCAGGTAAAGCCTTCCTTAAGCCCCCCGTCAGTCCCTCAATACCCCCTGTCGCTGGAAGCCCGGAAGGGCATCCGCCCCATTATTGAGGGATTCATTGCACAAAAGCTAGTCCGCCCTCAGCGCACTCCCTGTAACACCCCTATACTGCCTGTCAAAAAGCCTCCTAAAAAGGACGGAGACCCTGTTCGTTGGCGCTTTGTACAGGATCTACGAGTTGTTAATCAGTATGTGGTCCCTCTTCATGCAGTAGTTCCTGACCCAGCTACTATCATCAGCCAAATCCCCTGGGATGCTGAGTGGTTCACTGTTATTGACTTAAAATCAGCTTTTTTCAGCATTCCTGTGCACCCAGACTCTCAGTATCTCTTTGGTTTCACCTGGGAGGGACAAAGTTATGTCTGGCAACGACTTCCTCAAGGCTACAGAAACAGCCCCACGATTTTCAGCCAGTGCCTCCGCCACGACTTGGAAGGTTTCACCAGTCCGCAGGGATCCACATTGGTCCTATACGTAGATGACATCCTATTAGGTAATCGCGAAGAAGCTGCCCTCCGCATCGATGGTAAGGCACTTTTATTATACCTACACACCAGAGGCCACAAGGTAGACCCTAAAAAGATTCAGTGGGTCTCACAGAAGGTCCGATATCTGGGCTTCCTGTTAACCCCAGAAGAAAGACAGATGGACCCAGCCCGCATAAAGACTATTCAAAACTGCCCTCTACCGAACACCAAGAAACAACTTCGAGGTTTCTTAGGATTAATTGGCTTCTGTCGCCCCTGGTTGCCGTCCTGCGGGGAGTTAAGCAAACCGCTCCACCGACTCACTGCTAACCTTGCTCCTGACCCTTTGCAGTGGTCCCCGGACACTATTCAAGCCTTTCAGTTACTCAAGGACAGTGTGGCCTCCTCCATGTCTCTCCGCCCCCCCAATTACAGCAAACCCTTTCACCTTTTTGTCCACGAGAGGGGCGGAATTGCTAGTGGTGTCCTTACCCAGCTGAGCGGGCCCCACCATTTCCCGCTTGCTTTTTACTCTCAGCAAATCGACCCTGTCGCTCAGGGAACCCCATCCTGCACCCGGACTCTGGCAGCAGCTGCCCTGCTGATCACAAAGGCAAAGAGCCTAACCCTGGGTCATTTTACCACGGTTTGGACCTCTCATGCCTTGTCAGCCCTTCTGCGTAGGGGCACAACCCAAGTCTTTTCGGCCCATCGTCAGCAACAGCTAGAGGCCGAACTCTTAGAAGACACTAACCTAATTTTTGAAAGGTGTGGACCCCTTAATCCAGCTACCTTGCTTCCTGACCTGCCAGTCCCCCAGGACCAGCACAACTGTGTGGAAGTAGTTTCCAGCATCTTACAGATAAGAGACAACCTGTTTGACGTGCCACTGGACAACCCCGATTGCATCCTCTTCTCGGACGGAAGCTCCTTCTATGTTGATGGCAAGCGTTTCACTGGTTATGCTGTCACCTCTGAATGGGACATTCAAGAGGCCGCCTCACTGCCAGGCAACTGGGGAGCCCAAGCCGCTGAACTCTATGCCCTGGCCCGAGCTTGCCAGTTGGCCGCTGGTAAGACCGTTACCATTTTTACTGATAGCAAATATGCTTTTGGAGTTGTGCATTGTCATATCCACCTCTGGAAGTTTCGAGGTTTCCAGACAGCTGCCGGTAAACCCATTCAGCACCTCCCCCTCATCCACAAGCTTTTGGACGCCCTCCAAAAACCCTCCGTCCTGGCTGTAGTTCACTGCCGGGCCCATACTAAAGATAGCAGCCCCGTTACCCGTGGGAATGCCCTGGCTGACGCCTCCGCCAAGAAGGCTGCCACCTTACCTTTAGCCATGCCCACATTGGCTATTGCAACCTCCTCCTTTACTCCACCGCACCCCGTACCAGTACCCGCTGCTGAACTAAAATCATGGGAAAGCCTCGGGGCCACTCTGGTCAAAGGGACCTGGCTTATGCCAGATGGCCGAGCCTGCCTCCCTCGCTCCACATACCCTGTGGCAGTTCGCTGGCACCATGATAAAGGGGGTCACTACGGCACGCACGCCCTCGTGGACACTATCGCTCGCTTTTGGTATGCTCCAGGCATTCAACCCTATTGCCTATCAATAGTGAAAGCATGCAGCACATGTCAGCGTAATGGACCTGCTCCACCTCTTAACAAAATTAAGGGTGGAAGACCTCCGCCTGCTGCTCCATTTCAACATCTTCAAATTAATTTTGCAGATATGCCAAAGGCTTTTGGAAAAAAGCACCTCCTTGTTTTGGTTTGCCCTCTGACTTCCTGGGTCGAAGCTTTTCCTACTGCTAATTGTACTGCTGCCACAGTGGCGAAGATTCTCCTTAGAGATATTGTACCCCGTTTTGGCATCCCTCTTGTGCTCGACTCAGATCGCGGACCTCACTTTACTGGTCATGTCCTTGGCCATTTAGAACAAGGACTGGGCATTTCACACTCCTTTCATACACCCTACCACCCCCAGTCTAGCGGGAAAGTTGAGCGTATGAATAGGGAACTTAAGTTTACATTGGCTAAATACTGTCAGGAAACAGGATTAAAGTGGCCTCAGGTACTTCCCTTGGTCCTGTTTCACCTTCGTACTCGCCCAACCCGCGCATTGGGATTATCCCCCTTTGAACTGCTCTATGGACACCCCCCTTTCAAAGGCGGGGCGCTACCACGTGCTGATGTTTCACTATTGGGAGGGGATCATATGACTGCGTGTCAGTTTCTCTCCCTACAGGCTCGCCTCCGTACCCTTTGGAAAGCCTCGCAGTTTTCCCAGACCGTGCCGCTGGAGGAACAAATCCACCCGTTCCAACCAGGGGACTTCGTCTGGGCCAAAAAGTTCGTTCGTGACGACACCCTCCAGCCAAGGTTTACTGGACCCCACCAGGTTCTTTTAACAACCCAGACTGCAGTGTTCCTGGAAGGACGCAAATCTTGGATCCACCACTCCCACGTCAAGCCAGCCGTAGTGGACCACAGTGACGGACCAGCAGCTCTTGTCACCACTGAGGACACTGCCTTCGACCAGTGGACCAGCTTACCTCTCTCAGACATTAGACTTAAATTAACTCGAAAAAAAATGAGAGGACCCTTTATTCTAACAACTGTATGTTTTTTATGCTTTTTCAGTTTATTTTCTGCTTATGAAGATAATGCTTTTATTAGATATTCCCATGAGGTTAAAACTCGTATTTTAGGAAATAGAAGTGATTGCTGGGTATGTACTCAATTTCCAGTAAATGCAGCACAGGGACTCCCCTTCACACCCATTCCCCTAACCACTGCTAATATGACTTGGATGCCACCGACTAGAATAAAAGATCCAGTCCAACCCAATCTTACATGGGACAAAACAGAAGTGCCAATTAACAAATATCTCAGGGTAACCAATCAAACAGGATCACTGTGTTTTGTTAAAGAAAAAGGGTCAACTTTTGTGGGAACAAGTAAATGCAACATATATTTTAATGGCACCGCCTTTAGTAAAAATCTTGGCTTCAAGCCTTGCGCATCCCACTTATCCCATATGTGGATCCCTCACCCCGATCCAACCTTTTCAACTTTTTCATGGAGGGGCAGGTTTTCAGAGTCAGTTTTTAAAAAGCCCTGCTCAGAGCTCGAGGGTGTCCAACTAATTGTTAAAGGATACACAATTGCCTTCTACAACTGCTCAAGCAGTACTACACTGCCCTTTGAGGACAACACTACCAAATTGTGCCTCTGCAGTTCACACAACGACCCCTCTGCGTTACCAGGGGAACAGTGGTACAACGGGCGGTGGGTTACCTCCTACTTTGAGAAATGGAATACCCAAAACGCATTATATGGAACATACTGGGTGTGCGGGCCCAAGGCTTATTATTTCCTCTCCCCTGATTGGGCAGGGTCATGTTATTTGGCATGGCTAGCACCGCCTTCTCGGATCTCCCTCACCCCCCCTCATTTTCCCCACGTTCGTAACATCCGTGAAACTGACAGAGATATTAATCTCCGTGATGGTTTGTCCTGGCAGCGGTGGGCTGGTCACACTAGCTTGAAGGGTGCTATCATCCGTCTACAGGGACTATTAGAATCTTTGACCAATGAAACTGCAACCCTATTTGAAAACCAGGCCGGGGAAATGTCCCAGCTGCGCCAGTTGGCTTTGCAAAACAGAATGGCTTTAGATATAATGTTAGCAGCCCAGGGAGGAACTTGCGCCCTCATAAATGAAGAATGCTGTGTTTTTGTAAATGACACCTACTCTGACACTTTTCAACGTACCAAACACCTAAGGGAAATGGCTAAAAACTACTCCTCTGGCCAGCCACCTTATGATTGGTGGGGAGCCTTATGGAATTGGCTGCCCGGATTTGGGTGGGTTAAAAACCTCTTGGTGGGTGTTGTTGGGGCCATGGTAGTCCTTATAATACTGTGTTGCTGTATTCAGTGTGTCCCCTCCCTCATAAACTCATGTAAGTCAGTTTATTCTTTTCCCACTTCAGCTAAAAGCCTTACTCTCTTCGAATTGGCCCAGGCTGAAATTGCCAAGCGGCCCTTGAGATCTTGAAATAGGGTGTAGCTTTTTGATTAATAGTTATCTCAAAGCTACAAATGGAGGAATGTTGGGTCTAAACTTTTGGTGAACTTTGGAGCCAAAAAACACCCAGACTGGCCGTCTCTGCATAATCCTTTCTGAACCTTTTTTGAACAAAGCACTGACCTGCAAACTACTCATGACACCCCCTTCCTCAAGTAGCCATTAGCCTTTTATCTCTATGCATTTACTTCTTAAACTTGCTCTTCCTGTAAAATCTTGATTGATTATGCATGACCATTATCTTTTGTTAATCACTTTGTTTACTTCTGTGTATAAATATTGATGCCCACCCCTAATAAAGGGGCCACACTTATTCTAAAGCTTTTGGGGTAGTGTGTGCCCGTTGATCAACGCATTTGTGTCTGGTCTCTGACAGAATTGTGGGCCCATATTCCAACTCCGCACAACCTCGGGTGTTGGAGAGGTGAGTGAGGACTTGCTTTATTACCTAACATCAGCAATTGGGTACTAAAGACATGAACTCAATGCTCTTTCCAGTTATAGGGGTCTGCATGGATCTGAGGGCAGAATGTGTCCTATATTTATTGATTGAAAAATACAGTGTGTCTCCTAAAATACTTTCTAATTTTCAGAAGTAATTTTACATAGGTTTGGTTTAACAGAAAGTTTACTAGTCACATAGAATTAATCATTAGCATTATGAAATTCAGAAAGAACCAAAATAGTATTGGTAGAATTTTCAAGAAGTGCCTAAGTAATTTGGAGTGACTTTCAATTGGATTGAGGCCCCTAAGGGTATGTCTACACTGCAATTAGACACCTGTGGCTGGCCCAGGGCTCAGGATGTGGGACTGTTTACCTATGGTGTTGAAGTTCTGGTTCTGGTTGCAGCTGAGCTCTGAGACCTTCCCACCTGACAGGGTACTACAGCCCAAGCTCTGCTCTGAGCCTGAACGTCTTCACTGAAATTAAACAGCCCCTTAGCCTGAGTTCCACAAGAAATTTAAAGACTATTCACATTTTCTCACTTGTATTCCCATTCTTTGATTGCCAAATTCTTTAGTTTGCATTATACCTATTAGGTTAAGCTTTAGTGTTGTATTTAATAATGCCCTTGTCACTTAATATAATATCACATCTGCTTTAAAAAGTTTTATTCAAGGATTTTTAAACTTACATCTATGCATCAGGAAAGCTGTTTATTTTTACCAAAGAGTAGCAACAAGACAGCACTGCTGTGTAAACCAAGCAATACTTACCATGAGCAGCCCTTTGTAGGCATAGACAATGCCAAGCCAAATGGTCATGTGAGTGTTTTCACAGTGCTCTAAAATTGGACGAATGGAAATATCTCTGCCAGCAGGGTCCGGCTACAAAGGGAAGAAAAAGTAAAGAGTAAAATATTTGAATTAATATTTGACATGTACTTATGCCTCAGAAGCTGTTTCATTCTGTTCCCGGTAGGTTGGGAACACATGTATTTGTGTGTAAAAGAAAAGCCAACTTTAGTAAGACTTTTGATGGTGTGGTTCCATAAGGCTGCAACGGAGCTTAGTAAAGATTAGTAATTAGGAAATGGAATGTGATAGGTGGATTCATGCTTACCCTGCTACAGCAAAATAGAAAGCAGAAGGAATGTTCGTCATACGTTCAATGACTCTTTCATACTGCCAATCACATTAATCTGTTATAGTTTAAACAAATATATAACTACCATGAAAAAAATATCCAGGAAGGCATTCTGTGTAACTGAAGGGAAAGAAAACAACTTGGTCTTTTTGATTTGGGCAGCTAATTTGGTAAAAACAGTAAAAAAAAAAAGAAAAAAAAGCTAATGGATATAGCTCAAACATGCAGCCATGAAAATAAATATATATAGTTAAAATCACTCAACTTCACCCTAAGTTTTGTGTCATTGATCAATGGCTGAGTGTGCAATGAGACACATTGTGGTATGTTCCAGACTATTTTTTGTTTTGTTTTATTGCCCTGAGACAAACCAAGTGCTTGGATGATGCTGTTGTCATTGACTACAGAAACTGCAGCAAAAGATAAGTTTAGAATATAACTCATCTCCAAATCCCCTTGAGACCAAGTGAAACTCTGTACAATTTAATGCTGCTAGAAACCCTCATAGCTTCCACTCACCCTCAGAAAAGAGGATAGTACAGCAATGCACGCCCTTTGTACCTGGACATAATATTTGTTCTTTACAAATTAGACTAGAGATTCTAACTGACTTTCTGTGTTACTTTGACAGGAATGTTCTGTTGTACCAATCTATCCGAAGTGGTTGTGAACTCTTGTTTTCCTTTTGAGAAGAACCTGAAATATGGGCACAAATGTTCAAAGCAACTCACTATTTCCAATTTAAAATGATGGTCCAGATCTTCAGCTTCACTTTATGTACATGTGCAGTAACAGTGGAAGTCACTACAGCCAGTTCCTTTTTCAGCTGGCTACATGTATAAAATCTTTGAGGCAGAAGAATATTGATTTATCCAAGCTATGAAAAAATCAGTTTTTCTTTGACTCAAATATAGAAGTGAGTTTTTCATAGAAGGATTTCAGAGAAAAACAGACCATTATTCTAGGGTTCAGTCTTGCTCCCATTAGCATCAGTAGGAATTTTTCCATATATTTCAATGGGTGCGAAAACAAGCCCCTACTCCATTTCCCTCCTCAGCCCTTCCATATGTAAAGCATGATTGCCTGACTACCACTGACCTCAGATAGCAACAAAGAATAAAAAAGACAAAAAACAAAGAAAAAATAAAAGACAGAAAAGGAAAGAGGATTGTGGGGCATGTTTCTCACAATCCATAGTTATTTCCTTGCACCCTTGGCAACAGAATGACAGTTACGTCCACCTCTTCCCAGTAGTAACCCTGAATAGGATAATCTAAATCCTAAAAATCTCTCAAATAAAAGAGGTCCCAGAGGAGGATTCTACCTTTTCATAAGTAGTGTATGGCCCCACTCTGACAGCCACTGATCACCTGCAACTCCTGTTACCATCAATATAAGCTACAGGTGCTCATCACCTCTCAGGGTAAAGCTGCCAGGTAGCAGAAAAATATATTACAATGCTACTAATGTGTGTTTGGGATCATTAAAAATGTCTCCTTCTCCCTGACCTGGGACAAGATGCTTCATAATGCCAAAGTCTTTATGTACTGAATGTAATTTGACATTCCAAACTGAGGATAAAGCTTTCTGGATTTTCCATCATTTATGACTGAAATGGAGAAAACTTCAGGTGAGAGTTGCTATCTTAAAAATTCAGTAGTGTCAACATTTTCATATGAACAGGACTGTCCTGAAGATACATTTTCTCTAAGTTTCTAAACCTTGTCTTAGCTCATTACAAAGCGAAAGAGTTTTTTTTTTAAATACAAGACTGACCTCCAATACATCTTTGAGTTTTGGCGTGCCATTATTTGCATCCTTTTCTGAGTTTTGAGATAATTATTTCAGTTCCATTCTTTTCAGATCTACAGTATTCCCCAAAATGTTTAATTTTTAGCAGTGGGGAGCTACACCAGTTTACACCCACTCAGGATCTTGGCTCATGTCTTTTCAGCTACGTTCATCCTCTGCCCACACCCCTTCTCCTTTTTACCTCACGTTAGTGGAGTGGGGTTTGAGACCTGCACTCAATGAAAACCTGATGCTTCACCATACTTGTGCCTGCATGGAAGACTGGACTCATGCTTGCACTGAAACTCAACAGGGTCAAGGTGCTGTCCAATATTTTGACGTGTATGCACAAAGGGTCACTGAAGGGCTGTCGTACTACTCAGCCATAGGCAGTGAAATGCTCACTCTTCTGTTTTTCACTAAGGTATTTCTCTCCTAAAAGAATGTAGTTATGTTCAAATTAGGGCTGTCGATGAATTGCAGTTAACGCACATGATTAACTAAAAAAAATTAATTGTGATTAAAAAAATGTATCACGATTAGTTGCAGTTTTAATTACAATTTAATTTTAATCTTATATTTATATGAATTTTTATATAATTTATAATTTAATTATAATTTTGCATTGAATTAATCGCACAGTTAAACAATAAAATACCAATTGAAATGTATTAAATATTTTGGACTTTTTTTCTAAATTTTCATATATATTGTATTCTGTGTTGTAATTTAAATCAAAGTGTATATTATTTTTTATTACAAATATTTGCACTGTAAAAATGAACAAAAGAAACAGTATTTTTCAATTCACCTCATACAAGTATGGTAGTGTAATGTCTTTGTCATGAAAGTACAAATTACAAATGTAGATTTTTGTTGTTGTTGCATAACTGCACTCAAAAACAAAACTTCAGAGCCTACGAGTCCACTCAGTCCTACTTCTTGTTCAGCCAATCACTAAGACAAACAAGTTTGTTTACATACACAGGCGATAATGCTGCCCTCTTCTTTTTTACAAAGTCACCAGAAGGTGAGAACAGGCATTTGCATGGCACTTTTGTAGTTGGCATTGCAAGGTATTTATGTGCCAGATATGCAAAAAAATCATATGGCCCTTCATGCTTTGGCCATCATTTCAGAGGACATGCTTCCATGCTCATGACGCTTGTTAAAAAAATAATGTGTTAATTAAATTTGTGACTGAACTCCTTGGGGGAGAATTGTATATTCTCTGCTCTGTTTTACCCATATTATGCCATATGTTTCATGTTATAGCAGTCTTGCATGATGACCCAGCACATGCTGTTCATTTCACAAAATGCAAAGAAAGAATCAACATGAGATTTCTAACTGACCCAAGGCTTAAGACTCTGAAGTGCCTTCCAAAATCTGAGAGCGACGAGGTGTGGAGCATGCTTTCAGAAGTCTTAAAAGAGCAACACTGATTCAGAAACTACAAAACCCGAACCACCAAAAGAGAAAATCAACCTTTGGCTGGTGGCATCTGATTCAGATGATGAAAATGAACATGTGTCGGTCTGCACTGCTTTAGACTGTTATTGAGCAGAACCCTTTCATCAGCATGCACGCATGTCCCATAGAATAGTGGTTGAAGCATGAAAGGACATATGAATCTTTGGTGCATCTGACACGTAAATATCTTGCAATGCCGGCTACAACCGTGCCATGAGAATGCCTGTTCTCACTTTCAGCTGACATTGTAAACAAGAAGCGGGCAGCATTCTCTCCTGAAAATGTAAACTAACACGTTCGTCTCAGCAATTGACTGAATAAGAAGTAGGATTGAGTGGACTTGTAGGCTCTAAAATTTTACATTGTTTTATTTTTGAATGCAGTTTTTTTGTACATAATTCCACATTTGTAAGTTCAACTTTCACGATAAAAAGATTGCTCTACAGTACTTGTATGAGATGAATTGAAAAATACTATTTCTTTTGTTTTTTTCCAGTGCAAATACTTGTAATCAAAAATAAAGTAAGCACTGTACACTTTTTATTTTGTGTTGTAATTGAAATCAATATATTTGAAAATGTAGAAAACATCCAAAATATTTAAATAAATGGTATTCTATTATTGTTTAACAGTATGATTAATAGAGTGATTAATCATGATTATTTTTTTTAATCATACAATTAATTGCAATTATTTTTTTAATCGTTTGATAGCCCTAGTTTAAATGTATTTTAAATGCAAGTTCTGTTCTGTTATTAGGGCTGGAGAGAATGCATGAGTTCATTACTCAAAACAGAAAAGCAGGCAAAAAATGTTGGTATACAAAAAAAGTTTTAAAATATTTTAAAATTCTACCAGAGTAGTAGATACATCATTTCCTTAATGGGAACAGTGCAAGAATCCACTAGAATGAGTCTGTAATGGACATTATATGCTGAGAAATAAATGTGGGCTTTTCTGGGATTCTGAGCTTGATCCTACAAGAACAGGCAAAGCTCCCACTAAAGACAAGAAGGTCCCAATCCTGTGAGGTGTTTCAATGGGAGCAGAGAATACTCAGCACCTTGTGTGATCAGTCCCGATATCAGTATCAAAATTAGTAAAGCTTGTATATTTGACAACACTCTTTTAAACCAGGCTTCAGATTCATAAAGTCTTAATATTTTTAATGATATTTTGTTGAATTCTCATAAATTATGAGTTGTGTGTGTTCCTAAATAGGCAGGAATTATTTTGCTGTATGTGGATTTTTGTGTTTTATTTTTCAGTACTATGGAATGCTATTCCTGCTTCACTGTTTCTATTTGCCTTTTGGTTGATGTATTGATTTTCCATGAATTTACTGATCCTGACTAAAAGCTAGATAAATCACAATAAAATAAGGTCTTTTCTGATGTCCAAAGAATGTTTTAAAAATCCATAATTATAACTGAATGCAGCACTTCACTGACCTCGCTAATCAAACACCATTTGTGCACTTTGCTATTTGCTGGAGAGCTTGGCTGTAGAGAAGATGACAGCTTAAAACCTACCAAGGATTGCATATGTACTGGAATTCTGCCCTTTCCTTTTATAGAAAGCAATTGAAATGGCCTTCAGATGTCATCAGCAAAAGCCTGAAGACCTCCTGTCTGTGATTAGGCTGAAGCTTTCCTACTTCCTTTGAAACCTAGTAAGGTTTCTTATACTGGCCTCAGTTTTTGCAATGCTTTCAGCAGCTCAACACAAACAGTTTATTCTGTTAACTTCACATTAGAGTTACACGCTATCCACAATAAAATGCTTACTCTACTATATGCCAAAACTGCTGAGTCTAGAGAAGGACTTTCGGACACCAATAAGCAGTTTACTTGTGAAATTCTCATAACCCTCTTGGATGGATGCATTATTATTAATAGGAGAGCAGCACCAACCCCCATCTTTAGGACGCTTAACATTGCTCATTATAAACATCCTCCACACTGTTTCAGACCTTTATTGCCTTCAGTGTTTGCAGCAGGGCTTTGAAATTTGGTGAGGCCCCTCTCTGAGGCAGAACAGGCACCAAATATGAGCGTCTGTAATGGACACAATGCCAACCCAGGAGAGGCATATTGTGAACACCGTGGATTTTTCTTAGCCATGGCTAGACAGGTTCACAACACTCAGAGCCCAAAGTACATCCAAAATGACCGATAGGCAAAAAATTGGCAAAAGAGCTTAAGACTAACTTTGTTACTTCTAACTATAGCAATAATAACTCCATGTGTAAACTTATGAACATTTCTCAAAAGGGTCTGATGGACGGCAGTGTTGGACACTGCTGAATAGCTGGTCAAAGCGTACAACTGTCAGAAGCAATTAAGTCATGGATGGGATTGTATTTCTTCATGCATGGCTAGGGGAGTATGAGGATATAGTCCCAATCTACCTCTCTAGAAAGGTCAGGGCTCACCCACTAGTGCCCCAGGCAGACAGTGCTTGAAGAGCTACACAAACTTAACCCAACAACTCTCTACACCTTTTCTGTAGTAATCTGCTTTATATGAGTGAACTGCAGGGTGGGATGTTGGGGTGGTGAAAATTATGGCCCTCCTTACCTGGGGTCAGGATGAGGAGATATAGTACATCCACCTCAAAGTCTTTTGTGACTCTTGCACTCTGTAGTATGGCCACTGGGTCCACACACAGTGATTCTATGAACCCTCCTTTGGCCTGTACCTGGCCTTCCCTCTCACTGTTATCCCTGTCATACTAGACAAGGACTTCTCAAAGCCCAACTTTACAGTGTGAAGGGCATGTGTATTATATGTGGATGTCCCCTTTCATGGCTGCCTTTTGGCAGCCCGCTGCATTGGCCCACTTGGGTCTTAAGGAGGGAGAGGGTACTGAGTTGGCCCTCTGCACAAGTGTGAATTTCATCCATAGAAAATAGTGTCCCTTCCCCATGGAACCACTGTCACATACCTCCAATACCTTCCCAACAGATTCCTTCTTCACAGAATTTTCTTCAGTGTCTAGTCTGTGAGTACTGTAAAATGTTAAAAGTTTAAATCTAGAGAGAATGGATGATATTGTAGGTAGGGCACTGGAGTGGGACGCAGGAGATCTGGGTGCAGTTCTGGGTCAGCCACAGACTTCCTGTGTGACTTTGGACAAGTCACCAAGAGTAAAACTTTCCAAAGTGCCTAAGTGTCTTAGTAGCCTAGGTTCCATGTTCATAAGTGACATAGACATTTTGGAACCTAAGTCTTATTGAAAGTCAAGTCAGTGGACAATACTGAATCATTTAGGCACTTTTGAAAATTTTACCCTTGATTTCTCTGTGTCTCAGGTGCCCATCTTTAAAATGGCAGTAATAATCTCCATTTCTCCCATCCTTCACCAGCCTTGTCTATTAAGTCTTCCTGATACGTCTTGTTGATGTTGATAGTTAAATAGAAGACGAGCTCTGTGTAAGCTCGAAAACTTCTCTCTCTCACCAACAGAAGTTAGTCCAATAAAATATATTACCTCACCCACCTTGTATAATTCTAGTCATTTTGGAAAATAACATTCAGGGAAAACACACAGGGTTGCATTCTTCTCTCTTTTTTTAGACTGTTAATTGGTCTTCATATTCTCATTCCACTGTGTATTTTGTTTCTCTCGTCCCTAGATTCATATAGTTGCACTACAAGTGTAGAACACCACAGTCAATGCTGCTGCATAAACTATGCAGCTTTAACCTTTAAAATTTGGCACATTTAGGAGTCATATGGAACCCAAATGTGTTTCTTCATTAGAAAATCCTCATTTTACTAAATCAGAACACCCTTAGTTCTTTCTGAATCCATGTCTTCTGCAAGGCTAATTAGATTTAATATTTCACTGCGCATTTTATGAAACTGAAAATGTTTTCTACATAAAAACATAAAATGCTTTTAATATGCAATGTATTGTGGTTGTGTTTGCAATTACACAAGGAAGTCAGGAATATAAATAACAAATGCTTATATATTTTTCAATTATCAGAACATTTAAGGACATTTTAAGATTAAACAACTCCGATATGAAAAGAGAGTGATTTTCTGTGAAATTGGTCCTCTCTCTTTAGCAAGGTATTTATTTTGTAAAGTCCTTATGTTCACTAATGCAAAAATAACTGACACGTTACTAAACTGGGGTGACACATCCAGAATATTTTCCAAATTTTGAGGTCTGTTCATGGGAAGTATCGGAGAAAAAGATAGAATGTGATCTTTGTTTAATTTCTGAGCCTGTGGTCAAATGTGTTACAAGACATCTATGATGAACAGTAGCTCACATGGGTGCAAAAGAGTTACTGTGCTTTGATATATGTGTGACAGACTGACCATATTCTGAAATATCCTGAACAAACCTTAAGGAATTAAGATAAATCTTTCTGAATTAGAGTTCATACCTTTGGGGCCCATTGAATTAAAAATACAGTGGTGTATGTGTTAATGTGGCATTGTATATAGCTTGTCTAGTAGCGAGGGCGATGCTAATATACTTCCTTTATTATCGCCCTTTGAAGCTACCCCCCAGCCACTCCCAGAGAGGTTTACATATGCTAGTTCAAACTGGATTGTACAGGGGCCCCAGACAAAGAAAGGGGTTTTGGATAAAAATCCTGGTTTTAAACTGGCTCAGGCACTTTTCTTTCTGATCCAGCAAATGGACAGAACCCTGGTCCACAGAGGGCTCCAATCCTTAGGGAAGTGTTGGAAGGACTGGGCCTACTGAGGCCCCATAAGACTGGGTTCTTGTTTTGAGCTGAAGTTGTTATGAACTTGTAACCACAAGGAATCCCCGGGGGCCTGGAGTGGGCCCATGTCAGAATCGATGTTAGAGCTGGGGTGATCTCTGGTAATCTTAACAGCATGTGTGCAGGTTCTTTTATTGTTTTTAATATGTTTTCTCTGTTGTCCTATTACTTTAAGAATAAAATAGGTTTGCATAGGAAGAGCAGTGTGGTAACTTGTAACTGTTGACACTAACTCTGTTATCAGCAGTAAAGAGTTCTGTGGCACCTTATAGACTAACAAAGGTATTGGAGCATGAGGTTTCGTGGGTGAATACCCACTTCGTAGGATACAGATCCAGACTAACATGGCTACCCATCTGATATTTGACACTCTGTTGTCAGTTTCTGCAGAGAAAGCAAGCAGTGTGCTTGGGCAGCTAGTCTCTGCTAGGAATAACACAGTGGAAGCAGGTAACTGTGCAGCCAGGAAATACCCTGCTCAGAAGGGAGAGAGATGTGGGTATCCACCCAAGAAAGGCAACAGCTGGGGAGCTGGAAGCCTGAGAATGAGTGGCCTTGCTGGATCATTGAAGGAAATTCAAGTGCACTTGCCCTGAACTGTGACAATAACATGACATACATCTTGTTGGTGTTGATAGTTAAACAGTGAAATGCATGAGGCTTTGACATAGCATCCTAATGAAAGTACTGGAAGCTCCAGCCATTGGGGTTTTAAATAGGGCTGTCGATGAATCACAGTTAACTCATGCGATTAACTCAAAAAATTAATTATGATTAAAAACATTAATTGTGATTAATCGCACTTTCAATTGCACTGTTAAACAATAGAATACCAATTGAAATGTATTAAATATTTTAGACTTTTTTCTACATGTTCATATATATTGTAGTCTATGTTGTAATTGAAATCAAAGTGTATATTATTTTTATTACAAATATTTGCACTGTAAAAATAATTTTAAAAAATAGTATTTTTTAATTCACCTCATACAAGTACTGTAGTGCAATCTCTTTGTTGTGAAAGTGCAACTTACAAATGTAGATTTTTTTGTTACATAACTGCAGTCAAAAACAAAACAATGTAAAACTTCAGAGTCTACAACTCCACTCAGTCCTACTTCTTGTTCACATTTACAGGAGATAATGCTGCCCTCTTCTTATTTACAGTGTCACCAGGAAGTGAGAACAGGCATTTGCATGGCACTTTTGTAGCTGACATTGCAAGGTATTTACGTGCCAGATATGCTAAACAGCCACCATTCCAAAGGACATACTTCCATGCTGATGACACTCATTAAAAAAATAATGCGTTAATTAAATTTGTGACTGAACTCCTTGGGGGAGAATTGTATGTGCCCTGCTCTGTTTTACTCGCATTCTGCTATATATTTCATGTCATAGCAGTCTCGGATGATGACCCAGCACATGTTGTTAATTTTAAGAACACTTTCACTGCAGATTTCACAAAAGCAAAGAAGATACCAATGTGAGATTTCTAAAGATAGCTACATTATTCGATCCTAGGTTTAAATATCTGAAATGTCTTCCAAAATTGAGAGGGATGAGGTGTGAAGCCTCCTTTCAGAAGTCTTTAAAGAGCAACACTCCGATGCAGAAACTACAGAACCCAAACCACCAAAAAAGAAAATCAGCCTTTTGCTGGTGGCATCTGACTCAGATGATGAAAATGAACATGCGTCAGTCTGCACTGCTTTGGATTGTTATCGAAGAGAACCCGTCATCAGCATGGACGCATGTCCCATGGAATAGTGGTTGAAGCATGAAGGGACATGTAAATCTTTAGTGCATCTGGCACGTAAATATCTTGCAATGCCGGCTAAAACACTGCCAATGCTCGCTCCTTACAGCCACCACCTTATCCAGTAGTTCATTTTCCAGGGTGACTTTGTTTTTTTCCTTCCGTTATACTGAAATTCAGCTTGCCAAGACATGAACTTTTGGCTTTCAAGTTATCTTGTTTCAATAGAACCTTAAAAAATTAAACTCTTTGGGAAACTGACAATACAATGGAAATCTCATTCACTTCACAATTTCCAAATCCTCATTGCTAGGAGCATCTTTAGATCCTGGCACACATGTATGACAGTAATTCTGTAATGCTCAGCTAGCTGAGATCACCATGCAATGATGTCCAATAGAATGCTAGTATATATAGCTATACTGATATTAATGCCACATGTTATATATTGTAAACATATAATTTTATTTTGATTTGAGTTTTTGGAAGATGTAGAAAAATGTACTGTTTCATCACAACAACATTACCAAAGTAATAAAGCACCTACATCTTTCATGGGTTTCAGGTAACCTAATGTAGCTATTTAATATCATAGAACTTGCTACAAAGACAGATGGGATAAAACAAACTGGAGTTATAATTAAAAGGGAAAAAATGAAAGAAAAAAATGCCATGTCATAGATAACCACTGAAATTTCTTCTACTACAATAAAAAGAGCACTGGTGATTCAGCCTCAGCAATGCTCACACATTATTATCTTTGAAATAAATCTGCTTTCTTGCTCTCCATCTGTCTCTAGACAAATAATTCCATAAAATAGTAATCATACATACTGTAGTTTACTGGGATTTAGAGATGAGAAAATACTCTTAGAGTTATTCATAGGCTCGTCCATTGTGAATGCTCTCATATTTTTACTTGCAAATGGCATGAATTCATAATTTATCATTTTATCCAGCGGGGGTTGATTTTTGTGTGTTTTAAATAAACTGATTTTTGAGAGCCACATGCTTCCCAGAGAGGAGAGACTTGTTAATTCCACAGCCTAACCCAGATAGCTCCATTTTAATTTTAATCTATTGATCTAATTGTTTTTAAATAGATGGCATTAACTAAACAAAAAACAAAAACAAAAAAACAACAACCAACCAAACACACAAACAAAACAAAGAATATAAGCAATAAGAGAAAGGAATATTCTGGTATATTAATGTCAAGAGTTCTCTGAAACACTATTAATTTCCTTAATATATAAATGCATTTAAAGGTCCAATCCTGATCCCAATGCAGTCAGTGGGAGTTTTGGTTTATATTATTTCCTTAAAGAAACCTAATCCAGATAGGATTATTGTCCAAGTATATGGTTTCAGACTTCTCTTCTTGTCTTCCTTTGATCACAGAATCATAAAAGTGTAGGGCTGGAAGGGACATTGAGAGATCATCAAATCCAGCCCCCTGTGCTGTGGCAGGGCCAAGTATTCCTAGACCATCCCTGACAGGTGTTTGTCTAACGTGTTCTTAAAACCCTCCGGTGATGGGGATTCCACAACCTCCCTTGGAAACCTATTCCAGAGTTTAAGTAATCTTATAGTCAGAAAGTTTTTTCCAAATATCGAACTTAAATCTTCCTTGCTGTAGATTAAGCCCATTACTTCTTGTCCTACCTTCAGTGGACATGGAGAACAACAGATCACTGTCCTCTTTTTATGAGAGCACTTAACATATTTGATTACTTTTGTCAGGTTGCCTCTTAGTCTTCTTTTCTCAAGATTAAACATGCCCCATTTTTTAACCTTTCCTCATAGATCAGGTTTGATAAATCTTTTAACATTTTTGTTGCTCTCCTCTGGACTCTCTCCAATTTGTTCATAGCTTTCTTAAAACGTGGAACCCAGAACTGGATGCAGTACTCCAGCTGAGCAATCACCAATGCCAACAAAGTGGGACAATTACCTCACATATCTTGTATACGATAATACACCCCAGAATGATATTAGTCTTTTTTGCAACTGCATCATATTGTGTTGACTCATAGTCAATTTGAGATCCATTGTAACCCCCAGACTTATTTCAGCAGTGTTACAACCTAACCAGATATTCCCCATTTTGTACTTGTGCATCTGATTTTGTCGTTCCTAAGTGTAGTACTTTGCACTTGTCTTTACTGAATTTCATCTTGTGGATTTCTGACCAATTCTCCAATTTGTCAAGTTTATTTTGAATTCTAGTCCTCTCCTGTCCTGTCCTGATATGTCTGAGGAATAGAGACTGAAATCTGCCTAAATATGTGCTTGCAGCTACTTGGACAAATACTATAAGGTATAGTAGAGTGTCCTCAGCACTGAGACAGGAGTGGTTACTTTGTGACGTGAGGCATGAGGCCAGGATTTAGGCTATGGCTGTGCTATGGATGAGACACAGGAATGTCAGGAGAGGATGGGGCCAGAAGCTTTGTTACTATGCAGCTCCTCTAGAACTCCATAAACTACTCATTTGGCTTCAGTAGCTGCTGTGGTGTTCTCCACAGACCTTCTATAGACTGGGTGAAGGATTCTTCCTCTCTCCCTATGAACCTGTTCAGAACCCAGCCTACTACTCAGGCTGGGGGCAAGGATTAGGATTTTCCCCTTATTGCTTAGCAGGGGCTCTGGAACATTTTTTATAGTGGGGCTGCTAAGAGCCAGTGCACCAAACTGTAAACCCTGTATATAATGGAAACCACTTCAAGCCACGGGGTGCAGCAGCAGCCCTAGTTCCAGCACCTATGTACCTTGGTAAAATGGTACCAATGATCAAATTCTCCTAGAATCGAGGGAGGCTCAGCATTGCTGCTAACTGGGAGACTCAATTTTGAGTCAGACAGAGAGGTCTGATGGCTAGAGTGTACTAGGTGCTATGAAGCCTGCCCCAGGCTTGCAAGAGTTAGTCTAGCTTGGGATTTTAGGTTAGGCAGAGACCTGATTCATCTTTGGAAGACTTAGTTAGCCTGGGATTAATGTTATATTTGGAGTTTGGCTTAGATAGAGGCCTGTTCCAACCTTGAAAGTTTGAGTTTAGCTTGGCAGAGCCTAGACCAGTCTGGAAAGATTTTGGTTCAACCTAGGAAAAAGCTAACTCTGCTTTTTGTTTGTTTGTTACTTTAGTTGGGAGATATAGTGTTATGAAGTTGCTAGGAGAATGCTTTTGTAATTTATTTCAGTTCACTTCTCATTATGTTGAGAAGACAAATAACCAGGGCTGCAAGCTCAAGAAGAAAATATATAGAGAGATTTTATTGTGTGTGTACATATACTCAAATATCAACGTTATTTTAGATTTTACAGAATGGAAAGTTGTTGAAAGAACAAGGGAAGGTTCATTTAATATAAAAACCTACAGAGTATAGAAGAAAGGACTCAATCTTTTTACATGGGTAGTCTCATTGATTTCACTGGGATTGTTGATATTAGTAAGGACTGATGTTTTTTATGCTTATATAGTAAATTATATGCCTCCCCAGGAGATGAAAGTATGAAAGTTATGGGGATTTTTAGAGTCACTGAGTTTAAAGCCAGAACGGACCACCAGGGCATCGAGTCTGACCTCTTGTATATCATAGGATTTCCGCACTACCCAGAACTCACACTCTAAACCCAACAGCTGAAACTCGACCACAGTTTTGAAGCCCACAGGAGACTAGACTGTTATAGGAGGGATCAAGGTGCACCAGTGCCCAAAATCCCTACAGTGGCAGGGAGATGATTTCCTACTCATCTTTCTTCAATAAATACTCAAGCAGTGTTGCCACTTTTGTGACATTATTGAGAGCAAACCAGGTAGCCATGAGAAAGTGTTCTTGTCTGAATTCTGTAAAACTTTTATGCAACATTTTCCTTAAATAATTTATCTTCTTTCAGCAGCTGTCAAACCAGATTCCATTTAACACAATTCTACCAAATACTTTTTCATGTTGCTGGCATAGAACAGAAAAGTTGTTAATTTGGTAACAGTTCAAAACAATAATCAGGCGCCCTTTTATATACTCCTTGGAACTGTTCTTTCTTATGTTACCATGTGCCATATGACTGAAATCCACATTTGCCTATGCAACAGTGTGTGTTTAATGCATGTCTGGGACAACTGGGCAATTCTGAACCTACTGGTACCTCTACAGTGTTAGGTAACATAGTTCCTATACTCTTAACAAAAATAGCTCTCTGTTCAAAATCTATTTATTTATACAATCATGCCTCAGTGACTTATAACAGTGAATGACTTAGGCAAGGTTATATGGCTTATTTTCAAAAAAGAATTCATTTTGGAAACTAACATGTCATACAGCGGATGATCCATATATCATTTTCTGTCACCTTTTCATATATTTTAGTTGGTGGTTGAGTGTAGGTCCGTACCTATACCTGTAAGCTTTTCCTCTGCATTTTAGGCCCATCTGGACTTTCAATGATTTAGCTAGTCATAGGCGTTTCTTGCCCACAGAAACCTCTGTGTGGTGTAGGCAGGCTGGGAGCCCATTTGCAGCAATGTAGTCTGCCTGGGTCCAGCTCTATGGGTGCTATGGGTTAACCTTGGCTGACCTTGGACGCTCCAGAAAGGTGTGTGTGATGTATGGTGCCACTACCCTCGGCCCTGTTTATTCTTTCTATTCTTTTGGACAGTTCTACATATTAGCTGAATTCTAGTCTCAGCTCTCCTTGAAGTGACCTTGTGAAACTTCTGTTAGTTTATTTATAAAACTGCAGGAGTAGCAGGCCCTGGATGCAGCAGAGACGAATATTTGACTTTTTCTAGAGTTGGGGTATGAGGCCTTGCTTAATAATGATGGCAGTGAAGTGTATAGCAGTCAGAAAAGACAAGAGTTTAACTCATATTCACTGGCTCTTTGTGCTGTGCATGTTCCCCTAGGCTACAGGGTATTTGGAAGGGCTTGCCCACTGTTGCATGTCTGTGGATCTTTGCCTGAACTACAACATGGTGGGCAGGCAGCCTGATTCAGGCAAAATGTGGAACATACTATAAAATCTACTACACTTAAGAGGTCTGGTTTTAACAGTGCTTTCCAGGGATCTCACTTCAGAAAAATTCAGTTGGAAGGGAACAATATTGAATAATATTACTTCAGCCGGTGGCTTTTCACATACAATTTAGAATATTCACAATCCCACCTTCAGAGTAAAAAGTTTAAAAGTTTAAAAGGAACTCGGGGCAGAGGAGTTTCCACTGAAACACAACGAAGAAAAAGGAGCAACAAAATATAGATGCTAGAAGTAAATTACAGAGGTGGAACCAACAGTAAGAGGATGTCAGCCAGCCTGAGGCAAACATATGGGTGCGGTAGCAGCTGTATTTCATGCATCAAAAAAGATACATTTAGTGCTTTCCAAAATAATGAAATAAAACCTGGAGTAGAGAGTACAGCACCTGATTTATCACAGAGTACTTATACAATATTTCTCCTTGAATCACAGATAATATAATAAGCAACAATATTCCTCACTGAATTTTTTAATATTTGTTTTATCCATGTCAAAAATTAACATTTTGTGACAAAAAAAAGTCTAAGACCTGCACTTAATGGATGAAAGGTGGATTCAGATAACATATAGTTGGATATTAGACTCCATACATGTATCACTTATTCTTTGCTTATGCACTGAAGGATGTGTCCTCTCACATGCCTGCCAGATTACAGAAGATCTAATTTATGTAGATAAACTGTAGGTATAAAAGAATAAGACTCTGTTGTAAGCTTGGTCTGTGACATGTTTATTTTTACAATACATACCAGTCATCTAAGAAAGGTCAGGGAACATGATGCTTCTGAGGAAAAGTTTTTAAAATATATGCAATATCTTTTTAAGGGGACAGTGTCAACTTGAACATCACATTTCCATGGGGAAATTTTCTGAAGGATACCTATTTATAATTGTCTAAAAAATAATATATTTTGCTCAGAAACTTCATGAGCTGTTCCATATAATCAAACGATTCCCCTCCACCCAGTTTTCCCATTTCATTTTTTTAGGGGGTAGGCATGCCTTCCCTGATACTGTTATGACACGCTTAAGTTACTTCCAAATGGGTGGGTGTGGGTGAGAGCAATGGCTGTGTGCACAATGGAGTTCACCTATATTTTAGGGATTATTAACTGGCAGTGTTCTGTAGGCATCATGGCTGTCATAAACAGATAGCTAAGGGTTAATGTCTCTCTAGCAGAGAAAAGGAAAATATAATATTCCTACTGGCTTCTGGATTCTATCTATCCCACCACTGCACACCATGTCATAACATTTCTTCCCAGATCTGGACCTTAGCATCCAAAATATGGGTGTTAGCATGAAAACCTCCAAGCTTAGTTACCAGCTTGGATCTGGTACCGCTGCCACCAGCTAAGAATTATACAGTGCCTAGCTCACTGTGGTCTCCCCAAAACCTTCCCTGGGGGACCCCCAGACTCAGATGCCTTGAGTTTACAACAAAGGGAAATAACCCCCTCCCCTTGTTTCCTTGTTACTTCCTCCCAGGCTCCCCTCCCTGGACGACCCTAGGAGATTCCCTGCTTCCAGTCCTGGAAACACAAGTACCGAGAGATCTAATCTCTCCCCCTCACCCAGAGGGTATGCAAAGTCAGGCTTAGTAAATCTAACACAAAGAGATTTTCCCCTTGACTTCTTCCTCCCACCAATTCCCTGGTGAGCTGCAGACTCAATTCCCTGGAGTCCCCACTAAAGAAAAACTCCAACAGGTCTTAAAAAGAAAGCTTTATATAAAAAGAAAGAAAAAAGGACATTAAAAATAGGCTCTGTATCAAGTTGACAATATACAGGGTCAGTTGCTTACAAGAAAAATGAATAAACAGCTTATCCAAAAAGAATACAATTTAAAACATTCCAGCAACTACACACATGTAAATACAAAAGAAAACAATATAAACCTATTGTCTTACTATCCTCGTACTTACAACTTGGAAACAGAAGATTAGAAAGCCAGGAGATAGAAAAATCACTCTCAGAGCCAAGAGGGCACAGACACAAGACAAAGGATAAAGAACTCACACCCAAAACTTCCCTCCACCCAGATTTGAAAAAGTCTTGTTTTCTGATTGGTCCTCTGGTCAGGTGTTTTTTGCTACCCCTTTCCAGGTGAAAGAGACATTAACCCTTAGGTACCAGGTCCAAGCTGGTAACTAAGCTTGGAGGTTTTCATGCTAACATCCATATTTTGGATGCTAAGGTCCAGATCTGGGAAGAAATGTTATGACAATGGCAGAATTAGTTTTAAGGAGGGAACTGAAAAAGGATAAGAGAGTGGATTAACCGGGTATTTTAGCAGTTTGTGTTGGCATAGGTTACAGCAATCAAGACTTAAGGAAGAAGTGGATTAACAAGGGACAAAAGATGGGACTGTAGGCTGAGTAAAAATGGAGGTCATTGGTGCAATAAGCCAATAGATAATAGATTAGGCAGGGGTGAGTCTATCTATGCATTTTTCGATGTGGTAGTGAAAAGGGATCCATCTGCAGGGCTTAAAAAAGTGAGAAGAAATGATTGAAGTAACAAGCAAGGAAGGTTGAGGGGGGCAAGGTTGGAGTTGCCAAGTCCAGAGGAGAAGACATTACAGTACCTAAGACACAAGATAAAAATCTTGATGAAAGATATGGCTCTGGTACAGGGAGGACACTGGCTGCTGGTTACTTCTGGCAGCAGGCAGTGCTCTACCCCTACTCCCAACCCACCCACCATGGTGATGGAGAACCGTTATGCTGCCCTGGCAATGAGTGATGAGGAATCACCCCCAAAGTTTGAAGAGGAGAAGCTCTGTACCCCCTAAAGCTGGGAGGATCACAGCCACAACTCCCAGGAGGAAATGTAGGGTAATGGTGGTTGGAGACTCTCTTCTGACGGGGACAGAAGGACCCATCTGTCACCCTGACGTGGCATCCTGGGAGGTATGCTGCCTGCTAGGGGCCCATATCTGAGGTGTTACAGAGGGATTGTCGAGGATCATCCAGCCCTCTGACTACTACCCCATGCTACTCATCCATGTGGGCACAAATGATACTGCGAGGTATGACCCTCAGCAGATTAGAAGTGACTACAGAGCTCTGGGAGTAAGGGTGAGGGAGTTGGGAGCACAGGTGGTGTTCTCTTTAGTCCTTCTAGTCAAGGGTAGGGGCCTCGGCAGAGACAGATGCATCTTGGAGGTGAATGCCTGGCTGCAAAGATGGTGTCTTGCAAGAGGGCTTCGGCTTCCTTGACCAGGAGATGCTGTTCCAGGAAGAAAAACTGATAAACAGAGATGGGGTCCACCTACTCATGAAGGGGAAGAGCATATTTGGCTACAGACTGGCTAACCTAGTGAGGAGAGTTTTAAACTAGGTTCGATGGGGGCAGGTGACCAAAGTCCACAGGTAAGTCAAAAACATGGAGACCTGGGAGAAGGGTCAGAATCGTTGGGGGGGGCATGGGCTGTTATAGCAGAAATAAGGGAGAGACAAGACAGAACTGGGGGAGGCAATAATTCAAATCAGGCCTGGGCTCGATCTAAGATACAAGAATAGCGTAGCTGAAGTCGACATATCTTAGATTGACTTACTTCACATTCTCGAGGTGCGGGATCGATGGACACTGCTCCCCCATCAACTCCGCTTCTGCCTCTTGCCCTGGTAGAGTTCCGGAGTCGACGGGGAGTGCGTTCGGGGATCGATGTATCGCATCTAGATGAGACGCTATACATCGATCCCCGATAGATCAATCACCGATCTGGCAGGTAGTGTAGACATACCCTCAATATCTTAGATGTCTGTATACTAATGTGAGAAGTATGGGGAATAAGCAGGAAGAACTGAAAGGCTAGTAAATAAACACAGCTATGACATAGCTGGCATCACGGAGACTTGGTGGGATAATATGCATAACTGGAATATTGGTTTAGAAGGGTACAGCTTGCATGGGAAGGACAGGAAGGGAAAAAAGGGAGGAGGTGTTGCCTTATATATTAAAAATGCATACACTTGGACTGAGGTTGAGATAGAAATAAGAGAGAGACTTGTTGAAAGTCTCTGGGTAAGGATAAAATGGGTAAAAAAACAAGGGACATGTCATGGTAGGGATCTACTACAGACTACCAAACCAGGAAGAAGAGGTGGATGAGGCTTTTTTTTAACAACTAACAAAATCATCCAAAGCACAGGACTTGGTGGTGATGGGCGACCTCAACTACCCAGACATCTGTGGGAAAATAACATAGCAGGGCACAAATTATCCAACAAGTTCTTGGAATGTATTGGAGGCAATTTTTTATTTCAGAAGGTGGAGAAAGCCACTGGGGGGAGGCTGTTCTAGATTTGATTTTGACAAATAGGGAGGAACTGGTTGAGAATTTGAATGTGGAAGGCAACGGGTGAAAGTGATCATGAAATGGTAGAATTAATGATTCTAAGGAATTGTAGGAGGGAAAACACCACAATAAAGACAATGGATTTCAAGAAGACAGACTTAGCAAACTCAGGGAGTTCGTAGGTAAAATCCCATGGGAAACAAGTCTAAGGGGAAAAACAATTGAAGACAGTTGGCAGTTTTTCAAAGAGATATTATTAAGGGCACAAGAGCAAACTATTCCACTACATAGGAAAGATAGGAAATATGGCAAGAGACCACCTGGCTTAACCAGGAAATCTTCAGTGATCTAAAACTCAAAAAAGAGTCCTACAAAAAGTGGAAACTTGGTCAAATTACAAAGGATGAATATAAACAAATAACAAGTATGTCGGGACAAAATTACAAAGGCCACAGCACAAAATGAGATCAAACTAGCTAGGGACATAAAGGGTCAGAAGAAAACATTCGACAAATATATTAGAAGCAAGAGGAAGACCAAGGACAGCATAGGCCTGTTACTCAATGAGGGGGGAAAGACAACAACAGAAAATGTCGAAATGGCAGAGGTGCTTAATTACTTCTTTGTTTCGATTTTCACCAAGAAGGTTGGTGGCGATTGGATGTCTAACATAGAGAATGCCAGTGAAAATGAGGTAGGCTCAGAGCTAAAATAGAGAAAGAACAAGTCAAAAATTACTTAGACAAGTTAAAAGCAACAAAGAGTCTTTGTTGCTTTTTACAGATCCAGATTAACATGGCTATCCCTCTGATACTTAGACAAATTAGATGTCTTCAAAATCAGGGCCTGATGAAATGCATCCTAGAATACTCAAGGAGCTGACTGAGGAGATATCTGAGCTGTTAGCAATTGTCTTTGAAAAGCCGTGGAAGACGGGAGACATTCCAGAAGACTGGAAAGGGCAAATATAGTGCCCATCTATAAAAAGGGAAGTAAGGACAACCCGGGGAATTACAGACCAGTCAGCTTAACTTCTGTACCCAGAAAGATAATGCAGCAAATAATTAAGAAATCAGTTTGCAAACACCTAGAAGATAATGAGGTGATAAGTAACAGTCAGCATGGATTTGTCAAGAACAAATTGTGTCAAACCAACCTGATAGCTTTCTTTGACAGGGTAACAAGCCTTGTGGATAGGCGGGAAGTGGTAGATGTGGTATATCTTGATTTTAGTAAGTCTTTTGATACTGTCTCACATGACCTTCTCACAAACAAACTAGGGAAATACAACCTAGATGGAGCTACTATAAGATGAGTGCATAACTGGTTGGAAAATTGTTCCCAGTGGTTCACAGTTATGCTGGAAGGGCATAACGAGTGGGGTCCCTCAGGGATCGGTTCTGGGTCTGGTTCTGTTCAATATATTCATCAATGATTTAGATAATGGCATAGAGAGTATACTTATAAAGTTTGCGGACGATACCAAGCTGGGAGGGGTTGCAAATACTTTGGAGGATAGGATTAAAATTTAAAATGATCTGGACAAACCGGAGAAATGGTCTGAAGTAAATAGGATGAAATTCAACAAGGACAAATGCAAAGTACTCCACTTAAGAAGGAACAATCAGTTGCACACATACAAAATGGGAAATGACTGCCTAGGAAAGAGTACTGCAGAAAAGGATCTGGGGGTCATAGTGGGCCACAAGCTAAATATGAGTCAACAGTTGTCAAGGTTCCCTCCCCACTCTTAACTTTAGGGTACAGATGTGGGGACCTGCATGGACATTTCTAAGCTTAATTACCAGCTTAGATCTGGTATCACTGCCACCATTCACAAGCACTACTTTTCTTCCCTGGGTAGCCTTGAGAGACTTCACCAATTTCCTGGTGAACACAGATCCAACCCCCTTGGATCTTAAAACAAGGAGAAATTAACCATTCCCCCTCCTTTCTCCCACCAGCTCCTGGTGGATCCAGATCCAACCCCCTTGGATCTAAAAACAAGGAAAAAATCAATCAGGTATTAAGAAAAAGGCTTTTAATTAAAGAAAAGAAAGGTAAAAGAAAACCCTCTGGGAGAGATTAGCATACCAGCTACTCTCACAGACAACAGATTCAAAACACAGAGGATATTCCCCTAGGCAAAAATCTTAATACACACAAGAATACCCAAATTTGATAATTCTCTTAATGGTACCAAGACAAGTTACAAAGAAAATAAACATAAACCTATTTATCCCTTTCTAAAACTTACTACTCTGATAAGAGACTGGTTCCTTGATCTTTTTCACTCCAGCTGAAACTGAGACTCTAAACAAAGGAAAACTTCCCTCCTTCCTTCTGAAACATCTTGTTCCCCCATTGGTTCCTCTGGTCAGGTGTCAGTTAGGCTAGGTGAACTTCTTAACCGTTTACAGGTAAAAGAGGCATTAACCCTTAACTATCTGTTTATGACAACAGTGTAATGCTGTTCCAAAAAAAGCAAACATCATTCTGGGGTATAGTAGCAGGAGCATTGTAAGCAAGACACAAGAAGTAATTATTCAGCTCTACTCCACGCAGATTAGGCCTCAAGAGTATTGTGTACAGTTACAGGTGCCACATTTCAGGAAAGATGTGGACAAATTGGAGAAAGTCCAGAGAAGAGCAACAAAAATGATTAAAGGTCTAGAAAACGCGGCCTATGAGGGAAGATTGAAAAAATGGGTTTTTTATTCTGGAGAAGAGAAGACTGAGAGGGGACATGTTAACAGTTTTCAAGTACATAAAAGGTTGTTACAAGGAGGAGGGAGAAAAATTGTTCTTATTAACCTCTGAGGATAGAACAAGAAGCAATGGGCTTAGTCTGGGCTTGTGGGTGGAGCTGAGGGGTTTGGAATATGGGAGGGGATCTGGGATGAGGCAGGGGATTGGGATGTGGGAGGAGGTATGGGCTCTGGTCTGGGGGTGCAGGTTTGGGGTAGGGCCATAAATGACTGGTTCAGGATGTGGGAGGGGATTGGGGTGCAGGGGTGTATGAGGGCTCTGGCTGGGGGTGCAGACTCTGGGGTGGGGCTGGGGCTCAGGAGCAGGAGGTTGAGGCCTGGGAGGGTGTTAGGGGTGCAGGCTCTGGGCAACACTTACCTTAAGCAGCTCCCGGAAGCAGCAGCATGTCCCCTCTCTAGCTCTTATGTGGAGGTGCGTCCAGGCGGCTCTGCATGCTGCTGCTGCCCTGCCTGCAGGCGCCGCCCCTGCAGTTCTCATTGGCCATGGTTCCTGGCCAATCAGACCTCCGGGAGCGGTGCTTGGTGTGGGGCTAGTGTGGGGAGCCCCCTGGCTGCCCCTACGTGTAGGAGCCAGAGAGGGGACATGCCACTGCTTCCTGGTAGCTGCACGGAGCAGAGGCTATGGGGAGCCTGCCAGCCCTGCTGCACAGCACTGCCAACCGCACAGTTAATGGCCTGGTCAGTGGTGCTGACTGGAGCTGCCAGGATCCTTTTTTGACCACATGTACCAGTCGAAAACTGGACACCTGATCACCCTATTCAGACCTCACTTCTATATGGTCCAAATGCAAAGTGCACTTCCTTTGACCTGGCCTTCACAAATAATAGTACAACCATTTTTTTTGTCTTTTTAAAAATTATAAACCCCACACAAAGTTCCTCACAGGGAGAAGAAACATGTGTGACAGTTAGTCACTTATTTATTTCTCACTGAACAGTGCTTAGATACCACAGTGATGAAAAGATGGAAGAACCTGAATAGACTGTGAATTACATAACCTATTACTTTCCAACAGGTCTGGCTCTAGGGTTTTTGCTACTCCAAGTGGTGGGAAAAAAAAAAGCCGCAATCTCGATCGGTGGCAGCTCCACCGCATTGCTTTCTTCTTTGGCGGCAATTCGGCGGCAGGTCCTTTGTTCTGAGAGGGACCGAGGGACCCACCGCCAAATTGCCGCTGAAGAGCCCGACATGCTGCTCCTTCTCCTTGGCCGCCTCAAGCACCTGCTTGCTGAGCTGGTGCCTGGAGCTGGCTCTGCTCTTCAAGAATAATGTATTACAAATAGTGAATAACTCAAGTCATTATTTTGTCTACAATCCAGGCACTAGAATTTGTTCACATCAAATGTTATTCTAACAATTTTGAACACACACACACACACACACACACACACACACACACACACACACACACACACACACAAGAATCAATGCATGTTTATGCATAATTTGTGAACAGAAGAGAGGGTTAAAATCACTCATTACTGTTCTCCAAATAACTAAGTTACTATCTTTTCTTCAGACTTCTGGTACTCTATAATTTTCAAACATTGCTCAAATGATTGTCCATGCTAAAGCAGGTTCATGGTGCTATTACAAATACTTTAAAGCTGACTGTGATGCCCTCACACATGCTGAGTAGCATATTACTCCACAAAGAGTCCCACTGAAGTCAGTAGAGCTATCTGTGGAATAAAGAATAAAGGGTTACCTGACATGAATAAAGATATTAGAATCTGGCCCTCAGAAAGCATATAGTCCACACCAGCCAATTTGTGTGTAATAGTATCTTACCCTTGCCATGTGAGTAAAGATATCAATCACACTTTGGTCTTACATGCTTGTTTACACATACAGCGCTGCAGTGGCTCAGCTGTGCCACTTCAGCGCATTGGGTGAAGACACTCAATACCAACAGGAGAGAGCTCTCCTGTCAACATAATAAACCCAGTTTTGCAAGAGAAGCTCTCCCATCGACATAGGGATGTCCACACTGGTGCTTATGTTGGTGTAATTTATATCACTCAGGGGACTGCTTTATAGACATAGGCAGCTTTTGGCAACAAAACAGTGGAGGTGTACACACAGCAATGCCATTTTTGGCAACAAAACTTGTCGGTTTCAACAACAAAATAAAACCACATCAACGAGAGGCATAAAGCTTTTTGCGGCAAAGTTGAAGTGACAAAGTGTCAGTATAGACACTGTTGTTCATTACATGACCAGAACTGGCCTCCCGTAGTATCCCACAATGCCTGCCCTGACCATTATGCTCACTCTTTTGAACTCAGCAGCCCTGCTCCCCTTTCAAATCTCACAGAAGTTCTGACAGCTGCTCTGTTCCAGACAACAAAGAGCAAATCATTGGTGTGGAACGCTCCTGCTCTCTCCCACACTAGGAATACAGAGGCAGACAGGCAGGGGTTCATATGTGTGTGTGTGAGAGAGAGAGAGAGAGAGAGACTGCTGTGCTGTGCAGAGCCAGGAAGGGAGGCAGGGGCTGATGCTGGGGTTTCCCCCCTCTCCCTGTCTCAGCACTGGTTGCTTCCAGTGGCTGTCTGAATCTTTTTTTTTTATTGGCTCCCGGCAAGGGGAAAGCAGAGTCAGTGGGGGGAGAGAGTCACGGGTGCACAGCGGGCCCACCTCAGTCTCAGACTGCACGCTGGGGGAATCTAGTCACATAGAGTGTTGCGGTTCTTAGGGATTGGCTTGTTTTGGCCTTGTTTTGAAATGGAATTAGCTGGATTTTTGACTTATTGTGAAAGCCGAGATGCTAATTTACCACATGAAAGTTGGCAGCTGTGCCCACCTCCCTCCCCACACACTTCAGTAGAAAAGCAGCTGACTATCTACTAGGATGCCCCTGGAACAATGGGACTGAGAAACCTGCACCATGTGATGCTGTACCTGCCCCATGATGCATTGCACACCCTTCCCAAAGCACCTTGTGGCCACTTGCACAGTGGGATAGCTACTGCATCAACACAAGGAGCATAGTGTGGATATGCAACAGCTGTTTAATTAAAGTGGCATGACTTTTGGTGACTAAACTCTGCAGTGTAGATACACCCATAGCCTAAATTTCCTATGATGCCATTTTGGCTTTTTATGGTTCTTTAGATTCGTTGTTTTCAGAAGAATTATAGCCATTTGTGCCTTAATTAAGGTTTGCCTTAATTATATTTAAATAAAGGGATTTAATTTATAAATTGATATACATAAATAGACTGCTTTTAATGACTGTACCAAGTACAGTATTAATTCAATCAAAACTGAATAATGAAGTCAGTGAAGCTAAACACTTTCTGTATAAATGGATTTATGTACAAATCAAATCAAATTTGGGAATCAGCATCTCTTGTCACCAGCAAAAGTAGATTTCTCCAATATGATCATATCCCTGCTATGCAAAATGCATCTAATTTTTTTTAAAATTGGAAAATGTATTCCCCTAATACATATGATATAGTTTAATTCCAATCCACAATATATTCTCATGCACCATGCTGTGATTTCTGCTTCTGTATGTGTCAAACTCTGTGCCCTTCCTGTTTATCAAAATAGTTTCAAAAGGATTCAGTCATATTTCAACTTTCCTGCTAAATGCATTTGATCATGCCACTAAATAGAGACCTAACAATGTAGCTTAAATATTATAGACTGAAATCAAATCCACCAGATGCTGCTTGCTGCTTCTGGTTTGCTTACTGTGCACCTTACTTGGTGGAGGGGTAAAATGGACACAGACATCATGATACTTTCACTCTTTTATTTATAGACATTGTCATACCTATATGGCAATGTTTACCATAGTATCCTAGCATCTGCATGATTCTATGGTGATTTTGACTCTTATTATTGTGATATCATTTAAACTAAAAATAAGAAAAAATAGCAATGATAAATATTTTGATTGGGGACATGACTGAGTGCTTCCCCATCAGTATACCATTTGCCAGCTGAAAAGGTCCCATCTGAAATAAAAAACTACATTTAAACATGGTTGTGAAACATCACTGTGGTCAAACCCATGTTGTTATATGAATTACTCTTGCCCAGGTAGACAGAAAAACATGTTAAAACCATGTTAAAAAGTGTTTTAATGTAGGTATTGACTGGGGTTAGCCAGGCTTCTGTAACATGACTGTACATTTTTTTCTGTACATACAGGCAAGAATAATTCATAGTACAACATGGTTTGGCCACAGAGGTCTTGTCTACACTACGAAAAGTGTTACCCATTTTTCAGAACTGTCACAGTTGTTCATTGTGTCATCCAACCTTGAGGATAAGAAAACTGCCTGCACATGAAGTGAAATCCTGGCCCCATTGATGTCAAGGGGATTTGCTATTTACCTGAAATGGGGAGTGAGCGGATTCAGCAAATCAAGACCTAGGTTCATCAGATACTTTGCATTACCAGCACTGTATCGGTATGTAATTTTTGAGTTGGCATTTCTCCTTTATGGCTGTTCTTTAAAAGAAAATTTAAAATCTACAAATTGTGTATAGAAGAATCACAGTGTGCCCTTTTCTATTTACTTCATAAAATGCTGAACTGTCATTGAACAACACAATTCCAAAACAGAAGAGTAAGTCTGTGTCTACACTAGAGAGACTATACTGACATAGTTGTGTTGGCATAGCTAGGCTGGCATAATCCAGGCTTTTCCATCAGTGTAGGAATGCTGTCTCCCCAAACAAAGTTGGCTCTGCTGATGGAAACATTCTTCCATTGATAGAGCTGCATGTACAGTGGGGATTAGGTTGACATAGCCACATGAGTCAGGGATGTGGTTTTTTCACACCCATGACTGATGTAGCTATGCTGACCTAAATTTTAAGTGGCGTAGAGCGAGCCCTAGTCTCACCAGCTTCCTAAAGCTGTCCTTTACATGTGCAAATATTCACAGGGCTTCTGTACAGTTCGGTCTCCAGACTAATTAAGTACTCACTGTGGACAACACCTGTCACTCAGGCCAGCCATCTGTGTTTTCTCTGACTTAGCCCCCTCTCTAAATCCAGGTCAAGTCTAAACCTTGCAGATGCTTCCAGCATAACACCTCTAAGATCACTGTTACCAGATCTTCATTATCCTGCATTTCAATTACTGCAGCCTCCAAATCTCATCTTTCCCCACCATTTGCATGCTCCTAGCTTCAACCACATCATCCCTCTGTTTGCATCTGTCCACTGACTTCACCTTCTTCGCTGCATCAAACATAAACTACTTGTCTTTGCTTTTAAGGCCCTTGATAGTTTATTCTCACTCTACTTAACTCTGATGCACTAATGCAGGGGTTGGCAACCTTTCAGAAGTGGTGTGCCGAGTCTCCATGTATACACTCTAATTTAAGGCTTCGCATGCCGGTAATACATTTTAACGTTTTTTAGAAGGTCTCTCTATAAGTCTATAATATATAACCAAACTACTGTTATATGTAAAGTAAACAAGGTTTTCAAAATGTTTCAGAAGCTTTATTTAAAATTAAAATAAAATGCAGATCTTATTAGTTTAGTGTGATCCTTGCCCTTGCTTTTCCTTGCTGTTTTCCAATGTCTGGCACATAATTAGATACTTAAAGCTGCACACAGCCTTTTGAGTGCTCAGTTCTTAACTGGCTAGAACCACAGATCGGCAGCTGAGGTGAGTGGAGCTGGTGGCTGGGAGGGCTGAGCAGGGCCGGAGGCCTGGTCCCTGTCTGGCAGGGGGCCTGCGCTGGAACTCCAACCAGAAGCAAGGTGAGTGGGGCTGTGGAGGGGATCCTGGCTGGCAAGGGACCAGCAGCCAGAACCCAGAGCAGCGGTGGGCTGAGCGGCTCAGCCCGCCCCGCTCTGGGGTTTTGGCTGCTGGCTCCTGCCAGCTGGGGTCTCAGCCCACTGCCAGCCTGGGGTTCCTTCACCCAGGCCAGCAGCGGGCACTGAGTGGGACTGGCGGTGGGACTTTGGCGGTGGAAAACCCAGAGCGGTGGTGGGCTGAGCAGCTGCTGGCTCCTGCCAGCCGGGGTCTCAGCCCATTGCCAGTCTGGGGTTCCTTCCCCCAGGCCAGCAGCAGGTGCTGAATGAGACCAGTGGCGGGACCCCGGCTGGCAAGGGGACAGCAGTGGGAACCCCAGAGCAGCGGTGGGCTGAGCGGCTCAGCTCGCCCCACATACCATCAAAAATTGGCTCACATGCCACCTTTGGCATGCATGCTGTAGGTTGCCAAACCCTGCACGAGTGAAAGATCAAATCCTGCATCTACTCTACCAGCCTTTTTCATCCATTTGTACCATTTTCAAATGCGTGTCTTTGCACTCTCTCCCTTATGTATGGGAGAAGCTCCCTGTAAACATCTGTTGAACCACCACATTGTCCTCCTTCAAAGGCCACCTTAAAATTCTCCCTGCCATGATGCCTATAAAATCACGACACTACTTTGGCAGCTGGTGGGCTGTGTCTGCTGCTTATCACCATAACCAGTATTATGTCATTGTTTTCCTACGTTTGCCCCATTGGTGATGTATTCACCTGTTGTTCTATGTCTTAGATTGCCACTTACATATCCTGTGGTTAGGGACCATCTTTAGTATGTCTGTATTGTATATAGCAAAATGGAGCCCTGATTCATGAGTAGGGACTCTACATGCTACCACAATACAGATAGCTAATAAATAATGATAACAAAAATCTTAATGGCACTACAGACTAGACTATCGGAGGCAACAATGTATCACTTTTTATTGTTCCTAGGCTGCTCTATCCAATAAAAACATTGCAATTAAAAGACTCCATCTTAGCCCATGTGAATATTATCCTTTTACTTTTGGAGTAATGCATGTGCAAAGCACATATCTAACGAACCCTGATTCACAAAAAATTCTCTATAAATGGATTTATAAACAAAATACCAATTCTTAAATACAGATATGACTAAAAACAGTCCATGTGGATGAGGCAATATCTTTTATTGGACCAATGTCTCTTGGTGAAAGTGACAACCAATCGAGGTCCACAGACTTTTTTTTTCAGGTCTGGGAAAGTCAAAAGCGCAAAAAAAAAAAAATTAAAAAAAAAATGCCAGTGTATTAATTACATGCAATGCCAAGCCTGACTGAATGACTTTTGTTCTAATGTTCTGTCCTGGTAAAGAATTCTGTATAATTTCTAGACAAAAAGGAAACTTATTAAGAGTATTTAGAATAATTGCTCTAAGTATTTGTTAAAGGTGGAAAAAGAAAAAGTTTTAAAACCATTTTACAATATCTTCTGTTTAGTCCTCAGGTATATTTCACAGCTTTTCACTCATGCTATATCCCTAGTGCTGGTATTAATGGGTATGTTGAAAATTTATGCAATGCTTTACATGGCTACCTAATTTGCCATTCAGTAGAGATGTTGTCATAGCAACTGCTAGATCTCATGATGCTTAACACTGTCTCCAGGATACCAAACACATTCTCAAAGAAATATACCAGACTGTGTTTAGCCACATTCATCCACCTTTCTACAATTCAGTGTTTTCCATTAAAATTAATACATTATCCCCCTGAAGGACGATTTTTAACAAATTGACTGATTCCATTGAAACCCTTTTCCCTATAACTTCTCCTTCCACCCTAAACTGTGCTAAAATAATGTTTGTATAAGGATGAAATTTGAGGAAGGAATTAAAATGCAATTCCAGGGACAGCTGTGGAATTAGTGAGATCATACGATGTATATGGCATCTGCTGGTGACAATATTTGGGATCACTATTACCTGTAAATATTTGTGGCCTAGCCTCTGTGATCACTGCAGCACAGAAAGGTCCTGTATAGTGAACAAGTAAATACTTCTTTCCCCTCCACCAAATCATTGCTATTTTATTTAACATTAGGTGGCTCTTGGTATGCAGAATTAATCTGATATCTGTTGCAATAGTTCTACAGACCGTGCAGGGGACCTACTGAGACACATGTATCATGCGCATCAGAAGTGATCTTCTAAAAGTAAAATGTACATGAAAGCAGAGTCTAAGTGGAATACAAGATTGTGAGAAGCCCTGTATGCAACCCAGTCTTGAAAAATATCATCAAGCCTGATAAAAGAGAGACCGAGATAGACCACATGATCAAGTCTTAAAAAAAAAAAACTTTTAAAAAGGGACTTGAGAGTCTGAATATGAGGATATAGGGCACCAAGCAGTTGCAAGTCAATACTCTTAAAATATTTGTTACTGTAGAGGCATTGGCAGTGTTCTGTTGCTTAAGAAAGAAAGAAAGAAAGAAAGAAAGAAAGAAAGAAAGAAAGCCAACTTGGGTTAAAAACTGAAGGCAAGAGTGAAAAACACACACAGATAAAAGGAAAACAGGAAAGGATTATGAAAGAAAGAGCTCTCTGTTGCACCCTTCCCCTCCTCGCTTGTCTGTATATTGTCTATTTAGGCTCCAGTGTTGCTAATCCTTTTACAGGATCAAGACCTCAGACCGTATGGGTCTAATTCTCCACTCCCTGGCATCTGGTATTGCAATTTCCAGCTGTGCAATGTAAGTGCAAAACACTAATCTTGGTGTAAGGGATGGAAAATTCAGTTTGATGGCATTTTACACCCAATTTACCCTGACTTTGCACAGGTGTAAGCCACTACACAAGTTTCAAGCCAGTGAAGAATCAGGTTTGAAATGATTTTGTTAGTCAAGGATCTGTCTTCTTACCTGTCTGATTTATCATGCAAACTTAATGGCGCTCTATAAATAACAATAATAAATAATAGCTGGCTCTTCTGTCTTTGCTACTTGTACATCCCTTTCAGTCACATCCATTTCACTCTGAGAAGCATTATGGGCAGCAGCATCAGAGCTAACAGCCTCCATTCTAATCATCCAAAAAATCAGTTCATTTATCTCTAATGCAATTATCTTCTTTAAATGAAGAGTGATGTTAACTTGCTGCATTAAGTTATGAGATCAACCTGTTCTCCTAATATGTTTACACTGCTCTAAAGAAGACAGGCCAGGTTCTGTTCTCAGTTACTCTGATTTTCACTGGTATAACTTCACTAATTACTACACTTTTATACAAGTGTGACTGAGAATAGCATTTGGCCTGAAAGTGCAACAGACAACTGCGTACTAACTTCATTTACTCACTTCATTTACTGACATAAAAGCATGTTTCTAAGGCTAGCATTTGATGTCCAGTGGAAAAAAAAAACTTCAAACAATAACCTCCACCCTCATGATTAATCAGTAGTGGAATCTGTGATGAGTATTTGTCAGTGGCACTCAACATATGTTTAGTCAATGAATAGAGAGACTTCTATAATAAACAAAAAAAACAGAACAAAATTTGAAGCCATTGCATCTCATTATCCTGCGCATTTCTCTGATCTGTGCCTGTATATTAGACTGCAAAGCCCTTGTAGTAGGGGCTATTTTTCTTTGTACCTTGTGCAGCACCACACTCTTTGCTGGCACTAACCAAATAAGAAATAAATAAAAATCTATTGTAATGATAAGTATTAATTCGATATTTCTAATGTACTGTATGTCATGACCAAGATGTGGGCAGTCTGAGCTAGTAGTCAGAGCAGGAATCATGACGGGTCACATACCCGGACATCAGAGTCAGGGGCGGCTCCAGGCACCAGCATGCCAAGTGCATGCTTGGGGCCGCAAGCTGCGGGGGGCACTCTGCCATTCGCCGTGAGGGCAGCAGGCAGGCTGCCTTTGGTGGCTTGCCTGCGGAGGGTCCGCTGATCCCACAGCTTCGGCGGACCTCCCACAGGCTGCTGCCGAATCCGCGGGACCGGGGATCTCCTGCAGGCAAGCTGCCGAAGGCAGCCTGCCTGCCGTGCTTGGGGCAGCAAAATGCCTAGAGCCGCCCCTGATCAGAGTCTGAGCTATACTAGAGGGCAGACTGAATATCAGGAGGCAGGCAGGGTCATGCAGTAGGAGCAAACAGAACAAGGGAAGCAGTCCTAAGCAGTTGCGTGGAAAGTTGCCTGTTCCTGCGCTTGGTTTAAATAGAAACAGGGAACCAATCAGGATCCCCTGAGTTCTGCCAATCGGATCCCAGCACTGGAGGTCTGTGTCAGAGTTGAACTTCTAATTCTGGCAAGTGTTAGCAGGTCACTGGGTGGCAGGTTGCAATTTACTTGTTCCTAAGTGCCCTGTAGAGAGGGTTGGAGACCCATGGTCAATGGGTGCCTTCTGGTTGACATTAGATTGGGTTTTTCAGGGCGGTTCCTATGGAATGCAGGTGCCTGCAACCTATTCTACTGGCTCCCAGACATGCTCCTCAGGACCATACCTCTCCCAGTCAGTAAAATACCAGAGCCTGCCACATTTACATTTAGAGTCCAGGATCTTGTGAACCACATATTCCTTGTTGCCCTGAACTGGTGGAGGAGGCAGCAGGGGCCAGAGATGGACAGAGTTTTCCGTTTAGGGTTTCAAAAGTGATACATGAAACATTGGGTGACTCTTCAGAGACTAGGGTAGTTGAAGTTCAAAAGCAGCAAAGAATCCTGTGGCACCTTATAGACTAACAGACGTTTTGGAGCATGAGCTTCGTGGGTGAATACCCACTTCCTCAGATGCATGTAATGGAAATATCCAGGGGCAGGTATATATATGTGTGCTAGCAAGCAAGCTAGAGATAACGAGGTCAGTTCAATCAGGGAGGATGAGGCCCTGTTCTAGCAGTTGAGGTGTGAAAACCAAGAGAGGAGAAACTGGTTCTGTAATTGGCAAGCCATTCACAGTCTTTGTTCAATCCTGAGCTCAGGATTGAACAAAGACTGTGAATGGCTTGCCAATTACAGAACCAGTTTCTCCTCTCTTGGTTTTCACACCTCAACTGCTAGAACAGGGCCTCATCCTCCCTGATTGAACTGACCTCGTTATCTCTAGCTTGCTTGCTAGCACACATATATATACCTGCCCCTGGATATTTCCATTACATGCATCTGAGGAAGTGGGTATTCACCCACGAAGCTCATGCTCCAAAACGTCTGTTAGTCTATAAGGTGCCACAGGATTCTTTGCTGCTTTTACAGATCCAGACTAACACGGCTACCCTCTGATACTTGAAGTTCAAAAGTGTCACAGGATCCTAAAGGGCCAAGGAACAAAAAATCCAGCTTGGGAGCAGGTCTGTCTGTGTGGAGATGCTCCATGGAGAGCTATATCTTTTGTCCCACTGAGTAGGTGGGGCCTTGCTGGTCTGCATCCATTTATAGTCTGCTCTGGCTTTTTCCAAGGGTCCCTTCATTTTTTCCTGGGTCGGATAAATATGCTGCAATAGGTCTGAAGAAGCCGCTTTGGGAGAGAATGCAAGTAATTGCAGGGGGAATCAGAGTGATACCCGTAGTTGGTAAAAGAGGGCTTTGACCCGTAGACAGAGGCGTAGCGAGCGCCCTCCATACCCTCCGACCGCAAGGAAGGGGGCCCCTAAAAGTGGCAAAAAAAATGTAAGGTATAACTAGGTAAGTGACATTTATTGACGCTATTGCACAATCCATGTTGGTTTTACTGACAAAACCGTGAAGTCATTATGATACATCATAATGCTATTGGCTACGTCAGTTGTCTGTCGGTCAGTTTCGAATTTTAGTTGGACCCATTCAAAGAAAGTGTATTTGCGTTCATAATGGCGGTCGGTGGATAAATGTTATTAATTTAGTTTATTTTTTTATCGTTTCCAACGCAGAAGCGTGCTTTGTGATGTCTAAGAGAATGTATAAGAGCGGAGCTAGTAAACGAAAGGCAGCAAAAAATGCCGAGAAGGAACTTGAGAAAATTCCAAAGTTGTCAACGTATTTTGCGCTGCAATCCAACATACAGGTACAGACACATGAAACGGACAGTGCTAGCAGCGACGAATCGTATCCAGAAGTATCCAGAAGTGCTTCAAGTGAGGTCGAAGGTGAAGCCAGTTGTTCTACCAAACAAACTGTGATAGATATTCCAGCTGTTGCCGGGAAAGAAGTATCTGAATCTGAACCACTGACTGATGATCCAGGAGATTGGCCGTCTATAATATCAGACAGGCAAGTGTGTGACATTGTTGCACGTGGCCCTCCGCAGCAGAATGAAAGTTACGAATTTCCATTTAATGAGGAAAGACGGAGGTTCACAAGTACTCATTTCTATCGAACCATGGCAAATGGCGAGAAAATAAGACGTTCACGGTTAATGTGCTCAGTTCAGAAAGATGCCATTTTTTGTTTTTGTTGTAAATTATTTGGCACTGGCGACATACCACTACGTCGTGGAACATCTGCTTGGAAAGCACTGTCAAAAAGACTTCAGCAGCATGAAACAGGCAAAGGTAATCAAGACTGTATGGTGAAATAGTTTGACCTTCGGTCAGGCATAGTAAACCGTACATCTATTGACCAACTCGAATTGCAGGCTTTTCTGAAAGAAAGAGATTTCTGGAGAAATGTTGTCAAACTCATGGTTGATGTTGTTATTTTCTTGTCCGAAAGAAACTTGGCATTTCGAGGAAGTAATGAAAAGCTCGCCGATCCTTCGAATGGCAACTTTTTGGGACTGTTTGAATTGCTTGCAAAGTATGATACTGTCCTCAGCAAACTTTTACAGAGGATTAAGAAGGCAGAGACACATGTTCAGTACCTCAGTCCACAGATCCAAAATGAGCTGATTCAACTTGTTGCCAGTAACATTCAAGAGGCCAACATAGCGCAGCTTAAAAAAGCAAAATATTATTCAGTTATTTTGGACTGTACTCCCGACATGTCACATGAAGAACAGATGTCTGTGGTGTTACACTTTGTTGAATGCAACGGTGAAGATGGTGTCAATATTCGTGAAGCGTTTGTTGGTTTTCTCAATGTTCAAGATAGAACTGGCGAGGGCTTATTGGAAGCGTTTCTTGAAAAGGCAAACAACTTAGGAATAGACATTGCTGACATGAGAGGCCAAGCTATGATAACGGTGCAAATATGAGAGGAAAGAATAAAGGAGTTCAAGCCCGCATGCTAGAAATAAATGACCGTGCCTTGTATGTACCATGTGGAGCTCACACTTGGAGTCTTGTGATCTCAGACACGGCAAAGTCATCGAAATATGCTGTTGACTTTTTTGGTCTGATTAACAGAATATACATTATCTTTTCTTCTTCACCTTCACGTTGGGATATACTTCAAGAACATATGCCAATATCTGTTAAAGGGTTATCGGACACTCGTTGGGAGTCGAGAATTGATGCTGTGAGGCCATTGCATTATCACCTTGAAGAATTGTGCAATGCTTTGTCATCTTTGCAAGAATATGCGCTTGAAAAGAAAGATGGCAATACAGCAACAGAAGCCGGTGCGCTTTTAGACCATGTTACTATGTGGCCTTTTGTTCTGACTGTGTATACGTGGTACGATATACTATTTCACGTCAATAAAACCAGCAAATTAATTCAGTCACCAGATGTGTCAATTGATGTACTGCACGCAGAAGTCGGTGCTACAATGAAGTTTTTGGAAGACTATCAAAATACAGGATATAACTCTGTGGTCACAAATGCACGTGAAATATCAGAGCATATGGGTATTGAGCAGGTGTTTCCAGAAACCAGGGTGCGACGTAAGAAGAGAATGTTTGATTACAAATGTGCTGATGATTCGAATCGTCTTTCTGCCGAAGAAAAATTCAGATCACAGTTCTTTCTTGTTCTCACTGATCAGGCCATACCTTCTGTTTCATCGCGATTTGACCAACTTGTGGAGTGGTATAAGTTGTTTGGATTTCTGTACAATGCTAACAGCCTGAAGCAGTGTCACAGAGAAAATGAACTGGAGAATCACAGCAAAAATTTTGAAAGAAAAATGGGAGACATTGATGACAACGAACTCATAATGGAATTGAATCGTTTTATTTATGTCATTGAGAAAGAGAGAGGACTTGTCACGGCAAACAATTTTTTAACGCACATATACAAGAACAGCCTTCAGGAGATATATCCGAATCTTTGCATTTGCATCAGAATTCTTCTGACCACACCAGTTACTGTCGCTGGTGCTGAAAGGAGCTTCAGCAGAATGAAACTGATCAAGAATATCCTGTGCTCAACCATGACAGATGACAGGCTTTTCGCGCTTGCAGTTATCTCAGTCGAAAACAAGATTGCCAGATCTCTGGACTATGATGCATTGATTAACCAATTTGCGGAGAACAAGGCTCGAAAGAAGCGCTTTGCGTAAATACGGAATACATGTACACTGTAGGCCTATGTATACATAATATGAACCCTGTATATTGTATAAAATAAATACCGCATTTCAGTTTCTGCATTGTAAGGGGCCCCGGACATATGTTCAGAGGGGGCCATGTTCTTTGTTGCTATGGCCCTGCCCGTAGATGCATGGCTGAAAATGCTGTATTAAGGGAGAAGTGAGGACCAATTACCTTTGTGATGATTGATGTAACATCACAGATACTGCTTGAGGGTTTGGTTGGCCTTTTCTGTTTGGCCAATGGGCTCGGGATGGTAAATGGAGGAAAGGCATGTGGGACTCCTTGCAAGCACAGGGCCTTGTTCCAGAACCAGGCTGTGGACTCTGACCCTTGACTAAAGGTGATGTGCTCTGGAGGGCCATGGAGGTAGGCTACATGGCTAATCCATAGCTGGGCTGTCTCTTCAGCTGAGGGGAGGCCTGCGCAGGGAATTTAGTGGGCCATATTGGTAAAGTGATCCACTGCTGTCAAAACTCTTGTAGATTTTTGGTGGACTCCTGTAATTCTGTAAAAAAATTCTATGTTGATAGTCACCCATGGTTGAGATGAGGTGTCCAAGGGCTGGAGGAGACCTTGGGGCTTGTCGTATGGTGTCTTGGTGCGAGCAGAAACATCACAGAAGGCAATAAATTACTACTGTGGGATGCATCTGGGGCTACCAAAAAGAGTGGGAAATTAATCATTGGGACTTAAAGTGCTCCAGGTGTCCTGCTAGGGGAAAGTTGTGGCATAGTTGCAGGAGAACCATTCTTGTGGATCCTGGTGGAACACAGACATTGGTCCCTTATGTATGTAATCTCTTCCCAGGAGCCTTGCAATTGCTTGTTGATAATGGCTTGTTCATCAGGTGGAATTCATGAAGCAGAGTTAAAGGCAGAGTACCCACATGAGTATATCCTGGTGAAGAGCTCTGATGAGAAAGTTATGGGATTTGAAAATGAGGGTTGGTTCCTGGCTGGGGCTCATGGGTTGGTACTGTATCTACAGGATATGGTGTCAGGCTTGTTGTTTTTGGTTTAAGAGTGAGGACAAAATCAAATTATGAGAAAAACAGGGCCCACCAAAGCTGCCATTGATCTAATGCTTTCACCTTATGTACATGACACATTACCCAGGATACAATCTGGACTGATTAACAGTTGTGTTGTCTCAGTTCTCCAACCTGGGGTGCCTTTTATACTGCTTCTCTGTGAGAGCTACCACTCCTGGGCAACAGGTGGAACCCCCACGTTGGGGAAGCTAGTCCCCAACTCCACCCTTTCTCTCCGCACCCACCCCTCCGATGGCCAGAGCCAGAGCCCTGAGACCTCCTCTGCCCAGAGGAGCCCTGAGTACCCCTTCTTGGCCAGAGGAGCCCCAGTCTGGCTGGAGGCCAGAGCATCTCCCCTCTCAGCCAGAGGAGCCTTGGGCCAGCCAGAACCCCCCTCCTCACCTGTCTGGAGGAGCTCTGGGCCAGCTGGAGACTCCAAGCTGCCACAGGGGAAAAGAGTCTCACTCTCGCCTGAAAGAAGTTTTTGATATGCCCCACGCAGGTTCCGGGGTGGCTGATGAGGTAGTGTTTGCTACTCAACTTCTTGGGTTAATCACTAATCTCTCTGGAGTCCAGGGAGATTACTGATGAACCTGGGAAGCTGAATATCACATATTGCTTCCTCAGCCACCCCGGAACCTGCATTGGGCATAATAAAGCACAAACTTCCGCAGTAAAACCCTGCAACCACGGGTTCAGCAGCAGTAGCAGCAGCAGCGCCAGGGTAGACTGAACCTCCCCTGGCTTATTATATCCACTGCCCATGAACTCCTCATCTGCTCACACCAACCTCCAGCATGAAAGTTACTCCCAGCTATGGTATATGAATGCTGCAGCCAGGCAACACCGGCAAACTCCCAGTCCCAGACTTTTCCCAGAAATGTATGTCTTGTACTGCTCACCTCTCTCCTGGACAATGCAAGTTCATATAAAGTCCATAATATTATTAGTACAAAATGACATACTCAAATCCTGTTATCTCAAATAGAGTTTCTCAAACACTTCAATTCAAACACATTAGTTTAGATAAAACAATACAACACATTTTTAATGACAAAAGATAGATTTTAAGTGACTACAAGTAAACAGGCATAAAAGTCAGAACTGGAAACAAGAAAATAAAACACAACTAATGCCTAACTTAACAAGCTAAGTGAATTCAAAGGAAAGTCTCTCTTACTACATGTTTCAGCAGTTCCTGGCTGAATTTCTTTCAGTCAGTAACCCTCCCCCAGTCCAGTGCTGCTTCCTTTGTTCTTCAAGTGTTGGCAATGCTGTGGGTAGAGACACAGGGAGAAATCATTTGGGGTGTCTACTCTCCCTTCTTATATTTCCTTCTCTTCTTCAAGAATCATCTCTAGCTGAGGTTCAGGAGACAGAAAGTCTGTGTGGATGAGAACCCCAAAGATGTTTCTTTGTCAAGATGTAGATTTTTCATCCACATCTTCTTTCCTGACAAAGAATGGCTACTTAATCAGGTGATGCTCCATTTGATTTTGTTGACACTTGGCTGAGGCATCAGCTAGCCTCTTGTCTCTGGGGAACTGGTTTGTGACTGTTCCCCAGGCTTAGAACATGTCTTAGTAATATCATAGAGTAGAATATTATAACATTACATACAATGTTGCCATATATATTTTACCAGGACAATAATGTTCAGCAAATTATGAGAGTTTTCTAATAATGCTTCACAAGGCATACTTTGTACAAAATTTATCATAGTCCTGTAAAAGGGGTGAACACAGTGGTACAGATTGTCACAGTAGGTACTCCAGATTTTTATGATCAGTGAATACCTGAACTAGGCAGTGAGCTCCTTCCAGGTAGTGCCACCATTCTACAAGGCATTTTTTATCATCAGGGGGTCCTTATCCAGTATTTCATAGTCTAGCTCTCCAGGGGTGAGCTTCCTTAAGTAGTACACAAACAGGTGTAATACTTTCTCAGGACCAAGTCAATGAGAGAAGATAGCCCTGATCACTGTACTGGAACTGTCCACTTCTATAAAGAAGGCTTGCATGACATCTGGATGAGTCAATAAGGGTGCAGTAGTGAAGGCAAGTTTCAGCAGACTGAATGCATGCTGGACTTGGGAGACCAATAGAATTGGGCATTATTCCAGAGGCGAGTGTAACGTGCTTGATTTGTTTTGAAAAATTTGGGATGAATTGATGATACAAATCAGTGAACTCCAAAAGCTTTACAGATCATGTACCATGAGGGGAATCAGCCAGTCTTGAATGGCTTAGACCTTGCATGGCTCCATTTGGAGCTCTTCTGGGGCTAAGATGAAGCCCAAGAACTCTGTGGATGCCTGATTGAAAGCACACTTCTCGATCTTGGTGTAAAGGCCATGCTGCCGTAAGCATTCCAAGACTTCAGACACAAGAAGTATTTTGTTCAGTGTACTCAGAGAAGACCAATATGTCATCTAGGTAAACTACTAAGTTCTGGTTCAATATGTCTTGGAATACATTATTTATAAAATGTTGAAAGATGGCCAGAACTTTGGTCATTACAAGATATTCATAGTGGCTATACTGGGCTCGGAAAGTGGTCTTCCACTGATCCTCTCCCCTAATTCGTACAAGGTTGTACACTCACCTAGAGGTCCAACTTAGTGAATATACGGGCAGCCCCTAAACAACCCAGCAACTCAGCAAACAGGAGTAGTAGGTAACAATTCCTGAAAGTTATCTGATTCAATACATAGTAGTCGACACAGAATCAGAGACTGCCATCTTTCTTCTTGATGAAAAGAAGTAGTGCACCAGCCAAAATGGTCAACTTGCGGATATACTCTTGGGCAGGTTTTACAGGGTTATGCTTGGAGTGCCATCAGATCGGGTTCTGAAATGGCATAAATTCATCCTAAGGGGATTTTTATTCCTGGCTGCAGCTCTATTGGGCAGTCATAGTCCCAGTGCAAAAGCAGGGTTTCCGCATTCTTCTTTTCAAAAACATTGGTGTAGTCTTGGTATTGTAAGAGGAGTTCCAATGTAGCTTCAACAGAATGTTCTGTCTGGATAGCCACCCCAACCTGAGCCTCTAGACATCAGGACAGGATCCACCAGTTTCAAACAGTACTGCCAACAAAATTGCAATGGAAAACAGACTTCCTATAATTACCACCAAACAAGTGGATTGTGTAGGCTCAGTAAGGAGATCCTGAGGATTAGGAGAAAGTGTGGAGAATGGATCACACCAATTTGTAACATTTCTCAATTACCCTGAATCAGAGCCTCCAAGGGAGTTGTTTCCTGTGTTAATGGACTAGAAGCAAAGGGGAACCATCTACAAGTTTGAGAGTGGCTTTGCATTGCCGGGGAGTCTGCAGAATCTGGGCTGCCACTGCCTTTATGAAGCAGTCAGCTGCACTGAGTCAATGAGAGCCGGTAGGATGGGAGTTCACAGGAGCTCCCCAGGTATGTGCAACTGGACCAACACCTGCACATGGGGAGCCCTTGGGCAGAGTCCAGAATGTGTTTTAGTTAAGACCAAGATGTAAGGGATCTCTTTTCCCTGATTTTTTTGAGTTCATACAGGACAGACAGAGATGGAATGACCTGATTCACCACAGTAGAAGCAGAGATGGTGCTGGTAGCAGCATTCCTTTTCTACAGTGACAAGCCATCGATAGCCTCCATCCACCTGCATCAGCTCGAGGGGAGGCAGTAATGAAGAGTTACGTACATGGATAGGAGAGATGCAAGACCCTTCTTTTTTCCTCCCTTCATTCCTATAACCAATTATCCATGAGGGCATCCAGACTCATTGGTGTCTCCACCCAGGTTAACTCATCTTTAATTTCTTCTCTCAGGCCCCACCAGAACTAATACAGTTCACACCTTGTTCCAATCTGTATTGGCTGTGAGAGGGTGGAATTGCATGGTATAGGAGGCTACAGTGTCCTGCGCCTCTCAGAGCTTTCTTAGGGCAACCTCCACTGTTCAAGCATGAAATGGCACTAACCCACTTTGGAGAAAGACCATCCAGTGTGTCGGTATCAGGCTCTCACATTCCAAGAAGGAGGAGCCCCAGTCTAATGCTTCTCCTGACAGCAGGTTGATAACCAGGCTCACCTTTGCACCATCAGTAGTGTAGGACTGTGGATGGATTGTGAAAAGCAGGTGGCACTGGTTTATGAAACCCTGGAATCATTAGTGACTACTATTAAACCATTCTGGCAGCTGTGTTGGGGAACATGGTTCTGTGAGCCCTACCTGGAGTATGGTGTTTTCTACATGTAATTGCCTGACTTGGTTCTGCAATAGCTGGTTCTCCAAGGTTAACTGAATGACCTGGGCCTGCAGGGCTTGGTAGCCCATGCAAACTGTTATGACTGGGACATGACATGGCCTGTCTGATCTAGTCACCAGAGCAGGAGTCAAGAACTAGGTTGGGTCAATTACCACGAAATCAGAGTCTGAGGTATGCCAGAGGGCAAAATTAGAGTCAAGTGTCAGGCAGGCCCATCAAGTTGCCAGGAGATCAGGCAGTAGGAGCAGGTAGCACCAGAGAAGCAGTCTTAAGCAAGAGAAACACACTTGCATGGACAAATTCCTCTGCTTGGTTTAAATAGAAGCAGGGAACCAATCAGGACCCCCAGAGTTCTGTCAAATAGAACCCAGGACTGGAGCCCTCTGTCAAAGTTGAGCTTTTAGTTCTGGCAACCGTTAGTAAGTCACTGGTTGACAAGTCAGAACTTACTGGCTCCTTGGAGACAGGGGTTTGAGACCTGCAATCTCTGACACTAACTGTTAGAAAACAATGATGAATGTATTTATTTATTTTGAACGCACTTTCTATCACTATCTCATATCTCCCTTTCTTTCTTAACGAACACTCCTATCCCGTTCCCACTAGTCACACCTCTCTCTTCCCGACATGAGTTCCCAGCCCTTTTTAGATAATAAGACAAGAGTCTTTCTCCAGAACTGTCTCCTCCCCTGTCATTCCCTCCCTGGTACCTGCCCTGCCAGTTGTCATCCTGACACTTGTAGACACAGAGGCTGGATCAAAAAAAGGATTTAGGTATTGTGATACTGAGCACTACAAGCCTAACTTTTAGGTGCTTAGAAAATCACAGGAACAACACTGAGATCCACAAAGCCTGAGTTAAAGTGCATAGGTTCCCTATACTTGGGAGGAGATAGGTATCTTAGAATACAATCCACAAAAGACAACACCTACACTGGCCAATGGCAGATGCTGACCAGAGGGCTGTGTGCTAAACCCTTCCCCTCTCATGGAGATAGGTGCCTAAATCTGGAGTGCAGAGAGGAGCCTGTATCTGCTTGTGACCCTCAGTTGGGAAGCCCTCTCCTCAAGTCAGGTGGCCAAGGAACCTAAATTGTTTCTTGTGAGAATATGTTAGGCACTTGCCTTACTCTACACAAAACAGCCCGGTGATTAAAGCACTCACCTGGAATATAGGAGACCCAGGTTTAATTCCTTCATCTGCTTTGGGAGGGAAGGATTTGAAAAGGCATCTCCCCATCTCTTCTGAGAGTACTGTAACCCTGAGCTATGAGACAGGCTGATGCAGAGCTTCTTCAGTCTCCCCTGTTAAATCTGTTCCACTATGGATAATAATGAAAGAGTGATGGGAGCAGAGGACTGGACCTCTGAGGTTGGTGCCCTAGCCACTCGGCTTCAGAATCATTCTCTCTCTCTCTTTTTGGCCCAATGACCCTTTGGATTAAATAATTAAAGTGGAACAGCTTCAACAGGAGAGATGGAGGGAGCCCCACAACAGAATAACCCAGTGGTTAGATCACTCTCCTGAGAGGTGGGAGACTTATCTTCAAATCCTTTCTGCCCTAAAGGTGGAATGTGGGGAAACTGAACTGAGATCTGCAACTGTGCAGGTGAGTGCTCTCACCACTGGGCTAAAAGTTATAAGGTGGGCTGCAGCTCCACCATCACTCCTCCTCTGGTCAGATTTTGAATGGGACCTGTGCAATAGGCAGCCCGGCCTTTGAGCACACCTACTGGATTGGGCACTGCAGGCAAGATAAGCAAAGGAAGACCTCTCTTTCCTGGTTTGTGGATCACTCTGGGGCTTAGATGTTCAGGTGCCTAGAGTAAGGCAGGAACAGGCATGCCTAGAGGCAGAACTTTAGGCATCTGGAAAACTTTTAATTCAAAAATTTAGGAGCTGAGTGAGTTTAGGTGCCTGTAGAATTAGATGGTAGCCAAACAGGAGTTTTGTGCATTGCAGTGGAATCTAACATTGGGATTTAGGCACTTAAATCTGGAATTAGTTATCTAAGCACTTTTGTGGATCTGAACGATAGTGCTGCCGATCCTAGTCCTTCTATATCACCACTCAGCACAGTGGTTCTGTGAGAAGAGAATTGCTGGGTTGTTCAGAACACATAACAAGAATGGGACATGCTGAGAACCAGCAATGATGACCTGGACATGTTGAGATTTGCTCTAGACAAAGTAACATTTTAGTACTATGTGGGACTAGTTAAATCAGTATTCTTTAAGCATGAAAAGTTGAAAAATCAAAATGAGATGCCTGTAGATGTAGATCAGCACGTAGACCAGACCTTTGTCCTAAAGTAACACATAGGAGTTGGTTCAAGAAGTAACTATAGTTGATCCATAAAGCAATAGAGACTGAAAAATAATAAAGAATGATATCAAGAAAGGAGGAATTGTGGCAGAACCAAGAAATGAGATACAAAACATTAGCAATTAATTATATTTAAAATACAATGAATGAAAAAGCTAGTCAAAATGACCAAAATCAAAATGGAAGAAATCAAAATTCTTACCTATGTCACTGAAAGTATTTAAACAGCTACAACAGGGTCAAAGATGGCATCCTTGTCCCTACACAATACAGGAAGCAAGAAGGCAAGAAAAAACCAGTATGGCTGGAAGGCAAGACTCAAGGGGTCATTCAAACCCACCAGAGATCCTTCAGAAAAACAGAAATCCACTCCAAGTAAAGCCAAGAGAAAGGGAGCACAAACTATAACAGATAAAATACAAAATCATCTGCTAGTTATAAAAAAAGCAAACAATTCCTTAAATATATCAGATATAGGCAGCTTATGAGAGAACCAGTGTGTCCTCAGGATATAAAAGAGTAAAGAAAATAATTACATTGTATACTCATTGGGGCAAGGAGCATCTTTTTTGTTCTGTGTTTGTACTGAGCCAAGCACAATGGGGTCCTAGTCCATGAGACTGGGGCTTCTAGGTGCTACAGTAATACAAAAAATAAATAATAACAACAATTAAGGAAGATAAGGGCATTACAGATATACTAAGACTCTAATTCTTTGCTATGTTACTCCAGTTTTATACATCACAGGTGTAAACTAGTTTAATGGACTGGAAAATCAGTGGGACGCTGGAAATGACTCCTCTGAGTCCTTAGCACCATTTTGATATAAAAATAGTCAGTTAACTTGGGATTGCTTCAAATAATTATCTCATTGACCATCTACAAAACTCTAAGGCCTATCCCTGTATAATGGAGGATAGGTGTCAATTATGTTTTGAGAGGGAGTGTTTGCTGGACAATCCAAAAATGCTAAGGTGAGCTCCTTGCTCTCATGAATAAAATAGAAGATTTGGCCCTTAGTATTCTGGAATAGCTGTAGGGAAAGGAGAAAGGAAGTAGGTTGATTGGCTGGGGTGGGGGAATGGGCATCAGGAAGGAAGGAGGGAAATTTTGATTTAGTGTTCTGTAATACCAATAATCACTGGCTAGTAAGTGTCTCTAATCTTCTTCTAACTTTGTTCTGGCATTTTATTATGTGCGTGGCACATCTATCCTGCCAGCTGTTTTGCTTGCTTTAGGGAACTAAAACTAGCTCACAGCACAGCAAAACTAGCTCAAAGTGTGTAAGAGAGAAAGGGGACATAAAATTAAATCTCTCTCATGTGCCACAGTTTGTCTCCAATGACCAACAAAATAATAAAAATGCACTATGGTCATCATCCCTTTGAAATACAATCAAAGGGTGCATCTTCAAATATTTTAATAAAATGGTCTCCAGGACTTGTTTTTGTCTAGTGAACAAATCACTCTTCCTAAACAGGGATGATGTTAGTATGGCTCCAATGCACTTGGAATGCTATATTCATACAAAAGCCACGTGTTTGAACGATGTGATAATTTAAGAAAAAGAATATGCTTATACAAATGTACTCTATATTGCAGCTTTTGAAGCCTTTTGTTCAGTCAATGCCCAGTGCCTTTAATGTGTTCCCAAAGGATGAAGCTTCTACAGCTAATCCTGACTTTAAATGCTTAATATTCTAATCTGCCTCATACACGGGCAACACTGTTGATTAAAGTAGGCTACATATGGTAGACTATGAAACTACTCAATTATCTGTGTCATTGCTTCATTCCCAATCTGCAGGAGGGGTAGGAAGGGAAGCCTTGTCCTAAATATTTTTTAAATAAGAATTTTATAAGGATGCCAAAAATTAATGTGAAGACATTTTGTTGTTAATCTTCCTTGGTACAATATAAGGGAAACAATTTTACAGTATTTCTTCTTTAATCCTCTTGGTAAATAAATAAATGGCATTTTAAAAAATGTTTCTTTATAAAAATGAATATCTTTATATAGTTACTGAAATATCCTCTCTGCCCAGTCATAGTATCTGATCACATCCAAATGCATCTGTGAGGTAGGGAATTATCATCCCCACTTTGAAACAAGGGAATTTAGAAACAGAGAGATTAAGTGATTGTCCAAGGTCACATAGGAAGTCTATGGCAGTGTGTGGAATTAAACACATGTTTCTTGAGTCCTTTTCCAGTGCCTTAACTATAAGACCATCCTTCCTCTTCCCTACCCCAATGAACAATACCTATGATTATGTTTTATAATAATGAACACAAGGCTCCATCTGAATCTTGAGCACGTATACTGGAGCCACAAACCTCTTATTCACAGAACAATTGGCAACTGTTTACCCAATATGTCCTGAGACCACAGCAGTGGGAATTGAGCTTGGCACTTCTCTTCTTAATTTATAAAGTATTTCTTTAAAGATAGAACAAGAATTGCATACTAGAGGTGCAGCAACAATATGCAAGCCATCTTGACTTCTGCTTTGGAAGCAGCAGTTGCTCATTTACATGTAGAGCCATTTGTATGACTGCCAGTGAAATGTATCTCCTTTGATTTAAGTGGACTTTAAATAGGACATTGCAGAAATAATCTAGCCTTTTTTAATGTTGCTGCAGTTTTGAAATAGTGCTCAGCTTGCAGAAACAGGAAGGTGGAAATCTGTGTGAAGTCACCTCTTTGTTTTGTGTACTTGAAGTGTCTGCATTGCATCATAGCAATGAAAGAATTGTCACCCTGGATCAGCCCAGCAGTCCTTCTAGTCCAGTATCTCATTTCCAAAAGTGACTAATATAAGACGTTTCACATTCACAGGAATGTCTAAAATCCCCTTAACTAATTATAACATGCAAATGAAAGAAATTTCTTCCTACTCCAAGCAGTTAGTAGCTGTGTTGTTCCCTGAAGCATGATGGTTAATTCCTATTATTTGTATACATTGTTATTTTTTGTATTATTTCTATATCACTGTTATTTTTACTGCGCCTTGTATGAGAAAGGGTAAATACACACGTCACTCACCTTTACTGTGCCATTAATTGTTTTATATGCCTCTTCCATGTCTACTATTGTCTTTTCTCTAAACTAAATTGAAGACTTTCTATGTCTCTTATCATTTTTGTTGTCCTTATTGGGACCGTTTTGATCTTCTTCATTTCTTGCCTATGCTTGCTGTAACAGGGTTTCCAAAACTGTACATAGTATTCAGGTGGGGACATAAAACTGATGTTTATAACCGCATTGTAAAATTGGCAGGATTATTTTCTGTTCCTTTCTCAATAGGGTCTAACACATTTTTGACAGCTGATGCAAATTAAGCAGATATTTTGACTGAACTGTCCAATATAACACCAAGGCTTTTTCCTGAGTAGTTACAGTAAATTCAGAAGCTGTATACAAGTATTTAAAATTACTGTTTCAAAGTCAGACTGTTGCATTGTGTTTTCCAATACTTATCTTTGTTAGGTCCCTTTGAAGTTCCTCACAACCACCTTTAGCCTTAACTAACCTAAGTAAGTTTTTGTCAGCTGCAAATTTTGCTACCTGATTAGCTGAAAGGAGATATGAACAATTAATAAATATATTAAACATTGTACCTCATACAGAACTTTGGGGCACTTCACTGACACACTCATTTCATGCAGACATCCGGAACTAGGAGTGCTGGGGATACGGCAGCACCCCCTGGCTCGAAGTGGTTTCCATCATATACAGGGTTTACTGTTTTGTTTTACAGCATTCAGCACCACCCACTCTAAAATTTGTTCCAATGCCACTAGTTCCGTATTGCAAATTTACAATTTATTTCAAATTCACAGCAGTATGACGTTATCATTTTCTGACCTGCAAGCTACAATTAAATCGTACTGTCAACATAGAAACATAAATCTTCATAGGATCATTTGACCAGTATTCTTATTTACTTGCAATTTATTGTGATCTGTTTCATGTGATGCTTTCAGAAAAAAATTGTATCTCAGAAAGATGTGATCTTTATTCATGTTTTAAACTTCACCAACATAATTATTCAAAATGGGTATAAGTTCATACTTTGCTGTGATCTGCTTTTCTTCTTCTTGGGAAAGAAATATTTTGCCAGTTTAAAAAAGCTATGTCAGAAAAAGATGAAATACAGGCATATTTTGTAATGCTTCTGGGATATCCTGAAAGGAAAGGAGTTTGTGTGACAAATTTGATTGGTTCATGCTGTCATTTTTGTGTTTATCTGGTGCAATTTATTTTCCCTGTTCCTTAAAATGCCTAGAAGAAAGCAAGCACTTACAGTATCCAAGATATTTTTTATTCCTTTTTGACCACTCGATGTCATAACTCACATTTTTGTGAATGTCTCCCATATTTTTGAAAGAATTAAAGAAATAATTAAAAGGTTCATGTACTTTTAGACTGCACTCCTTAACAAAATGATGCCCGAAGAGGACATAAATCTTGGCAAAAACAGTGCACACCAGTGTTATATTTCAATTTGATTGTACTCTTTGGTTGGACCATAGCTAGGGTGACCAGATAGCAACTGTGAAAAAACGGAACAGAGGGTGAGGGGTAATAGGCACCTGTATAAGAAAAAGTCCCCAAAAACGGGACATCTGGTCACCCTAACCACAGCTGTTAAATTAATGAAATAGAAAACAAAAGACCAAATTCAACCTTGGTGTAAGCAGAGATTAGACTCACAGTACAGAATTTGGCTACAAAAATAGAAAAATAAAAAAGACTTTATCAAGTAGTCTGTTGAAATTAGTGTAACCATGAGGCATGAAAGAATAAAAGAATACAGGAGAAATATATGTTCAGATTTTGTCTTCTCATTTGGAGGTACATTACAGATGAGCTGTACTTTAAATATAATGATTAGAACTAGAGGAATAATTGATTTTTTTGATTTTTTTGGTTCAGCCAGCAATCCAAAAAATAAAAATAAAAAAAATAAGTGAAAATATTTGGTTTGGATTTTAAAATGTTTGGAATTTGTTAGCAAATAATAAAAGGTCGCTTCCAAAAGGAAAGAGAGGGTCCCTCTCGTAGCATTTAGCCCAGTGATTAGGGCATGTAAGTAGTGGCCACAGCAAATTTCTATTTTATCTTTCTGTTTTAAAAAGAGCCCAGGATGACAGCTGTAGATAGAATTTAAGGGAATATAAAGGGGATACCAAAAGGAAGAAGAAGAAGAACAAGAAACAGTTGCAATTTTAACTGCCAGTCTTTCCTTGTCATTACTACTGTGTAAATTACTGGAGAAACAGTCCCCTTCCAACTTCCTATAAGTAAAGAAAGCAAAATAAATAAACATCAATTTGAAACAAATCCCATTAGGGCTGCATGGGGGTAGGAGAGAGCAGTGGAGTGGCTCTGCAGTGGAGCATTTGCATAGGTCTTTGTAGAAGGCAGTGACATAGATGGGGCCCAGAAGTGGCTATGGGAGCTATATGCAGTTGGATGCAAGGGGTCCAGCACCCCAGACAACTGAGGTGCTCTCATTGCTACTCCAGCCTTTTTTAAGATTCACTACATTTCTGGGTGGCTGGATTTCACCTTTCCAGGCTACATCCTGTACTTCTGTGCAGCTGGGGAATGATCAGACTTTTTTTTTATCCCTGAACATTTTCATTCTGAGCTCCTCTAATAACTTTTGCTCAACTTGGAGCTTAAAACATGAATAAAATTTTAATATTCAAACAAGGAATAAGAGAATCTTCCAGAAACATGATATGAACCTTAAACAGGCTTAGTAAGAGTATAAACAGGGATTTTAAAGAAAATGGTACAAGCAGAGATAATTTATTCCAGTATATATACTTGATATAATGTTGAGAGTCCTCACAGCTTTTCAGCCCAGAACTTCTCTGCTAATACTCAGAGCTTTCCAGGGCTGGCTTTCAGTGCTTCCCAGGGCAAAACTCCATGACTCATTTGTATAGTCCCTCCCATGTGCATCCCATAGAAAGGAAACAAATATCCTCCTTGAGTGTACAGCTCGGATCGATTGCCTAACTTCTCCAATACAGCAAACTTCTCCTAGGGTAAGATTCTTGGAGAACTCCCAAATCTTGTTTTAGAGTATTAAACCAAATCCCCACTGTTCCAATACCATTTCTAATCACTAGGTCCTCCTCAGACCAATGCTGAACGTTTCAGTGTGAAATTGTAATTTTCAGAATATTTTTCTGTGATAATACATGCAGTATATATTGGACTGGACTGTAATATCCCTTTAGTCTCTAGTACACATATACCTCACTCCAAGACCATGAAACATTACTACAAACAAAACTGACTTTTGTTGAATCATCTATGACTGCTGTGTATTGAAATGCGGGTATGTCAATTGAAATGGGAATCACAGTCCTTCAAACATATGAATTAACAGAAGGAACTTTAGGGCTAGATTAAAAGTGGGTTCTTCCCTAGCTTTTCCTTTCAAGAGACTTCAGATCAAATCTGACCTAGCTCACACATGAATATTAATTTTATCATCTCAGTTTAGTGTGAATCCTGCTCTTCACAGATGGATCAGTGTTGCTGCATAGCTTGTAAAATCAACTAATATATTTGCACATTCATGACCAGTAGCTGATTTTACAAAATACTCAATGAAGCCCTGCCACGTACAACTAAGTCAGCTGAAAGGTACAAAGCACTCCTGCAGAAGACAACAAATTGCAATGAAGGTTTACTTCAAATAAATTAGTACCATGTTTGCATTCCTGCTGAAGGAAAATTTCACTTTTCTTCAGTCCCCACTTCATCTGAGGACAGGATTGAAATAAAATGTGTGTCCAACATGCAGACTGAGCTACTTTAACCTAGCAATTATAAGTGTCATCATTTTTTGATGTGTTGAAAATATTAAAATGGTTCAGAAAGGGACCAGAAGAATGATTTGAGGTTTATTTAGCTAATCAAAGAGAAGGTTAAGCGATTATTAGATCATGGATTATAAATATCTATGTTGCGATAAGATTTCTGATAACAAAGGTCTCTTCACTCCAGAAGACAAAAGCATAATGAGATCCAACAGCTGGAAGGTGAAACTAGGAGAAGTCAGACTGGATGTAAATTGCAAATTTTTAACAGTAAGAGTAATTAGTTATTGGGAAAAATGACCAAGAGATGTGGTGGATTTTACATCAGTTGAAGGTTTAAAATCAAGATTGGATATCTTTCTAAAATATACACTATAGCCCAATCAGTAGTTATTGGGCCAGGAATTACTAGGTGAAATTCTATGGCATGGTGTGATGCAGGAGATCAGATCAGATGCTCATAACTGTTCTTTCTGGCTACACACACACACACACACACACAAAATAGACAACTACCTTGCAGTATAAGACAGGGAGGGGGAAAGATTAAACTGTGGAATGATTATTATCCTAAATGGCTGAGCTATGGAACAGTTTAAGAAAAAATACCCGCCCCCAAACTCACCTCTGTCATATACAATTCATTTATTTCATAAGTTGGAAAGCTTTAAAAAATTGTAAAAAAACCCTGAGAATAATAAGCATGGAAATTGAGAATGTTTCCTATATATTTCCATACATTGCAGGAAAGTAGAAATTGTGAGAGAAGCCTACGTTTGTCTGCAAGACTGGTTATCTGCTTAGATTTGCAGGACTTCTTCTTTGAAATTGCACACACAGTATCACTGGAGCAACTGATTAACTCTCTTGTTTTGTATGTCAATGGGATTAGTAATACTTAATATAATATCTATTGTTGTAATAACAGGCCTCTTTTCCTTTCTGATTGTTTTTGTGTGTGCAAAAATTAAATAAAACCACATGCTCTGAAAAAAATCTCTGTAAACCACAAAAATAATTAAAAGCCTGAGAAATGTGAACGTAATGAAGACTTTGCAAATAGAGAAAAATACAACATAGAATAACTGCAACAGCAGCAGCCTCTTGAGCCTTGTGTGCGAACATAAGCACTGCCCACAATGACCACCAGATGGCTCCCTACACTGGAATGTTATAAACTTGTAAAATTCCTTTTTTTATAAGAATAAATGGCTTGTGCATAACCAGAGCTACTAGGATTTTCTCTGGATCTAAACACACCTCCATAGCTACTGAGCAGACATGCAGCCTAGAAACCAGTTTGAAAGCCTCATGCATATATCTTTTCCTGTTCAGTTTGAAGTCGTTCTTTACAAAAGGCTCCATGACTGCTTCCCATTCTGAAGAGGAGTGCCTTGATGTTTATTTAGCATTCTGTTCCTCATTGAAATGAAACATGCATGGGCAGTGGATGTAATAGGTCAGGGAAGGCCCTGTCTTCCCTGGCTGCAGCTGGGTTGGGGCTGCTCCAGCCACGGGAGGGGGGAGTTGGGGTGCGGTGGGGGTCAGGGCTCTGGCTGTGGGGGGTGGGGCCTCGTGCAGAAGGAGCGGGACCACCGGGCTAGCCTCCCCAAAGGGGAGGTCAACCTGATGCCAATGGAAACATATATCAGAGACGGCTGGACAGTTTTCTATAATAAAAGGGTTATAGAAAGCAGGGGTGCTGGGACTAGGGCAGCACCCCCTGGCTTGAAGTGGTTTCCATCATGTATAGGGTTTACAGTTTTGTTCAATGGCTTTCAGCACCCCGACTATAAAACCTGTTCCAACACCACTGCTTGAAAGGATTCTTGGTTTCTGATTAGTTTGGTCTTTTTTTAATTGCTACACCCAGTGCATTTCTACCTGACGTGTACTCATTAAAGGTGATGGCTGTTAACGCTGTATCAGATTCCTCAAAACCCGAGCAGAAGGCTGTAGACAGCTCCTTGTCAGTAAGCTTTGTGTTTGTGCTATCTTTTTTTCTGTAAAATTCCCCACCACTGCTACTTCTTGTACAATTGCACTAGTGGGAGAAGTGAGGGAAACGTGTGTAAAGATAGCTCTGGGCAGCTCCTAGTGTTTTGAGCATGGTGTCATCTAACACAACTCAGAACTACATAACACAGTGTTTCAGATGCAGGTTCATCCATCTACACTAGCACAAACACAAAGTTTACTGACAAAGAGCTGTGATAAGACATTTTTTGGGGGGGGAAATCCTAGTACACACAAAGTCTGAAGCTCTGTGTGCTGACAAATGGAAAAAGAGTTTTGTTGCTTATTTAGGGAATAGGAGCAATCCCTTTCGGAGCAATTGCCCATCCTCTTTCAGAATGCAAAAGACTATAGCTATGACTTCAGGTCCAGATTACTTTTCCCTGGAAATGTCCATGTTTGCTATACAATATCATTTGGAGCAGTGTGTACTAGAAAAAAAGTCACAGAGACTTTTGTAGACCGCACAAATGATATCCTACTGAAGTAGGATCTGCTGTCATTTGCCCCTCATCCAAACGTTGAGCCAGATCCTCAGCTAAATATCAATGTAAATGTTAAATGTAGCATAAATTGGCACAGCTCCACTGACTTCAGTGGTGCTAAGTCAATTTACACCTGCTGAGCTGAGGACCAACCATTAGAAGCCTGGATGTCTGTTGAATCAATGAAGATAAATGTTCATGTTTCAGCAACTTTGATAATCTTGATCGTCTCCTTCCTCCATGCTCATCTTACAAGAACAAACTCTTTCTTAAATCCCTATTACTTCATTTTTGCATACTTCAGAGTGCTACGTCATTTTTGTTTCTTCCACCTGTTTCAAAATAAATTAACTAGTGAATTTCTGTTTTATTTTGGTTGAATAGTTTATTAACAGAATCTGAATCCATCAGCTTTCTTCTTTTATCCTTAAGGGAAGACAAATGCCACAAATGCTGTGTTTTAAAATAATCAGCACTGACCTTAATTATTGTGGGAAGGTGAGCCTGCCTTTGAGGAGGCTGACCTACGTGGGTTCTGCTATGAGTGTGTGTTGCTTTGTAATGTAGTCCCTGTGTGCAGCTGTGCTCATGTGTTTTAGCAAGGGTTCCTTCTAAGAGCTGGTTGCTGAGAAGCTCAAGCCTTGTTTGAGAATAAAAGCAATAGAAATACATTTTTGCTGGTTTTCATCTTAATCTTACTTTGTCCTTTGTATTGATTCTTCATTATGCTGGCATTCTGACAATGAAAGAGCACTTCACAGTGTGGCATAGTTTTTTTGTTAGGTTATCACTTTCTCCTCTTATATCTATCTTTTCAGACCAGCTGCTTGCAACATGAAATGTTATCGCCAAAGAGAGTGAAGAAGAAGAAGAACTTTAATTTACTGAGAAACTAAAGTTATTTTTATGGAAGAAGAGATATTTACTGATATCACAGGATCATTGTAAAATAAATGGAAGTGCTTGAGATCCTCAAATGAAGAGAAGGTTCTTTAACTAAATCCCCACCTTCTCTTACTTCAAACACAAACTTTACTTAGTACAGATGGTCCTCAGCTATAATCTATTCTCTAAGTGCAAACTGTTATAAATTATAATTTTATTAATAATAACCCCCTAAATTCTAGTGTTTGAATAGGGAGTGTACCTAGTTGTTAATTGAAGGAGACCAGGAGTAGGTTCTTCTAGGTTCTACCCCTAGATCTCCCACCATGCTTGCTATGTTTTACTGGGCAAGTGATTGAAATTAGAATACCAGCCTTAGCTATGAACAAGATGAACAGAAAGAACACACAGAAAGTCTCCTAAATAAGCAACATGTCAGAGTTTTTCTTTATTACTTAAGGAAGTTAGAAGGGAGAACCTCACTATGGCAATCACAAAGGGGTGTGGCCTGCTACCTAGGAGACATAAGCAAATATTTTGTCAGGATATAAGTACCTTCATAGGGAAAAAAATACTGGGTACTAAGAGACTCTTTAATCTAGTGGTAAAAGGCATAACAAGAATCAATGGTTGGAACCCAAAGCTGGACAAATTCACACTGGAAACAAGGCACACATTTTTAACAGCGAGGGTGATTAACCATTGGAACAAACTACCATGGGAAATGGTGGATTCTCCATTTCTTGACATCTTCAGATCAAGACTAAATACTCTTTTGGAAGATATGCTTTCATAGAATCATAGAATGGTAAGACTGGAAGGAATCTTGAGAGGTCTTCTAGTCCAGTCCTCTGCACTCAAGACAGGATTAAGTATTATCTAGACCTGCCCTGACAAGTGTTGGTCTAACCTGCACTTAAAAGTCTCTAAAGGATGTAGATTCCACAAACTCCATAGGCAATTTATTCCAGTGCTGACAGGAAGTTTTTCCTAATGTCCAACCTAAACTGCCCTTGCTATAATTTAAGCCCGTTGCTTCTTGTTCTAGCCTCAGAGGTTAATGAGAACAATTTTTCTCCCTCTTCCTTGTAACATCCTTTTATGTACTTGAAAACTGTTATTCTGTCCCCTCTTAGTCTTCTCTTTTCCAGACTAAACAAACCCAATTTTTTCAATCTTCCCTCATGGGTCATGTTTTCTAGGCCTTTAATCATTTTTGTTGCTTTTCTCTGGACTTTCTCCAATTTGCCCACACCTTTCCTGAAATGTAGAGCCCAGAACTGTACACAATTCTACAGTTGAGGACTAAACAGCGTAGAGTAGAATGGAAGAATTGCTTCTTGTGTCTTGCTTACAACACTACTGTGAATACATTCCAGAATGGTGTTTTATTTTTTTCCAACAGTGTTACACTATTGATTCATATTTAGCTTGTGATCCACTATGACTCCCCAGATCCATTTCCGCTGCCGCCCTTCCTAGGCAGTCATTTCCCATTTTGTATGTGTGCAACTGATTGTTCCTTCCTTTGTCCTTATTGAATTTCATCCTATATACTTCAGACCATTCCTCCAGTTTGTCCAGATTATTTTGAATTTTAATCCTATCTTCCAAAGTACTTGCAACCCCTCCCAGCTTGGTATCATTCACAAATTTTATAAATGTACTCACTATGCTATTATCTAAATCATTGAAGATATTGAACAGAACTGAATCCAATCCCTGTGGGACCCCATCTGCAAGCCTTGTCACTCTGTCAAAGAAAGCTATCAGGTTGGTTTGATGTGACAGTCAAACAAAAGTTACTGGGCTAAATGAAGGGGTAAATGGGCGGTATTTAAGGGCCATTGATAAACAGGATGTCAGACTAGATGAGCTAATTGTCCCTTCTGACCTTCCAGTCTACGAATCTATGCAGCGCATAAGTTCCAGATGGCAGCACACCCTAACTGGCAACACACTTTGTCAGCAGCAAGTGTGCTCCACCACATATACCCCAGCCCACATCATGAAATCCTGGCTGGTAGGATTCATGGAACACAGAATTATCTCCCAATGTTTTTATTCCACCTTGTAGCACTGGCCAAGGCAAAATGTGGACTTTAACCTCTTTGTTCCTCAGGTTACACAACTGTAAAATGGGTATAATACATACCTGACAGGTATTGAAGTTTAATGAATTAATGTTTTAAAACACTTTTAAATCTTCAGATGAGAAGTGGTGTATAAGTCCCACGTACTATTATTGTTATGATTAACAACGCAGTCTCCCCACTCTTTGTAAAATATGTAATGGGGGCTTACTGTGTGATCAACTGGTTAGGGCAGGAAGTTGAAGGAGGCAGGAAAACAGCAGACACCTTAACTGAGTGCTGCTGGACAACAAAAAATCACGAGAAACTCTTTTAAAAGATCTGAAGTTGTGAAATTCATGATCCTATTGTGAGAGCTGTAAGGTACCTTCTCTTAGTTTCTGTGACTAAAACCCACAAATTCAAAATGATAAATCTTCCTATGTGAGATTTTTAATAGATGCAGAGCTGGTTAGCCAGAGATGACAGGTTCTACATACTTTAAAAGAGAGACTTTGAAGAGTAAGTCCCATGTTTCCTTACTCCATGAAAAGAAAAAAGGGACATGGAGTATGGAGGGAAGGAAGTGAAGTGAGGGATCAGGATGTGCCTTGATAGATTTGAAACACACACACACAGAGAAAAAATATTTATATATACACACATTACCAAAATAAAATATAATTGTAAAGTAAAGTTAAAAATTTAAATGCAAAAAGGTTAGGAAATGATGAAATGAGAGCATTAAAGTTCTCCTAGTAGTAACATTAACTCTGCCACTTGGCACATATTTCAGATTGCAGACTGATAGATACCTACCTAAATATTTACAATGTGCAGTGCAGTTAATTTTGATATAATACTTTTTTCCGATTTTCTGGCTTTAGTGCATTTAAAATTGTGACCTTAATGTATTAATATTCACTTTTCTTGTTTGTTTGCTTTTTAAAGAAAAACAAAACAAAAAACTAACCAACAAAATTACTGCTTGAGTAATAAATATAAGCAATTAAACAGTCCATGATGGCTAAGAAGTTTGAAGTTCATAGATAACTTTGGATGGGGGTCATGTTCAGACCTTTACTGTGGTTTTTTATTTTATTTATTTATTTATTTGCAAGGAGACCGTTTTCTTCAGGGCTAGGTTAACAGGGGAGCAGCATACAGGTTCATACTGTGACAGTCAAATCATTCCAACAGAAAAGGACAGATTTTTTTTAAATAAAAGCTTATAGTTTGCAGAAAATTGTGCAGTGCAGCAAAGATCACTTAGAAATCCTAGAACAGCAGGAATGGCAGCTCTTTCATGCCTATGATTTTCTTTTGTCCTTGAGGATGACAGGAATGTGGGGATTTTTATTTTTGGATTCTGTGTGTGTTGCAGCGAGATATTTGCAACATCCTTAATGCAAATTGTCCCAGCAGCAGCCTAACACTAAGTAGATGTTGTCAGGTCATGCACAAAGCATATGATGTCATGTAAGGGTCAAGGCTTTGTTAGGAAACTAAATTCTTAGCAAATAACTACTAAGCAAAATTATAGGAAAAACTGAGTTACAGATGTGTATAAATTACTTTTTAAATCCCAAACAAGATATGTGGAATGGAGCTTTACCAGCAGACAAGCTGAGCCAGGAAGTCAAGCATTTGAAAGGAAGCTATTTAACATCACTAATGGACCACTTTCCCCTCCCAAAACAATTTTCTTCAGGATGTGAGAATGCAAATATTTACCCATAGCATTTACTTTGTAAAAGAGGCATATGGGCCAGAGTATCTGGCCCACTCATTGCGTTGCTCAGGAAGCAGAAAAGGAGTGGAAACTGGCTGCATCTCACCAGCTATGGATTCTCTTGGCTCAAGGGAGTCCCCTACAGTTATAGTGATGATGGCATCCCCTAGCTACAGCAAAGAGAGTGTCGTGGGGAGGGAGTGTGGCTAAAGTGTGCTATGCTCAGGCTATCCCTAGCTTGCAAACTGTTTCCTTAGTACAGTCACTTGCTGCCCCAAACTGTTAAAGTTATGGCCAGTGCAGAGCCAGAAGATAATCAGGGAATTGAGCAGATCTGAGTCATGGCAGAGCATCTGGATTTATATATTTTTCCACTTAGTAACAGGTGGAAAGATTTCCTCACGCTTTCAAAAAGTAAAAATACCTCTACCATAACTTTTGTGGTGAAAGCAAAAATGGAAATTTTTAGCTTTAATAGACACATTTTCAGATAATTATGAGCAAGGGAAAACAGTTTTATAATGGAAATTTGTATTTAATTTCATGTATAGACATAATACTGTACAATTGAACTACAAACATTGTATAATTTTAGTTTTTACTATAGAGTAGACCTCGTTGGGAATTTTTTCATATCAATGATTTTTGAACAGGAAAGCAGTTGTAACCCACACACCTCCTGTGTGTGATGCTCTGTCCCCTCTAGTGGCACCAAGACCACTCAGTGATTAATGAGTCTGCTACAGCTTTAGCTTATGCAGTAGAGACTCATGTTCTTAGTTCCAGAGGTTCCCAGGTTCATTTCTGCCCGCTGACAACCAGCCTGTGTCAGTGTTACATAGGTCTTATATGTTCCATGGGAAAATTTAGATTTTCCCCAGATACTTCCATTTTGGGGAAAAAAATTGAAATTAAATATTTTGCTTAAACTCTATTCAATCCAAACAGAAACATTTCAGTTTGTGAAACTGAACCCACAAATTTAGTTTTGAGACAGTTCAACATTAAACCTCATCAGACTGCTGTAGTGCCTCATGGAAGTTGTATTTCAGGCATCTTACGTCCACATTCTCCTCTGTAAATCAGGGCCAGACTACATCTCCCATAATACACCACCCCCTCAATTCTGACCAACTGAGCAGTGAATCATAGCGAGTCACATGGCTATGGATGCATCATGGGAGATGTAGTCTGGTTAGGAAACCTGATGCATTGGGGAAAATGAGGTCAATCAGCATGTCCAATGAGGTATTGTGGCACCATAGGCAGATGCAGTTTAATATCAAACTGACTCAAAAGTAGACATTTTGATTAAGTTCAACACACTGAAAAAAATGTTTCAATTCAGGGATGTCAAAATGTTTCATTTTGATTGCAAGTGTGAAAACAAAACATTTCTGATATTTCCAAACTGAAAATTTTCAGAATCTTTCATAATGGGAAAAATTTAGATTTTTAACATTTTTATTCTGATTTGGGATAAAAACAAACATTGAAGTATCTGAATTTCCTGCATGATGGAAATTCCATTTTTTGCTCATCCCTAACACAGGGGCATGATAGTATATCTAATAATAAGATTGGGTTCTGTTTGTCCACTTAAAGTAAGGATTCAGCTTCTTGTTTTACATGAAAAATACACTACACTGCTACCTCGACAGAATGCCACCCGATATAACACGAATTTGGATGACGCTGTAAAGCAGTGTTCTGGGGTGCGCGGGTGGATGGGGAGGCGGGGCTGCACACTCCAGTGGATCAAAGCAAGTTCAATATAACACAGTTTCACCTATAATGTGGTAAGATTTTTTGGCTCCCAAGGACAGCGTTATATCGAGGTACAGGTGTATATCTTCTCCAAAGACACAACGCATAAACTGTGGGTAAAAAATGAATTTTTGGGTGATTTTCAACTAATTCTTACATAATTTATAAGTTAAAAATAATTTAAATATAGGAACTTTAAGAAAATGTTCTTCAGTGTGATTCTTTTCTGTAATCTTTTTGCTAATAATAAATAGCTGATCTAGTGTTATTAACATTTTCAATATTCTGAAAACTCACTATCAGCTACCTCTGAACATACATTTGAAAAAATCAGTTGCCTCCTTTTATCGCTAAACAAACAAATGCTGCTGTGCAAAGAAATGTGGGTTACACAAGCAGAAGTCTTGGATGATTGTGAGTTCTTTTGTTTTTCTGGGGGTGGACACGGAGAGTAGGGGAGTTCTGTAACTAGGGAGAGGGAGCAGAGTGTGCAACAAGAAAAGAGCAACACTGGGGTTAAAGCAGGATATTGTGGAAAAAGGGACATTTTTCAGAGCACAGTGTTGATTTCAATACCTGGGAACTGCTGGAAAAAAATCTGCCATGGCTGCAGATTGTAAAAAAAGATCCTATTTGGGAATATTTTCAAGAAATTCTTATACCTGTGGGTAAAAAAGGAACACGTGCCAAATGTAAACAGTGCAACAAAAAGATGCAAGGCCCGTTTATCAGAATGAAATAACATTTTGAAAATTGCCTCTCAGAAGGCAATGACTTCGAAGATGATGATGTGGACATGTCTGAACAATCAGGAGCAACTGGTTAGTAAACTTACTTTTGCATCAGTCTTAAGGATAGCCTATCATATTTTACTCTGCTGGTGAAGGATAAATTAAATTATTGTCATAAATTTGTGTTTTGTGTGGATTACTTAGCAGGGCCACCCAGAGGATTCGGGGAGGCTGGGGCAAAGCAATTTTGGGGGCCCCTTCCATAAAAAAAAAGTTCCAATACTATAGAATACTAGATTCTCGTTGGAGGCTTTGGGGGGCCCGGGGCAAATTGCCCCACTTGCCCTCCCCCTCGGGGCAGCCCTGTTACTTATTATGAATTTCAAAATGTTGGTGCTTGAAATACAACTGGGATGTTAATTTGTCATGGGAGTACTTATCAATTACATTGTTACTGTTACAACTGCGTTTCTGAAATGATTTTTTTTATTGCTCAATATAATCAAACATCCTAGGTAAAGATTTCTCGTTTAAAAGTAAAGTTTTAATAGGCATTTATGAATTTTAACATTTAAAACATTTTTAATCAAGTTGTTTGGCATATTATTACTGATAAGGGTTTGAGGTTTAAGGGCTTAAGGATATATTTAGATCATCTTTGTGATTTATTAATTAGTTTTCTGATAAAACTGGGTTTACAATAAATTATCTCACATAACCAGTGCTACAAACAGCTGTAGCAGGAGGACTCTTTCCTTTTCAATCTCATTTTTTTAAAGCTGAATACTCAGTGAGTGAGAGTGACCTTTTTTTTTTTTTACCAATTTGTTTCAAGATCCAGCTTAGACATAAGGGGGGTTATGAACATCCATCTTCTGCAATGTCTACAATTTCACAGTCATCTGCTAGTACCACCACCTGTGCTGCAACTAAACATACATCAGACGGTAAATTAGCTGTAGGATGACTTTTTTCATCACCCAGTAAATATATGAATGAGTTCATAACCAGAACCAGTGAATTCTAGCAAGACTCCATAGATGAAAAGATTGCTAAATTCATTTATGCAACAAATTCTCCATTTTGTCTTGTTCAGAACAAACATTTACTTGATATAGTTCAATCCTTACAACTAGGCTACTCTCCACCCGACCGAGCAGACAGTGCTAGGACGTTGCTGGATACAGTATACAAGAAGGAAATCGAACAGTGTGCAAAAACCATTGATGGGAAATTCATTAATCTGAGTCTTAATGGCTGGAGCAATGTACACAGTGTACACAATGATCCAGCAATGTATGCTTGTGTGACAACAGAAGATGGGGTTGTCTATTTTACAGAAACAATTGTTACATCAGGAAATGCCCATACAGCAGAATACTTAAAAGATGTGGCGGTACTATTACAAACTGTGAACAAAAATTCAAATATTAAGTAGTTTTGTCACAGACAATGCTGCAAATATCGCAAAGATGAGAAGAAATCTAGAGGAAGATAATGAAGGGAACCTGAAACTTATATGGGTGCAGTATTCATGAGATGCATCCAGTGATGAGCTGCCAAAAAATTAACAACTGGTTCCCTCCTCCTCACTCCACGAGGGGATTGTGGCTCCCCCCCTACCCCCTGGGACTTCTGCCCCATCCAACCCCCCATATTCCTTGATGCCACCCCCCCGGGACCCCTGCCTCATCCACCCCTTTCCCTGTCCCCTGACTGCCCCCTGCCACCCCATCCAATCCCTCCTCTCATTCCTGATGGCCCCCCGGGACCCCTGCCCCTATTCAATCCCCCTGTTCCCAGCCCTTTGACCACCCTGACCCCTATCTACTCACCCCTGAACTCCCCTGCCCTCTTCCAAACACCCCCCCCTCTCCCTGCCCCCTTACCGCACTGGAGGCCGGGCCGGGGGTGCTGGGTCAGGCCAGAGCCGCTCAGCCGGGGCCACTCAGCTGGGGGTGCCTGGCTGGAATTGGGGCTGGGCTGGAGCCATGCTGCCCGGCCAGCCAGAGTCAGGGCAGGGACTGGGGCACACTGCCCAGCTGGGACTAAAGCCGGGGCCGGGGCGCGCTGCCCAGCCGGTGCACCTGGCTGGGGCTGGGGCCAGAGGTGGGCCAAGCCACTGGAGCCACGCCGAACCACTGGAGCTGGGCCGGGACTGACCCATGCTGCCTGGCAGGATCTGGGGCCGGGGCGGCCGGCCGGAGTCGGGCCACACCACCCGACCGGGACTGAAGTCGGAGCCGGGGTCAGGGTGCACCGCTGGAGCCAGGCTGGGACTGAGCTGCGCTGCCCAGCAGGAGCGGGGGCTGGGGCACCCGGCTGGGGCCAGGCCGTGCCGCGCTGCCAGGGCTGGAGCCAGGCCACACCACCCGGCCGGGACCGAAGCCGGAGCCGGGACCGGAGTGCGCTGCCCGGCCGAGGCCAGGGAACTGGGCCGTGCTGCCCCTCCTCGTTCCCAACCCCACTCACCTGCGCAAAACCGCCCTTCTCAGCCATCCCATGCTTCCCACGTACAGGGGAGGAGGCAGAGGTGAGCTGGGGCTGGGGGCGGGGTGGGGAGCTGCTGGAGCTTTACGGGCTGTTAAATTTAAAAGCCCTTTTAGAACCAGTTGTCCCACGTGGGACAATCGGTTCTGAAAGGGCTTCTAAATTTAACAACTGGTTCCCGCGAACTGGTGGGAACCGGCTCCAGCTCACCACTGAATGCATCTTTTAGTCAAAGACTTAATAAGTACAACTTCAGGAATAAAGGGAAATGTTGTTGAAATTGCAAAATAATTTCATAACAATTTTGCTAAAGCTTCACTGACGAGAGCAGGAGAATCCCAGCTAATTCTCCCCCAAGATGTGCAGTGGAATTCTGTGGTTGACTGTTTTGAACTGTTTATTAAGAACTGGCCTATTCTGATGACAATTTGTGAAGAAAATCGTGACAAAATAGATGAAACTATCATAGCCAAAGTAGTCAACATCAGACTAAAGAGAAATGGAGAAGATCTTCTGAATATACTGAAATCTATTTCCATAGCACTGTACAAACTGCAGAAAGTTTGCTACTATATTTCTGATGCAGCTGAAATGCAAAAGTGTTCTTAAAATGTGCTGAGTCATCATCCAATTCTCCCCCAAGAAGTTCAGTCATAAATTTAATTAATGCATTATATTTTTAATGAGTGTCTTCAGCATGGAAACATGTCCTCTGGAATGGTGGCCAAAGCATGAAGGGGCATATGAATGCATATCTGGCACATAAATACCTTGCAATGCCAGCTACAAAAATACCACGCAAACATCTGTTCTTACTTTCTGGTGACATTGTAAATAAGAAGAGGGCAGCATTATCTCCTGTAAATGTAAACAAACTTGTTTGTCTTAGCGATTGGTGAACAAGAAGTAGGACTGAGTGGACTTGTAGGCTCTGAAGTTTTATGTTGTTTTGTTTTTGAGTGCAGTTATGTAACAAAAATAATCTAAATTTGTAAGTTTCACTTTCATGGCAAAGAGATTGCACTACCGTACTTGTATAAGGTGAACTGAAAAATATTATTTCTTTTGTTTATCATTTTCACTGCAAATATACACTTTGATTTCATTTAGAACACAGAATACAATATATATGAAAATGTAGAAAAACATGCAAAATATTTAATAAATTTGAATTGGTATTTGGCTGTTTAACAGTGCAATTAAAACTATGATTAACTGTGATTATTTTTTTAATTGCAATTAATTTTTTTCAGGTAATCACGTAAGTTAACTGCGATTAATCGATGCCCTAATGTTAATGATTATATCAGCCAATAAGACTGCACCTTTCTTTAGAAAATAACTGAAGTACAAATGAAAAAGTTGATTAAAATCAATTATTTAAATCAAGGCTTTCCATTTGGTGATATAAATCATAATTTAAGTAGCTGATTTAAATTATATGGATTTAAATCAATCCATCCTGGAGAGAGAGAAGGTATGCGAGGGTAATATCTTTTATTGGACCAGCTTCTTTTGGTGGAAGGGACAAGCTTTTGATCTTCCTGAGAAAGAGATTTCTGAAGATCAAAAGCTTGTCCCTTCCACCAACAGAAGCTGGTCCAATAAAAGATATTACCTCACCTATCTTGTCTCTTTTGTACTCATAGACTCATAGACTTTCAGGGCAGAAGGGACCATCATGAACATCTAATCTGACCTCCTGCACATTGTAGGCCACAGAACCTCATCCACTCCCTCCTCTAATAGACACTTAGCCTTTGTCTGAGTTACTCAATTCCTCAAATCATGATTTAAAGACTTCAAGTTACAGAGAATCCATCATTTCCACTAGTTGAAACCTGCATGTGACCTGTGCCCCATGCTGCAGAGGAAGGCAAACCCCCCCCCACCATCTCTGCCAATCTGACCTTAGGGGAAATTCCTTCCTGACCCCAAATACGGTGATCAGTTGGACACTGAGCATTTCAGCCATAGCTAACAACAAGATGCCAGGAAACAATTCTTTATAACTCAGAGCCCTCTCCATCTGGTTCTCATAACCAGCTACTAGGGATATTTGCTACTAGTGGTCCCAGACTCGTTATACGCCATTGTAGGCAGTCTCATCATCCCATCCCATCCCATCCATTAACTTATCAAGCTCAGTCTTGAAGCCAGTTAGATTTTTTAGCCTCACTCCTCCCCTTGGAAGGCTGTTCCAGAACTTCACTCCTCTGATGGTTAGAAACCTTTGTCTAATTTCAAGCCTAAACTTGTTTGTGTCCAGTTCATATCCATTTCTTGTGTCAGCATTGGTGCTTAGCTTACATAACTCCTCTCCCTCCCTGGTATTTATCCCTCTGATGTATTTATAGAGAGCAATCATATCTCCTCTCAGTCTTCATTTGGTTAAGCTAAACAAACCAAGCTCTTTGAGGCTACTCTCATAAGTTAGGTTTTCCATTTCTTGGAACATCCCAGTATCCCTTCTTTGCACCTGTTCCAATTTGAATTCATCTTTCTTAAACATGGGAGACCAGAACTGCTCCAACTATTCCAGATGAGGTCTCACCAGTGCCTTGTATAATGGTACTAACACTTCCCTATTTCTATTGGAAATACCTTGACTGATGCATACTAGAATCGCATTAGCCTTTTTCACAGACGCATCACATTGGTGTCTCATAGTCATCCTGTAATCAGCCAGTACATGCAGAACTTTCTCCTTTTCTGTCGCTTCCAACTGATACATCCCCAGCTTATGGCAAAAATTCTTGTTGTTAGTCCCTAAGTGCATGACCTTGCACTCTGCGCTATTAAATTTCATCCCTTTTCTGTTACTCCCGTTTTCAAGGTCATCCCAGATCTTCTTGTATGATATTCTGGTTGTCCTTCATATTGGCAGTACCTCCCAACTTTGTGTCATCTGTACACTCCTGCTTTTTTTGTGCCTAGATCATTAAGAAAAATTTTAAAAAGATGGTCCTAAGACTGATCCCTGAAGGACTCCACTAGTAACTTCTCTCCAGCCTGACAGTTCACCTTTTCAATATTACTCATTATAGTCTCCACTTCAACCACCATTCAATTCTCATATTAATCCTCATCTTCTCCAATTTAATAATTTCCCATTTGGAATTGTATCAATTGTCTTACTGAAATCTGGGTAGATTAAATCTACCGCATTTCCTTTGTCTAAAAAAAACCATCTATCTTCTACAAAAAGAGATCAGGTTGGTCTGTCAGGATTTACCTTTTGTAAAACCATGTTGTATTTTATCCCAATTACTGTTTACTTCTATGTCCTTAGCTACTTTCTCTTTTAAAATTTGTTCTGAGACCTTGCATACAATTGAGGTTAAACTGACATTAAAATAAAAGTTATCTGGATCACTTTTTCTCCCTTTCTAAAAAATAGGTACTATATTAGCAATCCTTCAGTCACAGGGCTTGCAATTTCATGTGCCAGTTATTTTAATATTCTTGGATGGAGATTATCAGGCCCCCCGATTTACTCCCATTAGGTGTTTGAGTTGGACTTTCACTTCAGATGTGGTAATTTTTATATTCTGATCCTCATTTCCATTAGCCACCCTACCACTACCTCTAAGCTCCTCATTGCTCTTATCAAAAATGGAAGCAAAGTATTTGTTTAGGTGTGGGGCCATGCCTTGATTATCTTTAATCTCCACCTCATCCTCAGTGCTTAGCGGTCCCACTACTTCTTTCCTCGTTTTCTTTTAATGTATATGGTTATAGAACCTTTTACTATTAGTTTTAATTTCCCTTGTGAGGTCCAACTCTGCTTAGGGTGACCAGACATCCTGATAAAATCAGGACTGTCCTGATATTTAGGCATTTGTCCCATGTCCCGACCGATGTTTGGTTGGGATGCAATTTGTCCCGATATTTTGCACTCCTGCTTTTTTTGCTCCGCCGGTGGGACTCCCCCCCACATGTGTCCTGATATTTTCTTCATCCCATCTGGTCATCCTAACTCCGCTTGGCTTTTGACAGTTCTCACTTTTCCCCTCCATTTTCTGACCTCCAAGATGTGGCTTTCCATGCTAATCCATTCCATCCTCCATTCCTTGTAGACTCTCTGCTTTCTCTTAATAATCTGATTGAGATATTTGCTCATTCAGCTTGGTCTGCAACCCTTATCTATGAATTTCCCCCCTTGTTTGAGATGCAGGCTTTAGATAGCTTGTGCCACTTTGACTCAAAGTAATTCCAAGCATTGTCCACAGTCAGATCCTTGAGTTCTTCAGTCCAGTCCACTTCCCTAACCAATTCCCTTAATTTTTTTAAGTTTTCCCTTTTGAAATCAAGGACCCTAGTTGCAGATCTATTTTTGTTTATTCTTCCATTTAGTTTTAAATGAATTAGCTCATGATCACTTAAACCAAGGTTGTCTCCTGCAACCCATTCTTCTATGGGGTCCTCACTACTCACAATATTAAATGTAAAATGGCATCACCTCTTGTAGGTTCAGCAACTATTTGGTGAAGAAATCTGTCAGCTATCACATCAAGGAAGAATCTGAGCACTACTGTTAGTAGTAGAATTTGTCCTCCAATCTATATCTGGGAAGTTAAAATCTCCCATAATCACACAATTCCCAGTAGTTTTCATTTCATTAAAACAGTCAATAGGTCTCTATCCATACCCAAAACCGATTCTGGAGTATGTAGCATACCCCAAGCCCTATCCCTGGGGAGCCTCTGGTAACTTTCTTCCCCAAAGTGAATTTGATCCAAACAGACTCTGTTTTATCCATTCCATCACTTCTAATTTCTTTACAGTCTACCTCATCGTTAACCTACAATGCTCCTCCACCACCTTTACCTTTATTTCTGTCTTTCCTGAACAGTGCATACCCTTTAGTACTTGTACTCCAGTCATGAATACCATTCCACCATGTTTCTGTTATCCCTATAATATCTGGTTTCACTTCCTGCACCAGTAGTTCTAGATCCTCCATTTTGTTACCCAGACTCCTTACTTTGGTGTACAAACATCTTAGTTGTTTTTGCTTGACTTTTCCCAGTTTCCTAACCAGATTAGTTAGTCATTCTACTGCCAGTATTGCCTGACTATTAGCTTAATTGATTTTGGCACTATCTTTCCTCTTAATGTCCATTCTCCTGCCCACTGCTGTTCCTTTCTTCATTGCGGAATCCTCTCTTTGACTTTCCTCCCTCTCAATCTTAGAATCAGGTGTGGAGTTTACATGAGCATCTCCCAACCATCTCCCCTGAGTTCCTAGTTTAATGCCTCTTAATCAGTTGTGCAATCTCCAACCCAGAAGTCTATTTCCCTCCCTATTCAGGGGAAGTCAATCCCATGAGAACAGTCCTCTGTCCATTAATGTCTCCCAGTTGTCGAATATCCCTAAGCCCTCCTTATAGTACCACTGCCTGAGCCATCTGTTGATCACTATAATCTTGTTTGACCTTTGCTCCCCTACTCTAAGGACAGGTAGAATCCCACTGAAGATCACCTGAGACTCCATTTCTTTAAGTGTCTTTTCCAGCCTGAAATAGTCTCCCTTGATGCGTTCCAGCAAGAATCTAGCTGTGTCATTTATTCCCACATGAAGGACAATTAGTGGATTCTTTCCTGCCTTTGTTTCCTTAAAACAGAATGGCTCATGCCTGACTGCCTGTTTCGGTAGTGGTGTGAGGCACTGTTCAGTTGTAAGTATACACAAGTTTAAACAGCAGTGAGTGGAGATAGTGAGATTTGATTTCCCTATCCAAATGCCTTTTAGCCTTTCAGCTTCCTTCCAGCTCAGTACACCTTCAGGCTAAAAGGCATTTGGATAGGGATCTCTTCTTCTCCTGCTACATGCAACAGGAAAGTTGAATCAGCTGAAATGAATATACTTAAGAGTTCTGTTTATCATGCGAAAGTGAAGCTGTCCAAAGTCAAGATGGTTATCTCTGGACACTTATTTCCATTGGGACTGAAGCTATAGGCTACTCCCAGGAATGAGGACTGTCCGCTATACTTTATGGTTAGGAAGCTGTGAGTAGATAATTTATGCCACAAACTTCAGCTCAGTCAGGGATCAGCATCTGGGGTTCCCTAGGAGAAAAGTTATGCATTCCAATGCTGAGGTGCACCTCTTCCTCTCTGAATAGCTATGACCAGCCGGATGGAGAAGGTGTGGCATTTGAAAGGCTCCATGATTCTAAGAATTCAGGCACTAGTGTGCTGGAGTTAGGGAGGGTACAGATGGAACGGCTGGGCATTCGCCTAAATACAAATTATTCCCTTTCGCTGCTTCCATCCAGAATCTGCCCTTCCCCAAACCTCAAACATTCCCACACCTTTTATATCTCCACATATATTCCCACAAGGGAAGTTGAGTGGGAATCCCTGGCCTGTTCCCCTTTTCATGCCCCTACAAAACCGTCCTACACATTCTCTATTAAAAGCCCTAGAAACTCCATAAACAAAGACATAATTGAAAAGGGATTAAGTTTGGTTAAGTGTGACTTCTCATCCACAATGTGAACCCTAAAAAGCAAGTAAATGCCCAAGTTATAGGACACCCATTAACCACCCCCTAGAGCAAATTTCCACTGACATATTCCATACCATCTCAAGGAACTTTCTTTTGCCTCTAAGTGATAAAGAAACACTGAACATACACACAAAACATTAATCTTCCTCACAGTATAACACAACACCTTAACTGTGACCTTCTGCTTCCCCAACAAACACACAACATATCACATACTAAACTTATGCATGTCAACCCTGATCATTTGATAACATTGATAAGATTATCAATGAAAACTGTGCTATGTGAGCATTAGGCTACAGTTGAGATAAGTTGGCATAAGTTGGTATTTCTATTTTCCTTTCTTTTTAGGGTTTATATGGGTGGAAGGATGCCATACTTAACTAATATTATATTCTTTTAAATTAGGTTGTTTGTGGGATTATATTAAATTTGCACATATATAGGCACAAATTTTCGAAAGTGTGAACTACTCCATTTTTGTATGCCCAATTTAAGAAACCTAGGTATTAAGATGTGCATCATAAAGGACATGCTCAAAATAAATGAACACCTTTGAAATCTTAAGCCATAGTACTTTAATCTGAGGATTTAAAATGGTGTAATAATGAAAATGATTAATTATGATAAACCTCACAATGCCCTTGAGAAGTAGGATTTATAGTCAGGTTACCGATGTACATCAAGGTTAAGTGACTTGCACTATTATCAAGGTCTCTGAATGAAAAGAACCTTAAGCATCAGAGGAAATAGAATCACTTTCGATTTGTGCAGTGCCATAATACAAACAACACATAATATTTAGTATCTGTATTTAGGTGGCTGGCTAATTCACAGTAAGTGCCCTGAACACAATATAACCAAAGGTTAATCTCCTTCACGAAATCCTGAATTCTGCTTCATGATTCTATTCTGAGACAAATACTTTTTATCAGGAGCCAAATACTTCTGTGAGCACTGTGCATAGCAGCAGCTGCTAGTATTTTGATATATAAATGCAAAATGGCTCGAGTCCAACATTATGTTAAAATATCAGCCAAAACGGCTATACTTTGTATGATGATGACCTTGTAGACTGTGACAGAGTGTAAATGTCATTATTCTGCCTGTCTTAAGCAAAGTACTCTCAATAACCAAGCTGAGAAGATGAACTGACATAGGTTTCCTAAAAGATCTGATCCTTTTTCATCACTCTGATACTACTGACTAATTAAGTGGAGGTTCCATCATCCAATCAGCTATATTAATTGAAAGAAGGCAAACAATTAAATCCTGTTCTATCTGACTTGTTTTAGAACCTTATAGGAGAGAACTAAAGTAAAAAAGATCGATCTAAACCTGTGTTTCTTAACCTTTTTGATACCAAGACCTGGCTTGCTGCCTTCCTAAACTGTCAGGGAGATCTCAGGGTCTGGTGCCAGTCTGCAGAATGGTCATTGAGAAACATTGGTCCAAAAGATAAAGCTTCTTTGCAGAATTTTTCCGTTTAAAAAAAAGCAGAATAACTCATACAGTGGAAACAACTGCAGATAAAATGCAATTACCCAATCTGTTGACTTTGGAGTTAACATTCATCCTGTTGCAAATGGCAATACTTCATTTGACTAGGATCCAGATTTTACATTTCTTCTGAAAGTTGGCACCTCCAATAACACAGTTCTTTTAGCAACTTGCTAATGCACTGGTTCAATACCAACACACATTAAAGAGTGCCTCTTACAAACTATCAGCACCTTATCAGCTCCTTATCTGCAGCGCCTCATGCTGGCAGCTCCTCCGGTGTGGCTGTACTGCCCTCAGCCCCGCCCACTGGGGCTCAACAGCAGCTGTCCCATGTCACACTCTTGTGTTCAAGTGGCACAAATGCCCGTAGACAGGAGATGCTACGTGGAAGGGACGGAGGTAGGGCTGGGGGCGGGTCTGCTGGAAGAGCTGCCGGCATGGGGCACTGGATCCTGGGAGTAGTGGCTCCATGTTCTGCTCCTTTCACCGCTGTGGTTCCCAGGAGAACCCTGCGGTTCTGCAGCTACCGATTTATATCCACGGATACCCACACCCGCAGATATAAATTTGTATCCACGCAAGGCTCTACTTATCTCAGAGCACTTGGATTTTCCTTGGGAGATCTGTTAGGCCATGTCTACATCTAAAATTTTGCAGCGCTGGTAGTTACAGCTGTATTAGTACAGCTGTATAGGGCCAGCGCTGCAGAGTGGCCACACTTACAGCAACCAGCGCTGCAAGTGGTGTTAGATGTGGCCACACTGCAGCGCTGTTGGGCGGCTTCAAGGGGGGGTTCGGGGAATGGGAGAGCAAACCGGGAAAGGAGACCAGCTTCGCCGCGGTTTGCTCTCGCGTTCCCCGAACCCCTCTGCAAACCGCAGGGAAGGAGACCTGCTTGCTCGGGGTTCGGGGAACGAGAGAGCAAACCGGGAAAGGAGACCAGCTTCGCCGCGGTTTGCTCTCGCGTTCCCGAACCCCCTGCAAACCGCAGGGAAGGAGACCTGCTTGCTCGGGGTTCCGGGAACAAGAGAGCAAACCGGGAAAGGAGACCCGCTTCGCCGCGGTTTGCTCTCGCGTTCCCGAACCCCCTGCAAACCGCAGGGAAGGAGACCTGCTTGCTCGGGGTTCTGGGAACGAGAGAGCAAACCGGGAAAGGAGACCCGCTTCGCCGCGGTTTGCTCTCGCGTTCCCGAACCCCCTGCAAACCGCAGGGAAGGAGACCTGCTTGCTCGGGGCTCCGGGAACTAGAGAGCAAACCGGGAAAGGAGACCCGCTTCGCCGCGGTTTGCTCTCACGTTCCCGAACCCCCCTGCAAACCGCAGGGAAGGAGACCTGCTTGCTCGGGGTTCCGGGAACGCGAGAGCAAGCTGGGGAAGGAGACCAGCTTGATTACCAGAGGCTTCCTCCTTCCACGGAGGTCAAGAAAAGCGCTGGTAAGTGTTTACATTGGATTACCAGCGCTGGATCACCAGCGCTGGATCCTCTACACCCGAGACAAAACGGGAGTACGGCCAGCGCTGCAAACAGGGAGTTGCAGCGCTGGTGATGCCCTGCAGATGTGTACACCTTCAAAGTTGCAGCGCTGTAACTCCCTCACCAGCGCTGCAACTTTCTGATGTAGACAAGCCCTTAGATGTATACTGACCAGGCCCACCTTCTTTAGATTGTGGGATCTCACTGCTTCAAGTAGCACATTAAGCTGGGCTATTTTTAACTTGATTTCTGTAGAAAGTACACTAAATTCTTAATTCAGATATTAAATGGAAAATGAAAACTAAATCTGTTCCAGCCAGCAGAGAAGCACTGCTAGAGCATGGCAGCCAGGAATGGATTTCAAAGGTAAAACTGCTGCCTGCTGCCAGCCTCCAGGCTCCTGCTGATACTGCTTCCAAATGATTAGCTTAAAATGTTGAATCAGGAAGTTAAAGGTGTCTGGCAGTCAGGGACACCACTTGGAAGCAATAAAAGGAATGGGAGAAAATCTAGGGGCTGGGAAAAATGTACAGACTAACTGACAGGTACGCCTATATTATGCTGTTTAAAGTATAATTCAAAATAGAGGAATTGGTCTTCACATGTAAAAATAGTCTGAATTGAAAGAAAGTACACTGGGAAAATAACAGCTACGTAAACATCTGTTTTTGGTTTGAAGCAATGAAATTCATATAACTATTAATTTCAAGTACTTATTGTAGTAAGCAATTTGTATTTTGTGATTGTCAATATTTTTTAAAATAACGCAGAAGATTCCAACTGTAGTCAATGAGATTTTTCTATGAAAAAAGTCTCAATGACAACAATTTACAATGCAACGGAGGTTTTAAAGAACAAACTGGATTACAAATCTTATGTTCACACTGTCATTTGCTCACGTCACCCTCCCCACATCCCTTCCACTATGACAATGATCTGACTGCTTCTGCTATGTGTAAGGAACAGCACTGAAGAATGTACAAAGGCAGTTTGAATCCCCTTCTGAACTAGTCCACAAGTGCCCTACTCTCGCCTCCTTGAAAATCCGTCTCAAGACTATCTTCTCCTGTGATGCCTACACAGAATTAGCTAAACAATGAGTTAGTAGAGGGCCTGCTGGAGATAGTTGATTATTAGCATTATTATTACTATTATTACTATTACATTTGTCACTTGTCATCTCAGACTGGAAGTTCTCTGGGAAGGGAGTACTTTTACATAAAAGACACTAAATCCAATTTCTATTTGAAATGTGCTCAATGTTTGACACAGCTAAGGAAAAGTATGTAAGAAATATAGGATTTGTGAAAGACAAATACTTATATTTAACTTGCAGCACAGTACTTGCCAGTACTCAGAGCTTGTTTCCAATGGGCTTTTCAAAAACTTTTGAGAAAAGGTATTCTAGACAATCAGTGCTTTAACCTTGAGATGATATTCTTTGTAACTGAATTATCCTTGGAATAATCTTTTCATTTTCATCTTTGATTGTAAGAACTGCCTACAGATATGACACAATGGTAAATTGTTGTTTTCAAGCTTGTTTTATTGCAAATTTTTAGATCGTTAAACACAAAATGAATTTGTGTAAAATGCCCTTATCTGCTTTGAAGATGTTCTACATGCTGTGAACCAGAACAGCAACAAATAATAAAAAAATCCAATCAAATAAAGAATGCTTATAACTGAAGTGATACGTTAACTAATGGACACAATAAAAATGCTTTTTCTAGAGGTGTGGGAAAGGCAGGATAAATACTATAAATGAATCTTGTTTGTAGGTCCCCTATATGTCTGGCCATAAAATGCATTTCTTGAACATACAAATATTTTACTGACCTTCAGGAGTTTTGCATATGCATGCTTTGAAATGTAGAGCTTCATCCTAACTAGATGCTTATAACTCCCAGCTCACATTCATGCCAATGGGAGGTGGCAGAGGGTGACCAACTCTTTGCAACTCAGCATCTTCCAAAATCAAGCAGAATTGGAAAAATCTGCTAATGTTACTTCTAATTCAATAATTCATCATACTGGGTAAAGATGGAAAAGTTTATCTCCTTTCCAATGCAAGACTATTCCCTACTGTATCCTTAGTATGCTAATTGCTCTTTAGTACAGTTGAGCTTTATTTCAATCCAGTCACAAAATATCAGTATAAGAGAGTGAAGGGTATTGTGTACTTCAATGGAGTCCAGTTAACACATAAAAACATGGTATGTTTTCTTTACAAAAATTCTACAACTTAACAAAACAAAATTCAACATTTCAAAATTAAGAAAGTTAACAGTTAAGTTATGCAGCCAGTTCCTTATTGCCATATACAAAGAAGAGAAATAAAATCTGGATTATTGGGCTTCCCCCAGCTGCGCTCTAGTGCACAGGACCAAAATTTAACTGATTAAAATCTAATTTCAAAGTTATTATAGCAGATTTGGAATTTAGCTCATCAAAGTCCTGAATTCTGCTTCAGGATTCTACTCTGAGCCAAATACTTTTTATCAGGAGCCAAATACTTCTGTAAGCACTGTGCAGAACAGCAATTGCCAAAGGGTAGTTGTGGGCAATTGCTCCTCTCTCCTCTGAGATAGCACAGGGGGCTACACAGTCATTTCTCCTGTTGTACATGTATGTGAGGGTTATGGGCAGATGAATGAGGAGACACGGGTGAGATGCTTTCAGTTTGCTGATGATACCCACCTCTACAACTTCATCATGTTTGACTGAGTGGAAAAATGGAATGAACTATCCAATGTCTAGATGAGCTTGGTGCTTGGATGACAAGTAGCTGGCCAAGGCAGAGAAAGTTCTGGTGGAATTTATATTAGCACAATATTGAAGGAGCATGAGTGCCTTTTGTAATACATGTGCATAACCCATGAGTGTTATTAGATCCAGGGCCACTTCTGGTTGCCTGGGTCACTTCTGCACTCTATTGCTAAGAGCATTTTTTCCCATCTGAGTTCAGTGAGAAGACTGTGATGTTTTCTCTCCAGTGCAGGTCATGCCACATTTAGACTGGTATAATGCACTTTACAGGGAGTATATCTTGGGATCACGTGGAGACTGAGTTGGTGCAAATGCCATGTTCTACTGAGATCTGCACTGGCTTCCAATAAGCTTCTGAGTGGAACACAACGTGTTAGTTTTAAACTTATAAAAACCTAAATGGTTTGGAGTCTTATTACCAGAAGGACTGCCTTTCTCGCTATGCCATACAGCCACACAACTGAGACCACTGAGAAGGCTCCAGCCTAAGTGCTTCCAAATTGAATGACAGGGAGATGGTATTTGCCATGAAGGGTCCTCAGCTTTAGAACTAATTTTTCTCCTTTGACCACACAGCTGGCATTTGTTAACCTTCTGGGTATGCTGCAAAAAACAGTATTTTTCTCAGGTTTGTGGGGAGGAAGTAAGCTGAAAGCTGGAAGGGTTGGGGAATATTTATTTTTATATTGGCTACTTTGTATATTGTATTATAAATCATAATTTATATGATAGGTGCCCAGAGCATAGGACGGGCACCTATAAATATTTTTACAAATCTAATTAAATACATAAAGACAATGGGCCAAATCCATCTAGTCTATGGCATCCCATCTCGCCAGAGATGAAATTGATATCAGTATCCTGAAATCCAAAATCCAAAACCCACAGGTAGCCACTGAGACCACACAAACATGAAAATGGATTTCTCATTTAAAATATCTGTCATATATCAATAGCAGCAACATTTTCCCTGGTTTGTTTCAGTGGCTTTAGCTCACAGACTAGTGATAGCACAACAGATTAGCTGTCATAAGATGGCTGAAGTCAGTTTGTTTTGAACTTCAGTAGCTGAGACTAGAAGCAAATAGTAATTACAAAATGATAGAAGGCCCTCTTAGCACACATGCACACAAACTTGTCTGTAATTGAAATCCTACAGACCTGGCAAGTTGGGAAAGCTCACATTAAATTCATTGTTCATTGCTCAACACTCAGGGGGACAGAAATGCCTGGAGCTCTAACAATTAAGTGTTCAAAAGGCTTTTTTGTAACTGGAATGTAACGATTCAATTGCTGTTGTAATCATTATTGTTAGTAGATGGGAATCCCTACAAAGCGGACTGTCATGCAAGTGGATCATTTTCAATACTCTGCATTCCTATCAGAATGAGAGTGGGCTAATTCTCTTTGTCAATCTTCTGTTTTTGCCTTCTTCAGTCAGATGCTTTCCCCCTCTACATCTATTATGTTCAGAACCAGAAAAGGGACTATACTGATCTTATGTTACTGCTCATCATTTTTCACAGACAACACAATCAGTGTGATTATGAAAAATATGCTATTCCCATAGAGGACAATATCGTCTAGTAATGTCTCTAATGCACTTGAAAATGTGTTTACCATGTGCTAATGATATCATTGAACAGATGCACTGCTTGTCATTCCAAAGGGAGCAGTAGACTTTCTAAAATACGGCATCAGTGAAGTAGTTTCTGCGTAGAAAAGGGGTGTCATCTGATTCTGGTTTGTCACCTCTATCATATATTGGGCCACTCTCTCTCTCAAAAAAAAAGAATAATTCCCATTCCTTCTGGGGCTTCCTAAAGAAGTTATTATTAACTTACATATAGTGTTCATTGTTAGCATAAGGCAAAGATTTGCCAGGATCATTTGAGTCACTATGTTTAATTTTACCATTGTAAGGGTAACACTTCTGTAGCATTTTTCATCTGTAGGTCTCAAGCCAATTTAAAAAGGCGAGTGAGCATTATTAACCTCATTTTAGAGACTGGAAAATTGGCTCACAGGAACATGTAGGCCAGGAGCAAGGAAGGAGGCTGCTGGCCTAGGGAGGCTGCAGCCTCTTTCAAGAGATGACGCCTATGATAGGATTACATTGGAGAGGGGAAATTTTGAAAATAAGTTATACAAGTGACCTAGATCCATTTTATTAGCAGGTGAAAAATCACTCATTAGCATCTGAGAGCAGGAAGAGCAAAGTGTATCTTCTCTGATGCATATCCAACAACAATTTGGAGCAGTACACACACAGCCATTGCTAGAGGGGATGTCAGATGGGTGTTGAGTTTGCTCCTGAATAGCACTGCCTCTTGCTGAGGTGTATCCTCTTACACCCCTTTTTCCACATTATATCACCCCCTCTACTGCCTCTTTACACACCTAGCATCCCAATCTTGGGTACTGGGGCACTATCTGTGGCTTAGGGCCCCTTCCGATCACTACCCTGCTCTGCTCCTGCTCTAATTGCCTGTCACCAAGGGTCTGTATGATAAATACATTTGTGGTTTTGGTTTCTCCCACCATTTTCCATGAATGGCCCACTCCTACAAGAGGAATCGTACCTAAGCTGTGAGGGACCGTGTCTCTCCTCTGGCCTTCCCTGCTACACTCTCAGAGAACAGGACATGCCAAAGGGAAACGAATATTTTCCCCATCAACCCTTCTTACCTCTAGCTATGGTGTCCGGGAGTGACAAGCACTTTTCATTGGTGGTGCTCAAGCAGGTTAGACCCAAAACATTGTCATTAAAAAAAAAGAAAAAAAGGAAAAATAGCGCTATCTGTTTGTTACACTAGTTACTATGTTACCTGTCAATGTTGTGTATTGTTACTAATCTAATGATTCCCTCCCTTTGTGTTTCCCTCTAAGGGCTTGTCTACATCACAAAGTTGCAGCGCTGGTGAGGGGGTTACAGCGCTGCAACTTAGGAGGTGTACACATCTGCAGGGCATCACCAGCGCTGCAACTCCCTGTTTGCAGCGCTGGCCGTACTCCCGTTTTGTCTCGGGTGTAGAGGATCCAGCGCTGGTGATCCAGCGCTGGTAATCAAGTATAGACACTTACCAGCGCTTTTCTTGACCTCCGTGGAATAAGCAGGTATCCCAGCATACCTGAGGAAGCCTCTCTGGTAATCAAGCAGGTATCCTTCCCCGCGGTTTGCTCCGGTGTTCTCCGAATCCCCCCCCAAGCGGGTCTCCTTCCCAGCGGTTTGCAGGGTGGTTCGGGGAACGCGAGAGCAAACCGCGGGGAAGCAGGTCTCCTTCCCCGGTTTGCTCTCGCGTTCCCCAAACCCCCGTGCAAGTAGGTCTCCTTCCCCGCACCCCCGAGCAAGCAGGTCTCCTTCCCCGCCATTTGCAGGGGGGTTCGGGGAACGCGAGAGCAAACCGCGGGGAAGGAGATCTGCTTGCTCGGGGGTTCGGGGAACGCGAGAGCAAACCGCGGGGAAGGAGATCTGCTTGCTCGGGGGTTCGGGGAACGCGAGAGCAAACCGCGGGGAAGGAGATCTGCTTGCTCAGGGGTTCGGGGAACACTGGAGCAAAACCGGGGAAGGAGACCTGCTTTCCCGCGGTTTGCTCTCGCGTTTCCCGAACCCCCCTTGAAGCCGCCCAACAGCGCTGCAGTGTGGCCACATCTAACACCACTTGCAGCGCTGGTTGCTGTAAGTGTGGCCACTCTGCAGCTGGCCCTATACAGCTGTACTAATACAGCTGTAATAACCAGCGCTACAAAATTGTAGATGTAGACATACCCTAAGTGCCACTCTGGGCCATGACAAGAGTCCTGTTTCATTGGCAGGACAGGCCACTGAGCCCTAAATAGAGCCTCAAGCCTTTGCCTCTTCTCCCTTTGCTTTAAATAGATCCCAGGGGCTGTATAATTCCTTGGAAGGAGGGCCCGGTGATGGAGGTTTGGGGGCATCAAAGCCAGTGGCTGTTGATAGAAGAAGGGGATGTAAAGTTACTTTGGAAAGTTTCTGAAGGGGCATGTTGTGTGTGTCCTCACTGATGTACCTGTTCCGTGTTCCCTACTCTAGTGCTGTGAATGAACGGATCTGCTCTTCTGGCTGAGGCAGGACTATGTAGACAGACACAGTAATGAAAGGGTTTTTTGCGGTGGTCAGCGTGGCCTGTGTGTGGGTGTATTTTTTAAGTTCGTATAGGCAGTAATGGGTTTTGGTTTTTTTTTTTAAATATTATTTTCCATACTGAACCCTGTGAGACCATTCTCTTTCTTTTCCTTTCTTTATAAAGGGAATTAAAGTTATGGTTAGTATTCTCCCTGCATAACTGCTTGGGGGAGTGGGGTTCGCAGTGAGTCAATGGCAGATTCAGAATATAACTCAAGTCTCCTGACTCCCCCTTAGCTGTACTACCATTAGAACATGCCACCTTCAATGTTGATAGTAAATCTTCAGTGACTTTTTGAAGGGACTTGTCACTGCTCTTAAGTTGTATTGTGTTGTAATAGTCATTACATTCATTTAGGTGATTCAGCAAAACTGCTAGCCTGGGATTGCAAATTTCTAATTGTCCACAGTGACTAATGTTTTTGAAGGGTGAATAAGATGTGACTTTTTATCATCATCATACATAGTAAAACTTGGGCAAGTAGATTTTCTGCCTGGACTAGTAATTTTGTTATAATTTTGCAGAGCTGTGCTGGAATTTTAAACAGTCATCTTTAGGACACTGTAACCTCAATGTCCTCATTCTTCGTGCAGCTGGTTGGTGCATCTGTTTGCAATATCACAGGAATTCTTAAATCTTAGGTATGTCCAGTTTTTGTAAGATAACACTCTGACTACTAAATTGACCCACTGCTATAATATAGGTGGGTCTTTGTATGCACCATTTAAAATGAGTTTACAACTTTTCAATGAATTTCTAAAGTTGTAAAACACTTAATTGTGGCTTTCTATCTCTGAACTCCAGAAAAATCTACTCATATGCAACCCTGGGCAGCCAAATATTTTTACAGGTGTCTAGCACAGTGTTGAAAGACCTTAATCCAGAATTATTATGCAGTAGATGGGCAATTTAGAACTGCATGCATTCTGGGTTGGAGCATGCTTATTTTTTATTTCATTCTCTTAAAAGTCACCTGATAAGAAACCAAGATTGTTATTTTAATAAGTTCTTAAATATAAAATCAATCCACCTCTGTGAAATAATGCATACTTTCAACTTGGTTTACCATAAAGAAACCCAGGATCCTAGTTCAGTAGTGTGGTGCTCCAACATGTCCCTATATAAGGAGACTTAAATACTTAACAAGTTATAATGTGATATGTAGGAATATGAATAAACAAATCACCAACTGGACTTGTACAATTAAATAGTAATGTTAATCTCAAAGAAAAGCAGCTATATACCCTAATCTGGCCCTGTAAATATGAGACAGTTCTAAACTGCATACAATACATGATTTACAATGTTCTATTGAACCACTGGATGGCATCAACCTATAATGTAACCAGTCGCTGCTGCTTTTACTGTTTTTAAATCCTACTGTCAATGCTATTGCTTGCAAAAACTTTATGCATATTTCCAGATTTTTGGTTCATTGTCTAAACTAAAATCTAGAAGGACATTGGCCACACAGTTGGAAAGCATTAGCTCTGCTACACAGCAATTTATAATATTTAGTATATTTTACAATTGCCTAATATAGTCAATGGATTTTTTAAATAAAAAGATATGTGTGTTTCAATGGTTAAAGTATGCATTTATTTTTAAAAAAAAACATATCTCATTTATGTCAATAAATATCTACTGGCATATTTAAATTAAAATGTAGTCAACCATCTTCTAAGTTTGCACTGAACAGACCATTTTCTTCTGAATTTAGGGTATTGTAGAATAGTACTGGATAGTCACCCTGGCTAGTTTGTGAAAGGACTTCCCTCTTATCAGACATCCCAATCCTGCACAGGGTTACAGCTGGTTATGCAGTTAATCTGTCAATGAGAATCAGTGCTGGAGAAATTATTCATGAGAGTATGACACTCTGCTGGAATACGGTCTTCATGTGCTCAGTTCTGCCTTCAAGTATAGCTGTACAAATCTCATTCAAGCAAACTGTGAATGCAAACCTGAAAGCAGAATTGAGTGCTGGTTATGCAGTTTAGTGTACAGGGCCATCTTTAGCCATGGGCAGAACCGGCAGCCGCCTAGGGCACCACTAGGGCACTGCTCTGCTGAGAGCCTGAACAGACAGGAAGCATGTAAGAGCAGGGCTGCTGCGTCCTAGAGAGAGATGAATGCAGCACAGTCTGAGGGAGGGGATTGGCTGCTGGGGTCTCTGGGAAGGGTTGGGGGAAGGAACTCACCTGTAGGGTGACCAGATGTCCTGATTTAATAGGGACAGTCCCGATTTGGGGTCTTTTCTTATATAGGCTCCTATTCCCCCCAACCCCCGTCCCGGTTTTTCACACTTGCTGTCTGGTCACCGTAGGTGGTGGTAATTGGTACCTATATAATACAAAGCCCCAAATATTGGGACTAGCCCTATAAAATCAGGACATCCGGATCTGGTCGCCCTAGCTGGGAAGCGCGTCTCTCCCCCGGGCTGGCAGTGATCCATCTCATCTGGGGGGAGCTGCATAGGGCAGGATGAGCTGCTGTGGCTTCATGGGTGCCCTGACCCTGAGATCAGATGCTGTGCTAACTTCACCATGGTCATTTGGGCTGGCGGTGGTGCCCATTGGCATGTGATTGGACCTGAGGGTTTGCTGCTGCTGTTGCCACTCTGCACCCCAAGAGGTGGATTTTGGGGTCCTGCACTTTTCCACCTAGAGGAGGAGATAGTTGGACCAGCAGGCTGGGGAGTGAGCAAAGCATGAAAGCAGTACTGTGTTTCCATTTAGATTGTCATTTAACAAATTTGGTGCCCAAAAATGCTTGCTAACAATCCGAATTCAATTTCAATATTTTTTTTTTAAAAATCAATATCTTAGCCAAAAACAGAAAATTAAGTTGACAATTATTTGTGACAAGTTTGGTATGGGGAAGGGAGTGGGCCAGTTTTCATCAGACAAACAAAAAATGTTGACTGACTTTCCTATGGCCCTGTTACTGCTAAATAGAGCCTACGGCAACCTACGGCACACATGCCAAAGGTGGCATGCGAGCTGATTTTTGATGGAACGCAGCGGCAAGCTGAGCGACTGAGCCCACCACTGCTCTGGGGTTCCGGCGGCTGCCCCATTGCCACCCAGGGTCCTGGCCGCTGGCCCACTCAGCACCCACTGCTGGTCTGGGGACCCCCAAGAAACCCTAGGCTGGCAGCAGGCTGAGAAGGCTGGCGGCTGATACTCTGGCTGAGCCACTCAACCCGCTGTCGGCCTGGGGTTCCAGTCACTCAGCTGATAGCGGGCTGAGCAGGACTAAATTCAAAGAAATAGGAAAACAAGAGCAACTAATGACAAAGTGCAAGAACCTAGAGCAATGGTCCCCAACCTTTTTCGTCTGGCGCCCGCCAGACAAAGGACCATGGCAGTGGCTGAGCATCCGCCAAAATGCCGCCGAAATTCGGCGGCATTTCAGCGGCGACACCTCTGGATGACACTGCTTATCGGCAGCAAGCGGCGTCAGCCAAAGGTATCGCCGCCGAAATGCCGCTGAATTTCGCTGGCATTTCAGCAGATGCTTGTCCGCCGGCCAGTACGCAGGTGCACTGAGAGGCCCCTGCAGGCGCCATGGCACCCATGGGCACTGCGTTGGGGACCCCTGACCTAGAAAGCCTCCTGAAGCACGGCTATCGTTTTGATTTAAATGGACTTGAACTGTTTGAAGAATTGAGTACACTGTCATCCGTGTTGTCATATGCAAAATCGATGATGGACATTGTACAGTTTACTCATACCAGCAAACTTGTTGACATATATCCTAATGTGTACACTGCCACTCGTATTCTGCTGACAATTCCTGTAACAGTAGCATTAGGAGAATGGAGTTTCTCAAAACTAAAGCTCATTAAAACGATCTCGCTCTACAAGGAGTCAGGAACACTTGACTGGTCTTGCTATTCTTGCAATCGAACAAGACATCACTTTGTCTTTTTCATACGGTGACATTATTCCTGATTTTGCAGCCAAAAAAGCCAGAAAGATTGCTTTTAATTTAAAAAAAATCTTTGTTTCAATATCTCTTCATATAAATTTCCAATAAAATGTTGACAAATAAAAAAATTATATTATTTGCATCATTCTGTCAAATCAGAATTTTTTCTATAGTGCTACTTCTTTAGTGCTAGTCCATCAGCATTACAATGTACTTAACTACGTTAAACTGGTTTTAATAACATGCATGTGGCAAGTTTTCCAATAGTGTAAGCTTATGTTTGTGTTGCTAAGAGCAAGACAGGCACAGGGGCACCAGTTTAATAATCCCGCCTAGGGCATCATAAATCCTAAGGACGGCCCTGTTGGTGTAACTAGTAGTCTTCTGGTCAGGAGAGAAAACGTACATGACTGGAGTAGCAGGACTGTTGTAAGTAAATACTGAAAGGCATTGGCCGTGTGGTGAGGAAATATCGTCAAATCTGCACAGTGGATCTGTGAAAATTAGTACTCTTTATGCTATGTACATCCAAATAATCTCGGAAGAGATTAGGTACTACAATGATAGGCTTTGTAGAAAATACTAAATTGACTGACAATATAACTGCACCTAGCAGGAGCAGATCCTTCAGTTCTTTATGCTTTTTCTCCCATCTGCACTGTTCTATGCCAGCTTCCTTGCAATACCCTTTGAGGATGAACTCTGCAGTTCTGGTGCCTGTCAATGCTTAGTCCCTTGTGCTGTTTCTGCCTCCCTTGAGGACACAAATCAGCTCCTTTATCTCTGGAGAATCCAGCAAAGAGCATCCACTAACAGTCACCATAATCCATTTTCAGTTGTCTTAATTAAAATGAGATTTATTAGAGAGACAGAGAATCAAATTAAAACTTAAGCATACTACAAACATAGCTAGACTAATGCCACAATAAATTTCTCTCTCTAGGTTAGACTCATTATTTAAGTCATCACCTATTAGATAAGAAAAAATTTAAAAGTATATATTTTAGAAAGTTAATATGCTTCTGTCCTGACAGCAATAAGCTGTCTTTTAACCTCCATTTCCTATATTGTATCTCAGATTTGCAATTTCAGGGCAAAACGTAGCACTCAGTAACATTGTGTTATGGGCCCAAACTTCTTTCTGGAGTGTCACAGATCCTCAAATATGGCCAAACCATTCCTAGTATAGTTCCATTCAGGTCAATGAAGTAAGTCAAGGATGAATTTGGACGTTTACAAGGCTCTGTGAAATTCTGGAGAAAAGTTTGGGCTTATAAAGCAATGAACAGGCAGAGTATGAGGTGTCTAGAGACCCTAATCTGCCTGTTAGCAGCAGTGCTGTGAAGGCTGATAAGGGGATTGGCAGAAGGAACTGGCCTTTCTGCCCCTTGAGAGCTCTGATCATTAGGAAGCTGGGAGGAAATGTGAGCATGGGTCATGGGTAAACCCCGTTAGGGGAGATTAGCCCCTGCCTGAGGCCCTGTTCCAATCCCACCTTCAGCCCCACCCCTGCCCCATCCCCCCTCACTCACTGGGTCCAGAGTAGCCCTGAGATGCCACTGGGGCCCTGAGCTGCCAGCTGGCACGAGCCACCCCTGGCTGCCGGCTGGCCTGAGCTGAGCCCCTACTGTCTTCAGGGGAGAGGCTGAGCGAGGGCAGGGCCAACACCTGGGTTTGTGGAGGCTTAGACTCTCCTAGCCTATTATACCCACTGCCCATGTCTGCCAGCCTGTATTACACTCCCAGATGGTTTTCACACTGGGGTTTTATTAAAGTTAATATCCAAAAAACCAAAACACAGGCAGCTTGCACAAGCCCCACACTAGCTCATTCTCACCACAGCCACCACCCTTCTGGGAGCACTTAATCCTTCCCCACTGTGTTCCCTTTGACCTCTTCAGCACAGCTCCAAACCCTTAAAAGGACAGAGCACAACCTTAAAGAGACAAGGTGCAGATAAATCTAACCATGCCATTCCCTTATCAGTGCTATATCTACTTCCCCTTGGAGGATGGAACTGCCACTGCAAAGGAAGAGATCAGCCCTGCCCAGGTGGGGATAGGTAACTGGTAGGTAATGAGTAATCAATTAGCTGGCCCAGGTACCATTGAAAAGAGACAGCTGGAGCTGGAATAAGATTGCACAAGGTGGACTGCAGATAGGAGCATCTGTTCTGATTGCATGAACACAGCCAGGATTCATGACTGAATAAAGGTTCATGGAGCAGGTTCAGTGCATGTTCACATGGAGGCCCAGAGTGGGCTAAGGGATAGAGGCCAAAAGAGCAGTCTGAACTAGACTCAACTGACAGTTGGTATAGAGCAGGTCTAGTTGTCTAGGATTTAGCTCTCCTTGTCCTCCTTTCAGGTCAGCTCCTGAAATTTCAAACGAGCCTCCAAAGAAGAATGACTGAAGTATTTTATACAACTGACAGAATTTTGACCACATCATACTTCATGGACAACCATAACGGTGCACTTTTCCGTTAGATTTTTACAATAGTAGGAGAACCTTTGTTTTTCATGCAGTAGCTGTTGTCTCTCATTTCTGCTAATGTTGCCATCTAGCTCTGGAAATATTTCCTAATTTCCTCAAAACTTAGTATTTCAAATACACCTCTCATCCTGCCTACATCTTAGTCAGCATGAAGAGGTCAAGGAGCATGGATTCTGGATGACATCTCAATTATCCCTGGTTGAAGACAGATCATTGTCCAGTTTGCCTCTGTGCCTTCAGAGAAGGGGCTCATAATTCTTAGATTTATCCTACATTAATTCTACTGTCTATTAAATATGAATTATTTATAGATTCTATAGGTTTCAATCTGTCACATTGCCCAGCACTTAAATGTAAAATATTCCACTCTAATGCTGGCTGAACAAATCCAGCTAAATGCTAATACCATTCATTCATACCAACAAAAACGGAAAACAAATAAATAGCAACCCTTTCACCAAGAAATCCCATTACGTTGTGTGGTTTGTCATTTGTTATATGGTATTGTTCGTGCCCCCTGATTGGATGATTAAAACATTTTTAACAGGAGAACCAATGGAGAACAACAAATAAACAGTTCCAAAGAAATTTGCAGACAAATACACATGAACTAACCCTCACAAGGCTTTTAGATTTGTGAACATTTCTGCTGGTGTTACTGATGAACAAAAAATGATGCCACAAATGAACAAAAACTGAACCTGTGCTTCTATTCAAAAAAAATTTGTGAAACAGTTCACTCTCCAATCAATTCTGACACTAACTACTACATTGTTAAGAGAATAAACTGTTTTTAGAGCAGGGGTTCTCAACATCATTGTATTGTGCCCCACCTTCTGACAACAAAATTACTACATGACCCCAGAAAGTGGGAGCAAAGTCTGAGTCCGCCCATGACCCACCTCCATGGGTGGTGGTGGGGGACCCCGAGGGACCCTGGACATTTATTAGAATACACCTCTGATAACTATGCCTGAGATCCAGCAGTCCAAGGTGGATTCCAGTCCAGGAGGCGCTGAGAGAAGAAGGAATGGCAATGAAAATGGTGGGAACAAAAGACCGAGCGCTCTCACCAGGAACAGCCAAAGCTCTTCCCAGTTCTGTAACTTGCTGCTTTTTTTCAGGTGCAGCTGGGTGAGCCGTTCTTGTGAGAGAATCTTGTCTTTTTATAGATGGGTTGGCAGGCTGTTGGAAAGACTTGAGCTTGCGTATTGCTAAGACTCTAGGATGGGAAGAGCTTCCTTTTAGCAGATAGTCTGTATAGTCCCCATGACTGAGTGTGGTGCTGGAGTCTTTAGTGAATAAAAAGTCTTCACTGGTTTTCCTTTTGAAAAGGTCTGGCCCTTCAAATTGGATTCCTCACTCACTGACTGGCACTCTTTAGGGATTGCCTGAAGATTGTAGCCATGAGACATGCTGCATTGTCCACTGCTCTGGCTATATCTAGTAGTACTGCCGAAACATCAAGTATTGCTTGAAGGGAGTGGTTTGCCATGAGATGCCCCTCTGTTATAATTTCCTTTAGCTCTGCTCTGGAGCCTGGAGGGAAGCATGTCAAGGAAATTTGACATTTTGTCCCAAGTGAGGAAAATCATACTTGAAGAGTAGGGCTGAGAGTTAGCAATAAGCTCTGTAAAGCTGTAGAGGAACAAGTTTTTCTTCCCTGTATCCTAATGCAGATACTGAATTAGGAATAACAGCCTCATCGGCTGACAAAGAGAATAAATAGTGAGGGGCAGAAGAAGGTTTCTGGTGAGGAGAATCTTCATAGTTTCTTCAACCTCAATTGTCTGGTTGTCTTCTTGTCTCACAGAAGCACCCAGAGGAAATGAAGATCTTGTCCTTGTCTTTGGGAATCAGGTTCTTGATCTTCCTCTGTCAAGGAAGGTAGACATGTCCCAACAGTGTCAGGGTGCCATCCCATAGATGTATGGGTGAGAAGGACATGCCCAACTGGAAAGATTCCAGGGGCTGCAGGCATGTTTGAGGGGACAGGCTGGGGATTAGTTATGGGTACACTGGGTTGGTCTCTGGTTTCCACTCCAGATAAAGGACATGAAAGTATTTGTCCAGACACTTTGAAGGGGGTATAAGTAGGAAGGGGCTAGAGACAGTTCTTGTGGCTCTGAGAACACTGATGAATGAGGACAGAAATGAACTGGGAAAGTCCCAAATGTGAGGCAAAATGTTTGTCCAGCATCCAGGAGATATCATCCAGCACCGAACCCTGATCAAGGGATTTGAAATGTGACACTAGAACTTGCAGCTCAGAGGTAATCTGGGTTGAGATCTCGGTACTTCAGGGATGTGATTAGTATGTGTATCACTATGGGTGGAATCAGTGCTGAAGACCCTGGCCTCAAGGCAGGTGGTGCAGATTTCAAGGTTGCTGGATTCTCTGTAGGGCATTACTTTACTTTTCTGGTTCCCAAGTTTTGGTGCTGAGGGAAAGCACAGAATTTGACTCTTTTTTTCCCCTCCCTGGCTCAGAGAGGGAAGATCAGTGCCAGTCATGCCTGAAGAAGCAGAGCTCCTTGCTGCTCCTGGGACCTGAGGTGATGCCATAAGGGGAAGCAGTGCTTAGTTGTAGCCACAGTGCTTGTTCCTGAAGACATGGAGCTGACTCCATCCTGTACTGTGGACTTGGAATCAAGGCATCTAATCTGTATTTGTCATTGCATCAAAGAATTTAGGTGCTCTGGTGCCAGTCTGGATGTGCCTTGAGGAACTCTGAGTTGGAAACTACTTTCAAGGACTGTTCCAACCAGTGAAGCATGAGCTGGCTGTCCCCTTTGCATCAAGTCCTGTATAGAAAGTCTTGACAGACTCAACATTTACTGGCGAGATGCACCTCTAAAACAGAATAGACAAGGAGTGTGACAATCTGGAAAACATGAGGCAGTTGGAGATTTTGTTTCGCCATGAGGTGGGAGAAAGAGTTCCAGTGCTGAGCCAGTCAGCTGACAAACCAAAGTTAGTTATAACTGCTAACTGGGCAGAACCACTTTTAAAACTCTAAAAACTAATCTGACACTATTTAGGGAACAAAAATTGAAAAAAAAGAGAGGTAGAATTGTTTAAACTAAATCCACTATAGGGTGGACAGCACTGAGTTCAAACTCTTTGCCCTGGGAACTGAGTGGCAGTTGGGGTCACACAGCTTTACGGGCCCTAGGGTAGGGGACACAAGGGCTTGTAGGGCACATGCGGCGAACCAACAGACACTGATGGCCAAAAGGTTATGAGCTTGTGCACTTAAGGACGAAATGTGGGACCCAAGTAGACAATACTTAAAGAGGAACTGGTATTTCATAGATGTAGTGGGAAATCAAATCAACTGGATACAGTGGTTTGTGGACACAAACTGCAGATATGATAGCCTGAGTCACAAGTAGAGACCTGATACATAAGAAAGCATTGCATGGTAGATATGACTGTGAGGTGCAATCTTGCTGTGGCAAAAAAAGCCGAGGGGAACAGAGCCTTTACTGTGTCAGAACTTTCTGTGGGTTGGGGATTTGCCACTCCATGTCCTTAGTCTATCCATCTGATTTGGACACCAACTAATGCAGGGAGTTATTCAATGAGGAGAGCTCTACTTAACCATAGCAGAACTTCTGACAGGCCTGAAAACCACTACTTTATTGCAGCAACTATACTTGCACCCAATCTGGACACAACCATACTGAGAAGGGGGCGAGCCTGTATGTGACAATTGAATTGCTATTCCAAAGGCACCGTTAATGATAAATCAGAGTGTGGCTTTCACAGAAATTGAAGTCTAAGGAGGAAGTTGTAGAGCAATTAGAAACTCAATTACAGTAAGTCATCATGACCAGATGGTACTTCATTCAAGGATTGAAAAGGAATAAACTGTTACAGAGTGTAGAAACTGATGAGGACATTTTATTTATTCTGAAATTCATAAAAAAACAGATTCCCCACACATTCCCTCAGTAAAATTTACAGTACACTATTCATTGACAGTTGTCCACTCAGTGACCCCTGACCTATACTACAGCTCAATCTATTCCCCAAAAGTCATCCTCTTCAAACAAAAGCCTGAGAAAAGGGATGACCTTGAAGGTCAGACTTGAGCTCTGACAGACAAAGTGAGTTTCAGAACCTCAGCTCTCCACTGAGAATGCTGTGCCCAAGAGATCAAACGTGTTGACTGTTAGCAAAATTTCTCCAGCCCCACCACAATCTCAGGAAGAAAAATGGTTTGAAATTCAACAAGAGATAATATTGCATTTGTACTTTCCTAAAATGGATATGGCTAGGATGGCAGTGGTCCATCTGGTCCAAACTGGATCAATCGTATCAGTGAAATAGATATAGAACTCCTGCTAGGAAGAAATATTTTATTCTCTTTCCAAGAAAAGGCAGCACAGGTTCACCTGGCTGTCCAGCACTTCGTACAGACCTGCTGGTAGGGACTTCATGAATGCTGCTATTAGAGTAATGCCTACTATCCCCCTCCAAACGTCTTCCCATATATTTCATGTGTCACGGCTCATCTGTATATCTGGGTGATCTGGGAGGATGAAGTTTAGGAAGAGGACATTTTAGCAGACACTCTAGTGATGGTTGAGGTCAAAAGAATCGATGTCCTACTGGGCCTATAATAGAATGGGTCACTGACTGCACAGAATTATCTCTTAGGACAATCTGCAACACTGACAGTTCATTAACCTCTGTGGGGTAGGGTAGGGGAAGGGACCCCAGTGTTTCCACCCCATTACAGCACATTGGAGAAAATAATGGTTTGACTGAATGAGGCGCAATCCTCGCAGTCCAATACAGAGTTCAAAATTTAAAACATCTAAACTATGCCTCCCCCTCATATGTGACTGAATAGTATTTGCTGAATACAAAATTCAGTGAATTTTTATTAGAAACTATTCAAAGAATACCACTGGCTAAAAACAATAGTCTATAGAGTACATGAAATATTGATGTTGGTATTCAAGCTTCAAAACTGGCCACTCAACTATTCTAGTGGATAGAATTCATAGAATTTTTACTTTGAAGGCATATATATTTTCAGCCAGAATATGCTGACAGTGTTGAAGCTTCATGAATTCACAAATAATGAAGGTTAAATCAAACCCAAAGACTAGTGTTTAGAAAATACTTACAATCCTTCCCTCTCCCCCACTTTTCAACTACTCTATTGTAGCATGAGAAACTACTTTGCCTAATCTAATGCAATATAAAATCAACATACTGTTCATGAAGATATCCTTACAAACTGCAAGTGTTCCTAAACATAGTAAAGCTGCTTATGTAGGGCCTATTTAAGAAGATATTATTGGGAATTGCAGATGAGTGAACCTCCTTTCAGAACCAGAAAAAATCACTGAGAATCTAGTGAAGAGTAGAGTAGTAAATACTGATAAAAATAATCTGAAAGGGTAAAATCAACATGAATTTGGTCTATTAAAAAATATCAGCAAAAACACAAATCTCAGCCTAAGTTTTCTTCTCAGCAATTCCTATGTCTTTCCTGCAGAGACCTCTATTCAAAGAACCAGTCCCATCTCTTGTATATCTATGGTGGTGTTAATAAGCCACTGCTGCCACCAAGAGTTCAGCTTTAGGCAACATTCTAATTCCTGATAGCAGGGTTGGTCAGCAAAAGAACTCTGCCACCTTGTTGCTGTTCCTCAGCATGCTAGAGAGATGAATCATTGTGTACCCCATGTGTTAGTATTGGCTGTTATTTTATATATTAATTATTTAGAGGAAGAAATGGATAGTGAGTTGGCAAAGTTTGTTGACCATGCTAAATGGTTTCAGTTATTAAAAAGAACAGAGGAGTAAAACCACAGATGGATTTAAACACATCGGGGATTGGCCACCTATGACACCAGATGGTACAGATAATCCACACTTACATTTTAAAAGCACTGTGCTAACATTAACTGAAACCACAGAACACCAGGGGGATAAGGAAGGAGAGGCATGTAAGTAATTATTCCCAACATACAGATGGGAAAATCAAGACAGACAAGTGATGAGGCTTGCCAAGGGCCACTATCATAACTCTAGTCCCAGATTTGGACCTTAGCGTCCAAAATATGGGAGTTAGCATGAAAACCTCCAAGCTTAGTTACCAGCTTGGACCTGGTACTTGCTGCCACCACCCAAAAAATTAGAGTGTTTTGGGGCACTCTGGTCCCCCTGAAAAACCTTCCCTGGGGACCCCAAGACCCAAATCCCTTGAGTCTCACAACAAAGGGAAATAATCCTTTTTCCCTTCCCCCCTCCAGGTGCTCCTGGAGAGATACACAGACACAAGCTCTGTGAATCCAAACAGAGTGACTCCCCCTCTCCGTTCCCAGTCCTGGAAACAAAAGCACTTTCCTCTTCACCCAGAGGGAATGCAAAATCAGGCTAGCAAATCCAACACACACAGATCTCCCCCTGATTTCTTCCTCCCACCAATTCCCTGGTGAGTACAGACTCAATTTCCCTGAAATTTCCCAGTAAAGAAAACTTTAACAGGTTTTAAAAAGAAAGCTTTATATAAAAAGAAAAGAAAAATACATACAAATGGTCTCTCTGTATTAAGGTGACAAATACAGGGTTAATTGCTTAAAAGAAATATGAATAAACAGCCTTATTCAAAAAGAATACAAATCAAAGCACTCCAGCACTTATATTCATGCAAATACCAAAGAAAAGAAACCATATAACTTACTATCTGATCTCTTTGTCCTTACACTTAGAAACAGAAGATTAGAAAGCAGAAACTACTTCTTCAAAGCTCAGAGAAAGCAGGCAGACAGACAAAGACCTCAGACACAAAATTCCCTCCACCCAAAGTTGAAAAAATCCGGTTTCCTGATTGGTCCTCTGGTCAGGTGTTTCAGGTGAAAGAGACATTAACCCTTAGCTATCTGTTTATGACAGCCACACAGTGAATAAGAGCGAGAAATGGGATTTGGCCAGAGGAATCAGGGAGTTGATCTGCTTACACCAGCGCTGAATTTCATTCTGGCAGTCAGCCCTATGCTTAATCTACAAAAACATAACTCTAGCTAGTGTACAGGTGTAAGGTTAAGCACATTGGCAAAAACAGTCTACTCTTCTCATATACTAATGGGGTCTGAAATTGTGGGGTTCTGTGAGGGGGGAATTTAGGTATATTTTTGGTTGTGCAACTGATTCCAAATACGTGACATACCACAAGTCATACCTGAGTAATTAGTTTAAAAATGGCAACCCTTAACTGTAGAATAGGTTGTAAAAAATAACAATATACTATATGCCTGATGTAGGCAGATTTCAGAGGTGTCTGGGATGGAAGATCAGTTAGATAGAAAATGAGTATTTAAAAATGGAAGACAGATTGTCTGTTGATGGAGAAAACACAAAGTGGGGCTGATCCAAAGCCCATTGAAGTCAATGACAGTCTTTCCATTGACTTCAGTCAACTTTGGATCAGGCCCATTAAGTGCTCTACTCCATTTAACGTCAGCCTCCTTGTTGTCCTTCAGACAGTTTTGTCACTGGGTGTGCGAATCGTCTCCTCTGTAGCTCATATGTTCTGAAAAATTCCTCTTGTGTTTTTCTCTTTCACTAATAATTTTACCTCAAGTCTACTCTTTTGCTTCTGTTTATGAGCTTTTCTGTTAAAAAGGATGACCTGATATTTTGCTAGAAAACAAGGAGGGAGAACCTTTTCTTACACCGGAATACCCAAACTACAAATAACAGACTAGCAACTGTAACAAACTCTGATTCTAATCTGATTTTTCAGATCTGGATCCAGGATTAAGCAGACATTTAAAATATACCTGTGCATTTGAGGACTGGAAAATCATAAACCTTAACTGCAGAAAAGGTGGCTCAGATTTAAAGGTAGAATATCCCTAATATGTATGGTGCATTTTTGAAAGGGAGGATTAATATTTAATAATATTTGGATGGTGAAAATGCTGGAAGAATGTCTATGTACTTAAGGTAGAGGAGGGCAGTGTTACCGACTGACCAAATTTATACAACAGCAAGTTCTGGAACATCTTGCTGTCAGTTGACTGAATATTACAAACGAATCCGTAATAGAGTAATTGCAGTACCACAGCTGTTGTCTTGGAGGTGCTGCCATTAGATGATTTCTGGGAACTTACAGAATGCTCTGCTACTCTGTCTGCCAGTACCGAAAAATGAGGCCCATCTCTGGATGTGGCAACTACCAGAAACATCACCATTTTTAAAAAACAGACGTTGAGTCTGTCCCTGTTTTCATTCTCCTCCCTCTGGATTTTTTGGTACTAGCTGCAATTTCGGATCCTTTGTGCATGTACAGGAGAGCAGGATATTTCCACCTCTGCATCCACACTCTGTGCTTCAGTCATGGGAGGCACTTGGATGTTTTGCTCTGTTCAGACTGAGAAAAATCACTTGAAAAATCTGGCACTGGCATCATTTTAGAATGTCAGGCTTCAGACTGTGGGGGTGCTCTGGATTCTGGTGATGGTTTGATAGGAGTCATATGTTCACACATATCTCCTTGACTAGCTCTTGTGATTAGCTTTTTTATTTTTTGGCTTTCCTAATATTAATATTAGCTTTGAACATAAATAAAGTAAAGACCAGGGAAGGTTTGTTTATTAAATCTTTACAAGATTTAACTTGAACTATTGTCATGGTCAGTTCACATCTGAGAGAGAGAGAGATTTTCTTTTGTGGTGTTGCTAGGATGGGCTAGATTCAACCTTAGCAAGTTCAGTTTGCATACTTTTGTGTCAGTAGTGGCAATTATACTGCAAAAAAGAGGAGACGAATCCTAAAGGAGGGCAGGCAGTAGTACTGCTGCTGCCTCTCCCCAGGTTTCTGATATCTAGTGTAGACTGGCACTGAATTAGCACATCTCTTCACTGGCCTAGCCGTGCCCCCACCCGGCCCGGCCCAGCCTGGCCCTATCAACTTTTTTACTTGGCCAAACTGCTCTTAGAGGTGGTCAGTAGTGTTATGTTTTACCACTCATATTGACACAGAAATTAAAATCTTCCATAAATATGTATTACGGACAAGAAGTGTTTAAACCCATTAAAGTTGTCCTTTAACCCATCAAAGTTAAACTGAACATTCAGCAACTCAAATGCTCTTTGGTTCTAGAAGTGTGCCGGTTTGGCAGAGGAGGATCTTACTTTTCCTAAACTATTTCACCCATGCCATGAGCTATAATATCTACAAACACCACATTAAACAGCAGGGCACCTACTGCACTCATTTACATGGGTGCAGAAACATTGTGCTCGGTGGGGCTGCAATAGTGCAAATGAGAGTAGAATTTGAGCTACTGATGACATCAAAATGTCTACTATAAAATAGGCTGTAAGTAAGTTTCTCCCTGATTTTGATTGTTCATATATGCCACTGGCTTGAAAAGTTCCAATATTTTACTTCTTTTATTTCAGGGGCACTGGGAAACAAACACAGCAATTATAATTATTCCTGATTTTTTCTATAAGTTAAAAGAGTTAATTAGTTCACAGATGGTAGAATGGTGAAAGGGATGGATGTAGTCAGCTTGCCTAGAAAGCTGGATTTCAGAATATATGCAGTGAAATGAGACAGAAAACAGGCTGGTAAAAATAAATCCTAGTTTCCTCATAGACTTAAATAGACAAAAAGGTCAGAATAAAACTGTGGCCTGCATATATCCAGATGTATACTGATTGCATCATTGCGAAAAGTTGTCATAATGGCCAACAATCAATTTCAGACAGAGGATGAGAGTAAATCTTCTGGTGAGAAAAACAGCCCTACATGATTTATCTCTTTCTCTCATCCTCTCTAATCAGAATAGATCAATCTAAACATGCTCTAGGGCTTGCTGATATTATTCTGCTCTATTGCTGATAATGAATCTGGACACCATTTTTATATTGCACATTTAAATGATTTAAATCAAAATATTTTCATGGTTTCTCCATTTACTGTATATATTAATAAATTATAAAATTATTAACTTGCAGCATATTCAGTACGTGTTTTATTTGTACACATATCCTCATGATTTGACTCTTATCTATTTTACACTTCTATGGTTCAGAAATCCATCTACAACAATACACGTGATTTACAATTGGCATCACATTAATAGTCCTTATAATAAGAGCAGCTGTGGCCATGGCTTACACTGTGTTGGCTGAATTCTGGATTTCTTATTCGTTTTTTATAGTTGGGCAAACTCCTATTGAAATCAAAGGAGTAGACACCTAGAATTTGCTGAATTAAATGATCATAAAGCAGTTAAAACATTAAGGTGCTTGCCTCTAGCAAAGGTTCTAAACTCACAGAAGTAGGATGTCACATAGGCAAACTCGGCAGTTGCATGCATGCAACCTCATTCAAACCAATGAGACTTTACATGTTTCAATGACAGCACAATTTGCCTTAGTCCTTAACCTAGTCTGTTACACTTAGTTACTGTAAGAGTATCATAACAAATGCATCATTTTATATAACATGGCCATCCTTCTGGTTTCACATACACCCATGCAGCTCCATGAAGTCAATGGGCCTGACATTTTTTCATACTAGTTTAAGGGAGAGATACTTTCAGTAACGCCAGTTGCATCACACTAGCTAGTACAATACTTAACACTGATATGAAAGGAGAATCAGGTCCCATGTATACTGTAATACCTCCTAATAGCAACTTGAATTCTATCTAGGTTTTTTACTGTGTTCTTTGCCATGTTCTACGAGTACCTTAGCTAAATGCAAACTGCTGGCCTAAATTCTAAATTCACTTTATTTAAATTAGGTTCTTAGGGTATATATATAAAGGAATTTAGGCATTTAATTGCTGCTTAACTCACCTTAATCCAAAATTTAGATTCTCAAAACCCCTGCTCAACTGCTACCTGTAAATGGCAAAATTACCTATGCACCTAGCAGTATGTTTACATAGCACAAAAGCAAACAAGCAAACAAAACCCATGGCAGCAAATCTCAGACTTGGGCTTGCAGAGCTCATACTATGGCACTAAAAATAGCTGTAGAGACATTCCTGCTTGGGCTCTGAAAGCCGGAGTGATGCGCGGGTTTCAGAGCCTAAGCTCCAGATGAAGCCAGAATGTCTACACAGCTATTTTTAGCACTGTAGCAGAAACCTGAGTATGTAGACCCACAGTCTGAGACTCTCTATGGCAGGCTGTTTTTGCCATGTAGATATAACCTAAGTTTCCACTGCTGGGTATGCACAAAGCTGCTCCGGTCCTGATGCCCACCACCTAGCTCATGCCTAAGCCTGTTGGGATCTTCAAACTAGGTGTCCACTAGCTTATCTGTTCTGTGGGTCCTAACCTGGTAGGTATGTGCTGAGCCTGCCTGTTGGATTGGGCTCATAAAAGATGATGATGAGTTGGTAATGGTCCATTCTTGCTGTAGCCCAGTGATTAAAGCAGTCACTCAGGATATGGGAGACCTAATTTCAAATCCCTTCTCTGCCTGATTTGAACCCAGGTTTCTGACTTTTCAGGTAAGTGCCTTAACCACCGAGCTATCATGTATTTTGGGGTAGGTCTCTTTCAGTCTCTCCTGATGAAGCTATTCCACACTGTAAAAATTACTTAAATATCAATTATAGCAAGGACTGGAACCTGGGTCTTCCAAGTGAGTGTCCTAACTGCTGGGCTACAGAGTCATTGCTAGCCCTATGTCATTAAAATAGTGGATAAAGGAGAACAGGTGGACATAATACATTTAAACTTCCAAAAGGCCTTTCACAAGGTTCCATACAAAAGACTACTATAAAATCTATGTAGTCATGGGGTGAGAGACAAAGTATTGCCATAGATCAAAAGCTGACCAGGAGACAGAAAGCAAAGAATAGGATTAAATAGTCAGTTTTCATCATGGTTAATAACAGAGTGCCTCGAGATTCCATAGTAGATCCTGTGTTGTTTAATATATTCATTCATGATCTGGAAAGGGAGGGGAACAGTGAGGCATCAAAATTTGCAGATGACACAGAGTAATTTAGGTTAGTCAGGACTGGAGAAGACTGTGAGAAAGTTCCAAGAGACCTAAAGAAGCTAGAGCAATAGGCAACATGAAGGCAAATGAAATTCATTGTGCAAGCAAAGTAATGTACATTTGAGGGAAAATTTAAACTATTCATGCACCAAATTGTGTTCTAAATTAACAGTATCAACTGAGGAAAGGGATCTAGGCACTACTGTAGACAGCTGGAGAAGACTTCTGCTCGATGAACAGTTGTGGTTAAAGAAGGTAACACAAAATTTGGATGCATATGGAATGGGATGGAGAATATTATAATGCCTTTATATAACTCAACAGTGTGGCCTCATCTGGAATACTGTGTGCAGTATTGGTCACCCTATCTCAAAATGTATATTGTAGAATTAGAGGAAGTTCAGAGAAGGGTAATGAGAATGATTCAGGACCTGGAAAAACTCTCATAAAACTCTGAAAAGAGTGTAATTGATTATTTTAGAAAGGAGACAAATAGGAGGCATGATAAAAGTATATAAAATACTGAACTGTATAAATAAGGTAGACAGAGAGAACAGAAGTTCCCAGTTTTATATCACAAGAACAAGAGAACATTCAATGAAATGAAAATGTCACAAATTCACAACCCTTTAAAGGAAATGTTTTTCCAGATGTGATTAAATTTTAGAATTGATGGCATAGGAAGTTGTTGAGGCCAAGAACTTAACAAGATTTTAAAAAGAGAGTGGACATTTATATGGATATCAAAAGTATCTAGAGCTATCATAACTAATGACAACAAAAATGTTGAAAAGGATACTAAACCTCGTGCTTTAGCATTTACAACAATCTATTGGAGATCATGATGAGACCCCACACTGGGGGCAGATTATCCCACATCTACCTAATGTGAGGTTCTTATAGCTTCCTCTGAAGCACCTACTAATGCCACTGTCAGACACAAGATAGTGGACTAGACGGACCTGGGGTCTATGCAGTATCACAATTCCTATGTGCCTACAATTAAAAAGAATCTCAATCTAAATCTGTTTTTTGAGAGATTTAGAATTAAAAATTGTTTAAAATGCAATAGGGCTAATAATTAACATTGGACTAGCTTGTGGCAGTTAGCCATATCCCTGCACTGAGTGCAGTGAAGATCTGTACAACCCTAAAGGGAGCATAAGGTGGCCTTCTGCTTCAGAGAGACACATAATGCCTCATGGCAGACCATAGCTACACTGAGGAGAGAGCAATCTGACATTCCTTTGAAGCGTGCAGCATAACCCCTCTCCAGTCACTCCTCACCTCCACACCCAGGGAGCAACTGGGTAGCAGTCCATGTGCTTCCACAAGCACAGGGACTACCATTCTGGCCATCCTTGAGGACTATGAAAGGTGGGGTCAAAAGAAGGAAAGGGAAGGTTTTTATACCCTACTCACTGAAGCTGGGTAAGAGCTGACCATAATCTTTCCCACAGAGGTTATGGACTAAATTCACCACATGCATATGGAGGCATAATGCCTGTGATGACAGTGCAGTTGTGTCTACTTTTACCAGCAATAAATGTGGCCAATTGCATTAGCTGTTCAGTAAAACCCTGGAAATGTAGGATTTCATTGGCAAAAAGTATTAAGAATAAAACTGTCTTAAGTAAACACTGTTTTCATGTATCAGAGGGGTAGCCGTGTTAGTCTGGATCTGTAAAAGCAGCAAAGAATCCTGTGGCACCTTATAGATTAACAGACATTTTGGAGCATGAGCTTTCGTGGGTGAATACCCACTTTGTCGGATGCATGTAGTGGAAATTTCCAGGGGCAGGTATATATATGCAAGCAAGCTAGAGATAACAAGGTTGTTCAAATAGGGAGGATGAGGCCCTGTTCTAGCAGTTGAGGTGTGAAAACCAAGGGAGGAGAAACTGGTTTTGTAGTTGGCAAGCCATTCACAGTCTTTGTTTAATCCTGAGCTGATGGTGTCAGATGAACTGAAGCTCAGCGGTTTCTCTTTAAAGTCTGGTCCTGAAGTTTTTTTGCTGCAGGATGGCCATCTTAAGATCTGCTATAGTGTGGCCAGGGACGTTGAAGTGTTCTCCTACAGGTTTTTGTATATTGCCATTCCTAATATCTGATCTGTGTCCATTTATCCTTTTCCGTAGAGACTGTCCAGTTTGGCCGATGTACGTAGCAGAGGGGCATTGCTGGCATATGATAGCATATATTACATTGGTGGACGTGCAGATGAATGAACCGGTGATGGTCTGGCTGATCTGTGTAGGTCCTGTGATGGTGTCACTGGTGTAGATATGTGGGCAGAGTTGGCATTGAGGTTTGTTGCATGGATTGGTTCCTGAGCTAGAGTTACTATGGTGCGGTGTGCAGTTACTAGTGAGAATATGTTTCAGGTTGTCTGTGGGCGAGGACTGGCCTGCCACCCAAGGCCTGTGAAAGGGTGGGATCATTGTCCAGGATGGGTTGTAGATCCTTGATGATGCGTTGGAGGGGTTTTAGCTGGGGACTGTATGTGATGGCCAATGGAGTCCTGTTGGTTTCTTTCTTGGGTTTGCCTTGCAGTAGGAGGCTTCTGGGTACACGTCTGGCTCTGTTGATCTGTTTCCTTATTTTCTCGCGGGTATTGTAGTTTTGAGAATGCTTGGTGGACATTTTGTAGGTGTTGGTCTCTGTCTGAGGAGTTAGAGCAGATGTGGTTGTACCTCAGTGCTCGGCTGTAGACAATGGATCATGTGATGTGCCCGGGATGGAAGCTGGAGGCATGAAGGTAGACATAGCGGTCGGTAGGGTTTTCAATATAGGGTGGTGTTAATGTGACCATCACTTATTTGCATTGTGGTGTCTAGGAAGTGGACCTTCCATGTAGAGTGGTCCAGGCTGAGGTTGATGGTGGGGTGGAAGCTGTTGAAATCGTGGTGGAATTTTTCCAGAGTCTCCTTCCCATGGGTCCAGATGATGAAGATGTCATCAATGTAGCATAGGTAGAGAAGGGGCATGAGTGGACGAGAGCTGAGGAAGCGTTGTTCCAGGTCGGCCATAAAAATATTGGCATATTGTGGGGCCATGCAGGTGCCCATAGCGGTGCCACTGATCTGGAGATATATATTGTCATCAAATTTGAAATAGTTGTGTGTGAGGATTGTTTTCATGCTGTCACTCACATTCTGATTTTCACCTGTACCATGTTATGCTTTAATCAGGCCTGTTGGCAAAGAGAACTTGATTCTCAGGTAACACTGCAGTCCTCAAATGCATAATTTTCTAATTGCAGTATGATGAACAGGTGATGTAACAAAAAATTAGGACTAATAAAATATTAAACAAAATATCTGAGGTAATGAAATAATTACAGAAAGCATAAACAAATGCTTGGGGCTGAATCCTGCTCATCTTTTTCATACAAGTAATCCCACTGATTTTCAAGGGAAAATTATGTACCTGGTAATTCTGTTTCTCATAGTTTCCTCTTCTCCTATCCTACCATATGGAAATCAGGGACAGATAGTATTATGATGCCATCAACTGGAAGCAGGGAGGTAAAGAACTGTGAGACCTTGCCCATAGACATATAATCCTCCCACATCCTGAATCCCTTCAGATATACTTCCAGTACAACTATGAAAGGCAAAAGCTGAATAAAAGATTGTGTCAAACTGAGGAGAGGACAATCTATAGATATCAGTGGCAAAGCACCATGAGGAGAGAAAGGTGATGTATAGGATGGAAGAAGAGGAGGTTATGATAAAAAGAACTACTTGGTATCTAATGTTCCTTTGTCATATGTCTTGCCGCCTCTCCCATATAACTATGATCCTACCAAATTCATAGTCCATTTTGGTAAATTGCATGATCAATAGAATTTTAAAAAGCTTAATTTTCATGATTTCAGATGATTGAAATTTGAAATTTCATGGTGTTGTAATCCTGGGAGTCCTGACTCAAAAGGTGATTTGGGTGGGGACAGGGGCGGTCACAAAGCTAGTGTAGGGGCAAAAGTGGTATTGCCACTACTACTTCTGTGCTGCTGCTGCTGGTGGTGTTGCCTTCAGAGCTGAGTGGCCAGAGAATGGCAGCTGCTGGCTGGGTCCCAGCTTTGAAGGCAGAGCCACCACCAGCAGCAGCACAGAAGTAAGGGTAGCAATACAATACCATGCCACCCTCTCTTCTGTGCTGCTGCTGGTGGTGACACTTCCTTTAGAGCTGGGCTCCCAGCCAGCAGCTGCGGAGCTTCCTGCAGCCGGGGGTGTAGTAGCAGGATTTTATAATGTCCCATAAGAATTAATGTATGATTTGATTTCATCCTGTTAGCTACCCTTTTTGAATAGCAGAAAGAAATGACCCTCTGGGACTATGAGATTCTGTTTTCCCATATGCATTACAAATTGGGCCCTCTTTAACTCTTTGTTTTAAAATTTAGATACTAAGAGACAGGATTCTCTATTGTGTCTGTGTTAAGTAGATTAGAGGAACACTGAGGGCCTGGGTCTCAATGTAAATTGTCTTTGTCATTGATTGTAAAATTTAGCAAGGATTAATTTGCAATGCCTTTTTGCTCAATATAAAATACTACTGTTTGTATTCTCAATCTGTTTGTGTGAATGAGGAATGTATGCATCAGGTAAAGATAAGATGTGAAGGCCATTGTTATAGCCAGATGGTCAAGAAAAAAGGAGTGAAGAAACTTAAAGGCATCAAAGAATCATCAATGTGCATCCACAATGAAGGGCAGATTGACGACCCTGAGGTGAAGGCTGGGACCCCTAAGGACAATTGATTAAATCGGAACAAAGGACAGGATGACCCTCTTGGAGGTGTATTGGAATGTTTACACCAATTAAGAAGTAACAGGTCACAAACGGACACAGAAAAATCCATAGACTTCAACAGAGAAAAAAAAACTAGAAGAACAGGGTGCTTGGCCATGGGACTTTGGGTTCATCTTGCCACACTCCAGGAGCATCGGATTGTGGCTGACAAGAGTCCAGTTCCACACTCATGCTCAATCTAACTGGCCATTAGATTGATTCGCGCTACAACAGACTGGTAACTATGAACATCACTGGCAGGTGTGTGTGTGTGTGTGTGTGTGTGTGTGTGTGTGTGTGTGTGTGTGTGTGTGTGTGTGTGTGTGTGACTAAAAAGAATATGCTAACTGTTGTATTTTCAATAAATGCTGCATATTTACCTTCCTCTATAAAGATCCTGTGTGCTTTGTATGTGCATAACAGGGGAGGTCCTGGAGGTGGGTCTGATCTGGCCCCAAGAATGGCTTGTGCAGGGGAAAAGGAAGTCTCATCCCTCCTCAACCCAGCCAGGACTAGCAGCTGGAGCCTGATGCTAAGTAGGAGCCCCCAGCTGGGGAGCCCCCAGCTCTGCCCCTCTCTGGCTCTAGGCCCAGCACTTGGGGGCTAAAGGGGCATTGGGCTGACTCTGGGTGTGTGGTGAGGGTGACCATGGTATTCCCCTGACCACAGCACCCTGGACAGTCGCTCACATCAACCACTTGTAAGGCTGGCACCCCCTCCCCTCTAAAAAGTGATAACCCCATCCGCACCATGCCACCCTCACTTTTATTCTGCTTCTGGCGGTGGCGCTGCCTTCAGAGCTGGGCACCTGGACAGCAGCTGCCACTCTACAGCTGCCCAACACTGAAGCCAGTGCAGAAGTAAGGGTGGCAAAATCCCCACCATAGCCATATTTCACTGGGGAGACCAGATTTCACAGTCTGTGACACATTTGTCGTGGCCGTGAATTTGATAGAGCCCTATGCATAAGGTAAGAGATATCTTTGTTGCAAGACTCCTTGACATCAGCGGCTAAAAAGGCTTGAATGAAGATAAGGGATCATTAAGCTAAGGGTCTTGGTAAAGATGCTGGGAGGCAAAAGACAGACCAGAGTGTGGGGTAATAAGCTGATAACAGTTGTTGCCAAGGTTGAAATAGAAAGCACCAGTGCGCTGGTAGAACTGGGATACATAAACAGACATCTTTCAGGTCTGTACCAGAGAGAGAGAAGCCCTAGACCAAGAAAAAAAGGACAGACCTGGTGGTTTCGATCCTGCACCTTCTCTTGTGCAGACACCTGCTCAATGCATGCAGCTTGAGAATGGGCATGAAGCCTTCAATCTTTTTGTGCATCAGACAGTACTAAAAAGAGAAACCTTGTCTGGGTTCTTCAGGAGGAACAGGAAGAATTGCTCTGTTGCTGAGCAGATTCTGGATCTCTGAGAGAAGAGCCAGGGACCTATTATTTTCCAAAGGCCAGGGAGTTAAACTGAACCAGGAGAGTCAGGGTCCTGAGCTGCACTCCACTGAGTACCCCTGACAAATCACCTCCTTCACCCAGGCATCTGAGGAGGTGGTAGCCCACACTCTTGCAAACATCAGCGGGCTGCATCCCCCAGTGGTGGGGACAATGTTCCTGAGTGGTAGCTTAATTTCAGCAGGATTGCTTTGGGAAAAGAGGGAAAGGGCAGGAAGAATCTAGTTCCATAGCTGCATTCCACCCCTCAAGCCAAATATATCTATGCCACTATGCCCACCCCTCATAATACAAACAATAGAAACCTCATAAGCCCTATGCAAGGCCAAGCCCTCCTGCTTATCTGTGGGAGAAGTCATAGTCTTGTGTGAAAGGTTGATTTAGAAGGTAGGACCTGAGCATCCATCCTAGGAAAAACAAAACTTGTCTAGTTTCTCATGGGAAACAGGATGGTGTAAGAGTCCAGGGAGTGTCAGTTCATGTGGCTCTATTCTTCATACATAACACATAGAATTATTATTAGCAAATGCACAAGTAGTACAATAAAGATGGAAAAAAGTTCAAAACACAATAAAGTAGGGAGATAAACCAGAGATGTCGAAATAAATAAAAGAAAAATGTCAAATATGTCAAAAGGGCTTAGGCCGGCATCATTCATTTTAGCCATTCAATAAATAGCCTGAGAGTCAGCAGTGTGAAGTCTGGAAAATTCTTCTGATAGATCAGCACCACATGAGCAGCCATTTAACAGATGTGCAGCATCCTCACCTGTACAGCAGCTACACACAGAGGGCTGATCTTGAGTTCCCAGGTGTAGTCCTTTGCCACACACCTGTGCATATGAAATGGTGAGCTTGCACCAGAAACAGTGTGACAGCTCAAAACCAGGCAGGCTGAGTGATGAGGAAGGAGCTTCGTACAGAGGGAATGTCTAGAATGGTTGAGTGGAAGGGAAAAGCCACCTGGCCCTGTTCAGGACTCTTACTCAGGCAGGTAGCCTGTCCTGCCATCCAGACCATTATGGCTATTTTTAGTGCCATCGGTTGATCAAATCTAGCACCCATACAGAGGCCTGAACGGGAAATTACATCTCCGCTTGAAGTGTAGATGTAACCACAGAAACAGCTCCCATAAGTTGTGCTCTGGCACCCAGGGAATGTGGAGTCACACTGTGTGGCCTGCTCTCCTAGGCAGTGGACTAACAGTAGTTCTGTCATGTTTAAGGCCTTCCAGGGTGCTCCTAGACACCAATCCAGCAAACACTTAAACGCATGCTTAATTTTAAGCATAAAGTAATCCTACTGAGTTAAACATGACTAGTCATGTGCTGAAGATTAAGTATATATTTAAGTACTTTCCTGGATTCTGCTCATAGTAGAAAACAGGATTTGCCCTTCCTTTAGTGACTTGAAAGAGGGTAAGCTTTGCGGTGTGAAAATTTGTAGATGATATCAAGATAGTGGAGGACAGCAAATAATACCAAGACAGTAGAATAGATGATAGAGGGGGAAGATTACAAAATATTAAGAAGATTTACTTGTTTAGGAATGTTAGGGGGCTATTCAATGCTAGATAATGCAAAGTGAAGACTGAACCTAACTTCAGCACCTTTTGTGGTTTGAATGCCTCGGAGCTATTTATAATTTCATGCTTATCACTTTTTGCCTTTAGCCAATAAATAATTCTCTCTGAATTAAAGACTCATTATAGGACTATTTTTTGCTGACAAAAAGAGGCAAGATAGTGGTGCAGGAAGGTTACAAATTTAACAGTTAATTGCATACAAAAACCCCTACACTAAAAGAATGTTGTTTAGGTTGCAAAGTCAAACACTCAAAAGTTAGGAAATGCCAGATTTACAGTTGCCAGTGCAACATTAATTCTTATGCCTTGTATTTTCACCCTGAATGAGGCAGGCGTCCTGCAGAAAAATAGTATGAGATCATGTAAATAAAGATTGTATCATAATGAACATGAGGAAAGGGATTGAATTAAAATTGTGCAAGCAACGGTAAATTTGGCATTTCCTAACTTTCGCATGCTTGACTTTGTGATCTAAATAATGTTCTTATAACATATTTCTTTAAAATATAATTTCCTAGTTTTTTTTAAAGAATAAAGCTATAATAATATAATATTTTTTTATTACGGGAATTTAGGTTGTTCTGAAGCAGTCAAGCAACACGAAGGTGCGGTGTAAGCAAGTTTCCTTCCCCACCTTCCGAGAAACAGAATCCACCCACTGCATAGTGGAAAGTACCCCTCTACCATGGGTTTGACTTTATTAATGTGATGAACATTTAACAATAATAAATTCATTAATAACTGTAAAGGCTTGAGGATGGTAAACACTTATAAAATACTAAATATTATTAATAATTAAGAATAAGGTGATGACACAGTTCTGTGTTGATTACAAAACCTCAGTGCTGTTATGCTAAATGTGGAAAACCTGGTCTAGAAAACTTACACCAACTTGAGTGAGTCAAATATCTGACTGTATTTGATCTCTTTAAGTATACTTACAGATGCCTCTCTCTATAAATCAGGTCAAGGTAGGCATCCATCTTCCAATTTGGTTTATACAAGTTCCTGGTCGTGCCACCAAGAATAATGACTGTGCTAGGCACCTTGGGTAGACTTAAAAAGTATCAGACTTGGGAAGGCCTCTCACATAGGTGAGGTTCTATTATTGGATTGATAGATGCAAGGCCAATGATAAAAGAAGAGAACTCACTGATTCGTAAATTTTCAAAGCCAGAAGGGACCATTGGCCTCCAGCGTAACTCAGGTCATAGAATTTTGCCAAGTAATTCCTGCACTGGAGGGGGCTAATCTTCCCTACTAGGTAAGTGACCTAGAGCATATTTTGTAGGAAGACATTCAATCTTGGTTTAAAGAGCTTGCTTTAAAGAGCTGATGTATTTATCACACGGTAAGATGGTCTAATCATTTATTGCCATCATGGCTAAAAAGTTCTATCTTGTGCTCAATGTGAGTTTTTTTAACTTTGACTTTCAGTCACTGGACCATCTTATGCATTTGTCTGCTGGATTAAAGGGTTCCCTAGTGCAGATCTTTTCTCCTTTATGTAGGTGCGTCTAGACCATGATCAATTTGATTCTTATCCTTTTATCTGATAAGAGAAATAATTAAGTCAGAAGGCCCTAAGTGGTATAATCAAAACACAGGATAGGTCAGATCCTACAAAGCTCAATTATACTTACTAATATATGGGATCTGTGAGATGAATAGCTAATATTTGGATATGCTGCAGTTCTGCCTGACATCTTCTCTACGAGATATTTTGTAGCTCAGGTGAATGTGCACTGAGCTACTATCTAGGAACCCATGACTTCTAATCCCAGGTCTTTCACCAAAAATGGGGGGTAGCAGTGGGCATGAAGATTTTAGATTCCTGGTAGCTCTGGAATGCAATACAGCTCCACACTGCCCCTTATTGTGGTCAATGCCCAAATGACACAATCTAGGCTTAGTTAATTTTATGATCTAATGTTTGTGTTTTTAATATATGATTTATTTAAATTAACCATGAAATGGTATATTAATTACTGTTTTTCATTTTAGACAGCCAAATCAATTTCAAAATGATCAATGAATGTTACTTAAAATGCATTTCAAAATCAAACACATGACATAAGCAAAAGCCTTTCAAAATAAGCAACATTCAAAATCTGTCTTTGAAGAAAGTAGAAGAATAACTGGTTTGCAGCTTGGATCCTGTATGTCATGTCAGTATAAGGAAAAGCCTTGTGGCAGGGAGATTAACATGCATACAGTCCTTTAATTTTCCACTTAACTAGTGTTCTTGCAGTAAATATAGGCTACATGGAGAGAGATGGCAAGAAAAAGAGGACAATTCTAGGCAGGAACAGATTCCTTCAAGAATTTTTTAATATTTTCTTGTACCAGCACATGCACTTTCTTATCTGCATTTTGCAGCAGGCTAGCAGACACTAATGAGAGATTTCATGTTCATACCAATTACTTGAAATATTTAACATCCCTCTTAAGGTGCATTTACACTTCAAAGAAATGACTCACTGCATGCATTCCACTATATTGCAAAGCAAAAAATTGTGTCCCCACTTGGTATTATTATAGAAATGTCTTTGAGTTCTACTATGGTTAAGGTCCTATTATCAATTTTATTTTAAATCCTTACTTTCAGAGGTTTATATTTTGGTGTAAAACATTGTTTCCAGATTTTAACTTGATATATAAGCAGGGCCCGGCACACCCTGCAGTGCTCCTTTCCACTGTAGCCAGCTTTGATCTCTATTGGAGGCCAAGGCACTTCTTATCCACCCCCATAAATCTGACAGGTGCCTCTGAGGGCAGACACTCCCAGCAGCAGCACACAGAACTTTGGAAACTGCTACTACTGAAATGAGCAGCCTCTTTTCCCAGCAGCCAGCGCCTCCCTCACTGGTTACTGCTGTTCCTTACCATTAGAGCTAGTAGGAATTTTTCCACTGACAAAATTTCCCACCAGAAATGGGGTTTCACAGAAAATGATTTTTTTTTGTTGGAAAGTGTCATCTTTGTTTACCCTTTTTTGTATTTTTGACAGGTAATTTCCAAGTAAAGTGAAAAAAAAAGGCTGTTTCTTTTAATTTTCAAATTTAATTTTTTTTCCTCAACACAATACAGGAAAAGAAAGATGAAGGGGTTGGAGGCACTCCTCTCCAGTTCACAATTCCATCAATGACTAATAGACACCCAGATACTACAGTGATGAAGGGCCACATCAGAACCGTTGATAGATGTCCTTCATTTCAACTGTCAACATTCAATCTCATTTTAATCCCCAAATTATTTACATTCCACACCAAAAATTTTGTATCCCTCCACTATTATTATTAAAAATATACACATCAGAAATAAAGAACTGGGAAACTGAAGTAACAAAATGTGGACTCATTCTTTTGTGCAAATAACTTGTGTAAATAAGTTTTAGGTTTCCTGCATGAATAATATGCCCCCTTCCCCCCTTTTGTATCTTTATCACACACAGCATCCCATGATTGGATCTTGTCAAGGTTGAGGGGTAAAAAGGAAAAAAGACAAAAGGGAAAGGAGGAACAATTACAACATCTTGTCTAGATGAATAGTTAATGCATCGCAAGCTGGCATGTGAAGCTACATCACATTAATGTGCTGCATACCTACTGGTAATGTGGACTTTGCTATCGCACACTAAATGTTTCCTACTGAGCTTTGACATACTCCACTTTGACAGAGGAGTAGATTAAAGTGCACTGGGACACTTTTAGTGTGTGGCAGCATGGCCCCACAGATATGCATGGCTTGCTAGTATGCTGTAGATTTACACCTCAGATTGCTGTGTACTAACTGTTCATCTAGATAAGCCCACAGAAAAAACATACTGAGAAAAAAATGGATTGAAAAAGACAAAGGAAAAGATAAGATAATAGTAATGGAAAAGAAATAAGCAATAAAGGAAGTGAAAAGGACCAAATGGAAAGGCAGACAAAGTAATTTTTTAAAGGTTTGTACTTAATAGAAAATGTAACTGTCAAAATGGTACAATAAATAAACAAGGATGAGACAAAATGTATTGTGAGGTGAGGAACAGAAATTGCTGAAGGCCAGCTCTGGCTTGCTAGAATTCTCCCTCCTATTTCCCCAACACATTTTTATGTGGTTACTTCTCTCTGTAGATATCTAAATTCCCATACACTCTTGTGGTTAGACTGAATATACTCTACTAGCTAAAGCCAAACAAACATGGTATGAGATGTCTGCAGCTATAGCTGAAATGACAGTATTTAAGAGGTCTCCCACTGCCAGGATACTGGGCCAAAACCATCAGCTATATAGGATTAAAATGTGATACTTGTCATAGTGCACAGTGTGGTAACAGTGTAAGGGCAGAGTTAAAACTGTTTGGAGTACTTTAATTCTGCATATCCATACTTTTGAATATTTGGTGGGGTATTTTTAAGTGCATCTTCAAGTTAAAGTATCAGAGGGGTAGCCGTGTTAGTCTGGATCTGTAAAAGCAGCAGAGTCCTGTGGCACTTTATAGACTAACAGACGTATAGACTATAGACGTATAGACTAACTACGTCTGTTAGTCTATAAGGTGCTACAGGACTCTTGCAGCTTCAAGTTAAAACGCTTTCCTGTCAGAGAATTGTTTACCAACTAGTGTTATAAGTAACACCTAAGATAAGTACAAATAAAGAGGTTGGATAGGAAAAAAAGTCTGTTCATTTACTTTATGCATTTTGAGAACAGTTTGTATAGTCAATTTTGCCATTTTCCTCTGTATAGTCAATCATTTTCTTGCCTCCCTGCTATGAGTTTTTCACACGGTAACCTGGGCAGGACACTATGACTACCATGCTAACACCAGCCAGTCTCAACATGAGCCAGAGTTACTCTATCAGGTTACTAGCTAGGGGGAAGGAGGTATAATCTAGTGGTAGAGTGCCAGGAGCTGTTGAGTTCTATTTTGGCTCTCATACCATCTTTTGACATAGGACAAATCACTTAATATCTCCACCTAGATTTCTACATATGTAAAATGATGATTTTACCTACCACCAAGGGCTTTGTGAGAATTTATTAGATGTTTGTAAAGAACTTCAATGAACAGCATTGTTAACAAATATTTTATTATTTACAGAGACAGTTTCTAGAACATCTTCAGAGAGTGTTTTTCTATTAGTAAGGAAATCATGACAGTGGACAGTACAAGCTGTGGTAAGATTAATTTCTTGTTCATTTGCTATGGGCTCTCAAAAGTGGGGGAACTATTGCCGATTTTTGTGAAGTGCTGATATATATTACCTTCAACTGCTTTACCATTGGTCAAGCCAAAGGAGATATACTTCCGTTAGACTAATGGTCTAACTAATTCCAAAAACACTTATCCTTTCTGTATACTTACTGTTATTTTCTTTCTGAAAAATTTGAACCTGGAGCTCAAGATTACTTATTAGAATAGCCACTATTGGCTGTATGTGCATAATTCCTATTAAACCTGCCTAAGGCTAGGAGCTACTATAGTATTTGCAGCCAGCAAGAGGTGATCTGATCCATATAGAAGGCAACATATTAGTCAGACATTAAATGAACCCAGCATTGAAACACCATGCAGAGCAGCACTCTCTCTCCATTGCACCAGTTGGCCACCTCCATCCTGCCATTCTTAATCTATATAAATTGTTGTTACTGTCATGTATTGTTTCTCCCAAAGACATCTTACCCTCAGTACATAAACATTATACAAATTTAGTTTCATGTCCTTTAAAGTCCTGTTAGATCTATTTCTTGTAAGGAAGCTTCTTTATCTGTTAACCCAGGTAGCATCTTGTTAGTAAACACATTTCAATGATCAAGTTCATTTGAGAGTCTACTTCTTAGGCTTTTCTCATAAGTATGAAGTCAGTGTTATACTTATACTGACAGTATAGCTTGTCAGTGTTAAAAATATTTGGAATTTTGTTTTTCATTCCAATTCTCAACATTTTAATGTAACTAACCAACACAATCACACATATGAAGTATACCTGTGTATGGTAGTTTCAGAAATGGTATCAGCTTTTAAGAACCAATGGATATTGTTCCATGTTGTTAATGAGAATATTAAATTTTCATCTATAAAAATTAAAAATAGAATGGATACTCTTTGGAGAATTATACAATGCCTGACTCCTAAAGACATTTCCAGACTGATTAATATGATTATTTCTCTTTATGATGAGAAAGATTTAATATTCAAAATAACCCAAGTGTATGTTCTTTATACTAAAGCAGCCTATTTCATTTTTAGTGAAACATATAATAGCAAATCAGAAGAGAATAGCATCTCTTATAATTGCCTTCATGGGATTTGTAGAACATATCTGGAAAACTGTCCCTTAAGGATACCTTCTAGTTGTTTGTGCGAATCAGGGTAATGATTAAACTAATTCTTCCATCAGGTAATGCCACTTTAGGTCAAAAAAACACTTGAGCTTTTTGGCTAGTCATTTCTGGATTAAACTTGCCATTAGTTGATATTTCTGCCTTTAAAAAAAAAGAGTTATTTTTAAATAATGAACTATAGCTTAGAGGATGTATGGGGTAATTGTTTAATTTTTATAAATTCTGTGTGCTACCACTACCATACTGTGAATATGTCCTTGGCATCTTTCCCCAGGGGAGTAATGTAAAAAAGTTTTGAAGAACACATGCTAGTATCCTGGTTCAAAACCCAAGAACAACATTTTCAAAATATTTTTGAAACCTATGCATGAATGTGCATATGCAAAAGGGGTCGTTATGCACACATTTTAAATAAATGACACTAACATGGCAAAATCTGTTGCATAAATAAATGGGAAGATAAAGATAACTGGGCAGTCCAAAGCCATGACCATGTATTTAAATTCAAACATTAATTTCCATGCTTAAAATGACAAAGTGATGTAGATGAATTAAGGATAGCACCTTACAAAATATTCAGAAAGAAAGGCTAGGTTCATGGACTAAAAACTGCCAAACAACAATAGCAGATGGCGATGATAAAGTGTGATATATCAAATTAGGGAGAGGTATCTACTTGGATACGGAGAGATCAATGTTAGGATCAGTTTTATTTAAGAGGATTAAGGGTAAAATTCACTCTTTTGCACAGGGCCAGCACAAAGCTTCTGCACAACATAAATCCCATTTCAATCCTCAAAACAGTGCCTAAATGGACTGTGTGTGATGCACAGGCCTTGGGCTGGCCCTGCTCATAAAGGGTGAGTTTCGTGCTCTATAAATACTAAAAATACCAGTTCCATAAAATAAGCACTTGTAGACTTGGATTTTCAAATTGCCTAAGGAAGTTAGGCATCTAACTACCACTGATACCTTCAGTGGGATCTGGGTAATTACTTCCCTTAAGACCTTTTTAAAATTCCAGCCATAAGGAATATAGGCCATTCTTCAGGCCATGAACCAACCATAAACTGCTCTGTGTTGAGAAGAAACTTCCCTTATAGGCATGTTACTGCCTAATTTTTTAAATTGGGTTTTACACCTTCCTCTGAACCATCTGGTACTGTCTGAGACAGGAAACTGGAATGGATTAAATACTCCTATGATCTTAATATTTTTATTATTTATCTGGAAGAAGAATTAAACTGCACATTAATTAAATATGTAGATGACACATTATGAGGTGTTTCTAATCTCAGAGAAGACAGAAATAATTCAAAGAAATTTAGGATAGAAATATGGGAAGGAAATGTGAGCTGACATCAATGTAACACTGGCAGATCAGGTGCCAACTCATGCCAAAGCCCTAGGCCAATTCACTTGTATATTAGTAGGGATGAAAGTGATTGTTAAATGTATGAGAATGTATTTGGTGTTTAAACTTCATTGAAAACTAATGGGATGTTACATGCATTGTTTTCACTTATCCTGTTGTAATGTAATGGCAAATATTTATTCTGTACATACCCCTGTAACCAAATAACCTATCAAAAGAGAAAGAAGACTTGTGTAATGCAAATGAAGATCTTTGAGAGGAAAGCACTAATTTCAAAGCAAGTGGTCATTGTGTTGATGATCAGAGATCAAAGACTCTAAATGTGGTCCTTTCCCTCAGCTAATCAAAGAAAGAGCCCATTTGGGTGGTGACCCTATCAGCTTGTTTTCTATACGAAAAAGCTGTAAGTATAGATTTAGGGAAAGATTTTGCATCTCTGGACTGTTTGTATTCTAAATGGGCAGAATAACTGAATGAGAAGACAGAGCTCTCCAGATTTACTCTTGGTTGCCCTGAGAGACTTGTGGGAAACTGGTAGAATAATGCATCTCTACTACTGTTTTGAATTATAGACTGTGACTTATCTGTACATATATTTTACCTGCTTTAACCTCTCAGTATTTCTCATTTTTTTTCTTAGCTAATCAACCTTTAGTTAGGTTACTATAGAATTGGCTACCAGCGTTGTCTTTGGTGTGAGAGCTAGGATGTAACTTGATCTGGATGAGTGACTGGTCTCTTGGGACTGTGAGTAACCTGAAATATTTATGACGTAAGTGACCTTTTATCACATAGTCCAGCATGCCTATGTGGCAAGAAAGACTGTGATGTCTAAGGGGACTTTCTGTGACACCACTGTTAGACTACTATAATATTTGGAAGTCTACATTTGGTATTGGGTTGGTGAAATCTAATTATAAAACATAATATCAGTTTGAGGTGCCTGCCCTGCTGCTTAACAGTCTACCTTGAAGTAGGCACTCATGGTCATGAGCCACTCCAGACACCATGATAATCAGGATATCTGATATATGGATATCAGTAGAAAGGAGATACGTAGGAAACCCATAATACTGAAAAAGAACTCGTGGAGAAGGTGAACAAACAACATAAGCACCCACAATGAAATATAGCATAAATCATCCACTGTTCTGCAATTTAAGGCAGCTTATTCAGAGGCATCACTTCACAGACCAGATATATAATGTAGCATCTCAACATGGTCCTCATGAGCTCACACTGTATAGTTCCTGCACTTCAGTACCAGAAGAATATTGAAAAATTAAAAGGAATTCAGATAACAGTGATCAAGAGGTTGAAATGGCTTATACATTTAAATTAGAAGGAAATAATAATAGCATCAATACTTGATGAATACGTGTGGCTATGATACATACCTACTAATATTTGAAAGGAATGAAACCCAAGAAAGCAAATGAGTTGCTTACATGAGTATAAGCAGTGTAACTATAAAAATTATGCAATGAATATAAGTGAAGAAAAATTTAGGCAAACAACAAGAAAAGTTTCCTGAGAAGTGAGATCTGTTAGTCTCTGGAACAGTCTCGTAAGAGAATTGATTACTTGGGGCATTTTAAATGAGATTGTACAGAGAATTTTTTAAAAAAATGTGTAAGAGACAATCTTGCCTTGCAAAGAGATTAAAATTGAAAACAAGCAAACAAATAAGCCCTAAACCAAAAGTACTTGAACTTGCAAGTTACAATCCCCCATCCCACCACCTGTCCACCTGTCAATCTGGATTGTTATTATTCACCCAAAGTACCCTCCCTGAATGTATTCCCTCAGCCTCAGTCTGGGTAGAGAAAAATAAAACCAAAGTGCTTAAAGGCCTGCTCCTGGCTGTTTCTCTCCCTGCTGGGGTTGGGGGAAGGATTTATGATCATCTCTAATGGAAGGAGGAAAGGTAGGCCCTATGTTAGTTTACTTGTTGGTGGCAGGCTTCAGAGTGCTGTTTTCCCTCACAGCAGAAGCAGTCTTTGTAAGGGGATTAGCAGGAACGTCACCAGGGTTTTTGGCACCCTAGGCGGGGGTCCTTCCGCGCTCCTGGTCATTTGGCGGCAATTCTGCAGCGGGGGGGTCCTTCCGCGGCTCCCGGTATTCGGGGCACTTTGGTGGCAGGTCCCAGAGTGAGTCAAGGACCCGCCGCAGAATTGCCGCCGAAGACCCGGAGCATGGAAGGACCCCCCCGCCACCGAAATGCCACCCCCTCAAATCCTAGCGCCCTAGGTAACAGCCTAGGTCGCCTAAATGGAAGCGCCGGCTCTGGGGATCAGTGTTCTTTGTGTCAAGCTCTGCTCCAGGCGCTGGGGAGTGTGGAGATATTGGGAACCGACAGATTTAGGCCATGGGAGCAAGCTTTGGGGCCTCTGTGGCACTCTTGAAGTAACAGCAGAATTTAAGAATGCTAAAGTAGGGAGAAGAAACATTTGCTAGTGAGAGAATGCTGGGTTCTTTCACTGATCTGCCATACATTGACTCATTCCCTACTATGGCAGAAGAAACTGAGGCCAAATGGTTCATCTATACCTGTAACAGATTCCCTTGAATTGTAAACATTATTATTAATTTGTATTATAGTAGCATCTAATGTGCACTAGGTGTTGTACAAATAAATGGGAAGACACAATTCATGTCTCAAACAGCCCAACACACACAGAGGAAAAGGATTCAATATACAAGTAAAGCGATGAGAGCGGTGTTTGATATACATCCTGTTTTAGAATGTATACACATTACACTATGCATACATTACACACTAAAAAGCTATGTTACAAGAACAGTAAGGCTGAGAAGTCAAGCATTCAAAAGTTAGGAAATGCCCATATTAAGGTTGCATGAGTAACTTGAATACAGCCCCCTTGTGCATATACATGATACAGGCTTTAATTACATGGTCACATACCATTTTTTTACGGAGCCCCTTCCTCATCAGTGCACTACATGGGCAATGTTCATTTAATGAACAGCTATTCAATATTTTGTTATATCCTCATTGTTCAATGTGTGACCATAGGACTTATTTCTTGAACAATATTCAAACTCTGTTATGAAGTCAGAAAAGTCTCTGAGGATATTGATAATTCTATGAGACTTAATATTATGGTATCCAAGTGTTTCACAGACATTAATTTATCGTCACAAAACCCCTGTGCAGTGAGGGTGGCATTATCCCCATTTTACAAATGGAGAGCTGAAAGATTAAGGTCAAAAGTATCCACTCATTTTGGATGCCCAACTGAGACACTCAGGATCAGATTTTTCAGTCTTTAGAATTATATTGCACTTCATGTAGTCAAGCACAGCTCCCATTGACTTCAGTAGCAGCTGTGAGCACTCAGCACTTCTGAGGGTCTCAAGTCAGGCACTCAGAAAATGAGGAACACACAATTAGTGAATGGATCTGAAAATGTTTGGTTTAAAGGATTTGACCAGTATCACATAGGACTTCTGTGGCAGGCGCAGGGATATTATGCAGTTCTCCAGGGCAGCAGTTAATTGTTTTAACCATAAGACCCCCTTTCTCTTCCTGCAATCTCCTGCCTCATTCATTATATGTTTTCCAGCTCCTGCAAGGAACCTGGGAGGGACCCTACAGACAATAATTTCCTTTACTGCAAAACCCCAGAGCAGGTCTCCATCCTGTGCAATAAATGAGGGAGGCATCTAGTGGAAAAAGTAGCATGTGATTATGTAATTAAAGACTTTAGTAGCTGCTGTTTAACATCCTCCTGAAATACTAGTGGAATGGAAAGTGTGCTATCATCAAAATATAATATATCAACATATGATATGACTAAATCATCATTTTTTTTGCCAAAGAATGGAAATATTTATTGAAAACTTAAGCCTTTTTCGCATTGTTATTGATAATTATGTTATTTCTATCTAGAAATGGACCAATACCATTCTCAGGGTTCTTTTTGTCCCTAATATACTTAAACTCCTTATTATACTTAGCTCTGCTGGCAATAGATTTCTTGCATCTCTTTGGTTCCCTTATCCATTTTCTACAATTCCTAGTTTCTGATTTATATTCATAACTATCATCTTCCCCTTTCTTCGATTTGGTTTTTATAATTTTTCATAACTAGCTTCAATTTCACTCTAAACCAGGCAGTTTTTAAACCACTATGACCTTCTTCCTCAGTTGTGGGATTGATATTCTGATGTACTAGCGTGGACAATCTCTCCTTGATTATTTCTATTTTGTGATATCAGACATGATTCTGAGCTGCACCTTTGAGATTCTCAGATTCTCAGGACAGCCAGGAATCAGTTAAATCTACAATGTAATCCAGAGCAGTGATTCCAGCCAAGGAGCCATTGCATCAGCTGAGAATAGTCAGAGCACAGTGGCACTCTGGGTCATTCCCCTGAGATGCATCCTTACACTGACAGCTGCGAGATGGGATAGCATAAAGCCATCCCACCAGTTCTGTGTCATCTGGGTATTTCCCAGTGACTAGTTCAGTCAGCTTTACACTTCCTCCTCAGAACCAGTGTAAAGGGGGCCAGAGCAGAACACAGAATTGGTTTCCACTGGCTGCATTATACAGATTACATGCAAGAGACTTTGTGATACAGGGATGAGAATACGCCAAAAGTAGGTAATCCGGCATTTGCTAGAGTAGATGGTTTAAAATAAAGATATTTACTGTTTTTTGTTGCAGTGACAAGAATGAATGATTTATTAATACTTAACATATGTTGAAGCTAAATATTCTAGCAGCACAAAGGAACTGGACAACTGCCCTAAAAGAAGTAGCCAAGGATTCCTCTAGTTTAGGGGAATTCAAATGTGGTGCATAGCTGGCTCTATGCTTCTTTCCCCCTCACCTAATCACTCCACAAGGTAATTAGCATCTCAAAAGGCCTTCTTCCCAACAACTGACCTAGAAGGAGGTAGCTTGCAAAGCGGGGCTGGAAATCCCTAGCTGTGAGAATGCCTTCAGGAAAGACACTCCGTCACTTTTCCATCTCCAAAGGTGGTTCCTATCTCCAGTTCTACCACCAATGGGATCTGACTGGCTGAAGGGAAGGGACTCAGCAGTCCATCAGAACATCCAACTCTGACAAGTCCACAAAGCTATAGCAACTGGCCACCAGCTGGACTGAGAGTTGTCTCTCTTTCAAGGTCAATTACAATTAGAGGAGGATGAAATTTTTCAGATAAATAGTTTATTCAACAGAAAATATTTTGGTTGACGCAAAATAATTTGAGAACTTGACATGAATAGTTCTGGCCATTTACAAACCAGACTGAAAAAGAAGAGGAAGAAAAAGGTGGTGATGGTGATGTGCTACTGTTACCCCTTCTCCTCACCTCCACACAATCTCCTTCATAACCTTTGGCCCAGGAGCTAGGGAGCTCACTTAGGATGTGGGGGACCCAGACTCAAATCTCTGCTCCAGAGCAGACCCAATCCCGGATTTTTGAATTCCAAAAAAATTCAGATCAGTTTGACCCAAACAAAATTTTGTTTTCGAGTTTTCAAAACTGGTACCACACACAAAAAATAATTATGTACCCTGTTCTAATTATAGTGTGAAAGGAGTTATAAATAATATGACCAGAGGGAATGAGACAGAGTTCACCAGGTCCTGGGATATAGATCCTAGAGGGTGGGATTAGGAAATGCTGCTTGCCAAATATTGGGAGACAGAATGGAAGAGAAAAGAAAGTTCCCTCCAGGAAAATATAAAGTCCTTGTATTGATGGTTACTGAGCCTACTAAATGTAGCTACCTCAAACTTTTCAGAATATAAGATGTTATGCCAAACCAACTTTGTTTTAAACATTTTCTCTGTTTTTAGGGTTTTTTTAATTAGACCATTTGCGCCTTAGACTATGTTTGTGCAAAAATTTCACACAGACCATTTCAAAGAGAGGAAACACACCTCAAGGGGCACAGGACTATGGGTATTTGTCTCCCATAAAGTGTGGTGCAGTCAAGGCTGGGGGCAGGCATATTCACTGGAAATGCCCAAGGGCCATGGAGAAAGAACTGAATTAAGGGGAGAAGGTAACAGTGTCACAATCTATCATGTCTTAAATATGTCACTAGTGCAGAACTGGCACTAGTTCCACTATGGGTGGGAAGGAATGACAGCGAATGGCAAAAATTCCATATTTGTGGGATTTAGGATGACCAGACAGCAAGTGTGAAAAATCGTGACAGAGGGTGGGGGTAATAGGAGCATATGTAAGAAAAAAGACCCCAAAATAGGGACTGTCCCTATAAAATTGGGACATCTGGTCATCCTAGGGGGACAGCAAATTTTAAATGATCATCTGTGTGAAGCTGCTCATGGAGGTTGGAATGTTAGGTAGGACAGATTAATGGGCAGAGTGCAGGTGAATGGTCAAAGGTGGGTTAATCTGCATTTGATTACCTGCATATCACCTCCAGAAATGTGACATATTGTTGAGCACTGGAGGAACAGTCTTATCCTCATTGCCAAGAAAAGGGCTCAAACTAGAGGCAGAGCCTTAGGTGAATCATGATGCCCTCCAAGTCAGCAATGAGGCTGAAATCACTATTCCATTGCTCAGTGTCAATAACAATCTTTAAAACAGTGATTCTGAAAAAAACCTGACAAGAATATTTGTGAAAAAAATCTGATTTACTGCACATCGGGAGTAAGCTCCGTCTGCAGAAGCCATCTGTCTGTGCACTCATCGCTGTTTTTCTATAGGAGACAGGCTGTCATCTGAAGGGTTTATTTCTGCTGTTTATTCTGTTCCTTCATTTATTTTGGGGTTCTCATTTGAAAATAAATGAAGTAGTTTGTATATTTCTTCATCACAAGTCATTTTTGAAGGCTAAAACATGAATAAAAAATGTAGGAAAGGGATTAAGTTTTGGTGAAAGTGTAAATATAGGCGCAGATGGAGTCAGATGACTGTGAATGGTATCAACAGGCTTTACGCAAAACACTTTAGGGACACCAACAGGCAAGTCTGAATGCGCTAACATAGCGAGTACATGTATCTGAGAAAGCAAGCATTTGCTGTATTGTCAATATGTCTAACTGACCTTTGTATATGGCTCTTTTTACATTTATGTCAGCAGTGTGTTATGATCACATTCATAGAAACACATTTATATACTCTGGGATGTCTAAGCATGTGCATGGGCGGCGAGTTCTATGGGCACCAGGAATATTCCTGGCCTGAGGCTCAGCTCCAGCACTGTCTGAGGCAGGGCTGAGAGAGAGACCCAGCCTTCCGTCCCCAAGCGCTCCCCCCCACGCAATTTAAAACAACCCGGGGGCCCCACACACCACCAGCAGCACAGCGGAGCCGACCAGCTCCCCGCCTGCTCGCTCCACATAGCTGCTGGGCCCTCCCTAAAGCCCCTGGGTGGTGTAGGTTGGGTCTGTGTCCACACATGCTGCTCCCACCCCAAGCGCCCCTGCAGCCAATAGGAAACTGCAGCGGCAGTGCCTGGGGGTAGCAGCACAGGGAGGCCTCCTGGCCTGCCCTGCCTAGGAGCCCCAGGGAAGCGCTGCGCCCCCCTCACCCCTTCCCAGAGCCTGCACCCCCACCCCTTTCCCATACCCCCTCTCCTGCCCCCAAATTCCCTCCCAGAGCCTACACTCCCACCCCCAGCCCAGAACCTGCACTCAAATTCCGTCCCAGAGCCTGCACCCCTCACCCCTTCCTGCACCTCCAGCCCCTGCCCCAGCCTGGAGCCTGCATCCAAACTCCATCCCTGACCCTGCACCCTCACCCCCTCCTACACCCACACCTCTTGCCCCAGCCCAGAGCCTACACCCAAACTCTGTTCCAGAGCCTGCACCCCCTCCTGTCCCCAAACTCCCTCTCAGAGCCTGCACCCTCACCCCAGCCCAGAGCCTGCACCCAAATTCTGTCCCAGAGCCGGCACCTCTCACCCCCTCCTGCCTCCCCACTCCTGCCACAGCCCAGAGCCTGCACCCCCATTCCCTTCCCACACACCCTCTCCTGCCCCAAACTCCCTCCCAGAGCCTGCACCCCTCACCCCCTCCTGCAACCCCCCCTCTCAGCCTGCAGTCTGCACCCAGCACCTAAACTCCCTCCCAGAGCCTGCACGCCAATCCCCTGCCCCAGCTCAGACCCTGCAGCCCAGACCTCCTCCCCTCACCCTAACTCCCTCCCAGAGCCTTAGGCAGGTTGGGGGTGGAGTTTGGGAGGGTGGGCTCTGGACATTCTAGGCACCACCAAAATTTCTGCAAACCTGCCACCCTTGACTATGTGTATATATAAAATTGAGTTCTACCAACAACGAATATAAACCACTATATTAAGACAAAGATGGATTAAAGGCAGATCCTTGGAAAAAACAGATTTGGACCAAGTGCTAGGAGCGATCCACAGTCAGGTAAAAATGAAATCTGCAGCGTCCAGGAGGATCCACTTCCAACATATTCTGCAGCTGCTCTGCACCCTACAAACTGCAGCAATAAGGGAGCAGTAGCAAGGCTGACTGCTGACATAGAGCTGATTGCAGCAGTGGCACTGATGTTTCTTCCAGGGGAGAGTAGCATACGGCACTTCACTGCTGCAGATTCAGCAGGGATATCTCCATGCATATGCCCTTCCTACAAGGTGTGGAGTATGGTGCTTCCTGCCCTGCCAGCTTCCTCAGGGTGGGCATAAGAGAGAGAACCCTAAAGGCCCAAACACAGGTTTCCCTTCTGGAAGCCCCCACCCTGCAGGGCTCCTACCCCCTCTACAGAGGGGAGAAAGACAGGAGTCCCATCCAAGAGAAGGAGAAGCTCCCTCCCCCTCATCTCTTTGCTATAAGGGACAAAAGTGTGAGGGTGAGTGAGGAAGCAGGGAGAGAAAGATCAGAAAGGAGGAAAGAGCAATCTGGGAAGAGGGAGACTAGAAGAGTGAAGTAGAGGAAACAGGCCACAGAAACTGTGGGAATGTGGAGGGGAACTAGAGAGAATACGGTGAGTGAAAGAGAAAATGGAGAGGAAGAAAGGAAGAGGAGACTGGAAGCAGAGTCTACAAAGGAGGGAGAATTTTGACATAGGTATGAGATGTGGTGTGATAAATGAAGGGGGCGGGGGGTAGCTCCCTTTTATGGACACCCAGCCAGCCAGTTAGCGATACAATTCCTTTAGTACCTGTTCTCTACTTGCTTTACCTGTAAAGGGTTAGCAAGCCCATAGGTAAAAGGAAAGGAGTGGGCAGCACCTGACCAAAAGAACCAATGGGAGGGCTAGAACTTTTTAAAATGGGAAAAAATATTCCCTCTGTCTGTATGTTGTGGTTCTCTGGGAAAGAAGGGAGCAGTTATGCTGTGAGAAACTTTAAGACAGGTATGAAAAAACATCAGATCCTACCTAAAGAAATGTAAGTAAATTAGGGAATGTCTAGGAAGATGCGATTAGGGTTATTTCTTTTATTTTTTACTGGCTTGTGGACTCCTCTGTGCTAACCCCAGATGCTTTTGTTTTACTCGTAACCTTTAAGCTGAACCTCAAGAGAGCTATCTTGATGCTTAATTTTTGTAATTGTTTCTTTTAAGATCTAACAAAAAGCCTAAGTTCCAAATGTATTTCCTTTCTTTTTGGGTTTAATAAAATTTTCCTTTTTTATGAACAGGATTACATTTTTATGTCCTAAGAGGTTTGTGCACATGCTGTTTAATTGGCTGGTGGCAACAGCTGATTTCCTTTGTTTTCTTTCTCAGCTCTTCCGGGGGATTGTGGGGGGGGAGCGGCGAAAGGGCTTGAGGGTACCCCACTGAAAGGAATTCTCAAGTGACCCTTCCTGACTCCCAAGGGTTTTTTTTGCACTTGGGTGGTGGCGGCATCTACCATCCAAGGTCAGAGAGAAACTGTAACCTTGGGAGTTTAATACAAGCCTGTAATGGCAAGTATTAATTTTTAGAATCCTTGTGGGCCCCCACCTTCTGCACTCAGAGTGGGGAGTCTGCCTTGACAGAAGGAAATCAGAATAGCAAACAGGAAAGAAAAATGTTTTGAAGAGGAAGGAGAAATGAAGAATATTCTTAAAATATTAAATATATTAAACAGAAGAAAATGATGCTGAAAATTTTGATATAAACATACAACATGTACAGGAAAATGAAGAAACAGAGAAAAGGGGAAGAAGAAATACATTGAATACATAGGGACTGACTTGACTTGAATGGGAATTCAAGTGATTTGAATGGGAATTGTCTCAGGACAATTGTATTTCCCTTTAAAAAACTGGCTGCTAAAATATTATAAAGTTCTCCTAGTTGTTTAATTTTATAAATCAGGAAACACCAGAGGATGTGGCTGTGCAGGAGGAATGGAGTTTGCAGGAGCTGTTTCTGGCTGCAAAATGTGCAGGGACAGTAGGGTCCTGTGCCCCATAGGAAAAGACAGTGTTGGCAATTCAAAATGTTATTATTTGTTTTGCTCTGCCAATGACATGATTATGGTTGGGACTACAGCTCATCTGGGAATGGCTTGAGAAGCTCCAGCCCTCTAGAAAATTTGACTAATACAGTGACTAAAGTGAAATCCGTGCAAGCTGCATGGGTGCTTTTTAAAGACACCATAATAGAGGCCCAACTTAAATGTATACCCCAAATTAAGAAACACAGTAAAAGAACTAAAAAAGAGCCACCATGGCTTAACAACCATGTAAAAGAAGCAGTGAGAGATAAAAATACTTCCTTCAAAAAGTGGAAGTCAGATCCTAGTGAGGTAAATGGAAAGGAGCATAAACACTGACAAATTAAGAGAAAAAATGTAATAAGAAAAGCCAAAGAGGAGTTTGAAGAATGGCTAGTCAAAAACTCAAAAGGTAATAACAAAATGTTTAAGCACATCAGAAGCAGGAAGCCTGCTAAATAACCAGTGGGGCCCCTCGATGATCAAGATACAAAAGGAGCGCTTAAAGACGATAAAGTCATTGCAGAGAAACTAAATGGATTCTTTGCTTCAGTCTTCACAGCTGAGGATGTTAGGGAGATTCCCAAACCTGAGCCGTCTGTTGTAGGTGACAAATCTGAGGAACTGTCACAGATTGAAGTGTCACTAGAGGAGGTTTTGGAATTAATTGATAATCTTAACGTTAACAAATCACCGGGACCGGATGGCATTCATCCAAGAGTTCTGAAAGAACTCAAATGTGAAGTTGCAGAACTATTAACTAAGGTTTGTAACCTGTCCTTTAAATCGGCTTCGGTACCCAATGACTGGAAGATAGCTAATGTAACCCCAATATTTAAAAAGGGCTCTAGAGGTGATCCCGGCAATTACAGACCGGTAAGTCTAACATCGGTACCGGGCAAATTAGTTGAAACAACAGTTAAGAATAAAATTGTCAGACACCTAGAAAAACATAAATGGTTGGGCAAAAGTCAAAATGGTTCCTGTAAAGGGAAATAGTGTCTTACTAATCTATTAGAGTTCTTTGAAGGGGTCAACAAACGTGGACAAGGGGGATCCAGTGGTCATAGTGTACTCAGATTTCCAGAAAGCCTTTGACAAGACCCTCACCAAAGGCTCTTACATAAATTAAGTTGTCATGGGATAAGAGGGAAGGTCCTTTCATGGACTGAGAACTGGTTAAAAGACAGGGGAAAAAGAGTAGGAATTAATGGTAAAGTCTCAGAATGGAGAGGGATAACTAGTGGTGTTCCCCAAGGGTCAGTCCTCGGACCAATCCTCTTCAACTTATTCATAAATGATCTGGAGAAAGGTGTAAACAGTGAGGTGGCCAAGTTTGCAGATGATACTAAACTGCTCAAGATAGTTAAGACCAAAGCAGACTGTGAAGAACTTCAATAAGATCTCACAAAACTAAGTGATTGGGCAACAAAATGGCAAATGAAAATAATGGGGATAAATGTAAAGTAATGCACATTGGAAACAATAACCCCAACTATACACACAATATGATGGGGGCTAATTTAGCTACAACAAGTCAGGAAAAAGATCTTGGAGTCATCGTGGATAGTTCTCCAAAGATGTCCACACAGTGTGCAGAGGCAGTCAAAAAAGCAAATAGGATGTCAGGAATCATAAAAAAGGGGATAGAGAAAAAGGAGAATATATTATTGCCAGACTACAAAACAGATTATATTGTGGTTTTGCAGTCTGTCAGTGATTTTTTAATTCTACCTGCCCAACCCCAGTGCTGTTTTGTGGCAATTAATGTTGCCCACCCTCCCAAATGTACTGATTTCCACCCCTGCTGCAAGAGCTCTCAACTCCACATCTGCCTTTCCCCTGCCCAGAAATTAATCCTTCCCCCCTTCCCGTCATCAGTTCTGCCATCACCCAGCCCTTCCATTCTTCCCCATCAGCTGTCTCAGTCCCATTAGCCCCTTCCCAATAAGTTCAATCCCTTCAACCCATTTGCCCCCATCCCCTTCAATTCAGGCCCCCACAGCTTCCCTCAGTACAGCCTCCTCAGTACAGCCTCCAGCCCCACCAGCGGCCACTTCACTAAGTTCAGCCCCCCACTTCCTTCAGTTCAGCCACCCATTAACCCCAACTTCCTATCAGATATCATCAGAAACAAAGCTCCTCACAGATCAGAACACACCAACTAAAAGCAGTACCAGACTCTTCCACAACAATAGATGCAAAACCCTCAGTCATATCACCACTACTATGATTATCAATACCTCCCACAACCTTTTAAGATCCATTGGTCCTACACATGTCTATCATGACAGGTGTACCTCATCCAGTGCATCAAGCGCTCCAACCATAATTGTGTGGGTGAAACTAGACAATGACTACTCTCTTGCACGAACCCACACAGAAAAGTGATAACAGATAAAACCACCCTATCACTCATGGGCTAACACTTTTGACAAAACAGTCACTCCATGCAGGGCCGGCTTTAGGAAGTGCGGGGCCCAATTCGAACAGTTTCGACGGGGACCCGGCAGGGATGACTAAAAAAAAAAAAGAAACACATGTAAAAAAACCCATGGGGCTTGTACTCACCGGGCGGTGGTCCGAGTCTTCGGCGGCACTTTGGTGGCGGGTCCTTCACTTGCTCCAGGTCTTCGGCGGCTCTGAAGGACCCGCCACAGAAGTGCCGCTGAAAACCCGTAGCACCTCCAGGTGAGTAAAAATTAAAAAGGCACCTCTAGCCAGGGAAGGGATTCTCACTGGGCACAGGGCCCTCTTAGGCGCGGGACTTGATTTGGGGGAATTGGTGGAATAGGCCTAAAGCCGGCCCTGACTCCATATATGACCTCTCAGGCCTCGTCCTCAAAGGAAACCTGCACAACACCTTCAAAAGCAGAGCCTGGAGCTTAAATTCATAACTCTGCTAGAAAACCACAGTTTTAATAAAGACATTGGATTCAAAGCTAATTACAACAATCTGTAACCCACTAACCCCCCTTTTTATCCTCTGACTACAGCAGTGTTAATAGGCCACTTCACCTTGAATGATCCCACAGAATATGTACTAATTACTTAGGAGAACAGGCACTGACTTTTCCGGGGAATGCTCCATCCCTGCCTCTTCCCATCCCCACTTCACTCCAGGCCCACCTCTTCCCACCCCCACTCCACCTCTCTCCGGAGCAGGCTGCATCCCTGCTCCTCCCCCCCCAAAGTTCTAAGCACCACCAAAACAGCTGTTTGGTGGTGGGGGAAGTACTGGGGGGGGGAAAGGAGGTGGAGAAGAACTTGTGCAATGCTGCCTTGTAAAGTAGCTGCTTTTCCACAGAATCTTACAAGCAATGGACAGAGCAGACAGCCAAACGACATTATAAGGGAGCATTGCACAACTTTAAATGAGCTTGTTCCCTAATGAGCAGTGACATAACTTTGAAATATTAAGCGGGAGGATGTTAAGTGAGGAGTTACTGTATGTTACTTTGGGTCATGCCCCCTGCTGACACTTCAGGTACAACAATGAAAAAGCCCAACAGTGCTGATGGCCCATCAACAAGAGACAATGGATTATAAAAGAGCTGAGTCTTCCTGTGAACATGTGGGACAGCCTGTGAAGAATGGCTACAGGGGCCCTACAAAGGCCCATGTCACCTAATACTGGAACCCATCTTGAATTCTGTACTTTTCCATGAGAAGCTGAAAGAGCAGGGTGGTCAAACTAGGAAACAAAGGACTCCTGCCTTATGCAAATTCTATTTAAGGGTGGGGAGTGAGGTATGATAGGTTGTCAGTTGTCCCCTGCTGCCCCACCCAAGGTGACTGCTGGAAACAATTAAGACTGAACTGGGGGAAAGGACTGGACCCAGGCTGGAAGGGCATCTGGCCTGTGAAGAAGATTATTAGAACCACAGTTAGGGTGAGAAATTACATGTAACCAGTTTCTTTAGTATATTAAGCTTAGTATGCATGCTCTGTTTTATTTTTTTAGTAATCTGCCTTGATCTCTATGCTACATCCTTAACTACTTAAAATACACCTATTATAGCTAATAAATGTATTTCTGATTTATAACAGAACCCAGTTTATGTGATTTTTAATGGGGGGTGAGGGGAGTGGAGTGAGGAGTTGTGCACACCCTCCTCCACATTGAGGGAAGAAGCAAATTTCATATAATTTTGGGTTTGTACTCTAAGAGGTGGTGGACATATGGGTGCTGTGGCAAGCCCCTTAAGCTGAGCCTTCCTGGAGTGCATCTGTCTCTCTGGCTCTTCTATGTGCTTGGCTGGAAAAGGCTGGGGAGCCGAGGCCAGCAAGACCAGATAAAAGGCAGCCCAGGCTGTCAGAATAGTTTGACTCAGTGGAGTTCCAGCACACCAGATGACATCCCAGGGGGTCCAGCTCATCACAAAGAACATTCAAAATACCTTATTTCCATGTCCATATTTAAAGGATAATCCTGCTTCCCGCCCTTGAGGAACATCATTATGAAAATCCTATTGCAATGGATCTGTGGACATTAGCACAATGAGAACTAGGAAAATGTACCTATACTTACCTCAAAATTTACTCAATTCATGAAATAAGCTCCACAGATCCAGTGCACCCAGGAGATAAATGGATCATGTAGAACAGAGATGGAAATTAACATCCAAAGGTTTGAGTTTGTTTCTTTAGAGATAATTTTCCAGGCTCTGCCATAGGATAATTTAGGAAAGTAGGACTAAATTATCCTGATTGGAGAAGTTGTCTCAGCTGGAGGGAACTTCAGGGGAAGGGGCATCCCTTGCCGGCAGTGACTGAATAGCCTGGTCTGCCTTAAGCTGCAAACAGGCTGAAGCACTCATTGTAGTGGATTTGTGGACTTAATTACTTGAAGAAAGGAAATTTTCAGGTAAGCATAGATACATTTTATGATTCCTCAAAAAAATTGCTACTTGGCATTCCAAGCAACCAGCATCTTCCTCCTTCTGTATGCTCCAGGATGATTTCCTGGAAGGCTAATGGACTCCAGCTACTTCTGGTCCCTTTTTATTAACTTCTGTCTTCCAACACAGCATCCTAGTCCAGACTATGGGGCTTCCTGACTTGGCCTGCTTGCTGTTAACTCCAAACCCCAGATGAGTAATACCCAGTTATAGGCTAAGTTCCCTCTAAACTGTGTGGCCATGTGGCCGTGCAGCAACCTATTAAGTGCTGTGCAGGTGGCCACAGCTGTGGTGGGGAGAGGTGCCCCTCCCCTAGCCCCTGACCCAACCCATTCTGGCCCAGACGTGCCGTGGCCTGCGGGCCCCTCCTTTGGCCCCAACCCAGCCTCGGCATGGACCTGCCGTGGCTGGGGGAGATGCGCCCCTTCCCCGCCCCAACCCACCCTGGCCTGGACCTGCCATGGATGTAGGAGAGGCAGGTGCCCCTCCCCTGGCCCTTTCCCAGCCCCAGCCTGGACCTGCTGCAGCTGTGGGAGAGATGCCTCTTCCCATGGCCCCAATCCCAGAGTAGCCGCAGTGGGGAGAAGCACCCTTCCCCTTCCAGTCCAGGTGCTGCTGGGAGAGAGAGCTGGAGGAGTCATATTTACCCATTGCAGCCCTGGGGCAGCCTGGACCCCAAACTCCTCATGCCCAGCCCCACACCAGAGCCTGAACCCCTAGCTGGAGCCCTCACTCTCCATATCTCAACCCTCTGCCCCAATCCTGAGCTCCTCACCCCCAGCCTCACCCCAGAGCCCACCACCCCAGCCACAGTTCTCACCCCCTCACACCCTAACCCTCTGTCCCAGCCCTGAACTCCCTCCCACAGTCCAAACCCCTCACCCCGCCAAGCAGAATGAAATAGGCAAGTGTAAAACAGTAGAAACAAACCTTTCTGTATGATAGCAAACCACCTGCATGAAATCAAACCCATAAGATGTGTCAGGAAATATTTTTCCTACATAGTGAAGTGAGGGGGAATCTGTAAATTAAGTGGCCTACAGACGGGTGTTGTTATAATGATAGAAGAAATGCAAAATCACATAATTCTTACAGCCAAAAACATAAAGATGCTTTAAATATTTTTAGTTTTACAATGTCTTAATTATTTTAAATGGCTTTGATTGTTTTCTCTAATGTCAGATGTGGGGAGCAAGTCTTGATAACAGTCATCTGTTAAGTTACAGTGACAAGCAGGAAGAACAAAAGATGGGTTTGCCGACTGTTTAAACACTGCTTGTCTTGTCCTAGTTCTGTATTTGCAGCTTGCTCTTTAAGCAAATTATTGGGCATCTTCCTGTGGTCTTTAGTCAGTCAAAATCCTTTGGCCTGTGACTGCCTAAAAACAGTGACCCCCCGCAAATTCTGGTTATGTATTCTGCAGCACCAATGGGGAAGGAGAACAGTTAATGGGTATGCAGTTATTCAATTCCTTTGGCCATAATCTATAAATCAGTCATGTAGCGGGCAACAGCTAGTATGCTGGAAGAATCATTTGTATTTCCCATGCACTTCATTTTGCTTACTTGGGTCTTTCATATAGTACCAGGATCAGACCCATTTGAGGTCTATAATTTGTATTTTGATCATTCATATAAAAGGACATTTAGCAGTATGTTTTGAGATTGTGTGCTCAGGAATGGCTTCTGCTCAATAGAAGTTTATTTAAGGAAAAAAGAATACCAAACTAAAAAGATTTCAGAGTATCTGACAATTTCCTGGTATTTCTCTTCATAATGTTAGAATTCCTAGTAAACAACCTCTCATTAAAGTTTTGCCCAATAGGTACTGATCTACAACTTATCACCTTAGAGTTTCTATCCTGTGGGAGTATTTCTGCTTCCTTAGTGCCCCACTGTCTCACATGCATTGTCTCAAATAAATTCAGTGTGCAAATATCTATTCCTTTTGCTGGATGAGTGTCAACAAGAATGACAAAAACATAAGAAGCATCCTTTGGGCATGTAGAAATTTTTTTAACATAGCCTATTGCCAAAGAGGTTATTGCAAGAACTGATGTGTCCGGGAAAACAGAAATTCAACCATTGGGAACATATTATTAAGGCCAATTCTGAGTTACTCCACATGAACAGACCCCTGTGTTTGTGCAGTATGGCTTGCTGCATCAAGGGCTAAACTAGCAATTAAAAAAAACCCTATAAAGAATGCTCTAGGAATTATTTATTTTGTTTTATTAAATGTAGTCTATAGAATGTATATAGCCAGTATGTATAACCAGTGTATAGCATTCAGAATGCCAAAAAAGTCTTGCCAGTACTGATTTTTCCCCACTTTCGCCCCCAAACACAAACCAATATATGCAGTACATTTCACAATCACTTTCTGATCCTGCAGAAAATATATTTAGTTTTAATATTATCTTTCTTCCTGGTCTCCAGTAAGATTGTCTGTAAACTTTGGATTTTTTTTTTTAAATCTAAGTAAATATTGAATGTGAAATTTACCTCTGTGCAGAGGGCCACCACAAAAACAGGACTTAAGTAATGGATAGGCCTTGTATTGACTCTATGCACAGATGTGAATTTCACTTTGAAAGCATTAGATATGATGTTATATAAAGATTCTTTGGAGAAAGACTACAAAATATTAAAAAGACAATGCTATGAAATACCAACCCAGGTACAATTATGTGTTCTCTCTCTCTCTATTCCATGCCTGTCATTCTTTCTCTCCCCTCAGTGAAGTCAGCAAAAATCCATGCTTGATTTATTATCTATTTACCTTATTCAGCTCATCACTCCCTCAAGGAACTACTTGGAGGCTTCATTACTTGATTTTTTCCCCCTGCTTCTCTGCCAATTGTGCCATAGCAACTAAAGTAAAATTAGCATCAGAGAGGAAATTCTGAGCAGCACAGAGCTAGAATCTTGGGAAATTCACCTTTTAATTTACAGGAGAGGATGTTAAACTGAATGTGTGGCTTGATGAAATAATCACTTATGCATTATGGTTTCTTATTTGGAGCTAAACTTTCTGACATGCTGGTAAGTAACAGTCCAATCATTCTCTAACTCTACAGTGCTTGGACAGCAACCAAGGCTTTCATAGTATCAGAAGTAACAGCTTTCAGCTAGTACTTGTTGAAAGCATTTTGATATAATCAGGTACTCTACTATACTGGAAAAACAATGTAATCATTTAAGAAAATCTGGGTAAGCAACATTAGAACAGCAAACCCATAAAACAGAGACCAGCATATTCAAAGGCTGATTTCACTAGTGAAAAAGGCTATTGTGGAAAATATACCTTAACTACAAAGACGCTAATGACCATTAGATGACCATAACGATCTGCAATAAGAAAGATTATGAAACAAAACAAAAAACATGTAAACACAGAGAGAGAAGTCCAAGAAAGAGGTAAACGGAAAAAACAAAACAAACCCCAACCCCCCCCAAAAAAATAATACTAAAAACCCTCCCACCAAACTCTCAGAATTAATTGGGCAGAAAGCTAGCAACAATAGAGCTCCATCCCCTCTTTCCCATTATTTAAATTCTTTTTTATAAAAATAAATACAAGCATTATTACTAGTGTTAAACTACTAGTTTTAAATTAAATTACCCATTTAGGAAACTGAATACTATATAGTGTTTTAGATTATTACATGTTTCTGGTTTACCAACAAGGCAAATGGTCCTAGAGATCTGCACAGAGGAGATTGTGCTCTGATTTTTGCATATTTCTTTGATAATTTAGGCTTTATGAAGAACAAAACAGACAAATAGGCTATCTACTTCAGTTTACAGCCTCTTTCAGTGGGAAGTCCTAAATGCTGTATAGGATGGATAAGAACCCCCATAAAGCGCATGGCCATTCTGCATTAATATGCACTAGGGGAAATTTCTTTCCCTACTCCAGCTAATTAGTTTATGGCCAGGTGAATGAAGAGTTGGAATTGTTTTTCCTGTAACTATACACAACTATAAACTTTTTAATCTGAATTGCCCGCTAGTGAGTTCCAGAGTGGAATTATATACACAGCTCACTTTTAAATATCTGGCTGTAAGTGTTGCAATGGGAGCAAGCGGGTACAGAAATTCCAGCTCAGAGTGTGTGTGTTGAGCATTTGAAAATCTAGCCACTCATCATACATTGGCATACATACATCATACTATGGCATATTATTCTCTCCTTAAAAACTATATAGTTCCAGCGCCAGATTTTGATCTCAGCTACAATGGTATAAATCAGGAGCATCTCTTTGAAGTCAGTTGAGTTGTTGAACATTTCCACTGGTGTAACTGAAATCAAGGGGCTAGATACTCCACTTTTACACCTGTGTTAGGCAATGTGTGTGATGAAATTGAACTCTTTGGAGTTATTCCAGAATGACACTCACATGAGACAGTCATAACTAGAATTTGGCACCTAGTCCTTAATTTCAGCTTTTATGAAATTCCTTCTGTCTTTCCCTCTCTTTCCACACATGAAGCCTAAAATATTGTTTATTGCTCTTCTCTAGAGTTTACCTATTTCTGTTTTGTTCTTTTCAAATGAGATGACAAAGGCCACAATATTCAAGGTGAGGCTGTACCATAAGTTTCTATAATAGCAATAATCTTTTCTGTATTAATATATCTTTTTCTTAATGCAACTCACGCATTTTTCACTTGTCACTTTTTTAACCTCCACTGCACGTGATGCCTAGGTCTTTCTCCTGGGAGGTTAAAACTAATTCAGAATTCAGCACATATGAATAGTTTGGATTGTACCTTTCAATATGGATTATCTCGTATTTATGAAACACTAAAGCAAATCTGCTCTAGGGGTCTGACCTAACATTACTAGTGGGTAAAGGAAGGTTCTTGTGCACAGGTACAGCTATCTCATAGCTCTTATAAGTTATGTCCAATTATTTCAGGTGAAATTCAGTCCACCCACACAGGCTCCATACAGGTGGAGTGCAGGAAGGTGATATACACTCCCCCATTTCAGGGCCAGGATGTTAGGCTGCTGCAAAGCCACCCTGTTGCTTCCCATGGCCTGGAATCGCAGCAGCAGCCTCTCCATGTCAGTTGTACAGGACACTAGATGCGTATGTATGCATCATTGGACCACCCCACTCCTACCCCAGAAAAGACCTTTCACATCAGCCCTGCATAAAGTGGTGTAGAGACCATTTCCACAGCACAGAGAATGCACAAATGCTCAACCCCTGGACAAGGGTTAATTGGTGCAGAGGGTCTTGAGTCAGCCCTGTGCACTAGAAGTGCAATTAACTCTCACAACAAAAACAACAAGGAGTCCTTGTGTGACCTTAGAGACTAACAAATTCATTTGGGCATAAGCTTTCGTGGGATAAAAACCACTTCATCAGATGCATTGAGTGAAAAATACTGTAAGCAGTATATATATTACAGTAGCGCAGCCCTGCCCCGGTTGCAGAGTGCAGGGGGTGCCGGTTGAACATGATGGCCGGACAGGCCGCTCCTCCAGTGCTGGCTGCGGGCTCCTCTTTGGCTTGTTCCCGGCTCTGCCGCCTTCTCTCCCCTGTGACGCCTCCTGCCAGGGGAGGGGAGCGGCAGCCTGGACTGAGCTGAACTCATGCCGCTGCGCAGGCCGAGCCCGCGGCCATCTCGTGGGGTTCCTGGGGAGCGGGAGGCCCGGGCACACTGCCCTGTGATCACCAGCTGCTGGCTGCTCTGCCCCAGGCCCCAGCAGTTGAACCCCGCAGCCGCCCCAGCTCACTCCATGTGAGAGCTACAGGTGGTGCCCCCTGCCTGGCTGGCTCTGTCCCTGGCCAAGCCGTGGGGTGACTGCCTGGGACGCTGGGGTGTTGCTGAGGCTGCCCCAAGCCAGACTCCCCGGGGTCCGCTTCCCCTCCAGCCATGAGGGCCCTCAGCCAGTGTGGGAGCCGGGCCGCAGCCCTGCTCTCAGAGCCTCCTCCCCTCCCTGCACTGCATAGCAAGACGTGGGACCATAGGCAGGGCAGCTACAGCCATTTCAGACTGGGATTGGCGCTGGGGGAGTGCAGGTGATTGTGCCCTGGCTGGAGGGACCGGGCAGCCCCTTCAACACCCACTGCTTGCTCCTGCCAGCACAGGGCTGCGATGCCCAGCTCCGAAGGGCAGCGCCAAGCCCCCGGGCATGCTTGCAGGGAAGGAGAGATAGGAGGCAGAGCTGCTGGGTGTCTCCCACGCAGCTCCAGGCCTCTCTGGCTACTTGGCAGCGACAGCCAGGCTGGGTGGCCAGCCAACAGTGTGACATGGTCTGACCCACATGGACCATGAGCTCCGGGGTTGGCACTGATGTCTTGCCTATGCCGAGACCTCCAGTGCAGAGGCAGCCCTAGCTCTGCCCAGGCAGACACAGCCCCGCTCACTCCTTGGCCGGCCTAGTGAGTAAATAAGAACACTAGTAGGAAATTGTTTTATTTCACTAACTACAAATTCTCTGTTTTCATTTTTAAATTTTTTAAAAACAAACACAAAACAAAACATTGCAAAGTACAAACCTGTAAAAGCCAAAAAAAAGGGAGGGGGGGCTTTTTTTTGCTTGGGGTGGCAAAAAATCTAGAGCCAGCCCTGAATGGCTGAGATACTGCAGTCTGCCCCAGTGAGCGGGAGCTACATGGTGACTGGCAATAGCCAAATACTGAGGCGAGGTGGGGCTAGTGAGTGGGGGTTCCGCTGAGTGGAGAGATCCACAAAAACTGTGGGGGAACTGCCTGGGGAGGCAGCACCCAGAGAAAGGGTCATCTGGGGTTCGGGAGGGATGCAGGGGCCAGTGGCAAAGTGAGACACTGGCTGACAAGAGGGCGCTCCAGAGGCTGGAGAACTAATTCCCGAGATGACCAGCCGGAGGCGCCGCAGCAGTGAGTCTGCACACGCTTACAATCTGCCATAAAAATAGCCTAGAACATGAATGGTACAATTGAAGGCAAATAAATTATCAGTTTTTTGGAATAGTTAAAAACTACACTATACACAGGTTGCTTCATCCGTGCCTTAAATATTGAGACCGATGGAAGATCACAGTTGTTGAATAAATATAACTACAAAATATACTAGCTCCCATGGACACTAACTGGGACAAACCAAAATGATCTGCCAATTCAGATAATAATAAAGAAACAAACAGAGAAGGAGAGAGTGAGAAAAGATGGACCAAACCCATTTGGAGCCTTAAATGCACAGAAAAAATCTGAAATTCGTGTGAAACTTTACAGGAAGCTAGTACAAATATTTTAAAACAGAAGGTGTATGCTCATGATTGCAAGTGTGTGCACTGATGAATTTTGAATGAGCTGCATGTTGTATTTGATATGAAAAGGAGCTTAATGAAAATAAATAATTACAATAATCCAATTTTTAGAAAAAAGCTTTCACCAGTAATCCCAAATCCTATTGCTGAACAATGGAGCTTGGTGATACATTGTAGAAGTAAAATAAATTTTAATGATATGTATATATTGATAAACGAAAAATAGTATAATATCCAGCCTTTTTACATATGAGGCTGAGGCTGAAGTTAGTCAGTTATTACCAAATGGGCTAGAAGTATCAGGGTAGAAGTATCACTCATATACTTCGAATGAATAATAATTTCCTTTTGTGTTGAGATTCAATTCCATAAAGTTGTAGGATTTCTATTGCTGAGTTATTGTTATTGGATGGTCTAGGACACAAGTGAAGTATAAAATTTTGAGTCAAAAAAAAATCCAATAGGAATGGAAAAAGCTAGCTGAGGGCACAGTAATGAAGGAAAGTGAAACCTGCATAAAAAGCCATTTAATTAGGAACCTGTCTGAAGAGATAGCCCAGATGTAACCGAATTGTACTGAGTACAATTTTGCTCCATTAGAAAACTAACTCTGTTAAAAACTGAATAATTACTTAGAACAGGTTTCACTGTAGTTGCATCTTGCTTAGGGTAACTCAGTACAAGCACAGCAGCCAGTGTGACAAAAGCACAATGAAGTCAAGTGACTTGGCAAAAGTGCTACATAGGTAGAGGACTCAGCTGAGATTTGCAGCTAGGATGCTGGGTGCTGAAATGTCTCTATATCCATAAGGCAATATGACTTGCTTAAAGAGAAAGTGCGATTTTAGTGGTAAAGAGGACTAAAAGTCCGAACTCTTGGGTGATATGTTCAGCTCTGGCACTAACTAAGTGGGACCTTAAGCATGTCATTTAACTTTTGCCTCAGTTTGCCTTCCTGTAGGTGCTCTAGTAAAATGGGTATAAAACCACTTATCATGTTTTGAAGTCTTATTAGCTGTTTGTAAAAAGAACTGAGATTTTCAAATGAAAGGTGCTTTAGAAGTGCAAAATATTTATTATTATGATTGAATTTTCGGAATGTATATAAAAAAGGGGGTTAAAGAAAATGTAAGCAAATACTTATTTGTCTTAGGTAAAATCATCTAACAATCATTAGTCTTGGGTGAAAGCAGATACAGTTACTAATTCAGCAGGATCAAAACGTACAAAATAGGTAACTTGTATAAATGAAAAAAATAATATGGCTACTATTATCAAAACAAGTCCCTGTTTTTATGTTAACAAATACTGATTGCTAGTTCTTGAGATTTCCCAGATTTCAACCATTTGACAATACTGGCTTTTTGAAAACCATGAACTATTTTAAACAGTGATCATCAAACTGCTTTATTTATGCTGCTATGCTCAAAGTATTGGGTTGTGAGGTTTTGAACAATCTAAATAATTGATGATATCCTAATCAAAAAGAGATTCACATCAAAGAAAGACGCTACAGTTTCTGTTCATTGAAAGAGTTAGTCAAACAAGCAAAACATAGGACATTGCTAGTATAAACAAAATTTAACAGCTCCAGTATATCTTTTATGGACTCTCACTCATAAATCCCGCAGATTGTCTATTGGGCATAATTCAGCAGAGCATATGTAAAAGAAGTGAAACTCAGTCAAAATAAAACTATTTCCCCAAACTCCTCCTCACCTCCAATTTGCCCCTGCCCCCCACACACTAGTGCATAATCTAATTGTTCAAATGTCTAATTTCTAGTTAAGGCTGAGTAATACTTACAGTATTAGGCCCCAATGCTACAAATTGTTCCACATGGAACAGGTGACCCACTGGTGCCGAACAACTTGCAAGGTTGGTGCTCCTAAGCTTGTCTTAAAAAGAAGCTCTATTGGTTTAATTTAAATAAATTAAAAAACCTGTTCAGAGAAACTGGTGTGATCCCATGTAGACACACTTATATACATTTAAAACTAGTTATATCAGTTTAGTTTTCACCTGTAAGATTAGCCAGGCAAGCTAAATTGCTGTAATACAAGTTCAAACTAATTTAAGAGCGCCAGCAAACAAAGTTGCACAGGTTTGAGCAACTCATTTTAAAAACACATATTTAGTTAAATTCATGCAGCTTACTGGGTAGATCAGGTTTGTCTCTCACCAACAGTAATTGGTCCAATAAAAGATATTACCTCATCCACTTTGTCTCTCTAATATCCTGGGACCAACATGGCTACAATAACACTGCAAAAAGTACTTCAGGACATTTATACTAGATAGGATAAAACTTAATTCAATAACAACGTTTCACAGGATAAGATTGTCATAAGCTACTTGATTTCCAATGGGAGTTAGGTGCCTAAATACCTGGGCCTGCACCCTAGTCCAGACATTGCAAAGCACGATGGTGAGCCTGTGGCATTGAACTGCAACCCACCAAATTCATTTCATATAGAGGCTAGCAAAATGCCAAGAAGGCTAATGGCATTCTGGGCTGTATAAGTAGGATCACTGCCAACAGATTGAGGGATGTGATCATTCCCCTCTATTCGGCATTGGTGAGGCCTCATCTGGAGTACTGTGTCCAGTTTTGGGCCTCACACTACATGAAGGATGTGGAAAAATTGGAAAGAGTCCAGCGGAGGGAAACCAAAATGATTAGGGGGCTGGAGCACATGACTTATGAGGAGAGGCTGAGGGAACTGGGGTTGTTTAGATTGCAGAAGAGAAGAATGAGGGAGGATTTGATAGCTGCTTTCAACTACCTGAAAGGGGGTTCCAAAAAAGATGGATCTAGACTGTTCTCAGAGGTACTGGATGATAGAAAAAGGAATAATGGTCTCCAGTTACAGTGTGGGAGGTTTAGGTTGGATATTAGGAAAAAAGTTTTCACCAGGAGTGGGTGAAGTAGTGGAATGAGTTACCTAGGAAGGTGTTAGAATCTCCTTCCTTAGAGGTTTTTAAGGTCAGGCTTGATGAAGCCCTGGCTGGGATGATTTAGATGGGGATTAGATCCTGCTTTGAGCAGGGGGTTGGACTAGATGACCTCCTGAGGTCCCTTCCAACCTGATATTCTATGAAACATCTATTAAATGGGAATGACTTTTTACCTTTACTGAGCTGGGCTGTTTTCAAACTGGTGGCCTATAAATGAAAGCTTGGTAGTGCATTAGTAACACTCTGAAGCATCCACTCCCCTAAAATACCTTAAAGAACAAGCTTGTTTACTAGAAAGATAAGTTTAATTAGTCAAATTTTAACCATTTTGGAGCTTCCATGGAGAAGATTTTTCCACCTTCTTGATGCAAAAACAAAATCTCTTACACACTGGTCTGAAACCAAACACACTTAAAAAAAGTGCTCTGTACTATTTTTAAAGGGTCAGCTCCTATTACCAAAAATATGAACACTAAAGTATAACAGAAATACAAATACTAAAATTAATCCAAATGTGCTTCTAAATGCAATGTTTTATAAACATTCCAACAATTACTCTAAGGTCCTCAAACTCACATACGTCTCATTTCCCCCACCCATGGATCATTAACAAGGTTTGAATGTGCAACCTTCAGAGTCACAGCATATATTTCATTATTTCACCTATACATTACTCTCTGTGGACCAGCCAATAGAGGAAGACACAACAGACACTTCACTAGAGGGTCACTCAGTTCTTTCTGAGACAGCAATTGAAAATTGGACATCAAGATTATTGGTTTCCATTACTAGGCCAGGAAACAGAGTGTTGTTAAGTGGCTACTGACAGCATAGCCAAATGTTATATCACCCATTTGAATCATTGGCAGGTCTGAATCCAGAAGTTCTAGATGTAAAAGCATGAGTCACTACCATTTGTGCTAAAACAGCTAGCCAGTAACAGACTTATAAATCCACATATGTAGTCTAGCCACTGTGGAGAGACAAAGAGCTATATTGTGTTAGTGTGGGATACACAAGCAACATTTGGCTTTTTTTTTTGTTCCAAAAGGTGATATAGCAAAGTGCATGAGAATTGGAGCTATTATGAGTTATCAGAGTTCTGTACCAGCTTTGCTTGAAATGACCTTGGGCAATTTCTCGGTTATTTTATCTGTCAAATGGTGAATGACCAATACTTCTTCTAAGGTAGAGTCTGAGGGCTTGGTTAATTATAATAAAGGCTGTGAAAGACACAGAAATATAAATAGTTATGGGAGAAGGAGGGATTAGAACTCAGTCTTCTATCCTGTAATTTCCCTCTAAATTACAGGGCAATGCATGTAGGTGACTCTTTTTTCTCCCTCTATTGCCTCCAAAATTGAGTGAAAGCAGGAGCTAATTGTGTTTTAATGAGAGCTACTGAAGCAGGTTCAAGATCATGTTACTTGCTATACATTCAAGAGAGTTGGAACTGCTGCTTATGGCAATCTGCAGCAATATAATTTATGGAATTCTCTGAATTGATAAATAATTATAATGTACTGGTTGGGTCTCAGACACAAGAATGCTAGCAAGAAGCTGGATTTGATTTCCTGGCCTCAATCATATGATCCATATATGGGTGACACGACCCTTGGCAAATGGCAGGAGTTACTTTCCATTGATTCTGTTGGGTAGCATTAAACTGAAGACAGAACACTTTGGAGAAACATCATTTGTTACTAGCAACTAAGCACTGTTATTTAAGATGTATGCATTTTCTGAAGCAGCCAGCATTGGCTGGTGTCAGAGATAGTATACTGTATTAGATGGAATGTGGGTCTATTCCAGCACGTCAGTTATGATCTTAAATTATATCTTTATGAAATTATTTAAATCCTCAATACGAAATCCTCATGTCCTTAATTATCTATACTGTGTGTCTGTATAAAACCAATGTAAATATCCAGGAAGCTAAAATTTTCTAATTGTGTCTTGATTACTTCATAATTAAATAGCAAAAATAAATCAGGTACTTCTTGACAAAATTCTTCCAAAAAGTGGTGAATATGGAATATTTTGGTTCCCCAGGAAGAAAGATAGATAGGGAGGCAGAGCTAGAATGACTCTAATATTGACTTTGGATGAACACAGATCTCTTGTATCAAAAACTAAAATAAATCTCAGCCAAATGTATTTTTGAAAGTATTTACACAACACTTTCATAATTTAAATAATCTACTTCTGCAATTCAGTATTTCTGGTTTCTCCTTCTACCTCTACAGTGAAATCTGATGGGTTGGCATATTATTAGGGTAAAAACCTTTATGACAACATGAACTTTCCTACATTAAATAAGGCTAATTATTTTAAGCAGACAAAAATGAAAGATTTTTGAGGTTCCCACATGTAAATTATTCTGTGTTGATATATGGAAAACTGACTAAGCAGCAAAGAGTCCTGCAGCACCGTATAGACTAACAGATGTATTGGAGCATAAGCTTTCGTGAGTGAATACCCATTTCGTCAGACGCATGCGTATTCACCCACAAAAGCTTATGCTCCAATACATCTGTTAGTCTATAAGGTGCCACAGGACTCTTAGTTGCTTTTTACAGATCCAGACTAACACGGCTACCCCTCTGATACTGGAAAACTGACTGTTATCTAAGAGATGCTTTACTTAACCATGCATTTATTTCTCTGTATTTAGTACAGTCCTCTACTTGAATAGTCAGCAGCAAGCCACCTGCTCTTTCATTTCTTCAAAGTAGGTCAGCAGTCAGTCATCAATCTTTCATCTTCATTACTGCTAAATCCTAAAGCTTGAGGCAAACAAACAGTTTTTAAAAAGATGCAGTGATAGCGGTGGCACTCTCTTTTCTGTGTTAGCCATTTGTGGCTGAAAAACTCCACAATCCAGATAATGCTAGCCAGGCCTTTAAGTGGGAAACAACAGGCATTCTATCACTTTGCATGGGCTGCTGAAAAGAACTTAGGGCACAGTCCATAAAGCATATTTTATTCAAGGTTTCTAAACAAAAACACTTTTTATTTTTTAATCTAGATTTTTAAAATACAAATGTTTATTTGCCTCTCCTTAAAACACTTTTGTCAGTGCACAGTGGGTCAGCCCCCACATTGTATAATGAAGCTATGATGCTCACTGTATACACTGAATATTTTTGACTTTGAGCATCTGGTACTGTTTCAAATATCTGTAGGAATCAGGAGCACACGCTATGGCTCACTTATTTATTTTTAAAAAGATCTATTTTACATTTGAAAGAGATGTACTTCAAATCCTGCCCTTTAGTGAGTTTTCTTTTCCCAGAAGTCACTATAGTGCTAAATAAACATGAGCTAACACTGGTCCCATCTGCCTACTACCTGAGCAATTTAAATGAACTTGCCTTATCACAGTATCCACAAGAAAACCACTCTTTGAAACAGGCTTGGTGGTGCCAACAGAAAATCAAGTAACACAAAGTACTTGGGAAAAAATTGCAGGCCAAGTGGTACCAAAAGTGATCACTGAAAAATGTCTTAGTTACTTGCTCTGATGCATTCAGACTTGCCATCATAGTATGAAAAAGCACCCCCTTGATCCTACAGGAACATGAGAATGAGAAGAAATAGAAAGGAATGAAGTCAGTCTAAAAGTGGCATTGAATATCCCCTTCTATGTAGGTGAAGAAGAAGAAAAGTAGGTAGAGCTGATGCAGTATGCCAGGAAGTGGAGAGAGCAGTGGATTTACAGCATGGTCTATATAAGGCCATGGAAGGCCTTCTGTAGGACAGCATGCTGTAGCAGGGAGACAGGGTAACAATGAAAACTTATTTGTATTTTTGGAATAAGTCATCCCTTTACTCAGAAATAATCGGAAGGACCAATGACATAAGGACTTAACACTTTCTCTCAACAAATCCTAAAGGACACATTCTGCTACCTTTGCACAGGTATTCAAGTCCTAACAAGAGGCAGAACTTGTCTGGTTTCATTGTAGAATGAAAAGAACCACTCTCTGTTCTTTGCATATTGTGGAACCATGGTCCGTGCCTGCTGCCGCCAAAGAAACACAGGGGTGTGCATTTCTGCTGACTCTTGGTGATCCTGCTGAGAAAATATAGCTCTACACCACTCCCAGTTCAGCTATGTAGCAAAAAGCTGCTAGACTAGATGATCCATATGTAGCATGGACCCATAGGATTTTGAGGCATCATAAGCCTATTTCTGTGCAAGTGCCATTAGATTCTGTGATAGAAAATTCCATTCTGCAACTTATTTGATATTTTACTATATCACACTAATATCTACGATATCTATCTTAGGGCTTTCTATAGCACCCATCATGGTGTCATCTAAGCATTTCCTAGGAAATCTGTATAGTAAGCTTTCTGCAGTAATGAACCACTGCTTGGAGAATTATGTATATTAAACAATCCTCAGCTACTGGTTATGGTGGAAATTAATTAAAACTTTACTGAAAAAAAAAATTAGCAAAATAGAAAGATCAAAATGATCACTCTTTCTCCCTCCCTGTTGTCACTCTTTCCCACCTCACTCCATGCCCACCCCATTGTAACAATAGTCCTTCTGCAAGGAAGGAATCTTCCTGTGGGTTTGTTCATTCTGCTGTCCTTTGTTGCTACTCATCCTGAAGGTGTCTCTGCAGTGCTCTTAATAGGCTCTCTGTTTTTCCATACTAGTACACGTGACAGGAATAACACTTTGCACTCCCAAAGGACTTTACAAATTTTAATGAATTGAGTTTTGACACACTTGAGAGATAAATAAGGTTCCGAAGGCAATGAAGACACATACCTACAGCCAAGGGGAGGGATAGCACTGTGGTTTGAGCATTAGCCTGCTAAACCCACGGTTGTGAGTTTAATCTTTAAAGGGGACATTTAGGGATCTGGAGCAAAAATCTGTCTGGGGATTTGGCCTGCTTTGAGCAGGTGTTCAACTAGATGACCTCCTGAAGTACCTTCTAACCCTGATATTCTATGAACAGAGCAAGATCTGAAGAGAAGGCACCTCCAGGTAGGCTAAACATCTGAGATCACCAGTACTTAATTTGTAATGAAAGAGGTACTGGGGCTCAGTCAATTAGGTGCCAGTTCTCAAGCAATTTTTTTTTACTTTCATAACTGATGTAGCAAGTCCCGAGGTTCCAGGGCTCAGCTCTGGCAAGCATGGTAGCTAGAAATTCTTCTCTCTTCCATCTACCTCATGAAGTTAGGTGACAATGCACTGGTCTTAGAGGATAGAAAATTCAGCTAGTAAACCATTTCCTAGTCATACATTAAGACTCTATGGGACAGGATCTCTGCTCTACTTTTATTTGTACAACTCAGAGGGCACAAAAGGGCCAAGGTCTAACCACATCCCCTTAGCTCAAGATTCTCCTGCCATGGGAGTATTCAGCGGGTAGACAGCATATATAGTCAGCTCTTAGGCCACTTACTTCACACCCCCAGGCATGCTCCGACTATACTCATCCGGCAGACATCCCTGCTGTAATCTACGCTGTAGTAAGTCAGAAGATCAAAGAACCATTTTCAGTGCATTTTCTCTATTTCCTCTTGGAGAAATGTACATAAAATAAAATTCAGAAAAAGTTCAATGAAAGGAAATAAAAGGACTCCCTTAATTGTAGTTACGGTTACTGAGCCCAGCAGCAAAGCATCAGATTTCTTTGGTATCAGAGGCCAAAGGAACAGCAGCATCGAACAAAATATTAATAATGTGGGTCTTCAGCTATATAAACTATGTATATAAACTGGTCGTAAAGAAGCAATGAAAGTTTGGAGAAACAATAGAAAGGCTAGTTCTAGCATACAAGAGAAGAGGCTGTTCTCAATTTAGCCTTAAGTAATATGCATGAGTTGATGCAAGAAGCAGGGATGATAACAAAAACTGACAATTCACACTAAAATGTAAGAAAGAAGTTTTTAATAAAATGAGGATGCTAGTCAAATAGGCCCCAAAGTCAAAAGTAAAGGAAGTAAAATCTATAGATGTGTCATGAATGCTACTTAAAGAAGCAACAGAATTGTCTCAGAAGCCTGGGTACTGCTGAACAAAAGAGGAACTAGGAAAGAAAGAAGTGAACACGTAAGTATAAATAAATGGCAAAGTTTAAGAGGTTATTTGAGCCAAACTGAAATCTCATAACCCTAACTATGGCGAAACTAATAAAAAAGGTTATTAAAATTACAGCAGGCAATGTATAGAGGGAAATTGAGAGGACTAAAAGAGCAAATAGCTGAAGATATGAAACACAACAATAAATTCTTTAAATATATCATAAAAGAATCAGTGAATCACCTAGGCTAAAAGGAGACATTATTGAGAAACCAAATGACCACTTTGACATCATTACCACAGAGGATGTTGGGGAGATACCTACCCCAGATCTGCTCTTTTCTGGTAACAAATATGAGTTACTATACAGAGATTAAGTTGTGAATAAAAAGTCCTGGAATAAACTGCCAAATTAAAAGCAATAAATCACCAGGGCCACATGTATCATCCAGGAATTCTGAATAAGCTAAAGAAAGAAGTGGCTGAGCTTCTTGCAAAAATGTACTATCTCATACGAAAAACAGCTACTAAGCAGAGAATTGAAGGGTTGGAAATGTTATAAAGGTTATAAGGGTGATCCAGGACTTACAGCTGTCTGACTTCTATTCTGGATTTCTGTCCTATATAGATTCTTATGCTGCATTCATCTCCATAGTATCTGAGTACCTTCCAGAAGTGCATTAAGCAATGGGACTAACATCTGTCATGTGTTTATTCTCTCATCCTCTCCCTAGGGAAGGAAGCATGTGCAATGGAGTGTTTTGGTTTTTTTAGTTTTATATATAAAATACACACACACGCACACAAAGCTATCAGGGAAGATAAGGTCAAAGAAATAAGCCTTGCAGCTGCAGTATGTGCAAGGTGGCAAGGTTTCTGATGGTCTTCAGTTCCTGAAGGAGTTCATTCTGATCTCGGACCAGCCCCGAGAAACTTCTGTCTCCTGCCCCAATGAGCTTTACCATTATTATAGAGAGTTCCATCATGAGTAAGAGTAAAGTTGTCAACTAGGGTTGTCATCCAACAGCTTTCGGTGATCTTCCAAATACCATGAACCCAGGACATTAAGCACCTTGAAGAGCAGGACCAAACCTTGAACATGATTCAGTAGTCTATGGGAAGCCAGAGTGTGGAGGACAAGTATATGTTGCTGAGGAGATCAGCTACTGCAGAATGCTGCAGAGCAGTGTGAGTTTCCTAAATGCTGACATCTTCATGCCCAGGTATATTGCATTGCTATAGTCCAGATGAAAGATTACTGATGCCAGGAAGGGACTGAGTCTCCTAACCTATCAGAGATGTTCAGAAGTGTTACTTCCAGAGGCTGCTAAGTGAGAGCTCAGCCTCAGCGAGGAATTAAAGAGAACTCCTAAACTAAAGGACTGACTTGACCACAGACAATATGTAACTGTTAATAGTGTGTGTGTGGGGGGGGGGGGGGGAGGGATACAATTTAAAGATTCTGGTGGTATGCATCAGGGTTCAGGGAAGGTCATATAAGCCCTGGCAGAAATTGGGGAGAGGAGGCTTGTGACCCCATGTGACCGCCCCCAGGTGTTGCCTCTCAAACTGATGAAATGTGGATGTGCACCTTCAACCAAAGAGATGGCACCATGGCTGCAAACTCTTCAGAATGGTTTCCTCTGACCACCACCATAACCTGTCTTGCTTGGGTTCAACTTCAACCAGCTACTGTTCATCAAAGAGCTGATTTCAACTAAGCACAGGCTACTTTGGTGGTAGTGTTGTGGTCATACGAAGGGCTGAAGGTTAGGTAGGCCTGTGTGTTATCTGCATATTGCTTGAGTCTGAGTCCATGTCATCTGACCATTTACCTAGTGGCTGCCTGTATATGTTGAATAGGACCAGAGAGAGAATTGTGGGACTTGACAAATAAGAGGTCTGGTACGGGAGGTGCAGTTTTCCCATTACTACTCCTTGGGTCCTCCAGGAAGGACTCTAACTATTCAGTGTATTATTATGGACCCATGCTACCTCTCTCTGGTGGGACTAACAGTATCTTATGGTTAATGTGCTGAATGCTGCAGAAAGGTCAGGGAGGATGACAATGGATGTCTGTCCTCTATCCATCGACAGCAGGAGATGATCCGCCAGTTCTGCTAAAGCAGTTTCAGTTCCATGTCTTGGTTTGAATCCAGATTGTTCTGGGCCTCAGACATTAGCTTCAATTAGATAAGCTTGATATTGGCCCTTGGTTAGCTTCTCTATGAGCTTGCTCAGGAATGGAAAGTTTCCCAGACTTGAAGAAGAGCTTCGTGGAGCTTGAAAGCTTGTCTCTTTCACAAACAGAAGTTGGTCTAATAAAAGATATCACCTCACCCATCTTGTGTCTTTAAGTTTAATACTAGGCAGTAGTTGGCTAAAAGCATGTATTTAGGATGGGCTTATTCAGTGTTGGTTAAACTATTGGGTGTTTGATAGAAGGAAGGGATGATTCCTTCCCAGAAAGAGAAATTGGATACTTTGGTCATCAGTGGCAGCAGTTGCTCATGGCTTTATTTCACCAACCAGGAAGGATTCACAAGCCTTAGGTTGAGACTCCAGAACTTTTTAGTGAATGAACACACTGAACTCTGGGAATTCAGGGAAGTATTGGTTGGTAGGAATAGGTACAGTTGATCCAGGCTGTTTGGAGCCTTCTTGAATATTCACGATCATGTTGGGGAAGCAGGAAATTCTTCACAGTGCTTATGTAAGATGCAAGATGCTGACACTCAGGATTGATTAAGTGGTTTATCACCGTGGATAGCTTCTCAGAGCAGAATTTGGCAGCTTCAAAAGAGGCTGATAGGAAGTTCTCTTACCCTGCAATATAGCCTGCCAATACAGAATGCAATTATACAGATCAATGGTTTGCCCTCATCTAGGATACTGTGTCACCCCATCTCAAAAAGGATATTGCAAAATTTGAGAAGGTTCAGATAAAAGCAATAAGAATGATTAGAAGCATGGGGAAAAAATATCATGTGAAGAGATATTTAAAAGTGGGGGATTGTTTACCTTAGAAAGAAGACAAAAAAAGAGGAAGCCATGGTAAAAGTGTGCTAAATAATGAATGGTACAGAGAAGGTTTGCTTGGGAGTGTCTGGTTTTTTTTGTGTTATGACACAGAAACAAGGGGATACTCAATGAAACTAAAAGGCAGCAAATTCAAAACTGATGAAAAGAAATACCTTTCACATAATGCGTTATTCACCTGTAGAATTAATTGCCACAGGATATCAGGGAAGCTAAACAGACAGCAAGATTCAAAGATGCATTGGATACGTACAAACAAGAATATTCAGAGTTATAAGAGTTAATGCTTTTTTAAAAAAACAGTTTTTAAGGGATATAAAACCTCATGTTTCAGAATTTAAACCAATCTCCAATTATTACAGGTGGAATTTTTCACAGTGGGCAGATTATCTCATAGCTATGCATGGCAGGGTAACTTACAACTTCCTTGGAAGACATCTTGTCCTGGCCACTATTGGAGACTATGGGTCTGATCAAGTCTGGTAGTCCCTATGATTTACAAAGTAGAGTCAAGCAGCTGAAGTGAACAATGGAGCCAGAACCAAAAAAGGAATGCTCAAAGCACTGAACATCAGCAAAACTCTCGTTTCAACTGAGTAGCTGAGAAAGGAGCTGTTCATCCTGCCATCTTGGAACCGACTCTGCCCTGTTTTTATTTTTGCCAATTTCATATGGGTTCCCATGGAAACAGAAACAGAACTAGCCACCAGCTGAGTCAATTTCAGCTGCTGGCTTCCAATTCTCATGTCTTCTGTTTCCCTGGAAACTGATGTGAAATCAGCAAAAATAAGGTAAAGGTTTCTTTTTAAAATATATTCTCTTATTTAATATTCACTTTTACTTTAGATCTGGTCCAGCTCCCACTGAAACTAATGAGAGGTTTGCAACTGATTTTAATGGAAGAAGGCTTGGGCCCTTTATTTTCACCTTCATTGGAAAGGCTGCCAGTAGCCAGCAGGCAGTAGCAGCTGAGAGTGAGAGTTCTCAATTTCACCTGCTGGCTGGCTGACTGCCTGCTGAGATCTACAATGGCTGGTTTTGAAAGCAAACTACAGATTTTAGGAGACATTTGGCTCCCACAGTCTGTAATATTTCAAATTGGAAGGAAAGAAATTAAATTTATTTAAAAAGTAGTAGGGGAAACAGATGGGTGTAATGATATTTAGAGAACAAATTGACTAACAAGCCCTGACCTATGTTAGGCTGAACACCCCCAGAATCTACTTCAGCCAACTGCATGCTTCATTTCATAATGTACATTTGAAATAGTTCTCTCTAATCCAGCTGTTAGCTGATTGAATAGCCCAACAAGCATAATTTAAAGAGTACATATATATACATATATATACACACACACACATAAGAGAGAGAGATGAATGTGATTTGATTGAAGAAAGTTTTGAATCTGCATAATCATTTCCACCTGAACACACACATCAGAATTATAAAACTGCTTCACCAATTATTACCCTAAAATCCTCCCATATTTTTAAATTTATTTTTTTCTTCTGCATTAATTTGTGTCAGATTATTTACTATTTCTTATGGCACTGTGTGGTGGTGAAGTCCAGGCAGAAGGAAGGTTTTTAATGAAGTCAGACTAGATTATCATAATGGTCCCCCTTTAACTTTCCTCTGCTGCTCCCCAGAGTTTTCAGGGCTCTCCAAAACTTGACCCATGCAAGTTGTGAAAAGCTCCAACTACTGCCACTTCAAAGGTGGTGCTGTAAATGTACCTCCACACATAGGAAATAGTCATTGAAGTACAAGGTCTAATTTTCTGCTGAAACATATATCCCTATGCAAGCCAAATGCCATCAGTGAAACAGCAGGTAAACCCTGTGTATAATTTAATCCAAGATTTCTGACTCTCAACAAAATCTTGCTTTTTTGATCCAGCATGTGTTGCTACTTGCACACACTTAGGGCCAAATTCTGACCTCAAATACTGACCAATATGATTTCAGTGGTACTGCAAACATCATAAATCACTGCAAAATTTGGCTCAAAGAGATTGCACAGATGTAACTAAAAGCTAGTCCTAAGACGACAGCAATTACCATTAAAAAGTCAGTTTATTCACAGGTACTATATAATAGTTTCTGATATAGACATTATTATTCCAAGCAGAGAGAAGCATCTGTTGTATTTTAGCTACCGCAGTATGATAACACCAGATAATAATAATACTTAGCAATAAATATTTAATAGCAGCCATCCTATATATAGCAGAGGAGACATGCAGGGTGAGGTGGAAGTGAGCTAGAAGAGGGATTTAATAGAACTACCTTTTTTGTTACAGTGAACACTTGGGGAAAAAATGATTAGTCATAAATAGAGTTGTTTCCAAAAGTTTACAAACTATGAATTAAAGGTGGGGAACAGCTGATGTACCTTACTGAAGTTGTACCTTTATTGATCTGTAGTACAAGAAATTGTTCCTTTATTTACTTGCATTGTATCAATTGCAAATGGATACCAAAATCAAATAATAATTCTCTTGGAATAAACCATTCTCTAAGGAAGGAATTAGAACATAAGAATGGCCTTACTGGGTCAGACTAAAGGTCCATCCAGCCCAGTATCCTGTCTGCTGACAGTGGCCAATGCTAGGTGCCCCAGAGGGAGTGAACCTAACAGGTAATGAATTCTGTAATTGGGCATGTGAGATTAGGTATCATCCACAAAAAGTTTATAGATACTGAAAAGTGTGAACAGAAAAGAAAGGAGAGAAATGAAAAAGTGAACCATAGTTTAAAGTGACTGGTTTTATGTGTTTTTCAGTCATCCAGATTTATTACTTAGCACTTTTGATCCATGAATATCATGTCTTTCTCAATTTAAAGTGAGCAGTGAGCTCAATCATAATATCACCTACTTTTCAAAAATAAACGAATAATTTCTGGTGTCTAAACAGATCCTGGAAACGACAATAAACTGAAGAGGTACATTGGCCAAGCAGAGGTAGAAGAGCTACCTGCTAATTAGAAGTAGGATGAAAAGAGAAATACTAGAAGCAGGTAAAGAAAAACTGTAGATATGGAGATTGGGACGGTACAAAAGTATTTTAAGGAATATAATAGTGAAAGTGGCATTTTTCTCATGAATTAAAATGTCCAATTTAATGATAAAATATGTGTTTAGGACACAATGTTGCAACGCCCAGACTCAATGACACACTCTTCTATGAGGTGCATAAATGTTTCCGCAAAATAGTTAAGAAACAAAGAATTTTCACTGGAGATGAAAATGATCACATATGGAATGAATCCAGACTAAGTCATTGTTGAATCTGTGTTGAAAATAAAGGAAGGCAAATGACCACCCTCATTTCAGGTCCACTAATAGGCCATTATCTGTGTGTCATTAATAACCCTATACTACTGCCTTGACCCATTGCCTTCCAGAATTGCATTCTTAGTGAAGTTCATCCACTGTGGAGGAGAGAGGTCTAGAGGGTCTCTCTTAGTGGCTCATAAAATGAATACGAGACTCAGGGATAGCCTTACTTGAAGATGTAGAGTCAGCTGTTGGTACAAATTGTGTGTCTGGTTCACTAAGATAATAGGAATAACAAAGGAATAACAAAGATGTAAGCAGAGTCTGAATGAGATCTCCCCTGACATCTTGTGGTGAGCTGTGGAAAAAGACTTCAAGAGCTGATCTTATTTGCATGAATACGCCCACCCTGCCTAGGTGCTCAGCATGATGAGATTGCTTCCCCAAATGATCAGTTGTGGCTAGAGTGACCAGATGTCCCGTTTTTAAAGGGACAGCTCCATTTTTGGGGACTTTTTCTTATATTGGTGCCTATTACCCCCCACTCCCTGTCCCGTTTTTTCCACAATTGCTATCTGGTCACCCTACTTGTGGCTGGCATTGGATCCCCAGTCTCCTTGTTATTGGGGCAGGAGTAATAAAGGGTTGTTATCCTTGTTGTATGAACCAAGGTCAGCAGAACTGTAACTGGCATAGCCCGATGGAAAGACTCACCCTCAACTGAAGGGCACTCACTAGGCAAGGGACATGGATTCCAAAGCTCAATGAGTTGAGGGAAAGAAAGGGTGAGGATACGTATCTGGTGGTGTGGGTGCTGTTTAAGAGTCTTAGACACCATTTGACCCTTATTCTCTTCATAGTATAATAAAAGAGCTAATTTAGATTCAATTGAGTCTTGTTACATGCTGCAGAGCTGAAATAACTAATACCTAGATCTAAGTATTAGACCTACTTTGGGACAGTGTCTTTATTGCAAGAGACTGCCCAGTGTGCACCACCAGTGAAGTTCCCCCACTAACAGCTGAAATCACTAAGAGCTGTGTTAAGTGGGGTGCCCTGAAGACATCATGGTGAGTGGCCAGTGGGTGGTTGGTGGAGAGGTGCAGTAAGCAGCCAGCAGGGAGGCTGGTGGAGAGGGCCAGAGCAGAACCCCACAGAGAGGCATGGCAATCAGCCGTTGGGGCGATGAGTGAGTGCCGGAGCATATAAGGTGCCTCCTTACTGCCCTCCTTCCCCGTCACAGGGTGGAACGTGAACTCTGCAGATGAACCTCTGAACTCTGGGGCTGCACTAGCCAAGGACAGCAACTGTGAGTGGGGTGCAGAGAAGGGACGGGCATATTAAAGGGACTTTTAGGTTGCTGGACTTAAGAACCTGGGGGGGAAAGGACACTGCCCAACTTACTTGGGGATGTCTCCTTTGCTCATGTTTTATGTTTATGAACCCTAGTTGCGATGTTTTTTCAAATTAATGCTGAGTTACTTCCCTCCTTTTATTAAAAGATTTTGCTGCACTCAGATTCTGTGCTTGCAAGAGTGGAAGTATTGCCTCTTAGAGGCACCTGCGGGGTGGTGTGTAATTGTCTCAGGTCACTGGGTGGGGGCTGAAGCTGGTTTTGTGTTGTATTGTTGAAAAGGAACCCGCAGATAATGAACCTGGCCCTTGTTGATGCTGGCTCCACCTGGCAGAAGGGTTACAAACATATGCTGTGGAAGTGAGCCACATTAACACGTGGCTTACTGCCAGTGAACCTACTGAGGGCAAATACTGTAAGGGATTTTCTATGCACAGAATTGCACCACTTTACCTAAGGGTACTGTTTTTAGCAGATTTAGTTAGTCAGGTGCAAAACCCAAGATACTTTCAGTTTAAACCAGGCTTATTTTGGTTTAGTGTAAGTCAATTATGAACAGGTTTAAACTAATGTGAAATTAGTCACTGTCAAACCAAAATAAGGCTATGGATACACTGCACATCTCTCGTGGCAGAGTGTAGCCTACACATAGCTACATGCGGCAGTAAAAAACAGGCTGCATCCACCTTGTGTTAGTGAAAGGAATTGGCAGTATGGTAGCAACAAGGAAAGGTTCAGCAACTGGGGACTGACGGAGACTGTGTTACTGGAGCTTCTGGAGACTTTCCCTGGCCCAGTGATAGAGTGCCACTCCCCTACCTCTTTTGCCAGGTTATATACATTGATTTTAACATTCCCATAGTGCAAAACATCCCCCCAGGCATCAGTAATACTAACTAGGTCAAAAATTCCAGTTCTTCTTGTTTGTTACCCAGGCTCCTAGCACTGTATGGAACTGAAAAATTTCTTCTCTTTATGTCCTTTGGCTACTTGATTAATTTTGTTCTCAATATCTCAATTTTGTGCTGAGTGGCAATATCTTCCTTCTTTTTATCTTGCCCTTTTGCTAGCAGTTGAATGCCTGAATACTCTAGCCAGCCTGCAGGGCTGGCTTTAGGAAGTGCGGGGCCCAATTAGAACACTTTCGGCGGGGCCCTGGCAGGGATGACTTAAAAAGAAAAAAGTGTAAAAAAAAAGCCTTCCATTTCTTCCATGTATTATTTACTTTCTATAACTATATAAATAATAAAATTGTATATTATGTACATTGCATCATATATGCTGTTGATTGGTTATTAATGACTGCCGTTTCACATGTGTGGGTCCCCGCCACTCCCTGGGGGTGTGCACATGTGTGGGTCCCCACTGGTTCCTGCCCCCCTCATTGAAGCAGGTGTGCAGGTCACTGGCCTGGGAACTGCAGGGCAGCAGTGGACATGGGGCTGGTTCAAGGCAGGACAGGGGCTGACTGGAGGTAGGGTCTGGCTGCAGGCAGGGCAAGGGCAAGGGGTGTGGGGCAGGCTGGCTTCAGGCAGGGCCACAGGTGGGTGCAGCAGGGGTTGGAAGGGCTGGAGACAGGAGTATGGGACTGGCTGGCTTCAGGCAGGGGAGTATAGCAGGGGTTGGCTGGAGACAGGGCAGGGCGGGCAGTGCGGGGCTTGCGGCGCTCTGGTCAGAGCTCCAGCTGAGAGAGCAGGGCTGTGGGGCAGCCCCGCTCCCGACGGCGCTTTGGTCAGGGGAGCGGGGCCATGGAAGACCCCTGAGCAGACCGCAGCCAAGGTAAGTAAAAAAAATTAAAAGATGCCTAAAGCGCGGGGCCCTCTTAGGCGCAAGACCCGATTCCCAGGAATCGGGCAAATCGGCCTAAAGCCAGCCCTGCCAGCCTGTCCCCGAGGAAATTAATTCCTTTTCTCCTAAGGTGTGAGCCATCCAAATGATACAGTCCTATATCCCCATAAAAGATGGACTAGTGTTTCACAAAGCCAAAACTCTACACCATATGTCGTTTACCTAGCCAGCACAGTGCCACAAGAAATGGTAGAAATCAAGGAACCGATTCAAGTCAAAGTTTTGTATAAGACAAGAGGGCATGGAATCACCATTGCCTTTCATCATGTTCTTAATTTGGACATTAAGAATGGTAGATGAGTTGGAGGACATGATATTGGGTGATCTAGAGTTAAGCTCTTTAGTTTATGCAGATGACATAGTACAACTGGGAGACACATTTGAATGAACGATGATACTCCTCACTACCCTGAAAAACTGGGGCAGTCAACATGGACTTACAGCAAATGCCCTGAAGACAAAGTAGTGGCATCTTGGAAAAGGGACAATAGATAAAGTGTTGAAAACAGCAGCAGTGAAGTCACAGAACAAGTAATATCTTACGTGTACCTAGGAAGCTTGATCTGTGCCTGTGGTTCCATCAAGGATGAGGTTAAAAGAACCATGATTTAGCTACAATGCTGCACAGAAATTGATGAAATTATGGACTGATAAAAATGTTTCACTTGGTAACAAAGTGAAAATGTATCAAACCACTGTACTAATAGCATTACTCTATGGTCTGGAAGAAGCTGCATTCAATTAAACAAACATTAGATGTCTGGAGGAAGTAGATATGACAGTTCTTTGGAAGGCAGTAGATGTAAAGTAGGCTTTTAAGAGAAAGGAAGAAGTTAGAAGGAGAGTTGGATGTGAAATCAGGGTATGGGATTGGCTGCAATCAAAAAAGAATCCTGTGGCACCTTATAGACTAACAGACGTTTTGGAGCATGAGCTTTCGTGGGTGAATACCCACTTAAAGCTCATGCTCCAAAACGTCTGTTAGTCTATAAGGTGCCACAGGATTCTTTGCTGCTTTTACATATCCAGAATAACACGGCTACCCTTCTGATACTTGCAATCAAAAAGATTACAATAATGGAGACACTGTAGCAAACATACAGATGACAGCATGGCAAAGAAAATAATGCAAAGGCAACCAAGGCCAGTCAGACCTAGAAACCAACCACTGATCAGATGGCATGACATTATACACAAGCACATGACTAGGCTGGGCTTAACAGAGGAACAAACCATGGACAGGAATGAATGGTGATGCTCTAATGCTCCTCCTCTCTGTAAAGATGCTTTGAAATGAGAAGAGAAAAGTTTGAAGATGAAAGAATAGGTATTGTGGGTTCTTTCCAAGACTGACCTCAGTTATAATTGGAACTAGTTAGACTGCCATTCTCAGCCTGCCAATTCTGAAGTCTGCTCAGACATTATCTATAAGACTCCAAGGCTTGGTCCTCTTACTACAAATTGTCATTGTAAAGCTGTCTTGAAACCCTAAATTCTTTTAAATATATATTACGCATGAGGGTGTGTGTGTGTGTGCGTATAAATATATAATGTATGTGTGTAATAACTTATTGAACTATATACTTGAATTCTGAAGAAGCTGTTCTATAAGGACTAGAGTTGGCTGGAGAAAGGTCATTTGGTTTTGCAGAGGATATAGTTATTTCAAATTTGGTTTTGTTCTGATTTGGAATGAAAAAAAAAGACTCTCTGTGAAAGGGAATGGAGCCCTGGCTTCATGGCACTCTGTCCAGTGGGCTGCCTCAAAATTGTGGATCCTGGAAGCCCTGGTGTCTCTGATTTTGAAGTGATCTACCTGGAAAGCTGTGAAATCAGGGCTTTCCTGTAGCTCACAAAGTGGCTTGCTGAGGAGCTGGGAGAGTGAGCTGGCAGGAAATTGTCTCCATGAAACATCTTGATTTTGACAACTTGGCAAATGCTGATGAAAAACTATTGTGTCAGAATTTTTATGACCTGCTCTAATAAGGACCCAAAAGACTTATGAAGTGGATAGACTCAGGAAGAAGTCAGCCCTAGAGAGGAAATAATCAAGTTTTTCATTCTGGATCATTACCTCTCCAACAGTTCAAGTCTTTGAGGATGTAAAGACAGTTAGTAGGGACGGAGCAGTAAGTAGGACAAAAGAAAAATATTTGTGCTTATTTAAAATTAGTAACATTAACTAACATTTTCAGACAGCACCTTCATGCTAAAAAGATACCCCTGCATTTGAATGAAGATAAAGCCTTTTTGTGACACTGTTTTACAAAGAAAAAATTAGATGCAATGGTAGAAAAACTTAGGCCTACGTCTAGGGGATCCCATTAAAAAAAAAATGCAAGAGAGCTGAAAACCTAGATTTTTAAACAAAATATTTTGTCTTTGTTCATACTTGTGTATATGGCCTTCTTGACGAGTTTGGCGTAATGAGAATGATCATTGTTTCCTCCTTTTTTATCTTCTGCATCACACTTTCTAAGGCCTTGGCTACACTGGCGCTTTACAGCGCTGCAACTTTCTCGCTCAGGGGTGTGAAAAAAACACCCCCCTGAGCGCTGCAAGATACAGCGCTGTAAAGCGCCAGTGTAAACAATGCCGCAGCGCTGGGAGCGCAGCTCCCAGCACTGCAAGCCAAACCCCACCAGGATGTGGAGTACGTGCAGCGCTGGGAGAGCTCTCCCCCAGTGCTGGTGCTGCGACCACACTTGCAGCGCTTTGAAGTTTCAAGTATAGCCATACCCTAAGAGTGAAATTGGGGCATAAAGCATCCTTTTAGGCAAATAGTGAACTAGTGCCAGTTTGCAATAGCCCTTGGCCTGCTTCTCTGGTGAAGTACTTTTCCTTAGTTTTTAGACTGGATAAAAACAGCTTCATTTGGGTGTGGGTTAACCACCTGATATCATTAGGAAAACATTGATTGAAATGTTTATCTGCTGATGGGTTAGTCAGTCTGCCTTTGTGTTCACTGTGAATTAGGTTGATGGAGATTAGGTGAACTACTGCCCTTCCCCCATGATCATTTTTGCATAATTTTAACACTGAGACTTGTATTTCTTGAGCCCCCTTGTCCATTTATGTATGCCACAATCATTGTGTTACATAACTGAATGTCCTTTTTCAAGTTATCCTAGAAATCAAGAAGAACCAACATGACACCTCTTACCTCTAGGAGAGGCTAATGTTCAGGATTCTGTCTCTGAACACAACATATTGCATGTTTCAGAGTGGGAGCCGTTTTAGTCTGTATCAGCAAAAACAACTATGAGTACTTGTGGCACTTTAGAGACTAACAAATCTATTTGGGCATACGCTTTTGTGGGCTAAAACCCACTTCATCAGATGCATGTTGCATGAGCACTGTAGGCCCTGTGTGTGTTACCCATACAGAAAGGCTAGCATCTGTGGTCAAGATTTTAGGGTACAGACTGTAAAGGGATGCACATAGAATGAGATGGACTTCTTGTTTCCACCAACAGAGGGTCTCAGTAACTCTTGATGACATCCTCACTCTCCTTTGCCTCTGCAGGGATGGTTTACTTGTTTTAGGCCAGAAGGAGGTATCCCTCGGTCATTCTTATATGCTGCCTTGCTCATGAAACATGAAGGCTCAGAAGCCATAGGCAAAGGTGGATCAAAAACACTTGGTTTTGATACTTCAGGTATCAGAGCCTGCACCTGGTCAAACTTCTCTTGCATAGTGAAAATTCTGGCCCTCTTTGTGTCTCTCTTGACTCCTTGGTGAATGGTCATTATGAACCCATGTATCTGAAGCAAGGAGAGACTCCTTTGAGTTGCCTTCTGCAAGCTTCCCTGGGTTGGTGCTCTGATATGACTGTTACCCAGATGAGTTCCTAGACTCCTCAGCCTGGATTTTATCATTATCAAACTAGGTTCGATGGGGACAGGTGAGCAAAGCCCACAGGTAAGTGGGGAACAAGACCTGGGAGATGGGTTGGAAACAGGAGGGAGCATGGGCTATAATGGCAGAGAGGAAGGAGGGTCAGGGCAAATCTGGGAGGCAAGATCAAACCAGTATCTTAGATGCCTATATACAAATGCAAGAAAAGACGGTTACTCACCTTTGTAACTGTTGTTCTTCGAGATGTGTTGCTCATATCCATTCCAGTTAGGTGTGTGCGCTGCGCGGGCACATTCGTTGGAAAACTTTTACCCTAGCAACTCAGTGGGCCGGCAGGTCGCCCCCTAGAGTGGCGCCGTCATGGTGCTCGATATATACCCCTGCCGGCCCACCCGCTCCTCAGTTCCTTCTTGCCGGCTACTCCGACAGTGGGGAAGGAGGGCGGGTGTGGAATAGATATAAGCAACACATCTCGAAGAAAAACAGTTACAAAGGTGAGTAACCGTCTTTTCTTCTTCGAGTGATTGCTCATATCCATTCCAGTTAGGTGAATCCCAAGCCTTACGTAGGCGGTGGGGTCGGAGTGAAATGTGGCAGAATGAAAACTGCTGAGCCAGAGGCTACAGCATCTCTTGACTGTTGAACCAGGGCATACTGCGAAGCAAAGGTATGGACCGAGGACCAATGGAGCTGCGCGACAGATCTCGTGGGTAGAAACATGAGCCAGCAAGGCAGCAGATGAAGCCTGAGCCCTGGTAGAATGCACGGTGATGTGGCTTGGGGAAATATGAGCCAAATCATAACAAGTGCGGATGTACGCCATCACCCAAGATGAGATCCTCTGAGAGGAAAACAAGCAAGCCCTCCCTTTGGTCTGCTACTGTGACAGAGCTGGGGCACCTTACGAAATGGTTCTGTCAGCGCAATATAAATGCGAGCACTCCACAGATGTCCAGGGAGTGCAATGGTTGCGCCCATTGCGTTGAGCTGTGGGTAACATGAAAGGCCGAAACCACCTTAGGGAGGAAAGCCGGGTGCGGTCATAACTGCACCTTGTCTTTGTGAAACCTAGTGTACAGCGGAACCAGCGTAAGAGCTCTGAGCTCGGAGACCCGTCTGGCCGATGTAACAGCTACGAGGAAAGTTGTCGTCCAAGACAGGTATAGCAGAGGGCCGGTCGTGAATGGCTCGAATGGGGGAGACATAAGTCTGGTTAAAAACTAGGTTGAGGTCCCAGGTTGGGGCTGGGCGGCGCACCCGAGGGTGCAAGCGCTCCAAGCCCTTGAGCGACCTCGAACCCATAGAGTGTGAGAACACGGAACGTCCACCTTAGCCTGGCTGGAAGGTAGAGATGGCTGCCGAGTGTACCCTCAGCGATGATACCGTCAGGTCCTGCCGCTGAAGGCCAGAGGCAGGCCAAATAGAGGAGATCGAGACCTCAGTAGGAGCAAGATCGAGCGTATTGCAGCTGTGGAAGAAACGCTTCCACTCGGCCCGGTACGTTGACCAGGTGGAAGGCTTCCTGTCACCCCGGCTCAGTTACACAGCAGCCACACCGTGAGGCGAAGCGGCTGCAGGTCCGGGTGACGAAGCCTGTTGTTGCCCTGAGTGATGAGGTCTGGGTGGGGTGGCAGGGTAATTGGGTCGGTTATTGACAGGCCAAGCAACGTGGTATATCAGTGCTGCCTGGACCACTCTGGAGTGATCATGATGATGCGCGCTCTTCTCCTGCGGAGTTTGAGCAGGACCTAATGAACCAGTGGGAACAGTGGGAAGGCATAAAGGAGTTGGCCTTTCCACAGCATCAGGAATGCGTCCAAGATCGATCCCGAGGAAAGACCTTGGAAGGAGCAGAACATCTGGCATTTTCTGCTCTCGCGGGGAGCGAACAGATCTATGTGAGGAAACATCTCCACTTCTGGAAAGCAGAACGCCTCACATGGGGCAGAGTGATCACTCGTAAGACAGGAAAGACCTGCTAAGTCAAAGCGCCAAGACGTTCCGAACGCCTGGGAGAAAGGACGTCACCTGCTCCATCGAGTGGGCCATGCAAAAGTCCCGGAAATGGATGGCCTCCTGACAAAAGTGGGGAGGACCATGTCCCTCCCTGGTTATTTATGAAGCACATGGCCGTTGTGTTGGCTGTAAACACTGAGATACCACGGCCTCGCAGCTGCCGCTGGAACCCCTGGCACACCAGGCAGACTACTCTCATTTTTGGGGCATTGATGTGGAATGCCAGCTCCCGAGAAGACCAAAGGCCTTAAGCTCGGAGGTGACCATGAGCACTCGAGCAGAGAGATGACGCGTCCATCGTCAGGGGCAGTGAGGGCTGGGGCGGATGGAACCGCATCCCTGCCCACACCAGGGAGGGAGTTAGCCACCACTCTAGGGAGCCTAAGGTGCTCGAGGGAACGGTGACTATCATGACCAGTGGTATGCCGAGGTGAGCCGGACTTGGAGAGGACGGAGGTGGAGCTTGGCGTGTTTGGTTACAAACTTGCGGGCAGCCATGGACCCAGGAGACTGAGACAAGTACGAGCCGAGGTCGTTGGGAAAGCCTGCAGACCTCGGATGATTGTTGCCATCGCCTAAAACCGCAGTTGTGATAAGCAGGCTCCAGCTAGATAGGAGACCAGGATAGTTCCTAGGAAGTCCAACCTCTGCGTGGGAACCAGAGTGGATTGCTCTATAGTCATCATCAGGCCTAGACCTGTGAATAAGACCGTGACGATGCCCACGTGCTGTGTGGTTTGTGTCTCGGAGTCTCCTCGGATAAGCGAATCGTCGAGATACGGAAAAACGCATATCCGACATCAGCGAAGGTAGGCGGCGACTATGGCCGTAAACCAGAAGTACTGAGGGTTGGCTAGAAAGCGGAGGTATCTCCTGTGCGGAGGGAAGATGGCATTGCGAAAGTACGCGTCCTTCATATCGAGGGCGGCATAGTAGCCCCCAGGTGGCAAGGATGGAATAATGGTTCCCAGGGATACCATGCGGAACTTCAACCTTATCCTAAACTGGTTGAGTCCGTGCAGGACTAGGAAGGTCTGAGACCTCCGTTCGAGTGGGGGACTAGGGCATAACGGGAGTAAACCCCCTTGCCCCTTTCATCAGTCGGCGTCTGCACCTCTTGTACGAGGAATTGCTCGTGAGAGGGGTCCCTGAAGGGGGACAGGGCTGGAACAAATTAGAGGTGGTACCTATGCTCCACCGTGCGCAGGACCCAGCGATCTGAAATTAACTGGGGCCACGCCAGGAGAAAGCGGGATTGGGATCCTGGCCTGTGACTGGTACATTGCCCTCAGGCGCACCTTGGAAGGTTCGTCTTTGGTCCCAGTGGTAATTGCAAGGGACCTTGACCTTGGCTCTTTAGGGGTCCTGACGTTCATCTGCGACCACCTTGGCCTCGCCGTTTGCCAAAGTCCTGTCTCTGGCTAGGCACAGAGTATGGCGGCTGGGGACAGAAAGGCCTGCGTTCGGTCGCTGGCATATGCATGCTGAGAGAGCGCATTAGGACCCTATTGTCCATCAGGCTTCGCAGACTGGGGCTGTCTTTGCCGCGAAGAGGCCTTTACCAACAAAGGGTAAATCCTGAATGGCATACTGCGGCTCCGGCTGGAGGTTTGAAACCTGAAGCCATGAGATGCACCTCATGGCGACACCAAAGGCCAGAGTCCTGGCTGCTGAGTCTGCTGCGTCCAACGAGGCCTGGAGGGACGCTCTGGGTACCTTTTTCCCCCGTCCTCCAAGACAGCAGCGAACTCTTGGCGGGAGTTTTGAGGGAGAAACTCCATAAATTAAACTACCTGCACCCAGGTGCTATAATTATAGCAGCTAAGCAAGGCTTGTTGCTTTGCTACTCAGAGCTGCAGGGCCTCTGCAGAGTACACCTGGCGGCCAAGCAGGTTCATTCGCCAAGCCTCCTTCGGTTTCGGGGCTGGCACCCGCTGGCCATGCCAATACCTCTCCTTAACAGACTGAAAGACTAGTGAGCAGAGAGGAGAGCGGACCGACGAGTAGTCGTACCCCTTAGAGGGCCCCATACCGGGTCCTCTACCTCTGGGACCTCCTCCACCTCAGGTTGTCGGGGGGCGTATCAGAATCGTGGTCCTGAGCATAAGATCTGCGCATGTGGGATGACACGGATGCGTGTCTGGATGGCCATGGAGGTACTAAAAGAAGGCACGGGCAGAGTCTCTGACTCTATCGGACCTTGCCCAACTCGGCACCGGGGACCGGCACCGGAAGGCGTACCGGTACCTGGAACGAGATCCAGACCTGCAACCAGAACGGTGCCGGGAGGTCGACCAAGATCTCGAGGCTCGGGGAGAGGCTACAGGAGTCAAGGTACCTGTCGCGGTGCCGGGAGTCGGAACGGTGCCGATAGCGGGTCGGCGAACGGGATACCGACCGGTGCGGCGAGTGCGACCAGTACCGATGAGGAAAACAGCACCGGGACTGCAAGTGGTGTCGGGTGTGCTGACGGGACCTGGAGTGTCTGCGGGACTGTGATCATGAACGGTGCCGCTCTGCTGTGCTGACAGAGGACGGTCATATGAAGAGACTGTATTACCCGCACCGGCGGTGCCGGGGTCAGGCAGCATCGACTCTGTCATGGCAATGAGATCCCTCGCCATTGGTAATGTCTCCGGCGTGGAGGGAACAGCAGGCTCAACCACAGTGCATACTGGGGAGCTGTCAGGCACCGGATTCGACGGCCCTCGTGGGACCGGGATCGACGGTACTGAGGTCGTCAGAGCTTCGGTAGGTGTCGGTGCCGGGCGATCCGACTTAGACGAGCTCTCTGGCTGCGGTGCCGTCGGCACGGAAGCAGCAGGAGCAGTAAGCTCAACCACGGCGCGTGCCGGGGAGCCGACAGGCACCGGATTCTACAGCCCTTGTGGGACCGGGATCGACAGTGCCGACATCGTCGGTGCCTCAGCAGGTGTCGGTGCTGGGTGATCCGACTTAGACGAGCTCTATGGCTGCGGTGCAGTTGGCACGGAAGCAGCAGGAGCAGTAAGCTCAACCACGGCGCATGCCGGGGAGCCGTCAGGCATCGGATTCTACGGCCCTTGTGGGACCGGGATCGACGGTGCCGACGTTGTCGGTGCCTCAGCAGGTGTCGGTGCCGGGCAATCTGACTTAGACGAGCTCTCTGGCTGCGGTGCAGTTGGCACAGAAGCAGCGGGAGCAGTAAGCTCTACCACGGCGCGTGCCGGGGAGCTGTCAGGCACTGGATTCAATGGCCCTGGGGGACTGGAATCGACGGTGCCGATGTCATCGGTGCCTCTGCAGGTGTCGGTGCCGGGCAATCCGACTTAGACGAGCTCTCTGGCTGCGATGCAGGTGGCACGGAAGCAGCAGGAGCAGGGGGCTCAACCACGGCGCGTGCCGGGGAGCCGTCAGGCACCAGCAGGAATTGTAGGCTTTCTCGACCTCGGAGGAAGAGAGCGGTGCCGAGTCGACTTCGGTGCTGGCGACGGCCGGTGCCGAAAGGCCTTGGCAGTACCGGCGGGGTCCGGTGCCAAGGAGGCGCTTCTGCCAGCCGCTTGATCATCGCTCGGCGCCAAAGGTGGAGGGGTAAGTGAAAGTCCCGCTCCTTTTTGTTCTCAGCTTAAAAGCCTTGCAAATGGGGCACTTAGCTGTCAAGTGTGATTCCCTGAGGCACTTCAAACAGGAGTCGTGTGGATCTCCCTTCGGCATCGGCTTCTGGCAGGCTGAGCCCATTTTAAAACCTGGTGAGCCGTGCATGGGCTCCGGCACCGGGTTCATGGAAGGGGCTACTTCCTGAACCCCGCTAACTATTACTAAACTAACTATGTTAGCAAAGAAAAAATGTATAACTATACAAATATATATATAAAAGGATTATAACTGCATAACTATATACGAGAACTACGAGTAGCTAGGGAAGTGGAGGTCAGCTAAGCTGCACTCCACTGTTCCAATGACCAACATGGGCGGTAAGAAGAAACTGAGGAGCGGGTGGGCCGGCAGGGGTATATATCAAGCACTATGATGGCGCCACTCTAGGGGGCGACCTGCCGGCCCACTGAGTCGCTAGGGTAAAAGTTTTCCGACAAATGTGCACGCACGGCGCACACACCTAACTGGAATGGATATGAGCAATCACTCGAAGAAGAAGTATGGGTAATAAGCAGGAGGAACTGGAAGTGCTAATAAATAAATACAACTATGACATTATTGGCATTACTGAAACTTGGTGGGATAATACACACGACTGGAATGTTGGTGTGGATGGGTATAGTTTGCTCAGGAAGGATAGACAGGGGAAAAAGGGAGGAGGTGTTGCCTTATATATTAAAAATGTACACACTTGGACTGAGGTGGAGATGGACATAGGAGACGGAAGTGTGGAGAGTCTCTGGGTTAGGCTAAAAGGGGTAAAAAACATGGGTGATGTCGTGCTGGGAGTCTACTACAGGCCACCTATTCAGGTGGAAGAGGTGGATGAGGCTTTTTTCAAACAACTAACAAAATCATCCAAAGCCCAAGATTTGGTGGTGATGGGGGACTTCAACTATCCAGATATATGTTGGGAAAATAACACCGCGGGGCACAGACTATCCAATAAGTTCCTGGACTGCATAGCAGACAACTTTTTATTTCAGAAAGTTGAAAAAGCTACTAGGGGGGAAGCTGTTCTAGACTTGATTTTAACAAATAGGGAGGAACTTGTTGAGAATTTGAAAGTAGAAGGAAGCTTGGGTGAAAGTGATCATGAAATCATAGAATTTGCAATTCTAAGGAAGGGTAGAAGGGAGTACAGCAGAATAGAGACAATGGATTTCAGGAAGGCGGATTTTGGTAAGCTCAGAGAGCTGATAGGTAAGGTCCCATGGGAATTAAGACTGAGGGGAAAAACAACTGAGGAAAGTTGGCAGTTTTTCAAAGGGACACTATTAGAGGCCCAAAAGCAAGTTATTCCGATGGTTAGGAAAGATAGAAAATGTGGCAAAAGACCACCTTGGCTTACCCTTGAGATCTTGCGTGACCTACAAAATAAAAAGGCGTCATATAAAAAATGGAAACTAGGTCAGATCACGAAGGATGAATATAGGCAAATAACACAGGAATGCAGAGGCAAGATTAGAAAAGCAAAGGCACAGAATGAACTCAAACTAGCTATGGGAATAAAGGGAAACAAGAAGACTTTTTATCAATACATTAGAAGCAAGAGGAAGACTAAGGACAGGGTAGGCCCACTGCTCAATGAGGAGGGGGAAACAGTAACGGGAGACTTGGAAATGGCAGAGATGCTTAATGACTTCTTTGTTTTGGTCTTCACTGAGAAGTCTGAAGGAATGTCTAGTATAGTGAATGCTTACGGGAAGAGGGTAGGTTTAGAAGAGAAAATAAGGAAAGAGCAAGTAAAAAATCACTTAGAAAAATTAGATGCCTGCAAGTCACCAGGGCCTGATGAAATGCATCCTAGAATACTCAAGGAGTTAATGGAAGAGGTATCTGAGCCTCTAGCTATTATCTTTGGGAAATCATGGGAGATGGGGGAGATTCCAGAAGACTGGAAGGGGGCAAATATAGTGCCCATCTATAAAAAGGGAAATAAAAACAACCCAGGAAACTACAGACCAGTTAGTTTAACTTCTGTGCCAGGGAAGATAATGGAGCAGGTAATCAAAGAAATCATCTGCAAACACTTGGAAGGTGGTAAGGTGATAGGGAATAGCCAGCATGGATTTGTAAAGAACAAATTGTGTCAAACTAATCTGATAGCATTCTTTGATAGGATAACGAGCCTTGTGGATAAGGGAGAAGCAGTGGATGTGATATACCTAGACTTTAGTAAGGCATTTGATATGGTCTCGCATGATATTCTTATAGATAAACTAGGAAAGTACAATTTAGATGGGGCTACTATAAGGTGGGTGCATAACTGGCTGGATAACCGTACTCAGAGAGTAGTTGTTAATGGCTCCCAATCCTGCTGGAAAGGTATAACAAGTGGGGTTCCACAGGGGTCTGTTTTGGGACCGGTTCTGTTCAATATCTTCATCAACGATTTAAATGTTGGCATAGAAAGTACGCTTATTAAGTTTGCGGACGATACCAAACTGGGGGGGATTGCAACTGCTTTGGAGGACAGGGTCAAAATTCAAAATGATCTGGACAAATTGGAGAAATGGTCTGAGGTAAACAGGATGAAGTTCAATAAAGATAAATGCAAAGTGCTCCACCCAGGAAGGAACAATCAGTTTCACACATACAGAATGGGAAGAGACTGTCTAGGAAGGAGTATGGCAGAAAGAGATCTAGGGGTCATGGTAGTCCACAAGCTTAATATGAGTCAACAGTGTGATACTGTTGCAAAAAAAGCAAACATGATTCTGGGATGCATTAACAGGTGTGTTGTAAACAAGACATGAGAAGTCATTCTTCCGCTTTACTCTGCGCTGGTTAGGCCTCAACTGGAGTATTGTGTCCAGTTCTGGGCACCGCATTTCAAGAAAGATGTGGAGAAATTGGAGAGGGTCCAGAGAAGAGCAACAAGAATGATTAAAGATCTTGAGAACATGACCTATGAAGGAAGGCTGAAGGAATTGGGTTTGTTTAGTTTGGAAAAGAGAAGACTGAGAGGGGACATGATAGCAGTTTTCAGGTATCTAAAAGGGTGTCATCAGGAGGAGGGAGAAAACTTGTTCACTTTAGCCTCCAATGATAGAACAAGAAGCAATGGGCTTAAACTGCAGCAAGGGAGATTTAGGTTGGACATTAGGAAAAAGTTCCTAACTGTCAGGGTAGTTAAACACTGGAATAGATTGCCTAGGGAAGTTGTGGAATCTCCATCTCTGGAGATATTTAAGAGTAGGTTAGATAAATGTCTATTAGGGATGGTCTAGACAGTATTTGGTCCTGCCATGAGGGCAGGGGACTGGACTCGATGACCTCTCGAGGTCCCTTCCAGTCCTAGAGTCTATGAGTCTATTATCAGCACCTTTGTGAAGATGCTGCTGATGGAGAATCATCTGAGGAGGTAACATGTCATACAGTGAGTCATTATTTTCCACAAGTGAGCCAGAGAAATTGTCAATGACAGAGTCTGATGGCTATGTGCATATAATATGTTGCCAGGCCTACAGAAGGTCTGGAGATATTGTAATGACAGCAGAACCTAAAATCTCCCTGACCAGTTTATCTTCTTCATTAAACTGCTCAGACTTTTGAGGTAAAGGAGAACTTGACTCTTGATATTTTTCTTACTGTGGAGAAGCAGTAGAGCACTGAGCACCTTTCTTCTGGAGAAAAAAGTTCTATTATCCCTAGTTCTAGTAGTTACAAGATCTCCTTCAGGCTAATTTGAGATTTCTCATCATCCATCAAGGCCAGAGAGAGAATAAAGAAAGCATGTGGTGGTGCCTGAAGTTCTAAAAAGTAGCATGTCACACAATCTCTTTTGCCTACTTGTCCAAGGCCAACTGGAACCATGTATCTGAGAACTGGGATATTTTGCCTCCAGGCCTATTTCTGGGTAGAGTCAGGCATGATTGCTGTCAAGCCAGTGGCTTGGTCTAGAAAAGAGTAATCTGAATCGTCAGCCACCGCTATCAAGCTTTTTCCCAAACAGGCTTTCACATGAGAATTTTGAGGCAAGAGGATTTGTTTGGAGTAACTATCCATAGTCCAGAGTTTAAGCCACACAGCTTGCTGTCATGAGCCTCCTGGCCAGTCTCATGAAATCCATGTACATCTCTACCATGAGCACAATAGACAGATATTTTCTTTAGCATCAGCGTAAATTTATTATGATTCCAAGGATCTAGTATAAATCATTGCATCTGGATATTGTGTCTCTGGTGAAAACTGTTACTGCCAGAAAAGCTGTGAGCTCTGCTGACAAACTTTCAGTTGGCTTCTAAGAATGACCTCTGTTCTACTTTCTGCAAGGTCTCTGGGAAAATACTCACTTTGTGCAGGGAAAGTTGGCAAGGGAATGGTAAAAATTCTCACACCTTGGAAATAAGATATTTGCCCTTGAAATTCACTCACTCATCCTCTCTTTTCTGCACGATCTCAAAGGTGACCACCACCTTCCTGCTAATGGTGTCTCACATCTGAGGGAAAGCATCTCTCTTGCTTCTCTGGCTTGAGGTTACCATGGTTCAAACCTAAGAATTCCCCTTCCTCACAGGAGGAGTTAGAGGTAGTGGAAGAGGATGAGCCTCTGGGGTGTTTCCTGGCTTTTTTCTTACATTATCTGCCCTTTGAGGATTTTTTGGTTTCTTTTGTCTCTTGGTGGGGAACATTTTTGTCCTGATCTGGAAACTGATCCATCTTTCTGGATGGTGCTCCTCTGTGGGACTCAGCTCACAAAGGAAGGCTTTGACCCCTTCGGACCACCAATTGTCATCCAATATGTAACTGGAGGGCAAATGCAGGGAGACATTCCTGAGGGAGCCCAAATTATTCATACTCTGTTTGCCTAACCACTGACTCTAAATTAATGTGGAAGGCCATGGATTCTCACGGACAAGACTGAGCTGTCTCTTGCATTTGCAAGAAGCAAGGTGCAACCCACATGTCTCAGACTTGGAGAGGCCAGTGCTCAGTTTTCCATGACAGCTGGCTAGCTCTTTTGTGGTTACCAGCTGAAGAAGAAAATCCCATTCACTGGAAAAGTCCAGAGGCTCGCCCTGGGTGTTTGGTCAGCTAACTATTATTTAAGCCACAACAATCTTTTCGTTATAGTTAATTAAACCATCACCTGATCTGAGGTCCTGATAACATCAAACACACAATTGTCCATGAAAGACCCTATATAACCTAGGGAAAGTAATATAAAGGCCAGTTCCAAATGCTCATCTTTGCCTCTTTCAACAGTGGAAGAGCATGCTGCATACAAGGCTATTTATACGGCTGTTCTGATGATTCCAAGGCAGATTAAATGCACAGTGGAGATCCTGGTACTCTATGCTGCCCTGGATACACTACATCTATCCAGGAATTTCTTTAAAAAAATGTTGTCTTTCCCAGAAAAAGGGTAAAAGATTCTCATCAGTGTGGTAGAAATGAGATTACTATTAGGAAAATACCAGTCATGATCTTGCAAGTTTCTTTGATGACAGTGCATTGACAACCCCTGAGAAGCTTCATTTGAGCTACACAATATGAGGTCACCTTGAAGTGGGTTTGCTAGTTTTTCCTCCAAAAGGGCAGACATTCTTTTTTAAGTTTCGTTTAGAAGAGCCTCAATTTCCCATCGGAGCTTGCACCACCTTTGTTCATCTACAAGCCCTTTAGTTCTAGAATAAGGAACTTAAAAACAGTTTACAGTATTATTTCTTATATTATTAATGCATATCATGAAATGTATAGGATATGCAATGTGTCTGAGTTAATGTGGAAAAGAATGTTTAGATTTCCTGATCTGAGTGATTGATTTCACAGCCTTAAAATTACATGAACTCTAGCTGCTTCTATTTAATATTAAAGCTCCATGGGGCACTAAAAATACTGAGCAGAATGACTGATAACAGATGCACTGAAAAAATGAATTTCTGTATGCCCACCCAGAAGTCAGGTTTTCATGAATTATTTTCTATATAACCCACTTAAGTTATCAATTACATTTTAGTATCTTAAAATATAGAACAAATAAACAACATTGAGAGAAAATACTAGAGAGCAACAATACCACAACAATTGCTCAATTTCAACATCTGCCTGTAAACAATTAGGGATATGCATCTGTGTGTGATTACACATCCGTGACCCTAACACACACACCTCCCTATTTTTATATGTATTTTACAAAAGGCTGACCCATGAATGTTTTATGAAGTAGGAACAAATCAGGGAAACAATAAGTGATCAAACAGAGAGAGCTTGATTAACTGAAGGTGATACAACAGAAGAACAGGATACTGGGTCAGACCAATGGTTCATCTAGTCCAGTTCCTGTCTTCCGACAATGGCAAATGACAGGTGCCCCAGAGGGAATGAACAGAACAGGTAACCATCAAGTGATCCATCCCCTGTCACCCATCCTCAGATTTATACTTGACCCGTAATTACCTTTTTCAAAGTCGCTTTTCTGATCTTTTCCTGTACTCTGCTTCTTTAAGGCAAGAGAAACAGAGTGAGAGAGGCTGCAGCTGTTGGTGCTCAAGAGCCACCTCCTGCTTATGTTAACTGGGACTGAATTACACAGACTGGGTTGTAGATGATTTACTAATCTTTTCCCTAGAGGGAGGAAAACTCTATCTCTAACATCACTAATATCTGAGAGTTATTAGTCTGTACACTTAATCTCTGTTATTGCCTGCTGTGCTAGGACATGAACTCATGGCAGAGGTCAAAAGGATCAAAGGCACAAATACCCACTGAAATGAATGACATCAGTTATCATTTTCAGTTCATAATAAAGTATGTATTTATGTGATACAAAGCCTTTGTACGCCTGGAATTGAACGATGCCTGAAACCTTGGTAGTTATACCAGCACTTACACGCAAACTCACAACAATACCCTTTTCCTTGGCTAAAGTGACATTTACTTATTCTGAGCCTACTTTCTGGGGGAGAAAATCCTATTAAAACTATATTTTGTGAAATAAGCAAGACAGTGAAAAGCTTTAGAGTCCATGTTAATTGTTTGTGACCACTTTTCATAAAGTTATGCTACACCACAAGGTGACATATTTCAATTCAGCAATAGTTTATTTCCAGAAGTACCTAATACACCATCGGCACTTTCCAAAAAAACAGTTAAAAAGGGTGATGTCTATCCCCAAAAGCTCACAATCTAAGAGACTCCATTGCAGAAAGCTGTAGTAAGTGTTATCTATATTTCCTTAAGCACAGCATTTTCCAAACATTGAAAGCTGAGACCTCCCTCAGAAAATATTAAGCCAGTTATGTCCCGTTTCAGTTCCAGCTTGTATTGTTAAAGGCCTACTCATGTTAGGATTTTAATGAAATGAAATTATATTTTAAAAACAGATCCTTAAATTTGTCCTTTATGAACTGATAATATATACATTTATATAGGATGCTAAGTATTGCTCAAATATAAGTTATTATTTAAAACTGACATAAACATTACTCTTCATGTTTACAATATTATTACTCAACAGTGACACAGACCTATTGTTTCAGGCTCTCTGCAAATTCAGGAAGATATCTCCACACCACTTAATTTCAATCACACTTTCAAGTTCTTCTCCACAACCATAACAGCTAGAGACTAACTTTGAAAAAAACAAACCTCAAACACTGGTGAACAATTTTGCACCCTTTGGAGTGTCCCTTGGAAGGCACATCTCACTGTTTAGGAGACACTGCTATGGCATATTGGAGCGAGGTCAAAGACTCACCGGCGTGGCACCTCCTCCTGGTTATCTGGGAATTAGCTTTTTTCCAGCATAAGCAGCACCCTCTGCAGGTCAGTGTCTCGCCAGCTGCTGGCCCTGTGTTCCTCCTGGACCCCGGTGCCCTTTACCCCCACACTCTGGGTCTCCCTACCCAGGGGAACTTCCAACCCTCTAAACCCACCTTGCCTCAGTGGCTGCTGCCAGTCATGATCTAGCCCCCACCCACTGGCGCAGACTGCAGTCTGTAATGACCACTCATCATTGGCAAAGGGTTAGGACCAGCTGCCTCTGCCTATTTCCAAGCTGTATCTCTGCAGCCCCAGTACCTCTTCATACTGGGGCTGCAGAGATACAGCTTCTGTCATAAACAGACAGTTAAGGGTCAATGCCTCTTTTACCTGTAAAGGGTTAAGAAGCTCAGTGAACCTGGCTGACACCTGACCAGAGGACCAACAGGGGGACAAGATACTTTCAAATCTTGGTGGAGGGAAGTCTTTGTTTGTGCTCTTTGTTTTGGGTGTTGTTTGCTCTTGGGACTAAGAGGGACCAGACATCAGTCCAGGCTCTCCAAATCTTTCTGAATCAGTCTCTCATGTTTCAAAATTGTAAGTAACAGCCAGGCAAGGCAGATTAGTTTTATTTTTGTTTTCTCTTGTAAATGTCCTTTTTTGCTGAGAGGATGTTACCTCTGTTTGCTGTAACTTTGAACCTAAGGCTAGAGGGGGTTCCTCTGGGCTATACGAATTTGATTACCCTGTGAAGTATTTTCCATCCTCATTTTACAGAGATGATTTTTACCTTTCTTCTTTAATTAAAAGCTTTCTTTTTAAGAACCTGATTGATTTTTCCTTGTTTTCAGATCCAAGGGGTTTGGATCTGTGTTCACCAGGGAATTGGTGAAGTCCCTCAAGGCCACCCAGGGAGGGGAGAGTTTGGGGGGAACAGGATTCCAGACACTGACTTCTGGATGGTGGCAGTGTACCAGATCTAAGCTAGTAATTAAGCTTAGAAGTGTCCATGCAGGTCCCCATATTTGTACCTAAAGTTCAGAGTGGGGAAGGAACCTTGACAGCTTCAAAGGCCTTCATCAAGGCTTGCAGCCTGGGGGTTTACCAGGCTGGAGCTCCCTAGCTCCCTTGCCTTATTCCCCAGCACTGCTCTGGTTCAGGTACCTTCCTCTCAGGCAGCTAGTCCTTCTCCCTCTAGGGCTGGAGAAAGACTCCTCCAGCTTTTGGCCCAGAGCCCTCTTATCAGGTCCAGCGGAGCCCTAATTGAGTTGGTCACAGTTGTGGCTGCTTCCCCTCCCAGCCTTCCCCAGCTGTTCTCACTCCTCTTATTTCAGGAGCGGGATAACCATGCCACTACACATACGTTTTAAAAATGTATTTGCCTAAGAAAACCCAGTGCAAATAAGTCATCCCCAAAATAAACCCAAACCCCTTTTCAAAAATGCTGGTGCAATATAGAAATAATGGAATAAAATGTTATAGTATAGAATAGAATGACAAACTTATTTTTGCAGATAGTAAGCAGCACTGGTGATAAAAATATTGTTCTTCTCACTGATAACCAAATATTGATGACCACAAAATCAATTGTGGATTAATTGGCATCAGTCTCCATGTTGGAAGTATGTAGTATGCCATGTGAAGGTACAGGGCTGATGTGCACATAGATAGGGTATTTCATTAACTTTATGTGATTTCTTGTGGTCATTCCTTTTACTTTCAAAATGTTCTAATTCTAGGAACAATATCACAAAGTGGTATTATGCTGTTGTCGCCAGACAATTACAATCTTCATCATGACCTTTCCAGGAATTACATCAAAATAGGAGCAATTAGTGTGTGCGCGGTGGGGGAGTAGGGTGGGATGGGGTGCACTGGGGTGGTCTTACAGGTGAGAAATATATATAGATATAGGAAATATAATTCCTGAACATCTGCAATAATAGTGCAGTCTAAGCAATGACCTCTCCGCAGATGTCTTGAATGTGTTCTTACTGAAATTGCCTAATGGATTCTGTAATCTATTATTTATTGCAAGAGTATCTGTTATAGATTCTTATTACAGAAATCTCCTGTGTTTACAGCATTATTGCATCTAAAATCTCTAGAAGTGACAGAGATGCATCACCTTATTTAGAATGCAGCTAGGATTTTCTCTGTAGTTTCATTTTTACTTTATTAAAAACAAAACAATAACAAACCTCTACTTGGTCTGTTTTAATATATTATCATGTATCCTTATCTAGACCCAATGAAAGCTACAGAAGCAGACATGGGACTATAGATATTGATACTTAGTCTTAGTGACATACCTCCATGTTGTACTTTTCCACTGTCCTTCTCAAGGGGTCCACAACCTGCCAGCAAATCAAGATGCAAAGATCAATCAGCAGCATCCCTCCAACTATCACCATCAGCTTCTGGTCCTTAATGATCTGGAAGAACAAACAGAGCAGAGGAGGGCATCCCCATGAGTCTGAGATTCCTCTGGAGCCTTCTTCACATGCAGTGAATATACATGCACTGTTGCTAAATAGGCTTTTTAATAATATATAGAGAATTATTTCAGAAATAGCAGGTGAAAGAAAGATACTGTAGTTTTGTCTTCTGTTTAATGTGAGTGTCTAACAATTATATAAACAACTCAAAAGGAGATAGTGAGGACTGGTAAATACTTATTAATAACAATTCAGAATTCTGGAAAATCTAGAAGATTCAATCCCAAAGATCAATTACTATGTGTATGTGTGTGTATATAGAAGTCCATTAATTATTACAGCTCTCACCATAACAAAAGCTATAGTTACATTTTCAATTCAGTTTGAAATCCCATTTTCTAATAAGGGGAATATAAGTTTCCTTTGCAACCAAATGAAGAGGTTTTTTGCACATGTAGCTCAGAACAGTTAACTTTAATATTTTAAAGTTTGCATATGCCCAGATTTCAAAAGAGAATAGTTGCTTTACTAGTTAAAATAAAATCAATAAAACCTACACTTACAGCCTTACAGGGGTATAGCAGCATCTATATATAATTTCTATTGCATACAAAAAAGTCACCTTTAATTGTCTTTTAATGTAAAGTCAAACACTTCAAAGTTAGGAAAAGCCACAATTAAGATTGACTCTTAATTCAGCCCCCTTGTGCATATGCATTCTGATGCAGTCTTTAATTACACAGTCACAGAGCATTTTTTCTACAGGGCCCCCATTTCAGTGTTCAATGAAAAGGCCACCAGAATGGGCAAAACAATGCATTTCTCCCTAGTCTCATTCATGGAAACGGTTAAATTATTTTAGTGAAAAAAATTTAAACAAATTCAACCTGAGAGGGATACCTGGCATGGAAAATTTCAGCCCAAATGATTAAATTTTGTCAAAGTTTTAAGCATTTGAAACCAGGGTCTTATAATGGGAAGAGTGAGGCAATCTACCAGCCCTACCTATAAGAAATTGTATTTTCTATTGAGTTTCTATAAAGTTGCAGGAAGGGGTGCATATTATATCACTTCATTTTTTCTTCCATTTGGAAATTAAAAGCTTTCCCCTACTTGTCCTTATAGCATATATTTTCAATTTTATTTAAACTATGTAAACTTTCACATATTGTGTCTGTAATCCCTTTCCACTGAAATTTCAGGAATAAAATTATTTCTAAACCAGTTACTCCACAAGCTACTAATTAAAAAATGTGACAAAAATTATAACTAGAAACATAAGAATGAAGGAAACATATGAAAGCCCTACCTGTTTATTTAGTAGAATACATTCTCCATTCTCAGAGAAGCTACTGCAGTATTGTATGCCACTTTCTACTAGCTGCTTTCCCAATTATTTAAATTATTTGGAGTAAAAATACTAAGTTCAGCAACCAGAGTAACTGAAGTTACCTTATGTGTTATTTCCATTTTCTTCCTTACTAAAGTCCATATACACCGCTATCTCAATATAATGCCACCCGATATAACACAAATTTGGATATAACGCGGTAAAGCAGTGCTCCGGGGGGGGCAGGGCTGCACACTCCGGTGAATCAAAGCAAGTTCAATATAACACGGTTTCACCTATAACGCGGTAAGATTATTTGACTCCCAAGGACAGTGTTATATCGGGGCAGAGGTGTATCTAATATTGTTATAATTAAGGGCTAGAGCATGACCCTTACTATGTGCTCACACATTTCATGTCTGGCACTGCAGGATGGAAGTGGGGCTGAGAGCAGCTGCTGTCACTATGTTGCTACTCCCCCTTCTGCACAGCTGGGCAAAGAGTGGGTGAAAGGGAAGGGAAGTTGCATCGGGAGAAGAGCTAGCACTGCGTACTTCCCCTGCAGACTAAATTGGAAACAGGCACTGAACTGTGACTCTCAGTCCCAGTCTGCTCTTGGCATAGCACAATTACACCCTGCCCTTTACTCATGACCAGCTGTAAGATTACACTCTAACCCTAAGGGATGTTGTGTAAGGGGGACATTTACCCTGTGTACAGGGACAGCCCAAAGCCTTAATGCATCACTTAAGTCCTCAAAGGAGGGTTTAGGTAAATAAGTAATGCAGTTCTTGTGCTGTCCCTGGGCACAAGGAGGAATTTCACATTGAGCTAATAGAGAGGTATGAAGATAATCAGTAAGGGCTAGGTCCATAAAAGGGCTTAAGTACCTAAGTCCAACAGTTAGGACCACTGAGATCCTCAAAACCCCTGCTCTGATGCCACCTAATTCTGTAGGCACCTACACTTCCACTATTAAAGTTCCCTAGGTGCCAAAGTTTCTGCCAGTGAGCATGTGTACACATACCTCAGTTCAAGCACCCAGGCATCTATCACATGCCTAACCCCGAGTGGGATCCTCCAACTAGGTGTTCCCGCACCCATCTCACCTGTGGGGCATGATCCAGTAGGTGTTCTCTGAGCAAACCTAAATCCACACAAAAAGGCCAGAGGAGGAAGTGATGGTGCTAACCCCCTCATAACTTCCAGGTTCATTTAACCTGATATGGAGATCCTACCTCTCAGTAAAGTACCTAACCACATGCAGAGTCACTCTAACACTCTTCCTGGCCTAACAGGAGAGACTGAGAGAACTTGTAGAATACCCCGAAGTCCAGTGGTTATGATATGCTCCTGTGAGGTGGAGACCCAAGTTTGAATCCTTCTTCACATCAGGTGGAGGGGAACTGAACCTGGCTCTCTCACATGCCAGGTGAGTGCTCTAACCACTTGGATAAAAATTAAGGGAAAAGTTATACGCAATTGAAACCATGGTCTTACAATGGGAAATGTTAAGCAACCTACCAGCCCTACCTATAATTAATTGTATTTTATATTGAGTTTCTATAAGCTTGAAGGATGAAGTGCATATTATTTCACTTCATTTTTTTTCCTTCCATTCGGAAATTAAAAGCTTTTCCCTACTTATCCTTATAGTATATATTTTTAATTTTATTCAAACTATGTAAACTTTCAGATATCAGGAATCAAATTCTCTATAAATCAGTTACTCCACAAGTTACTATTTAAAAAAATGTGACAAAAATTATAACTAGAAATATAAGTGATGAAGGAAACATATGAAAACCCTTCCTCCACCTCTGTCATTGCTCACAAAAAATAGTTTAGGTGGAGATAGGTTCCTCCTGCTGGCCCAGTCTTAGGGTATGTCTACACTATGGGATTACTCTGATTTTACAGAATTCGGTTTTTGGCAACAAATTATATAAAGTCGAGTGCATGCGGCCACACTAAGCACATTAATTTGGTGGTGTGCGTCCACAGTACCGAGGCTAGCATCTACTTCCGGAGTGTTGCACTGTGGATAGCTATCCCATAGTTCCCGGAGTCTCCACTGCCCATTGAGATCCCAATGCCTGATGGGGCAAAAAAACATTGTCGCGAGTGGTTCTGGGTACATGTCGTCAGGCCTCCCTCTCCCTTCCTCCCTCCGTGAAAGCAATGACAGACAACCGTTCGTGCCTTTTTTCCTGGGTTACCTGTGCAGACACCATACCACGGCAAGCATGGAGCCCGCATATCTGACTGTCACCGTAAGTCTCCTGGGTGCTGGCAGACGTGGGACTGCATTGCTACACAGCAGCAGCTCATTGCCTTTTGGCAGCAGATGGTGCATTAGGACTGAAAGCCATCGTCATCATAGAGAGATGAGAGTGACTCAGCCAGATCATTTCCCATTTTCTGCAGAGGGCCCAGGAAATGTTGAGGGCTAGTAGTCATAATGCAGCATCTTCTGGTGAGTAGCTAGGAGATGACGATGGCTTTCTTAATGCAGCACCTTCTGCTAAGTGCCCTGGAGATGATGATGACTAGCAGTCATACTATACCGTCTGCTGTCAGCATAAGATGTAAAAGATAGATGGAGTGGATCAAAACAAGAAATAGATCAGATTTGTTTTATATTCATTTACTTCCCCCCTCCCTCCGTGAAATCAACCGCCTGCTAAACCCAGGCTTTTTAGTTTGATCCTTGAGGGGGCCATTCTGTGTGACAGTTGTTCGTGTTTCTCCTTGATGCAAAGCCTCTGCCTTTGTGGAATTTAATTCTCTATAAGCCATGTCATCAGTCGCCCCTCCCTCTGTCAGAGCAATGGCAGACAATTGTTTGATGCCTTTTTTCAGTGCGGACGCCATACCATGGCAAGCATGGAGCCTGCTCAGCTCAACACAGCAGTCAAGAACATTGTAAACACCTTTGCATTATCACGCAGTTTATGCTGAAACAGAACCTGCAAAACCAGGTGAGGAGGAGGAGACGGCAGAGCGGCAATGAGAGTGATGAGGACATGGACACAAAATTCTCTCAAACCACGGGCCCCGGTGCTTTGGAGATCATGGTGTTAGTGGAGCAAGTTCATGCCGCAGAATGCCGATTTGGGCCTGGGAAAAAAGCACAGACTGGTGGAACTGCATAGTGTTGCGTAAGGGCACTTTCATGGAACTTTGTGACTTGCTTTCCTCTGCCCTGAAGCGCCAGAATACCAAGATGAAAGCAGCCCTTACAGTTCACAAGTGAGTGGCAATAGTCCTGTGGAAGCTTGCAACGCCAGACAGCTACTGGTCAGTCGGGAATCAATTTGGAGTGGGAAAATCTACTGTAGGGGCTGCTGTGATGCAAGCAGCCAAAGCAATCACTGAGCTGCTGCTACCAAAGGTAGTGACTCTGGGAAATGTGCAAGCCATAGTAGATGGCTTTGCTGCAATGGGATTCCCTAACTGTGGTAGGGCAATAGATGGAATGCATATCCCTATCTTGGCACTGGCGCACCAGCGCAGCTAGTACATAAACTGCAAGGGGTACTTTTCAATGGTGCTGCAAGCACTGGTGGATCACAAGGGACGTTTCACCAACATCAACATGGGATGGCCAGGAAGGGTTCATTATGCTCATTTCTTCAGGAACACTGGTCTGTTTAAGCAGCTGCAGCAAGGGATTTACTTCCCAGACCAGAAAATAACCGTTGGGGATGTTGAAATGCCTGTAGTTATCCTGGGTGACCCAGCCTACCCCTTAATGCCATGGCTCATAAAGCCATACACAGGCAGCCTGGACCGTAGTCAGGAGCTGTTCAAGTATAGGCTGAGCAAGTGCAGAACGGTGGTAGAATGTGCATTTGGACATTTAAAGGGTCGCTGGTGCACTTTACTGACTCGCTTAGACCTCAGCCAAACCAATATTCCCATTGTTATTGCTGCTTGCTGTGTGCTCCACAATCTCTGTGAGAGTAAGGGGGAGATGTTTATGGCGGGGTGGGAGGTTGAGGCAAATCACCTGGCCGCTGATTACGCACAGCCAGACACCAAGGCAATTAGAAGAGCACACCAGGAAGTGCTGCGCATCAGAGAAGCTTTAAAAATCAGTTTCATGACTGGCCAGGCTACGGTGTGACAGTTCTGTGTGACAGTTCATTCCCTGTAAGCCACCCACCGTCCTCCCTTCAATCACAGCTTGCTTGCAAAAGAAATAAAGTCACTATCATTTAAAAACCAAGTATTTTTATTAATTGATTATAAAAATAGGGAGAGAACTGACAAGATAGCCTGGGTGGCGTGCGGGAGGAGGGAAGAAAAAGGCCACTTCAAAACTTGTTGAATGACAGCCTTCTGTTGCTTGGGCTGGCCATTGGGGTGGAGTGGTAGGCGCACGGAGCCTCCTCCCCCCACATTCTTGGGCATCTGGGTGAGGAGGCTATTGAAATTGGGAAAGGGGGAGGGTGGTTAAACAGGGGCTGCAGCAGCACTCTGTGATCCTGCTGCCATTCCTGAAGCTCCACCAGACGCCGGAGCATGTCCGTTTGGTACTGCAGTAACCTCAGTGTTGCATCCTGCCTCCTCTGATCTTCCTGCCGCCACCTCTCATCTCGAGCATCCCTCCTGTTCTCACGTTAGCCTCCTCGTCCTCAAGCTCATCCCTCCTGTCCTCATGTTCATTGGTTGTTTTCCTGTACTGTGATACTCTGTCCTTCCACTCATTCAGATGAGCTCTTTAATTGCGGGTCAACTGCATGATCTCAGAGAACATTTCATCTTGTGTGCATTTTTTTGCCGCCTTATCTGAGATAGCCTTCAGGACGGAGGAAGGGAAAAAGGGAGAGAAGTATTTAAAAAGATACATTCTACAGAACAATGCTTATACTCTTCTACGATGAACAACACTATTCACCTTACATAGCACATGTGATTTCAGTACAAGGTCGCATTTTGCATCTTAATATTGAGGGCCTGTGGCTTTGGTGTTAGAGATCACAGACACAGGCAGGGTAATGGAATTTGGCTTGCATGCGGCCATGGTAAGCCATTGTCTTTTGGCTTCTGCAACCTTCATAAAAGCAGCGCCCTCCTTTCTCACACAAAGCAAAGCCCATTGAGTGTTGTGGTTTTCATGTTAACGTGCAGCAGCAGAAACCAAACTACCCCTCTCATCCAATTCTCTGGGATGATCGCTTTACCCCTCCCTCCCACCGCATGGCTGGTATCAGGGAAGATCTCTGCTAGCCAAAAGTGAACAGCTCAGCACCAATGCCCCCCACCGCTTGGCTATCTGCGGGAAGGATTTCTTTTCAGCCACAGGCAAATAGCCCAGTAGGAATGGCCACCTCTGAATGTCCCCTTAATTAAATTCCCGTATTTCAACCAGGTTACCATGAATGATATCACTCTCCTGAGGGTAACACAGTGAGATAAAGAACGGATGTTGTTTGAATGTCAGCAAACACCAGGACCATATGCTGCCAGGCTTTGTCATGCAATGATACCAGATTACATGCTACTAGCATGGCGTGGTAAAGTGTCCTACCATGGAGGATGGAATAAGGCTGCCCTCCCCAGAAACCTTCTGCAAAGGCTTTTGGAGTACCTCCAGGAAAGCTTCATGGAGATGTCTCTGGTGGATTTCCGCTCCATCCCCAGACATGTTAACAAACTTTTCCAGCAGCTGTACTGGCTGCGAATGCATCCCAAGTCCTCAGGGAAAATTAATCATTAAAAAACACTTGCTTTTAAACCATGTTTTATATTTACAAAGGTACACTCACCAGAGGTCCCTTCTCTGGCTTCATGGTCTGGGATACCGCCTTGGGAGGGCTGGGAGGCTATTTCAGTCAGGCTGAGGAAAAGATCCTGGCTGTTGGGGAGAACGGTGTGCTGTGTGCTCTCCACAATCTCGTCCTCCTCCTCCTCATCTTTTCCGTCTGCAAAATCCTCAGGCATGGCTGAGAATACCCCCTCCTGGGAATCCACAATCAGGGGTGGGGTAGTGGTGGCGGCCCCCCCCTAGAATTGCATGCAGCTCAGTGTAGAAGCGGCATGTCTGTGGCTTTGCCCCGGAGCATCCATTTGCTTCTTTGGCTTTCTGTTACGCTTGTGAGCTCCTTAGCTCTCACACGGCACTGTAGTGAGTCCCTATTGTGGCCTCTCTCCATCATGCCCTTTGAGATTTTTTCAAATGTTTGGGCATTTCATCTTTTGGAATGCAATTCTGCTAGCACGGAATCCTCTCCTCGTACAGTGATCAGATCCAGTAATTCCCGTACGGTCCATGTTGGAGCTCTTTTTCAAATCTCAGACTGCATGGTTACCTGTGCTGATGAGCTCTGCATGCTCACCTGTCCTGATCAGCGCTCCACGCTGGTCAAACAGGAAATGAAATTCAAAAGTTTGTGGGGCTTTTCCTGTCTGCCTAGCCAGTGCATCTGAGTTCAGATTGCTGTCCAGAGCGGTCACAATGGTGCACTGTGGGATAGCTCCCAGAGGCCAATACCGTCAAATTGCGTCCACACTAATCCTAATTCAAACCAGCAATGTTGATTTCAGCGCTACTCCCCTCACTGGGGAGGAGTACAGAAATTGATTTTAAGAGCCCTTTATGTCAAAGTAATTGGCTTTGTTGTACGGACGGGTGCAGGGTTAATTTGATTTAACGCTGCTAAATTCTACCTAAACTCATAGTGTAGACCAGGCCTTAGGTGACTACATACTGACATGGGGTGAGGCTTAGGCCACACCCCTTCACCTCAGCATTTTCTGCAGGCTAACTTTTTAAAACAATATTTATTTTATAATAGAGACTGGGCAAAAACTGCTACAACAGTCTCTTGGAGAAGAAAAATACAGTAACTGCAGTTCTTTAAGACGTATCTCCCTCTGGGTGCTCCACCTGCACCTTCAATAGGAGATTTTCATAGACATGTCTGTTCAGCCTGTGCATGCATGTTACTTCACCTCATGTTCTATGTTGTTGCTACATAGCACTGTGTGGGCTAACTATCCTCAGTTCCTTCTCTGTTACAAAGCTTCATGACCAGGAACTCCAAAGAAGAGGAAAAGAAGGGCAGGTAGCAGAACACCCATAGAAGAACACATCTTAAAAAACTGCAATTACTGCATAGGATGAGTAACCACGTCTTCTTCTTTGAGTAGTGTCTGCTTAGGTGCTCCACTCTAGGTAACTCCCAAGCAGTTCCCCTTTTAAAGAGGCGGGGGCTTCGGAGTCTAATCCAGTATGGAAGAAAGTACAGCTGAGCCAAACACACTGTCGGAAGTAGAGTTGTGAATTATTGCACACTGTTCAGCAAATGTACACAGAGAAGCCAAAGTTGTGGCTTTACATATTTCAATGATAGGAATGTTCTTAAGAAAAGCTGTGGAGGTGGAAATATATCTCGGAGAGTGAGCTCAGATGTCAGTGGGTGCTTTGAAATTACAAGATGGGCAGCTGTTGCTAATATAGTCAGCTTTCCACCTAGAGAACCTCCATTTAGAGATTGCAGTTCCTTTTGTTTTGTCTGCAATTGAGACAAAGAATCTGGAAATCTTCCTGAAAGGTTTAGTCCTATCAAGGTAGAAGGCCCTGGATCTCCTGACATCAGCCATGTAGACCAAGGCCTCCCCTTTATCCTGGTGAGAGTTATGGTGAAAGACAGGGAGCTGTATGGGCTGATTAATATGAAAATGAGAAGGTACTTTTGGCAAAAATATGGGGGCTGGTCGTAATGTAACTTTATCTCTGAAAAATATTGGGAATCGTTAATATGCCATAGGAGACCTTATTTTCTCCACTTGTCAAGCTGATGTGATGGCAACTAGAAATGCCATTTTCATCGATAAAAGGAGTGAGCAGGCAGCCACAGGTTCAAACAGTGGTGAAGTAAGGCATTTGAGAACCAAACTGAGGTTCCAATAAGTAAGGCGTTTAACTGATGGAAAAAGGTTGCCCACACCTGTAAGAAATCTTGTTGTTCCTTGGTGGGCAAATACAGTGTAAACCCTTTTTTGGAAAATGGAAGGCCATGATGGCAGCCAGATGAACTCTAATGAGGCTCAGCGATAACTCCAAGGTCTCTCGTATAGAATATAGGACAGTATGTCTAGCAGCAATAAGGTTGTTGCAATGTGTTTGGGTGATCAGGGAGAATACTGCCAGCTGTATCAGGTAAGGAAACCATGTTGGTCTGGCCATATCAGAACAATCACAATAACTCTGGCTTTGTCCTCTCTTATTTTGAGTAGGACTTTGTATATCAGTGAAGTCAGGGGGAGGGGTAGCTCAGTTGCTTGAGCATTGGCCTGCTAAACCCAGGGTTATGAGTTCAGTACTTGAGGGGGCCATTTAGGGAACTTGGGTAAAATCTGTCTGGGGATTGGCCCTGCTTTCAGCAGGGGGTTGGACTAGATGACCTCCTGAGGTCCTTTCCAACTTTGATATTCTAATACATACAGAAGACCTGGTGACTATTATAGGTGAAAGGCATTCCTAAGGGATTGGTGACACAGATTGGCTCTGGAACAAAAGTGAGCACATTTCCCTATTATTGCTGTGGCAAAAAGGTCTACCTGAGGAGTGCCCCATTGTTGGAACACATAGATTCCACTATACTTCCCTATCTCCCACTCATGGCCTTGAGAGAAGTGCCTGCTGAGTCTGTCCATGGTCACTCCTGGAAGGTAAGCTGCTGCAATAACAATCTGATTGCATATACTCCAATTCCAAAGCTTTATAGCCTTGGCACAGAGGGAGGGTGAACTTGCTCCCCTTTGCCAGTTTATATAAAACATGCATGACATGTCTGTTATGACCTTCATGTTTTTGCCTCTGATCAGTGGCAGAAATTGGAGACAGATGTATCTGAATGCTCTGAGTTCTGGGAGGCTGATGTGCAGAGTGGCTTCTTGGGGCATCCTCCTGCCCAGAGCTGTGTACAACAGGGCAGCATCTGTTATTATGACAGTCATTGGGAGAGGGAAGGTGAAGGGGACTCCCTCATGCACATTGTGAGTGTATTTCTAACAATTGAGAGAGTTCTTTACAAAAGTGGGTATGGAAAGCAGTATGTTTAGACTGTGTCTGCTTGGTGAATAAATTGTCCTGAGCCACCCTTGAAGGCATTGCATGTGCAGTTGTGCATGATCTAGAATGAAAGTGCCAGCTGCCATATGCCCCAGTAGTTGGAGACAGTTCCTGACCGGGATCTGAGGACTGATCTGAATCATACTGACTAAGTTGGATAAGGACTGAAATCTGTGCATTGGCAGGAAGGCTCCCACTACTACTGAGTCAAAATGAGCCCCTATGAATGCCAGCTCTTGCACAGGGGTCAAGGTGGACTTCTGAATGTTCAGTTTCAGCACCAGTATGGCCCTGTACATTGCTTGTGAAGTCACTCCAAGGAGTGTCCTTTCAGAAGCCAATCCTCTAGGTAAGGGAATACCAAAATAGCATTCCTGTGGAGGTGTGCCACTACTACCAACATGAACTTTGAAAAGACCCTCAGGGTGGACGATAGGCCAAAAGGACTACAGTAAAGTGTAGGAATCGTTTGTGGAATGAGTGGATTGCAATGTGGAAATATGCATTCTGAAGGTCAAGGGTCAAGAACCAATCCCCTTGATCCAGTGACAAGATTATAGCTACAAATGTTACCATTCTCAATTTTTGTGCCTTCACAAAGTAGTCTTAAATCTAGGATGGGTCCCCAACCTCTGCTCTTTTTTGGGACCAGGAAATACCTGGAGTAAAACCCCTTCCCTCTTTACTGTGTGGGAACTGATTTGATAGCACCCAGGTGTAGAAGAGAATCTATTTCCTGCCATAGCAGGTTCTCATGGGAAAGGACCCTGAAGAGGGATGGAGAAGGAGAGTTGGTGGGTGGAAAGAATTGAAATCGATGGAATACCTTGTGGAAGTGTTCACCAAAAGTGGTAAAGGCAGAAGTGGTAAAGGCAGTTGCCAAAGGGAGGAAAGCAGGTGAAATGTTGCAGCTGGTATGAAAGGGGATGGGAACTCACCACCTTGACCTTCTGATCAAAACTGTTGTTTCAAGGTGGAAGGTTGTGAAGTTGAAGGCTGGGAGGTGGGTGGTTTTCTCCTCTGGAATGTCTACCTTTTGCAGTGAAGTTCATGTGGCCTCTGCGAGCTTGGGAACAGGGTAGAATGAAATCTCTGCACAGTCTGAGACCTAATAAATTTTCTCTTCTGATGTGTAGATCATAAAGGGCCCTGGAATCTTTTAACGTGTGCAGAGATTCATCTGTATTTTCAACAAATAACCTAATACTGTCAAAAGGAAGGTCATCTATCTTATTCTGATCCTCCTTTGATATTACAGAGAACTGAAGCCAGAAGTCCCTCCTCATAACTACTGTCATGGAAAAGCGAACAAGCGGCAGTATCAACAAAGTTGAAAGAAGCCTGCAGAGGTGTTCTGGTGAGGAGTTGGCCTTCTACAATAATTTCCAGGAACTGCTCTCTGTGCTCTGCCAGCAGATGTTCAATAAGGGAGTTCAGCTTAGCATAGTTTGTGTTGTTATACTTTGTCATTAAGGCCTGGTAATGGGTGATTCTAAGCTGTAAAGTAGCTGAAAATAAGATTTTCTACCAAGGAGATGGAGGCACTTAAGATTTTTATCATAGGGCATAGATTTAACTTGGCGCTGCCTTCCTCATTCGTTAACCACCTCAACTACCAAGGAGTTAGGAGATGGGTGAGAAAATAAAAATTCTGACTCCTTAGAAGCAATGCAATATTTTTTGTTTGCCCTCTTGGACATGGGAGGAATTGAGGCTGACGTATGACAGATGATATTTGAAGGATCCAGGAATGCCTCATTGACTAGCAGGGCAATATGGGCAGAGGAGGCAGTAGGGAGGTTTTCAAGCAGTTTATGATGCAGCTCCTCAATCTGCTTGAGGGGGATCTGTAAAGAATTAAACCACTCTTCTGATGAGATCATGAAACAGCTTAAAATTATGAGCCAGGGATGGTGGTGGCAGGACAGCTTCATCCAGGGATGAAGAAGAGAGGTTTGCAGTTGGAGAGACCACCTCGTCAGTCTTGGCCTCTTGCTCCTCAAAAGTCTCTTCCTGAGGCTCCAGGTTCTTGGAAAGGGAAGGTGAGAAGGGTTGCCTGTCTCTATGAAGGGCAGAATTTGAGGCCCTAGAGAATTGATAGTGATAAGCTCCCCAGGGTCCCCAGTATGGACAACGGGCTGGCGCATATGACATAGGTGGTGGAACCCACAGGTGCTCACCCCAGCAGTATGGTAGCTATGGATGTCTATCACAAGTGACCTCAGGAAAACAGCCTTCATGGGGCAGAGTGAAGAGCCTTGCACAGATATTTGGGAGACTGAGGCAGAGTGTTCATCAGAATCATCCTCCTTTAAGTCACTCAGTAATGGTGTGATAGAAGAAGGAGCTTGAGGTACCACCATTTGTACTGGTTGGGTATCTGGGGAGCTGAACGCTTTCTGGGTATCCAGAGATCTGGATGTTTCCAGTACTGAGAAGAGGTTGGAAACAAGCAATGGTGATTCAGGAGCTGCTGACACTTTAAGGGAATTCAGGGAAACTGGAATTCCAGTGGTACCGAGTATGTTGTTAGTACCATGTCCCTGGCTTGAGCTGAAGTAATGGTAACCAAAGGAGTGGATAATACTGTGAGTTTTGAACACTCTGGGAAGAATCTGAATGGAGCCAAAGCATTTTTTTTCAATACTGTGATATAGCTCTTCTTGCCACCACAGCCTGCTGTTGGTACTGATGGCTTCTCGGAGCCCGATACCTTAGAGCAGAGATGAGCAAACTACAGCCCACGGGCCAAATCCAGCCCACATGACTCTCCTGCCTGACCCCTGAGCTCCTGGCCCAGGAGACTAGCCCCCAGTCCCTCCCCTGCTGTTCCCCCTCCCCTGCAGCCTCAGCTCTCTCTGCTGCCAGAGCAATGCTCTGGGCAGTGGGGCTGTGAGCTCCTGGGGCAGCGCAGCTGCAGAACCCGGCCTGATCTAGTGCTCTGTGCTGCGTGGTTGTGTGGCTGCCTCCAGTCAGGTAGCACGGCTGTAGCACCGCCAGCCACTGGTGCTCCAGGCAGCATGGTAAGGGGATGGGGTGGATAGAGGGCAGGGGAGTTTAGGGGTGGTGGACAGGGGGCAACAGGTTTGGATAGGGGTCGGGGTGGTCAGAGGGCAGGGAATGGGGTTGAATGGGAGTAGGGGTCCCCGGGGGGCAGTCAGGATGGAGGGGGTTTGGATGGGGCGGTGAGGGGTAGTTGGGGGGAGGTTCCTGGGACAGTCAGAGGACAGGGAATGGGGTGTGCGTGTGTGGATGGGGCAGGCCTGGGGGGGCCGTCAGGGGGTGAGAAGCGGGGGGGGGGTTGGATAGGGAGTGGGGGCCAGGCCACGCCTGCCTGTTTGGGGAGGCACAGCCTCCCCTAACTGGCCCTCCATATAATTTCGGAAACCTGATCTGGCCCTCAGGACAAAAAGTTTGCCTGCCCCTGCCTTAGGGTCCTTAGGCTTGGAAGAGCTCTCAGTACCTGAGGAATCAACAGCCTCATGGGCACCATGTCAGAGACTGATGGGATCCAAGAGAGCTAAAGACTTCTTTGAGGTAGACTCTCGACATGGAGAACTCGGGGAATGGTGTATGAAAGACTTATGAGTGGAATCTTAGGGCTTCTCAGATGCACTCAAAGAATGCCACTCAGACAGAAGAGGCATTCTGACATTCTCAGAGACCCTCAAATGGGGGGATCCTGACCTCAGTCAGCAGCCAGATGCAGTGAACACTCCATCATAAAGATTCAAAGTTTTATCTTCCTGTTCTTTCTGGCTCTAGAGTTTAACGCCAGACAGAAGTTACACTTTTGGGAAATTTGAGATTCCTCAAAACAATGGATGCAATCGGAGTATCTGTTGCTCACCACTTGGACAACTAGCTAAGGCTCGGCCTCAAGCTGGGACGGTTGAAAAGGAACTGCGGATGGTTAGCCCACACAGTGCTAAATTGCAATGGCATGGAGCACTGTCATAGTATAATTCCCAACTCTGGACCTTAGCGTCCAGGATATGGGTACTAGCCTAAAGTCCTCTAAGCTTAATTACCAGCTTAGATTCTGTAGCGCTGCCACCAATCAGGAATTCCAGGGCCTGATACCCTCTGGTCCCCCAAAACCCTTCCCTGGTGACCCCCAAGACACAGATTCCTTGAGTCTCACAACAAAGGGGAATAAACTATTTCCCTTCCCCCTCCTTTCTTTCTCCCAGCTCTTTCCCACCCTGGGTACACTAGGATACCACCGTGATTCAACTCCTTGAATCACCACCCCGAGAGGAATGTTACCTTCCCCCTTCCTCCCTCCCTGGAGAGAGATACAGAGATAAACGCAGAGAGCAGGTTTTTCTTCCCTCCTCCCTTTCCTTTCTCCCACCAATTCCCTGGTGAGTGCAGACTCCTTTCCCTGGAGTCTTACAAAAGATAACCAAAAAAATCAATTAGATTTTTTTTTAAAAAAAGAGGAAAACTTTAATAAAGAAGGAAAAACATAAAAATTGTCTCTGTAATCAAGATGGTAAATATACAGGGTTTTTATATCTTATAGACAATAGAAAGAAGCTTTCTCCAGCTGAAACACAATTTAAGCTACTTCCAGCAAGTACACATCTGCAAATAAAGAAAAACAGGTTAAAAGACTATAACCGCCTTTTTACTTACTCACTATTCTGAATACATAAGAGACTGTAGCAGGGAGATTGGCAGAAACCTGGTTGCACCTCTAGTCCCGTCCAGGACCCAGAGAGAACAACGCACAAACCCAAAACCCACAAAACAAAGGCTTCCCTCCACCTAGATTTGAAAGTATCTTGTTTCCTGATTGGTCCTCTGGTCAGGTGTTTGGGTCCTGTTTGTTAACCCTTTACAGGTAAGAGAGACATTAACCCTTAACTATCTGTTTATGACAAGCACAAGAAGTAGTAACATGCATGCATGGGCTGAATGGACAATGCTGCGAAAAACCTCTGATCAAAGGCACAAGGTGTGCCGGCGTACCAAGAATGGAGCACCCATAGGAACACTACTTGAAGAAGAACATCAGGTTGCAGGAGATATATTGTCTTATCTATATAGATGCATATTTGCTCTGTGGTTTTTGTAATTTACATTTTAGTTTAGTTTTGGTTCCTATAATTTTCATTTTGGTTCTTGCCTTTCTGGCTAGCAGCTCTGTTGCAAAAGCAAGTTAAAGTGGTGACCACAGACCTCCTCTTTTTTTTTTTAAGAAGAATTTCCTCAGGACAAGATTTCGATCAACCTGTGTCTGGGTAGGGGAGGAGAAGTGCATCACAAGAGCTGTCACTATGGGCAGGTAATAATGCCCCGGGAGTCTTTCAAAGAGCAAATTGCTAGAAAAGAGGCAAGGAGGAGGGAGGATCATGTAGCACTGGAGGAAGTAATCTGTGCCACCCAGCAGAAGGAGTAGAGCACAAACCCTCTGTGTAACACCAAGCAGCCCAGGAAAAATTAGGAAAAATTGTGCCTTCTGAGACAGTCTCTCTCAGTACTTCCACTTGAGGATGTGGCTCCATTTTGCCTCTGACTTTGCACAGATAACACAATCTAGCTCTTAGCAAGGAAGCCATTTATCAGAATGCTAGCTCTTGAGATTAAGTAGAAAGCATTCACTTATTTTCTAAATATAAGGTCAAATCCACAGACACTCAACCCAGTCAAAAGACTTGCCAGCATCAAATTATAGCAAAATTCCTGTTTTCTTCATTGGGACAAAGGCGATGCAATTCAGTTTTCTTCACAGATTATTTGGAGATTGCCTTACAGTAATAAAGCTTGCATGATTTTATGTATTGATTGTTTGATTACAACCTGCATTCAATTTGCCAATATTTAGCACAATTTAATGTCTACTTTTAAAAGAGAAATTGGTCAACAGGTTCAGTGGTCATACATGGATTAGACCTCCTTTTATATCAATGCAAAGAATGCAGCAAGCTACCATATTAGCAGGCTATCCTATTCTGGAATTGCAGCAAAAATGATACCTAATAAAGGAATACATTTTTGTCTACAAGTTTTAAAGAATTTGACTAGAGAGCCATATGGTCTTGGGCTTTTTCAAAGATTTTCAGTCTCCTATGAACTATTTGCTATGATTTATACACCAGCTTGCTGCAGACTAACTGTTCATGTAGACAAGCACATACTTTCTTTTATTTGCTACTGTTTTTTTTGCCCAATAGCATATTAAATTCACTGACTGCCTGTGTACATTCCCTCTATTTCTTTTGCCTTCCTGCACTCTTAGGAAGAGCTTCTCATCTACATTTTTTATGGAAAGTAATTCTATGTATCTATTTTTTTCTGTAAATTACTAACCATTTCAAGCCACCACCCTCAAATTACTAATCTGGATACTTCCTATAAAGGTAGAGTAATAGAATCATAGCATATCAGGGTTGGAAGGGACCTCGGGAGGTCATCTAGTCCAATCCCCTGCTCAAAGCAGGACCAGTCCCTAACTAAATCATCCCAGCCTGGGCTTTGTCAGGCCTGACCTTAAAAAGGAGATTTCACCACCTCCCTAGGTAACCCATTACAGTGCTTCACCACCCTTTACCAGCCTTACTAGTATCCTCCAAATCATTCAATTTTGTACACACACGAATATTTGTAAAGTTTCTGTGCCTATCTGTACATTCTATAATGAAGTATTGTTTAACATCAAATGCTTTCCTGTTTCTATCTCTTTTATTTGTACATTAGGCTGCATAAACACATAGTTTGTGTGAAGTATACACGCCCATATTTGATCTGGGCCTTTAAAAACTAATTTTTTCAATAGTAAATGAAAAAGTAGTTTGATGGAAATGTAAAATCAGTTTAAAGGTTAAAGAGCAGTAAGGTAAGCTATGAATTTAGATCTAGGCTGCCCCCCCCGACCCAAAGAAACTTCCTTAATTTCTTATTTAGCAACAGTCATAAATTAATTAGTGCGGGTAAGAGAGAATGGCTGACAAGTTAGAACTGTCCCACTCCCCAGGAAGAAAACATGTATAATTCTTTATTGGAATGGCAGAATATTACTGGAGGCTTGTCCCTCACTTTAATAGTCTGACTGCCTACATCACTGATCAATGTAACGGGTAAGCCAGACAAGGTACTCTGGTCCAAACAAGGTCAACAGGCTTTCTTGAAACTGAAGGAAGCCCTGTGCACATACCCAGTTCTGGTAAGCCCTGACTTTGACAAACCTTTTATGGTGTTCACAGATGCCTCTGACACAAGACTTGCGGCCATGGTGATGCAAACTGAGGAACAAGGGAGACACAATCCATAGTACACCTGAGCAAGAAACTGCTTCCCCAAGAAAAAAAATATCTAACCATAGGGGAAGACCATTGTGATGTGAGTCCTCAGCAATGTACATCTCTTTTGAATGACATTTCACAGTGTACACAGACCAGTCACCTGAATATATCAAATGAAGGGCCTAATGCCAAGTTGCTAAAATGGAGTGTGGGGCTCCGAGATTATGATATGGAAGTGATACATGTTAAAGGGAATGCCCATTTAGTTGCTCATGCTCAAACCAGGAAATAAATTAATTGGTTTTCCTTGGGCACAGGACGGCATTCTAGTTACTTCCACTTCTTGAAGGGGGAGATTTGACAGATATGACAATGCCCTGCAATATCCTGACAAACCTTATGGAATTAAGTGAAACTACTGTATTAAGTTTAAGTATCTGGGGAGTCCATTGTATTGAAAATGCAAAATTTTTATGTACTATCGTGGGATTGTATGGAACTTCTTTAGGAGGAAAGACATGATTAATATAACCTCTGGGAGATACTAAAAACTTCAAAGGACTTTTTGGGACAATATCTGTGAACTAGTTTTCCTAGGAAATACTTATGGACTGAGGGAAATGCAAATATCCCACCTCAATCCATTTCTTTGAAACTGCGCTTTGAGCAGAGACCCATTGTCTGGCCGATTACCTATTCCATATCTCTTCAAAGCACCAAAGTGGTTAAATGAGTGATTCATTATCATAGATTGAGTCATGGGTTGGTCTCATTCTGAGCAAAGAGTGTGGTGAACTTGAAACCATGGGAAATCCTCTGTGCGGAGTTTTGAAGGATTGCTTCTGTTGGAGGGGGTGATCTCTGTTAAGCTTATTACCAGGTGTGTAGGTTCTTTTATTGTTTTTAATTTATTTTCTCTGTAGTGCTATTACCTTAAGAATAAAATATGCTTACTTAACTTACCTGTGGGCAGTTACATTGTTATTAGTCTCCCAAAAAAAAGCAAGCAGGTCTGTTTAGGTACTCTGCCTTTTTTTGGGAATATCGCATAGACGGTAGGGAACTGTTCAGCTGGGAGATATCCCTCTCAGAAGGAAGAGAGATGTGGGGCTTCACCCAAGTGAGGTGATGGCTGGGGAGCTTGAAGCCTGAGAGGGAAATACAGGTGGAATTACCTTGAACTGTGACACAAGTTATTGATTATTTTTAATGAATTGAAGTGTGTCCATTAGCCTAGAGGGAAGACTCCTAACAATCCTGCTTTTGAATTTTTGAAAGAACATTTGTCTGCAGTTACCACAGCAAATCTTGCAAGATAATGGTCATTCCTTATTGTCATTTGCCACTGTCAAGGTTCCTTCCCCACTCTGAACTTTAGGGTACAGATATGGGGACCTGCATGGGCACTTCTAAGCTTAATTACTAGCTTAGATCTGGTATTGCTGCCACCACACCCAAGTACTACCTTTTTCCCTGGATAGTTTTGAGGGACTTCACCAATTCCCTGATGAACACAGATCCAAACCCCTTGGATCTTAAAACAAGGAGAAATTAACCATCCCCCCTCCTTTCTCCCACCAACTCCTGGTGAATCCAGATCCAACCCTCTTGGATCTAAAAAACAAGGAAAAATCAATCAGGTATTAAGAAAAAGGCTTTTAATTAAAGAAAAGAAAGGTAAAAGAAAACCCTCTGGGAGAGATTAGCATACCAGCTACTCTCACAGACAACAGATTCCAGACACAGAGGATGTTCCCCTGGGCAAAAATCGTAATACACACACACGAATACCCAAATTTGATAATTGCCTTAATGGTACCAAGACAAGTTACAAAGAAAATAAACGTAAACCTATTTATCCCTTTCTAAAACTTAATACTCTGATAAGAGGCTGGTTCCTTGATCTTTTTCACTCCGGCTGAAACTGAAACTCTAAACAAAGGAAAACTTCCCTCCTTCCTTTTGAAGCATCTTGTTCCCCCATTGGTTCCTCTGGTCAGGTGCCAGCTAGGCTAGGTGAACTTCTTAACCCTTTACAGGTAAAAGAGGCATTAACCCTTAACTATCTGTTTATGACAGCCATGATGACCAAAGACCTAAAGACTGTCCTTTGCAAAAGGATTGGGCCACATTAACCATATCAGGCATGCAGGGACCATCTAATTGGCCTTTGAAAAAACAAAGCTAGCCCATGAAGTGGCATAATGGGGAAAATGACCTGCATAAAAGTTAAGACCATGCTGAAGAGAACCATTTTCTCTTGACATCACCATCATCTGAAGCTTGGTGCCCCTTTCTTCCCTGGACTTGCCAGCCAGAGGAAGAAGAGGTACAAGATTCAGGTCAATAGCTATGAAAGCTTGATCAATCTGAAACTAACCGAGAGATCCTGAATGTGCCTCGTTAAGCTACTTTATAAGCTCTGGCTACCTGATTCTATCAACTGGTTCCAGTTAGCAACAGTCACATGAATCAAAGATCCCAAGAAACAAGGAAGAAGAGAGAATGCATCCTTGTTTTTAATTTTGTTTGGCATGAGGGGATGAGCTGATGATCCATCAGGTACAGAGGGGGAGAGAAATAGAGAAAGATAGCACCCTCAATAGTTCACCAGAAGTGAATAGTGAATCCCTGATATGTTATCTAGTTAGAGATTCTCCTGGGTTAGAAAAGGGCATTATTCAAGAAGCTACTAGTGTGTATGATTTAACAATCACCTCTGTTTTAAGTCCTGTAGAAAGATTATGTGTTATTATCTGAAGAGGGAGGGAATAGAGTAGTGAAACAATAGCCTGTAACGTTAATGAGCCTTAAAAAGAAGAGTTAAAAGGGGAATTACAAAAATCATAATTCTAATAGCTGTACGTTCTTTAAATGAAATACAAGATTATGTCATGATTTTGGCAGTCTTACTGGCTGTGGTCTTAGATTGAAGGCAAACTGGCTCCTTCTTGAATCTCCCATGTAGGGTTAATAGAGTAACTCTTCCTTATGTCAACCTCATAATTTGATTTGACTGCCTGTGTATTAATCTGAAAAATCCATTGATTTTATTTCATTTGTGATCTTGATTTGATCATTGTATTGTTTTATGTTTTATTAGTTTCTGGAAGTTATAATAAGCTAGTCAGCAACATGCTTGATTAGTTTTATGTTTGCTTGCTCATTCTTTTAATAAAAGTATACTGACCTGGTTTCGCTCTCAAAACTGCAACATATGTCAAACTACACTGAGGGCAAAAGTATTATAATTAAGACATTGATGAGTCACTTGGTTCTGCCCTTAAATCAATATCTACATCCCTTGCATCTGACATAATCATATTGTTAATTCCAACATCTTATACACTTTACTATGGCTAGAATTGGTAGCAATGAATGTGGTCAATGTTGCCTTACACTTTCAATTATAAGCCTGTTTTCCGTTCTGTATAATTTTGCCAAACTTTATCTGTTGTGGCTGAGATTTTTCATGTTTGTTCTCTGCCTCACACTGAATTGTTTTGCAAGTTTTTTTTTAAAATGGTTCAGCTGTGTCACAGAACAAAATTGGGGAAAAAGCCATAGGTTTACTAATGTTAACATTTTTTCCCTTTTTTGCAGAGACTTAGCATTGCTATAATTTTGAGCAGGAACTTGACTGTGGTCAGTGATTTGCCTTTTTATGTCCTCACAAAAATTCATTCAGATTTGGCTGAATTATAAGCCTCTGAAAAATGCCATTTGTACATGCTCAACAGAGCTTGTTAGAGGCTTGCTGATATCTCTCCCCACCCCGCCCCCATCCCCCACTGGCATACAGAACCACCCACCTGCATTCTCAGATGTCAGCACATTCACTCCTCAAGAAGTACTGGATACTCTGAAAGAGGCTGACTTAAGACCTGTGAATCTGATCCATGCTCGTCCTGGCAACTGGAGCCACTCATGACCTAAATAGCCAATGTCTCATTCAGGAAAGGAATCTTCCCTTCCTCCTTCCAGAATGCAATAGTCTGACTAACATTGAAGAAAACAACCTAGAGCCATCAGTTTTAGCCAACTATTGTCCAGAATTAATCCTTCAGTTCCTGAGAAAGCTCACAGAAGAGCCAGCCAAAAGACAAGGAGGGATTCTCTCTGGTGCTATTATGCTAGTATGTCACTAGGTCACCTGGTAAGATGACATTAGCTCAAGTGTCAGCAATATGCAGATGACACACAGGTCTACTGACCCTTCACCACCAACACAGCCTAGTACTTGGACAAGATCAGCTCATAGGTGAAGAACGTGAGCAAGATGGACATTATACTGGTGGGTAGAGGAAAGCACTTTAAGGAGTCTGCAGCAATTGTGCTGTCTCTGTTGGTTGAATCTACACACCCACAATCAATCAATGCAGTCCTTAGTGTACAAGTGCTCCTGGATTCTCCACTGACGCTAACCACTCATATATCAGCATCGCTACATTTCCCCATTGACTAGGAGACTAAGTCCCATCCTGGCAGACCAATGATCTTACCCCATTATACAAACTTTCATCACCTCCAGTATTGAAGGCAGCAATGCCACATACCTGGGCATGGAGCCATCAGTCCTTAGGAAACTCCAACTAGCACAGGAAATGGCAGTGCATCTCCTCAGTAACATGGGCTGCCACGAGCACATCAGACGTGTCCTCTGCTGTCTACACTGGCTTCTCATAGAACATCAAGTCAAGTTCAAGATTTTGGTCTATATCTTAAAGGCACTTAGTGGGCTCAGCTCAGAGATCACTTAAAGCTAAAAGATCACCTAAAAACTCTAGTATGAAGACTGGTCAATTACACCTTTCTTCAGGCACAATAAAACTTTGTACAACAAGGGTAAAGCTCACCCATGCAGGACACAGAACTTTCTCAGAGACCAATCAGAGACTGAACTCCCCAAAAATATAGGACTATCACAAACCTCACCATTCCACACAAAGTGCAAAGCACAAGACTTCACTCTTGTATTCTCTCAAATAAACACATAGCAGTGTGTAAACAAACAAACGCCACCACCAACAAAAAAATCTTACCAAATAAACCACCACACTGTACATACAATTCTTCCCCTAAGGAGAGGATTAGAGAAAGAACAAACATCACATGACAGATGTTAGTCATGCCATTGTATTACTGGAAGGTGCCCAGATATTACAGTGATGATATAAGAACCTAGAGAGAATAGAATAGAATAGAAAGCCCACAGAGATTTCTAAATGTGAACTGCACTGAACATGCTCCCAGGCCTCCCAGAGCTTCCTGGCTGGGAGACACAGAGTGAGTGTTCTACTCAGGACCCAGGCAAGTAGCCACCACTTCTTTACTGGTCTAAGGGACAGCAGGCAGGAGGACCATGAGTTCTAGCCCCAGCTCACCCACTGACTACTGTTAATAATTCTCTGCACTTCACAAGTCTTATTATTGAGGAAAAATTCATATTTCCTATATTAAGAACTGGATAAGTATCATTCACTCCATTTTATGGATGGAGTAATTGAAGAGGTGTACAAAAAGTTATTTCAAACAGAACTGGAAACAGAACCTAGATATCTAATATCGCAGAGTCAAGTCTTATCTACATCTTCTTTCAAAATGAACATGCCATATCTATGTGATAGGTTGTGCTGTCTGTAACCACTCAACCATACTTCCCCTACAGCCAGGAACTGAACCCAGAAAGACAGATTCCCAACATTCCTCTATCTAGTAAGTAGCTTTTAAAGCCACTGGCAACATGGATAATACTCTTGCCCTAGGGGCTGGTCCGTATAAAGGATGAAATATGTTTCTAACTCCTTTATCAAGTTAGCAACTCAAAATAAGAGGGGGTTTCTTACCTGTACAATAACTTAAGTTCTTTGAGAGAACTTATATACATTCCACAGCTGGTGATCGCATGTCCAGTGCATATGTGTCAGAGAACTTCCTAGTTAGCAACATCTACAAGGGTGCCACATGCACCCTTCACTCCGGATAGAAAGAGCAGTGCTGCCCCACTACACCCAGCTCCTTTGCCATGGTTTGTGGACTCCAAAGTAGTGGGCAAGAAGGGTGGAATATGTATATGGACTCACGTCTCAAAGAACATCAATTACTGCATAGATAAGCGAAAACTGCAAATAACACAAAGTTTGGAGGTATTCCCAATACAGAGGAGGTCAGGAATACCATACATTATTTGGATGACCTTAAAAACCGGAGTAATAAAATGGGATGAAATTTAATAGTGCAAAGTGCAACATCATGGACTTAGGGACTAACAACAAAATTTTTTGCTATATAGTGGGGACATAACATTTCAAAGTGACAGAGGAGGAGAAATACATGGCTGTACTGGTCAATCACAGGATGACTGTGAGCTGCCAATGTGATACAGCAATGAAAAAAGCTAATGCATGAGGTGAGGTATTTCCAGTAGAGATAGGGAAGTGTTAGTACCATTACACAAGACACTGATGAGACCTTATCTGGAATACTGTGTACAATTCTGGATGCCCATGTTTAAGAAAGATGAATTCAAACTGGAGCAGATATAGAGAAGAGCTACTAGAATAATCAGAGGAATGGAGAACCTGCCATATGAGAGGAGACTTAAGGAGATTAGCTTGTTTAGTCTAACAAAATGAAGGCTGCAAGGAAATACGATTGCTCTCTATAAATACAGCAGAGGGATAAACACCAGGGAGGGAGAGGAGTTATTTAAGGACCAAGGTTGGCACAAATACAAATTGATATAAACTAGTCATGAACAAATTTAGGCTTAAAATTAGATAACGCTTTCTAATCATCAGAGCACAGAAATTCTGGAACAGCCTTCCAAGGGGAATAATGGGGCAAAAAACCCTAACTTCTTTCAAGACTGAGCTTGATACATTTACAGAGGGGATGGTATGATGAGACTGCTGACAATAGCATGTGGCCCATCTGCATCTGCTATTAGCAAATACCTTCAATGGCCAGAGATGGGACACTAGATGGGGAAGACTCCACGTTAGCACAGATAATTGTTTTCAAGGAGTGAGACTGGTGATCTCTAACTAACTGATTGCCATATTTGGGGTTGAAAGATAATTCTTCCCCCAGGTCAGACTGGCAGAAAACCTGTTTTTTGTTTTTTTTTTCCTTCCTCTGCAGAATGGGACATGGGCAACTTGCTAGTTTGAACAAGAGTAAATAGTGGATTCTCTGTAATTTGAAGTCTTTAAATCAAGATTTGAGGACTTAGATAAATCAGCCAGACTGGGGTAGCAAGCCAATAGTATCCATGCTTGCGGCTGCTGGAAACGAAGCCTCATCTGAGATGTAACAAACATGCAGGCCACCATTTGCCTGAGGCAGGAACTTATCAGCATTCGACAGTGAGGCTGAAGGTAAGAGAACAGGTCCCTCAAAGTCTGGAACCTGTGAAGTGCAAAGTAGGTCATGGCTGTGGTGGTATCCAATATGGAACCTATAAACTATTGTGTGGGCATCAGGGTTGACTTATTTTTGTTCACTAGCAGGCCTAAACATACAAACAGCCCCATGGCTGTACTTGGGTCTCCAAGTGGCCTCAGACTAGTCAGTCATTGAGGTATGGGAAGCCTTGAATGTCTATCCTCCTGAGGTAGGACACCACCACTGCTAGGTACTTTGTAAAGACCCTTTGTGCTATACAAAATCCAAACAGCCAGACACAATACTGATAGTGACTATAGCCTGTCATGAATCTCAGGAAACATTTGTGGGCTGGGTGTACTGCAATATAGAATATACATCCTGGAAACTGAGACAGCATAACAGTCTTTCTAATCTAGGGATGAGATGTTTGATGCAAGAGACACCAACCTGAAACAGAATGTCAGAATGTACATGTTTAAATCTCATAGTCATATATTTCCTGAAGCTGCTCCTCCATTTTTCTTGGGGATGTGAAAATATCTCAAGTAGAAACCTTTCCCCCTTCTGCTGGAGGGGACTTTTTCTATAGCATGGAAAGCTGGGAGGAACTGCACCTTGGTTTAATGCACTCTCTTAAGATGAGTCGCTGAACATGTATGGGGAAGATGGGTAGATAGGGAGCAGGAGAGCAATTGTATTGCCCATCTCCACTACATTAGATGCCCAATGGGTTTGATGTGACTTTGGACTAGACGTGGTGCAAACAAGTCAGATGGTTGCCAAAAGGGGAGAGAGATCTAGGGCTGAACAATGAGTGATATGCTGTTCTTGGGCATGGAGTCAAATCTGCTGCCCTGTTGCAGAGGAGAAAGGTTGGTGTGAGGAAATGGTGACTCCTCCTGAGGACTTCCTCTTTGAAACCTTCTGCCCCTTCCTAGAAGGCACCGGTGTTTTGCATTGATAGTAAAGAAGCTGCCTGTGGTAAGTCTGAGGCCTGAAATGCTGTCACTTGAAGGTTGGAGTGTAGACCTACAAGGACCTGAGCATGGCCCTAAAGTGACCCCATGGCTGCTTAGGTCTTGTTGTGGAAAAAGGAGCATCCTTCAAAAGAAAGACCTACAATTGTGGTTTGTAGCTCCTTAAGAATTCCTGACAAGGACAGCCATGAAGAGCGGTGCACTGTTGCTGCTGTTGCCATTGTTCTGGAGGCTGGGTCCATGGCATCCAATGTCTCCTGAAAATATTGCTTAGCAACCAGCTGTTCTTCTGACATGAAAATCTAGAATTCACTCCTGAATTCTGGTGGGAACTTTCAATTGAAGCACAGCATGACACACCACTTAACCTGGTTATACTTCATCAGGATTGTTTGATATCCTCTTCTGGAGGCTTGAGGTAGACAATGACTTCCTACCAAGCAAGTCAATGCACTCCTTCTCCTTATCTTTCTGTGTCAATTTCTGAAGGTGCTGGTGCATTCTTTCATTCACTGCCATCATTACCAGTGACCCTAGCACCAGGTGTGAGGAGAACTGCTTGTCACCCATGGCCAGTACCTAGTACCACCAATTGGTCCACTTTGAAGTCAGTGCTATGGAAGCAGGCGTCTGCCACAGGACCTTCACTGGCTCCAGCAGTCACTCATTTATAGGAATGGCTACACAGACCAGAACCAATAAGTGTAATATACTGAGTACTTTGTGCAGCATATCCCCATACCTCTTTGGTCGTGATCTGTGGGATTGCTGCTACCCATCTCATGAGATCCTAGAAGATTTTATGATTATATATATAGAGTGGCTGATGCCTGATCAAAGGCCAGAGCCTTGTCTGGTGATGACGAGGTGGTGTTTTCCAGTACTGGCTGTGGATGGTCCAGCTCTGGAGGCTGCTGCTGCAGCTCGCTGTCTAGAGGACAGGTGCCCCCCCTACTCGAGGCACAGAGAAGCCAAACTGTGTTCGGAGTGTATGGGGGAGGAAAGATCCACGATGTTCTGCACTGTCCATAGGGCCCACATAGCCACTCAGGTTGGTACCAGCAGTCCTGCTAAGGGTTGGTAACAAGCTTATGCCTCGGCTGAGACCAGGTTTCTCTTCCTCATACAGGGGAGGATGAGATCACCAAGTCATGGGCTCTGATTGGGGATAGATGTAAGCTCTACTCCAAGTCTCTTCCAGGAGCAGGGATGCCCTCCCTGCTATCAGCAGGACAGATGTCATTGGCCTCAGGGGTACCGTGGCAGCCCTGAAGGCAACATCAGGTCTAGGAACCTGAACAGCAGCATCAGCAGTATAAGACATTCAGGTAAGTCTTTGGTCAAAGGATTCCATGTTTGAGCTCCTGAGATGGGGGATACTGGTCCCAAGATCACTGTTGTGTGGAAAGGCTGAGACATTAAAGCTGCCTGTGCCATTGTTGATGCTGGTGCTGCACAAGGAGCCAATGCTGGGGCTGGGGCCGGTACCAGCAGGTGTTGTCTCTCTTGCTACCAACAAAGTGAGTATGGCTGAGCAGATGCCAGCAAAAACCTCAAACCCTGTTGCATGTCCAGCTCCACACAGCTAATGCCAGCTGTGGTGCTCAGAGAACTTGTTCCAAGTTTTGATGCATCCTTGATGTCAGGAAGTCTTGTAGTCTTATGCAGCTTAGAGTCTGAGCCTCGAGACAGTATTCTATGCCTCTCCGCACACAAGGACTTGTGCTCAGTGTCTGACTTATCCTGCTGCTACAGTGCACCTCAAAAGGTTTTAAAAATACCACCAGCTTGCACTTTGATAATCTTTGGTCCCTCAAAGATCTGTAAGTCTGGAGCCATGGATCTGAGTCCGGACAAATGGACGGCTCTAACAGGAAAGCCCTCAAGTGGGATTTCCTTGAGTGCTGGGTCCACTTGGAGAATGACCTGCAGTGCTCACACCAGTGCAGAACACATCCCTAACAGAGGCAGAATAAGCAGCTTGTGTGGCTCTTGTTGAGAGGCCTTATAGCCTCGGATGAAGGGCATTCTTTAACACTTGGGGAATTATGGTCCACCACGCAGGACCTACTGGTACTTGGTCTTTAGGCAGAGAACTTCAGTCACCAATGACCTCAGGTCTGGTATGCTAACACTAGTCTCAGAGCCAACTGTTGGCTTCATTCAGCCATAAAGGTAGGTTGCTCCCAGCAGAGCTGCTCAGGGAGGCTGGAGAGGAAAAGAAAGTTGGTGGCAGCTAGGAAAGGGAAATAAGTATGGACTCACTCCACTGATTTTGTTGGACATGGTGCAATAAAACTTCACTTAGGGCACCTGTATATCCAGGACTAGAGCTCAGCAATAGTTAAAAGTTCAGAGGAAAAGTAGAAAGATGACTGCTTTATTAACAGTTATCAATCATGACCAGACAAAATGGAGAAGCAGCTAGTTCAGCTATAACATAACTACACTCACATCATTAAAATAAAATAACCCACTCATTGGTTGATCAGTGACCCTAGGCAGAAAGCTGTTGCTTAGCAACTTTTCCAAGCAGAATATTACTAATCAACCCTTTCACATGCACCATACAGTAGACAAGTGGCGTGACTATAGCATGATAGGCACACAGTTCCTTCTTTGGAAAGCTCACCGTCTCACCATCACTGTAGGCCAAATTCATCCTTCAGATTATCGCACCTGCTTGGCCTAAGGCTGAATTGGGTCCTACGTGTGGAGGATTTTCTACAAGAAATGTGTAATTGTCATTGCCTGTGCTAAAAGGGATCCCAATCTTTGGAAAGAACAGTACAAAGGGCTTGAATGGGTTGGAAGAAATGTTCTGATTTTGTTTGAGATAACATTCAAATATCTAGTCTATATTTTCTTTAATGAACAATTCTGTAGCAAAGTATGATGCATCATTACTAAATAGCTGGGGACATCAATGCACTTGATTACATTTATGATCCTGTTCCAAGCTATTCAGGAATGAATTGTCTCATACTGTATAGCAATGTGTTCTTTGTTCTGTCACCCATTATTCTTATAATGCATAGAGATTATGGCTGTGGCACCATTTGTGGGCAGTTACATTTCTTTTAGAATCTTCATTCTTTTCCACAGCTATGAAGGTTTAGTCTTATCAAATTACATCAGACTGAAACTTGCTTACACCAATTATCAGTTCAACTAAAATTGGGTATTTTTCTCCTAAAATCGTATACTTCTAGGGAGTGAGCTATTCTACTTTAAATCAGGCTAGGCCCTCATAAAGTTTGAAAAAGTGCCATATATGGAATATTTTTGCTCAAAATGCAATGTGGGTTGTAATGAGCTTTGAAATAAAGGGAGATTTCTAGGTTTGGTATTACCAAGCATGAAATACAAGAGGGTCTAACTATGACAATACTTACTACATTCCAAGTGTCACCAAAGGGATTACAGCAAGGGTTTCACTTATTGATATCGGTAACTTTTATGTCAAGATTTTCAAAAATAGGAGTCTAAATCCCTATTTAGGCACTTAAATAAGTGAACTGGTTTTTCAGACATGCTGAGTCTCTAGCAGCTCCCAGTAACCATCGTTTGAGCTCTTGGGAGCTCAGCACTTTGGAAAAATCACACCATTTACTTAAGTTCCTAAATATGGATTTAGGAGCCTCACTTTAGGATGCTATTTTGGAGGCTTTGGACTGAATCTTTATGTACTATCATGGAAAAAATCAATAAAGTACCTCTGCATCTGCTCAGATCTTCTTTAAATATGCTCTATTCACATTTGAATAATAATAATCTATAAAAACATGCCATGAAATTACACCTGAAAAACTCACCATGTATTGGATATACTATGGGCCATTTGGTCAAGATGCTAAACATTCATAGTGAAAAAACAAATTTCAAACATAAGGTTTGTCTTATTTCCTATTTTAAAGAATTTAACAATAAGGCCAAAAAAATTAAAATGTTAAGTCTCCATATGTTGGTTCTTTAGAACAGATGGTCTCTAATACTGCATTTTGGTGGTGTGAATCTGATTAGCTAAAATAATAATCTGGGTCTTTTGCTTTCTCCCTGCAAGACTTATGAACTTTCAGATTTACTTAGTCAAACACAGAGACACCACCTGGGAAATCCATTACAGTTTTTTGCTCTATGTACAAAAACCTCTAGCTAAATTTGTATTACAAAAATGTTTTGAAAAGGTGTAAATATTTAAAAATCACCTACTGAACAATTATCTTAATAATAGAAATTAGAGATGGAGAGAACTAATTAGGTCATCTAGTCTAATATTATGCTAATGCAGAAAGGACCAGATTTACAAAAGGTATTTAGGCACTTAAGATAGGTGCTTAGTGGAATTTACTGAACCTTCTGTTAATACATTATCTAGTGCATTGTTCAGTCTAGTTTTAAATAACTGAAATAATGACACATCCATTGTATCCCTTTAAGAATTGTGTGGGAAAAATGTGTGCCATTTAATAGAAAATTATAACCTTTCTATGGGTTTTTTAAACCAACCACAGCATTTAATAGAAATTATATCCTGGCTATAAACTCTATTGGATGGTTAAAAAAACTGATAGAAAGGATATATTTATCTAATAAATTCTAGCAATGTATAGAGAGATTTACTTATAATATTATTAAGGGTCATACTCTTTGTGCTGGCACAGCAGAGCAGGGTTCATCAAGGAGCCAGTTATGGCTTCCTGGTTCTTTGCTTAGTCATAGACACAGATCAGAGCAGTTTGTGGGCTGCTTAAACATGTGTCAGCTGACAATGGTCCCCAAAGGACAGTTTGCCATCTGAGGATAGCTTGAATGCTGTGTGTTCTGCCTGGGCCTCTTCCCTCCACTGCTCTGTGCCAATATGCCCACTGAGCTGGTGACTGTTGTGAGGGTATCAGGCATAGGTATGATAGGTTTGTGCCTACTTCGAGCTTTTATTGAACAAAGTAGTAAATTTCTGGATCTCATAGTTGTGAAAAGAAGTTTAAAAATATGACCAGAGAGTACCCAAAACAGCACATGCTTGCACATACTCTGGAATAACAGCTGTGAACAGGACCAATTCCGAAACCCATTATTCTGGGGCATCCACCAACATCACAGAGTCCTCTGCTGTGGTGTATGGTAAGAAATGAATGCAGTAGATGAGGCTCGTCTATCCAAACAGACAGGGCCGTCCTTAGGATTTATGGTGCCCTAGGCGAGATTTTTAAACTAGTGCCCCCGTGCCTGTCTTGCTCTTAGCAACACAAACATAAGCTTACAGTATTGGAAAACTTGCCACATGCATGTTATTAAAACCAGTTTAACTTAATTAAGCACACTGTAATGCTGATGGACTAGCACTGAAGAAGTAGCACTATAGAAAAAATTCTGATTTGACAGAATGATGCAAATAATATAATTTTTTTAATTTGTCAACATTTTATTGGAAATTTATATGAAGAGGTATTGAAACAAGGATTAGTTTTTAATTAAAAGCAATCTTTCTGGCTTTTTTGGCTGCAAAATCAGTAATAATGTCACCGTATGACAAAGACAAAGTGATGTCTTGTTCGATTGCAAGAATAGCAAGACCAGTCAAGTGTTCCTGACTCATTGTAGAGCGGAGATAGTTTTCAATGAGCTTTAGTTTTGAAAAACTCCTTTCTCCTGATGCTACTGTTACAGGAATTGTCAGTATAATATGAGTGGCAATGTACACATTAGGATATATGTCAACAAGTTTGCTGGTATGAATAAACTGTACAATGTCCATCATCGATTTTGCATGTGGCAACAACTCAATTCTTTGTACAGTTCAAGTCCATTTAAATCAAAATGATCACCGTGCTTCAGGAGGCTCTCTAGGTCAGGGGTCCCCAACGCGGTGCCCTCAGATGCCCTGGCACCCGCAGGGGCCTCTCAGTGCACCCACATACTGGCCGGAGGACGAGCATCTGCCGAAATGCCGCCAAAATTCGGCATCATTTCAGCGGATGCTTGTCTGCCACCACGGTCCTTCATCTGGTGCCCTCCAGATGAAAAGGGGTTGGGACCACTGCTCTAGGTTGTTGCACTTTGTCTTTAGTTGCTCTTGTTTTCCTATTTCGTTGAATTTAGTCCCGTCAGCCCACTGCCAGCTGAGTGAATGGAACCCCAGGCCGACAGTGGGTTGAATGGCTCAGCCGGGGTCTCAGCCGCCAGCCTGCTCAGCTGCTGCCAGCCTGGGGTTCCTTGGGGGTCCCCAGGCAAGCAGTGGGTGCTGAGTGGGGCCAGCGGCCAGGACCCTAGGTGCCAATGGGGCAGCAGCTGGAACTCCAGAGCAGTGGTGGGCTGAGCCGCTCAGCTGGCTGCTGCATGCCATCAAAAATCAGCTCGCATGCCACCTTTGGCACGTGTGCCGTAGGTTGCCGACCTCTGCTCTACACATTAGTAAGGAGATGAGCATATTACAGTTGTTGGAGAGCTCTATTTAGTAGTAACAGGGCTATAGGAAAGTCAGTCAACATTTTTGTTTCTCTGATGAAAACTGGCCCACTCCCTTCCCCATACCAAACTTGTCACAAATAATTGTCAACAACTTAATTTTCTGTTTTTGGCTAAGATATTGATTTTAAAAAAAAATATTGAAATTGAATTCAGGATTGTTAGCAAGTATTTTTGGCAAACAAAGTTGTTAAATGACACTTTAAATGGCAACACAGTACTGCTTTCATGCTTGCTCACCCCCCAGCCTGCTGGTCCAACAGCTTCAGTAGAGGAGGAGATAGGTGGAAAACTGCAGGACCCCCAAATCCACCTCTTGGGGTGCAGAGTGGCAACAGCAGCAGTAAACCCTCAGGTCCAATCACACGCCAATGAGCACCACTGCCAGCCCAACAGACCATGGTGAAGTTAGCACAGCATCTGATCTCAGGGACAGGGCACCCATGGAGCCACAGCAGCTCATCCTGCCCTGTGCAGCTCCCTGCTGATGAGATGGATCACTGCCAGCCCAGGGGAGAGATGCGCTCCCCAGCTAGGGTGATCAGATCCAGATGTCCTGATTTTATAGGGCCAGTCCTGATATTTGGGGCTTTGTTTTATATAGGCACCAATTACCTCTATCTAGGGTGACCAGACAGCAAGTGTGAAAAATCAGGACGGGGGTGGGAGGGAATAGGAGCCTATATAAGAAAAAGACCCCAAAATTGGGACTGGCCCTATAAAAGTGGGACATCTGCTCACCCTACCCCAACCCCCGTCCTGATTTTTCGCACATGCTATCTGGCTATCCTGAGCTCAGCCCTGTGTGACCATTCCAATCCTGGCTGCCTGCCGAGGAAGTGTTACTTTCACTTTCATTCCTCAGCAGGCAGCCAGCCAGCCTCTCCTCCCCCCCAGCACCTCACCAACCCAGCCCTGATGGAGGGGGGGAGAGAGGGGTGCTCCGTGGGGGGGAGGGAGAAAAAGAGGGGGTGCTCTGTGGGGCAGAGGGGAGAAGAATGGACATTATGAGGGACAACAAAGGATACTGCCAGAGCTGCTGAACCTGCCTCACCTCATGCCAGGGGAAAGAGTCACACTCAAAGGTGATTTCCTTCCCCCACCCCTTCCCAGAGACACCAGCAGCCAATCCCCTCCCTCAGACTGTGCAGCATTTGGCTCTCTCTAGGACCCAGCAGTCCTGCTCTTACATGCTCCACTGCTTCCCGTCTGTTCGGGCCCTCGCAGAGCGGTGCCTCCAGACCTAGCGGTGCCCTAGGCGACTGCCTATTCTGCCTATGGCTAAGGATGGCCCCACAAACAGATGCACACCCTAACCGATGGGGTAAGTACTGCAAGGACTTGTGCAGTCACACTGCCTCTTTGGAGGGAGAAAAGTCCCATACTTTTTCTGCAGGGAGGGAAGGAGAGTTCCTGCTCCTGCTCCATGGGAGATGGAAGGGAACAGGTTTTCTGCCATTTTCTGCCCCTGCCTCTTTGAGAGAAGAGTGGACCCTCTACCACTGCTACTTCAAATATGGTGCAGGACAAGGAGACATGGCGCAGCTGTTACTGAGAATGAGGTCAAGGGAAAACAGGTATTTTTAATAATGACTGTTTTTTACTCCAACCAGCTATTTGAAGAGCTCTAGCATCTCCAGTTTTTGTAGCAGGATACTGAAGTGACAGAATCAGAACTACAGCTCTGGTTAGGGGAAAGATGCTGCTGCCATAGAGTCGTTGCAAGAAAAGGTCACCAGACTATTTTAACATGGGCAAATCAATGTATTTTTGCACAGCTTTATCATCAAAAGCAGCTGAACTGTTTTGGCTGAAATTTTCCAGATACATTCAGTCTGAGATAGAGACCTGGCCTGTAAAAGTTCAAGCAGTGAAAGTTTGGCAAAGTTATAAGCAACTGAAAACAGGCCTTATAATGAAAAGTGTTGGGTAACCTTAGTAGGTAGTGCTGCCTGCCCCACCTATAATGATTACAAGTTATTTGTTACAAAGAACCCCTGCCTCATTCAGTACACAGGATGGAGAATGAATGAGGCAAAGGGTTGGTTCAAAGAGGTAAAAGGAGATTCTCATGTGTTTAAAACACTGGACTGGGACTCAGGAGAGCTGGCTTCTATCCTTGGCTCTGCCACAAATTTTCTACAGGATACTGGCCAAAATGGTTAATGAGGCCTACTTAAGACAAACTTGACTCTAGCATTATCTAGCTTTTGAATGCTTGATTAACTTTACTTTTACATCTTTTTTAATGTAATATGTCCTTATATTCAACCTGAACAGAGTACTACTTTGCTACATTTCATAGTAGTACACATAGCTATACCAACTTGGACCTCTGTAAATAATTCTTCTTTCTCCTTGATGTTTACAGCTTTCATCTACTTAGAGGTGATTTTCAAATCCCTTCTCTAATCATCATTTGGTTACACAATACAGATTTAGTTCTTTTACTCTTTACTCATATATGAGTGAGGGCTTCAGGTTGCCAGTATGATTGCAGACTGATTGCAAATATAAAGAGACTCTGATGTAGTGGCATTACAGCATAAATGCCAGTCTTTGAAGAAGATAATACTTTTCCCCTGCCTTCATTCACGTTGCCTTTACCTTGTAACAACATTTTGACATCAGGATAAAACAAGGCCAGAAGAAGTCTAGGATGGTGGTGAGCTATTAAATACTCACCAATATCAATAAAAGACGTACTATCATTTGCACACAGGGCCAGCTCCAGGCACCAGCATTCTAAGCTGGTGTTTGGGGTGGCATTCTGCAAGGGGCGGCAGTCCCTGTGTTTTCGCCCCAAAGCAGCGCACCGAATTGCCGTCGCGGACAGCGGGGTCAGTCTGTGCGCTTTTAGGGTGGCAGGCATGTTTCCACGGCGGCGGCAATTCAGCGGCAGCTTCTATGTTTAGCTGAAGCCGCCGCGGACAGCTAAACATAGAAGCTGCTGGCGAATTGCCGCCACCGTGGAAATGCGCCTGCCACCCTAAAGGCACACGGACTGCCCCTGCTGTCTGGCAGCAATTCGGCCGCTGCTTGGGGCGGCGAGAACTGTAGAGCCGCCCCTGTTTGCACACAAAAAATCCCTATCCACATGTCACATGTAAGTACAGATACAAATGGACAAAGGTAGGAAGTTTTGAATGAAGTTGAGTCAAGGCTGTCATAGCACCAGCAACATTGCGCTTCCAGTGTGGATTGCAACAAACAGTATTCTGGTCCAGAACTGGTGATTGCCAATGCGTCATTTTATTTGTCTGCCAATGGACAACATTTTACTGGAACAGGGCAAATACTGATTATGGAAACTCTAACTAAGAAATTGTTGTTTAAAATGTGTTAGCCTTCCAGGCTCAATCCTTGGGGTGCCTGAGCTGTGTTAAATGCACCTGACGGGGGAGGGAGCAGAGGTGATTTTTAGGACCCAATGTAGAACAGAGCAGCTTCACAACTGTTCTAATTTTTGCCGGTAGGACTGGCTTCCTTTAGCAGTTCTGCCTGCTGAGGATACGCTAGAACACACAATGACTTCCTGCCATTGGCACAGGGCCACTCAGAGGATTCAGGGGGCCTGGAGCAAAGCAATTTTTGGGGGCCCTTCCATAAAAAAAAGTTGCAATACTATAGAATACTATATTCTCGTGGGGGCCCCTGCAGGGCCCAGGGCAAATTGCCCCACTTGCCCTCTGCCCCCTCCCCCCACCCCCGGGCAGCCCTGCATTGGCATTCCTCTTTCTCCCACTCTTCACTGCCAGCACATTGTTTGTGTCAGTGCAGGAAGTGGGGCTACTTCCCCCTCCTCTCAGTGGGCAAAATCCTCAACTGCCTGGAGCAGCACAGAGGGGATTTGCGAAGGCAGGATTGCGCCCCAATTAAAAGTGGTTTTTTTTGGTAAATATTAATTCTAGTCTACTTTCCATTATCTCTAATGAGCTCTTTAAAACTTCTCCCTACTGACTTTGTCCTTTTTCATTTGACAAAAACTGATTCCCCTGTACTCTTGTGTTTCTAATGTAGCTGAAATTAACGTGATTCTTTTAAATTACTTCTTTTTAGCACTAGATTGATCAAAGAGGTTAGCACTGCTTTGGGAATACGGTATCATTTGACAGTTAACGGCTTGGCAGCAGGAGAAACTCATTCTGGCTTTTGTTGGTTATTTTAAAAAACAAGAACAATTGCAGCAACAAAGTAATGGATTTAAAGTCAAACAAAACAAAATTCAATGTGGAGCATTGTTTAAACTAATTATATTACAAATCATATTCTCAGCCAAGTTTATAGTGTCTTCAAATATTTGTTTCAATCTCCACTGGACTGAACTTGAGTTGTACATTTCAATTTCCAATGAACAACTTCCGTTTGAATAGAATCTTCACTCTAGTTTTTTAAACTTCTTTACCCATCCACCCAACAAAAACAAGTATTCTCCCCCCCCCAATACTTCTCTTAATGAAAACTAAAACATATCAGTTCTTTAATAGAGACAATTACTGGATTACTCTTATTATTTTGATTGGGTACAGAGGATAGCTGCATGTTGTAGGCAGGGACAAATTCCACTAGCCTCACCAGCTACAAAGAATTCAGACAGTGTGGAAGCTATTGTATTGCTCTAGCACTATATGAAAGTGGTGGGGAAAAAACAGATGGTCCTTTGGCAAAGCACCTCACTCCATCCCTGTCCCCTCTTCTCACAGCTATACATAGACCCCCACGGGGGGGGAGTGAGCTGTCAGGGAACGGGGGGAGTTGGATGGGGCAGGAGTCCAGGGGGAAGCAGATGGGGGGGAGGGCCAGGCCACGACCCTCTCCACTAACCAGCCCTCCATACAATTTCCAAAACCTGATGTGGCCCTCAGGCCAAAAAAAGTTTGCCTGTCCCTCTTCTATACAGTTTTTTAGAAGGAGAAAGTAATCTGTCAATATATAAACAGATCAAAAAGTTATTTATAGACTGCACCATATATATTAAAGGTAGAAATAAAACTATTAGGTAGATTTGTCCTGCTTACTAATGCAGAATGTTTCCTTTCATTATATTCTCTTCTCTGCTGTTTTATTCAGTCTACCTTTAAATGAATCAAGTGAGGGTTCTAGAACTATGCAGAGCCTATTTCACAATCTAACAGATTTCACCGTTAAGAATATTGTCCTCAGATTCAGGCTAAATTATCCATGATGACTGACAAGGTATTGTACCTAAAAGCAATGTTTTATTGAAGCTGGACATTTATGAATAGAGAGACCCAGAATTATCCATAAAGCATTAAACAAAAGGATATTTAAATCATTTAAGATATATCCGTTATTTGTCAAGTTAAAAATATTAGAGTTTCAATTTGTTTGGTTTGCTATAGTGCGTATGACCAAGGCTTGGATAATTTTTTTTTAATCTATTGTCTGTAAGCTAAATCTGACCGAAAACGGCAATAGTGTATTTTCTGTCAGTTCAGTGGTTACTGCTACTGTTACTCTATTTTGGGGACAACAATAAACTCCCACTCTCAAATCTGCAGTAGAATTACAATGCCGGTCATTGTACTGTCCCTGCTGGAAAACATATGGTACAAGAAAAGAACTTCATGTTTCTGAGTCATCTCTCCTGTCTTAAATAGAGATTATCTAGCTTGGTAAACCAAAATGGAAAACACAGTACAATTAAACATTTTGTGTGGACAACTAATTAGCTAATTTGCATTTTCTTGTCAGTAAATAGCCCTCTTTTTAAGGATTATACTTCTCAAACTCTGAAATGGGAAACCAAAATAAGAAAGGACGAGGGAAGGGAACTGAAGTGATTAATATTGTGAAACAAATGTCGTTTTGATTCATAGGCTGGTAAATTATGTTGCAATCCAATGTTTTGACTGAGATGCCCTTAATATTTCCAGCATCTCTCAAGATAAAGCAGCTTATTGGGCAGCATTATCCAACCCCCGTTACTGTGCTTTTATATAAAAAAAAAGTTTAATGCACAATTGTCAATTAATGACTGGATTAACCAAGTTATTCACTACATATCAGATCCCGCCACCCTTACTCTCTCTGAGTAGTACCTTGATGTGTAAATACTCTCACTGAAGCTGATGGGACTAGCTGAGGAAAAAGGTACTAGTCAGTGGGTGAGTAAGGGCCACAGAATGCAGCATTTAATAATTAACAGACAAGAGTCACTAAATGTCAGAGGTGAGGAGCCATTTGACTGTCTAAAAGCAAATGGCTTGTCAGAGTGAAAAGTGAATTCTTAATTAAAGCCCAGTAGACTGAATTATTCATTCCTGTTAGAGACCTTTGGAAATGACATATTTGATGCACGCAATAAACTCTACAATATAAATACAATATTAGAAATAAAGATGATGAACCAAATTCTGTTTTTAGTTAGACCAGAAGAACCTTGAGCAGTGGACTTCAATGGACAGAATAGTTGTTCAAATGTTGGAGAAACATTGTTTTGTGCAGCAAGAGTTCAATTCTGGGAAAGAGGATCCTTGGACTCATCTAGAATAAGTGTGCACATTATGGTGGCCCTCTGTATGGAAGGGCTAAGGTGGGAAGGGGCTCTCATGCCAGCCAGTGCACTCATAATTTGGCTCTTAATTGTTTTCGTCATTCAAAATATTCTGCGCTGAATAAAAATACATATAGAAAACTCTGGTTAAGAACCAAAATATAAGAAGTAACGAAGTATTTTTGTGGTCAAGGCACCAGACTGGATCTCACGACTTCTGGATTCAATTCCTGGCTAAGCCAACAGACTTCCTGTGTACTAGGAGAAGTCACTTCATCTTTCTGTGCCTTGGTTTCCCCATCTGTAAAATGAACACAATTGTCCCTCTGCCTATCTAGATTGCAAGCTCTTTGGAGTACAGTCTGTCTCTTACTAGCTATGTATACAATAAGTAGCACAATTGAACCTCCAGGTTCTCCTGTAGTACAAATAATAAGGTAATTAAAATGTAGGGTCCTTGAAAAGGGCATGTAGAGGAATATCTTCAAGGTGAACCTGTGCATTTTCCAGATCACTTTCCCTTTTCTCGGGTTTATGTGGCTCTATTTTTCCCTTTGTTAGCATAAATATTACAATTTCATGTATAGAATTGTGTATGGTGGCGGATTTTAGCTCTACAATGGCCAATAGTTTGTCAGCTTTGTTTTTTCATTCTAATTTCCATTCATACTTTCCCAATAAAATGAGTAACTTAATAGAGTCTCATAGACTAAGGCCAGAAGGGACCATCATGATCATCTAGTCTGATCTCTTGCATATTGCAGGCCACAGAACCTCACCCACCCACTCCTGTAATAGACCTCTAACCTCTGGCTGATTTAAAGACTTCAAGTTACAGAGAATCCATCATTTACACTAGTTTAAACCTGCAAGTAACCCATGCCCCATGCTACAGAGGAAGTCGAAAAACATCCCAGGTCTCTGAGGGTCTGACCTGGGAGAAAATTCCTTCCCAACCCCAAATATGTCAGTCAGTTGGACCCTGAGCATGTAGGCAACAACCACTAGCTGGACACATGGAAAAGAATTATCTGTAGTACCTCACAGTCCCCCCCAGCTAGTGTCCCATGTCCAGTGTTTTTAAAGAAAACCATCTAACATTTTATGTGTATAAAGAAACCATATTAGAAAAAACAACAATATAGCAATCCAAACATGAGATACCACATACTAAATCAGGGATCGGCAACCTTTGGCACACGGCCTACCAAGGTAATTACCTCGGCGGGCCAGGCCAGTTTATTTACCTGCCATGTTCGCAGGTTCGGCTGACTGTGGCTTCCACGGGCTGCGGTTTGCCGCTGCAGCACATCTTTCAGCCCGTGCTGCTTTCCGCAGTCCCCATTGGCCTGGAGCAGCCGAATCTGCAGACACGGCAGGTAAACAAACTGTCCCAGCCCACCAGGGTGCTTACCCCAGCGAGCCGCATGCCAAAGGTTGCCAATCCCTGTACTAGACAAAGGTCTGAACTACTGTATTTCTATCATGGCTTTTCTATATCTACAAAATGTTTTGGTTACAATATTGCTTCTTTTAATCTGGCTCTAACCACTACTGTGGCTCAATTCTGACTGATCTTCGTCACTGCCTATGCCTTTCCAATCAAAACTAGAACAACAAAATCCTACAAGTACTCTATCTTGTCCCCTCCTAGCAAGCTATGAGAAACTTTTGTTGGCAACACTTATATTCCAGGTGGTGCAAACTGACTTAATATGACCAAAAGAATGGCCATATTGGGTCAGACCAAAAGTCCATCTAGCCCAATATCCCATCTTCCAACAGTGGCCAATGCCAGATGCTTCCAAGGGAATGAATGGAACAAGTAATCATCAAAAGATCCATCCTGTCATCCATTCCCAACATCTGGCAGTCACAGATTTAGGGACACCCAAAGCATGGGATTCAATGGAGCCAAGACATGTTACACCAGTTGATGATCTGCTCCCTGGAGATTTATGGATGCTGGAGGAACTTCATAAACTACAGGATATAAACCAGTGAGGAGCAGGGTTTCCCCAGCCTTTGCATTTCGTGAACCACTTTGTAGATTTATATCCCTCTCTTGGACTCATGGATCCTTTCAAAGCCCACAGCTTGATTGTCAAAACAGTTTATTCCATGGAACATCATGAAGGGCTCTGTAGATCACTATTTGAGAACCGCTGATACAGAGGCTAGGAAGGGGATATAAAGAAAAAATGGACAGAAATGTTGACTATTCAGTGTATTTCAATATGATATTTTTCTGAAAGGGAGGACAGTGTTCCATAGCAGCAGTGGAAGTATGAGTATCCAGGGGGTATACCAATAGAGCAGATAACAGCTTCATCATATCTGTGATATGAACAGTTGTTTCCTCACCTTTTTCTTCATTTTTACATTTTTGAAAATTGCATGAACTCTCCAGGTTTTTGCAAACATTGCTCCAAATGCAGTGGTGTAGCCCACAGTAAGAATCCACGTCCGGACCTAAGATATAATCAAAGACACAGCCTTTTAGTTTTTCACAGGTAGTTTTAATGTCTTAAACTTCTCAAAATAGTCTAAAATACCTATTGTATCTAGAGATAGTAAAACAGTTTAGCAATTTTTTTTTGAAATTTTTAAATTATGTTTCACAAGGTAACCGCACAGTTTTACAAAACATTTTATTTTATTTTTTTTAATTTTCAAAATTTTTAATTTGTTCCCCTCTTTCTTCCCTATTTTTCTGTTTCCGACTGAATGCAATAAAATGAAGACTGAATTCTTTTCCCCCTCCACTTTTGCCTTTGCAGTTTTCCCCCCTTTCCACTCTAACTTTTCATAATATCTTCAACTTTGGAAAAATTACAGAATAGCAAAAGGAGAAACGAAAGTGTGACTCTGCTGGTCTGTAACTCCGCTTGGAGGAGAAACAAACAAGAGGCCTATCAAGGCCTGCATCTTTGGGAGAGCTATAGCAGCAGTCAATAGCTCAACAAGTTAGTAAATTTGACAGATAGTGTGGAACTAAATGGTGAAGGACCTTAATGCCAAGGGAAGTGTGTTTGGTACAGTGAAGAAGGGACACAAAGGAGGAGGAGCTGTGGTTGGAGCAACAACCAGAAAGATGATCCTAACAGCAACATTTTGAATGGACTTAAGGGACCAATGTGGATAGCATCAAAGTTAGATAGTAGGAGATTACAGTACTCAAGATGTGAGATAACGAGGGCCTGAACAAGAGCCTGTGTAGTCTGGAAAATCAGAAAAGATTGGATCTTAAAAAATATCATGTAGATAGAAGTTGGGAGACATGGACATGGCCTGAATGTATAGGTCTTAGAGCAAGGGTCTCAAAGTCCCAGGTCGTGGGCCACTTGTGGCCGAGAGCCTCTGCACTGTGGCCTGCGGAGGAGAGACGCACGCAGCCACGCTGTTGGCAAAGTCTGGTGCAGGCGCTGCACACCACAGAGTGAGGGATAGAGGGATAGAGATACCATTACTAGTTGCTGGACGCATTCAGCTATGGAGGCAGAATCATTAGTTGCTGGGCAGAATCAGCCATGGAGGCAGCATCACTTTTTTCCACAAGTCAAAATACTGAACACAACTATTTGATGCACACCTTGCTGCAATCCTGAAGGTTTCAACTGCTCAGTCACTGAGGCCAAACATCAAGAAACTGACAGAACTGAAGTGTTGCCAGGTGTCTGGCAAACACTAAAAACCCTCTGGCTGGTGAAGAGTTGTATAAAGCTGTATGACAGTTTTTTTATTTCTGAGAAATTTGAAATAAAAAATACAATATAAACGTTTTCTTTTCTGAACACCATCTTCAGTGACATTATTGGCCAGCTGGGAGGATTTGAGGACTGACACTGGCCCTAAGGTAAACTGAGTTTGAGACCCCTGTTTTAGAGAGAGAGGACCGAATCACAGATAACATATAGACTGTGGCCTTGAGTGATTGAGAAGATAGTGGTCTTATAAACAGTAATGGGAAACTAGAGGAAAGAGGAAGGTTAGAAGGAGAACTAGGCTAGAACAATGCCTCAAAAGCAGTGGAGGCCAGGATTTTAAGTAGGAAGTCATCAATGACATCAAAGACCACTAAGAAGTCAAGTAGGATGTGGATAGAGTACAGACTCCTGAAAGCAGCTAACAAACAAAATGTACTTAATGTTATTGTAGATATTGGCTTCCTACAGATTTCCATGCAGAAAGAACTTCTGTACACATATGACCAGGCAGAGACCAAAATGTATAAGGTGAATGCAACATTGAGAGTAGAAATCATTGGAGAAAGGTATCCAGGATGGCAATATTATTTTTTTTATATTAGATATATATTATATATATATAAAATCAAAGTTTACAAAGAATGTGAAATCTTAAGTGTATCTTATAGATGGTGGCTTTGCTATTCACCTCAATATAGCAGAGTTAAGCCAACTCCAATTGGTTTTGAAAATCCACGTTACACAATGTTTTCAGGCTATTGGTTTGTGATTTCTCTTCTAGTCAGCATGCAATGAGTTATTTTCCCAAAATGTGTGATAATTGTATGTAATGTTCTAATGTGTTATTAATAAATATTCGGTACTTTTGTGTATCCAGTAGTGATATTTTGGCAGACAGATACATGATATTTTAATATCTCTAGTAAAGCTCTTTTTTGTCCTTACTCAAGCAGCACTTATCCTTGGGGATACTAATAAATTCAATTATGTTCATAATTCAGAAAATTGTTATTTTTACCATGCTCGGTACAAAAAGGTTATGATTTGGATTAATTTATATTCTAATAATATAGCCTATTGGCTGTAGTGGAAACCCTACTAATTAAAAATAATTTGTTCAAAATGAGATCTCTGCAGCCAAGAATATGAAGATGATTTTAAAATGAAAATAGGTTTTAATTTAAAAGAAATAACCTTCCATTTTTCTGCCATCATTCATAAAGCACACAGTAAAACAAGGTATTTACTGTACATTGAGTACAGTAATATCATGATCAGTTTCTATCCTATCTGATTTTTATAGAAATGATGTTGATTGTTTGCATTGGATCTAGACCCAAAGCCAAAAGAACCTGACAAAATTAATAATGACTCATGATCCTGTTTCTCTATTGTTTTCGCTTAATATATTAAAGATATTGCTTTGATTTGCAGTGGAGAGAAAGGTGCCATGATGTGAACAGTGAAACTGGTTCACCAACAACTACAATGTGCCAGATTCTGACCTCTGCTAGCTCCCATCAAAGCCAGTACTTTTGTTTCTCCAGACCCGGAGAAAAATCACAATATAGAATTCTTTGAAAATAAGGACTTTTCCTCGCTGACAATAATATTTCCATTTATTTGAGCTATTCTCAGGAAAAAATACATCAGTGTAAGTGTTATTACTGCTGCAATCCCCCTCTAAAGCTGGATCCAGCAAAGCCCTAACACAGGTATTTAAACAGGCAAGCAATCCCATTGATTTCAGTACAGTTACGCATATGCTTAAAGTTAAGCACCTGTATAAGTGCTTTGTGGGACTAAGTTCATAACAAGAAACATTAGAATGAATAGAAATGTACACATTTATAGAAACATCTGTTCACCTTGGGTTTGGATCCTGCTGCCACTGAAGTCAATAGCAAAACTCCAATAGATTCCAGTGGGAGGAGAAGAAAATGCAGGCCATAAACGATTGAGCATGTCTACTTACATTTCAACATACTTTTTTAAAAAAAAAAATCAAGCTCCGTTATGACAAATTCTTAAGTCTTTCAATGCATTCCTTAGAGTTTGTGGTATCTGCACAGTACTGTCAAAAATGTGCAGCAATAATATTAGAAAATTCAAAACTGCTGTTTCCACACAAATCAACTATTGTGCTTTCTCACTCTCTCTCTCACACACCGTGGGCTTCCCTGTTGAATTTGTAACAAACTTTAGACTATTTTCAATTATCCCAGTAATAATGTGAGATTGTATACTAATTGTTCATGATTCTACAAGGTAGCTTTAACATCTAGACATTGTCCTATTGAAGGAGAGGCAAAATGTATTCAATATTTCATTAATAAATTTGAATCACAAATTACTGCCTTACATTCTGTGATGAGTCCAGTGTGTACTTGCTTCAGCATGTGGAGCGTCCATTTAGCTTTAAAACTTTTGTCCCTGTAATTTGTTTGAAGGAAATTTGACTTATCAAGATAGAAGCTGAACCTACTCTCATTCTAGTCAATTGGAAAACTCTCTCTGATTTTAACAGGAGCAAGATGAGGCCCTGAGCGAGCAGCACAGGATTGTGGTGGCCATGAAAATGGTTACACAAAACACATAGATTAAAATTAAAATGTAGGAAAGAAAAACAAGAGAGCAAGCAAAACACAAGAAGACTGGCTGACAATCCCAGCTGTCATTTTTAAAAAGGAGTCGAAGAAAATTAGATGCTCAAATGCCTCCCATAGCATGACAGGCACACCTGGCCCAGTTTCCTTTTTCAGAGTTCCCAGTAACTCCATCAAGCCTTCTTGACACAATACTATCCTCCTTATAAAATATTGTGCAAGTTGTCCACAAGTGAGCCCCAAGCACATATAATTTGTCACCCCACTGAAAACAGTGTTAAAATCCTCCAACATCTCAGCCCACAACACCCCACATATCACACACCAGCACCTTTGACCACACCCAGAGTCTCTGGCAGCCCTCCTTTGTCCTTGTACCAGTATGACCACCCCAGTTCTTCCTACTGGAGTGTAAGCCTAGTCTTGCCAGCAGGAACCCCACCAGACTCTTTGCTGGGAAATCCTCTTTTACCAAGGGAGCATCCCTTACTCTCCCTGGCCATCTAATGGTTCTTCTGTTTCCAGTTCTTCAGCCCTGGAGATGTCATCAGATAAGCTCCTCCACTGCTCCCCATCCCTCAGCTCTGTAGCTTACAGCTAGCAAGCAACTCCCTGCACTGCTTCTCCTGCCTTTAGCCCTGGCTCTTTGGCCTGGGGACACCAGCCAGAAAACCCCTCTTACTATTCTCCTGCCTTCAGCCTTCTCCCAAGTTCCAAATATGTAGTCTCTAAAAACTCTCACCTATCCATGACTCCTACTCAGGCAGCTCTGATTCACCAAGTCTCTTCCAACTCACTGAGTTTCTCCCAGCTCCTGATAGCTCCCAACTGGAGCCCCACTCTCTTAACTGGTCGAATGTGCACATTTGTCCTGGCACAAGGGGTACTGGACCTACTTCATTCACAGGGGCCAGTCGCTCTGTGACAGTTCCATACAGTCTTTGGCTCTACTGAAAATCCCCATCAAAATAACTAAACTTGGGTGAACGAAAATATAAAAACCTGAAGAAAGTTGAAAGAACAAAGAAATAACTGGAAAGGATAAGAGGAGAGAACATAACAAATACAGAAACCAGACAGAGGCATGTGTGCTCTTACATCCCAGTGGTTTTGAATGTGGGATGGATTGTTCAGCAGGTAATGTCAACAGCCAATACAATGTAAAATTGGTTCAGATGCTGCAGTACTTTGATTTATTTTTGATTAGGCACATTTTCCAAATCTTAATAGCATATATCTAGGTTTCTTTGTGCCAGACTACATGATGATACATTAGATTTTGTATTGAAAAATGTAAATGATATCTTAGACATAGCTATCATGTAAAGTATAGCACATTAGTTTCTCTCTGACTGGAGTACTATATTTAAGTCAAAAAAACTTGCTCATATGGAGGCTAGCTGACCTTTATTGTCCCCTGTAATAACTGAGCTGAATCTAGGGAATAAAGGGCCTGATTTTCAGAAGTGCTCTATGTGTCACTGGCAGACCTGGTGCCAGCTCTTGCCAAGATTGTATGAGTTAGCTGAGTACTGACAAATTCATATCTGGAAACCAGACCAGATCACCTGTATGTTAGTATTATTGAAGCGAGGTCTTAAAGTTGTAAGGATGTGTTTAATGTTTAGACTCTATAAAATACTTGTAAGTTGCTGCATGCATTATTCAAACAAATCAAAACAAATAAAAGGAAGTTCTTCACACCATGCACAGTCAACTTGTTGAACTCCTTTCTAAGGAGGTTGTGAAGGCTAGAACTATAACAGCAATTAAAAGAGAACTGGATAAATTCATGGAGGTTAAGTCCATTGATGGTTATTAGCCATGATAGGTAAGGAATGGTGTCCCTAGACTCTGTCTGTTTGTCAGAGGGTAAAGACGGGTGACAGGAGAGAGATCACTTCATCATTAACTGTTAGGTTCACTCCCTCTGGGGCACCTGGCATTGGCCACTGTCAGTAGACAGGATCTTGGGTTAGAAAGACCTTTGGTCTGACCCAGTACGGCAGTTCTTATGTTCTTAATCCTACTTGTAATGTCTGGATCTCATGCTACAAAAGTAATATGTAAGTTTTGCTTATAATTGTAAAAAAGGCCTGCTCTAAACTTATTCTCCCTGCCTATCAAGGACGACTATCAAGACTGAGTGGGCCATTGTGAAGCATCATGATAAAGTCTGCTAATTGCTCCTACACAGGCTACGTGCAGAAGGTCTCATCCCATCAGTTTGAAAAGAGAGCAAGCCTACTGTAGAGCAGCCCCAAAGTTGCTGCAAACTATGCCAGGGCTGGTACAGAAGAGCTAGATCAGACAGTCACAACTGGCTCCATTACAGTCCTTCCCCATTCATATGTTCCCAGATGATATTAATGGCGGTTGTGTATCTATCACACAGGTTGAGGGACAAACAGCTGCTCATTTTGAGGGAAGCTGGGCTCAAACCCACCCTTAGGGACACATTAGCCTTCTCAGCCCACAATGAGCTCAGTACCGAGCTCACAGGGCATTGCTAAGCCTATTAATTGTTTGTAAAGCGCTTTGAAATATCCTCCAATGGAAAGTGTTACAAAAGTCTATATATTATTATTAGATTTAGTATTCTATCTTATTTCCAATGTGCACACCAGTTTAGTATCTAGGTGCCACACACTTTCGTGGCATTTCTGCTTTCCAATACTCTCTTGACCATTGGATAGCTGTTTTCTCAATTATTTTTCCACTGGCTTGCATTTTTTCAGTTTGCATCACATTTTATTTCAATCCATATTTCCAGTTTCTCTTGTGATCAGATACCATGGTGACTGTAAGATTAAAAATAAAAAGGTAGCCTCTTTGCAGTATTTCTCCTCATCCTCTGGTACACTTCCTAACTGATCGTATCTGAGCATTTAATTGAAGTAGTGTTTTGCTATTTTCCAGATCATTATTAATAAAGATGTTATGAATAAAACAAAGCCTACCACTAATCTATGCAGTACTGCCCAGAACACTTCCTCACAATTCATTACTCAGTGTTATTTATTATTTCCCTTTGTTTACTCGCCTTCAGCCAATTTTCAGTCCATGCATATTGGAATTTTATTGCAGGACATTGGCCTGTTCTATTCCAGATAGGACATTAAATCATGCTGTAATTGATATTATGGAATGCAGTTTGCCACCTATTGTAAGTACACAGAAATTGAGTACAGTACAGTATATATTGAATGTACTTAATTAGCTTTGCATAGAAAAGAGGAAATAGCAAGATGGAAGCCGTAACTGAGTTTAGGAACGCTGGCCCTAATTCATGAAAGCACTTGATCATATACTCATTGTAAACTCATGTATAACTTCATCCCTACTCAGCAAAGTAGTTGATCACACACTTTAAGTGCTTTGCTGAACTGGGGCTATTGTTCATGCTCAGTTTTCAATTTCAACATAGCAAATGCAATATACCATATCCTCCTGGGACAAGCACATTGCAGAATAAAAATGGTATTGTAATGTATCCAAAAATTGCCTGAAAACATTCAGTGCTAACAAAACTTTATTTGGTATGATGTCATACCACGTCACAACCAGCCCTCTCCAAAAACAATTACAGGATTCTACATTTGCCACATATCTGTAAACAGAAGATGTAAGTTATGAGCAGGTAGAAGAATTCACCAAAAAACATCAAGGACAGGATTGCTCTGAAAGCAATAAAATCTGTACTACAGAGAAACACTGTCCTAAACAGAAATAATTTGCACTAGGCAGCCATATCACCTGAACTTTGTGAGCAGCTTTAGGAGCACACAAGGACCACCCCTAACTGGCAAGGACCCATCACCAATGCAAGAAGTTCAAAAACTTCTGCTGTATGCTTGTATATGCCAGCATACACCACTTTCCCATCTGCCTCAAGAAAACAACTCGTGGTTAGGCTCTGTACAAGTTAATTTTTACTCACATCTCTGCATTATAATGCAATGATATTGCTTTTTTAGGAGAATGCTACAGAATTAGTTTGTATACTAGTTTTTATATCATTTTTCCAAAAATGTCAGCACCTTCTATTGCATTATCCCCAAGTCACATCTTACGGCTCCAAGAAAGCTTGAAAAGCTTTAAATGTCTATGTTCTTTTATTTCTTTCTCAAATAATTAATTCTTATATGGTATCCCACTTTTTTTTTCATGGTATTGTGGCACTTCCATAGAGAGTGTAAAAATTTACACATTATGATTGTGTTGTATCTTCTGTTCTTTACACAAACATAATATGAATTTGCCTGGGGACTGGTCCTGCTTTGAGCAGGGGGTTGGATTAGATGACTTCCTGAGGTCCCTTCCAACCCTGATATTCGATGATTCTATGAAGGAACCACATGGACAAAGTGGAGTGCAAAAAATGTTTACTGACTGCATATAACAGGGGTGGCCAACCTGTGGCTCTGGAGCCATATGTGTCTCTTCAGAAGTTAACATGCAGCTCCTTGTATAGGCACCAACTTCACGGCTGGAGCTACAGGTGCCAACTTTCTAATGTGCCGGTGCTCGCTGCTCAACCCCTGGCTCTCTGACAGGCCCTGCCCACACTCCACCCCTTCCCGCCCCCTCCCTTGAGCCTGGTGTGCCCTCACTCCTTCCCCTCCCCCTCCCAGAGCCTTTTGCATGCCACAAAACAGCTGATTGGGAGTTGTAGGGAGGGCGAGGAGGCACTGATCGGTGGGGCTGCTGGTAGGTGGGAGGTGCTGGGAGCAGGGATGGGGAGCTGATGGGGGGCTGCTGACATATTACTGTGGCTCTTTGGCAATGTACATTAGTAAATTCTGGCTCCTTCTCAGGCTCCGGTTGGCCACTCCTGGCATACAACATGTGAGTCCTAGCTACAGATAGACACTACTGCTCTGGCAGGGGTCTGGTGGCTTCTGCAACATACACAGTTGGGTTTGCAAGGCTTACGCTCTGGTGCTAAAAATAGCCATGGTGATGTTCCCGCTTGGGCTAGAGCTCCAGGTCTGAAATCTGAGGAGAGTGGGTCTCAGGGCATCCCACAGGAGCCTAGCCTAATCCCTGTGATTTTCTCCAGCCTGCCTTCACTTGTCCCTTCCCAGAGAGTGGAAACTTGCCTTGCTTCGCTCTCTGGGGTTTCCTCTTTCACTAAGTTCTCTTTCCTCTCTGTGTTGTTCTCCTGGATCATTTCCCAGCTGGGAGAACTAATTGTAACTGAGTCACCAAATCAGAATTACCTGGGGGTTGAATGCTAGATCATGGGCCAGGCTGAGTCTGACTCCCTTAAAGAGCCAGGCAGTCTGTGACAATGGATCACCTGGCTGATCCAGTAGGGCAATTCCAATGCTTCTGTGTAGTTTTGGAACCCCTTAAAAACAGTCATGAAATAGGAGAAATGGTAAGCTGACCTTTATATATTGTGAATATGTAAGAAAAAAATAAAGCCAAACCCCAAGCAGGGGTAAATGTGGACTATATCCAACATGCATAGCTTCAGTTGAGGGGAGGAGGTGAACTCCTTTTATTTATGGCCTGCCTTTAAGATTTTTTTCCTCCTTTTATTATTCAGTGAAATAAGATAGTTAAGCTATTTAAATATTTTTTTCAGTAGTCTCTACAGATCTTTTTTCCATATGTAATACATCAGTTTTGCTTGTCATTTTGTTTTATAAATGAAAAATGTCTTTAGTTAAGATAGTATATAACAGATACAGTAATATCTCTGAAAAATTAAAAAATTAAAGCTGCTAATGAGTCACTAGTGCAGTAAATTGCACTAATTTCTTGCTGTGTAAATTCTGGCAGTGAATTTGAAAAACAGAAATTAGAGCAATTACACAAGGATATTAAACAACTGAAATATTTTAGCATTGAGGCACTGGTGGCAATTCCATTGTGCACATAATAGTTGTGACTCCATCGTTAAAACTCAGTTCTGTTTTGCAAAGAACACAAGGATTCGACCTCTGTTTTATGTGAAAAAATTTAGAACACTTTGTAAGTACAGAATCTATTTTCTGAGATATTACAAATAAATCCATTTATTAGTTTACAATTAAATTAATTAATAACTATGCTCTTTAACAAATGTAGTGTTCATTAATTCATCTTCACTGATTTTAAGGCTAGATTATAATGATCCAGTCTGACCTACTGCACAACACAGGGCAGGATTTTTCCTCAATGATTCCTGCATCAAGCCTATAAATTAAGACAACAGTTTTAACTTTACAGGTCAGTAATAATAATAAACAGTTTAATCTAATCTGGGACCGTGGACACTAAAATGCCTTAATTATAATCAGATGATTATTATACGGTGTCACTGTCACTACTGGCCAGAATAAACTTTGTCTGTAGGGCTGGACAAAGGATGGAAATTTCATTTCATAAAAAAACTGAGATTTTGGCTTCATTTTGAATTGAAAAAAAATCTGAATACTATGAAGTTCTTTGCAAAGGAAAATGACGACTTTTCTTTTTTTTGTGATCTACTGAAACACTGTTTCGACAACACTGAAATGTTTCACTATTGATTTTTAATTTTTATTTTGCTTTGGAATATACAATATAAAATTAAAAAAAAATCAAATTGTAAAGTTGTTTCAAATGCAAAAAATCAACCTATTTTGTTCCAAAAAGGTCAGAATAGGATGTTTTGATATTACTGGAACTTTTTTTCCCTTTGAAACAAAATAGTGAAATCAACTTGATTAGTGAAGTATTTCAGTTTCAGTCTCCGTGTATTTCCAACTAGCAATAGCTGTCTGGATGCCTTAACTGTGCATTTTTTAAACTTATAGACTCACAGACTTAAGGTCAGAATGGACCATTAGGGTCATCTAGTCTGACCTCCTGCATAATGCAGGCCACAGAGTCTCACCCACCCAGTCCTGTAATAAACCCCTAACCTATGTCTGAGTTATTGAAGTCTTCAAATTGTGGTTTAAAGACCTTAAAGTGCAAAGAATCCTCCAGCAAGTGACCCATGCCCCATGCTGCAGAGGAAGGCAAAAAACCTCTGGGGCCTCTGCCAATCTTCCCGACCCCAGATGTGGCCATCAGTTAAACCCTGAGCATGTGGGGAAGACTCACCAGCCAGCACCCAGGAAAGAATTCTCTGTAGTAACTCAGCTCCCACCCCATCTAACATCCCATCACAGACCACTGGGCATATTTACCTGCTAATAATCAAAGATCAATTAATTGACAAAATTAGGTGATTTCATTATACCATCTCCTCCATAAACTTATCAAGCTAAGTCTTGAAGCCAGATATGTCTTTTGCCCCCACTACTCCCCTTGGAAGGCTGTTCCAGAACTTCACTCCTCTAATGGTTAGAAACCTCTCTCTAATTTCAAGCCTAAACTTCCTAGTGTCCAGTTTATACCCATTCGTTCTTGTGTCTACATTGGTACTAAGCTTAAATAATTCCTCTCCCTCCCTAATATTAATCCTTCTGATATATTTATTAAAAGCAATCATATCTCCCCTCAGCCTTCTTTTGGTTAGGCTAAACAAGCCAAGCTCTTTCAGTCTTCTTTCATAAGGCAGGTTTTCCATTCCTTGCATCATCCTAGTAGCCCTTCTCTGTACCTTTTCCAGTTTGAATTCATCCTTCTTAAACATGGGAGACCAGAACTGCACACAGTATTCCAGATGAGGTCTCACCAGTGCCTTCTATAACGGTACTAACACCTCTTTATCTTTACTGGAAATACCTCGCCTGATGCATCCTAAAACCGCAGTACCTTTTTTAATGGCCATATCACATTGGCGACTCATAGTCATCCTGTGATCAACCAAGACTCCAAGGTCCTTCTCCTCCTCTGTTACTTCCAAATGATGCATCCCTAACTGATGGGGGGGATAGCTCAGTGGTTTGAGCATTAACCTGCTAAACCCAGGGTTGTGAGTTCAATCCTTGAGGGGGCCACTGAGGGATCTACGGCAAAAATCAGTACGTGGTCCTGCTAGTGAAGGCAGGGGGTTGGACTCGATGACCTTTAAAGGTCCCTTCCAGTTCTAGGAGATTGGTATATCTCCAATTATTTTTGTATATTATAATTTATAACCAAAATTCTTGTTATTAATCCCTAAATGCATGACCTTGCACTTTCCACTATTAAATTTCATCCTATTACTATTACTCCAGTTTACAAGGTCATCCACATCTTCCTGTATGATATCCCAGTCCTCTGTGTTAGCAATACCTCCCAGCCTTGTGTCATCCACAAACTTTATTAGCAAATTCCCACTTTTTGTGCCAAGGTCAGTAACAAAAAGATCAAATAACATTGGTCCCATAACCTATCCCTGAGGAACTCCACTAGTAACCTCCTTCCAGCCTGACAGTTCACCTTTCAGTATGACTTATTGTAGTCTCCCCTTTAACCAGTTCCTTATCCACCTTTCAGTTTTCATATTAATCCCCATCTTTTCCAATTTGACTAATAATTCCCCATGTGGAACCATATCAAATGCCTTACTGAAATCGAGGTAAATTAGATCCACTGCATTTCCTTTGTCTAAAAATCTGTTACCTTCTCAAAGAAGATGATCAAGTTGGTTTGGCATGATCTAGCTTTTGTAAAACCATGTTGTATTTTGTCCCAGTTACAATTGACCTCAATGTCCTTAACTACTCTCTCCTTCAAATTTTTTTCCAAGACCTTGCATACTACAGATGTCAAACTAACAGGCCTATAGTTAATCTGATCACTTTTTTCCCCCTTTCTTAAAAATAGGAACTATGTTAGCAATTCTCCAGTTGTATGGTACAGTCCCTGAGTTTACTGATTCATTAAAAATTCTTGCTAATGGGCTTGAAATTTCATGTGCCAGTTCCTTTAATATTCTTGAATGAAGATTATCTTGGCCCTCCGATTTTGTCCCATTAAGCCGTTTGAGTTTGGCTTCTGCCTCAGATGTGCTAATATCTGCTTCCATATCCTCATTCCCATTTGTCATCCTACCATTATCCCTAAGCTCCTCATTAAAGACTGAAGCAAAATATTTGTTTAGATATTGGGCCATGCGTAGATTATCCTTAACTTCCACTCCATCCTCAGTGTTTAGTGGTCCCACTTCTTCTTTCTTTGTTTTCTTATTTATATGACTATAGAACCTGTTACTATTGGTTTTAATTCCCTTTGCAAGGTCCAACTCTACACGGCTTTTGGGCTTTCTCACTTTATTCCTACATGTTCTGACTTCTATAAGGTAGCTTTCCTTGCTGATCCCTCCCATCTTCTACTCCTTGTAGGCTTTCTGCTTTTTCTTAATCACCTCTCTGAGATGCTTGCTCATCCAGCTTGGTCTACAACTCCTGCCTATGAATTTTTTCCTGTTTCTTGGGATGCAGGCTTCTGATAGTTTCTGCAATTTTGACCTGAAGTAATTCCAGGCCTCCTCCACCTTTAGATCCACAACTTCTTTAGTACAATCCACTTCCCTAACTAATTTCCTTAATTCTTTAAAGTTAGCCCTTTTGAAGTTAAAAAACCCTAGTCCCAGATCTATTTTTGTTTATCCTTCCATCTAGTTTGAACTGAATTAGCTCATGATCGCTCAAACCAAGGTTGTCCCCTACAACCATTTCTTCTATGAGGTCCTCACTACTCACCAAAACCAAATCTAAAATGGCATCCCATCTTGTTGGTTCAGCAACTACTTGGTGAAGGAATCCATTAGCTATCGCATCCAGAAAAATCTGAGCCCTATTATTATTACTAGCACTTGTCCTCCAGTCTATATCTGGGAAATTAAAAGTCTCCCATGATCACACAATTCCCATTAGTGTTTACTTCATTAAAAACATGAAAGAGGTCTCTATCTATATCCAAGTTGGATCCCGGCAGTCTGTAGCATACCCCAAGCATCTCAGGGGAGGCTCTAGTAGCTTTCGTCCCCAGTGTGATTTTTGCGCAGACAGAGTGTCTTATCCATTCCATCACTTTTTCTTTACAATCTACCTCATCATTGATATACAATGCTACTCCACCATCTTTGCCTTTATTTCTGTCTTTCCTAAACAGTACATAGCCTTCAATATCAATCATGAAACTATTCCACCATGTTTCTGTTATGCCTATAATATCCAGTTTCACTTCCTGCACCAGTAGCTCTTGTTCCTGCATTTTGTTAGCTAGGCTCCTCAGATTAGTGTACAACATCTTAATTTTTGCTGGTTGGCTTCACTGACCTTCTTTACCCGATTAGGCACAGACATTCTACTGCCAGTATCACCTATTTGACTGGTATCTACACTACCCTTCCTCCTTATGTCCATTCTCCTACCCACGGCTGTATCCTTTCTTACTTTGTTTTCTTCCCTCTCAATGTTAAATTCCGGCGTGGAGATTACCTGGACATGTCCCAACCATCTCCCCCAAATTCCTAGTTTAAAGCTCTCTTAATCAGTTGTGCCCGCCTCCATCCTAGAAGTCTATTTCCCTCCTTACTCAGGTGAAGTTCATCCTGAAAGAACAGTCCTCTGTCCATGAATGCTTCCCAGTGACCATACATCCCTAAGCCCTTCTTATAGCACTACTGCCTGAGCCATTGTTGATCACCACAATCTTGTCACACCTTTGTTGCCTTTCTCTAGGAACAGGCAGAATCTCACCGAAGCTCACCTGAGCCTCGATTTCCTTAAGTGTCTTTCCCAGCCTGGCATAGTCTCCCTTGATACGTTCCAGTGAGAATCTAGCCATATCATTCGTTCCCACATGAAGGACAAATCAGCGGATTCTTTCCTGCTCCTGCTAGGGTCTTTTTCAGGCTCAGGTCCACATCCCATACCTTAGCACCCGGCAGACAGCACTCCCTTGTGTTCTCTGGATCAGCTCTAGTTACAGGCCTGTCTATTCTTCTCAGTAAGGAGTCCTCAGTCACGTAGACCTGCCTTTTCCTGGTGACGGTGCAATTCTCCAGTCTATCCCCTGTTCCCTCTGGCTGCAAGTCCTCTCGATTTCTATTTTCCCTTTCAGTCCTCCACAACCCATCCCGTATCCTCCTGGGGCTCATATTTGGTGTTATCTCCATTGACTCTTCCCCCCTTCCTATAGGGCTAGCTGCTCTTCTCTTCTTCCTTGCCCTCTCACCTTCAGCGACCACCTGCTGTGCCCCTTCTTCATTTTTCAACTCTACAGACCTGCTCTTGAGCTCTATTTCTCCTTCACTGTCCCATCTTTTCTTCTGCCTGGTTCTCTTAGTCACATGCTTCCACTGTCCACTTTCCTCACCCAGCAGTCTCCCTTCAGAGTTCTTTGGTCCTGCTTTCATCTGCAAGTCTGAGTTTTTCCCTTCAGCCTCCTAATGTCTTTGCTCCATCATCCACTTGAACCCCCTTCTAAACTCGACCAGAGTTTCCACCTGCATCTGCAGTCCTCAGATCTTTTCTTCCATCAGCTCTATCAGACAGCACTTCATGCAGATGAAGTTCTTTTCAGGTACCCCCTCCAGGATCATGTACATGCTGCAGCTTCCACATCCAGTCATCCTCACTGTGTCTTTCACTGCTGCCTCTGTATTGGCCATAGCCTTCCCACCTAAAACCTGTTAGTCCAGGAAACACAAACCAAAGCAAACCACCACCACCACGTACAGCAAAACAATAGGCACCAGAACACCATTCACTCCCTTCACTAGTCTGTCAATTCCTCTCCCTAGGTCTCTTTAGTCTTCCCCACAAACTCCCCCTGTAAACTACCACTGAAACTCCCCTGTTTACAGCTCTGTTTGCTGGCTCCTATGCTGCTGCAGCTGTCTATGCCACTGACTGACTGACTGACTACCTTTATAGGACTCCTAAGCAGAGAAGCCCCACTCCCTGTTCAGGGCTCAGCTTTTCTCCCAGCACACTGCCCCTCCCTATCAGCTTCCACACATATAACTACAAAATACAATACACAAAATACAAAAACCTTCTCCTCCAACAGAACTCCCACTGAAACTCTCCTGTTTACAGCTCTGTTTGCTGGCTCAGGTTCGCATTTATTTTTAATGTAACCTTAACTCTGAATTTTCTGGGTTTATAATGCTTGGTTTGGGGATAATTACAGCACCACTGTCATATTTTTTAACCTTTAATCTTAAATTAAGGTTACATATTCTTATCCATAACTCCATTTTAACATAGTTTTTTGTCTTGAAATTTTAAACTAAAGAGGCTGATTCCACCTCACTTAACAGAGCTCCTGGTTTAAGGATATTAAATTGCCAGTATTACATCATCAGAACAAACTCAATAGATGATCAGTGCACTTTAGGGCAGGACTTGTTATCCAGAAACTTTTAAGAGCTGATAAGCCCTTCTGTGAATATTAGCTTCCTAATACTCTGCAAATGTTCGCTAACCAAAAGAACAATGAAAAATAAAGTCACATAATATTTCATTTCTTCTATAGATTTATCTGGAAGCATTTTAATTCAGACATTATATGTAATATTCTCAGGCACTAGGCTGAGTACAATCTCATGGGTTTGTTCAAGGACAATGATTTTGTGTAATTTAAGTATCATGTGTGTTATTTTTGGAAAGAATTTCCTTTATCTTTTCTTGTAAAGATGTTCCTCTTATCTCCTGCCCTATCTGATTTGAAGAGTACATTTTATTCCTGAAAAAAGCATGTTTTCTGATTTTTGCTGGGGTGCCTCTGTTTCTACAGGAAAGCTGGAAAGAGCATCTGCCCTCCCATGTTCTAAAGAAGACTAATATTGACTGTCAAAGATATCTGATCAATATAAAATACCATCAAAGCAATATATCAGCTGCAAAAGAAAGTACCTCAGTTTTGTTCCTTGTATTTTAAATAAAGGTTTATAGTCAGTTGTTAAAATAATATCTCTACAGTGTAGGTCATCACAAGCTATAATCGAAATGTCACACTGTAATCATAATTGCCATAAGTGTACATACGTTCTTACATTATGCAACTCATTCTATCTGGGGCCAACGAAGTAACTTACTTGAAAACTCCATTGATGCAGCATGTGGTAGACCTCCTTCTTGGCAATACTGACCAATGACCTCCATTGGTTCCCTGTTTAATTGTAGACTCAAGCCTTGTCTATACATGAACTTGCATCAGTTTAATTAAATTAGATTAGTTAATTGGATACAAACCCCTGTGTGGATGATTTTATTTTGGTTTCAGAGTGGCTTACTTTGGCTCAACTAAAACCAGTTCCTTCCTGACTATAAGTAAACCAAAACGAGTGTCCACATGGCCTTTTGCACTAGTTTAACTTGATCAATTTAAAATCACGCCTTAGTTAACTTGTGAAACTCTACATAAAGACATGTCCTCAGTTTAAAATCCTGGTCCTACTCTACAGTAGACTAGATATCTTAGAGATCATCTTTCCACTGAAGTCAATGGACTATCACTTCTGTAAAGTTAAACATGTGGGACAGTATTTGCAGGATTGGTGCCTACGATAGTTTACAACCTAGGTTGAAAACAGTTCTAGAATACTTGCATAAAATGAACTTCTTTAAGGTCGAGAGACTGGAAGAAAGTTTTGTAGTAAGCTACCATCAGGAAATGTATAGTAATGTTTAATTGACAAAGAAAACATGTATGCTCAGAAAATCATAATAGACCACAGTTCTGATTAGGTGCTGCTCTACACAGGCAGCTTTCAATAACTAACAAATATAGAATTTCAAAATTTAGAAGTGCAGTTACACTTAAGACTGGAACCATGGACCAAACCCTGAGAAGTTCTGAGCACCTGCAAGTTCCACTGACTTCAATGGCAGATGCAGGTGCTCTGGACTGCTCAGAATTTAGACTCAGATTTCTGAAAATCCTGGCAAAAGAAGTAGAAGCATCAATGTTAAAATGTACAGAATAATTCACAGAGAACATACATATAATGTGCTAAAAATTATCCCTTTTGCACAAAACATAAAACTGTTTGCAAGAGATTCTTAAGTTAGAGAATTTGAAGTTACTTACTGTGCAAAGTGTCTCAAATGTCTTTTCAGAGACAAAGGATCCATCAAGGCCAAAAAGAAAAATAGATGCATAGGAAAGCATACCCCCAAGGATAATAAGGTTGTTCATGTAGGGACTGGACATCTTTATTAGCCTACAGACAGACGCAGACGGTGCATTAAATAGAAAAAGACAACAGTTAGATGACTCAAACCATAATGAACAGTTTCATATAAAATTAAACAAACAGATGGCTGACCCTACTTGTGGAATTCTACTAGAAATCTAGAAATATGCAAATTAATTTGTGCTTTCCAAAAAAGGTTGGATAAGCATATTAATTGTTAAGGGTTTTGATCTTCTCTGCTACAGCTACTCCCTACTTTACACATTGGTTAATTAGCTAGGGTTTATGCTAATAATACACAGTGGAAAAGATTAATTTTTCCAACAGAATAAAAGGATTTGATCTAATGGATAATTAATATCTTTCAGCACAAAGCTGTTATATAGTAACTTCAATTAAAGCAAATAATATTTTTAAAAATGTTGTCTTCCCAATGTGATGTTCTCTTCATATAATTTTAGTGTCTATAAATGTGGTACTTAAATATGAAAAAAAAGGAAAAATTAAAAAGATAATGTACATTTCTTACTTCTGATTTCTGTTTTTGATGTTAAAGAACAAAAAAGCACTGGCCATGATCATTCCTAGGATAGTGAGTGCTGAAAGAATACTGTAGAGAGGCAAGGAGATCTTACGCAGCTGTTCTTGTATAATCGTTTTGTCCTTTGGAGGCTCCAATCCTAAAATTTCAAGAAGAAAAAAGCTAAAGCCCACACAGAGTTTGAATTCTTGTGAAAAAATATATCCCTTCCATTACCCCCAGAAGATCTAAAGACAGTGGGCCATATTCATCCCTGAGGTAAAGCTATTTACTTCAGTGGAGATATACCAGATAGTCAAGAAATGTTTGGACTTCGGAAATGATATAATGCCACCCTGTTGGAAGGAGAAAGTCCCAGTTCAGGAAAGCTTTAAGCATGTGCTTAATTTCCTTACCTCAGGAAAACAAATAAGCACTGCAACACACATGCTTAAATGCTTTTCTGAATTCGAGATGACAAGTAGTCACACCACTAAAAATATTCTTTCCTAGTCTACTTTTATTTACAGCTAGTCAAACCCTAAACTCCTTATTAGGGTTCCAGTAAGTCCTTATTCACTGAAATCACTAGCAATTTGCCCAAGTTAAAACCAAGTGAGTACTTCAAAATTGGGCCTAATATTTTGTCATCAAGCAAGGATTGACCAAAAAGGAAAAACAGCAGCAAGCCATTACAGCTCCCTTATGATACCATATATATGGGGAAGAATATGACCTTGTGTGTGTTAACTCTATCGCAAACAAATTCAAATCCATGTTTTAGAACATATGATTGGGTTGTCAGTCAAAGTCATTACATCCAACCCCAGCCAGTTCCCATGGGGGCTGCCTGGCTTAAGAAAAAGAGTAATTTTGAGACAGTGTAACAGTTCTCTATATTTCCACTTCAGCTGATATTCACCTGTGTGCAGAGGGATTGTGAAAGGCCCTCCATATTACTTAAGCCACACAAAAGGGGTTCAGTGCCTGATTGTCTTTTCACAATGGAAAAGGTATCCATGTCAATTCCATATAGGGCAGTGTCAAAGGCTGACTTGACTTTGCCTCCTGACTCAAACCCTGACACCTAATTTGGACTCTGACCCTTGGTATCAACCCTGGCCTGGACATGACTTAATTCCTCCGCTACTCTTAGCCTCAGGTTTGCCCTTGTTCTGTCCTTGAGGGGATCGTTATAGTAAGTTTCATTCTTGGATATGTTCCTGATACCTGGAGGTGAACTGGTAACAAGGTGGCATGGTTCCAACATGCATCTTTGGTCACTAAAAATTGTTCCTGCAAAAATGAAAAAAGGTCAGTCCCCACCAAATATTGATGCCTGGCTCAGTGATGTGGCTGACATTGCAGCTACTGGATGACTGGCATTCCACAAAAGGGGAATGCCCAAAAAATTCAAAGCAATTTGGGCTGAATTTTTAAAGCTCAGTGATTAATCCTGGAGATAGATATGTTGCTTCACTTCCTTCCTTTTATCATAGTCTTTTCTTTCTTACTTTGTGTATTATGAAGGCCTCCCATAGGCCTTCATCTTTTAAAACAGTCTCAGTGGTTGAAACCTCCCCATGCAGCATGCAGCAAACTCTTAATCCTGTTTTGCCACAACTGAGTTTGTCAACTTTTATGAAATGTGATCGTTTTCATTTCGTAAATAGAGTTAGAGATGGATTAACACACTATTCTACCATAACCACACTTTTAACTGCTGACTAAAAAAAAGGAGGGCATAATGGGCGAGAGGTTTGAAAAAAAACAACAGAAAAAACAAAGTTGGCACCTCCCATCATTTCTTACAGGATAAACCATCATTACTCTCCAAACCATTCCAAGACAGTTAAAAAAACAACCATGAAGCATACAGATAATTTTCTTATGAAATCATAGAAATATAACTTGGAAAAATATTTTAAAAAACACTTCTGATGTTTTTTTCCTCCCTGAATCTGGCTTGAATACATTTCCCAATGGGCCATCAGTATTGAATTCATCAAGTGGGGTAGATATTATGCAAGAGCTTTTATAGAAGCAGTTGGTTGGTCTTGTATCCTGTGATGATATGCCTAACCTGTCAGGGAATGGATCCTGGGAGCACTCCCTCAGAAGGGTCATCCTTGCACCAGTGATGAGCCTGGCTCAGGAGCTGAAGGGGGTGAACCTGTGTTTCCCCTTTCCCAGGGCTTCCAGGATCCCACCTCAACTCAGGTCAGAACAGCCCTGAAGGCTACCCTAACTTGTGACCTACGTGAAACGGCTCCAGTAGGCTGGTGCACCATGGTAGAATACCTGGGGCACAGTGATAATCAGTTCATGCTCTAGCTCTTGCCAACTCACCCCGGAACACACCTGTGTGGGCAGCTGTTGCAAAGGTCTATGCCTGTTCTGCACCACCTCTGAGACCCTATACTGAGGATATGCCCTGGAGGAGCCTTATGACTACTTCTCAGCCATTTTACACTAGCTGTGCTGGAGGAATACACCTGAGAATTCCCCCCTCAGACTGCAAATCTTTTGCAGAACTTTAATTTAGGTGTTACTCGAAGGGTGATGTTCTTCACAAAACTCCCGATTTTCTGAGACAGGAAGTAACACCAGCTTCCCAAATGCCATAAAGGGCCATTCCAGTAGCCAGGGATTGCATGGTTATAGGGACACCTTGGCCACATAGCTTCTGCTGGGTTGCTGGGCGAAGAAGGGTGTGGCAGTTCTGTATCACCCAAGCAATCCCTCATACTGGGGGAATCTTTAATTGATCCTTTAGAACAAGTTTAAAGCTGCTTTGTGCTGCCAGACCAGTATAAAGAAATGTTAGCAGGGCCCAAGATCTGGCCCTTTATCTGTACCTAGTTATACATGCACACAACTATTATCTGTGAAAAAGAGAGACCCTTTATTCATTTCTGTAAGTTTATTGAAGACAATAAAATCACAACTGGCATCTTCATGTAGTTACAAAGACTAAGAGAAATGTAACCACCTCTTTAAATACTCACACATCATGTTAGTGAGACTGATTGGTGGGGATGACATAGGAATGAAATTAAAGCATTTTGGATTTGTGAACATGAAAGAGAAAACATATTTTGAAACCCACTGAAATAATGAAGAATATCCCTTTTCACAGATCATTTATGATTAGCACAAGATGTCGAAATGAGAAATACTAACACAATATAATCATTCAAAATGTTGCTACTTTCTTTTCAGAACTCTCCTTTTGTAGCTTTTAAGAGCCTGCATGACACAATACAATATCAAGCATGAGCCACTGGCCCGAATCCCCTCAGCATATGATTTTATAACCTTCTTTTTCAGTAACAGAATAATAAAATGTGTCTGTATAAAGCATGAAGTCTGAACCATATAGCAAACCATATAACTGCTGTGCATCTTTTCCATTTCCTGTCTTACCTTGGAACCTGATGGTGTTATTGATTATTTCCAGTGTATCAGCTACAGCATTATACTCTCCCACCTTCACTTCCTTTCTATCTGCAGAGAAACAAACAAGTAGGATTGTTTATGTCAGTTCACATCTTCTCAATAATGTAACTGTTTCCCTTTCTTGTTGTTGCTATACCACAGAAAATGGCTCAAAGAGTACGATTTACTAAAGCAGAGTGGCAGATTTGATATCTATTAGTATAAAAAGAAACATTTTTGAACTTTCAGAACAATACAAAGTTATATTGGACAATATATCTATTAAGTCATCATTCAATACTAATTTGCTTAAATAGCAAACTATTCTACTTTAGAATGAACATTTTTTCTAATCCCAAATTGGTAACTTTAAATACTGGTTTGGGGTCAAATTACCACCTTTACTCATGCTGAATAATACCCTTCTGCTCAATTTAAACAAATAGGATTGCTTGCTGAATGAAGCATTTCTCAGAGGGAGTAAGGATGACAGATTCAGACCTTTGATGAGCTGCTTAGTTAAAAGAGCAACTGGGAATCTGACATCTGAATCTTATTAAGCAGTGAAGAATCCTGTGGCACCTTATAGACTAACAGACGTTTTGGAGCATGAGCTTTCGTTGGTGAATACCCACTTCGTTGGATGCATGTAGTGGAAATTTCCAGGGGCAGGTATATATATGCAAGCAAGCTAGAGATAATGAGGTTAGTTCAATCACGGAGGACGAAGCCCTGTTCTAGCAGTTGAGGTGTGAAAACCAAGGGAGAAGAATCTGCTTTTGTAGTTAGCAAGCCATTCACAGTCTTTGTTTAATCCTGAGCTGATGGTGTCAAATTTGCAGATGAACTGAAGCTCAGCAGTTTTTCTTTGAAGTCTGGTCCTGAAGTTTTTTTTGCTGCAGGATGGCCACCTTTAAATCTGCTATTGTGTGGCCAGGGAGGTTGAAGTGTTCTCCTACAGGTTTTTGTATATTGCCATTCCTAATATCTGATTTGTGTCCATTTATCCTTTTCCGTAGAGACTGTCCAGTTTGGCCAATGTACGTAGCAGAGGGGCATTGCTGGCATATATTACGTTGGTGGACATGCAGGTGTATGAACCGGTGATGGCGTGGCTGATCTGATTAGATCCCGTGATGGTGTCACTGATGTAGATATGTGGGCAGAGTTGGCATTGAGGTTTGTTGCATGGATTGGCTCCTGAGCTAGAGTTCCTATGGTGCGGTGTGCAGTTACTGGTGAAAATATGTTTCAGGTTGGCAGGTTGTCTGTGGGCGAGGACTGGCCTGCCACCCAAGGCCTGTGAAAGTGTGGGATCATTGTCCAGGATGGGTTGTAGATCTCTGATGATGCGTTGGAGGAGTTTTAGCTGGGGACTGTATGTGATGGCCAGTGGAGTCCAGTTGGTTTCTTTCTTGGGTTTGCCTTGCAGTAGGAGGCTTCTGGGTACACGTCTGGCTCTGTTGATCTGTTTCTTTATTTCCCTCATGCGGGTATTGTAGCTTTGAGAATTCTTGGTGGACATTTTGTAGGTTTTGGTCTCTGTCAGAGGGGTTAGAGCAGATGCGGTTGTACCTCAGTGCTTGTCTGTAGACAATGGAGCGTGCCTGGGATGGAAGCTGGAGGCATGAAGGTAGGCATAGCGGTCAGTAGGTTTTCGGTATAGGGTGGTATTAATGTGACCATCACTTATTTGCACCATGGTGTCTAGGAAGTGGACCTCCTATGTAGAGTGGTCCAGGCTGAGGTTGATGGTGGGGTGGAAACTGTTGAAATCATAGTGGAATTTTTCCCGAGTCTCCTTCCCATGGGTCCAGATGATGAACATGTCATCAGTGTAGCGCAGGTAGAGAAGGGGCGTGAGTGGACGAGAGCTGAGGAAGCGTTGTTCCAGGTCAGGCCAGGACGCCCCATCATCTCAGGCATTGGCACTCTCACTGAAGGACTGTCTGGATATGTGGACTCTCTACTCAGATCCCTATGCCACCAGCAGTCTCACGTGCCCACTCTTTCAGTATTCTGGGATGGAAATTATCCTATCATCCCCAATTTTACCACATTAATCTCTTCAAGTTTTATTCATCAGGAAACTGTTCCTGACCATGAGTTCTGCATGCGTGCCTGCGGGAGGTCCACCAAAACCGCGGGACCAGCAGACCGTGGGACCAGCAGACCGTCCACAAGCACGCCTGCAGGAGGTCCACCAGAGCCACCTGCCGCCCTCCCGGCGACCGGCAGAGCGCCTCCCGCGGCATGTAGCTCTGCTTGGGGCGGAAAAAGGTCTAGAGCCGCCCCTGTTTATAGGGACAGTCCTGATAGGAGTCCATATTAAAAAAAAAAAAAAGCCTCAACTATTTCCCCCCCATCCCCAGTCCCGATTTTTCACACGTGTTATCTGTTCACCCTAATTCCACTGAGTGGCTAAGTGCCTACAAGTTTGGTGTCACAACACTGAGAATTGCACTGCCTAAGTTCCATTGTGAATTCAGCCCCAGGTGTTTCCATCAGCTTGACACTGCCATTACCTATATGATACTTTGCTCAGCCCCATGCTGGCCTTAAGGCAATTCTTTGATGAAGCAGGGAGATTTCAGATAAATCATTTATTTGCATATAAAAAGGTTTGAGATGCCATTTGACATGCCATACATCTACATAAGAACAAAAGCACAGGCATATTGGGTCAGAACAATGGTCCATCTAGCCCAGTATTCTGTCTTTTGACAGTGGCCAATGCAGGTGCTTCAGAGGGAATGAACAGAACAGGTAATGATCAAGTGATCCATCCCCTGTCACCCATAACCAGCTTCTGGCAAACAGAGGCTAGGGACACTTCAGAGCATGGTTTTGTTTTCCTGCCCATCCAGGCTAATAGCCATTGATGGACCTATCCTCCATGAACTTATCTAGTTCTTTTCTGAATCCTGTTATAATCTTAGACTTCACAACATCCTCTGGCAAAAAGAGTTCCACAGGTTGACTGTGCGATGTGTGAAGAAATACTTCCTTTTGTTTGTTTTAAACCTGCTGCCTATTAATTTTATTTGGTGACCCTCTAGTTCTTGTGGTATGAGAAGAAGTAAATAATACTTCCCTATTTACTTTCTCCATACCCAGTCATGATTTATAGACCTCTATCATATTCCCCTTTAGTCCTCTCTTTTCCAAGCTATAAACTCCCAGTTTTATGAATCTCTCCTCATATGGAAGCTGTTCCATACACCTAATCATTTTTGTTGCCCTTTTCCAATTCCAATATATCTTTATGGGGATGGGGCGACTTGCAGTATTCAAGATATGGCTTTATATAGAGGCAATATTTTATTTTGTCTTACTATCTGTATTTTTTGTCATGGGTGGCAGATGAATGCCCCTTTGGGGAGGCTAGCCCACTGGCCCTCCCCTTCCGCCTGCGGTTCCCCCCCCCGGCATGCTGGAGCCCCAAGGCCCTCCCCCCGATGACCAGAGGAGCCCTGAGGCACCTCTAAGGCCAGAGAAGCTCCAGCTTGTCTGCCCCAGCTGCACCCACCTGCCCATCCCATCCGTGCCCACTGCCTTCCCTTCAGATCAAGCACCTGGCCAGCCCCAGGCCCCAGCCAAGCTGCTGTCCTCCCCCTGAGCACATGACTGGCCTCAGCGCCCGCCGAGTCACTGGCCCCCTTTGAGTGCCAGGCCGCTGGCCCAACCCTGCCAGTTTGAGTTCTGCCCCTGGCACTGGTGGGCCTGAGCTCCAGGCCACTGGCAGGCTTCAGGGTAGAGACGAAGGTAGAGTGGGGTCTCTTGGGGAACATGGGTGGGGCCAAGGCCGGGGTTAGCAGAGGGTTAGTCTGCTCTGGCCTTTAATACCTGCTGTCCATTCCTTTCCTAATGATTCCCAACATTTTGTTAGCTTTTTTGACTGCCACTGTACATTGAGTGGATGTTTTCAAAGAACAATCCACAATGACTCCAAGATCTCTTAAGCAGTAAGAGCTAATTTAGACCTCATCATTTTGCATGTATAGTTGGGATTATGTTTTCTAATGTGCATTTCTTTGCATTTATAAACACTGAATTTAATCTGCCATTTTGTTGCCCAGTCAGCCAGTTTTGTGAGATCCCTTTGTGACTGTTTATCCCTTTTTCCAGATCATTTATGAATATGTTGAATAGGATTGGTCCTACTATAGATGCTTTGTTTCCTATCTTTTAACCAGTTACTGATCCATCCACAGTTTTGAGATAAAGCATGCTGCCTTCTTAAACCCATTCACTGCAGCATGCAATGGCTACAGACAAATGATTTTCTGGCAGTGTCTGTGTTCTGGGGGACATCTTGCTCCAGGCTTTTCAATGTACAACAGTCAAAAAGCTTTTCATACCTGAGCCATTCTTTTTAGGTGACAAATCTGAGGAACCGTCCCAGATTGACTTGTCAGTAGAGGAGGTTTTGGAACAAATTGATAAACAATAATAAGTCACCATGACCAGATGGTCTTTACCCAAGAGTTCTGAGGAAACTCAAATGTGAAATTGCAGAATTACTAAGTGTGGTATGTAACCTATCATTAAAATCAGCTTCTGTACTAGATGACTGGAGGATAGCAAATGTGATGCCAATTTTTTAAAAAGGCTCCAGAGGCGATCCCAGCAATTACAGGCTGATGAGCCTGACTTCAGTACTGGGAAAAAACTGATTGAAACTATGGTAAATAACAGAATTATCAGACACAGAGATGAACAGCATATCCTGGTCCCCACAAGGGGAAAGGCCATTCTTAATTTAGTCCTAAATGGAGCACAAGATCTGGTTCAAGAAGTGAATATACCTAAACTTCTTGTTAATGGTGACCGTAATGTAATTAAATTTAAACACATTGATTGGGGAAAACATACCAAAGAAACCCACTAGAGTGGAATTTAACTTTAAAAAATGGGAACTGCACAAAAATGAGGAAGCTAGTTAAATGGAAATTAAAAGGAACAGTCACAAGCACTAAATGCTGCAAACTGTATGGAGATTATTTTCAAACACCATAATAGAGGCTCAAATTAAACGTATACACCAAATAAAAAAGAACAGTAAGAGGGCCAAAAAAATGCCACCAAGGTTAAACAGCAGACTAAATGAGGCAGCTAGAAGTAAAAAAGTACCCATTAAAAATTAGAAGTCAGATCCTAATGAGGAAAATAGAAGGGGGTATAAACTCTGGCAAGTCAAATGTAAAAGTATAATTAGGCAAGCTAAAAAAGAATGTGAAGAGCAACTGAAAAAAAGACAAAACCAACAACAACATTTTTTTTAAGTACATCAGAAGCAGGAAGCTTGCCAGACTATCAGTGGGGTCACTGGATGGATCAAGGTTTAAAGGAGCATTCCATGAAGACAAAGCCATTGCAGAGAAGCAAAATGAATCTTTATATCGATCTTCACTTCAGAGAATGTGTGGGAGAAGGGCTGGCTCAAGGGTTTTTGCCGCCCCAAGCAGCAAAAAAAAAAAAAAAAAGCCGCAATCGGCACCTGCTCCACTGCGCCGCTTTCTTCTTTGGCAGCAATTCGGCGGCCGGTCCTTCCTTCCGAGACGGACTGAGGGACCCACTGCCGAATTGCCGCTGAAGAGCCTAAAGTGTCACCCCTTCCACTTGGCCTCTCCAAGCACTTGCTGGCTGAGCTGGTGCCTGGAGCCAGCCCTGTGTCAGAGATTCCCCCACCTGATCCATTCTTTTTAGATATAAATCTGAGGAACTGTCCCAGACTGAGGGGTCGATAAAGGAGGTTTTGGAACAAATTGATAAATTACACAATAAGTTACCAGAACCAGCTGATATTCACCCAAGATTTCTGAAGAAACTCAAATATGAAATTGCAGAACTACTAACTGTGGTATGTAACCTATTGCTTGGATCAGCCTCTGTACCAGATGACTAGAGGGTAGTTAAAGTAAAAGTTGCTTTTTTTAAAAAGATCCAAGGGCAATCCTGGTAATTATAGGCTAGTACACCTAACTTCAATATCAGGCAAATTGTTTGAAACTACAGTAAAAACAGAATTATCAGACACATTGATGAACATTTGTTGGGGAAGAAATATGTAAAGAGAAATCATGCTTCACCAATCTACAGAATTCTTTGAGGGAGTCAACAAGCATGTGGACAAGGGAGATCCAATCGATATAGTGTACTTGAACTTTCAGAAAGCCTTTGACAAGGCCCTCACTAAAGATTCTTAAGCAAATTAAGCTGTCATGGGATAAGAGGGAAGATCCTCTCAGAAATCAATAACTGGTTAAAAGACAGGAAACAAAGGGTAGGAATAAATGGTCACTTTTCACAATGAAGAGAGGTAAATAGTGGGTCTTCTCCACAGATCTGCACTGAGACCAGTGCTGTTCATCATTTTCATAAATGGTCTGGAAAAAGGGGTAAATTTGTGAAGTGGTAAAATTTGCAGGTAATACAAAACTACTCAAGATAGTTACGTCCAAAGCAGACTGCGGAGAGTTACAAAAGGGATCTCACAGAAATGGGTGACTGGGCAACAAAATGGCAGATAAAACTGAGTGTTTATAAATGCAAAGTAATGCACATTGGAAAACATAATCCCAACTATTCATACAAAATGGTGGGGTCTAAATTAGCTGTTATCACTCAAGAAAGAAATCTTAGAGTCATCATGGATAGTTCTCTGAAAACATCTGTTCAATGTGCAGTGGCAGTCAAAAAAAGAACAGAATGTTAGGAACCATTAGGAAAAGCTTAGATAATAACACAGAAAATATCATAATGCCACTGTATAAATGCCATGTATGCCCACAGCTTGAATAACACTAGCAGTTCTGGTCACCCATCTCCAAAAACCATATACTAGAATTGGAAAAGGTAAAAAGAAGGGCAACCAAAATAAACAGGGGTATAGAACAGCTTTCCTATGAGGAACGATTAAAAAGATTGGGACTGTTCATCCTACAAAAGGGATGAATAAGGGGGGATATGATAAAAGTCAAAACAATCATAAATGGAATGGAGAAACTGAATAGGGAAATGTTATTTACCCATTCAAATAACACAACAACTAGGGGTCACCCCATGAAATTAATAGGAAGCAAGTTTAAAACAAACATAAGGAAGTAGTTCTTCACACACAGTCAACCTGTGGAACTCATTGCCAGGGGATGTTGTGAAAACCAAAAGTATAAGAGGGTTCAAAAAAGAATTAGATACATTCATGAAGGATAGGTCTATGAATGGCTTTCAGCCATGATAGTGAGGGATGCAACTACATGCTCCAGATGGCCCCAAATTTCCAACTGCCAGAAGGTTGGATAGGATGACAGGAGATGGATCACTTGAAATTACCCTCTTGTATATATTCCCTATGAAGCATATGGCACTGGCCCAGTATGGCTGTTCTTATAAGCTTATGCTTCTTTTTTATGACCAAACTCATAGCAGAATTTTCTTTGGCATTTGGTCCTGAAGATTATATAGCCAAATACTTGTCATAATAATTTTTCTAAATAATGAAGCAGAGATAGTCTTCCTTAATTTAACTTTCTGTTGAATATTTTACTTATGGAAGTGACAGTGCCAATTGCATAAATGAAGATGCATTGAGATTTGCACATAAAGGAACATTGAAATCCCTGTTTCATAGTTTAATGGCTGCATTTATTTTCCAGATTTCACAAAATTCTTTATAGGACAATTGAATTTTCCATGTAGCTTTATAGTAAAATATTATTAACTTTTGCAGAGGAAACATTTAACTATGTTCCTCTAAAAAAAAACCAAAAAACAAAAAACTGTTTTCCTCCCCATTGGTTCCTCTAGCTCTCACAATCCCCACAAATTCCATACTTTTCTCTCCCTCAAACATATGCATATTATGCCATTATCTTGAACAAATGAAACTTCTGAGCATTTAAATTAAACACTAAATTATTCCTCTGATTCAGAATAATTTAACTGAGTTTTGCCTAGATTATCTGGAGTAACTGTCAAATTCTGTCGTCAGTTTATGCTTTCCAGTACTGTCAACCAGCCCTTTTGCTCAGCACAAAGGTCCTGCTGAGGCCAGCTTGCCAGCACTGGGTACAGGAAGGCTCTGAGGCAGGGCTGGTGTAACCACTAGGTGAACTAGGCGGCCGCCTAGGGTGCCCAGATTTGGGGAGTGCCAAAAAGCTGTGTCCAGCATCATGGGAGTCAGCTGAGCAGGGTAGGGCGGGGCCTCCATAGGAAACCTGCCCCCACAGCAAGGGGCACTGCGCAGGAAGGTCAGTGGGAGCCTGAGGTGGAGCAAGGAGGAGACAGCTGGCTGGGTGTGGCAACCAGCATGGCCGAGGGACAGAGCTTTTGGGGGAGGCAGGACATGGTCCTAAGCTCAGCTGAGCTTCGCCCTCCAACGTGCTGTACCTGCGGCCAGGCGCAGCCCCCTCCTGGGATGAGGGAAAGTGAAACTAAACCCCACAGCGTGATGGAGGAGAAAGGGTTGGCAAAGGTGCCACTTCTAAACACACACACACCCTGGTGGCACTGAGCCAACGTGGGAAGCTGGCCCTGATCCCGAGGGAGATCTTTACCTTCTCCCTGGGAAACCCCGGCTCTGCCCTCCTTGCCCGAAGTCCCCCCTGAAGGGCAAAGTACTCAGAGCCTGGGAACATTTAAAGACTCTGCGAGCTGGGATCATTCTCAGCCTCCTCCTTGCTCATAGGTTTCCCCTGGCCAGAAGGGACCGTTTTGATCATCTTCTCTGACCCTCTTTATTAATTCTAATGAACAATGCCACATTATGCAGTATTCATTTTTGAGAGTTTATAATAAGCGATGCTTTGGGGGGGAAAGAATGCAAAGGGGGGCACAAGGTGGAAGGTTTGCCTAGAGCGCAAAATATCCTTGCACCATCCTTGCTCTGAGGGAGCACAGAGGAGGGATAGGTAGGAGGAAATGTGTATAGGGCTGAGGGAGAAAATTTGAATGTGAATAATGGAGGTAAGTGGAGGCTGGAGTGAGGGGAAAAGGTGCTAGTGTGGGGAGAACCCCTGTGTAAGCAACTCTTACATTGGTGAGCACTTACTTACAGAAGTAGTCCCACTGACTTCAGAAGAATATTTGTGTAAGCTAGGGCTCACCAATGCAGAACTGCACATTCTAGGCCAGGGATCAGCAACCTTTGGCACGCGGCCCATCAGGGAAATCCACTGGCAGGCCGGGCCGGTTTGTTCACCTGCAGCGTCCTCAGATTTGGCCGATTGTGGCACCCACTGTCCATGGTTCACTGTTCCAGGCCAATGGGGGCTGCAGAAAGCGGTGGCCAGCACATCCCTCAACCTGCGCTGCTTCCCGCAGCCCGTATTGGCCTGGAACAGTAAACCACGGCCAGTGGGAACTGCAATTGGCTGACCCTGCGGATGCTGCAGGTAAAGAAACCGGCCTGGCCTGCCAGCAGATTTCCCTGATGGCTGCATGCCAAAGATTGCCGATCTCTGGTCTAGGCCTTTATATGTATCTCTGCCCCAGTGCTTTTGACTGGTATGCCAGGGTAACCATGGCCCGGGGGGCATCCTGAATACGTCTACTGCAGCACTTAAGGCAAGAGTGCCATGAGAAAATCTGGAACTGCCAGTGTTTTTAGCTCTGCTGCCTTAGTGATCTGCTGCACAAGGCACCAGTGCTATGGAAAGACAAGGGTTAGATGGATAGGCCATGTAAAGGGGCCAGGTAATAGAGCCAAGGATATGTGTGGGATAAACAGAGAGAGAGAGAGAGTGTGTGTGTGTGTGTAAGGAATGTGGTTGTAGGGGCCTTCTTGTGCCACTCCCTCCCTTAATGCTCCTATAATAGAAATAGAGTCAATAACTTAGTGGGGAGAGGAGAGCTAGCAAATTAAGACAGAGTTGCCAAGGAGAAAGAAAGCTGGGGATTTGTGAATGGAGCAAGAAGTTCCACTGTATGAGTATGCTGCCCTCAGGATCCCACTTGCGTGCTGTCTCCTTTGATGCCCCCATAAGCTATAATCTCTGTAGAAGGTCTTCACCCTTCCCAGTTGTAGCCCTGGTGTGATGGATTTGCACCCTTAACTCCAGGTTAACTAAGCTTTGTGTGAGGAATGTAGTTATGCTTTTGAGTGGTATCACATCACATGGTATCTCTGTGTAGGAAAAACTGTCTCTTCTCAACTAATTGAATACACCTTGATAACAAATTACTGGCATTCAGTAAAGGACTGATTCTGATACCTTTAGTCACATTTCATAGAATATCAGGGTTGGAAGGGACCTTCGGAGGTCATCTAGTCCAACCCCCTGTTCAAAGCAGAACCAATCCCCAACTAAATCATCCCAGCCAGGACTTTGTCAAGCCTGACCTTAAAAACTTCTAAGGAAGGAGATTCCACCACCTCCCTAGGTAACCCATTCCAGTGCTTCACCACCCTCCTAGTGAACTAGTGTTTCCTAATATCCAACCTAAACCTCCCCCCAGTAACCCAAAGTATCCATTTACTCAAAGCTACTTCCAATTTAGCTGAAAATTCACCATTCACAAGCCATTTCCATCCCACTGAAAGGTAGCACCGCTATGCAGAAACATGGCCATGGCATTGGAAAAAGGGGAGGGCCAATGGGGGCATGTCAGGACATGCCCAGGTCCTTGAATTGCCTTAATCCAGCTCAGCTCCTGATTAAATTCATTTTTAAATAATCCTCTCCTTCCTTGGCATTTACACCCTTCAGTTACTTATTAAATGTTTTCTCATAGACTCATAGACTCTAGGACTGGAAGGGACCTCGAGAGGTCATCGAGTCCAGTCCCCTGCCCTCATGGCAGGACCAAATACTGTCTAGACCATCCCCGATAGTAGGTTAGATAAATGTCTCTTAAATATCTCCAGCGATGGAGATTCCACAACTTCCCTAGGCAATCTATTCCAGTGTTTGACTACCCTGACAGTTAGGAACTTTTTCCTAATGTCCAGCCTAAATCTCCCTTGCTGCAGTTTAAGCCCATTGCTTCTTGTTCTATCGTTGGAGGCTAAGGTGAACAAGTTTTCTCCCTCCTCCTGATGATACCCTTTTAGATACCTGAAAACTGCTATCATGTCCCCTCTCAGTCTTCTCTTTTCCAAACTAAACAAACCCAATTCCTTCAGCCTTCCTTCATAGGTCATGTTCTCAAGACCTTTAATCATTCTTGTTGCTCTTCTCTGGACCCTCTCCAATTTCGCCACATCTTTCTTGAAATGCGGTGCCCAGAACTGGACACAATACTCCAGTTGAGGCCTAACCAGCGCAGAGTAAAGCGGAAGAATGACTTCTCGTGTCTTGTTTACAACACACCTGTTAATGCATCCCAGAATCATGTTTGCTTTTTTTGCAACAGTATCACATTGTTCACTCATATTAAGCTTGTGGTCCACTATGACCCCTAGATCTCTTTCTGCCATACTCCTTCCTAGACAGTCTCTTCCCATTCTGTATGTGTGAAACTGATTGTTCCTTCCTAAGTGGAGCACTTTGCATTTATCTTTATTGAACTTCATCCTGTTTACCTCAGACCATTTCTCCAATTTGTCCAGATCCTTTTGAATTTTGACCCTGTCCTCCAGAGGAGTTGCAATCCCTCCCAGTTTGGTATCGTCCGCAAATTTAATAAGCGTACTTTCTATGCCAACATCTAAATCGTTGATGAAGATATTGAACAAAACCGGTCCCAAAACAGACCCCTGCGGAACCCCACTTGTTATACCTTTCCAGCAGGATTGGGAGCCATTAACAACTACTCTCCGAGTACGGTTATCCAGCCAGTTATGCACCCACCTTATAGTAGCCCCATCTAAATTGTACTTTCCTAGCTTATCTATAAGAATATCATGCAAAACTGTATCAAATGCCTTACTAAAGTCTAGGTATATCACATCCACCGCTTCTCCCTTATCCACAAGGCTCGTTATCCTATCAAAGAACGCTATCAGATTAGTTTGACACGATTTGTTCTTTACAAATCCATGCTGGCTATTCCCTATCACCTTACCACCTTCCAAGTGTTTGCAGATGATTTCTTTGATTACCTGCTCCATTATCTTCCCTGGCACAGAAGTTAAACTAACTGGTCTGTAGTTTCCCGGGTTGTTTTTATTTCCCTTTTTATAGATGGGCACTATATTTGCCCCCTTCCAGTCTTCTGGAATCTCCCCTGTCTCCCATGATTTCCCAAAGATAATAGCTAGAGGCTCAGATACCTCTTCCATTAACTCCTTGAGTATTCTAGGATGCATTTCATCAGGCCCTGGTGACTTGCAGGCATCTAACTTTTCTAAGTGATTTTTTACTTGCTCTTTCCTTATTTTCTCTTCTAAACCTACCCTCTTCCTGTAAGCATTCACTATACTAGACATTCCTTCAGACTTCTCAGTGAAGACCGAAACAAAGAAGTCATTAAGCATCTCTGCCATTTCCAAGTCTCCCGTTACTGTTACCCCCTCCTCATTGAGCAGTGGGCCTACCCTGTCCTTAGTCTTCCTCTTGCTTCTAATGTATTGATAAAAAGTCTTCTTGTTTCCCTTTATTCCCATAGCTAGTTTGAGTTCATTTTGTGCCTTTGCTTTTCTAATCTTGCCTCTGCATTCCTGTGTTATTTGCCTATATTCATCCTTCGTGATCTGACCTAGTTTCCATTTTTTATATGACGCCTTTTTATTTTGTAGGTCACGCAAGATCTCAAGGGTAAGCCAAGGTGGTCTTTTGCCACATTTTCTATCTTTCCTAACCATTGGAATAACTTGCTTTTGGGCCCTTAATAGCGTCCCTTTGAAAAACTGCCAACTTTCCTCAGTTGTTTTTCCCCTCAGTCTTAATTCCTATGGGACCTTGCCTATCAGCTCTTTGAGCTTACCAAAATCCGCCTTCCTGAAATCCATTGTCTCTATTCTGCTGTACTCCCTTCTACCTTTCCTTAGAATTGCAAATTCTATGATTTCATGATCACTTTCACCCAAGCTTCCTTCTACTTTTAAATTCTCAACAAGTTCCTCCCTATTGGTTAAAATCAAGTCTAGAACAGCTTCCCCCCTAGTAGCTTTTTCAACTTTCTGAAATAAAAAGTTGTCTGCAATGCAGTCCAGGAACTTATTGGATAGTCTGTGCCCCGCGGTGTTATTTTCCCAACATATATCTGGATAGTTGAAGTCCCCCATCACCACCAAATCTTGGACTTTGGATGATTTTGTTAGTTGTTTGAAAAAAGCCTCATCCACCTCTTCCGCCTGATTAGGTGGCCTGTAGTAGACTCCCAGCACGACATAACCTGTGTTTTTTACCCCTTTTATCCTAACCCAGAGACTCTCCACCCTTCCGTCTCCTATGTCCATCTCCACCTCAGTCCAAGTGTGTACATTTTTAATATATAAGGCAACACCTCCTCCCTTTTTCCCCTGTCTATCCTTCCTGAGCAAACTATACCCATCCACACCAACATTCCAGTCGTGTGTATTATCCCACCAAGTTTCAGTAATGCCAATAATGTCATAGTTGTATTTATTTATTAGCACTTCCAGTTCTTCCTGCTTATTACCCATACTTCTTGCATTTGTATAAAGGCATCTAAGATACTGGTTTGATCTTGCCTCCCAGCTTTTCTTGTTCATCCTTATTCATTGTTAGGTCATGATACATGTATTTAGTTCTTTTAGAACCAAATCATCAGCCAGTGAGGGGATTTAGGGAGGGCTAAATCCTCTCTGTGACTGGTGGTAGGCACATGACTAAGAGGGATGGGGAAGAAATAACTGGGGAGAAGTCTGGTTGAATAGTATTAGCATAGAGTATCAACCACAAACATCAGGAGAATCCGAGAACCCACTCTAAATTTGTATGGGTTCTGTGAAAACTTGTTTGCACAGCTCTGCTTTAACCAGTCCTGCTTTTGTGCTGCTTACTTTGTAATATTTAATAAAATAAATACCCTAAACTGCAAAAGCTAGAAATGCCGTTTAAAATACCTTACATTAACTCAGTAATGTAATCTAAGAGTTACGGAAACTAATTTAGCACAAAATAATCACAGAGGCATTTTTTTGTTGTGGTATCATGCAGAAGCTTGTAGCACATCAACATTATCCTAATAGATCAGGAAGTTTTTCAGTTATCCTCACCACAAATCAACAATTAAGTAAGTCCATGCCCCACATTTCTAGCTCAGAGAAGTCACAACTGCAAGCTTATAAATAATGAGTGAGTGAGCCTTTCTTCATGTATTTCTATCCACTTTTAAACAGTTGCAACAGTTTCTTTGTTTAAAGACAATAGTGCTGAGATTAAGAATTGCAGTTCAAATGAGGAGTAAAATGTCAGGTTGTGTAAACAATTATTCTTCACAGTAGCTGTCAGAAAGGAAGAGAAGACAAGGAGACAGGAGGAGAAAAAGGAGAGGGAGAAAAGTGCATGTGTGTGAGAGAACCAAAGTGCAAATGAAGGATTTGAATTACTGTAGCGTTCTGTATTCATTATAATTAGAGGTGACAAACTACTTTTGCTAGCATAAGAGCATCCCTGACCCTTCGCCCACAAGTTAAACTGAACGTTTTTGACATTCAAGAGAGACTGAATACATTTTCGCCCCCCATCATTTTTCATTTTCATATACGTCTGCAATTCTTGATTCTTGCTCAGATGAACTGCAAAAGGGTCATAATAATAAATCTTAGCACTTTACATTATCAAAGCACCGTATATAAAATTTACTGATAATTAATCCTCATAGCACCTCCCCTATGCATTATTATTCCATTTTAAAGATGAGGAAGAAAAGACAGAAAGATTAAGTTCTGAAGGCCAAAGAATGTGCATTAATGGCACAGCCAGGATGAGAATTCAGAAGTCCTTGACTTCCAACCCTGTGCTCCTTCTACCAGATTTATTAATGACATTTAGCCTGGCAGGAAGTAATAAGTAAGTATGTGACATGTCACAAGAATCACTGATCTAATGAAATTTCCAGTCCAGCTTTACAAATTCAAAAGATTCACATAATACGGTAAGTGTGTCCATTTCTGGATGCTTATCAAAACAGAAATTACTAACCGCTCCCTGTTTCCTATTTTAGCCATTATACATTTCCACTGAGTGCATGCAGAAATTTGTTTCATACATATATAAGGTACTACAGCCTTGCAACCGAACCAGAACCCAATGACACCTGATTACATGTACTGGGTTCTGGTTGGGTCTGAAAATAACCAATTTCCTTGGGCTCAGGTTGTGTCGTATAGTATCTAATCACCTCCTCCTGCCCATGCAGTTGGCACAGTAGTGGCTGTGCACTGCACCCTGCTCTTGCCAGCCATCACCATCTCACTGTGCTATGTGTGCTGTGGAGTGAGTGTGCTGATGTGCTTTCAGTTTGCAGCACACACACAGGGCAGAGATGGAGCCTGCAGGAACAGGGCACACAGCCACTGCCATGCTGATTCCATTAGCAGGAGGCAGCCAGAGATTGATTGTGGGCATGATTTAGTTGGGGTTGGTCCTGCTTTGAGTGGGGGTTGGACTGGATGACCTCCTGAGGCCTCTTCCAACCCTAATCTTCTATGATTCTAAGTGTGGGGAGTGCAACTGAGCCGCAAGGACACATTGTCACTGACAAGTTTGGAGAAACATCATCAACTATTAGAATTAAAAAACTTAATCCTGAGCTTCCTGACTAATAAAATAATAATAATAATATGATCATTTTACACATATATATAGTGCCTTTCATTCAGAAGGACAGAGCTCAGAATCAGGCGTTAAACTGCTATACAAATCATACACAAATATTTTATCCAGCATTCAAAAGTACCCACCAATTGGGTACCTTCTACAGTGAAAGATGAATGAAGGATTTGAATGTTTGATGAATACTTCTAAATCTTGTTCTTAATTTCTTAGCTCATTTAATCAAGTCCTTGGTATCTTAAACTAAAGCTTGGTATGGGATTATAAATTTTATCCCTGATTTTATGATGAACATAGTATATCACAGAATATTAACTGATAATCACAATTATGTGTAACCATTAAAAAATCAGCTAATAATTTGAACTACATCCAACTCAATTAAGATAGTAATAGGATTAGAAATTATAATGAAGGATTGTTCATAGTGCATTTATATTATAAAATATACGTGTGTGTATATATGTATACGTATGTAGCATTTATATGTAGCATTATGCTGCAACCTTAGTTTGATTAGGGCATTTCCATTCTATTGTATGTTTTCACATATAATTTGGTAAACTCTTCCATTGAAAACTCTGTTTGTTTTGTTTACTCTGAAATCTTGAAATATTAAAAAATCAAGTTAGTTTTAGTATTTACATTATTTCTGAGTTTATACATTGTGAAAGGTATTTATCATTTTTAATGTTGATATTGGTCTAAAGACACCATAACAATCTGGATTTGACTCCTAACTATCAAAATATTTTTCTTCATTTAGTATATTGAATCAAAATCCTCCTGGCAAAGTCCCAAATCAATATGCTGTTTCTCAGTTGTAAAATGTACGTTGGAACCTATATATTAATCACTGTGTGTAAAAAAATTGGGACCCAGTCAGTTGTCTAGCCGCAGCTCATAAGAACACGAGATGTTGTTCAACAACAGTACAACATTAGACCCCCATCCTGCAAATTTTTGCTGTATGTGCTTAAATACCTTTATTCATGTTTGTAATTCCATTGTCTGTAATGGAGATAGTCAGATGGTCAAGTTACTCCCATACACAGGCTTGGACTAAGCTTCAGGAAAGTATCCCAGGAGGCCTAGTGTTTGGAGATTCTAGAAGCCCTTGCAAGCAGTGGCAGGTTTAAAAACAGATGCCATTGCTCTGAGGATGAGAGTCTTGGTTGGCAATGAGCCTAAGGCCCAGTAGCTTAGATCAATAGATCCATCTGTTGGAGTCCCTCTGCTAGGGAAAACTGAAGCCAGGATGCTCAGGAGGTGGGGATGCTGGTGGCAGAGGGGCATCCCCTGGATGCCTTCTGTTGCCTCTTCAGTTTGATTTTAGTGTGCTGTGGTAATATACACGGAGCCATGATCTAAGAAATGCCATACTGTACCATACTAAATTCAAACACAAGAGGCAGCAAATGACCAGGAGGGAAGCATATGCATCATGTCAACCAATGAGGCTGCTGGGCCTGCAGAGAATCTCAACATGAAACAGCAGCTGTGGTGTTTGCAACCCTCTTATCTGAAGGAACAAAATACTATCACCGTCTCCCAGGGCGCTAGTGGCAGCAGTAATTGGGTATTCATAATGTGAACTACCATAGCCAAGATCTCTCCTGGAAGCTGGTTCTCTCACCTCCCCGGAGGCCCTTTCTTTCCCAGGTCAACACTGCACATACATAACTGTTTACAGAATCTGGCACCAAGTTTGTGTGACAGCTTTCTTACAAACTGTATCTCTAAACAACATGTTATAGAATGAAGAGGGCATTAGTTCGTGTTTAGAGTAAGCATGCCTGACTACAGAGAGAAACTGAAAAATCTGAGATTTTCATCTTGGCTTGTTCCCACATGACAAAAGAGTGCGTGAGTGAGAGAAAAATAGCATAAAAATAAATACTTTTTTAAAATAAGGAAAATTATATATTTCATGACCATTAGTGAGTCAGGATAACAAATGGGTCTCAAGAGCTTAAGAATTGTTTTCTTGGAAGCCCAAATAAACAGAACTCATTTCTCTATTGTTCCTTTATGCCTTTCAATATCACTTCCACAGGGGCAGCACTGACAGCCTGAGGATAGATGACTGTAGACTGTTTCTGTTTCCAGCTCTGCTATTGACATGTTTTGTGATCTTCAGGAAGCCATTTTAGGCCAAAATTTTCAAATTTAGGTGAAAGTTCTGTTCCTTAAAGCACATTTAGGTGCCTAAAAAATATACTTTTCAAAGCTGGTGTGTGTCAAGTTTTTTCTTCTGTAAAACTGCAATAACTTACCTTGTATTGTGAGACTTAATTAACATTTGTAAAGTACTTTGTTTAATTGAATAAAATGTTCCTTAGAAGTCCAAAATACTACTACTATTACTACTAGTTACAATAAATGCTATAAGGATGGGAGAAAAGAAACAAACATTTTCAGATAAGATTTAAGATGACATTTTTGAAGAGATGAGAGGCAGAGCGTAACAGGGGACCTGAGGAAGTAAGCAAGCAAGACTTGAACAAAAGGGCTTTCTGTATATGAAACTCTGAGGGAGTCAAGAGGAGCCAGGGGAAGACCAAAGGAGAAGAAATCACTCACCCAGTATATCTACATGGCTGGCTCATGGACTATAAGATGGATAGAAAGCTGTCTAGATCATCGGGCTCAACAGGTAGTAATCAATGGCTCCATGTCTAGTTGGCAGCCGGTATCAAGCGAAGTGCCCCAAGGGTCAGTCCTGGGGTTGGTTTTTGTTCAATATCTTCATTAATGATCTGGAGGATGGCATAGATTGCATCCTCAACAAGTTTGCAGATGACACTAAACTGAGAGGAGTGGTAGATACGCTGGAGGGCAGGGATAGGATACAGAGGGACCTAGGCAAAGTAGAGAATTCGGCCAAAAGAAATCTGATGAGGTTCAACAAGGACAAGTGCAGAGTCCTGTACTTAGGATGGAAGAATCCCATGCACTGCTACAGACTAGGGACCCAGGGGCTAAGCAGCAGTTCTGCAGAAAAGGATTTAGGGGTTACAGTGGATGAGAAGCTGGATAAGAGTCAACAATATGCCCTTGTTGCCAAGAAGGCTAACAGAATGTTGGGCTGTAAAAGTGGGAGCATTGCCAGCAGATCGAGGGACATGATCATTCTCCTCCATTTGACATTGGTGAGGCTGCATCTGGAGTAGTGTGTCCAGTTTCGGGCCCCACACTACAAGAAGGATGTGGAAAAATTGGAGAGAGTCCAGCACAGGGCAACAAAAATTATTAGGGAGCTGGAGCTCATGACTTATGCAGACAGGCTGAGGGAACCGGGATTATTCAGTCTGCAGAAGAGAAGAATGCGGGGATGGGGATTTGATAGCTGCTTTCAACTACCTGCAGGGGGGTTCCAAAGAGGATGGATCTAGACTGTTTTCAGTGATACTAGATGACAGAACAAGGAGTAATGGCCTCAAGTTGCAGTGGGGGAGGTTTAGGTTGGATATTAGGAAAAAAGGGTTTTCACTAGGAGGGTGGTGAAGCACTGGAATGGGTTACCTAAGGAGGTGGTGGAATCTCCTTCCTTAGAGGTTTTTAACATCAGGCTTGACAAAGCCCTGGCTGGGATGATTTAGTTGGTGCTGGTCCTGCTTTGAGCAGAGGGTTGGACTAGATGATCTCCTGAGGTCCCTTCCAACCCTGATAGTCTCTGATTCTGTGAAATACCAAATACATTCCCTTGCTTTCCTCCTATGCCTATTTTGACCCCTATGTGTGGAACTAACATGTAGGCCATGTCCCTGCACACCCACTTTTGTCCATTACCTGTTCTCTTGTGAAGGCTCACCATAGTTTTATCTGTAGCATACAGGGGGCTGTAGAGTCTCTCTGGCTTTCATCTTCACTTTTTAGGTGAAACCAAAAGGTGGAATTTTGACTACGTATGGCCTTGAGCCCCCAACATAAGATACCCATAGGTCTGACCCTGAGGTAAAATTTCCAAAAGAATTTTCAGTCTAATCTGAAATGAGTGTAACAAGGGTGGAGGGGGACACAAGTGTAATAATAATACAAAATACACGGCTACATAAGTCACCTTATATCTACGAAATATCAATTGTCTCTCCACTGCTGACCCATCCAAAAGAACAGGGAACTCTCTACACAGAAGCCTGGCTGGAGGAAAGGACTGGAGTTCCTCCACCTGAACACATAGCTAAAAGGATCAGAGACTACATCTGAGGGGAAATGCTCTCTGGGAAGGGAGGTCAGACCACCACAACATAGAAGATGACCAGAATAAGGAGAAAGAAGGCAGGAAGAATCGCTTAGCCTGAGGATGCTAACTAAAACCAGGGCTCATGAAAGGGTCAGGATCAGACTAAGTGAGCTGTTGGTTATTTTTCAAAGATATATAACTCTCCTGTGCTTTCAAGAGTAAAAGTGACTGTGGTTAAGAAATTCCTTTGCTAACCCTGGGCTCTTTGGATGCCTACCACTTTGTCCTGGAAGGGGTTAATCAAGAAGATTAAGCACCCACACCAGGTGGAACCCTGAGGAAGCATGTATAAGAAACTGGGGGGCTAAGGAGGGGTGAAGGCACCGATTTCAAAGCTTAAGGTCATAGGGCTGTGGAGTCCCATGTCCCAAGGAAGGGGAGCAGACATGAGACCTGCACCCAAGAGTGTGTGTTAGAAACCCAGAGCTAGGAATAGTGATCCGACTCTACTCTGCTTAGAAACATGTGGGATCCACTGGTTAGGTACACCGACAACAAACTGGTGTTCAAACAGAGGGGATTGGGTAAGCTTGTGACAATGAGCATTTGGATTTTTTTGGCATATAACCCCAGTCGCAGGTATAATATTTCACCCCACAATAATTTCTATTAAAGATGCTTTTTGGAGGTAAGCAAGTGAGAATCAGTGTTAGAATGTGCCCAGACACTTTCAGCTGTGTGGAAAGTAAAGTCAATAGAATCAGAATTTAACATAATGATTTAAGGTTTTCCTGTTATGACTGTAGTTTGGTTTCCTACATTCAATATGACTTTTAAAGAAAAGCCTTATATTTACGAGATGACAGCTTTCTTTGTTCCACAGTACTTCTCACAACTAGTAACTAAAATGTACACATTCTAATGGTTCTAAAGCTACTGTAAGGAACTAGGAGCAAATTTTCAAAGACAACTTCAATTGGGAAACCATTTGCTAATAAAAGAAAGATCAAGTTGCTTTGTATTTGTCAGGAATGAGAGCCATTCGAGCTAGAACCTGCTGAAAGTCAAGGTCACCATGAAAACAACTCCATTTCCCAGCCATTTTCCAGTGAATCTCTTCTTGCTTTAACTCCTGGCTCTGGCAGTCTCTTTAGTGAATTATTAATTTAAACATAACTGCAAGGAGAAAAAATGAAAAAGCTGTAGTCTCTTGCCAGTATTAGTTAGGAACAATATATGTTGTTCTATGACACAGGAGAATGTTATGATTTATGTCATGAATAGCTATGTTTTGAAATGACACCCCCACCCTTTATTTCCAAAGGCTTTTCCAACATTTTTCTAGGACTCTGTAAGCTACATACTTTTAATTTCCTTCTTACAAGACAGAAGAACTATAAAAAGAGAAGTGCATTTAAAATAAAAATATCTTACAGAAATCTAGAACTATTAAATTATAATTGCTCTAAATAAAGAAATTTACGAGCATAAATCAATTACAGAGTGTAACTGTCAAACTCACATTCATAAAGTTAAGCATATAAGACGTTGCACATTGAGGCCTATAGTTTTAGCACTGAAAGAAAATACATAATGTAAGGTAGAGAATCCCTGAAAACCTGATTCAAATTTGAAAAGCAGAAGTGCGCATTTCATCCTGCATATCACTATCACACATTAAATGAAAGTGAGGTACAGAAGAGATTTTATAAAAATCTGGGTATAAAAAATGAGAATGAGTACCTCAGAGTAGAAACTCTGAGTTACAAACATCTCGGGAATGGAGGTTGTTCTTAACACTGAAATTTTTTTATTTTATTTTAATTTTTTTTTTTAAACACGCTGGACAAACTCTTAGGGTTGTTCTTTCAAAAGTTTACAACTGAACATTGACTTAATACAGCTCTGAAACTTTACTATGCAGAAGAAAAATGCTGCTTTTGCTTTATTTTTCAGTAGATTACGTTTAACACAGCATGGTACTGTATTTGCTTTTTTTTGGTCTCTGCTGTTGCCTGATTGCGTACTTCTGATTCCAAATGAGGTGTTTGGTCGACTGGTCAGTTCATAACTCTGGTGTTCTACTGGAAACCTATATAGCTGTGCAAGACTGAAAAATATACAATTTTGAGCTGGTATATAAAAAATAATCTCAGAATTCCACTGTAACTAGAATTGTATAATAGCACATTACAATGTTCTGAAACCATGTGTGACTTCTGCCCCCCCACTACTATCGGCAGAGTTCTACTGTAATCAAGTTTATTGTCAGCATTCTACTGCATTACTGCTGTTGAACCTTTATTCAAATGTAAAAATAATTAATACCAGATTCTCACACTTGTAATCTTAACAAGATTCTTAATTATATACAGTTATGGACTTAGGAGCTACAGACTAGGGACCGAAGAGCTAGGCAGCCGTTCTGCAGAAAAGGACCTAGGGTTACAGTGGATGAGAAGCTGGATATGAGTCAATGTGCCCTTGTTGCCAAGAAGGCTAACAGCATTTTGGGCTGTATAAGTGGGAGCATTGCCAGCAGATCGAGGGATGTGATCATTCTCCTCCATTTGGCATTGGTGAGGCCTCATCTGGAGTACTGTGTCCAGTTTTGGGCCTCGCACTACAAGAAGGATGTGGAAAAATTGAAAAGAGCCCAGCGGAGGGCAACAAAAATGATTAGGGGACTGGAGTACATGACTTATGCAGAGAGGCTGAGGGAACTGGGATTATTTAGTCTGCAGAAGAGAAGAATGAGGGGGGATTTGGTAGCTACTTTCAACTACCTAAAGGGTGGGTTCCAAAGACGATGGATCTAGACTGTTTTCAGTGGTACCAGATGACAGAACAAGGAGTAATGGTCTCACGTTGCAGCGGGGGAGGTTTAGGTTGGATATTAGGAAAAAAATTTTCACTAGGAGGGTAGTAAAAGCACTGGACAGCCACATAAATTTATAGCGTCAAGTATCAGAGGGCTAGCAGTGTTAGTCTGGATCTGTAAAAGCAGCAAAGAGTCCTGTGGCACCTTATAGACTAATAGACATTTTGGAGTATAAGCTTTCGTGGGTGAATACCCACTTTGTCGGATGCATGTAGTGGAAATTTCCAGGGGCAGGTATATATATCTGCAAGCAAGCTAGCTACTATGGTGCGGTGTGCACCTACCAATCTGAAACATTCTCACCAGGAACTGCACACCTCACCATAACAACTCTAGCTCAGGAACCAATCCATGCAACAAACCTCGATGCCAACTCTGCCCACATATCTATACCAGCGACACCATCACATGGCCTAACCAGATCAGCCACACCATCACCGGTTCATACACCTGCATGTCCACCAACGTAATATACGCCATCATATGCCGGCAATGCCCCTCTGCTATGTACATCGGCCAAACTGGACAGTCTCTACAAAAAAGGATAAATGGACACAAATCAGATATTAGGAATGGCAATATACAAAAACCTGTAGGAGAACACTTCAACCTCCCTGGCCACACAATAGCAGATTTAAAGGTGGCCATCCTGCAGCAAAAAAAGCTTCAGGACCAGACTTCAAAGAGAAACTGCTGAGCTTCAGTTCATCTGCAAATTTGACATCAGCAGCTCAGGATTAAACAGACTGTGAATGGCTTGCCAACTACCAAAGCAGTTTCTCCTTGCTTGGTTTTCACACCTCAACTGCTGGAACAGGGCCTCATCCTCCGTGATTGAACTAACCTTGTTATCTCTAGCTTGCTTGCATATATATATATACCTGCCCCTGGAAATTTCCACTACATGCATCCGACAAAGTGGGTATTCACCCACGAAAGCTCATACTCCAAAACGTCTGTTAGTCTATAAGGTGCCACAGGACTCTTTACTGCTTTTATACATTTATGGGTGAATCAAAGGTTAGCTGTGAAATTAATAAGGAGGTGCTGCATTCATTGTAGGAATGAAAATCTTTCCAAACTTCGAATGTATTCAAGTATCATTCCTTTCTTATGTGGCTTCTCATGTATTTAGTTATATGTCTGGTGTCTATTACCGACTCTAACCTTCGGCTCCCCCTCTGGCATCTCCCAAATTTCCTCTAAAATTGGTGGTTAAATATTTTCATTACTGCCAGCATTGCTGATCTGGCTGAGATCCAGGGATGAAAAGCAATATACAAGCGCTAAAGATGATCATTAGGAAACAAGATTTTAAAAATGAGTGCCTGCTTGTAGCGGGGTGGTCACCCTGCTCCTGCCCTGAAGGGCATAAAACAGCCCTAGGAGAGGGCTGCAGTGGGGAAAAGACAGGCTGATTGGGGGAAGCAGCCACAGGTGGGCCCATGCCCCAGTCAGGCCACAGGTGGCCCTATAAGAGGGCTGAGGGCCAGAGGCTAAGATGGACACACTCTCTCTCTCTAACCTCTGAGGGAGAAGGACCTGGCTGCCTGGGAAGCTGAGGAGGGTACTTAGGGTCAAGAAGTGCTGGGGAAGGGCAGAGGGAGCTGGGTAGCTCCAGGTTAGCAAGGCCTGCAGCCTGGGGCTAAGCTAAGAGCCCACAAAAGGGTACTAGGGCTGCAGAGGGGCAGCCTAGATATAGGTAAAGGCAGCTGGCCCAATCCCCCCTTGCCAGTGATGGGTGGTTTACAGAGTGCAGTCTACTCCAGGGAGCAGGGACTAGATGAAGACTGGCACTAGCCAGTGAGGCAAGGTAGGGATAGGGGGTCAGGGGTTCCCCTGGGAGGAGAGACCCAGAGTGAAGGGGTACTGCGGTGGGCAGAATCCCTAGTCAAAGGGCACTGGGGTCCAGGAGAGACAGGGCTATGACTCACTGGCACAGCACCTCATGCAGGTTTGTCCAGGGAATTAGCTCTTTCCAGCCTGGAGCGTCCTCTGGAGCAGGTGAGACACTGGCTGCAGAGGGTGCTCCAGGCTGGAAAGAGCTAGCTACCTGGATGACCAGCATGAGGTGCTGTGCCAGTGAGTCACAGTCCTGCCACACTATTATAGAAGGCTAAATCCTGAGTAAGTGGCATGATTTTCAAAAGTGCTAAGCATTCAGCTACTTCTATTGGATTAATATTATGAGACAGAGGGGGGCAGCTGGGAATGGAGTGCTGAGCCGCTGGCCGGAAAAGGGCCTGCACAGGACACAGTGATTTGTTCCTGGGGGAAGCACCATGAGGGGTTATATAAAAGGTAAATGCTGGGAGCAATGGACTTCCAAAGGAGGCTGTGCAATCCCCATCACAGGAGATTTTTTAAGAACAGGTTGAACTCATACCAGTCAGGAATGGTCTAGGTTTACTTAGCCCTGCCCCAGCGCAAGGTCCTGGGCTTGATGACCTCTCAAGGTCCCTTCCAGCTTTATATTTCTATGACTCTATATATTGTGCCAGGCTTGAAGAGTATCCTAGGGGAGGAAGAGAGTCTAAGTGTCAGGCTACCTGATAAAGGTCCAGCTAGTAGGGATGGGAATTAAGAGCGAAGGGGCCTCTTGAAATGCTGCATAAGTAACCAGCTAATTTTACTCCAGGCCTACATTTCCTAAATGATAATATATAGTAGCAAAGCACAAATAAATAGAAAAATACTATGTTTATTTATAAAATCATATATACATCACTGATGAGGCAAAGGACAAAGTAACTAACTACAGAGACCCCCCCAGGGCCTTATGAAGCAGCTATGCAGATCTGTAATCCCCTGTTCATGATGAGATGAAATATTTTCAGGGCTTCTTTTTCTATCACCAAATTCTTAATCTGCTCAAATCTGTAGAAGTTATTAGCATCCAAGTAACTGTTTCGAATGCACCACCTTTCTGAAACTTCCTGGAAAGAGTTCAGAGACGTAAAGGCCCTACTTGATTACATCCAGTTCAAAGACAATAATTCACCAATTGCATAAAGACAACATGTCAACACAATTTGTGGTTGACTCATTAACTTGTCGTCATGTTAACTGAGGAAAGTTTCTAAATTTTGCATAGGAAGATTAATAGCCAGACTTGCAAACAAATGAAATTAAATTATATTGAATTTATTCATAATATATAGAAGGCCACAGGGTTTATTCACAGGTTTTCCTCCAAACTTGAGGTCCGATTCACCCACAATACGCACCCTAAATTGCTGCTGACTTCAATGAGTCTTCATAAAAGAACCTTTGATAGATTTTATGTATACCAGCTGTATTCAGCTGAACACCCATAAAAAATGTAGCATATGATCCATCCTATATGTTCTACATTACTCTCAATACTGAACGCTGCTTTTGTGAAACTTTATCCATCAATTCTGTGAAAGAAATTTAATAGCTCTATTCTGAAATGGCTCAATTTCCTGTCTCTCCTTTCTTAATAGAAGACTTTTCTTACATTCCCCACCCAATCCTTTGAGTTAACACACAAAAGTTACCTGCTATCTGAAACCCAATAACATGGTTCTTACTTCTCTAATTCTCACTTACTTCAAACAAATGTTAATAATTTATTCTATATCTTGTCTTAGCACAAATGTAATTTAATAAGCCGCAGAGCATTATGCAAGTAGTTTAGTGAAAATCCCATTTGAAAAATCTTGAATTTCTGAGCTTCTTGCAAGAGAGGTTTTCTTAGAGGGATCCATGTTTTATTAATTCAGTTCTATAGCAGAAAGCACAGAAATCCAGTGAAGATCATGTTTCATAGAACTACCACAACTCATTGCTGCTCAGAGTACATCATGCTTAGATTATATTACAGAATTTATAGCATTCGCTGATGAAACTATACTTAAAGTTGAGAAGGCCATATAATTGTAAGCCCATTCAATCATAATTTTCCCAAAATATTTGTTTTTGGACTGAAGTTTCAATCTTTTCATGTCAGCCAAAGCTTAATTGACATCAGTTTAGCCATTTTTGAGTTAAGAAATTGTGAATTAAATACACATTTCTCTTATTAAAAAAAAATCTTGCAACTTTATCTGACTGTCAAATAAAACACACTAGAATATAAGAGTTCCAAATGTTTGTATTCCAATTGAGGAATGAGACCCTTCCTAAACTGGGGAGTGTGGGGAAATCATTCTAAAAGTTAAAGCTTTACATTTATTTGCACATGCACAGTATTAACTCAGTTCACTAAGTACTGATATAGTGTGTTTACTGCACACATGCTGAAACCAGTATAGAGTGTCTGGCATACACAGATGATTGGATTTTTTTTAAACCTCTTCAATACTGATACTTATGTAAGAGTGTGACAAAGCAAAATCTTCCCTGTCAACATGGGCAGCTCAGCATGTTGCATAAATATATATTGTTTTCTTATAAGGTATTAGATAAAAACAAATGCTAAAGTGACTTTATGATTGAGAAATTAAAAGCCAGGATATTCACAAGTTTGGATTCTTAGAGTATCATACAAAGATGTCAGCCGGATTCTGCATTCAGTCATTGTGGAGTACATCCAGAGAACTTTATCTGAAGTCAGTGGAGATTGAACAGAGTACTAAGGATGAGTACTGGGAGGAGTTTGGATCACCTGCACTGTTGTAACTCCAATATAAAACAAGCTGTCCATAAAATCCCTTTTGGGTGGTACGTTCTGCAGTGTCTACTCTCCACAGTAGTCCCCAGCTATGGCTTTGATAGCCTCCCAATAACACTTTGGGAATGTCAGGCATCTCAGCAAAGTGTAGCGAGGGCCCTCCGTACCCTCCGACCGGAGGGGGCCCCCGCAAGGAAGGGGGCCCCTAAAAGTGGCAAAAAAAATGTAAGGTATAACTAGGTAAGTGACATTTATTGATGCTATTGCACAATCCATGTCAGTTTTACTGACAAAACCGTGAAGTCATTAGGATACATCATAATGCTATTAGCTACATCAGTTGTCTGTCGGTCAGTTTCAAATTTTAGTTGGACCCATTCAAAGAATGTGTATTTGCGTTCATAATGGCAGTCGGCGGATAAACGTTATTAATTTAGTTTAGTTTTTTATCGTTTCCAATGTAGAAGCATGCTTTGTGATGTCTAAGAGAATGTATAAGAGCGGAGCTAGTAAACGAAAGGCAGCAAAAGATGCCGAGAAGGGACTTGAGAAAATTCCAAAGTTGTCAACGTATTTTGCGCTGCAATCCAACATACAGGTACAGACACAGGCATATGAAACGGACAGCGCTAGCAGCGACGAATCGTATCCAGAAGTGCTTCAAGGGAGGTCGAAGGTGAAGCCAGTTGTTCTACCAAACAAACTGACAGATATTCCAGCTGCTGCCGGGAAAGAAGTATCTGAATCTGAACCACTGACTGATGATCCAGGAGATTGGCCGTCTATAATATCGGACAGGCAAGTGTGTGACATTGTTGCACGTGGCCCACCGCAGCAGAATGAAAGTTACGAATTTCCATTTAACGAGGAAAGACGGAGCTTCACAAGTACTCATTTCTATCGAACCATGGCAAATAGCGAGAAAATAAGATGTTCATGGTTAAAGTACTCAGTTCAGAAAGATGACATTTTTTGTTTTTGTTGTAAATTATTTGGCACTGGCGACATACCGCTACGTCGTGGAACATCTGCTTGGAAAGCACTGTCAAAAAGACTTCAGCAGCATGAAACAGGCAAAGGTCATCAAGACTGTATGGTGAAATGGTTTGACCTTCGGTCAAGCATAGTAAACCGTACATCTATTGACCAAACTTGAATTGCAGGCTTTTCTGAAAGAAAAAGATTTCTGGAGAAATTTTGTCAAACGCATGGTTGATGTCGTTATTTTCTTGTCCGAAAGAAACTTGGCATTTCAAGGAAAGAATGAAAAACTCGGCGACCCTTCGAATGGCAACTTTTTGGGACTGTTTGAATTGCTTGCAAAGTATGATACTGTCCTCAGCAAACTTTTACAGAGGATTAAGAAGGCAGAGACATGTTCAGTACCTCCGTCCACAGATCCAAAACGAGCTGATTCAACTTGTTGCCAGTAACATTCAAGAGGCCAACATAGTGCAGCTTAAAAAAGCAAAATATTATTCAGTTATTTTGGACTGTACTCCCGATGTGTCACATGAAGAACAGATGTCTGTGGTGCTATGCTTTGTTGAATGCAACGGTGAAGATGGTGTCAATATTCGTGAAGCGTTTGTTGGTTTTCTTAATGTTCATGATACAACTGGCGAGGGCTTATTGGAAGCGTTTCTTGAAAAGGCAAACAACTTAGGAATAGACATTCCTGACATGAGAGGCCAAGCTTATGATAACGGCGCAAATATGAGAGGAAATAATAAAGGAGTTCAAGCCCGCATGCTAGAAATAAATGACCGTGCCTTGTATGTACCATGTGGAGCTCACACTTGGAATCTTTTGATCTCAGACGCAGCAAAGTCATCGAAGTATGCTGTTGACTTTTTCGGTCTGATTAACAGAATATACGTTATCTTTTCTTCTTCACCTTCACGTTGGGATATACTTCAAGAACATATGCCAATATCTGTTAAAGGGTTATCGGACACTCGTTGGGAATCGAGAATTGATGCTGTGAAGCCATTGCGTTATCACCTTGAAGAATTGTGCAATGCTTTGTCATCTTTGCGAGAATATGCGCTCGAAAAGAAAGATGGCAATACAGCAACAGAAGCCGGTGCGCTTTTAGACCATGTTACTACGTGGCCTTTTGTTCTGACTGTGTACATGTGATACGATATACTATTTCACGTCAATAAAACCAGCAAATTAATTCAGTCACCAGATGTGTCAACTGACGTACTGCAAGCAGAAGTCGGTGCTACAATGAAGTTTTTGGAAGACTATCGAAATACAGGATATAACTCTGTGGGCACAAATGCACGTGAAATAGCAGAGCATATGGGTAGTGAGCAGGTGTTTCCAGAATGTTTGATTACGAATGTGCTGATGATTCGAGTCGTCTTTCTGCCGAAGAAAAATTCAGATCGCAGTTCTTTCTTGTTCTCACTGATCAGGCCATATCTTCTGTTTCGTCGCGATTTGACCAACTCGTGGAGTGGTATAAGTTGTTTGGATTTCTGTACAATGCTAAGAGCCTGAAGCAGGGTCACAGAGGAAAATGAACTGGAGAATCACAGCAGAAATTTTGAAAGAAAAATGGGAGACATTGATGCCAGCGAACTCATAATGGAATCGAATCGTTTTATTTATGTCATCGAGAAAGAGAGAGGGCTTGTCACGGCAAACAATTTTTTAATGTACATATACAAGAACAGCCTTCAGGAGATATCTCCGAATCTTTGCATTTGCATCAGAATTCTTCTGACCACACCAGTTACTGTCACTGGTGCTGAAAGGAGCTTCAGCAGAATGAAACTGATCAAGAATATCCTGCGCTCAACCATGACAGATGACAGGCTTCCTGTGCTTGCAGTTATTTCAGTCGAAAACAAGATTGCCAGATCTCTGGACTATGATGCATTGATTAACCAATTTGCGGAGAACAAGGCTCGAAAGAAGCACTTTGCGTAAATACGGAATACATGTACACTGTAGGCCTATGTATACATAATATGAACCCTGTATATTGTATAAAATAAATACTGCATTCCAGTTTCTGCATTGTAAGGGGCCCCGGACATATGTTCGGAGGGGGACACGTTCTTTGTTGCTACGGCCCTGCATCTCAGGATGTCTTACCGGGTATCAAGTTTTAAGAATGTCAGCGGAGTCTTACTAGATTTCAAGCTTTGTCTTTTAGTAAAGTGTGGATTAATTTGTGGGAAGAGTTATTTAAAGGAATGCTTTAAGAGACCAATCCTCTAATCCTGGTTCACTCCAGATTGCTCAGGTCTCTAAGATCATCTCTACTGAACAATAATTGGCATATCCCCACTACTAACAATTTTTCCTTTGTTTTTTTTCCTTCTCAGTTAGTTCCGGAACCTTATTTATTTGGATTATAGATCTCTCCTTCAGCAGCAGGATATATTTGTGATTGCTAAAGCAATAACAGAATGTAAAATATGAGTTTGCGCTCTGAGTTGCTTAAGCCTGAGCACAGCGACTTCTCAGACAGACAGCAAACATACAGTACAATAGGCCAAATTGTTTCATTTACATGATGTACAATTTCATTAACTTTAGCAAGGTTCCACGGGTTGTAAAGCAGATCAGTATTTGGTCCAAAATTTAAAAAAAAAAAAAAAAAAAAAAAAAAAAAAGATTCCATGGCATCTCTGGAAGAAGATTGTCTTCACCATTTGGATCTAGGCTCTTTCCTCAGAGGACTTGGAAATGCTGAGGACCTTTTAGTTTTGCTTTTCACTGTTTGCTTTATATCTAAAATATACTGACAGTTTTTTAAAATGTGAGCTGTAGTACTTTCTACTGGATCTCAGGGGTGTGATAGTTTTCATTTCCTGAGGTGGGTGTAATTTGTTTTAGGAGGGAAAGATGAATGGTCAGAAACACAGATATAAGAAATTAGTTCCCTTTCATACAAATTTACTATTCCTGCTAATATAGCTTTGAACAGAGTTATGAATGAAGAAAACCCAACAATATCCTCACTTGCACATGTTCTTAGAATAGGCCAATTTCTGCTGTCAGTTACACTTTTACAACTCCAGCTGAGTACATGAGTAAAACTATGAGTGGACTTTAGCCCAAATTCTCTACTGTTACCAACTCAAAGGTCTCCACTGACCCTCTCAAATATTGATGGTTTAACTTAAGCTTGCTTCAGTGGCGTCTTATGTTTTAACTCTTGACTGGAAGACTGACCTATGGATGCAAAATGGAAGGCAGTGTTCATGCTGGACTTTAATTTTTAAAAAGAAAAGAAAAAAAGAATACACTTCTAATATCTGAACATGCCTTTTGAATATCAAAGTTATTTTTATTATAGGAAGGCTTGTTAGCTTAACAATAAGTAATGGTGAAGGAATTTGTATTGTTATATCTGTATTTTAGGGCCCTGTGATGGGATGGCTGCCCTTCACCGGCAAAAAAAAAAGGGATAAAAGTAGCCCTAGGGAGGCTGCACCAGAGGCAGCCAACCAGAGGGCTGAGAGGAGCAGCCAATCATGGCCAAGTAGACCCATATAAAAAGGGGGCTGCAAGTTCTCTGTTGGGTGCCCAGGAAGGAAGAACTGTGTTCCTGATGGGCTGAGGGAACTGCCAGCACCTTGGACAGAGCAGTGCTGCAAACAGAGGCCCTAATACAAGGGGGCAGAGGGGCTGATACAAGGATAAGGAGAACGCCAGAGCCACTTGGAAAGTGGCTAGACTGTAGATGGCAGTTTGTCATTGAGGGGAGGTGGCTGAACAGCAGACAGCAGGTCCTTCGAAATGGGGTATGGCTGGAGGGCTGTGTTGCTGAAGACACTACCGTTCTTGGAGAGATGCAGATCCAAGAGCAGGAGTCATGGCAGCAATATACCACCCCATAGAGCTAATTCCCAAGACAGGTTGAGAGTGTGCCAGAGTGGTAAGTGAACCATGTTACGGGCCCTGATCCTCAATTGTAGCTAAAGAGTACGATTGGAAAAACCTAGGCAAAACCATTTTCCATCACAGAATGCAGTTCAATCAAAATTGAAAAACTTCACATAACTATGAATTTCACTTAAATTGCATTTCAGGGAAAAATTGTGGTAAAGTTATGAGAGTGTCAAAAATGTCCCATTTCCAGTTTTTTGGAACAAAACATTTCAATTTTTCCTTTCAAAATGACTTTGTATTATGACTTTTTGTATTATAATGTAATTTAAAAAGTTGAAACTGAACTCAAACACTTAAATTTTGTCCAAATGAATCAGGTCAATCAAATGGAAACTTTATAAGTTTTCAGGTTCATTCCTAATTGGAATGAAAACAAATCTTGAAACCTTCAGCAGCATGGAAATTCCATTCTCCATACGTCTTTGCTGAAGTGTACATCCTGGGGGATTCAAAGGTGGATTTAAGCCATCTTTTGTACACCACTGATGCTGGTCCAGCTGTGTACTGGGCCAGACCCCCAGAGTAAACTTGTACACACTGGGGGATTTTCTGACTTGTGATGGCAGTCAGTGGACTTGAGCAGATGTTATAGTAGCTGGAGATTGCTGGGCACTTTGAAGCCCCAACCACACCTCTTTCCTCAGCTTTGACCTTATGCTGACTGCATAAGGGAAGGAGATGCTCTTATGCTGGCTCTGTGCTATCAAAGGATCCACCTAAATGTGGAGATCCTGCAGTTGCTGGCTTTACCAACTTTAGGGCAGCAATAATTCAAAGTGTCCTCCCCAGGAAACTTTGAACCTATGACTTTTAAACAGTTCAACCAGCGATTTAACTAATCAAATAAAATCTCAGTGAAAGAGAGCAAATAACTTTGTTCCATACAGTACAGTCCACCGTTTTGAAAATTCAAATCTAGTTCTGGCAATCCCATTGATTCTAGTTATTTGTTTCACCATAGTACCTAGAATCCCAACTATGATCAGGCCCTGTTGTGCTAGATGCTTCACAAATACATATTGAGCAACAGTTGCTTTCCCAGAGTTTATATAGTCTATATAGATGAGACAGAGAATGGGTGGGAGGAGAAACAGAGGACAAAAACAAAGTGACCTGCCTAATGTAATACTGAAGGTAAGTGGCAGAGTTGGGATTAGAAACAGGCCTTAAGAGTGTTGTCCCAGCACCCAATTCACTGGACCATGCTGTCTTTACTAACAGAGATAAGTCTAGTGATGTCGTCCCAATGAGCTTTCAGATTGGGGTACTAGCTGATTTTAATGACTACATATTTTTTCTTAGCAGTTCAACCACTTTATTCTTGTATACTTTTTATGTTCTATTGTGCATTTTGTAGCCATCTTTTTAAAGTGAGACTTTGTGCTCTTTACATGGTGACAGGATTCAGAGTGGTAGCTGCGTTAGTCTGTATTATGGCTGACTGAAAACAAAGCTTCTTCAGCTCTCATCCCCTTATACCCCTACTCTACTTGTGCTAGATTGAGGACATCATCATCTGGACCCATGGGAAGGAGGCCATTGAGGAATTCCACTAAGATTTCAATGATTCCGGCCCCCCCCCCCCCCAACCTCCGCCTGGACCAGACCACACAAGAGATCCACTTCCTAGACACTACAGTGCTAAGCGATGGTCACATAATCACCCTATACCAGAAACCTACTGACTACTGTATTTACCTACATGCCTCCAGCTTTCATCCAGACTAGATCACACAATCCATTGTCTACAGCCAAGCTCTAAGATACAACCACATTTGCTCCAATCCCTCAGATAGAGACAAACACCTACAGAATCTCTATCAAGCATTCTTCAAACAGCAATACTCACCTGGTGAAAAGAAACACACTGACAGAGACAGAAGGGTACCGAGAAGTTACCTACTACAAGATAGGCCCAACAAAGAAAACAACAGAATGCCACTAGCTGTCACCTACAGCCCCCAACTAAAAGTCTCCAGCGCATCAAGGATCTACAACCTATCCTGAAGGACGATCCTTCACTTTTGCAGATCTTGTGAGACAGGCCAGTCCTTGCTTACCTGAAGCAAATACTCACCAGCAACTACACAACAAAAACACCAACCCGGGAACCAAACCCTGTTACAAACCCTTGTGCTAACTCTGTCCACATATCTATTTAAGGGACACCATCTGGTGTTTGTTCACCTGCACATCTATCAATGTGATATATGCCATCATGTGCCAGCAATGCCCCTCTGCCATGTACATTGGCCAAACCGGACAGTCTCTATGGGGAAACCCCCCCCCCCCACAAATCTAACATCAGGAATCATAACATTCAAAAAACCAGTAGGAGAACATTGAGTGACCAGAGAGAATGAAGTAACAGACTGAAGTGGCAATTCTTCAACAAAAAAAACTTCAGAAACAGACTCCAATGTGAAGCTGCAGAACTAGAATTAATTTGCAAACTGGATACCATCAGATTAGGCCTGAATAAAGACCGAGTGGTTGGGTCATTACTAAACCTAAACTTAATTTCCTCAATACTAATTTCTTCCTACTGTTACTCACACCTTCTTGTCAACTGTCTAATGGGCCACTCTCTTACCACTTCAAAAGAGATTTTTCCTCCCTTGGTATCTGCTGTTAATTGATTTATCTCGTTAGACTGACCTCACACTTGGTAAATCAACCCCTATCTTTTCATGTATTTATACCTGCTCTTGTATTTTTCACTTCATACATCTGATGAAGTGGGTTCTAGCCAATAGAAGCTTATGCCCAAATAAATTTGTCTCTAAGGGTACGTCTACACTATGGGATTATTCCAATTTTACATAAACCGGTTTTATAAAACAGATTGTATAAAGTCGAGTGCACGCGGCCACACTAAGCACATTAATTCGGCGGTGTGCGTCCATGGTCCGAGGCTAGCGTCGATTTCTGGAGCACTGCACTGTGGGTAACTATTCTGTAGCTATCCCATAGTTCCCGCAGTCTCCCCCACCCCTTAGAATTCTGGTTTGAGAGCCCAGTGGCTGATAGGGCAAAAATCATTGTCGCGGGTGGTTCTGAGTAAATGTCGTCAGTCATTCCTTCCTCCGGGAAAGCAACGGCAGACAATCATTTCGCACCCTTTCTCCCTGGATTGCCCTGGCAGATGCCATAGCACGGCAACCATGGAGCCCGTTCATCATTTTTTTTTTTTTTTTTTTTTTTTTTTTACAGTCACCGTATATGTACTGGATGCCGCGGACAGAGGCGATACTCCAGCGCTACACAGCAGCATTCATTTGCTTTTGCACGATAGCAGAGATGGTTACCAATTGTTCTGTACCGTCTGCTGCCAGTGTAATTTGGCAATGAGATGACAGTTATCTGTCCTTCTGTGCTGTCTGCTGCTATCATAGGTGCCCCTGGATGAGATCGACCAGGGGCACAAAAGCAAAACTGGGAATGACTCCCCGAGTCAATCCCTCCTTTATGGTTTCTAAAAACAGAGTCAGTCCTGCCTAGAATATGGGGCAAATGTACTAGAGAAGCAGTGTATCAGAGAGTACAGCTGCTCTGTGTCAGATCCCGCAGAAATGATGAGCTACATGCCATTCATGGGGGGTGCCCCTGCAACAACCCCACCCATTGCTTCCCTCCTCTCCCAACCTTCCTGGGCTACCGTGGCAGTGTCTCCCCCATTTGTGTCATGAAGTAATAAAGAATGCAGGAGTAAGAAACACTGAGTTTTTAGTGACATGAGGGGGGAGGCAGCCTCCTGGTGCTATGATAGTCCAGGCAGGACATTAAGCAGCATGGGGGAGAGGAGCCCAGCATCCCACTGCTATGATAGCCCAGGCAGTACAGAATCTTTTCTTTTCACATGAAAGGGAGGGGGCTATCATAACCTTAGTCCCAGATTTGGACCTTAGCATCCAAAATATGGGGGTTAGCATGAAAACCTCCAAGCTTAGTCACCAGCTTGGACCTGGTACTTGCTGCCACCACCCAAAAAATTAGAGTGTTTTGGGGCACTCTGGTCCCCCCGAAAAACCTTCCCTGGGGACCCCAAGACCCAAATCCCTTGAGTCTCACAACAAAGGGAAATAATCCTTTTTCCCTTCCCCCCTCCAGGTGCTCCTGGAGAGATACACAGACACAAGCTCTGTGAATCCAAAACAGAGTGACTCCCCCTTTCCGTTCCCCGTCCTGGAACAAAAAGGACTTTCCTATTCCCCCAGAGGGAATGCAAAATCAGGCTAGCCACTTCAACACACACAGATCTCCCCTGATTTCTTCCTCCCACCAATTCCCTGGTGAGTACAGACTCAATTTCCCTGAAGTAAAGAAAAACTCCAACAGGTCTTAAAAGAAAGCTTTATATAAAAAGAAAGAAAAAATACAAATGGTCTTTCTGTATTAAGATTTCACAATACAGGGCAATTTCTTAAAAGAATATTGAATAAACAGCCTTATTCAAAAAGAATACAAATCAAAGCACTCCAGCACTTATATTCATGCAAATACCAAAGAAAAGAAACCATATAACTTACTATCTGATCTCTTTGTCCTTACACTTAGAAACAGAAGATTAGAAAGCAGAACTACTTCTCCAAAGCTCAGAGAAAGCAGGCAGCCAGAAAACAAAGACCCCAGACACACAATTCCCTCCACCCAAAGTTGAAAAAATCCAGTTTCCTGATTGGTCCTCTGGTCAGGTGCTCCAGGTGAAAGAGACATTAACCCTTAGCTATCTGTTTATGACAGGGGCTGACTGACGCTCAGCCCCTAGTTGCTATGATGAAGATGGTTACCAGCCGTCCTGTACCATCTACTGGGAATGACCGGGAGTCATTCCTATCTTCACCCAGGCGCTCCCAGCCAGCCTCACCTGAAGCCAGCCAGGAGCACTCATGGGCTGATAAGGACGGTTACCAGTCCTACTGCACCGTCTGCCACCAGGGAGGGGAGAGGAGTGGATACTGCTTTTCACTCCTGCAGCATCGTGTCTACCAGCAGCATTCAGTAGACATAGGGTGACATTGAAAAAACTCAAGAAACGATTTCTTTCCCTTTTCTTTCACGTGGGAGGGGGCAGGGAGTAAATTGATGAGGTATTCCCTGAACCACGCTGGACAATGTGTTTGACCCTACAGGCACTGGGAGCTCAGCCAGGAATGCAAATACTTTTCAGAGACTGCTGTGGACTGTGGGATAGCTGGAGTCCTCAGTACCCCCTCCCTCCCTCCATGAGCGTCCGTTTGAGTCTCTGGCTTCCCGTTACGCTTGTCATGCAGCACTGTGTAGCCTGTAGATTTTTTTTTCCCCAAACGCTTTGGCATTTCGTCTTCTGTAATGGAGCTCTGATAGAACAGATTTGTTTCCCCATACAGCGATCAGATTCTGTATCTGCCGTACGGTCCATGCTGGAGCTCTTTTTGAATTTGGGACTGCATTGGCACCCATGCTGATCAGAGCTCCATGCTGGGCAAACAGGAAATGAAAATCAAAATTTCACGGGGCTTTTCCTGTTTACCTGGCCAGTGCATCCGAGCTGAGATTGCTGTCCAGAGTGGCCACAGTGGTGCACTGTGGGATACCGCCCGGAGGCCAATACCATTGATTTGCGGCCACACTAAGCCTAATCCGATATAGTAATACCGATTTTAGCGCTACTCCTCTCGTTGGGGAGAAGTACAGAAACCGATATAAAGGGCCCTTTATATCAATATAAAGGGCCTCGTAGTGTGGATGGGTACAGCGTTAAATCGGTTTAAACGCGTAGTGTAGACCAGGCCTAAGGTGCCACAAGGACGACTCGTTTTTGCTCTTTACATGTCATTCTACACAGTTATCATGAATGACAAACCAATTCTGATATTATCTTCCTCATTCCCCTTGAGTTTCCTTTCCTGGTTAGTGAATAGTTTACTACTGAGTAAGGAATCACTTGTAACTGAATATTCTATAGGCCACTTCATAAAAGTACTTGCCCTCAAAAAATCCTGTAATTTTTTTTTTTTAAGGGGGGAGGGCAGATCAGTCACTGAATTTTCTAACAGAAGTTCACTGATTTATCAAGCAAAGAATGAAGATTAATTTAGACATGTTGTGTACTCTGTGCAGTTACTCTGTCTAGCTATACTTTGTTTTAACCACCAGTGTTTATGTCCCAGCTCTCTCGGAAGCTAAATACTGCACCATCATTTATCATTCGAACTGTCACCTATGATTAGTTCTGCTTACGATGCACAACAGACTGAGTTTCTTTGCAGTGATTATGCCTTTACCTTTATATATTGCTTACACATTATGCGAAGTGATAGGAGCTATAATGAAGGGGAGAAAGAATGAAATCTGGATTAAAGTTGTGGTAAACATAAAATGAGGGCTTTTTTGTTTTGTTAGAGTCAAATTTCACCACTCTCAAGGTAGTAATTGGGGTAACCAGCATGATTTGTGGCCAAATTGTGTATAATCAGAGCAATCTGTAATTTCTAAAGTGGAAACTGTTTCCAGGTCTTGGATTTGTTTTTATTTTATAATAGAGATCTTAGACTAATCATTGTTGTAAAACAAATTATGAAAGGTTTCTCATTATTGTGTTACATTATGGCTCCAAACCTTCATTGGTGTAACTCCATTTTCCTCCACCACACTTGCCCTTGTCCCCATGAAGCTCTGCAACCCAGAGAATTGCAGCATGCATATTAGTTGAAAACTATTGAGGATTGATTGAGTTACCTCTGATATGCAATGACACTATTTAAGAATGATTTCACATTGTACTCAAGGCCAGAGCAATATCATAACAATTAGATACAACAAGAGCAATTAACTGTGCTTAGTTACAACCTAATTTTTTTTTAAATGTTCATCTGTGGTAGTGATATAGATTTTTGTGAATTGTTGGTTCTCCAGTGCCTATGATATTTTAGCTACAGGGGCTCCAAAAAGGTTATTGTCTCAACAAAAACTTCAAGGGCTAATTTTGAATGATTTTTAACTCAAATTAACAGATGTAAATCTTCACAAAAATAATGCTTTACTCAGATTATGTGCTGTAAATTTGGGGAGGATAGAGTCTGTTTCATACAGATAATATTTGCATGTAAAGCAAATTCAACACAAACTTAAAAATTCTGCAGTTATGCTTCCATTACATACAGATAATATTTTGTTGTCCTGCTATATGTCTAGCTACGGGTAGCAGACTTCAGGGTTTTTTAGGTCAGTTTCCATTTGGATCTGAAATTGGTGATATCGAGTCTGGTATTTTCTCAGTATAAATTGTTTATTTACAAAATGTAAGTAAGTCCTGTTCCTCTGGACAAAGGTGGTAACAAATGGCAACTCCTTCATGCAGACACATCTGATAAGACCATTGCCCTGTTCCCAGAAGCAGGTGTCTTGCCTCTCTCTCTATTCAGGATCTCTCACCACTTAACACAATTTCTTCTTTCTGCCTCAATCCCTTGGTTTTACACCTGGGAAACACTTAGTCAAGGTGGATTGACCTGGTGGGTCTGGGCACCTGCCATCCTTTTGTGCAACTGCTCTGCAACACCAAGGAACCTCAGAGCTTCAACTTCCAGACGCAGGAGAGTGGTTTAACCCACATCATACCTTAACTCTCTAGGTGCAGTTACCACTGAGGGTCTTCACTGTTTTTATGGGGAGATTCAGCCTACATGTATACATCAATGACCTCTAATGGGCAAACCATACTAGTATGTTATGGTTCAAAATACTACTATGACCAAACTGAAAAAATGCAGGAATTTGAAGTGTCTGAAATACTTGTTTATCATAGGTTCATTATTTCACAGGCCAGTACTTTCATAGATTCATAGGCCAGAAAGGACCATCGTGATTCTTAAATTTGACCCTTGCATAATACAGGCCAGAGAACATCACCTAGTAATTCTTGCATCAGCGTATATTAATATTTTGTATGAAGTGAGGTGTTTTATTGGCATTCTGACACTACAGATTATACTGCCACAGGATTTTTTTTTTAAACCATGACAGAAAATCAAAGCACAAATGTCACGTCTACTGCTAATAGTTAGGACTTATATAGCAGTTTTCATTTTCTCAATATTTTACAAGCACAGTAACTATTTGCATTTCTATAGCCTTTTCCATTTGAGGATCTCAAAGCATATATCTATCTAATTTTCACAAGATCCTATTGAGGAAGGTAAAACAAGTGAAATATATTTCTTATGATGCATCCTGCAAAAATCAGATTAAATGGGATTTTTTTATTTGAATTTAAGACATAAGAATCCTCGCAAGCAGAGTCATATGATGCTTAAAAATAAATCACAGATCAATTTTTTAAAGCTGCACATACTAAATTATACAAGCATTTTGTATATAGTAAATTGCACATACTTTTGCATGTGCCTTGTTTTGAACACAAATTTCAACATGCATTCACAAACATGATTTGCAAATACATATGTATGGTATTTGTGCATATAAATCAGAATTTGTACTCTGTATACCTGAAAATAGTGCTTGTTCAAAAGTGACTTTTCTAGTATAACAAACATTTTCTTTAAAAATGCTTCATAAAAACTTTGACTGTATTGTGTATGTATGCAATATAAATGTGATCCCAGAGCCTCCTGAAGTTAATGGAAAGGCACTCTTTCAATCAGTGGGTTTTGGATCTGTCCCACAAAGAACAAGAGAAAAAATAATACCTTTGGTGTGATATTTAAAATATGTACAAATGCAGGTCTTTCATATAATCTATCAGGTTACAGAATTGATCCTACATGTCCTGAATGTCTTCAACACCCACTCAAAGCAGTCTCTTGAGATGTGTTCAGCAGTTCTCTGTATTAGGCTCATAGAACAGAATGGTAAAACTTACTATTAAATAGCCTAATGACAATTGTTATGTAGACTTCTGTAATTCATCATACCACAAGCTGTCACCGATTAAAACCAATAAGCTGGTTTTAAAAACTTGTTTAATCATTAAAATGAATGTCAGGGCTGTATTCTCAGAGGCTTGACCCACTTCTGACTCAGTTTGACCCAATTTACTTGATTCTTTTTAGTACCGTTTTATAGTTTAATTGCTAATTGATTTTATCCATCTAACAAATCAGCTATTGATTTTCAGTGTAAGATGATTGACTGACTTAAAAGTAATTTGTTTTGAAAGAGACATCTTGTTAGACAATCAATGCTTCTGTGGTGCCTGGGGTGAAAGAAATACCCACTGTCTTTGATAGGTGGGTAGCTAGCTTGCCAGTTCTTAAATATCTCCTATGACCGGGACTGTACAATCTTCTTTGACTGCTTGTTCCATTGCCTGACTGTACTATATAGTTGTATAATGAAAAAATTATGTGGAGATATACTTATATCTCATGGAACTGGAAGGGACCCTGAAAGGTCATTGAGTTCAGCCCTCTGCCTTCACTAGCAGGACCAAGTACTGATTTTTGCCTCAGATCTGTAGATGGCCCTCCTCAAAGACTGAACTCACAACCCTGGGTTTAGCAGGCCAATGCTCAAACCACTGAGCTATTATGCTGATATTTAGCCTAAATAGTCCTTTTACTTCCTGCTCTGTCTTATATAATTGTAGACAGAGGCAAAAAAGCCTATCCTTGAGAGTGGGAGTTAAGCTGTGATACAGGAAGAGAAACCACAAGTATGGTCTAAGAGACACCCCCCTTCAATTTCAGAACTGTGTGGGATATCCTCCTCGTTTTTGGAGTGTCTGCTTCCTATCAATCTTCAATAACAGTAGCTCAGAAATCTCTGAGATTCGAATGATCCCCACTACACACTCATATAATCTAAAAACAGCAACTCTGAACCTTTCCAGGCAATTGTACTTCTTTCAGAGTCTGATTTGTCTTGAGTACCCCAAGTTTCACCTCACTTAAAAACCACTTGCTTACAAAAGTCAGACAAAAATACAAAATGTCAAAGCACCCTTAGTGAAAAATTGCTTATTTCATTTTTACCATATAATTGTAAAAATAAATCAATTGGAATATAAATATTGTACTTACATTTCAGTGAATAGTAAGTAGAACAGTATAAACAAGTCATTGTCTGTATGAAATGTTAGGGTACGGCTACACTTACAGTTTTGCAGCGCTGGTAGTTACAGCTGTGTAGGGCCAGCGCTGCATTGTGGCCACATTTGCAGCACTTGCAGCGCTGTTGGGAGTGGTGCATTGTGGGCAGCTATCCCAGCATTCAAGTGGCTGCAACGTGCTTTTCAAAAGAGGGGGGTGGGGTGGAATGTGACAGGGAGCGTGGAGGAGACAGACAGAATGGATTTTTGGAGTTGACACTGTTCTCAGCTCCCTGCCTTGCAAGTTCTAAGGACTGTGCCTACCTTCAATCATTTTAAAAGTTCTAACTCCCTTCCCCCACTCCTCTCTCATTCACTAAATACAAATTATGTACAGCTAAATACCCGTCAGACCAGATCAGCAACTGCTGAACACGGAATTCCCCCTCCCCCTCTGCCATGTGAGCGTGCTGTTTCTCTCTTCAAGCAAACAGCTGTGAACATTCCAAAGTAATTCCCCTGCCTGCCTCCGCTTGCTCAGCAAACAGGAGCTGTTTGTTTTTTAAATAAGCAGTTTGGCTGAACTCCGAGCTCTCCCTTTCTTCCGGTTTGTTGTGGACAGGAATTCTGGGATACCTCCTTATACCCCAGAGGTCAATAAAAGCGCTGGTGGGCGTCCACACTTGCTGACCAGCGCCGGATCACCAGCGCTGGAATCCCTACACCCAAGGCTCGACCAGGTGTACGCCAGCGCTGCAACCAGGGAGTTGCAGCGCTGGCCGTGCTTTGCAAGTGTGGCCACATCCTAAGTTGCAGCGCTGTAACCCCCTCACCAGCGCTGCAACTCTCTAGTGTAGCCAAGCCCTTAGTTTGTACTGACTTCACTAGTGCTTTTTATGCAGCCTGTTGTAAAACTAGGCAAATATCTAGATGTGTTGATGTATTCCCTGGAAGACCTCTGCGTGACCCTAGGGGTATGCATACCCTGACTGAGAACCACTGATCTAAAACAAAGGAGTTATCTGAAGAAATGCTTTGGTCAAAGCATGGCTGTATTTGCCAGTTTTGCAGGGAGTGTGATTGTTTCTGGCTCTTTGATAGATGTGGGAAGCATGGTGGGAGAGGAATCTTTGTGCCCTCCCCTGCCCAGCACCGGGATAATTTAGTGCCAAACTGGATGTTTATGTTGGATTTACACCAAAGGGTGGATTTATTAAGCTAATAAAATATTCCATAAAATATTAACTAAAGAATTGTACAGATATTTTCTAACTGCCTGGCATCATTGCAAAAGAAAGTCATTTCAAAGGACATTGACTTTGTTCAGCAATATTAATGGACCGGAAGCGTTAATTGAATTCTCTATTCCTGTCCACTCCTATGAGAGCTGCTCCTTAGATATACCCCAAAAGATGAAGGGAGAAGAAACTGGAATGACAGATAAATCTCATCTACTTCTAAATTTCTACTTATTTCCTCCCCTCCTTTTTTTCCCACATTAGTCTGTTTTTATCTTAGTCCCAAGAATTATTGTAAATGGTTTGACTGAAGGAGGGTAATGTTAATTAAATTATGAAACAGCAAATTTGTGTTTGTCTCTTACTGCACAGACTCAGGGTGAAATCTTTGCCCCATTGGGCTCAGTGGTAAAATGGGGCCAAGATTTTACTCTCCAGGTTTTATCATCATAACAAGCAGCTGATTAAAAGCTACTATGTGACTAAATTTATTTAGTTGAAATTAACACCGCCAGACAACAGTGTTAGAGGAAACCTAACTAGGTAAGTTAAAGATGCATTTGCTGCTTTCAGATGTTCATAACTTCAAAACCACTGATGTAGATTTCTTCAAACCTCACTTGTTCTGCAGATCATACTAAGAATTAAAAAAAAAGAACACAAACCTAAGGACTGTCTGCTGTAGCTCTCTGCATGCAAGAATAGGTATGAAATTCCAATTTATACATTTAATTTGACAAGGAATATTATGCTATAAAAGGCACCATAACATAAGCACAGGGTGGCAGAATTAATGTGGAGTTTTTAACTTTAACCCTATTTTAATGACTTGAGTGCTCAAAGGTTGCATTAACAGCAGCTTTTGGTACGAATATAAAATAATGGAACTATGAGCAAAAAGCAAGATGGGTTTACAAAGAACAAAACCCATCAAATGATTGTGATTGCTTTTCTGGTGACAATTACTAAACCAAGGGGTGAAAGGAAGTTGGATTTTAGTAAAGCAGTGATGCAATGTCTCACTATATCTTAGTCTGCAAATTCATTCAAATTGGCTTGGCTATAAACAATGCCACATGGATTGAAAGCTGTCTGAATAACTAAATCAAAGACAATGATGCAATGAGCAATATCAAGTTGTAGGGTACCACAAAGAATCAGTTTTAAATCTGTTTTTTTAATAAACTTCATCACTATCCTGGCAGAGGGGATAAAAACAGATGCCCCTAAAGGCTAGATTGTGTTTGTAAAGCATAGTGTGGATATGCCCCTCCTCAGGAGGAGCATTGAGAAGATTGTGATTCAGGCAGGCACAATCTCTCCAAGTGCAGCTCTGTGCCCAGCAAGGGTACACACTTGGCACAAACCATTAGGATGGAAGAGACTCCTTCAGTTGGTATGCTGGCTCCACTTGTGGCTGGTGGTAGAACGTTCATGAGCAGCAACGTAGAAAAACTTAAGCCAATACAGTATATCTAGAAAAATTTTTAAATTTAAATAGGCTGAAGAGTAGCCTGCCTTTTTCCAGTGTGCTGGGAAAACTGTCTCCTTTGCTTGTGATGTCTAAATGCAGCTGAGATATTCTAAAAGCAAGAGGTGCAGATGCAGGCAGTCTGTCTTTGGGAGTGTAGCAGGGGGCTGGTGCAAAAGCACCTAATTACCCCTGCTCAGCCAGCTCCAATCAAGGAAAATAGATTGGAGCTGGTGAAACAGACCTGATGCCTTGCCTGGGGATTGGCTCCACCTGCAGGCCTGACAAGCCAGCAGTTACAAGGGCTGGAAGACAGAAGAAAAGCCAGCCAGGGAAAGGTCAGGCTCCTAGCTGTGGGCTGACTGCACGAAAGGAGGGAACTAACCCTGTAAGCCTTGTATGTAGCTCAACACTGGTGGTGGGAGAACTGTGTATGTGTAAATAAAGACATGGATGCTGCATAACTGAAAGTCTCTGGACACTTTATTGTGACAGCCAATGGGCTCTGGAAGAGGGGCATGACAGAGAACCTGTCACAGGGAGTGTTGGATGAGGGCAAAGTGTTGTACAGAGCACCCCTGCCTACTTTGAAAGGAGCAGTATGTACTTCTGCCAGTATTTGTTGACAGAAATTAGCAAGTGCACATGGGCCCCCATTCTGTCCAAGTTATTCTTCCAATATAATTGTCTATGCCCTCAGGGATGTGAAGTGCTGCCAGGCACACTAGCTGAACTGTGCTGGATGGGTGCATTGTGGGTGGCAGGAAGGAGTTCTCTCAGCCCTCTTCCTACATCCAAGCAGGACAACCAAAATTGTGCTTGTTGTCAGGGCCCCAGGCAAGTTCTCATGGATAAATTCAATTTCACAGACCATTTCAGATACAGTTGTATCCCAGGTGGACGCTTATACTCCCGGACAAAATTCTGTGAAGTAGAATTGGGGAACTTCTAGCCCAGGGGTCGGCAACCTTTCAGAAGTGGTGTGCCAAGTCTTCATTTATTCACTCTAATTTAAGGTTGTGTGCGCCATTATTCTATTCTAACATTTTTGGAAGGTTTCCTTCTGTAAGTCTAATATATAAACTAAACTCTTGTTGTATGTAAAGTAAATAAGGTTTTTAAAATGTTGAAGCTTCATTTAAAATTAGATTAAAATGTAGAGCACCCCAGACCAGTGGCCATGACCCAGCAGTGTGAGTGCCACTGAAAATCAGTTCACGTGCCATCTGTGGCGTGCCATAGGTTGCCTACCCCTGTTCTAGCCTCACAGGGCTGCCCCTCAGACTACATCCTTCTCTTAAGTGATTATGTAGCTTGAAAAATCATACCATAATCCTAGCAATAAAATCAATGTCCAAGGAAAGGAGAAACTTGGAAAACAGTAATGCCTAGAGACATGTGCTTGCATACTGTGTAGCCACAAGGCCCATGTGGACTGCCAAATTTCGACTAGTTCAGTCCCACAGAAGAACCAGGAGTCTAGGTTTGCTCCATTCTCAGCCAACTCATTTTTGGGTAGAGTTTTCAAAAGCATTTAACTGACTTAAGGGAAGAAGCCTCATTGACAAGAATTTTGTCTGCATGAAGTGCTGCCTGATAGAGCTGATGAAAGAAAAGATCTGAGGACTAGAGATGCAGCTGGAAACTCTGGTTGAGTTTAGAAGGGGATTCAAGCAGATGGAGCAAAGACATGAGGAGGCTGAAGGGGAAAGCTCAGACTTGCAGATTGAAGCAGGACCAAAGAACTCTGAAGGGAGACTGCTGGGTGAGGAAAGTGGACAGTGGAAGCATGTGACTAAGAGAACTAGGAAGAGGAAGAGACAGGCTAGTGAAGTAGAAATAGAGCTCAGGAACAGGTTTGCGGAGTTGGAAAAAGAGGCGGCACAGCAGGTGGTCACTGAAGGTGAGAGGGCAAGGAAGAAGAGAAGAGCAGCTAGTCCTATAGGAAGATGGGAAGAGTCAATGGAGATGACACCAAATATGAGCCCAGGAGGATACGGGATAGGTTGTGGAGGACTGCAAGGGACAATAGAAATCGAGAGGACTTGCAGCCAGAGGGAACAGGGGATAGACCAGAGAATCACACTATCACCAGGAAAAGGCAGGTCTACGTGACTGGGGACTCCTTACTGAAAAGGATAGGCAGGCCTGTAACCAGAGCTGATCCGGAGAACAGAAGGGAGTGCTGTCTGCTGGGTGCTAAGATATGGGATGTGGACCTAAGGCTGAAAAGGATCCTAGCGGGAGGGGGAAAGAATCTGCTGATTGTTCCCACATGAAGGACAATCATACGGCTAAATTCTCGCTGGAACGTATCGAGGGAGACTATGCCAGGCTGGGGAAAATGCTTAAGGAAATCAAGGCTCAGGTGATCTTCAGTGAGATTCTGCCTGTTCCTAGAGAAGGGCAACAAAAGTGTGACAAGATTACGGTGATCAACAAATGGCTCAGGCAGTGGTGCTATAAGGAGGGGTTTGGGATGTACGGCCACTGGGAAGCATTCATGGACAGAGGACTGTTCTCTGAGCATGGACTTCACCTGAGTAAGAAAGGAAATAGACTACTAGGATGGAGGCCAGCACAACTGATTAAGAGAGCTTTAAACTTGGAATTTGGGGGAGATGGTTGGGACATGTCCAGGTAATCTCCACACCAGAATTTAACAATGAGAGGGAAGAAAAAGTAAAAGGATACAGCCGTGGGTAGGAGAATGGACATAAGGAGGAAGGGTAGTGTAGATACCAGTCTAATAGGTGATACTGGCAGTCGAATGTCTGGGCCTAATCAGGTAAAGAATGTCAGTGAAGCCAACCGGCAAAAATTAAGATGTCTGTACACTAATGCAAGGAGCCTAGGTAACAAAATGGAGGAACTAGAGCTACTGGTGCAGGAAGTGAAACCAGATATTATAGGGATAACAAGCATGGTGGAATAGTAGCCTTCAATACCTGTACTCCAGTCATGACAATGTGCTGTTTAGGAAAGACAGAAATAAAGGCAAAGGTGCTGGAGTAGCATTGTATATCAATGATGAGGTAGACTTTAAAGAAATAAGAAGTGATGGAATGGATAATACAGAGTCTGTCTGTGCAAAAAAAATCACACTGGGGAAGAAAGCTACTAGAGCCTCCCCTGAGATAGTGCTGGGGTGTGCTACAGACTGCTGGGATCCAATTTGGATATGGATAGAGATCTCTTTAATGTTTTTAAAATGAAGTCAACACTAATGGGAATTGTATGATCATGGGAGACGTTAACTTCCCAGATATAGACCGGAGGACAATTTTCCTGGATGCAATAGCTGATGGATTTCTTCACCAAGTAGTTGAAGAACCAACAAGAGGGGATGCCATTTTAGATTTGGTTTTGGTGAGTAGTGAGGATCTCATAGAAGAAATGGTTGTAGGGGACAACCTTGGTTTGAGTGATCACGAGCTAATTCAGTTCAAACTAGATGGAGGGATAAACAAAAAGATCTGGGACTAGGGTTTTTGATTTCAAAAGGGCTAACATTAAAGAATGAAGGAAATTAGTTAGGGAAGTGGATTGGACTAAAGAACTTGGGGATCTAAAGCAGGAGGAGGCCTGGAACTTCTTCCAGTTAAAGTTGCAGAAACTATCCAAAGCCTGCATCTCAAGAAACGGGAAAGAATTCATAGGCAGGAGTTATAGACCAAGCTGGATGAGCAGGCATCTCAGAGAGGTTATTAAGAAAAAAGCAGAAAGCCTACAAGGAGTGGAAGATGGAGGAATCTACAAGGAAAGCCACCTTATGAGGTCAGAACATGTAGGGATAAAGTGAGAAAGCCCAAAAGCCATGCAGAGTTGGACCTTGCAAAGGGAATTAAAACCAACAGTAACAGGTTCTATAGCCATATAAATAAGAGAACAAAGAAAGAAGAAGTGGGACCACTAAACACTGAGGATGGAGTGGAAGTTAAGGATAACCTAGGCATGGCCAAATATCTAAACAAATACTTTGCCTCAGTCTTTAATAAGGAGACTAGGGATAATGGTAGGATGACAAATGGGAATGAGGATATGGAGGTAGATATTACCATATCCAGGGTAGAAGCCAAACTCTAACAGCTTAATGGGACTAAATTGAGGGGCCCAGATAATCTTCATCCAAGAATATTAAAGGAACTGGCACATGAAATTTCAAGCCCATTAGCAAGAATTTTTAATGAATCAGTAAACTCAGGGGTTGTACTGTATGATTGGAGAATTACTAACATAGTTCCTATTTTTAAGAAAGGAAAAAAAGTGATCTGAGTAACTATAGGCCTTGCAGTTTGACATCTGTAGTATGCAAGGTCTTGGAAAAAATTTTGAAGGACATTGAGGTCAGTGGTAATTGGGACAAAATACAATATGGTTTTACAAAAGGTAGCTTGTGCCAAACTAACCTGATCTTCTTTGAGAAGGTAAGAGTTTTTTTAGACAAAAGGAAACCCAGTGGATCTAATTTACCTCGATTTCAGTAAGGCATATGATATGGTTCCACATGGGGAATTATTAGTCAAATTGGAAAAAATGGGGAGGATAAATACCACGGAGGGAGAGGAATTATTTATGCTTAGTACCAATGTGGACACAAGAACAAATGGATATAAACTGGACACTGGGAAGTTTAGACTTGAAATTAGACAAAGGTTTCTAACCATTAGAGGAGTAAAGTTCTGGAACAGCCTTTCAAGGGGAGTAGTGGGGGAAAAAGATATCTGGCTTCAAGACTAAGCTTGATAAGTTTATGGAAGGGATGGTATGATGGGATAGCCTAGTTCTGGCAATTAACTGATCTTTGATTATTAGCAGGTAAGTATGCCCAATGGTCTGTGATGGGATGTTTGATGGGGTGGGAGCAGAGTTACTACAGAGAAATTCTTTCCTAGGTGCTGGCTGGTGAGTCTTACTCACATGCTCAGGGTTTAACTGATCGTCATATTTGGGGTCAGGAAGGAATTTTCCTCCAGGTAAGATTGGCAGAGGTTCTGGAGGTTTTTTGCCTTCCTCTGCAGCGTGGGGCACTGGTCACTTGCTGGAGGATTCTCTGCACCTTGAGGTCTTTAAACCATGATGTGAGGACTTCAATAACTCAGATATAGATTAGGGGGTTATTACAGGAGGGGGGTGGGTGAGATTCTGTGGCCTGCATTGTGCAAGAGGTCAGACTAGATGACCCTCATGGTCCCTTCTGACCTTAAAATCTACAAGTCTATTGACTCACATAGAATTTGCAAAAGAGCCTACCCTCTTATTTTCTATATGACTTTTCCCATATACATTGTAGACAGTTGACAGGTAATTCAAAGTAGTAACACCCAGGTAACAGAAAGATTGACAATAGATTATATAGAATTTTTTTTAAAGGGTGTTTGAAGAATTAAGACAGCAGTAGTGTTCAGTGGCCCCCAAATAAAGATTGGGAAACTATTTTGATAGGTGATGTACAAACACGTAGTCATGGTTGTGCATTCACAAGTTTATGATCTAATGTAATGCAAGGTGAAATGAGTGTGTGAGACAGCAGTAGGAGTGTGAGGAGAAAGGAGACAGTGATAAGACCACATGATTATCAGCACAAAACTTCAATTTTCCAATTTTTTTTTTAAACATTTAAATTTTTTCCTGTAAAAACCTTAATAGCTCACACTCCTCTGACATTTGCTTCCATGTTAAAATAAGTGATTGTGGGGTTTCTACCTTTTATTTTTATTTTGTATTTGTTTCTTTTTCCCCCTTCCATGTATATGCTATCACCAACCAACCTTCTACCTAGTACCATTAATTCTTTACAAAAATCAATCTTTAAATCACCCTAACAATTCCCATGAATTGGGCCTCCTCCCTGTCTTTTTGCAGAGTGCTTGCTCCATTGGGGAGGGCTGGTGAGTGGGCACCAGGATTCTCCTATTCCCTCTGCCACTGTCCAAGATCTGGGAGAGGAGGCCATATAGTGTCAAGTGCAAGAGAAGAGCAAGGATGAGCTGAGACCCTGGGTACTATATTTCAACATACATTAATTTCAATAGTTGAAGACTTGATTTACTTGTGGAACTAGACATTATACATTGCACAATTATACATCTTTATCATAGTAACAACTGCTAGAGTTAATGCTCCAGCATATAATATCTACAATTTACAACTGTAAGGTAGAGTGAAACAGTCACTCCATAATTAGGGCTGCAAATGAATTTATGTTAGCAGGTAATTTTGGCCTCCCTCTATGATCTACAGAAATATTGTATTGACCTCAAAATTGCCAGATTACTTCTGGGGGCTAGGTAAAATATTTGACAAAATATTTGTACAAAACTGGAAGTGAATTGCAGGGCCACCCAGAGGAGGGTGGGGCAATTTGCCTCAGGCCCCATAGGGGCCTCCCACGAGAGTTTTGCAGGGGCCCTGGAGCAGGGTCCTTCACTCCCTCCAGGGGCCCTGGAAAACTCACGGGGTCCAGGCCCCCGGAGCTTCTTCTGCTCTGGGTCTTTGGTGGCAATATGGTGGTGGTGGGGGGGTCCTTCCGCTCTGGGACCCGCCACCAAAGTGCCCCTAAGACCCGCAGCAGGGGCTCCTTCCACCCTGGGACCTGCCCCAAAGTGCTGGGTCTTCGGCAGCAATCTGGCGGCGGGGGCTCCCTGCTGCTGACGGCCTCAGGCACCCTGAATTCTCTGGGTGGCCCTGGGGAATTGGACAAGGTGTTCCAGAATAATTCTAAAAATAAGGTGTTTAATAGTTCCAAAGCTCTTTTAATTATTTGTCTTGCTACTTTGTAGCAAGAAAGTAGAACAGAGTGATAAAAGCTACTTTACTATCTGAAATGTTGTGCCCAAAATAGAAATGTAGTTGATTAAAATTTGATAGCTCCGGAAACCAAACATGATCAAGGCAGCTAAGGTTGCCAAGGAATGTGAGCTATCACATGGCCAGTAGAATATTATACTCAGAGACTGGATGTTATGCAGAAATGCTGAATTTTGCAGGACACTTAGAGCATTAGGTATACATGAGCTCACAACCTTGCAAATAAGGCCTAATCCAAAACCCACTGAATTCAATGGGAATCTTTCCAAAGGCTTCAATGGACTTGGAACCAGGCCCATACTTTGGGGAACACATGCCAGTCATTGCCATCACAAAACCCTCCCAACAAGCTTAAAGCAACTTGAGCTTTGCTAGGCTTCCTGAGAGTTAAATGTTCTTATTTTGCAGCACCATAGGCCCATTACAACTATGCACCAATACAATCTTTGTTCTGTAAGTTCTAATCCTCACTTGGGTTGGCACTCAAATGCATTATGAGCTAACACTAACTCATTGGCTTACACAAGCCTCACATAGTGGTCAGCTGTATTAATCAAACCTGCACAACAAATGAATAGTGGTTCAACTATTTATGGTAATTCAGAGTTAGGTCATCAGGGATTTGATGTATCTGCAACCTTAATGGACCTCAACATTTTTTGTATGTGGGTATCCCTGTAATTTCAAGGCTTCTAGTGTATTCTTGATCCTTCCTAGAAACTCAGAAGGATCATGTACAGTTAACGCATTTTGATACACTTACAGTAGTTTGTAATTCATACTTTGTGGGCTTTTTATTTCCTTTGACATTTGGATGGGAAAGCATAAAGTGATAAATCAGTGAACAACTTCCTCCTTACAGTCAGACCCCATGCCATTTGCCAATAAATCCCAATGTTTACCTGCTGTCACATCGCACTGTTACAACCATGCTCCAAATGTCACATTAGCAAAGTCAGGTTAAAATCACTTTGTAGTATAACATTTTTACACTGACCTTTTGATGGGCCAGAATGACAGGAAAGGCTGAGTTTCTAGTGCTCTGTGCAGGGGGCCTCTATTTTCATGAAGAAAAGAAGCACAGGCCTCATTTTCAGGAGCCTATTAGAATGATCAATATTTCTGAATATGGCACATTGTCACAACAGAGCTAGTCCACTTAGGGCCTGATCACGCAAGCAAAGGTTGCAGAAGCAGTCCCTGAAGCTAAATGGAGTTAGGGCTAAATGGAATAAGGACTCCTGGATTTGGTCTTTCATGTGGATAACACCTCCTGTTCTTTTAAAAAATATGGCAATAAACTAGCCTGCATTGTATGTGCTCGTAATAGCCTCCCTTTGGCAGTCACAGTTTACCACTTTAACAAGCTTCACGGCTGACTAAGAGTGTTTGTTTCACCAGGCTTATTATTGACCTTTTTAAATAACAGGGACTTCTGTTAATAAATAGGCAGCTGTTATACTCTTATTTACTATTGCTTATTGATGCAAAACACCCAAATGCCTTGGTGATAGGTGGCAAAATATAGTTCTAAGGGATAGATTACCCAGTATTCCCTGTGTTCTAAGAGGTGGTGTGTGGCTATGCTATTTCATGAGCACCCTAGGGTTTGGCTACACTTGCAGCTGTACAGCTCTGGGAGTTAAAGCTGTCTTGATACAACTGTGTAGGCAAGGGTGAGCTGGAGCCCCTTCACAGGAACCAGTTAAATTTAGAAGTGGTTTTAGAACTGCTTGTTAACTGGCTTCCTACTAGGGAAGCTTTGATGGGCTCCAGCCAGGAAGCATGTAATTCCTCCTCCTAGCCACCAGGGGGCGATGTGCTGCACTGCAGGAGTCACGTGGGCTGCCTCCTGGCCCTGTTGCTGCTGCTGCTCCTCCTTGGACCTCTGGCCCTGGGGCACCCGCTGCTGTCTGGTGGGTTCCTGGCTGCGTCCTGCTGCTCCCAGCCACTCTCCCCGTGTGAGTACCTGCCCCCCCTGCCTGCAGCCAGCCCCAGCTATCCCTGCCCCACGCCCCTGCCTGCAGCCAGCCCCAGGTCCACTGGTGCCCTGCAGTTCTCAGGGCAGTAACCCTGCACACCTGCTTCAATGAGGGGGGGCAGGGAGCAGCTGGGAGCCACACATGTGCACACCCCTAGGGTGATCAGACAGCAAGTGTGAAAAATCAGGACAGGGGGTGTGGGGTAATTGGAGCATATATAATAAAAAGACAAAAAATTGAGATTGTCCCAATTTTATAGGGACATCTGGTCACCCTAGCACACCCCAGGGGAGTGGCGGGGATCCACACATATGAAATGGAACTCATTTCTAGTTCAGGCCCATCTTTTTAAAAAAACTTTAGGTAGGGTTAACATACATCTGTATTTTCCCGGAGATGTCAGGCTTTTAGGTTCTTAAATCGGTGTCTGGGCAGAATTTTTAAAATTTAAAAATTCCTCCCAGGAAAATACAGACATATGGTAACCCTGTTGGTACAAAAAAATACATACTGTGGCACATCCCTTAAATCAGAACTTTTTATAGGGAAGCAGTTGTTAAAATTTTAACAGCTCATCACTGTGCTTAAGGAAAGCGCTGCAGTGTGGCCACATTCACAGTGGCATTAGGAGCAGTGCATTATGGGCAGCTATCCCAGCATTCAAGTGGCTACAACATGCTTTTCAAAAGGGGGGTGGGGTGAAGTGTGACAGGGAGCATGGGGGAGACAGAGAGAGGGGATTTTTGGAGCGGACACTGTGTCAGATCCCTGCCTTGCAAGTTCTGACCCCTTGCCCCACCCCTCTCTCATTCACTTAATGCAAATACCCTCTGGTTTTTCCCTCACAAACCTGATAAGCAGCTGCTCTGAAACAGACTGCCCCCATCCCCCATGCCATGCTGTTTCTCTCCGTAAGCAAACATTCCAAAGGGATCCCTCTGCCTGCCTCTGCTCAAGCATACTGTAGCTGTGTTTGTTTTTTAGGTAAGCAGCTCCAGGAGCCCTGAGTTAACAACAAAACAAAGTGTTATCTTCACTTAAAAAGCATTATGGGAATGTTCTGGAGGTCAATTACAGCATAGCAAGATTAATCACTGTTTACACTGGCACTCTAGCACTGTTCTCTTTATTCTTGTCGAGATGGAGTACAACCAGCACTGTAGCCAGGGAGATACAGCACTGTATGTTCCTTGCCAGTGTGAATGGGGAGTAAGGGCTTGTCTACATCAGAAAGTTGCAGCGCTGGTGAGGGAGTTACAGCGCTGCAACTTTGCAGGTGTACACATCTGCAGGGCACCACCAGCGCTGCAACTCCCTGTTTGCAGCGCTGGCCGTACTCCCGTTTTGTCTCGGGTGTAGAGGATCCAGCGCTGGTGATCCAGCGCTGGTAATCCAATGTAGACAGTTACCAGCGCTTTTCTTGACCTCCATGGAAGGAGGAAGCCTCTGGTAATCAAGCTGGTTTCCTTTCCCGGTTTGCTCTCTCGGTCCCGGAGCCACCCAGCAAACCGCAGGGAAGGAGACCTGCTTGCTCGGGGTTCCGGGACCGAGAGAGCAAACCGGGAACGCCGCGGTTTGCTCTCTCGGTCCCGGAGCCAGCCAGCAAACCGCAGGGAAGGAGACCTGCTTGCTCGGGGTTCCGGGACCGAGAGAGCAAACCGGGAACGCCGCGGTTTGCTCTCTCGGTCCCGGAGCCACCCAGCAAACCGCAGGGAAGGAGACCTGCTTGCTCGGGGTTCCGGGACCGAGAGAGCATACCGGGAAAGGAAACCAGCTTCGCCGCGGTTTGCTCTCTCGGTCCCGGAACCCCGTGCAAGCAGGTCTCCTTCCCTGCGGTTTGCTGGCTGGCTCCGGGACTGAGAGAGCAAACCGCGGCGTTCCCGGTTTGCTCTCTCGGTCCCGGAACCCCGAGCAAGCAGGTCTCCTTCCCTGCGGTTTGCTGGGTGGCTCCGGGACCGAGAGAGCAAACCGCGGCGAAGCTGGTTTCCTTTCCCGGTTTGCTCTCTCGTCCCGGAACCCCCCTTGAAGCCGCCCAACAGCGCTGCAGTGTGGCCACATCTAACACCACTTGCAGCGCTGGTTGCTGTAAGTGTGGCCACTCTGCAGCGCTGGCCCTATACAGCTGTACTAATACAGCTGTAACAACCAGCGCTGCAAAATTTTAGATGTAGACATGGCCTAAGTTACAGCACCTGTGGTGGCTTTACAGCACTGTAACTCTCAAGTGTAGCCAAGCCCTTAGGGAAGAGTACAATTCCCTTTCTGCCCCCCCGGGGATGGTAATCAGCTACTGATCCATATCAGTAGCCGATTTCTACCCTCATGTCCCATGCTGGCTGGTGCACAGGGGGAGCAATTAAGACCTCACCTATTCCTCCTATTTTCACTGGAGATGTAGGAAGGCTGTTCAAGTGTCTGGTGTTGTAGGAAGGATTTATAACCTGGCACAGTTGTGCATATTCTGGCCCAATACAAAGATAGTATTATAAATCACATATGCTCCTAAATCCAGGCTTATCCAGACAAGACTATACAAGACCCTTTGAGTCCATTAAGACCTGGAGGATTCACATGTCCTGGATGTGCAGAGAATCTACCTATCCAGGAGAAGGCTAGCTCACTGCACAAAGAGGTAACAGTTTGCCCACTCTCCCAAAAAAAAAAAAAATTGAACCCCAAAACAAACCTTTCTGCCAGGAAGTTTTGTCTGTGTACTTCCTGCAACCTGCTATTCCTATGTCTGACCCTCTCTCTTACAGCTGTAATACACTAAATAAAAGCAATATTTATTTGGTGCATTCTTCATTTTAGCAATACTTTTAACAGTAAATGTGCTTTGGTCAAATCAGTTCTCTGGAAATAGAGGTACTAACTTGTATCACTTAAAAAAATTCCCTTGTATTAAGACTGACAATGTTGTAAGCAAACATCTTTCCTAACCAGCCCTAAAAACACAGCCCATGTACTATGTGAAGTCCAAACCCCTCTCTTTCCTACAATTTGGCTTTATTAAACCAGTAGTCAACAAATCAGTTAAAGCAGAGTTCAAGCTTTTGCCTCAGATTTCCTTAGGACCCTTGCCTTAGAGAGTTAATCCTCCTCCAGTCCAAGTGGGGTAAAGAATCATCTGTTAGTCAGCAAAACCCACTTAAAATGTTCTCCCTTTAAGATTAACTTGTGACCAGGGTGCGGGTGTTTCAGATAACACTGCCAGCTTGTTACAATTATCTTAAACAATGTAATGTAACTTTTTCTTGCCTGTAACATGGTTAGTGATTACATATGCTCATTTCCCACTAAACATGTTTACAGAATTAATCTTCTGTAACTTCTGTACAAGACTTTCGTGATGATGTATTTAAATAGATTGTTTATGGGAACTAAAATGTCATTTTAGTGAATGAGGTGCCAATATACTGACTGTAGTTAGCTCTGGTATGAAGTGAGATTTGCATTTTAGAATGACAGAACAAATGCAAACTCTGACATGGTGGCAAAAACCAGAAGTGGTAAAACTGGAGAGCAATTGAGTCGGCTCATACACTTTATAAGTAATCCACCCCTACAGTAACAGTATCTCTGCTGTGACAGTAGAAACTGAAAATCTCTAAATAAAAAGTTTTCCAGAATTCCAGCATTAGTACCTGCATATATCCTTACAGTACAAAACAGCATTTTAGTGAACCAGCAATTTAGATTTTTTTAAGCAGTCATATGGAAGAACAATACATATTTACCATGGTAAGGGTGCAGACTCACCCCTGCAGCACCTCCTGCTGGTCATCCTCAGGAATTAACTCATTTTCCAGCCAGGAGCACCCTCTGCTGGCCAGTGATCCACCTTACCTCACTCTAGCCCCTGTGTCCCTCCTCAGTGCATCTTTTACCAGGTGCTGTCCCCTGGCAGAACCCCCACAGTTCTGGGTCTCCCCCTCCCAGGGGAACCCCCAACACTATCCCCATTTCACCTAAGTCTTGGCTACTGCCCAGTCTCCATCTAGTCCCCACTCACTGGGGCCGACTGCAATATCAGCCACTCATCACAGGCAAAGAGGTTCAGACCTGCTGTGTCTGCCTCCCCATGGGCTGCCCCATTGCAACCCTGCACATAATCAGTCTACAGTCAGGCCCACAGCCTGGAGCTTTCTAGGTCAGAGCTCCCAGCACCTCTGGCCCTTCCCCATCCCTACTCCTAATCTAAAGATTTTGCATGGCACTTTGCAGCCAGGCACTTCTCCTTCTATAGGAAGAAGGAGACAGACTGGGCTTTTGGCTCACAGACTCTTATAGAGGCCAGCTAAGCCTGATTGGGGCATGGCCACAGCTGAGCCTACTTCCCCAATCAGCCCAGGCTTCTTGCCCCAGCCATGGCCGTCTCTTAGGCTGTTTCAAGCCCCCAGGGCAGCAGTGGATATCCACCCCGCAACAACCACATTTGTCTTCAGTTTTACCATCAGTCCTTTTGCCTGTAATAGACCTCCCTCCTACAACACAGAGGTACTGAAACACCACCCTCATTGTGTGTGTCCCTGTATGCTTGTAGTGTCAGCTATTATTCCACAACTGAATAGAATGATAAAGGAAAGAAATCTTATCAGATAACCTCTTTGTAAGACTCCATTCCATTAGGTCTTCAGAGTGGTTCTCTAAGAGTATGTCTACACTGCAGCTGGGAGCACAGGCTGGCCACCTGAGTACAAACCCACAGCCTGAGTACAAACCATCCATACCCCCTAACTACATACTTGGATGTTAGCCCCAACCACTGCCCATGCCACTCCTGGCTACACTGTTATTTTTTGCATGCTAGCTCAAGCAGAATTACTGTATATCTGTCTTCTCGGGCTGAGAAGCGTGTTCCTTTCCTAACCCCTCCTTAGCATCTCAGTTCCCAACTACACAAAGAAGTTGACATGCTAGCATTTTTTATTGAGCTGTCCTCTACATTTACTGGGTCAAAGTGCTGTATCTCCAAAAAATGAATCCACAGCCCTCCAGTGAACTAGAAAGTTTCTTATCTCTCTGTAAAACTTCTTTCCCTTTCTTTTTTTAAATGAGTTTCAGCTATTTTGTTTCCTTTTTAATTAAGAATTACGCCTAGTATCATTACAACAAATTATCTTCTTAATATTTAACTACATCAAACAAATATATTTTTCCATGACAATATAACTGGAGAAACAATATCCTTGTCATGAGCATTTCTCACTCACCCTCATAACTTTACTAGTGACAGTTTCTTCCATACCACATTACTACATATAGGCCAAATGCTCCCATCCTAAATTCAAAAGGCATGGAATTGCCCTGGCACTGTTCATGGAAGGAGCAGATTAGGGAGAGACAGAGTAGAGAGATTCTGCAGCCTTTGTGCTTTCCTTTACACTGCCTCTCTCCTAACAACAAAAAGAAACCAGACAAATAGGGAGTGAGTTGTATCTTGCTGTTCTGTGAAGATATGGCAGCATTAGGCACCATGTAAGAGAAGGCATCCCTTAAAATAACTAATTCTGAAATAGGAAAAGTTTTGAGTGAAAGTTCAGAAACAGGAAGTTTCCAAGTCACACAGACAAAGTTCTCTTCAGATGTTTCTTGTACATCATTTGATTACTGGGGAAAATAAATTGTGTTAATTATTTGGAACTCAATACATATCAATCTTGTTGGAGAGTAACTTTTGTGGAATTCCTATTAAACATTTTCCATGTTTCTTTGCCTTCGTGTTTAAAAAATCTTTAGTAAAGTATATAGTTTTAGTACAAAATGGTGAAATTGGTTTCTATAAAATTTAGAACCTTAGAATTTAGGGTGAACAAAAATGAGTCTTGAAAAGGTAGCTAGGAATGTTCATTATTTAGAGTCTGCCTTATATACTGTAAATCAGCAATTTCTTTCATACCTGGGCTTGCTACATTAGGGATTTTTGCACAACCTAAACAATCCTACCTTCACATACCTTTTCTTCCTCTACAAAAATTCTCATATGCACGTAAATAGGTCTCCCCCACCTTTGCACACAGGTAGCTCCCCTCCTGCTCCCTACACCCCTTTCTTTTCTTTCCCTACACACCTCTCTCATCCCATTCCTCCTAGTTACTGTATATTGCTTAGTACCACTGAGTAATTCCTCTCTGTTATTGGGGTTTATAGCCTTAGCAGATATGGCATACAGAAAGTGTATAGTAAACTTATGTTTAAATTATGTACATTTCTTAAAAGAAAATCTTGGTGGATTGCAAACAAAGCCACCAAGTTGATAGATTCTGGGAGGTAGTGATGGGGGCGTATATATATCCAGTTTCTCTTTGTGCTATTAACTGTGATGTGGACAAAGCAAATAATCTGTTTACTCCTAAACCACATGTAAACAGTTTACCTCAAGGAATTGTAGGTGTACCCCCATGTCAAGCAAATTTCAAAGGCTGTCTACAGGTAACAAAAGCATTGGAATTAAAAAGGGTCACGTATTAAAAGAAATTTGCCAAAATTGGTATTATTGAAACATGATAGAATGATTCACATAATATGAATATTAAAATCAGTGGATACACTCTGTTTAGGAAGGAAAGAATGGTCTGCATTGACATTTCAGAAAAGCAGGACCTGGAATACTTATGGACAGTGTTCTAAATCAGCAGTTTTCAACCTTTTTTCATTCACCTTTTTTTAGGTGCGGACTCCTTTGGAAATTTTAGACATAGTCTGCGGACCTCCACAGGTCTGTGAACCATAGGCTGAAAATCACTGTTCTCAATGATAAACTGAAAGATGAGGTGTTACTGGAGGTTTTGTACACCCACCAAACCAGACTGGAAATTAGAATGAACATCTCCTTAAACATCTGTCTATAATATGGAGAAAGGAAAAATTGTGTTATCAAACGGGATTTCAATCTAGGGGATATATGTTGGAGGTCATATGCTGCCACTAATAAAACTTACTTGGAATTTCTAAAAGGTATAGATTATATTTTTCTAACACAAAGTATTGCACTCGGGCTAATTCTATATAGGACCTTAGTCTTACAAATACAGATGACTTAACTGCTAAACTAAAAATTATTTGCCTAGGTGCCGGCAATCACAAACTAATTACACATTTAAATGGAATGGAGTTCTGATAAATTACATATATGTCACACACACACACACACACACACACAAAACTTCATTAAAAGAACTTTATCAAGGCTGCAATGTCAAGTACTGAAAGCTGGGAAATGACAGAAGTAAGGTGGCCTCTATAACTTTATTTCAGCCCTCCTGTGCATATGCACAAGTATGCACATAATCTTTTTTCCCACAGGAATCCTACCTCATTCAGTGCACAGTATGAATGATCCTCAATTAATGAATAGCTATTCAATATTTTATTTTATCCTCATTGTTAAATGCCTCATTTACTGCACACTATTCAAACTATGTTTTAAAGACCATTTTTTAATTTCCTCATAGGCTTTTGTATGGTGTTCATCACTATGGTATCCAAGTGCTTCACAAATATTAATTACTATAATTCATCTTCACAGGACTGCTACAAATATATAACTAGGCAGGATGTTGTCTTAAGACCAGAATATGCCCACTAAGGGTGATGTCTTACAGGTTTCACTATATTCAGACAACTATGGACCTGTTCTGAGAGACCTTAGAGCCTGTCTCATATGATTGTGAAATCTGAAATAGAATTGTTGAATGATAACAGCAGGTGCACCATAGATTCAATTCTGCTGGTAAAGTTACAGGAGAGATTGACTTGGCTAAGTGGCAGCTCAGAAGATCAAAAATATTTTGCATTCCTGATTTTAGAAGTGCTAATAGCTTAGTGACTCTAGTAGCTTTGCCTGTCACTGATCAAAGTGGAGCCTAAGGGCAAGAACAAAGCAACATGAACCTGCCTGCACTGAGAAAATGAGGTTTGTGTTTAGGAAATGTGTTAGTTAAACAAATGTTAATAAACATGTTTTTAAATACAACTTACCACCTAATGTAGACATAGACAATGAAAAGTGAACATATTTTTAAACCTCCCTAGTTTTGTCTTCTGCAGATGCTTGTGCTGTTTTAAAACACATTAATTACCATGTGTTGGTTAACACATTTCCTAAACATACCTTCTTTCCTCAGGGTAGACGAGGCTTATGAAAAAACTTCACAGCAAGAGTACTGTAAAGAGACACCATTTGTTTGATATACACTCTATATGTTCATGAGAAGGAAAAATTAATTATACATTAAATACTGGCTATCTCAGAAAAAAAGTTTCTGGCATAATTTTTTGTGGCCTTTGTACAAATATGAAGGTCAGGCATAGTTACAGCCCAATATGGGGCTAATTTAAAATGAAGCTCTCCTAAAAATGTTTTTTTTGTATAGTTCCTGAACAGATATCCTAAGCTCTCCTGTCTGCTGGTAACTTCTGAGAACAGCCCAGGCTCCCTTATGGAAACAAAAGGGGACAGGGAGCAGGAATTAGTCAGGCTATAACCAGCCAGAAAGTCAGCGGAGAAGTACCAGAAGTTCTTTCTGGTTATGGTAGAGGTGGGATAAAGCACCCCAAAACCTCAGAACCCAGGAATGGTGGGGGCAGGACAAAAATCCATAACTCTCATCCCCCTGTAGATACCAGTAGCTGGGATGGGCTGAGGGAACAGGCACTGCGCAGTTTCTTCAGAGAAAACCAGTTGGTCTTGGGGATAATCACATCCTATGCAAATGAGTCAAGACAATGAGATCAGAGCATCTGATTTAATTGTCAGTGTACCTTGCCTGCATGTGGTCTAATCCTCATGTGGATTTCTGCATGTGGTACAAGTACAGCCCCATCACCTGGTACTCATAGGCCCTGTCTATACTGGAACTTCATTGGCAAAACTTTTGTCATTCAGGGGTGTTAAAACACACACACACACGAACGACAAAAGTTTTACCAATGAAAAATGCTGGCGTGAACAGTTGCTTTGTCGGGAGGAGCGCTCTCCTGCCAACAAAGCTGCTGCTGCTAATTGGGGGTGGAAATTTTTTTGTTGTCAGGAGAGCTCTTTGTGTGCCTTTTAGCGTCATGGCTGCAGAGGCACAGCTGTGCCACTAAATGGTTTGCAGTGTAGACAAAGCCACAGGGGAAAGGAATTAGGGCCTTGCAGCTGAGGTGGAATCTTTTGTTTCCTTTGTTATAGAATCTTAATGTCTCAAGTATCAGAATTGTTGAATGTAATGGGCCACTTGATTAATAGTCTGTCTCCTCCAAACACCTGTAGTAAATGTCTCCAGCTATGAGGAATTCTCATTCTCCATCCTGGAGATGACCAACTGGATTTGTAGAAATTTTATGGGATCCAGAGCAGCAATACCAGTCCAGGAGGAAACAGGTGCACTGTCTTGAGTCTAATCTAGTTTCACAGTCCTAGGATTCAAATGTTCATGCAATAAACAGTGAGATAGATCCTCCTCTTTTTGGCTGTTTGAACCCAGGGAGATTATTTGGGCCTTTTAGGGTATGTCTACAGTGCAACAAAACACCCACCACTAGCCCATGTCAGCTGAGTTTGGCTCAGGGTCCCAGAGCCAGACATTTACACTGAAATTTTATAGTCTCATGAGCTTGCATCTGATCTCACACAGCATGGGAAGACATATACATGCTAATTCTGATGGCATAAGCCAGGTGTTTTATTGCAGTGTAGCCATACTCTTAGTGATCAAAGTCATGAATGCCTTTCCGTGGGAGGCCAAGATGCTGGAAACTTATCAACAAGCCTTGTTCTGATCCTTGCTTAACCTTTACATTAACCTTCAATATCATCAAACTTAAGGTACCATTTACGTGACTATGGGACCAAGCTGACGTAGATAGAGTTATTTAAGTGGCTCTATTCTTTGTTCTCATAGAGATCACATATGGCCAATGGCTCATTCTCCTCAAAGGCACTCAGCTGTGGAATCTCACAAGGCTCTGCTCTTGCCTGTAGGAGATGTGGTCTACAATTTCAACAATATTCTGATAATATTCAGCTTTACATCTCCTTTTCAACCTACCTTAGCACAGCAGTTTTCTTGCTTGTCTGGCACCTGGCAGAAATAGGAAGCTGCATGAAAGTAAAATGGCTGAGGCTTCATCTAGATAAGATAGTAATGATGCTGGTGGACAGAAGACTAGCAGATATCTGCTCCCACAGTCTGCTGTGTCATCAAAGTGATCTGCAACTTCTATGTGTTATTGCAAGCTTGACTGCTCCTTGATGTCCATGTAGCAGAAGTTGCCAGGAATACCTTTTTCATCTCTGACTGGCCAAAAGACTTCAAAATTCACCTCAGCTTCAGACCTGATCAAGGTAATCCCTCCTTAGATACCCTGAGGCTGGACTATTGCAATATTGTATTAACTTGGACTAACTTCAAATACCACTTGGAAATTCAAGCTAGTGCAACATGTTTTCCAGTAGGTTGTTTGGTATATAATGGACAATATGAAGCACCTGCATAATATGCTCTTGTTGACCTACCCTATTGGAAAGTAGGCCAACAAGAGCATATTACACAGGTGTGACGGGATCCCCCCCCCACCCCGGGGTGCTGCCTGGGACTATGCCCCCTGAACTCTCCCCAACCTGGGCTGTCTCTCATAGTGCCTTGCTAGTGACCAGCAGCAACCCCTCCAGGAGCTGTGATCACTTAGCACAACTGAATGTAGAGCCCCACACCCAGCTAGACTGCATGAATGCTCCCAGAGCCACTCATGAATCATGCAGAGAAAGGCATCAGCCAAATCCCTCCAGTTCCCAGCATTGTACAACAGGAATATACTGTCTTGCACTGGTCAAGATGGGCAGTGCAAATTTATTAATTGTTCACCACTTCAACAATGGAAAGTGGACATACATACACCAGCTTTTTCCAACCTGAGCAGATTTGCCCCACATTTCATACAAACTCACTTGTAAAGATAAACAATTAAACAAATGTATTGACTATAAAAGGTAGATTTTAAGTGATAGGCAAAAAGTCAGAGTGGTTATCAAAATAAAATACAAGCATGCAGTCTAAACTCTCAACCCTATTAGACTGGGCAACTTCAAAATTAAGCAGTTTTTCTCACCCCACTGGACAGTGCAGTCCTTAATATACAGGAGTTGGAGTCTTGTCATCTCAGTGTTTTAGTTGCTTGCAGTGAAGGTGGGGGCAGGAGAAGGGCCCAGTATGTGTCCTCTCTGTCTGTTTTATACCCTTAGTCCATGTGCTTGGGAAGCACAAGTCCAGGCATGTCTGGGGCATTGCTGAGTCTCTCCAAGCAAGGTTGAGCAAGTCCCCTGGTGTGGCTTCATGCAGGTGAGTCATTGCACTGTAGCTCCCTTGCTGGACAATGGCTGAGGGATTGTTTGACACTCTGCCTGGGTGTTGGTTACTTTCCTTGATGTTGCCTCTGGGAAGCTAATATTTGGCTGATTCCCCAACTTACAGCATGTTTTAGTGACAACCATACAACACAATTCTCATAACTTCATATGTATTAATGATACACATATATGTACAGAGAAATGACTTTCAGCAGATCATAACCTTTCCCCTGATACCTTACAAGGCATGCTTTATATGCAAAATCATGATTAAATGAAAATGAGGAATATGGGGTTACACTACGCAACCCCAAGATATAGAATGTCACAACAGGTACTTTGTATTGTTCATTATATAACAAATAATTTCTGGGTGAGAATTCAAGATGTTTTCCGTGATCTGTAAAGCACTACATTTGGGTCCCAGCTATGGCTGTCTACACCTCCTTTTTTCACTGCAGTAGCTAAGGTTGGAGGGCAATGACAGAGACCAAACAAGCTTCAGCAGCAACTGAAGATGGAGATGACTCCAGAATGAGTTTGGGAAAAATAATACTACTTTGATTAAATTCTAAATTTTAAAGTTTAACTATAGTTCATTGTTCCAAGTCAGAGATGGGCTGTGATTAGTATCTGAAATCACCGAGCTCGTAGTTAGGCCTTTTCTTTCCTCAGGGTGTTGTGATTAGCTTTGCACCCAGTGGTCAAACAGTTTGTAGGCTGATTTTATTAAAAAAACATTAAATTGATCTTAAGGAGATTTGGAGACTTTTTCCCAATTACCAAATTTTAAGGCAGTTTGTAAAATAAGCCTTCCTTTTTCCAGAAAAATGTCTCCTCTCCCCAGTTGGCTTCGCTTCTTAGACCTGGAAAGCCAGTTCTCTCTGACATTGGAATCTCTCTCTCTTATATGGACAGTCCTTCTTCTCATTATCTACCTCCTTCCCTTCATATTCTGCGATCTTCCTCCTTACTATAGGTGGAGGGCATATTCTGGCAAGTATTAATGGGGAGCAAAGAATTTCAGTCACTGACTCTAGTGCAGAACAATAATCACTTCCTCCCTTTGTCCAGTGTGGGCTTTATATACTCCATCACAGAACTATCTGGATAGATTGCCCTTAGGTTTAAGCACAAGGGAGTTGAGGGAAGAGCAATGTTGGTCAAGGACCCTCACCTCTGGAATTTGATCCCATAGGAAATCCATTTGAGCCCCAAAGACTAGGGTGAAGTGTAAGATGTATGTATCTCTTTGTTGAGGCTTTGTGACAACAGCACACACTTGTTTCTGCTGCTGTTTTATATCCTCTGGGTGCTATTCATGATTTTATGTCTCCTCAGAATGAAGAGCTGGTTGCTGAGAAAGGGTTGTGTGATATATGCTCCCCATTCTTGTGGTGATGTGTACTTTTAATCTGATATAGAAGATACCTAGATACCACTGTGACAAGTGCTGTATAAATATTTTATAAGTTATAATAGTAAGTGTAACTTGTATGCTTTCATAGATTTTAAGGCCAGAAGGAACCATTAGAATCATCTAGCCTGATAACACAGGCCATACAAGTTCACACAGTAATTCTTGCATCAAGTCCACAACTTCTGGTTGAGCCATTTATAAAGACAGTACAGCCTCTCTATTCTTTCTTATTTTCCTTAATATACAACAGGGATCACATTTGGCCCTCTTAGCCACCACGTTACACTAGGAACTTATGTTCGGTTTATTTATCCACCAGGGCCTATAAGGCCCTTTCAAAGTTACTGCATCCTGGAAGCATGGCCTATATTCTTGGTTCCTAGATGTATTACCTTGTATTTTCTATTCTAAAACATATGTTGTTTGAATGTGTGTCTGTGATGCAGTGACTCCCATCACCTGCTAAAAGCAGAAAATATCCAGTCATGCTCTGCCCCTTAGGGTGATTAACTAATTACCTCCTGAAGGAGTAGGGGTGGAGCTAGCTAAGGACCCATTAGGCACTTAGACCTTATGAGGAGCTGAGGAAACTCTCCTGAGAGGAGAAGATTGGAGTAGGAGAGTTCCATCTCCCTAGGAAGAGTCTAGAGAAGACAGGACTCTCCTGTGGAGAGAAATATAGGGAGCTGGTGGAAGCCCAAAGATAGAGTAGGAGGACAGACAAGGAGCAGCATAGGCTTCTCTGGGGGGAACCCTGAACTAGAGCTTACAAGAAGCAGAGAGATCACTAAGGAGGTAGTGAGGGAAAACCTGCTAAGACCAGAAGCAACAGAGGAAGAACTCTGCAGTGGCAGGTTAGGCTCCTGGGAGAAGGCTCTGAGATAGGGTTATTAAAAGTATTTCAGTGGAGCCCAAGAGGGGTGGAAGATGAATTAGTCCACTAGAGAAAAGAGAAGCCAGAGGACTGAGAACCAAATGGAGGTTGTACTAAGCACAGGCTGTGGAAAAGCAGCATAAGGGCGCACAGAAGTAGGGAGCAGCCTAGGGAAACAGCAGCATGTCTGAAACTGCACATCTAGCTGCTTAATACAGGGTGTGGGTTCCCCTTCTTGTTCCTAAAGAAGGGGCCTGCAAGCCCAACATAAGAAATATTGAGCCTAGGGTGGCGCTAAGGATTGACCCCAAAGGATGGGCTGAGGAATAGCCCAAGATGGGAAACTGAAGGATCTCTTGTGTTAAGATGTTTTGTGAACTTTCAGTTGGACCTTCGGGATACCCCTGAAGGGGTTTAAGCATGTATGTGACTTGGTAGATAGCCCATAATTGGCATGGGAGCTGAGGATAATGGCAATATCATGCACAGATGCAAGTGGGTGCTATAACAGTAAGTGTGCCCCCAACAGTCCCATTTATCAAGTGACCCAGATCACACACAAGTCTTTGTGTCTTCTACAAACTTCACTTGCAAACACTGTATAATTTTCTCCCAGGTCACTAATAAAAAGCAGAGGCCAAGAAACAATCCCTGTGGCATCTCATAAGAAGCGTACCAATTAACTGATGATTCCACTCTTACAACTATGTTTTGTGATCTATGTTAGCTAGCTACTAATCCATTAATATGTGCTATATTGATTTTGTATGGTGCTCATTTTTATTATGAATGTTCAGTGGTACTGAGTCCAATGCCCTACAGAAGTCCAAGTATATAACATCAAAATGTAATTTATCAAACAAATTTGTAATCCCACTTTAAAAAAATATTCAGTTAGATCAGTTTTCCACACAGTTATAGTGATTGACATTAATTATATTCACAAAATTTAATTCTTTAATGATTGAGTCTCAGTGGATTAATTTTATTTTGCCCAGGATCTGTGTCAAGTTAACAGGTGTATAATTACCCAGGATAACACATTTACCCTTTTTAAACACTGGCACTAAAATTAACCTTCTTTCAGTCCTCTGGAACTTCCCTGGTATTCCAATATCTGTTTAAAAATTAATATCAATGTTTCAGAGAGCTTCTTGACCAACTTTTTCATATCTTTAGTAGAAGATACCTAATCCTGTGGATTTGTATTGATATTATATTGTAATATTGAGTGTATAATAAAAAAAGAAAAACAAATCTGTTTGCTGATGGTTTGGGGGTCATTTATAGCAAGCTAGCCAGCCTCTTCTCAGTTAAAATAACACATTTTTTCCTTATTTAAATTGTATACACTGCCTCCTGCACTCCATTTGCAAAGTTACTAAGGAAGGAACACAAGCAATTGAGAAGTGAATATAAATGTGCTAAATAAATAGCATTTGCATTTGATTTAATCTAGACATTTTTCCCTAAAGCAGTAAACAAACTGCATGTCTACATGGGCCTATGTTACAGTGAAATGAGATGTGCTACAAAAAATTGGTTAATGACCACCCAAGGATGTAGATTTGAATGATCTCTGAGACAGAAATCCAGTGCTTGCCAAGAATTGTAAAATGGTCACCTTTGACTCCTGGGTCCTGACTGGCTAAAAATAATTTGAATACAGAACATCTGAGTATACAGCAGAACCTTTACATATTAAATATCATTGAGGGTGAAAAATGAAGGCAATTGCTTAAGTTTAATTTTAAAAATCCAAGAATTCTTAAGATGAAACATTTTTTTTTTAAAGTATGGCCAGAACGTCACCAGCTTCTCTAAACCAGTTCTGAAGAAATACCCTTTTCCTTCTCCTTGGACTCCATACTCTTAAGGTCCCCATATGGAGAGGATCCTTCACATATCCTTCTTTCCTGCATGCAGTTTGGGCTCAGCAGCCTCCAAGCATAATCCATACAGAACCCTCTAAGATTCTGAGGATTAACCAACTCTAATCAAAACCCATTGGCACTACTTTTATATTTCTTTTCTCTTGGCTGTCAACCCAGAAATCAAGAGTTGCCTGAAGAAAATCAGCATTTCTTTATCATTAATGTTGAGGTAAAAAGCTGTCATGTCCCTGGGGGGAGGAGGGGGTGATCCTTGTTGGCAGGTTTTAACAGGGTGGAAATGTTTGTGGGGAGGTAAATGTAGCTAACAGTGTCAGTCCAAAGTGTGATGGCATGACCAGTCTGAAAAAATGGTTGCTGTCATGCAAAGGTGCAAATGGTTGTTATGGGTAACAGACCCATTCAAAGGTAGAGTTGAGAGTTAATGCCTATATTGCATAGACCTACTGCTTGAAGGACAAGCCTTTGCCACATTGACCAGCAGAATTACATTTGGAATAGTCTTCTAAACTTGGTGAGAATGTCACTCTTTCTTTCCTAAGCATTATTTGAAAGGGATTTGCCAGCTATCATCTCACCACTATCCTCAGAAAACCATCATCTTATGTAGCCATGGCCAACCTGAGCCTCAGCCTCACTATAAACTGGGTATATCAGAATATTCATTGCACTAGATACCACAGATCAAAAGTATGATGTGTTATTCATACATAGATAGTATTGAAGCTAGTTGTACTATATGATGATATAGTACCAGATCATAGCTAGTCCCCTTACACAGCTTTGCACTCCTGGGGTGGGCAGGAGGGAGTGAGAGTGGGGCTAGTTTTGCAGTCCATATGCTACTGAGATGCTTCTCCCTAGGAGGCCCTCATCTTGAAAGGAGCCAGCAGAATTGGACAGTCACATTGGGGGAATATGCTGCACTCCATGAAGGGGTATCCTTCAGAAACTGAGATGTGGAGGATCAGATCTGGTGGTTGGAGTGGTGGCAGTTGGGTCTAGTGGTCAGTGTGGTGGCAGCCCAGCCAGGAGCCAGAACCAAAGATCAGCAGGGTTGGAAACAAGGCTAGAGTGGGAGCAAGGCAGGAGCAGGCTAAGGCCTGTGGAGTGGGTCAGCCCTATCAGGCAGGGGAGGGGTCCAAGTCATGAAGTGACATTAGGCAGACTGCGCTGCTGTTTTACCTGCGAGATGTATATACCTGCCTGGAGAGTCATCAGACCAATCCTGGCTTGTGGATTGGCTGGAGCCTAGCACAGCAATGACTCATTGCCTCACATATAGCAGCATGTATGTTTGCACAGAGAGGGCTAGATTCACAAAGGAACTTGGGTATGATGATGACCAGCATTGTCATGCATAACTTTTGGGTGCCTAGAAAATCACCTGAGTTCAGTGCCTAGGCTCCCTGTTCAATGAATGGGGAGAACAGCAGTCACAAAAGCCAGGCTACTAAACAATGCTTCATCTAAGAAAGTCAATGGGAGATACCAAGCTGACAGATGTGTACTAAGTCCCACTCCTCTCAGAGACCAGCATCTAAGTCTGGGCTGTATGGAGGCATCCAACTCTTGCTTGGATTCTCAGCTACAAATCCCTTAAGTGTAACACTGACAGACCCTGGTCGGTGGCAGGCGGGATCAAACCAGGGACCTTGGGAGGTTAAAGCACGAGCCTCTACCACATGTGCTAAAAGCCAATTTGCTGTTAGCTAAGGCTGTAGAGCAGACTCATTTTATCGCTTTCTCTAAGTGGTCTCTGTGCCACTTGATGGGACAGACCACCACACCCGGAAGGCATGTGGGTTACATAAGCACCTATGCTGTTTTAGCAAGAAGCAGCTGGGGGGTGGATAAGGAGCAGGAGAATGACTGGGTCCCTCATAATTCTTAGCTCAGGCCTTGGCTACACTTGTGTGTTACAGTGCAATAAAGCCACCAAGAGCGCTCTACCTCATTCCCTGTCCACCCTGGCAAGGCACGTAGAGCGCTCTGACTCCACAGCTGGAGCGCTCCTGGTACTCCACCTCCCTGAGAGGAATAACATTTGTTGTGCTCTTGCTGGAGCGCTGTGGCACCAGTGTGGATGCCTAATGCATGCTGATTGGCTCTGATTGGCCTCCGGAAGTGTCTCATACTGCCTGTTCTAGCCACTCTGGTCATCGCTTTTGAACTCTGCTGCCTTGTCCTCGGTTGACCAGGTGTCAGACCCGCCCTTTAAATTCCCTGGGAACTTTGAAAATCCCCTTCCTGTTTGCTCAGCCAGGTGTGGAGTGCTCTCAGCACATCTTTCCAGGTGGCCATGCCTGCATGCACCAGGCAATCCCCAGTATGGAGCAATGGTGAGGTGCTGGACTTCATCAGTGTTTGGGAGGAGGATGCTGTGCAGTCCCAGCTGCGCTCTAGCTGTAGAAATTACAATACCTTCAGGCACATATCAAGGGCCATGATGGACAGGGTCCATGACTGGGATGTGGTGCAGTGTTGGGTTAAAGTGAAGGAGGTGCGGAATGCCTACCACAAAGCCTGCAAGGCAAACAGTCACTCCGGTGCTGCCCCCACGACCTGCAAATTCTACAAAAAGCTGGATGCGATACCTGGGGGCGATCCCATGGTGGTTGTTGCAGTGCAGGTGGGCCCAGCACAGCAAGGGTGGGGAGGAGGAGGAAAGCACGAGTGATGGTGCTGAGGATGGGGGAGACACCCCAGAATCCCTAGATGCATACAGTCAGGAGCTCTTCTCGAGCCAGGAGGAAAGCAGCCAATCATGCCGTCTGGTGCTTGGGGAAGGACAAGCAACAGAGGAGGTTCCTGGTAAGCAGCTTTCTTTTCAGGAAGGAAGTTTTTAAGTATGGGCTCTTTGGGCAAGGAGGGTAAGGGCTGCATGCATGTCTAGATGCGGAATAGCACATTGATGTGGTCTATCACATTGCAGTAATTGGCATGGGTGATCTCTTCAAAAGTCTCAGCCAGAATGTGGGCAATGCGCCTGCACAGGTTTATTGGGACAGCTAGCATGGTTCTTGTCTCAGTCAGGCTAACACGTCCACACCACTGTACCGTGAGGGGCGAAAGGAGGTTAGCGACCAATCGGTAGCTGTCTAGAGTTGCCAGCTTCCAGACTGCAATAGCCACCCGCTTCTCCACCAACAGGGCAGCTCTCAATCTCAGGCCTTGCGCCGCAGGGTGGGGCAAGCTTAGCACACAGTCCCATGAAAGTGGCTTTTCTCATCTGAAATTTCTGCAGCCACTGCTCGTCATCCCAGACTTGCAGGACGATGTGATCCCACCATTCAGTGCTTGTTTCCCTAGCCCCAAAGCGGCATTTCACGGTGGAGAGCATGTCCATGAATGAAACAAACAATTTTGTGTCGTATGCATTATGCGACTTGATATCATCGTTGGACTCCTCACTGTCACTTTGGATCTTGAGCAGTAACTCGACTGCCAAACGAGATGTGCTGGCGAGACTCATCAGCATGCTCCACAACAGTTCGGGCTCAATTCTCGCAGACCGAAAGGGAAGACAAAGCACGTTCTTCACAGAAACCATTGAAAGATGGTGCCAAATATGGACGGAAACACAGGGATTGCTGGGATGCGAAGTGATGCATCACGGGGCATTGGGACAAGATCGAGAATGCCCCGCACCCCACATCCCCTTCCCACAAGCCACAGCGCCAGAATGGGAAGAGGTGCTTTGTGGGATAGCTGCCCATAATGCACCACTCCAAATGCCGCTTCAAGTACCGTGAATGTGGCCATGCTAGTGCGCTTGCAGTTGTCAGTGTGGACAGACTGGAGCGCTTTCCTTGGTGTTCTCTCTGAAGGCTGGTTTAACCCAAAGCACTTTACATCTGCAAGTGTAGCCATGCCCTCAGCGTTCAAGGATGTGGGAGACACCCTGAACAAATCCCTCTGCCACTTAAGGAAAAGAAGGAATTTAAGCTGAGAATCTACTACCTCTCAGGTGAATATCCTAACCATAGAGTTAGGGATATTCTGATATGTGGCTCTTTCAGCCTCCTGGTGAAGCTGTTTCACTGTGGATAAATAATGAAGGAATCACTGGGCCAGAGAGAAAAGAAATCAAGCATGAATGACACTGTAGCCTGGTGATTAGAGTACTCACATAGGATGTGGGAGAGCCAGGATCCAGTGTCGTTGCTCCAATGACTTTGTTTTATTTATTATCCACACTAGAACAGCTTCAATAGGAGAGAGTGAGAGAGCAACATACGAGACTATCCCATAGCCCAGTGCTTAGGGTCCTCATCTAAGAAGTTGCAGGTCCCATTTCAAACCCCTTTTCCCCCTCAGGTGGAGTGGGGGCTTCCACATCCCACATGAGTATCCAAACCATTGGGCTAGAAGTTGGAGGGAGGTTGTCCTCCTCTGGCTGTTTTTATGTGAATTCAACTATAGGGACCTATTCTGGTAGATGAGATGTAAACACATTTACTGGATTGGGGCCTGCAGGTAAGTTTGGTGGAGGAATGCCTCTGTTCCCTTGGTTCGTGCATTGCTCTTGGGCTTTGATGTCCAGAGCCCTCGCGTGGGGCTGCAGTTTGCAAGCTCAAAGGCAGGAATGTAGGTGTCTAGGGCACTTTTGGAATCATTGGAACAATTGAAACAATCCAGGGTCATGCTGGATTTTCCATCACTAACAATTTTTAAATCAAGTTTGGATTTTTTTTAAAAAGACATGCTTTAGGAATTATTTTGGGGAAGTTCTATGGCCTGTGTTATACAGGAACTCAGACTAGATGATCATCATGGTCCTCTCTGGCCTTGAAATCTATGACAAAAAGCTTTTATGCAAAAATTCAAAGGCTGAAACTGAGCAAATTTAGGTGCCTACAGAGCTAGGGGGCAGCTAAGTGGGGGTTTTGTGAATCCTAGTGGGGCCTGATTCTAGGATTTAGGTGCCTAAAGTGGCAGGTAGGTGCCTAAGTCCTTTTGTGAATCTATCTCCGAGAATCTCCAACAGGTGTTCTGTCTCCCTGGGGGAGACTGTCTCCTGAACTGGCTTCCCAGTGCAGGGCTGTAGCTAAATCCCACTGGTTAGCCTATAGAGAATGCCAACACGGAGTTAAAAGAACTGAGATACAAAGTGGGTGAGATAATATCTTTTACTGGACCAATTGCTGTTGGTGAGAGAGACAAATGGTGGAAGTTGGTCTAATAAAAATTATCTCATCCAGCTTGTCTCTCTAATATCCTAGGACCAACACAGCTGCAACAAACTGCACTAAAAAAAACTGGTGAGAACAACTGTTCCATCTTTCTAAGTTCTAAACCTGCCTTATTGTTCAGAAAGGACTGCATTTAACACTCACTATTTCTGCTCTTTAGCACAACTTTTCAATAGCTCTTTGCTTGTTTTAAATCTCTGGTTGATGATGAATATTAGATGCTCAGTGATGCTTAGCGCAAGCAGAGAATAACAATACAATTTTTCTCAAAGAGAAAGAAAATCCATTACTTCTGGGCACTTTTTACTTCATATTCCTTTATTTAGTTTATTTCCAAATGGCTGTATGTCTTCAGGCTACTCTGAGGCAAATAGAACTCAGAGTCACGCAAGTTTGCAGTTCCAGACATGATCATAATGTAAATTAAAGGCAATAAACATCCATAGCCTACCTTGAAACTGTGTAAATTTGATGGTTCCCATTCTCTCTCCATTTCTGAATACAACTTGACCCTAAATAAAGCAAATAAATATCTTAAGTTTTATAAATACTTTAGAATTCATTTTAATTCAAACTACAATTCATTCCAGTTCATAGTTAAAACATCTAATATGGACATTGCTCAAAGATCAAACACAGCTGGTATTCAAATAAATCAATAATGAGCTCCATATAGAACTTTTCATCCATAGATCTCAAAGTGCTTTACAAAGGTCAGTATCATTGTACCCATTTTACACATTTGGAAATGGAGACAAAGAAGTTAAGGTCATCTAGCAAAGTGCTGGCAGAGCTGGGAATTTTAAAACCAGGTCTCTTCATTCCCAGACTAGAGCTCCTAAGGATAGTTTTAGGGGCTTGAGGACCATGTGTTCAGAGTACAATTCTGCTACCCTTACTCATCTTGAGCAATGACTTAATATATGACTATAGAATATCAGGGTTGGAAGGGACCTCAGGATGTTATCTAGTCCAACCCCCTGCTCAAAGCAGGACCAATCCCTAATTAGCCCCCTCAAGAATTGAGCTCATAACCCTGGATTTAGCAGGCCAATGCTCAAACCACTGAGTTATCCCTGCTCCCCTCACTTCTGCTGAGATCAGTGAAACTACTTCTACAGTAAGATATTACTTTAATGTGAGTCATTGTAGAATTGGACCCTAACTGACAAAGGACCTGCACTAGGCACTCTGGCTGCCAGAGATACCTCCATAGAAGTTTTCTTACTGTATTTATTTGGATTAGAGACTATCTAATCCTCATGACAGCACATAGTGGATGTGGGGGAGGGAGTAAGGACCTTCCCCTGGTCCGCTCACCTTGCCTTGCATAGCATGTATAGAGAAGTAATCTAACTCTTGTGATTGCCATTAAACACCGTGGGAACCTAATTATCTTCTCATATCAGTGCAAATCAGCACTTAGTCCTTTGAAGTCTGGGGACTCCCACCAATGTAAAACCAGTGTAAAAAGAGGAGAATCAGTCTGTGTGTCTTTGAATGTAAGAGACACACAAATAAACTGTTGGTCCATCAAACCCAGTAATCTGATTCTGGCAGTGGCCTATGCCAGATGCTTCAAAGAAAAATGAATATCCCCACAATACACCAGGATATTTGTGGAACTCTGTTTGTGAGGAATTCATTTCCCACCTCCTGCAGTTGGGGAGGGATAGCTCAGTGGTTTGAGCATTGGCTTGTTAAACCTAGAGTTATGAGCTTACTGCTTGAGGGGGCCATTTAGGGATGTGGGGCAAAAATCTTTCTGGGGATTGGTCCTGCTTTGAGCAGGACTAGATGAACTCCTAAGATCCCTTCCAACTCTGATATTCTATGATTTGGTCATAAGAAAATATGTGGAAAACTGAGGTTTCCTATCCATTGTATCATTGTTTTTATCTAGGATTACAGTAAGTGTTATCAAACCTTATACAAGTATCTGGTATTTTAAAATATGCTATTAAATAATTTATTTCATGAACTTTTAGGCAATCAATTTCACAGGTTGACTATATGCTTCATAAACAAGTATCTCTTTTTATTAGTTTTAAATTTAATACCTTTCAGTTCTGCATCCCTTTGCTCTTGTTTTATGGAATAGAGCAAGAAGCAGCATCTGAACAGAGGCCTTATGACCTTCATTAGTTAGAGTTTATAAATTAAGACACTCTTTTCTCTTCTGTCCATGCTAAATTATTCCAGTCTTCATAGCCTCTTAACACTTGTAAATCCTGCCATGTTTCACTCCAGCTATTTTCATTTTCAGGTACAGAATGCTCTTTAAAGAGACTATTGGCCACCATTCCAGTATGTGATCAGAAAGGAGACTGCAACAACTGCACATCCAGCAGTGTCTTTCCTTCTCTCCAGGGGCTAAGCACAGTCTCATTCAAGATTTGTTGCCATGCTGCCCTAAAGACCTGGACTAAAATTTCTAAAGAGTTTTTCAGCGAGATCATATATACCAGGGGTAGGCAACCTATGGCATGTGTGCCGAAGGCTGCACACGAGCTGGTTTCAGTGGCACTCACACTGCCTGGGTCCTGGCCACTGGTCCGGGGAGCTCTGCATTTTAATTTAATTTTAAATGAAGCTTCTTAAATATTTTAAAAACCTTATTTACTTTACATACAATAATAGTTTAGTTATATATTATAGACTTATAGAAAGAGGCCTTCTAAAAACATTAAAATGTATTACCAGCATGCGAAACCTTAAATTAGAGTGAATAAATGAAGACTCGGCACACTGCTTCTGAAAGGTTGCTGACCCCAAATATATATATAGTTCCTATGTGGATGAAATTCAGTCATCATACTTACTACATTTCACACCAACGTGGGTCTTAAAATAAAGATAGCTGAGACGGAGATGCAGAATGAAGTTAACAATTAACATATGCCCAGGGCTAGGAGGTACAGTAGTTAAATCATTTGCCCTACATCGCTATAGATCTAGGTGCAAAACCTGACTTAAGTCACAAATAGAATGAGTTTGGTAGTTCAAGATCTAGAGGCTCTGGCAGAGTTGTGGGTTATTTATCCTGTACCAAAAAGTGTGCCAGATGTCTCAGACCACAGGTAAGATGTGATTGCTGCCTGGAAAAGCTTAAAATCAAAAGTATCCTTATCCAAGTCCAGTAATACTTTACTGTGTGAATAGTCCAATTGACGCCAATGGGACTATTTGCAGACTAATCAACTTGAGCAATGGTGTTAGAATTGGGCCCTGAATAGCCAAGCCAGATAAAGGATGTGGGAAGGGCACAGCCATACCAACAAAGGCATCATCAGTTCTACCTGGCCTTTACACAACTACATGGAATAGGGGAAGGAGCCATGAGCCTTACCTCCCTTTGTAAGGATATATAGAACTGCAGACCCTGCATTCATGGAAGGGAAGCACAGTTATTGTGTCCTAACTACTCCTCCAGGCATGAAAGATGCTCTAAAAGGACTGGGGAGATGTGCAGGGCCAGCCTTAGGGGTGGGTGAGCAGGGCAGTTGCCTTGGGGACTGTCTTCTAGGGGTGCCACACCACTCAGTCACTGGCTTTGGGTCTCTTTTTTGTTTTTTCTTGGCTGGCTGGGGAGTGCAGGGTGGGCATCAAAAATATTCTCTGCTCTGGGTCACCAAAACAGTGAAACACCTAGGGTTGGCCCTGAAAATGTGTTTGGGGATGAGTATGCTGCACACCTTAAAAGGGAATAGGGGCACATATGCTCCTGCTGCAGATCAGAGAGTTCTGCAAAGTATTCTCTCTCTCTCTGTGGGAATATTGTAGCTTTGGGTTGCCCTCAGAGGCACAGTGGAACACTGAGGCACAATCAAGCCCAAGCTGTTTGAGGTTATGTTAGGTATATATCTTGTTAGTTCCAATGTCTGCAGTGTTGTAGCCATGTTGGTCCCAGGATATTAGAGATACAAGGTGGATGAGTAATAACTTTTATTGGACTCACTTCTTTTGGTGAGAGACAAGCTTATGAGCTTATACAGAGCTATGCTTCATGTCTGGGAAACATACTCAGAGTGTCATAGCTAAATACAAGGTGGAACAGATTGTTTAGCATAAGTAGTTAACACATATTTCAAGGGACCATTCAAGGTGTAGTGGCCTCTAACACTCCACTAGTCAAAGAAGAGAAAGGAAGTGAGGGGGAGAGAACAAAGCTTGGGGGGTGGCATTGTTAGGTGGGTTAGAGAATGTTGTAATAAGCCATAAATCCAGTGTTTCTACCCAGTCCAGGATTGTTAGTGTCGACTAAAATTGTGAATTTAAGCTCCCAGGCTTGTCTTTTGAAAGTGCTGTGCAGGTTTCCTTTGAGGATGAGCACTGATAGGTAAGGTATAGAACCATAGGTGCCTACTCCTTGGGTGCTTCAGGGCTGGAGTATCTACAGGGAAAAATGGTGGATGCTCAGCACCCATCGGCAGCCCCTCATTAGCTCTCCCCCACCATCCTTTTGTAAGTTTTACATTTGCTGCCTCTTAATTAAATTAACTGTCCTCTTGTTTTTCTTACATGAGTGAGGGAGAACAAAATTCTAAGTTATTATATGAGCTCATATTATTCACAGATAACAGTGATCTCTTGTGGTAGTTTTTTCCCCCCCCCCCCAAGTATTGTCATAAGCTCTGAGTTAATCCAGTTTTCCAAATTCTACAAAAAATAAATAGTTTGCATATCTTTACTCATTAGTTTATTGGGGGAGGGGGGGAGTAGGGAGGTCATTGTCCCTCCAGACTGCAAGCCTCGGGAACGCACGTCCCTTTTGGCTTGACTGAAGCTGCCCCACAAATATAGAAGTCAAACTGCACCTATGTCTTTACTATTCTTTGTAATATCAGCAATATTTTGACAAATCCATAAAATGAGAGCATTTACACTACTCATCTGCTAATTAAAGGAAAAGCCATCCTCACTTATATGCTGTGAAATTATCCACTGGAATGGATCAGCTCTGATTCAGCTGAATATACATAAACTTGTAGATAAATTATGTATTAGGAATAACAGCTGTACATTTTTAAAGCTTTTATTTTGAATTCTCCATTGTTAAGAATTGCTGCATTATAATTTAAGCAATATACAAAGAAATTGCCAAATTTATTCAATGTATGTTTTCTCCAGTATTTTTTATCAGTGTAGCATGGTTTTTATTATGCGTATATTCAAAATACAGTATTTTATCAGCAATAAGGCACGCTGAATAATGCAAAAATAATAATGAAATCAAATGTTATTAAATGGAAAACTTTCGCTGATTTTATCAGCTCTAATATTTGGTTAAATTAGAGTTCTAAACTCATGAGTTTAGTTCTAGAAAATTATACATAGGTACATAAAGCAAAGAACTCCATCAGAGAAGTGTAACCTTGCCACCTACCTACAAGTAACCCCATCCACACAAATGTTAGGAAACAGGAAAGTCAACAGTGGAAATGCTATAACAGAAATGCTATTACTGTTCCAGGATTAAATGCTGACTACCCTGGTCTCAGGCAGGTCTTTCTTTCTTTCAAGAGGACCTCATACATCCTGAGTTATTAATATGTAATTTTACATATATTGTAACAAAGCAGTAACAGAAAACTATAGTAAGCTAGCTGGGGGTGGGGGAGGAATCTACTAACTCAAACTTTGGCTATTTTATCTGAACACGAGACAGAATCCTACTTTTTGGTTTAACAAAGTCTGAAAAATGTATTAGTACCTTTATTTCATAAACAGATGGAATTTATAAATAAGCTTATCAATGTTTAATGCCTATGATTTATGTGAGTAACATTGATTTTTGTGTCATTGTACAAGATGACATTTGTAGATGACAAATTACTTATAATGATTTAACATGTATGTTCTTTGGCCCCAATCAACTCATTTTTTTTTTTATGTCAAGGTAGTAAATCTAAAGATTTATCAAGAGGATTGTCTTCCATATATTCCAGACTCATAAATTATTAACAATATTTTTCTTCGTCTAAGTGATGGGAATGTTTGAATAATGGATGTCTAATGCATGCATTAGGCCCTGAGCTTGCAATAGTATACACTAGTGCAGACCCATATAAATGCAGAGACCCATAAACATCAATAGGGCAACACTTGGGTTTAAGGCCCCTTTGCAAGACCTAGACCTTCTTCAATATATGTACCACCTATGACTACTTAGATCAACAAATGATACTCTGCAGAATTACAAGACAAACAACAAAATAAATGTAATATTTAGATGCATTAGTAGCAGTCTTTGGTGGTTTGATATGTCATCAGTTGGGTCATTACAAAACCTAATTTCCCCCATACTAATTTCCCTCCTCCCCCCTTACTCACACCTTCCTGTCAACTGTTTGAAATGGGTCACTCTCATTGTCACTACAAAGGTGATTTTTCCTCCCTGGTATTGTACTGTTAATTGAATTGTCTCATTAGACTGACCTCCCACTTGTAAGGCAACTCTCATCCTTTCATGTGCTGTGTATTTATACCTTTTGTGTATTTTCCACTCCATACATCTGATGAAGTGAGTTCTAGCCCACAAAAACTTATGCCCAAATAAATTTGTCAGTCTCTAAGGTGCCACAAGGCCTCCTAGTATAGATCAATGGTTTTCAAACTTTTTTTTCCCATCGCAGAACCCTTAAAAAATGTTGAATGGAGGTTCAGACCCCTTTGGAAATCTTAGGCATAGTCTTCAGACTTCCAGGGGTCCACAGACCACAGGTTGAAAGCCACTGGTGCAAATGGTTGGACTAGGATGACCAGACAGCAAGTGTGAAAAATTGGGTCAGGTGTGTGTGTGTGGGGTGGGGGGGTAAATAGGAACCTACATAAGAAATACCCCAAAATCAGGACATCTGGTCACCCTAGGTTGGACTCATGCTGGAGCCCAAACATCTACACTGCAATTTTTAGCCCCGCAAGCCTGAGTCAGCCAACCTGAGCCAGCTGCAGCCATGACCCAAATATTTTATTCAGTTACTACTTCCCCCTTCTCACCCTGTAACTATGACTTCTATTCTTTGTTCCTAGTTGTATGACCTGGCATTTGATCATAACAAAATGCAGACTGTTTGACTAGGCCTCCTTAGTAAACAATCCAGACCACTCTATAAAAATGACTTACTCATAATTATTTACCATTCCACCTATCTTTATGCCATGTGCAAATTTTATTGTCAATGATTTTATATTCCCATCCTGTTACTGATGGAGATTTGAATCAGCTATTCCATTCTCCCATAACCTCCCAGTTATTGACAGGCTAACAGGTCCATAGTAATCATTCCATTTATACTTTTTAAATATTGGCACAACATGATCTTCCTTCAATCCCCTGGGACTTACCCAATATTTCAAAACATCTTTGTGACAGGTTCTGTCACACCTCTCTTCCAGAGCCAACTGGCTGTCCCAATAAAGTGCAGAGAGGCTTTCTGTTATGCAGCATCCATGGCTTTATTTACACATACACAGTTCTCCCACTACCAGTGTTGCACTATATACAAGGCTTACAGGGTTAATTCCCTCCTTTCCTGCAGTCAGCCCACAGCTAGGAGCCTGACCTTTCCCAAGCTGCTTTTCTTCTAGCTCCTAGCCCTTATAACTGCTGGCTTGTCAGGCCCGCAGGTGGAGCCAATCCCTAGGCCAGGCATCAGGTCTGTTTCACCAGCCCCAGTCTATTTCCCTTGATTGGAGCTGGCTGAGCAGGGGTAATTAGGTGCTTTTGCACCAGCACCCTGCTACAGTCTTAAATTAAGATCAATGATTAGTCAACTTTTTGGTGCAAATTATCCCAACCCGCTGAAGTAAAAAAAATAACTTTTGTAGGGGCACTTAACATGCTCCTTAGTTACTACTGGAATAAAAATATTTTTACCATCACTATACTATAATTATCCAGCTTATTTTCAAATACAGAACTGAAGTATTTATTGAATGCTTCTTGTTTGTGTGCATCATTGACAATTTTACCATCTCCCTCTGGTTATTGACATATACCAATGTTAGGATACCTGTTTAAAAAACATTCTTGCAGTCCTTAGACCTGCTGGCAATAGAGTCTCATTGATATCTTTAACTTCCCTTCTTAATCAATAGGGATGGACAGAAGGACATGTTTAAGTGTTTTCCTGAATCAGGTTCAAGTACTGCACATGGATCAAAACTTTCAGAGCTGGCATGCATATTTTCACAAAATCGTAATTGCTGTTTATAGTTTTCCAGACGTTACTGTATTCAAAACACTTATTTCAGAGATTTTTCAGTAGCACATCTCCTACTGTTATGCTTTAACCCTATATTATTTCTCACTATTTAAATATATAATAAATAATAATTATGCTCATCAGTAATGACATCATTAATTACACCCAACCACATTATTTTTCTGGCTTATCTGGGATATTTTTTTTTGGTTCTGCTTATATAGATATTATATAAATAATTCCTGTTAAATTACAATGGCATGTAGCCAGTCTGTGACTGGAAGCAGCAAGTTATCTCCAAGTGCTGATGATGGGACACTAGATGGGGAGCCCTCTGAGTTACTGCAGAGAATTATTTCTCAGGTGTCTGGCTGATGGGTCTAGGATCTAACTGATCACCATATCTTGGGTTTGGAAGGAATATTTTTCCTGGGTCAGATTGGCAGAGACCCTGAGTTTTTGTTTTTTGCCATCCTCTGCAGTATGGGGCCTGGGTCACTTGCAGGTTTAAACTAGTGGAAATGGGGGATTCTCTGTATTCTTTAAATCATGATTTCAGGACTTCAGTAACTCAGCCAGAGGTTAGGTGTCTATTAGAAGAGTGGGTGGGTGAGGTTCTATGGCCTACAATGTGCAGGAGGTCAGACTAGACGATCACGATGGTTCCTTCAGGCATTACCGTCTAAAATGGAGCTCTTAGTAGTTGTATATTCAGGATGGGATTATAAGAACACAAAGAACCCTCTATCAGAGATGATGTCAGTTCTTCAAATTGCTGGAATGATGTGTCCAGTTCTGTTATGAACACTTCAAAAAGGATGTTGAAAAACTGGAGAGGGTTCAAAGAGATACAAGAATGATCTCTAAAATTATAGAAATTATCATCTAACACCATAATATTATACCCTATGCAGCATAATACTATGTTTGACCTCATTCTGACAAAGATGAATTGAGCACGGAACTAAAAAGGAGTTTTAAAAATATATCAGGAACAAAAGAAATCATAGCAATGACATAGGTCTGTTACTACATAGTGATAGCGAAATTATCAATGATGGAGAAAAGGCAGAAATGTTCAATAGATATTTTCTATATTTAAGAAGAAGCTGGATTACTTATTCACAGTTTACAATGATAATGAAATGTTTTCCATTCCAACAGTTAGTGGGGGGGATGGTTAAACAACTATTAAAGTTAAACATTTGTAAGTCTACAGGATCAGATAACTTGCACTCAAAAAAGTTTTAAACCAGTCTGCCAAAGAAAAATCTGAATGACTGACTCTGACACTTTACAAAACTTGGAACACTGGGGAAATTCCAGAGGACTGGAAAAGACTAATGTTATAGCAGTATTTAAAAAGGTAAATGAGAACTATAGAATGGCAATATAATTAATACCAACATAGTTTTAAGGAAAACAGGTCTTATCAAACAAATCTGATATTTTGTTTTGATGCAATTTCTAGTTGGTTGACAAAGGTAACTGTGTTGCCATAATATTCTTAGGGCTTGTCTACACAGGGAAGCTATTACAAAATAAGCTAGCATGTGAATTTAAAGCATAATACCTATTCCATCATAATTTTCCTGTGAATACTGTCATTCCCCCTAAAATATGACTCTTTGCAGTTTAGCTTACTCAAGTTGCCAAAGTGCATTAAGCTAAACAGCACAATAGCAAATCTTTCCAGGCTTTTTCCTCATGTAGACAAGCCCTTAGACTTTGTAACACATTTAATTTGGTATATTCTGATTAAAGAATTAATATTATATAAAATCAAAGCAGCACATATTAAATGTTTTAAAAACTGGTCAACTGATAAGAAAAAGTAGTTGTAAATGAGGAATCATCCTCCAGTTAGGGTTAGTCCTTGTGGGCTTCACTGGAATCTGATCTTGGCCCAGTACCATGCAAATGTAAATTTTCTGTATCTGATTATTTTTTTCAGATGTCCAGCTTTAGTTAAAACAGAATCTTTTAACATTTCCAAATTGAAAATTTTCAGAATTTCCATTCCACCCAAAATGATTCAGAAATTCATCCTATTGTCCCAATTTGGGATAAAAATAAATGTTGAAATTTTGGAAGTTCCTGTAGGATGGAAATACTAAATTTCAATCAGATACAGTGGCTAATATCAGTGGGTCACACACACAGTAGGCAAACAACAGTATATAGAGATGTCACTTGCACAGGGTCTGCTTGGCAGCTTGTGACACTGCTGATGGGAAATGGGTGCCTGAACAAATGTGGGGAGGCCCTGTTCTGGTGTCCACTAACAGAACACAGGGTGAGGAAGGCTGAGAAGGTGATGAGGGTGCTACATGTTGTCAAGTGATGGTGAAGTTACTATTGTTGTGTGGGAGTAGTTACTGAAGTTGCTGTATAGTCAGCTACAACCTGCTGTTATTTCACTATGAAGGATAATTCCTGGGTCAATGTCAGCTTTTGTTTTCTGTTCCTTCTAGTTTGGCCTAAATGTGACATATCCAGTTGCTAGCCAGTACATATGTTAGGTGAAGTATACACCATGACTAACATATTATAGTCATGGTCATAATTGGTATAGTAACTATATGTTGGGTAATTATGCTAAATTGCATTATGATTACTCTTGTTCTTCTATGCTAAGTATCCCATAATACCTTGTAACAGTATAACGCAGCATTTGGCACCCGCAGATAGGGAAACTGTCAAAAACAAGATGCAGAAGTTTTCTATTTGGGTATAGGGAGTGCCCAACTAGTTTAGAATTCTGGATTCAAAAACAATAGGTAACAGAGAATTCTTTCCTGGGTGCTGGCTGGTGAGTCTTGCCCACATGCTCAGGGTTTAACTGATCGCCAGGGGTCGGGAAGGAATTTTCCTCCAGGGCAGATTGGCCGAGGCCCTGGAGGTTTTTCGCCTTCCTCTGCAGCATGGGGCATGGGTCACTTGCTGGAGGATTCTCTGCAGCTTGAGGTCTTCAAACCACAATCTGAGGACTTCAATAACTCAGACATAGGTTAGGGGTTTGTTATAGAAGTGGATGGGTGAGATTCTGCGGCCTGCATTGTGCAAGAGGTCAGACTGGATGATCGTAATGGTCCCTTCTGACCTTAAAGTCTATGAGTCTATGGTACCAGGAAAACAAGTTGAAACTGGTGGGTGGAATCTTAAATAATGTATAGAGGTTTTGGCTTGTAAAAAAACATTATAAATAGAAGCAGTTTGGGGAATTTGGGGAGGGTGATGGGTTAGGGGGAGGGAGAACACCTCTATGTAAGTTCAGTTAACAGTGTGTTAGACCTGCTTCCCAAAAGGATTGTCAAGGTATTGACTATTTTCTGTACTGTAATCCTTTTGTCTTTAGACAGTAAATCGGATGAGCTTGGTTATTTGGTTTTGAACATTTTTAATATTGGGTAATCAAACAATTGGCTGTACAATTAAGCATTACAGTTTTCTTTCAGTAATGTCAATATATCCATGAAACCATTCTGGAAAATCTTCCTGGAAGCCTTCCTAAGTGTTCTTAAACCAAAGTAACACTCCCTTAGCTTTCCCTGTGACTCTGTAAACTCCTCTAGATAAGTCTCTTCCTCATCAGTTACTCTAATATTGCTCAGTGTGAGAGGGTGTCATGGTAGTCTTCTGTGTGACCTTGCAGAGAACCCTTGTGCTGACAAATCGGCATCAGTCATAAACTCACAATTGTGACAGGCTTGCCTGCAGATGTACCTTTCAAATGCAGGATTTAAGACAAGTCCGAAGAGACGAACACTCATCCCTTCTGTACCAACTGAGCAGCAGCATTACACTGTGGTGGGCTAAGCAGATTGACATTACTATCTAAGCAGCTAGTATGTATATACCAGTGCGCACAAATTCTGGACAACTGTTAGGTGGGGGCTAATTAACTGAAACTGTGGAGGAAATAAGCCTTCCACATTGTGTGGCAGGCAACACTGGCTACAGCTAGTGGCAAACTCAGCCTTCCTTACTCTGTGTGCCCATGCTAGTGTCTGGTAATTGTAGTACATGGAAAAAGATAATACTCGTTAGCACTAGCATCAGACATGGTAAGGTTGTCAAGATCTCCTATCTCTCTGTTACTGACCATAGTGACATGCTGGAGGACTGCCAGTTCTGAGGAGTTAATTCTGGTGCAGCTGTCCTTTAGCTTGTAGTCCCTTGTTGTTTTGCCAGACACTCACAACATTTCTATTTGCCTAGATTATCGTGTTATCCCATTCCTTCTCCATATCTTTTGCTCTTTGCTTGAATCTCCAACAACAATTGTGTAAAATGTCAGTCCACATAGAGACATAGCCAGACTGGAACAAATAATTTGTCCATTGAGTCAGTTATCCTGTCATCAACAGTGGACAACACCAGATAGTTCAAATAAGGTGTGAGAAAATTAGTAGCTGGAGGATTACTTGCTTCTAGAGAAATTTTCCTCCCAACCTTCAAGAGCTAGCGGTTGGCTAATGCTCTGAAGCATGAGGCTTTCTATCCTGTCCAAATCTTTAGTTTGTTTCCACTATTGACTCTGCCAACACTGGATGTTCTAGTTCTCTATGTACTTTTTGGAATCCTGCTAATCTCTTGGCCTCATTGGCATATCATGGCAATGGGTTCCATTGGCTAAATGTGCACTGTGTGAAAAATTATTTCCTTTAATTGGTTTTAAATTTTCTACCTTTCAATTTTTTTAAATGTCCGCTTGTTCTTACATTATGGGACAGGGAGAATAGAAGTTGTCCATCTATCTCCTCTATATCATTCATTATTTTGCTTACTTTTATCACTCCCCTTCTTATTCACCTCCATTATAAGATAGAGTCCCAGTCATACAATCATAGCTATGTAGGGCTGGACGGGACCTCAAGAGTTCTTCTAGTCCACCCCCATTGCTGAAGTAGAAGCAAGTATATCTAAACTATCCCTGACAGGTGTTTGGAGGTTTTAAAAAACATATTTGATAATGACGGGGATTCCATAGCCTCCATAAGTAACCTGTTCCAGTGCTTAACTATCCATATTTAAAAAGTACTTCTTTATATCTAACCTGAATTTCCCTTGCTGCAACCTAAAGGTATGTCTATTCTTGTGGCAGTGTGTACAGTACCAACAATGGACACCTAGCTAGCATGGGTATAAACAGCAGTGCATGCATAGCTTAGGTGAGTAGAGTACTCTGCATGCCTGAACCATAGGGTATATATGCTAAACGACTCTCTATGCACCCACACAGTGTCTCCCATGTTTACATTGCTATTTTTAGCAGTGTAATGTCCCAGAGCCTTTCCCCATTGTAGTGAAAGACTGGTAGGGAAAGGCTCCAGGAGCTCCCCTCTGCTCTGAGCATTTCCCTGCTGCCTCCCCATATGACAGAGCCTTTCACTACTGCACATACCAGCACACTGTCTTTTCAGTCTCTGCATATGAGAGTTTTTCCAGACAATCATCTCCAGTAATTCTGGTCACCCATTTCTGAACCTGCTCTAATTCTCCTGAATTCTTTTTTCAGATATAGTAACCATAAATGAACATGGTAGTCCTAGTGAGGGACATTGATTTATATAACGACACTATAATATTTTCAACATATTCTGCATCTCATTCCATATCGGTGCTAACATTTTGCTATATTTTGGATCTTTTAACTCCACTACATGTTAAGCAGAAGTACTCATTTTTCTGTTATAGCAGAACAATTGTTCATAAGGTCTTTCCTCAGAAAAAATATTGTATGTTAGTACAATTTCATCTACCTCAGCATCTGTGAAGTTACCCCCCTGCTTTTTATTTTTTTTGAGGGATGAGTGTGGAGGAGTTCTTTTCCCATTGTCCCAGCTCTGCCCTTTGTCATTAATTTGCCCTTTCATAAAACCAGCACTGCTGTCAGCACCAGATAAACCCAAACTGAGCCACTCTAGGACTGCTGGGATAACAATTTGGTGATCCACATACACTTGTAAACAGCTCTGCAGCCATGCGGAAGTGCTATCATTTTATTCTCGAGCATGGCAAGCAAAAATACTATTAGCAAACTCATGAGCACTTTGTGTTACACACAGCAGCAAGTCTGAGACTGAATTATTCTGACAAGAGGTAATTATTGCAGCCTGAACAAGAGCTGAGAGTCTCAGCTGATGGAAGTGGGGAAAGGGCGGGGAGTTAAATCTAAGGAATGGCAGTTATTGGAGACTGAATTTTTCTTATAGTAAGATCAGCTGAATGCATGCTGAGATGCACAAGAATCACATTACAGTAAGAAGTGAGGAGGGGGAGTGGTGTTAGTTTCCTTTCATGCTTCACCACTAATCATTGACAAATGTAATGCCATTATTCTTGGTTTCTTAGATTTATCCAGTAAAAGAATCCTACTGCTGCGTGAGCCATCTGTTCTGGTGCTTATGTGAATATGAGCTCTTCCGTGCTTTCCTTTTTCCATTATCATAGACAGTCTCTGATACTGTTAATGTTTTAAGCATTATGAGTAAGTAAATAAAACGATGCATCTTTGACTAGAACTTTTTTTTTTAATAAATTAAAAACAATGTGACAGGCTCTGTAATAATCACCCCTAAAATGTGGTGCTATGCTGAGTGCTGGAGACTGATACCAAGGGACAGCAGTCACACTCCCCCTGGGCTGGCTTTTGGATCACTTGAAGCGTTCAAATCCTTGCTAATTCTTCTTTTAATTGTGGCTCCGTCTCTTCTAGACACACAAATAAATAGTGATATAACCACTCTGATAAGATGTCTTTTTGGAGTGGTGATAGAGGGAGCCTGCCTCTGTCTTTGCTGAAGCTGAAATTCTGTATGCTCCCCCATAGCAGCATTGCTTGGAATAGAATCAAGACATTTTCAACAGCTGTCAGAGTAAATCTGCACTGCAGGGGTCGGGTTCAGAATTGTCCTGTTGGGAATCAGTTCCCCACTTGTTTCAGTTTTGATCTCTGTGGGCCTGTATAAAGAGTTTAGATACTGCAGTACCTCTGGCTTCAACATACAGCATTTTCTCACCTCATCAGGCCCCCTTTTCCTTTCTACCTGCTCGTTAATGAATCAGGAGAGCAATTTATCATGTACCCTTGGCAAGTTTTGTGCCTGAGGATGCTGTATGTTTAAGGACTCAGGTTGAAAATTAAAGATCTGAAGTTATTTCTTATATGTTTTACTTATACTATATCAATATTTGCAGAAAGAATGCCAGTGTAGACTATTTGCATTGCATTCCACTTTTACATTTCTCCTGCAGATGATCTGAGAGATTATAATATATGATCGGGGAGATGTTGCACCCTCCACTTGTCCAGCAGAAGTTCCTAACACAGTTTATGAGTCTGACAGACTACTCCATTTCATCAGTTGTTTTTCATGTTCATCCTGCATAAGTTCTTGGTGAGCAGTGTGTGTCCAAAGCAACATATTCAGTGGGCATAGCATTTTTTAGTTAGTGTATACAAGTCTGTCTAGGCAGCAGAATGCTTGGAGGAAATATGAACTATTCTCTCACTTCATGGGTACCTATGGCTGAACTTCATACTACCATATTCGTAATCAGTGAAGGTGGCTGAATTAAAACCCCATCAATATGGGGGGGGGAGACGACAACTGGCAGGGCATTGTTCATTAGGGCCCTCAGCCTTTGGAATTCACTTGTTCCCCAGATCTATAACAAGGCAAGTTTTTATCACTTAGGGCATGCTGCATGGTCCACCTTTTCTCCCTTCTTCACCTGTAGAAGTTGACTGGATAGGGCTGGTAGTGGTGATGTCGGACTCTGACAATTGGGCATGAGGTCAATTAATTTATTTTATGTTACTGGCAGAGGCGGCTCTAGCTTTTTTGCCGCCCCAAGCACAGCAGTCAGGGAGCCTTTGGCGGTATGCCTGCGGGAGATCCCCGGTCCCGTGGCTTCAGCGTACCCACCGCTGAATTGCCACCGAATCCATGGGATCAGTGGAACTCCTGCAGGCAAGTCTCCGAATTCTGCCTGACTGCTGCTCTTGCAGGGACCGGAAGGGCGCCCCTCGTGACTTGCCGCCCCAGGCACGCACCTGGAGTGCTGGTGCCTGGAGCTGCCGCTGGTTACTGAGGAAAGTGATGGGTCTGTTTTGCCTGGGTCTTAGTACATTTTTAAAAGATTGTCAAGCACACACAGAGCATTACATGGGCACTCGTATTGTTGTCTGTAAAAATCCAAATGAAGAAATTAATACCAGTTTGAGAGAGATTCTCTGTTCTTAAAATACAGAATACCACTGGAATTGGCAATAACTTTAAAAATAGAAGAAATTTTGTAAGTTACCACTATGCAAATTCAGATTTATTATTAGCCAGAATTTTTAGTTTTGGGTAATTAAGGCAGAGAGGGTCAGTAACTTGGGTGAGAAGTATAGTAGTCTAATGTATTAGACAGAGCCCACAGAATCAAGACACTTGACTTTTAATCTTCATTTAGAGTTTTATCATTTTTTTTACTAATATTTAGTGCAAACACAGTCTGAACGGTGCATGGATGCATGGCTAACTTAGCTATGTCATGAACATTCATATCTTGTCAATTGCCCATTGAGTGGGCACTTGGGGCACTGGGGCACTAATAATTCAGCCAAACAATTCATTCCTTCAATGTAACAATCAAGTGACTTTCCATCCCCTACATTTAACATTCAAGTCCTATGTTTTAATTTAGTGACACAAAAGGAAAAATGAAATATGTAAAAACAAACACATAGAAAAACTAAAAAAAACTGTTTCAAAGAGGTCTTAAAAATCCTTGTGACAACAATGTACTTATCCACGTTTCTATGGTTCCTCAGTTTTTTCCAAGTATTATATATAATTATATCTGTCTAGGCAGCTTCTTTTCAAAACTCCCATAGTGGTGCAATGAATTTTTTAAACCTCACTGCCTGTCCAGCTTCGTCTCTGAGCTAAAATTTATAATTTCAGTTACAAATTACTAAAAGTATATACAATAATCTTGATGTATAGTGATTAAGACAAGAAAGAGATATAGTGATTATAACGCCAGAAAGTAGTCTAATATTTTGAGTTCATGCCAACATTTAATACTAAAAGTTATTGTATCTGCCTGACATTTTCCATTATATATGAGAACTATGGCAAACAAAACTGATGCATTTTATTTAATAATACAGATATTTATGGTCAAATAATAGGCATACATGTTCATGAACTCGATCCTACAAACCTTACTCATGCAAGTCCTCCCACTTAAATCAATGGGACAACTCTGAGTACTATTTGAAGGATTATATCCTGTGATTGTTATGCAGACCAAAATTATTTTGCTTTGCAAGATGAATGTACGCAGACTAAAGAAAATAGATATGATCTTTTTAGCTATTGTATTTTTGTTTTTTTCCTAGAAAACACTCAAACAATACAGGTTCTATAAAAACATCTTGAGTTTAACTTCAGGTGGACTGTGTCAAGCTTGCACTGTTCTAATTATAGTGTTTGTGTATCAGAGTCTTAGTTTCTTACAAAAGGACCACAGCGAGGTTGACAGCAATAATAACGAAACACTTTGAAGAAAGGCAAGTAACAGATTCCATTATTTTCCTCAGGGTACCTTTGGTGTCTTATCCTTTCCTTATCTTAATCAACACTTTCAAATTGAATAAAATAGAATTCAATTTGTAGATAAATTTGTAAATTATTCGACAAGCTGCAGTATTCTGTACATCAGCAACCTCTTTATTCACTAACGCCCTTAAATCAATTGCTTTTATTTTTATAGCAGTCATCAAAGCCAATCAGCTATGCTAACTGGCTTGATGTATAACTCTCCTATACTGAATTAGATTTTTCAGTATGACTAATGAGATGCCTTTTTTTTTTTTTGCTTTACTGGTCTCAAGTGAAAGTGCTGTTAAAAACTAAAGTATTTTCTTCTGTCACCAACATTCCATGAATATTTATGGTCTTCATTATGCAGCAGTGATCTGACAATGTTAAATTCCAGATAGAATGAGGATACCAGACTTTCAAAGGGATTCTGTTCTTTCCTTCAGCCACCCACAAAAGGAATTCATAATTGCAAAACATCTAACACAAATAATTGCATCTCAATTAGATCACATTATATCTCGATTTTCTAAACTGGCCAAAGGAATCACTTGTTCCCCACTAAAGGATGTGTTCAAAAACACCAATAAACAGATTGTGGAACCCTTACTCATCATGAGGGATCTCTTGCTCAGTGAGAAGTCCCAGTGAAGACAATGGGCTAAATAATCTAGGTCTCAGGGAGTAGCTGGGACCAAGAATGCTTTTTATCTGTGCTTAATGAGACAAATGAAACCTCAGATTTGGGTGCAGAGCTCACTAAAATTATCTTTAACTTGAAGGTGACAAAGACATAATGAAGGCTACATGGGACTACACATTAAAATAATTTAGTAACTTAAGTTAGGGCAGAATCCAAGTGCCAATTTATTATAGAGTGCTTTACTCCTCTCACAAATTACACAAGTACTCTGTACTGTCTACCTGAGGGCCCGAGAAATTGATTCTCTCCTTGTTGTGATGCCACTGTAGTTGCAATCAGAACCGATACCTAAGATCAAGTTTAAATGGGAAGGGCCAGGTGTCAAGCCATTGTATATAAGTCATCCTCAACTCATGATCCTCACTTCTGACTTTGGTCCATCAGAACCCAGATCTGTTGAACTTCTGAGCACAAAATAGGCTCATTTTTTCTATTGGCCTAACCCTCAAATAAAACTTGAGAGTTTGTGTTGGCACGATGATGGAAGGTTTTCATTGGTTGGGTGATTTATATGTTAAGATTTCGGAATGGTGAGCACATTCCCATTTTGAATTTCAGCCATGCTCTGGAAAACTTAAATACTTTCAGGAGTGTCTAGAAATGTTTGAGATAAAAATAAACAAACAAACAAATACTTGGAAGCTACAAGTGCTGCTCAATGTTCATTTGGTAGTTAAGGCATATAGCACAACTTATACCTGTGGTTTGTGTATTGTAATGGCCTCTTATTTGCTTTTGGGTGCAATCCATTGTGTTGATCATAGAATATTAGAGTTGGAAGAGACTCATAGACTCATAGATTCTAGGGTCAGAAGGGACCAATGTGATCATCTAGTCCGACCCCCTGCACAAAGCAGGCCACAGAACCTTACCCATCCACTTCTATAACAAACCCCTAACCTATGTCTGAGTTATTGAAGTCTTCAAATTGTGGTTTGAAGATCTCAAGCTGCAGAGAATCCACCAGCAAGTGACTCATGCCCCATGCTGCAGAGGAAGGTGAAAAACCTCCAGGGCCTCTGCCAGTCTGCCCCAGAGGAAAATTCCTTCCCGACCCCAAATATGGCGATCAGTTAAACCCTGAGCATGTGGGCAAGACTCACCAGCCAGCACTCAGAAAAGAATTCTCTGCAGTAACTCAGATCCCATCCCATCCAACATCCCATCACCGACCACTGGGCATACTTATCTGCTGATAATCAAAGATCAATTGCCAAAATTAGGCTATCCCATCATACCATCCCTTCCATAAACTTATCAAGCTTAATCTTAAAGCCAGATATGTCTTTTGCCCCCATTACTCCCCTTGGAAGGCTGTTCCAGAACTTCACTCCTCTAATGGTTAGAAACCTTCGTCTAATTTCAAGTCTAAACTTCCTAGTGTCCAGTTTATACCCATTTGTTCTTGTATCTACATTGGTACTAAGCTTAAATAATTCCTCTCCCTCCCTAATATTAATCCCTCTGATATATTTATAAAGAGCAAGCATATCCCCCTTCAGCCTTCTTCTGGCTAGACTAAATAAGCCAAGGTCTTTGAGTCTCCTTTCATATGACAGGTTTTCCATTCCTCGGATCATCCTAGTAGCCCGTCTCTGAACCTGTTCCAGTTTGAATTCATTCTTCTTAAACATGGGAGACCAGAACTGCACACAGTATTCCAGGTGGGGTCTCACCAGTGCCTTATATAACGGTACTGACACCTCCTTATCTTTGCTGGAAATACCTTGCCTGATGCATCCTAAAACCGCATTAGCTTTTTTAACGGCCATATCACATTGGCGGCTCATAGTCATCCTGTGATCTACCAACACCCCAAGGTCCTTCTCCTCCTCTGTTGCTTCCAACTGATGTGTCCCCAATGTATATCTAAAGTTCTTATTATTAATCCCTAAGTGCATGACCTTGCACTTTTCTCTATTAAATTTCATCCTATTACCATTACTCCAGTTTACAAGGTCATCCAGATCTTCCTGTATGATATCCCGGTCCTTCTCCATGTTAGCAATACCCCCCAGCTTCGTGTCATCCGCAGACTTTATTAGCACATTCCCACTTTTTGTGCCAAGGTCAGTAATAAAAAGGTTAAATAAGATTGGTCCCAAAACTGATCCTTGAGGAACTCCACTAGTAACCTCCTTCCAGCCTGACAGTTCACCCTTCAGTATGACCCGTTGTAGTCTCCCCTTTAACCAGTTCCTTATCCACCTCTCAATTTTCATATTGATCCCCATCTTTTCCAATTTGACTAATAATTCCGCATGTGGAACCGTGTCAAATGCCTTACTGAAATCAAGGTAAATTAGGTCTACCGCATTTCCTTTGTCTAAATAATCTGTCACCTTCTCAAAGAAAGAGATCAGGTTGGTTTGGCATGATCTACCTTTAGTAAAACCATGTTGTAATTTGTCCCAATTACCATTGACCTCAATGTCCTTAACTATTTTCTCCTTCAAAATTTTTTCCAAGACCTTACATACTACAGATGTCAAACTAACAGGCCTATAGTTGCTCGGATCACTCTTTTGCCCTTTCTTAAAGATAGGAAATACGTTAGCAATTCTCCAGTCGTACGGTACAATCCCTGAGTTTACCGATTCATTCAAAATTCTCGCTAACAGGCTTGCAATTTCATGGGCCAGTTCCTTTAATATTCTCGGATGAAGATTGTCTGGGCCCTCCGATTTTGTCCCATTAAGCTGTTCAAGTATGGCTTCTACCTCAGATGTGGTAATATCCACCTCCATATCCTCATTTCTGTTTGTCATCCTTCCATTACCCCTAAGCTCCTCATTAGCCTTATTGAAGGCTGAGGCAAAGTACTTATTTAGATATTGGGCCATGCCTAGGTTATCCTTAACCTCCTTTCCATCCTCAGTGTTTAGCGGTCCCACTTCTTCTTTCTTTGTTTTCTTCTTATTTATATGGTTATAGAACCTTTTACTATTGGTTTTAATTCCCTTTGCAAGGTTCAACTCTACTTGGCTTTTAGCCTTTCTCACTTTATCCCTACATGTTCTGATCTCACTAAGATAGCTTTCCTTGCTAATCCCACCCTTCTTCCACTCCTTGTAGGCTTTCTGCTTTTTCTTAATCACCTCTCTGAGATGCTTGCTCATCCAGCTTGGTCTACAACTCCTGCCTATGGTTTTTTCCCCCTTTCTTGGGATGCAGGCTTCTGATAGTTTCTGCAGCTGCAACTTAAAGTAATTCCAGGCCTCCTCCGCATTTAGATCCACAAGTTCTTCAGTCCAATCCACTTCCCTAACTAATTTCCTTAATTCTTTAAAGTTAGCCCTTTTGAAATCAAAAACCCTAGTCCCAGATCTATTTTTGTTTATCCTTCCATCTAGTTTGAACTGAATTAGCTCATGATCACTCGAACCAAGGTTGTCCCCTACAACCATTTCTTCTATGAGGTCCTCACTACTCACCAAAACCAAATCTAAAATGGCATCCCCTCTTGTCGGTTCTTCAACTACTTGGTGAAGGAATCCATCAGCTATCACATCCAGAAAAATCTGAGCCCTATTATTCTTGCTAGCACTTGTCCTCCAGTCTATATCTGGGAAGTTAAAGTCTCCCATGATCACACATTTCCCATTAGTGTTTACTTCATTAAAAACATTAAAGAGGTCTCTATCCATCTCCAAATCAGATCCTGGAGGTCTGTAGCACACCCCAAGCACTATCTCAGGGGAGGCTCTAGTAGCTTTCCTTCCCAGTGTGATTTTTGCCCAGACAGACTCTGTCTTGTCCATTCCATCACTTCTTATTTCTTTACAGTTAACCTCCTCATTGATGTACAATGCTACTCCACCACCTTTGCCTTTATTTGTCTTTTCTAAACAGCACATAGCCTTCAATACCCGTACTCCAGTCATGACTACTATTCCACGATGTTTCTGTTATCTCTATAATATCTGGTTTCACTTCCTGCACCAGTAGCTCTAGTTCCTCCATTTTGTTACCTAGGCTCCTCGCATTAGTGTACAGACATCTTAATTTTTGCCATTTGGCTTCACTGACATTCTTTACCCTGTTAGGCACAGACATTCTACCACCAGCATCACCTGTTAGTCTGCTATCTACACTACTCTTCTTCCTTATGCCAATTCTTCTGTCCACGGCTGTATCCCCTCTTACTTTGTTTACTTCCCTCTCAAGGTTAAATTCCGGCGTGGAGATCTCCTGAACATCTCCCAACCATCTCCCCCAAATTCCTAGTTTAAAGCTCTCTTAATCAGGTCGGCGAGCCTCCATCCTAGAAATCTATTTCCCTCCTTACTCAGGTGAAGTCCATCCCAAGAGAACAGTCTTCTGTCCGTAAATGCTTCCCAATGGCCGTACATCCCAAAGCCCTCCTTATAGCACCACTGCCTGAGCCATCTGTTGATCGCCATAATCTTGTCATGCCTTTGTCACCCTTCTCTAGGAACAGGCAGAATCCCACTGAAGATCACCTGAGCCTCGATTTACTTAAGTGTCTTCCCCAGTCTGTCATAGTCTCCCTTGAAACATTCCAGAGAGTATCTAGCCGTATCATTCGTTCCCACATGAAGGACAATCAACGGATTCTTCCCTGCTCCCGCTAGTATCCTTTTCAGCCTCAGGTCCACATCCTGTATCTTAGCACCCGGCAGACAGCACACCCTTCTGTTCTCCCGATCAGCTCTAGTCACAGGCCTGTCTATTCTTCTCAGTAAGGAGTCTCCAATCACATAGACCTGCCTTTTTCTGGTGACAGTGTGATTCTCCAGTCTGTTCCCTGTGCCCACTGGCTGCAAGTCCTCTTGATTCCTATTCCCCCTTGCAATCCTCCTGGGGCTCATATTTGGTGTTGCCTCCATTGACTCCTCCCCTCCTCTTGTAGGACTATCAGCTCTTCTCTTTTTCCTTGCCCTCTCTCCTTCAGCGGCCACCTGCTGTGCCCCTTCTTCATTTTCCAACTCTGCAAACCTGAGTTCTATTCCTCCTTCACTGGCCCGTCTTTTCCTCTGCCTGGTTCTCTTAGTCACATGCTTCCACTGTCCACTTTCCTCACCCAGCAATCTCTCCTCTGAAATCTTTGGTCCTGCTTCCATCTGCACGTCTGAGCTTATTCCTTCAGCCCCCTCGTGTCTGTGCTCCATCATCTGCTCAAACCCCCTCCTAAACTCAAGCAGAGTTTGCACCTGCATCTCTCGTCCTCGGATCTTTTCTTCCATCAGCTCTTTAGGCGGCATTTCATGCAGACAAAACTCTTTTCAGGCACCCCCTCCAGGATCATGTACATGCCGCAGCTTCCACATCCGGTCATCCTCATTGTGTCTTTCCTTGCTACCTCTATATCAGTCATAGCCTTCCCACCTGCTGCCTGGTAGTCAACACAACACAAACCCCCAGCAGGCACCAGACCACCCCCTATCCCTTGACTTGCTTGTCAGTTCCTCTGTCTTAGTCTCCCCTGCACCCTGCCCCTGGAAACTCCCACTGAAACTCCCCTGTTTACAGCTCTGTTTGCTGGCTCCTGTGCCGCTGCAGCTGTCTGGTCATTTAGTTCAATCCCCTGATCAAAGCAGGACCAACACCAACTAAATCATTCCAGCCAGGGTTTTGTCAAGCGGGGCCTTAAAACCTCCAAGGATGGAGATTCCACCACCTCCCTAGGTAAACCATTCCAGTAGATTAGTGAACCTTCCTAGTGAAACAGTTTCCTAATATCCAACCTAGACCTCCCCCGCTGCAACTTGAGACCATTGTTCCTCGTTCTGTCATCTGCCACCACTGAGAACAGCCAAGCTCCATCCTCTTTGGAACCCCACTTCAGGTAGTTGAAGGCTGCTATCAAATCTCCCCTCACTCTTCTCTTCTGCAGACTAAATAACCCCAGTTACCTCAGCCTCTCCTCGTAAGTCATGTGCCCCATCCCCCTAATCATTTTTGTTGTCCTCCTCTGGACTTTCTCCAATTTGTCCACATCCCTTCTGTACTGGGAGGTGCAAAACTGGACACAATACTCCAGGTGTGGCCTCACCAGTACCTAATAGAGGGGAATAATCACTTTCCTCGAGCTGCAGGTAGTGTTCCTACTAATACATCCCAATATGTCATTGGCCTTCTTGGCAACAAGGGCACACTGCTGACTCATATCCAGCTTCTCATCCACTACAATTCCAAGGTCCTTTTCTGCAGAACTGTTGATTTTAATCTACTAAACCTTATGTAGTTTGGGTCCTGGCTGCCTAAAAGACAGACTCTTTCCCAGTGTATCAACTTCTGCAGCCTGATAGAAACTGAGGTTGAGAGCAGTCACATCTGGAGTATGAACCTCCTTATGGTCTAACAGAGTCCAAGTGTAGAGAATCTTAAAGCTTGTTTACTCTACTTTTATTTTGTCTACTCAGGCCAAGGTTAGTTGATAAGAAATAAGGGCATGCATACATTGGGGCACTCAGGAAAGTTAATCCAAATAATTTTTTTAAGTAGATTAGTTAAACCTCATTAAACCTGTGTGAACACTCTTACTCAGAATTAAAGTGACCTTAATTCTTTTGGGAAGAGCATCCATACAGGGGTTTAAAGCGTTTTAAGTAATCCACTTGAAATGTACACCTTTAGTTCAGTCTGATTAACTTTCTTTTGTGTCCCTGGGAAATAACTCCTAAGTCACTCTTTGTTTAATGTGTATACTATTAGATCCTAGGGGAAATTTGTAAATGTCTTGTCTTTTAGTCTGCTACTCTGCTCAAAGGTTTTGCAATGTGATTTCAATGAGAAAGAGATACTTAGAAAGTGGTAATATGAAAACAAAGCTTAAAGTGAGTAGGGATAAAAAATACAGATGAGAGACATATGGCAGCAAAAATACTCATGGGGCCAAATTCTGCCCCTAGTTACATGTAAATGTGGAGTAACTCCATCAAAGTTAATAAAACTACATTGGTGTAACAGAGCAGAATTTGGTTCAATGTGATATGAGATTGTGTAAATAGAACATTGTGTCAGAGATATGTAGGTGGTGGCCCATCCCTGTTTAGTACTGGTGGGACTGCACCTAGAATACTACACACACATCTGCTTATCTTGAGACCAGATATATGTTAAATTAGAGAGAATTCAAAAAGGGCTGGAAGGATTCCTTTGTAAAGTGGAAGAAAAAAAAACAATCTCTAAACAGATACAGCCTGGCTAACTGGCAACCTACTGGGCACAGTATACTGTAGAGCCAACTTCAAACTCCTGAAGGCTGTAAATACCATGCAGAAGACTGAATTATTAGTAAGACTTCACCTCAATATTTTTAATAGCGAGATCTATTAGATTAGTGGTTCTCAACCAGAGGCATGCTGAGGTCTTCCAGGGGGTACACAACTCATCTAGATGAGTCTTTCTCAACCTGGGGGTTGCAGCTCCCAGTGGGTTCATGGGACAGATTTAGGAGGATCACAGGTGCAGGGCCAGTATTAGGAGGTGGCAAGCAGGGAAATTGCCCGGGGTCCTATGCCACAAGGGGCCCAGCGAAGCTAAGTTACATGCTTCAGCCCAGCCAGTTGGGGCTCAGGCTTCAAACAAAGCTCACAAATCAGAAACAGGCTCAAGTAACACACTGAAATGTAAATACAATATTTATAGTCCAATTGGTTTATTTTATAATTATATGGTAGAAATAAGAACGCAAGCAATTTTTCAGTAATAGTGTGCTGTGACATTTCTATTTTTATGTCTGATTTTGAAAACAAGTAGTTTTTAAGTGAGGTGAAACTTGGGGTACGCAAGACCAATCAGGCTCCTGAAAGGGGTACAGTAGTCTGGAAAGGTTGAGAGCAACTATGTTAGACTGACAGTTTCCCAAGGAAAGTGTTGTCTTGTCTTTTAAAATAACAACACATTCAAGGATAAGAGGTAAGGGGCTAGGTTCCCTTTAATCTACCTGGCCATGCAGCAGACTATTTAGCTCCATGAAGGTTCCCCGCCCTGGCCCAGGCCCAGGCCCGCCGGAACTGCTGTGGCCGGGGAGAGGAGCCCTTCCCCCAGACCAAATGATGCTGCAGGGAGAGAGAGTTGGGGGGAGTCCTCTCTCCCTGCCATAGCCCAGGGCAGCCTGCACCCCAAACACCTCATCCCCAGCCCCATTCTAGAGCCCGAAACCCCAGCCGGAGCCTCTGTCCCAGCCCTGAGTCCACTCCCACACCCCAATCCCCTCATCTCCATCCCAGAGCCCGCACCCCAGCCAGAGCCCTCACACCCCCCACACTGCAACCTTCTGCCTCAGCCCTGAGCCCCCTCCCACACTCTGAACCACTTGGCCCCACCTCGTCACATGAATTTTGTTATCTGCAGCAATATGGAGGTGGGGATGTGGTGAACATAACAATATTCATGCCACACATGGGTGGGAAAAATTAGAGAGAACACTGGACAGGCATGTGTGGGGGAAGGAAATTTCACTGGTAGAGGGATAGGGAAGATATGAAGTATTTTCCATGTCCATGTCCAATTTCAGTGATTTTATTAAAATCAATTCCATGACTTCCTCTTGCACCATCCATTATCCATCCACTGTTTATAAAAACCTTCCCTTCACCAGGGACAATTGCACAACAATTTCCAGAAATAACCCCTCAACTGACATACTGAACTGTTAGTTCTAGAGTTGTTGAAATAAGTCATTGTACAAAATTCAACAGCCAGCTTCAACTGACTTTTATGTCCTGAAAATCCTATAAACAGCTTGTTCCATATATTCTGACCATCTCTGCAACCCTATAGATATTCCATTTAGTCAAATTATATGGTACTGCATATCTCTGTAAGTGTTAGGAAAAACTGGGATCCACTGACCAGCATGAATGGTCAATAACTGAAATGCGATGTTTCCTGAATTGCAGTTGAACATCTTTAGGACACTTTGTCACATTACTGTAAATTTGTATGAGGCTTTTATGAATCCTTAGTGTATTGTCTCTTCACTGTTATTTCATTCACATAATGATGTACAAAAAAACTCCATAATACAAATTGAAAAATATGAATTATTTAGCAAACTGTAATAGCTTCTGTAAACAACATTGTAGGATTACCCTGAATGTAATGCTAACACTTTGGACCTATTTCTCCACTCTATGATACCTGTTTTAGTTGCATGTCAATCCACTGCAGCCCTCTCAAATGTATTGAATTTTGCAGGATATTTCATATTTTGTCAAATTAGGCTGCCCATTCCATTCTACTGCAAACATGCAATGTTCTGTGCACAGAGAGACTCCATTAACATCCATCTGGTATGCTAGGGGATGTGCATTCAGCTAGGACACCATGCATGCAAATCTCACCTCTATTGACTGCTGGATGTGCTCTTCATAGTGTTTATTACTGACCAGGGCCTCATACCTGACCTCAAAAGCCAGTAAATTATTAGCACCTTGTCATTTTACAAATAAGTTAATAGAGCTGCTTTTGTACAAGGTTACTTCAAGCAGAGTTAGGAATAGGACCCAGATCTCTAATAGAGTGGATTCAATTTTCCATTCAGCTTCTGTATATTGCCTTGTAGAAAAAGTGTGCCAAATATGTATGTTCTGGTTATCCTATTTCTAACTATATTGCATTCCCTGCCCAGAGACAAGGACAAGAATCTACAATTCCTTATATCCAACATTCTACAGCTGTATAGAAAATAGTTATGTTACCCCCCTGCAACATGTGTGCTAAGTCCCCATTAACAGCTGGACCACATAAAGGATCAAAAATACTCAAGCAGAAGTGTGGCTGGAGATTTCAAAGTCTAGGGCTCAAACCCTTTTAATGACGCTTGTAGCAGTACTTTATGAGTGGATGTGATAAAGTCTGCTTTTCCTTTTTTTTCTTCGTTAAAAACTGTCTTATTTAATTCCCACAGTGAGAAAATCTCTTTTAAAAGGGTAGGGCAGCAGGTATAGTCAGCTTCCCCATTTATAATTTGGTACAAATTCCAGGATATCTTCCAGCTGTGTAAGGTGACTGCTGGTATCACAAAAGGAGAAGGAAAGCGGGGAAAAAGAGGGAAGGAGCTGGCATAAATAACTAAGGCATGGACTTTTTCTTCTCTAATATGAAATGTAAGAGTCAGTCTACCACTTGGGGCCCAGTCCTTCACCATTAAATCAGCGGGAATTGTGCTGCCTTTCAATGAAGTCAACATTACTGTCAGTCTTCTAAATACAGTTGTATACCTATTTTACTCTTCTCAGTATTATGAGTTTTCTTGCTTCGATGAGTTATCAAATAATAGTGGCAGTTTAGTACATGTGTAATTGACCTTCATAAAGACTAGCTGTTGTGGAATGATGGCTATGACGGATTATGAAAAATTATTTTGAGTTAAAATTTATCATGCTTGATCTTAGTTAAAAAAAGATTGGGGGATGGGAGGGGAGATAGAAGTGGAATCCGTTCAAGTTTTCTGAGGTAAGAATTTGTTTTTTAAAAATGCTTTTGCCAACAGCTACCATTGACTGGTATCTGATAACCAGTTTTCCCCTGTACTTCTTACAGGAAATATCTGCCATATTTTGTATTTTACTCTAAGGTAACTCTTGGCAATGTTGACTTTTTAGTGGTCACTATTGCATACTTTTTCCACAGTAAACAAAACAAACAAATACACAAATTTTAAAACAGCATAAAAATGTAATTCTTTTCATTGTTTTCTTCCCAGACTATGAACTTTTCCAAAGGTAGGGAAAAAAGCTGAGTATTTTTAAATAGTTGCATACTGTAACTTTTCAATCACAGTACAAAGATGCAATATTTACTGTACATTTATAAAGTCCAGTATAAAACATATGACACATCAAATGTCAGATTACTCACTGGGTATGCACTGCCTATAGTAGCAGATTTATTTTTTGTGTGAACATAAGACAGCTATTGAATGAAAAAAAAATTGTCCATCAGTATAGACATCATGGGGTGGATTGGTCTAAAATTTGTAATGCCCCTATTAGGCTAGCCGGATTAACTATATAGAACTACCTAACAAAGTAGTTATACAAATTATATATCACAGTACATTTTCTTAAGTCTCTTTCAGCCATTTTCCAGGGACTAGATCAAGATTTTTGTTGTAGCCCTGAGTTTGAGACTCTATATAGATGTGCCACCCCAGGCTGAGATCCAAAAACAAACTGTGACTCAGAATCATCCCTGTGAGTCACAACTCCCCTGAGCTGCTGTACTGCACAAGGTAGGCATGCAGTGGGCCACAATATGCTGCATTACCTTTGTCCAGCTCAGCCAGGTCTCACTGCAGGCACACAGAGGAACATAGCTATGATTCTACCAACTCTCTATTCCTTCTCTCCCTTCCGCACTCATTTGCTCATACAAGGAATAGCACCCTGCAGATCATTCTTGCATGCTCCCCTAACCAGACTGCCAGCCTGCACAAGCCCTAAATGACAGTGCTGGTGTGTATGGATATGTGGGTCAGAGCCTCACCCCCTCTAAGCACCTGTGGAGAGAGCATGAGACCTTAAGTACATTCTAGCTTCATCTATGTTGGGATTGGTCCTGCTTTGAACAAGGGGTTCTGACCTTCTGAGGTCTCTTCCAACCCTAATCTTCTATGATTCTATGTAATGAGAGGATGGCACTAGCAAAACAGTAATGCTCAAAGCTGAGTAAACCATAAGTTGTTTACAATGAAATAAGGTAGGCCAAAAAAGCTAATGCATACTCCAGAGGCATTGAAGAAGAGAGGAGGAGGAAGAGAATTACTCCCGTCAATACACCTTTGGAACTACTGCAGCTGGTAGAGTGTGATCACTTCTGGGTATCATAATTCCAGAAAGATATAAATGAAAGACAATTCAGAAAACAGCAACCAAAATGATAGATTCTCTCACACTCACATGTAGTACTTTATTCCTTAAGTCACTAGAACTGCTAAGGTACTAAATATAAATAATGGGGACAGAATCTGTCTTAAATTGATTATAGGTCTGTAGGGACTGATTTATTAGGACAAATTACATGTATAAATATATATAGTGCTGTAGTAGAGCACGGTAGGGACCCATTGGCTCCTGCCTCTGCTAGGTCCACAAAAGTTACCCTGGGGTTAGTCACCACTGGTGCAGTTTATTTACAGGCTTGTTCCCACCACGGTTTTCACCATGTACAGTTGACCCTTTACTGTCTGCAGACAGGAAGAGCTACCTCCCTGTTTCCACACCCTGCCTTTTCCTTTTCTTTCTGCTCCCCCTTGGCTTTCTTCCCCTAAGGCATTTATACAGCCCCGGGCTAATTAGGCCACAATTATTTCTGCTCCCCCAGTTAGGGCCAGATTATCTCCAGCCAGCTCTAATTTATTCCCCTAAATGGGAGCTGGTGTGACAGACGGCTGAATCATCAACCCTTTGCCCAGCACCCTCTCACAAGTGCTGAATGATAAGGAAGACAACCTAATCTGGATGGCTTCCATACACATGATTAAGGAAGAGGTATGAAGGTATCTAAAAGGGTGTCATAAGGACGAGGGAGAAAACTTGTTCACCTTAGCCTCTAAGGATAGAACACGAAGCAATGGGCTTAAACTGCAGCAAGGGAGGTTTAGATTGGACATTAGGAAAAAGTTCCTAACTGTCAGGGTGATTAAACATTGGAATAAATTGCCTAGGGAGGTTGTGGAATCTCCATCTCTGGAGATATTTAAGAGTAGGTTAGATAAATGTCTATCAGGGATGGTCTAGACAGTATTTGGTCCTGCCATGAGGGCAGGGGACTGGAGTTGATGACCTCTCGAGGTCCCTTCCAGTTCTAGAATCTATGAATCTATGAAGGAGGAAGTGGACAGATTCATAATACTCCACAATGGAAGACTAACACTGTTTCCCAAACTTGGGATGCCGCTTGTATAGGGAAAGCCCCTGTTGGACCAGGCCAGTTTGTTTACTGCCCCATCTGCAGGTACTGAGATTGTGCTACACCTCAGACAGTGTTTGTTTGCCCTGTGATTCCAGACTATGATGTGTATAATTTAAAACACTTTGGGACTCTGCAGGATAAAGTCAATATGAATCCAAAGTTGTCATATTTTCCCCCCATTTGACAATTTTATTTGTGACTGTTAAAATTACAAAATAAATATAGCCCACAGAAGTATAAGATACTATATATATATAGTACAGTTAAGATTGCAGCATTTAATTGCATGTCTCTCAGTGACGTGAAAGGCATATCATAAGCTGGATTTTCAGCTGTGACAAGCCCCCTAGGCTGTGACATGCTTCAGTTGAAAAACCCAAGTGTGACATGCCTTTCATTTCACTGAGATGCTTATTAACAATTTTACAATCTTCTCATTTTGTATAGGCAGTTTTTCCTCTGGTATTCTCTCATACTGTACATGGTATTGTGAAACAGTTCTCTAAAAGGAGACAGTTCAAAGCTAACTGTACATCCAGAGGAATTTTCTTAATTGGGACACCCCCATACTAGATGGTGTTTCTTGCCAGTGAGCAGCTTTCCTAACCAAGGCTTTGATTCAGCAAAGCACTTTTTGCCTCTATTGACTTCAGTTGGGCCACTCATTTGATTAATGTTAAACATGATTAATGTTAAGTGCTTTGCTAAATTGGCACCTAAGAGAAGAGACGATTATAAACAGTCTGAAAAGTCCAGGAGAAAAAAACAACATTGGACTGAATGAAAATACACATTTCTACTTTATTCTTTTTTTAACTTAAGAGGCAGAGAATTGGAATTTCCCGCCTATTTAACATTTGGTCAAACACTTATTCCTTTAACACCAGAGAAGTGTGTGTTTTAACTTTTGCAAATGGGTAATAGATGGAGACTTTGATTTTATTTTGATTTATAAGTGGAATTTTTGCTAATATTATCCTAATTTAGTAGCAGTTATTTCCAGTCACTATCACTAGGCCAAAATGACTAGCTCAAAGACCCTTAATAAATGAAGTAGTTATCCTATTTAAGTGCATCCTAGTGAAGCAGAACACATTGTATTCTCATTTTCCATAAGAAAAGTATTGCAGTCAGAGATATAGTACAACACATTTAACATTTGTTACAAAACATTTACATCCTCGGAAAACAATAAAGATTCCAGAGTCATGTTTTTATACCCCTAGAGTTAACACTTACCTTACAGAAATTAGAGATGTAAATATTCTGATGGAATATGTAGTGGATATTTATTGTCCAAAGTGATGGTCAGATTGACTGTTTAGTGATGTCATAGCAATGCACTTAAAGCCAGATTTTTAAAAGGTAGTTAAGCACTAGTAGATGCCTTTTCAAAAGCATTTTCAAAAGCACCTAAGCTTCATCGTTAGGTACCTAAATACCTTTAAAAGTCTGGTCATTACTCCCATTGGTGCACCATTAAAACACAGGCATCCCTATGCTCATTACAGAATGTGGATTCAAAAAGGAAATGAGGGCAAAAAAGAGGGTGTTTACAATCTTTTTCCCTTGCTTCCTTTTTGTAACCCCTATTTTACAGTAATTGCCAAAGGAATGATCTTGTAAAATATTTTTTAGATGAGCGGTGTCCAGCTAGTGCCTTGGATCCCACTTATGGCCCTTAGTGTTCTAAATTTGTTGCCCTCAGAGAAACTGTATTTAAGCCACAAAAAGTATTTTTTAATTATGATTGCCAATATATTACAAGCTGTTCCCTGCAAATCTAAAATGGAGCATGTCAGTCAGCCTGGGACAGCTCTAGGCACCAGCAAACCAAGCATGTGCTTGGGGCAGCACATTTTCAGGGGCAGCATTCCAGCCATCTTTTTGTGTGTGCGCGCTTTTGGTGGCAAAAGCCTAGAGCCGGCCCCAGCAGCAGCAGCGTGTCATGCGTAAGGGGTGCCCTGGGGCCGCTGCGGTTCGCACCATGGGGGAGCAGTGCCCGCACCTCGAGGCTGGGCCGAGCAGCCTCCGAGCGGGGGATACTCAGGCTGGGGGCTGCCCTGCGGGGCACATGGAGCTGCCTGCAGGTGCTGCAGGGTGACTGCCCCCCCAGTATCACAACTGGGGCTGGGCAAAACAGCCTGAGCCACCCAGGGAATGCGTCAGGGCAGCCAGAAGCAGCAGCGGGGTCATAGAAGGCAGGGTGCTGCCATGCAGGGGCCGCATCCCACTTTCCAGGGCTCCCCTCCCTTTGGGGCTGCCCTGCCCCGGCTCCTCAGCCTCCTCTCGGGGCTGTCCCCTGGCTCTGCCCTCCTAGGGAGGCAGAGAGGTATGTTGATGAGGCTCTCTGGGACACTGTAGCTGTAGACCCTGCACTGTTAAGGAGGATGAAAGGCTCAGGGAAAGACAGCAGTTAATGGGAGCAGAGGGAAATCTTCCCATAATTGGGACCTTCCTTCCAGATGATGTTGGGGTATCCTCTTGCACTGAGGTTACCTTTCCGGAGGAGAGAAATCCAGTCATTAGGAAAAGACAGGTGTTAGTAATGGGAGATTTGATCATTAGAAAAATAGATAGCTGGGTTTGTGATGACTGGGAGAACCGTATGGTGACTTGCCTGCCTGGTGAGAAGGTTGCGGATCTCCCAAGGCATCTAGATAGACTTATTTGTAGTGCTGGAGTGGAGCTGGTGATTGTGGTACATGTACATACCAAAGACATAGGGAAAGGTAGGAGAGATGTCCTGAAGGCCAAATTTAGGCTGCTAGGAAAGAGACTGAAATCCAGGATCTCTATGGTGGCATTCTCAGAAATGCTTCCAGTTCCACACGCAGGGCCAGGTAGGCAGACAGAGCTTCAGAGTCTCAATGTGTGGATGAGACGAAGGTGTAGAGAGGAGTGGTTTAGATTTACTAGGAACTGGGGAAACTTTTGGGATAGGGTGAGCCTATACAGGAAGGATGGGCTCCACCTAAACCAAAGTGGATCCAGACTGCAGGCACTTAACATTAAAAATTGTTCTGCAACCTTTTTAAACTAAGAGATGGGGCAAAGTCAATTGCTGCAGTGGAGCACGTGGATTGGACAGAGACTTCTCTTAGAGGAGAGTCTATTGATAGAGATTCTCTAGGTTCTAGTCAGGAGAAAAGGATGGAAGAGGATAAAGTATGGGCCAGATCAGATGCGAAACATTCACATCAAAATAATCTGACACATCAGAAAAGGGCAGACAAATAAACAGTGACAAGTTTTTAAAGTGCTTGTACACAAATGCTAGAAGTCTAAATAATAAGATGGGTGAACTAGAGAGTCTCGTTTAAAGGAGGATATTGATATAATAGTCATTACAGAAACCTAGCAGAGTGGGGACAATCAATGGGACACAATCATTCCAGGGTACAAAATATATCGGAAGGACAGAACAGGTCATGTTGGGGGGGTGGCGAGGGGGGTGGGAGTGGCACTATATGTGAATGAAAATGTAGAATCAAATGAAGTAAAAATCTTAAATGAATCCACAGGTTCCATAGACTCTCCATGGATTGTAATTCCATGCTCTAATAAGAATATAAAAGTAGGGATCTATTAATGACCACCTGACCAGGACAGTGATAGTGATGATGAAATGCTAAGGGAGATTAAGCTAAGGCTATCAAAATAAAGAACTCGATAATAATGGGGGATTTCAATTATTCCCGTATTGACTGGGTACATATCAGGAGCCAGATCCTGCACTCCACCTCAGGAGAAAATGCAAAGACAAAATGCAGAGATAAAATTTCTCAATACTTTAAATGACTGCTTTTTGGAGCAGCTGGTACAGGAACCCACAAGGGGAGAGGCAATACTTGATTTAGTCCTGAGTGGAGTGCAGGATCTGTTCCAAGAGGTAACTATAACAGGACCGTTTGGAAATAGTGACCATAATATAATAACATTTAACATTCCTGTGGTGGGAAGAACATCTGAACAGCCCAACACTGTGGCATTTAATTTCAGAAAGGGGAACTATGCAAAAATGAAGAGGTTAGTTAAACAGAAATTAAAAGGTACAGTGACTAGAGTGAAATCCCTGCAAGCTGCATGGACACTTTTCAAAGACACCATATTAAAAAACACAGTAAAAGAACTAAAAGAGAGCCACTGTGGCTTAATAGCCATGTAAAAGAAGCAGTGAGGGATAAAAAGGCATCTTTTAAAAAGTGGAAAGCAAATCCTAGTGAGATAAATAGAAAGGAGCATAAACACTGCCAAATTAAGTGTAAAAATGTAAAAAGAAATGCCAAAAAGGAGTTTGAAGAACAGCTAGCCAAAAACTCAAAAGGTAATAACAAAATGCTTTTTTACGTACATCAGAAGCAGGAAGCCTGCTAAACAACCGGTAGGGCCCCCTAGATGATCAAGATACAAAAGGAGCCCTTAAAGATGATAAAATCATTGCAGAGAAACTAAATGAATTCTTGGCTTCAGTCTTCACGGCTGAGGATGTTAGGGAGATTCCCAAACCTGAGCCGTCCATTGTAGGTGAGGAATTGTCACAGACTGAAGTGTCACTAAAGGAGGTTTTGGAATTAATTGATAAACTTAACAGTAACAAGTCACCAGGACCAGATGACATTCACCCAAGAGTTCTGAAAGAACTCAGATGTGAAATTATAGAACTATTAACTAGGGTTTGTAACCTGTCCTTTAAATTGGCTTCTGTACCCAATGACTGGAAGATAGCTAATGTAAAGCCAATATTTAAAAAGGGCTCTAGAGGTGATCCTGGCAATTACAGACCAGTAAGTCTAAGGTCAGTACCAGGCAAATTACTTGAATCAATAGTAAAAACTGAAATTGTCAGACACATAGAAGAAAATAACTTGGGCAAAAGTCAACATGCTTTCTGTAAGGGGAATTAATGGTTTACTAATCTATTAGAGTTCTTTTGAAGGGGTCAACAAACATGTGGACAAGGGGGATCCAGTGGACATAGTGTACTTAGATTTCCAGAAAGTCTCTGACAAGGTCCCTCACCAAAGGCTCTTACATAAATGAAATTGTCATAGAATAAGAGGGAAGATCCTTTCATGGACTGAGAACTGGGTAAAAGACGGAGAACAAAGGGTAGGAATTAATGGTAAATTCTCAGAATGGAGAGGGGTAACTAGTGGTGTTCCCCAAAGGTCAGTCCTCGGACCAATCCTATTCAACTTATTCATAAATGATCTGGAGAAAGGAGTAAACAGTGAGGTGGCAAAGTTTGCAGATGATACTAAACTGCTCAAGATAGTTAAGACCAAAGCAGACTGTGAAGAACTTCAAAAAGATCTCACAAAACTAAGTGATTGGGCAACAAAATGGCAAATAAAATTTAACGGGGATAAATATAAAGTCATGCACACTGGAAAAAATAACCCCAACTATAAATACAATATGATGGGGGCTAATTTAGCTACAACTAATCAGGAAAGAGTTCTTGGATTCATTGTGGATAGTTCTCTGAAGACGTCCACGCAGTGTGCAGAGGCAGTCAAAAAAGCTGACAGGATGTTAGGAATCATTCAAAAAGGGATAAAGAATAAGACGGAGAATATCTTATTACCCTTATATAAATCCATGGTATGCCCACATCTTGAATACTGCATACAGATGTGGTCTCCTCATCTCAAAAAAGATATACTGGCATTAGAAAAAGTTCAGAAAAGGGCAACTAGAACGATTAGGGTGTTGGAACAGGTCTCATATGAGGAGAGATAAAAGAGGCTAAGACTTTTCAGTTTGAAAAAGAGGAGACTATGGGGGGGATATGATAGAGGTATATAAAATCATGAGTGGTGTGGAGAAAGTGAATAACGAAAAGTTATTTACTTGTTTCCATAATATAAGAACTAGAGGCCACCAAATAAAATTAATGGATAGCGGGTTTCAAACAAACAAAAGGAAGTTGTTCTTCACACAGCACACTGTCAACCTGTGGAACTCTTTGCCTGAGGAGTTTGTGAAGTCTAGGGTTATAACAGGGTTTAAAAGAGAACTACATAAATTCATGGAGGTTAAGTCCATTCATGGCTATTAACCAGGATGGGTAAGGAATGGTGTCTCTAGCCTCTGTTTGTCAGAGGGTGGAGATGGATGGCAGGAGAGAGATCACTTGATCATTACCTGTTACGTTCACTCCCTCTGGGGCACCTGGCATTGGCCACTGTCAGTAGACAAGCTACTGGGTTGGGTGGACCTTTGGTCTGACCTGGTACAACTGTTCTTATGTTCTTAACTACAAGTGCTCTGAGCAGCTGTTGCCCTTCCCTCACTGACTACAGGTTGCACCACAGGTGCAGGAGGTGAGAATAGGACTGGTTTGTTCTATTCCTTGCTCAACTGTCAGACTGTGGGAACCTAAGGGAGAACAGGACAGGTACTTGATTGACTCTGCCTGAGCATAAAGGAATGCTAGCAAAGGATGGCTCTCTTCCCCACATATGGTCACCAGGCTGTAGGGTCAGGAAATCCAGGATAGAGGAAAATGAGAAAAAGTTGAAAACCAACAATCAGTTTCAGCTCCATAATTCTCTGCTCTGGGAGCTGCTCTAACTTGCAGTTAGTTGGCAACCATCTCTTAAGGACTCAAAGCCAGCTGGAGACTGGAGTGCAATGCTGGAACGTCCAGCAGGAGAACTGCAGGTTGTTTCCTATCCCTTTGTGCTGCCTGAGTGAAGCAAAGGGAGTAAAATGATGCAGAGAATCTGTCCCAGAGTTTGGATTGTGGCCCTTTGACCTTTATAAAAATAACACATTTTGCTCCCTGAAAAGGTTGAAAACTACTGCTCTAGAAGCTGTGGCAGCCAAATCTTAATACCACCCCAATCCTTTGCACTCAGACACAGATTTCTATGGTAAAATACAGTGAAAATAAGACTGGATGTTTTCGTAAAATCTCACCAGTTTGACCTGACTTATAAAATGAGATATAAATTTAGGAAAAAAATTAACAGCCATAAGCCAGATAACTGTGTGCATTTGTCGGAACCTTATACTGCACTTGTCAAATAGTTGATGGCTACTCCCAAGTCATGCACCACTAGTCCATTAAGGACACCTCAGTAGTTATTGCTATGTGAGGTCATTTAATGCATCTCTTGGGGAACAATACCAGACTTGCTAAATGTTTGCTCGTATTATTAACTTTTAAACAGACATAATCAACTTAAAATCTAACTTTTTTCCTTAAAATTTCTAAAGTAATTTCAGACACTATATATTATCCCAACCACCTGTCAATTTTGTGGCCTTGTAACCATATTTAGGAATCATTTTCTCTCTGTTGTTGCTATGTGAAAGAGCCACACACAACAGAAGAAATCTATTGTTTCTGATCTTTCAGTTACAGTAAACCTGGGGGATTACTTGTAACTAAAGTACAGTAAGTAAAATTTTACAGATGAAAGTGATTTTTTTAAACCAATGTCCCTTTAAATGATGAATACAAATTACTTGTACATTTAGGTTGCCTAACACTGTCCATTATAAAAGATTCTTGCAAGATGTTTTAAGAAGCTCTAACACTTGCTTGTTTGCATCAAGCATTTGAAATTCATGGTAGGGTGGAGACCTTGAGCTAGAGAAATGCCTTTTCTTTGACCCATAAATTCCATGCCTGTTTTTTTAAGATACATACTTTTGAACATGACCATATCCTTTCTCATACTTGAGTTCCCCAGGAACATTTTAGCAGTAAGCAAAAATAACTGGACATGAACATTCTAAGGAAGGGCCCACACTGTTAAAGCAGCAGTAGCACACATTGCACTGGGAACACCTGGAAGATACTAAATCAACTGAAGCAGTGGCAGATAGGAGGAGAAAGCTGGCTGGATTAGGCTTCCCCCTCATAAACCACACTATCCCTGGACCAGGAACATGGCTTCAAAATGCCATCACCCCCTTTTTTTCCACATACCATACGGGGCAGGACCTCTTCCAACTGCTAGAGGGCAGGAAGCGAGGCGGGTCGGAAACTGGACTGAGCTCCTCTCTAAGCCTCCCAGAGCCAGCACATGACCCAACAACCCATCCTTCCCTCTGGGGGTACCATTTGGGCAGGAACCCCATCGACTGAAAGTAGGTAGGAAGGGAGAGACACGGGTCAAGTCAGAATCCCTATGAGCATGCACTGGCCCACCCCTGTTCACTGTAAAAAAAGCCTTCTGCTTCTGCTAGCTAATGTCCTGTAGCTCACATGATAAAATTATCTTTCACAATACTCATGATTCACGGTTCAACCTGTGCTGATAATGCATGGATGGGGTATTATAGTTAGCTTTAATTATACTACTTGCTTCCAAAGGACCCCTGCCTCATTGAGTGCCTAGGGTTGTTGCACAAGAGGGCAAAAATGAGATGTGTAAGCAACCATAAATTCTGACATTTAATATCTCCTAACTCCACCCCTCTCCCCATATGTGATATAAGGTCAGTTCTTTTCTTTCCTCATAAAACATTCCCTACAATCTTTTCAGTTTTTGTAGCTTTTTTCTTGAATACTCTTCAATTCATTGATATTCCCCCATAGTGAAGTCCCCAGAATTCTATACATAACCTCCATGGCTAAAAAACCTAGACAGAAGAAGCTCTTCTGTTTCCTCTACTAGGGAAAAAGGGAAAAGTCAACTTTGGCCAGTTTTATTTACATTACTTAGAACATTTAACCATAATTCCACCTCCTCTGTTGTTGTTTTTGTTTGTTTTTATGAGTAAATGAGATACTAGACTATCAACACTGTACTGTGAAGCCAATTAGATCAGCAGCACTGTTGCAGCAGAACTAATTCTCCAGACAGACTGGACAGGTGCGGAAGAGAAGCAGCAGCTGCACTGACTCTGTAGCAAGGCCTGACTGGAACAGTGGCAGAATGGAGTTAAATCCACAGTGAGGCCTGAATGGATGGGTGGTAGCAGCAGTACAGCGCTAACTTAATAGGGTTCTGGCTTGTCTGGCCAGTGGAAGCAGAGCTGAAATCCCTCAATCCCAAGGAGATGCTTACTGGGAGTGAGACCCGGCAAAACAATTCTATTAGGACAGAAGCAGACCAGAAGAGGAGAGCCTCTCCTGGATGTCCTTTGGCCACCACTGAGATTAACTCACAATGTGAGGTTTTTGTGTTCAGACAGAGTTAGAATCATAGAAATGTAGGGCTGGAAGGGAACTCGAGAAGTCAACAAGTTCAGCCCCTTGCATTGAGGCAGGACCTAGTAAATCCAGACCATCCCTGGCAGGTGTTTGTCCAACCTATTCTTAAAAACCTCCAATAATAGGGATTCCTCAACCTCTCTTGGAAGTGTATTCCAGAATTTAAATACCCTTATAATCAGAAAGTTTTTCTTCATATCTACCCTAAATCTCCCTTGCTGAACATTAATGGACATGGAGAACAATTGATCACCATCCTCTGTATAACAACTCTTAATGTATTTGAAGACTGTTATCAGGTCACCCCTCAGTCTTCTTTTCTCAAGACTAAACATATCTAGTTTTTTAAGCTTTCCTCATAGGTGAAGTTGACCAAATTCCTGGAGTATTAATTTGGCTTGGTTAGTTTCTAATATGCAACTCTTTATGTAGAGAGCTGTGTGAGTAATAGTTTTGTTTGTTTGTTTGTTTTTTGTTTCGGTCTGATGGCTGAACAAGACAAAAGTTTGTGCCAGATCAACCCAAACCAGACCTTTTTCATATTTTCTTGCCAAAATAAAAAAAAACCCTTTATTTTGGGCTGAACAAAATGTTTAATTTGACCTCAAAAATTGTTCCCCATTTTTTTTTAATTTAGTTTTGAGTGTTTACCTTTACCTTTTAAAAAATACACCTAGCTAAACTTTGAAATGCAATGCCTTCCAAATGGAAAGCTGAGATGTTTAACTTTGAAAATGTTGAAACAAAACATTTTGACTCTTATAACATTTTTTTACCCAAATTTGCAAATAATTTTGGTCTCTCTAAAATTACATTTTTTGTCAAATAAACTACTTATACAAATTTTAACTACCATTGAAGGTAGTTAGTCACCCTAACTAGAGCTAGGGTAAAAAAAAATCTACAAAATGTTTCTAAAAAATAATAGAAGATTGAAGCCAACTGTAACATTTTGAGAATACATGTCAATTTGGAAAATTGTTTTGGTTAAAAAAAAATCAGTAATATGAAAAGGAATCATTTCAACATTTCTGACTGGAGCTCAGGTGTTTCCTGGCCCAGGTGCATGGCTAATCACCAGGCTATAGAATCACTCATTCTCTGTCTCTGGCCCAGTATAGATTTAATTAGGTATACAAAGTGGAACAGTATTAGCAAGAGAGACTGAGAGAGACCCACCATGGAATAACCAATAGTCTGGTGCTTAGGACACTCACCCAGAAGGATGGACACTCTGAGTCCAGTCCCTGGGTCTCCTAGAGTGCAGGTGAGGGCCCTCACTACTGCTTATAATGGGGGGGGGCACCAGATCCACCTCTTCCTCAATTTTGTGAATGGCACTTAAGTCCCTTTTGTGAATCTAGCTCTTTGTTCCCAAATGTCCTGTGTTTTAATGAAACAGGTTAAAGAGGTTTGAACATGTTTAACATGGCTTTAACAGGTTGAACAAAAAGTACTGTGTTCAATCCAAAACAAAATTATAACTTTTCAATTGGCTGGAAATTCAAACAGATTTCCATTTCAGGAAGACCTGAAACCATTTTTAGTTGGGTTTTTTTTTTTTTGTTTGTTTTTTTTGTGGGGTGGGCAGGGTAGGGAGCAGTGAATTGCCAGCTAATCAAAAAATCAATGACTTGCACAGCTATAAACCCAACAAGTATTTTGTGTGCTTTAATGAAGACCTAATCCAAACCATCTTTACTATCATGTAACATAGGTGAGACTACAGGCAGCAGTATTAAGAAGGAGGGAGAAAGAACAGAAACCAAGAGAAATAAAAAAATTGACAGATTCAAAATAAATTCAAATGCATTAGAAAGTTATTTTAAAATATATTTTGTAAAATCTAGAACATGCTATTATGACACTTTAATTTTCTTGCATTTCACTAAAATGCTCCCAGGCTCCCAGAAACGTATTTGCAACTAGAGCACCTCTCTGAGGAAGAAAACTAGTTCATCACAGAAATTATGTCTGCCAAAAGAGAGGAGCAGTGATGTATGAAAATATAATCCACTGAACATCAGACCTGACAACCGCAGAGCATCTCCAGGCTAAGCCAGCTAACAGCAGCATTTTTAATATTACAGGTGGATTTACACTCAGTGAAATGTTAAACTTTAACATATAGAATATTGTTGCCTAGAACTCTCTCAAAGATTAACAATAGCGGAGAGTACATTAGTAAGTGAAGCCAAAATTTCTGAAGATTTGCTGCATGAGTAGAGAACTAAGATATACAATTATATGAGGTTTTGGCTAGCAAAAAAAAAAAAAAAAAAAAAAGACAATACCAGACACATGCATGAAAATCTCCTACACTGTAAATTGATAGATGTTTTGCGTACATGATACCAAATACATTTTATGATTAATTTTATTTTGCTTATTTGTATTTATAGAGCATCCAATTCAATACTGTTGGTGATGTAAAAAAACAAACAAACAGTAATTCAGTAAAATAGGTCAGAAATCATTATACATCTTGCATGCCAATAACTATTGAAATTGAAAACCGTTTACTCAAACAGTTATGATTTGAACATAGTCAAAAGTCAGTTATCTGAATTGAGTGTTCCTAAACTCTGTATACTACCTGCTACAAAACTAAATAGATGTTGAACAGTTATTTACAGAAGTGCAATAGCAGCTCTTCACAGAAAATATAAGTAGCTATTCTTTAAGGATTTACAATAGCAGGTTTCTACAAAGTGATTTATGAATAGTCCATTTATCCTTTTCACCATTTACAACCCTATCTGGTGTTCACTTGAATCCTCCTTCTGTATTTTTCTTTTGTATTTTTCTTTTGAATACAAATTTCATGTACAGTATTTCAGAATATTGTGGTGCCCAGTTAAGAAGTCCACTACTGTGCTCCTTCAAAAGAATATGTAAAATGTGGACAATTTCAAAAAGCGACTGCTCTGTATTTTTTGTGATTTACAAAATCTACAGTGGAAGTTGCTGCCTTTTAGAGTCATGAGTAGATCTTACTTTAATCACTTTAACTCAACCACATTGCAGTTCTCAAATGTATTTGACATCTGAGGCACTTCATTCTGTACAGTACAGTATAGTATCTACAAGCATTCTCCAAATGTGCTTGATCAAGCTTTTGCGTCTAATCATTCATCATTAACTACAGCGCTAAATCTGATAAGCACTCTTACTGATATTCTGAAAATCATTTCACAAAGGATTCTTTTTTATTTCTATGAGAGGATTTTAGGAGTAACATTTTAGCTTACATTCACAATCTATTTATTAAAGCATTTTATTATCATAGGGTCTACTTCTGCTCCCAGTGAAGCCATTGGGAGATTTGCCATTGAATATAATGGGGGAAGGATAAGTTTGTAATATCTTATTATTACATATTAACTGTAAGGCCAAAAAAGTGATAATATAATACCTAATAAAATAAATTAATCACAATAACAATAAAATATTTTACATCAATATATTTCATCCCAGAAAAATCTTAATGAAAAGCTAAATCCAACTGAAATCACAAAGAGAATTTTAGGTATACAGAATCTAATTACCAGAGTTGGAATATACCCAAGGCAGCAGGACAAACATCTATTCTAGTGAAAAGTTAAATAGAATCGTAATACCCTTAAGAGCTCAGCACACCAGTTGTATATCTCTTCTGAATACGGCATCTCTAAAATAATAGTGGCTGCATGGACCAGATCATATGCCCTAAAGGGAACCTTCCACCAGCCGCATGGATGGGGCCTAATGTGCTTTTGCAGTATTGTCTTCTACAACCCACTTCTCTGCAGGGTCTAGGGTCCAGATCAGAGTTGGAACTCTGTGGAAGAAGAAGGCAGGACAGGAGTGGGGTCAGGTCATCCAATAATTGTTCCCGCAATCACCTGTGGAACTTATGTGGAAAATATAAAACAGGCTGGGGTTGTATTACCTTTCCTTTAGGTCACCCTCAAACCTAGCAGGTAACCCTGGAAAAATGTCTTCATTGCAATTACAAATGCAAATAGTGCAAAAGAGGGTGGAAATAGCGATGATCCTAAAATTGCCACACAGTTTTCCCACTGAATGATACCAAGATCAATAGTAACTTTACTTACTAAAAGTCTAGTTACTATTAACAGCCCATAGGTTACCTTTTACTTTGTGCCACTATCATACTTAGCAGTAAATCCACCATGAATCACTGGCAGCACATAATTATAAGGTCTTCACAGCCTGGAATGTCTCTTACACTATGCACAGTAGGGCCCAATATTGATTGTGGCCCCTGGACACTACCCTAATACAAATAATAATTTAGCTCTTTCAACAGAATGATTTTTGACACACCTGACATGGTCTGGAACACCCTTGATATAATAACTATGTTTATGGCCATCTTCCCCTAAACACTGCACCTGCTTCTGAACCTGTGTATTTTTCTGGTGATTTGTTTGCCCAGAATAACAACAAAACAACAACAACAAACAGTTCTAAGAAAGCCATAGTCAGGGAGAAAATCTTCAGGTACGTAACACTCTCTGGGCTGTATTCTGCCTACCTAGTCTGGTCTCAGGTAGAGTTGTATGAACAGATGATTTCAGTTCACTGGCTGTTCTGAAAAAATTAAAAATAAATTCAGGTCCAACCCCATGTCAAAAATTTCAGCAAATCAAAAAGTCAGTTTTTATTTCATTTTATTTTATTTTTTGTCAAATGAACCACTTAGTTTGACCCTAAGCAAAGTTTCATTTTGATTTTGGACGTTTTGACTGAAAGCACAGCCTACACATTATTGTAATAAACTTTATGGAAAATATGCCTTGTGAGGTATCATTTAAAAGCAATAACACACTAATCAATAATATTATTGTGCAATGTATGTACAAAATGTGTATTAAGAGTTATGAACACAAGCTGAAATTATGACTAAAATGTGTTTTATCAGACTAGTCTGGGAGGGAGATAAACTGGTTTCTCAAAGACAAAAGACAAGCTGATGCCTCTAACCAGGCCTCATCAAAGCGAATTGACAAATCACCTGTTAAATGACCACTCTTTGGCAATGAAGAGGGCCAGGAACAGATTGGTCTGCATTTTAGCAAACAACATGGAATCTCTTTCACCATGAGACCCCCTGTCTCCATCCTCACAGCTCTAATGAACTTTATCCAGAGGTAACCCTCAGGACAATGCATTTCAAAGGGTGACTGGACTATAAAAGTGAGGGGCAAAACTACCCCAGTTACCTCTCTTTCTTATACTTAAGACGACAAGGGAATCAGCCCTTTGACTTTGCGGCGAGATCATGACCTGCAAATTTGGCCAGCCCCGTTGTTGGGAACATGTGGTAAGGATTTTACTTTGAACCAAGTCTAGCTTGTTAAGTTTTAGCTACTAGAAAGTATTTTATTTTTATTTCTCTTGTAATCATTTCTGAATTTAATATCTGATACTTGTACTCACTTAAAATCTCTCTTTGTAGTTAAATAAACTTGTTTAATTTTTAATCTAAACCAATCCAGTGCTGTGTTTAAACTGAACAGTTTAGCAAACCCAGCTTAAGTAGCAAATTGTTGAAAAATTGTTGAATATTGACCCTTTACAGGGGCAATGGACCTTTAATATCTGAACTGCCCAGGAGGGGGCTGGACAGTGCAGAACATGCTTGGGAGCGAGGGTTAAATTCAGGACTGGGAATGTAATGGGGCCACTCTGCAAGTAGTAACCAAGGTTGGAAGCCAAACTGTGACTGGAGTGCTGCTGACAGGCTGCTGGGATCTGGGCTGCTGGGCCAGGGCTGTGGCTATACACAGACACTCAGTGTGATCTGCAGGTTGTAGGCTGGTTGTGAGCAGCCCAGCTTGGAAGCTACAACAGCAAAGCATTATAAGGCACCCTGGGCTATGAGGCCAGAGGTGACACAACTTCTCACTGGTCTGGATTTAACCTTTTTTTTTTTTTAATAAATGCAAAGGAAACAAAGGGTTAGATTCACAAGGGGACTCAGGTGCCATTCACAAAACTGAGGAGAGGGGTGCCCCCTTTATATCCAACAGCACTGAAGCTAGGGCACTCAGCTGGCATGTGAGAGACCCAGAGACTGGAATCTGTATCCCTGGTCATGGGTGAGTGCCCTAACCTCATGGGACTGTAGAGTTAACCACTATCAATATTTTGTAGGCTGAGAAGTGAATATGGTGCTAAGCGCAATATTCATTCAAGTTCACCAATGTGAAACATACTGCCAATGCAGGAGATTTATAAGAAGATATTTCTTTGAAGTGTAACAATCTCCTTCAACCATGTCTCCTCCATGTGGACTGTATTTCATAAAGATGCAGTTGCAATTCAGGGTGTTGCTGTGAATTAGGGTGACGATGCTTCCAGGTTCTCGTTGCGTACATCTCCAACTAACAGGAATTTACTGCAGAGGCAAACGCTGCACCTTGGACCATGGAACCAAGACCTGATATGAAACCATAATCTCTGAGGTTGAGTGATGATCCAGTTAAGGAATGACTATGTGAGAGTACACTATTCCACCCGGTCTGCTGTTCAGGGGTCAGAGCTTTCTGTGACCATGACCACAGTCTCAGAGAGAGTTGGGTTCCACCATAACTTTTTCATGCTCATATGCTTTCTCAACTTCTAGGAGTCTCAGCCAAACCAGTTCTGCTGCAGCATTAGGGTCTTTTGATGCATGGTCATGGCTTATGAGCAAAGCTCTCAGTTCCTGATCTGACATTTTCTTCTTAAAGGATAACCCCTCTTCCAAACATAAATGCTCAAGGTCTTTTCTGTCAAGATCTTCATATGATGGTGATTCACCCACTGTGATTGATCTTTAACTCTTAAAACTCTCAATATCAAATTTAAGCTTTTAATAGCATTGGGATATGATTTTAAAACCCAGCTGATCTGTAGCATGTGAATTCTACCAACTACAACAATTGTCATGCTGTCTGGAGTGGCTTAGGACAATGAGTGCCTACCTCAGGGCAGACTGTCAGAAAACAATGGCAGACACCCCAAACGTGGTATATTCCATAATTAGATTTCACCGAGCTTGTAATAAATGTGAACTCCTGGATCATTATACCAGTCTTACCAAGGAGTCACAGACAGTCCTCTTAGCCTTTCCAGTCTATCTAGTCACCCAGACAAACTGAACTTTGTGATAAAAGGTTACTTAAATCTAAAATCACACCACATCAAGTTTATACTAGTCCCAAGTCTCTTGCACAAAATCAGTTGGTACTCCAGATCTTACACCAAAGACAACGCTGGCAGCCAATTCTATAGTAAACTAACTAAAGGTTTATTAGCTAAGAACAAAGAATAAAAGTTATTGAGAGGTTAAAGCAGGTGAAATTGTAGCTCCGAATGGTAGCTATGATGTAACAAACTGCCAGTTTCCCCAAAGCCTTTCAGGGCTACCCAGAATAACTCTGAGGATTTCCATCTTCTTGTTTAGTCATTCTACCGTGTTAAGAGTCCAAACAGTCCAGAGATACAGGATCTCTCTTTGAGTCCCTATTTATATCTTCTCACAGAAGACAAGCTGACAGCCTCTCTAATCACATGGGCTTTGCTTTTGATGACAGAGAGTGAGGAATGTACTTAGACTTTTGATCTCCTACAATATACATAATAGCCACTTGCTTTGAAATTAGCATTTTCTGTTAAAGTCCTTCATTATCATTTCATAAGATGTCTGATGAGTAATTTAATTGCAAGGGTATATATCATGTAAACGTTTGCTATAACATTATGACAGAAATAGATAAGAGAAAACAATACAAGTAAGTTTCCATTAGTTTTATTAAGTTTAAACACCCAAAACAATTATACATTTATAATCTCTTTGATCTAATACACAAGTGAATGGACCTGAATGTAACATGACTTGGTCAGCCAGCACCACAGCCTCCTTGAGGGAAAAGAGGCTGCCTGTTTCATTAAAACATGTATGTTCTGTACTTAAGAAATCATTGATACTGACAATCTTTGCCAGCTATCCCCTTGCATCAAATCTTCCATTTTGGGGTACAATTATGGAAAAGTTTGCAGTGAGACAACTCTCATGATATCTAGTGCTTTCAGATATACAGGGCAGGCTCCAGGCACCAGTGAAGGAAGCTGGTGCCTGGGGTGGCCAATAGAAAGGAGGGGCAATCCATCCGGTATTGGGGCGGCACGTCCGGAACTTCAGCGGCACTTCGGCGGCTGATCAAGTGCCTTAGTCCTCAGTGGCAATAAAGCGGCGGGTCCTTCACTCCGTCTCTTCTTCTTTGGCGGGAGCTCAATCTTTTTTTTCTTTGTTTTTCCTGCCGCTTGGGGCAGCGAAAAAGCTGGAGCCAACCCTGCAGATATAACTTGGGTATTGAAGAGATATGTTTGTGCCAGATTGTAATTTAGAAAGGTTCCCTCATAAGGGACAGTATTATGTATATAGGAATTTTGAAATGTGCCCTGGAAGCAGGGATGCAGAACACAGTGTAGCTGTATATAGCAGTTCACCACAGAAAGATTTAACAATTCTCATTCACTGGTTTGTTGTTTAATGAACACCAAGATTATTACGCGGTGTCAGAATTCCTGAATGAGAAGGAGACTGCAGTCATTGTGAGGTTAAATCCTGTGTTTGAAACTGAAAGCAGAGGAAAGGGGACATGTGGCGTAGCAATCAGAGAAGAACAAAGGCTTTTGTGTGTATTTAATGAGCACAATAATAGCTAGACTAGCTTAAGAAGGAAAGAAAGCCAAACATGGATCTGTTGCAACCTCCACCCAGTTGGCAATTATCAGGCAACTGGAAAAAATTCTGACAGAGATTTGAATTGTATTTAGCAGCCATATGGGCAGAAGAAAAAAATTATAAAGTGAACATGTCAATCTTTTTGCATGTTGTTGGGGAGGAAGCATTGGCTATCTATAACAATTTTAAATTTGAAGATGAAAGCATGAAGTTAAGTAAAATACTGACTAAATTTGGGGAACATTGCATGCCAAAAAGGTTAAGACCTTTGAGAGAGAATTTTTTTACATGCATAGAAAAAACTGTTGACACCAAAGAGCAATATGTTACAGAATTAAGGAGACTCAGTAAATCCTGTGACTTCGGTGAGTTGAAAGAGGCTCTGGTCAGAGATAGAATAATTTTTGGCATTAAAGACAATGTGTCAAGAGAGAGACTGTTACGTGAAGGAGATCTAGCTTTAGAAATAGCTCTCCAGATATGCAGGGCAGCAGAAACTGTGAAAGCACAAGTCACACAGCTGAAGTCACCAGAAGAGGTTGTTCACATAATAAATTCAAAAGAATATAGCCAAAAAATGTCTAGTCAAAAAGTGGAATCACTCTCTACGAAAACCACTGCCGGGGGGAGACTGAGTTCAGACAATCATGTGGATGGCATGGATCACTACATGGCCCCAAACAGTGTTTCGCCTTTGGGAAATTCTGTCATAAATGTGGGAAAAATAATCAGTTTGCAAAATGTTTCAGATCTCACATGCAGAAAAATCAAGTGCATTCAGTTCAAGACAACCTGGTTGAGGAGTTTTATACTGACATGCTGGGATCAAGAAGCCTGATAAGAGGGTCTGGATAATGCCTGAGGAAATGAATGAAACAATTATTCCGCTCAAACTGGACACAGGAGATAGGTTAATATTTCGTCTGAACAAGATTATGATGGCTGAAAATAAAAACAAAACTGGGACCAACAAAAGTAAAAGTAACTAGTTATTCTGGAACAAATGTAAACAGTGAAGGTGCATTGTTAGCATCAACTATGAAAACACCACGACAGACTACTCTTTGTTGGCGTGCCAAAGAAGGTGAGACAAATTTAGGCCTGGCCACCTGTGAGAAAAACTCAATTAGGTAATACAGATGATCTCACAACAAGATCATACTGAACCTGGCAATGAAGTATTCATTTGGGAATATCATGATTTGTTTCAAGGGTTGGGTTGCTTGCAGAATGAATGTACAATCCAGATTAAAAAACATTTCCCTCCATTGTCCACCCATGTAAAAATATGCCATTTGCATCCATGATAAACTCAAGATTGAGCTTGCAAGGATGGAAACTATAAAAGTAATACAAAAAAATTAGAAGCCAACAAACTAGCTGAGCTCCTTAGTCATTGTGGAGAAAAATAACAGACAGCTACAAACATGCTTAGATCAGAGAAACCTCAACAAGGCTATAGAAAGAGAAAACATTTCAAACTGACAACCAGAGAAGAGATGATGGCTCAATCTGCAAATGCTCAATATTTCGGTAAATTGGATACATCCTCAGAATTTTGGCAGCTAAAATTACATGAAGAAAGCTCAAAACTATGCTTATTTAATACTCCATTTGGAAGATACAGATTCTCACACCTACACTTTGGCATAGCTCCAGTACCAGAAGTATACTAGAAACCGTACATATGATCTATTAACATAGTAATGGTGTTGACACTTCATCCAGGGCTCAGCTAAAAAGGAGCATGATTGGAGATGTCAGGAAGACCTGGATATGACTAGAGTTGCAAACTAACTGAAACTAAATAGGGAAGGCATATTTACACTACAAGCTTAAATCGACCTATGTTAGGTCAACTTACAGCCACCGCTGTAATTACTGTGGTGGTTCGTGTCCACACTGCCCTCCATCTGTCAGTGGTGTGCGTCCTGACCAGGAGCGCTTCTATTGACTTCAGATGGGCAGCAAGGGTGGCTGAAAGCCTGGGCTCTCAGCTCCTTATAGCTCCCCACCAGAAACCCAGTTACCCCTAGGCTCCTAGCTCTGCATTTCCCACTGGGAGGTTGGCTCCCGGTAGGAACCAGGCAGTTATCCAGGCTCTGACCTCCCTGCTTCCTCCTGGGAGATTGGCTCCCCACTCCCTGCTGGGAGTGGAGCAGCTGACCGGGCTCCCAGCTGGGACAGGGAGCCAGGTGAGTACAGCCCAGCTCAGAGTGGGGAGCTCAGACCCCAGGAGCAGCTGGACTCTGAGCGGGGAGTCTGAGTAGCAGCCCAGGTGGGAGCGGAGAACCAGGAGCCAGGGGCAGCCTGGGTCTGAGCAAGGCGTCCAGGCAGTGGGCAGCAGCCTGGCTGGGAGCAGGGAGGACTCAATGCCATGAAACTGACAAAATGACAGCCAACAGCCAGTGTAAGTAATGTAGTGTCTACATGGAGATTACATCACCCTAACTACACAGACACCTCATGGAGGTGCAGATATGATGTCAGTGTAGTAGGGCACTTACATTGGTGGTAGCAAGGCTGTAGTATGTACATAGTTAGGTCGACATAAGCTGCCTCATGTTGAGCTAATTGGGTAGTGTAAATCAGGGTGGAGAAATGTATTTTAGGGGTTACAGAACTGACTTTTGTTAGAGATATTGTTTCCAATGAAGGTGTAAAACTTGACAAAAGGAAGGTTTCAGTCACTGGAATGATGCCACATTCCCAGTCAAAGAAAGATGTCCAACAGTTCCTGGGAATGGCTAATTATCTTGGAAAATTCATACCTAATCTATCTACAAAAGTAATGGCTTTGACGAAACACCTAGAAAATAAAAATGAATGGTGCTGGGGTGCAGAATAGGAGGAGTCAAGGGAAGGTTTGAAACAACAACTGATACAACAGCCAGTGTTGAAGTTCTAGGTACCAACCAGGCCTATTAAATTGTCAGCAAATATCTTGGGGTTAGGTGCTGTGATTTCACAGAAACATGAGGATTGTTGGCAAGCAGTGGCTTACGCATCAAATTCAGTGACTGATGCAGAAACCAGATATGCACAGATTGAGAAGGAGCTATTAGGAATATGGGTTGCCTATGAGAGATTCAATCCATATATTTATGGCCTGACAGTGCATGTTGGAACAGACGACAAGTCTGGTAGCATTATTTGGCAAAGTGCTAAATGACTGTACCTTAAGGATTTAAAGCATGACGATAAAGCTTCGAAAGTATGATTTGGTTGTAACTAAGAAAAATGATCTGCTATTGATGCAACAAACCTCTAAAAACTGAGACCCCCACCTTAATTCTTTTAGAATTAGAGGAAGTCACAAAGCAAGCCAGAGAGACCCAATTAATCACTACTACAGCTTCTTGTACAAATAAGTACAATTTACTACTAGTTAAAGTTCTTTCCATATTGAGTTGTTCCTGGGAGGCCTCATTCTCTTCCACTTCCTCTTGTGAAATGTACTCTTATACCATAGACTCAGTTGAGAGATATATGGCATCCTTTGACTTCTTTACTGCTGACCTAAGTGTGTGGAAAGACGATCTGCATAAGGCTAACTTTATCTCTTTTTTAATCCCTCAGACTAAAGCTTCAGAGAAAAATTAGCCCAGAAAAAAATAAACATTAGAAAAGGAGTGAAAAAAATTGTCTGGAACTAGGCAACCACCAAAAAAGAAAATAAACTTTGCAGAAGCAAGTTGAACCTGATTTGCTTCTATGAATGCAGGAAGTGAAATTGGCCTGTGGAGAAAAGAAGAGTTGACTCTGATGAAGTGCACAAAAAATGTCACCTATTGGTTGGTTACTAGTAGGGCCCAATGTATATTGTGATTATGCAGCTATAGCCACATAATTACACTGTTTAAGTAGCAGTATAATTATACTCCAGAATCTAATATTTCCTTTTATTTATTTTATTACAAACATTTATAGCCTACATGGCTGTGAAGAAAAGCTCCAAAATACAGCTGAGTGTGAAGCAACATAATGGCCTTGTCAATGGGTGTGTCTACAGTTCTAAATTTTTTTACCGTTTTAGAGAAGTGTGGAGCTGCACCAGTAATAGCAACGGTGTAAGCTCTAGCATAGCAAATTACTATCCCACCCCATCACTCGCAGTGGTGCAGCTGTGCTAGCTACTGCATTGTGGGAGGCAAAGCAAAGGTTCCACTCACTTACTTGGAGAAGGAAGGTAAGTAGCAGACCCACAGCACATTTTTTCTGTCTCACACCTGAACCCAAGATTTAGGAAAGCTACACACGAACTGTGCAGGGATGTAATAAGTTTTTCACTCAGTCTAGCCCTAGATATTTTTCTTCTTGATTGTATTATGTGAGAGATACTGTTATAATAGTGAAAACCAGTTAAAAAAGTCAAAGCTATTAAAAGCCATATTGAATCCACTGTGCTTTAGACAGATAGTGAATGAATTTGTAGTGCTACAAAATTGTAAAGAAAGTAACCACCACCAATTATTGGTCACTGGCATTAGCAGAACATCAATTTAATGAATCCAGATGAACCAAAAGTCTATCTAGAAAACAAATAACTTGAGTAACAGAAAGAAGAGTTTTAAAATACCCATGAGGATAGGGCATTGCAAGGAAGGGTAACTGTAAAAGGGTTAGTGAGACTGAGTCAGATATCTCACTTGACATTCAATGTCCTGGGCCCAGAATCTCTGTAGACGATTGCCTAAAGCTCCAGGATGAAAACAGTGGTTGACAACTCTGCTTTTCAGGCACAAGGAACTTCCTGCCACATTGGTAAGCTTGTCTGTGCAGAAGACGGAGCTTTCTCAGGGGCTGGTCTGAGACTGTGAAACACACTTGCACAGGAAGCAAAGACCATCATAAACCTCACCACCTTCAGATTCAAGTGCAAGGAGCACTTCTTTAACTGGCATTCCCTAATAAATACTTGGCAGCATGTACATGAAAAGAATCAAAATACACTATCAAACCAAAACACTCCTGTTCACACTCAATTCTCCCCCTGGGGGGAGGGTGAGAAAGAAAGAGAACAAATCACATGTGATAGATGTTAGTCATGTCACAAAATATACTAACAGAAGGCATTCAGAGACTATGTAGATGAGGGGCAGTATAATAATTTATAAAAAACAGAATGATATTACAAATGAGTGATATTTTCCTCTGGAAAACTGTTTTCTCAAGCAAGAGAAGCTGCTCGTGTTCTTGGGTAGCACTATGAAATGAAGAATAGTAGCTTTCTGAAAGGAGAATCTCTTCAAGGACATTAACTGATATTTATTTCAGACAATTGTCCTGGCAGATTAATTGTATTAAAGCCATTGTCATCTATCTTCCTATGAAATTCCACACAGAAATATGTTGAGAGAATACTTAATTCATAGTGGTAAGCATTCACAAATTAAAAAAACAACACACCACCTGAACTCTGCTCCCCTTGTGAGTCTGCACTGTGATACACTATTTAATTCAACTTTTACATACTAATTTACAAATAAAACAATAGCAAAAGAAATTCTATAACTTTATATATAGTTGTAGGATTTACTCATTCATTTATATTGCATTTCACTGTTGTTATAGTCCAATATATCTTTAGTGATATTGACTCAGTTCCTGAGGTCCTGCAGGACCCAAGGATAGGGAAGAGATGGCTTAAACCCACCTTTTCACTTTCCCTGTCCTGGGGCAGATTCAAGGCTGCACAGACGTACATGAGCTGTAACACAACCCTATAGGCCATTCACCAGCCCAGGATAGCTGAAGTGAATGATGCTATAACTGTTCCCGCTCCACCCCGAGTGTTCTCACTAAGGGAAAGGGAATCACCAGTTATCCTGTTAGCAGCAGCAAGGGCCAAGGATCCGGCCTACAATCTTTATATTCCAGTTATCTTTTCTCTAAGGTCTGATTTGTAATAACTCAGCCTGTAGCTATGTACAACCAAAAATGTTCTGTTAGCGGCAGAGCCTTACTTAAATGCAATTTAGGGGCTGAAATAATTCACTACAAAGCAAACTTAACTGTGAACTTGAATGGTGTCTATATGCCAACACATAGCCACTGTTCTCTACATCCTCTACTTAACTTGTAACATTCTATACCAATACAGTTTACTGCTTTTAATTTAAGTGACTTTCATGGATTCTGTCTGCCATACCCATCGTACAGCAAACTGTACATGTGTCTCTAAGACTGTAGAAAAACTGTATATTATACAACCATCTTTATTATGGAAATGCCATTTGTTGTTCCACAATTAACACTAAGCTGCATTTTGCATGTAAAGCAGGGATTCATTCACAGGGTCACATATGAAAATACAGGGCATCTTTCCTTCAAAATTATGGCACCTATTATTTGAGTACAGAATGGAGTTTCTCAGAATTTACCAGTAAATTTGTTTGTTAGTTTAAGTTAAAATTAACTTAAAAATGGGATCTTTAAGATTTGTAACTGTTGGTATCAGACCATTTCTTTGTCCTCTGTTATCTCAGTAACAAAATAACACAGATGTTTCAAACTTCCCAAATAATTAAAACTCAAGAAAATCTGGCTTATTCACTACACTTGAAGATTTTTTAAAAAATATTTAGTAGTATCTTATTATGAAGAACATCAAAAATTTCTCCTTCAGCAGGGGCTGACAAACTACATAGAATTCTATGTTCAACTGCCCTCTTTCAAAAGGGCTGCATCACCCATTATTCCTAATGAGACTGAAGTCATACCTAAAATAACCTTGTGACTCCCTGTAACTCCCTTTTGGGACAGGACCCCAATTTGAGAAAAGCTGGTCTCCACCATGAAATCTATATATTGTAGGGGAAAAGCACACAAAACAACACATTTCACAGTCTGTAACGCATTTTTCATGGCTGTGAATTTAGTAGGGCCCTAATAATAATCATATGGTTATTTCATGGCATCACTATAGGGCATGGTCATGGTTGTGCGGGTATCCTAATTATACATTTCCAAACCTTAAAATGTTTAGACTTTTTTTTAGTTTAATCTTTACTTTTATTTTCCAGGGTCAATAAGGTTTGGTTGGGGGGTAATTGTAACATGCCTAAATTAACATTAACACCTAATTTTTGCCTGGGAATATCACAGGAGAAATTAAGAACAGCATCCCTCCCTAATCACTTATGTTACAAGGTCACCAGAGACTCCCTGCCCCCCTCCAATAACTTTGCCCTCTCCTCAGTTTATCTGTCTCTTTAGTAAACTTTTGAACTGTACAACTAAGTTAGTGATGCATGGATGTGTAGTGGAGCTGTCCACAGCAGTGTACTTTGCAAATTTACCAAAAAAAACACCCCCTCAAAATCACCAAAACCTGAATAACGAGCACCATATGCTCAAATGCAAATTTTCATATGCTCAAAATTAAAAATAAAATTAATAAATTAAAATTAAATGGATAAAATCAAAATCAAATTCACCAGAACACTCAAAAGTACATAAAACTAAGGGCTATTTCACTATTGCTGGTCCAAAACAAGGTCATAAGAATTCTTTTTTTTACAACTTATTTAAATGATTATTGTAGCATGTAAAAAACTGAACCACTTTTGTAAAAAAACCTTTCCAATAAATTAAACAACATTTAGACAGAGACTACACCTCAAAAATTCCAGGCCAAAAGGGAACATCTGGGAAAGATATGAGTGACTGAAAACAGGGACTGAAAATAGAGTTGCTCGTACAACCTTACCTGTAGTGGTTGCTGTCACTCATAAAATAATACTTACTAGCCAGCATCATCAGCTTAAGTTCTGCATATCACCTCAGTCCTAACTACTTCCATCTGCTGCTTTTCAAGTTCTTATGTATTCTGCAGCTCTACAGATGCATAATACTGTATTTTTCAAGATGCTATGGAATTCAGTATTTGTCCCACAGCATTTGTGGTTTTGCTGCATCAGGCAGCAGAAGTTTTGGTTTTGGATAGCATCATGGGAGCTGGAGCCTGAGAAATAAATGGGGTTGCCAGGAGAGCCTAGTCAAAACCTATCTTCAGAAATAATCAGTGTTGAAGTAATCAGTGAATTTTATGTCAATGAGTATTTTCAGTTACAAACCACAGCAATGTGAGTTTGTGAGCAGGATAGAGAGAGGTGGAAGTAAAGGCTATTTCATGGCAATGGTTTAAATTAATGCTGGTGCAGAATTTAGGAGCCACGATGGTGGAATTAGCTACCATTGTGCTGCAGAATAGTCGGCGCCTTGCTCTCTGCCTGACATAAAAAAAGAAACGCCGAATCTCTCATTTTCTCGCCTCTCAATTATAATTCTTTGTCAACTTGCATTATAGTAAATAACTCAAAAACATAAAGACATACCCACCAGAAATAAACTCTCACATCTTTGCAGCACAAATAGAATTATAATCACAGATAATTACAATATTTAGAATTGTACAGTGTCCTCCCTGCTACTGTCCATAAGAGTTCCAGACATGAATTAAGGACAGAAAATGGCCCAAGTGAGAACATTTACAGTATCATCTAAACCTGATAAAATAAACAAGAAGTAAGAAACATTAGAAATATTTTTTAAAATGAACATGTCAGAACTGTGATATGAAAAGATATTTATCCCCTACAGAGTCGGCATTAATTCCACCATTTGGATAGTCTGGCTTCTTCATGGAATGAAGACAGACACTCTCCAAGCTGCCACAATTAATCCTCAGCCTGGCAGGTTAAATCATTATGTATTTCAAGTCTACCTTCATTCATCTTCTAAACATGTTATAGAATCATAGAATATCAGGGTTGGAAGGGACTGCAGGAGATCATCTAATCCAACCCCGTGCTCAAACCAGGATGTTAATGGACTAAAATACACAGACTCAAAATTAGACTAAAATTAGCCACATTTCACATTTAGTAAGTTATAACTGTGCATTCCAAATTTCAGTGGCTGAATAGACATGAGATAGCTATCATATTGGGTGTTTCAGAAATGACCTTTCCACTGATACAATGTGTCATAACAAATTGTAGAGGGAGTTCAAATTCTCTTCCTTCAATACATATTAGGAACACAATTGACCCATGTAATGCTATTGACTGTAGTAGGGTTGAATGGATTTATATAAGAACACACATTGCCCTAATCTCTCTGTTTCAAGGTATAATTCCTTAACGGAGGTTAATCTTGATTATTTAAAATACCCTGCATATAGAGAGATCCAAATCAGTTTGCTCAAAGAACAACCTTTAAGAATTGTATTTCATACCTCCCACCCAATGGTATGAAACTGGATGTGCACCTTAGCTCCAAGTTGATGGAAGCCTGACAGAAAACAACCAAATCTTAAATTCACTGATTATATTTTGGGTTCTTAATTTTGATTCTTTAAGTAGCTTAGTAGCATCTCTTTTTTTTGATGCTCTCCTCCAATTCTTCAAGCCAAATTCATGGTCTAGAATAAATTCTTGTGAGCCAGCATATGAATTGTCACTGAAACCGACATTGCTGCTACTTCTTCTGCCACCACCTTTACACATGATCCCTGCTACAATTCACTGAGTTTGGTTTACCTCTCTGTCCCTGTGCTGTTCTTTTGATGGTATTTGGCTGGAAAGGACACAAGTGAAAGAGGAAGTGGTGACATAGGATTGGCTCATTGACTCCTTGAGCTTTGTCTATGATGGTGCATCTCTGTAATTTCCCAGTGTAAGGCTGTACCTTAAATGCACGATTGAACCCTAAATTGTTAATATTAAATAGATCTCAATTTAGAGGGTTTTTTTTCACAAGAAAGGGATAGTTGAAAGTGTCTAGAGTGTGGCAAACTACTTCCTGAAGTGGATCAGCTCCTGGGAATAGGAGTATTGTAAAACTGCCACTTTTCCCTTCCAGCCTGATCACCTTGGAGCTGCAAATTCCCATTGGGCCTGAAACAGAAGTTGTGTCCTTTCCTTCTCACACTACATCACCAGTAATAAATATTTTGCAGGATTATATTACTTTCTAAGTTACATCTGTGTCTCTCAATTTGGCCTCAGTAATAATTTAAGCGCATAATTCAAAAGCACTGGAGATTCAAGGGTCATCTGGGCTGGATGGGAAAGTGGGCATTATACCCTTTGGCTGCTTTTTCAGCTAGATCAACACAAACTGGATAAGGCACAATTGTAATAGTAAGTCTAATTAACAAATAGAAGAGCTTATCAAGTGATATGGGTAGATTCTTCATAATTTAAATCAAGACTGGATATCTTTCTAAAAAGTATACACTAGTTAATTCAGAAGCTGTAGGTCTTGATTCAGGGATTACTATGTAAAGTTCTACAGCCTGTGTAATACAAGAGGTCAGACTAGATGATCATAATTGTCCCTTTTGGCCTGAAAAAAAAATCTGTGCATTTACTAGAAACATGGTTATTTGCAGCATTCATAGAATCATAGAAGATTAGGGTTGGAAGAGACCTCAGGAGGTCATCTAGTCCAATCCCCTGCTCAAAGCAGGACCAACACCAACTAAATCATCCCAGTCAGGGCTTTGTCAAGCCAGGCCTTAAAAACCACTAAGGATGGAGATTCCACCACCTCCCTAGGTAACTCATTCCAGTGCTTCACCACCCTCCTAGTGAAATAGTGTTTCCTAATATCCAACCTAAACTTCCCCCACTGCAACTTGAGACCATTGCTTCTTGTTCTATCATATACCACCACTACGAACAGCCTAGTTCCATCCTCTTTGGAACCTCCCTTCAGGTAGTTGAAAGCTGCTATCAAATCCCCCCCTCACTCTTCTCTTCTGAAAACTAAATAACCCCAGTTACCTCAGCCTCTCCTCTTAAGTCATGTGCCCCATCCCTCTAATAATTTTTGTTGCCCTCTGCTGGACACTCTCCAATTTGTCCACATCCTTTCTGTAGTGGACCAAAACTGGGCACAGTACTCCAGGAGTGGCCTCACCAGTGCCGAATAGAAGGGAATAATCATGTCCCTCAATCTGCTGGCAATGCTTCTACTAATACAGCCCAATATGCCGTTGGCCTTCTTGGCCACAAGGGCACACTGCTGACTCATATCCAACTTCTCATCCACTGTAATCCCCAGGTTCTTTTCTGCAGAACTGTTGCTTAGCCTGTTGGTTCCCAGCCTGTAGCAGTGCATGGGATTCTTCTGTCCTAAGTGCAGGACTTTGCACTTGTCCTTGTTGAACCTCACCAGATTTCTTTCAGCCCAATCCTCCCATTTGTCTAGGTCAGTCTGGACCCTATCCCTATCCTCCAGCACATCTATCTCTCCCCACAGCTTAGTGTCATCTGCAAACTTGTTGAGGGTGCAATTCATCCCATCATCCAGATCATTAATAAAGATGCTGAACAAAACCAGTCCCGGGACCGACCCCTGGGGCTCTCCACTTGATACCGGCTGCCAACTAGAACTGACCCATTGTTGTATCCATGTCAGTCTCAGGATATGAAAGACACAGGGTGGGTGAGGTAATATCTTTTAATGGACCGACTTATGTTGGAGGAAGAGACAAGCTTTCAAGCTGCACAGAGCTCTTCTCCAGTCTCCACAGACCTAGAGAAGAGCTCTGCGTGAGCTTAAAAGCTTGTCTCTCTCACCAACAGAAGTTGGTCCATTAAAAAATATATTACTTCACCCATGCTGTCTCAGAAAAATGTTAATCATTCAGTCATGGATTATTTTATTTTCACGGAATGGTAGCAGTATTACTGCAGTCTTTTAATCTTTATAAATTAACTGAAAATCATTTAGAAAATTTTAAACACATTGCTCTGCTGTTTTTCTTCCTTTTACTTGGTGTGAGAACGTTAATACTACCTGTTTTGAGAGGGTGAGAAGAGCAGATCTTGTTAGTTAATTAGAGGAGATGCTTTCAATCTCTCATTATGCTTCTTTCTATATTTTGCTTGACATTAATTTTCTACATTTTCAGGGTTTTTTCTTTTAATGAGTATATGAATGGTGCACTATGCATTTCAATTTGTTTAATTCTGAAAATACTTGTACCCATGAAATTCTACATCCCATTATTTTATGAAGTGTAAATTGGAATGTCGGCCTCATTTATCAAATCATAGAATCATGGAAGATTAGGGTTAAATGTGACCTCAGGTCATCTAGTCCAACCCTCTGCTCAAAGCAGGACCAATTCCCAACTAAATCATCCCAGCGAAGGCTTTGGCAAGCTGGGCCTTAAAAACCTCTAATGATGGAGGGTACATCTACACTACAGGATTATTCCGATTTTATATAAACCGATTTTGTAAAACAGATTGTATAAAGTAGAGTGCACGCAGCCACACAAAACACAATAATTCGGTGGTGTGCGTCCATGTACTGAGGCTAGCGTCGATTTCTGGAGCATTGCACTCTGGGTAGCTATCCTGTAGCTATCCCATAGTTCTCGCAGTCGCCCCTGCCCATTGGAATTCTGGGTTGAGATCCAATGCATGATGGTGCAAAAACAGTGTCACGGGTGATTCTGGGTAAATGTCGTCACTCATTCCTTCCTCCGTGAAAGCAAAGGCAGACAATCATTTCACGCCCTTTTTCCCTGGATTGCTCTGGCAGATGCCATAGCATGGCAACCATGGAGCCCGTTTTGCCTTTTGTCACTGTCGACGTATGTGTACTGGATGCTGCTGACAGAGGCGGTACTGCAGTGCTACACAGAAGCATTCATTTGCCTTTGCAAGGTAGCAGAGACGGTTACCAGTCGTTCTGTACCGTCTGCTGTACCATTGTAAATTGGCGATGACATGACGGTTATCAGTCGTTCCGTACCGTCTGCTGCTGTCATGGTTGCTCCTGGCTGAACTTCACTGAGGTCGGCCGGGGGCGCAAAGACAAAAATGGGATTGACCCCCGGGTTATTCCCTCCTTTATGTTGTATCTAAAAATAGAGTCAGTCCTGCCTAGAATATGGGGCAAGTGTACTAGAGAACCAGTGTATCAGAGAACCAGAGAGCACAGCCGCTCCGTGTCAGATCCCACAGAAATGATGAGCTGCATGCCATTCAAGGGGGTGTCCCTGCAAAAAACCCACCCGTTGCTTCCCTCCTCCCCCAACCCTCCTGAGCTACCGTTGCAGGGTCCCCTCATTTGTGTGATGAAGTAATAAAGAATGCAGGAATAAGAAACACTGACTTTTTAGTGAGATAAAATGAGGGGGAGGCAGCCTCCAGCTGCTATGATAATCCAGGCAGGACATTAAATGGTGGAGGGGAGAGGAGCGCAGCATCCCGCTGCTATGATAGTCCAGGCAGTACAGAATCTTTTCTTTAGACATCAAAGGGGTGGCGCTGATGGAGTTCGGCCCCCAGTTGCTATGATGAGGACGGTTACCAGCCGTTCTGTACCATCTGCCGGGAATAACCGGGAGTCATTCCTATTTTTACCCAGGCGCCCCCAACCGACCTCACCTGAGGCCAGCCAGGAGCACTCGTGGGCTAATGATGAGGATGGCTACCAGTCCTACTGCACTGTACCGTCTGCCACCGGGGAAGGGAGGGGAGAGGATGCTGCTGTTCATTGCCCCAGCACCATGTCTACCAGAAGCATGCAGTCGACATACAGTGACATTGAAAAAAGTCAAGAAACGATTTTTTTCCCTTTTCTTTCATGGGGTGGGGGAGGGGGAGTAAATTGACGAGATATACCCTGAACCATCCCGGACAATGTGTTTGACCCTACAGGCATTGAGAGCTCAGCCAAGAATGCAAATGCTTTTTGGAGACTGCGGGGACTGTGGGATAGCTGGAGTCCTCAGTACCCCCTCCCTCCCTCCATGAGCATCCATTTGATTCTTTGGCTTTCCGTTACGCTTGTCACACAGCACTGTGCTGTGGACTCTGTATCATAGCCTGGAGATTTTTTCAAATGCTTTGGCATTTTGTCTTCTGTAACAGAGCTCTGATAGAACAGATTTGTCTCCCCATATAGCGATCAGATCCAGTATTTCCCAAACAATCCAGGCTGGAGCTCTTTTTGGATTTGGGACTGCATTGCCACCCATGCTGATCAGCGCTCCATGCTGGGCAAACAGGAAATGCAATTCAAAAGTTCGCGGGGCTTTTCCTGTCTGCCTGGCCAGTGCATCCGAGTTCAGATTGCTTTCTAGAGCAGTCACAGTGGTGCACTGTAGGATACCGCCCAGAGGGCAATACCATCGATTTGCAGCCACACTAACCCTAATCTGATATGTACTCCTCCTCTCGTCAGGGAGGAGTACAAAAATCGGTTTAAAGAGTCCTTTATATCGATATAAAGGGCCTCATTGTGTGGATGGGTGCAGTGTTAAATCAGTTTAACGCTGCTAAAATTGGTATAAACGCGTAGTGTAGACGAGGCCGGAGATTCCACCACCTCCCTAGGTAACTCATTCTAGTACTTCACCACCCTTCTAATGAAATAGTGTTTTGTAATATCCAACCCAGACCTCCCCCACTGCAACTTGAGACCATTGCTCCTTGTTCTGTCATCTGTCACCACTTCGAACAGCCTTGATCCATCCTCTTTGGGACCCCCCTTCAGGAAGTTGAAGGCTGCTATCAAATCCCCCCTCACTCTTCTCTTCTGCAGACTAAATAACCCCAGTTCCCTCAGCCTCTTCTCGTAAGTCATGTGCTCCAGCCCCCTGATCATTTTCATTGCCCTCCATTGGACTCACTCCAATTTGTCCACATCCAGCTTCTCATCCGCTGTAATCCCCAGGTCCTTTTCTGCAGAACTGCTGCTTAGCCAGTCAGTCCCCAGCCTGCAGCAGTGCATGGGAATTCCTCCTTCCTAAGGGCAGCACTCTGCACTTGTCCTTGCTGAATCTCATGAGGTTTCTTTTGGCCCAATCATCCAATTTGTCTAGGTCACTCTGGACCCTAACAACTACCCTCCAACATGTCTACCTCTCCCCCGAGCTTAATGTCATCTGTGAACTTACTGAGGGTGCAATCTATCCCATCATCCAGATCATTAATAAAGATGTTGAACAAAACCGGCCCCAGGACCGATCCCTGGGTTACTCCATTTGATACCGGCTGCCAACTAGACATCAAGTCATTGATCACTACCCATTGAGCCCAACAATTTAACTAGCTTTCTATACACCTTACAGTCCATTCATCCAATCAATACCTTTTTAACTTGCTGGCAAGAATACTGTGGGAGACCATATGAAAAGTTTTGCTAAAGTCAAGATATATCCTGTCCACTGCTTTCCCCATATCCACAGAGCCAGTTATCTCATCATAGAAGGCAATTAGGTTAATCAGGCATGACTTGTCCTTGGTGAATCCATGTTGACTGTTCCTGATCACCTTCTTCTCCTCCAAGTGCTTCAAAATGTTTTCCTTGACAACCTGCTACATGATTTTTCCAGGGACTGAGGTGAGGCTGACCAATCTGTAGTTCCCTGGGTTCTCCTTCTTCCCTTTTTTAAAAAATGGGTACTATAATTGCCTTTTTCCAATCATCCAGGACCTCCCGCAATGCCATGAGTTTTCAAAGATAATGGCCAATGGCTCTCCAATCACATCAGCCAATGCATCCTTGGATGCATTCAATCTGGACCCATGGACTTGTGCATGTCTAGTTTTTTTAAATAGCCCTTAACCTGTTCTTTCACCACTGAGAGTTGCTCACCTCCTCCCCATACTGTGTTGCCCAGGACAGCAGTGTGGGGGCTCACCTTGTCTGTGAAGACCAAAGCAAAAAAAGCATTGAGTACTTCAGCTTTTTCCACATCATCTATCACTAGTTTGCCTCACCCATTCGTTAAGGGTCCCACACATTCCCTGACCTTTTCTTTGTTGCTAACATGCCCGTAGAAACCCTTCTTGTTACCCTTCACTTCCCTTGCTAGCTGCAACTCTAGTTGTGTTTTGGCATTCCTGATTACACCCCTGCATGTTCGAGCAATATTTTTATACTCCTACCTAGTTATCTGACCAAGTTTCCACTTCTTGTAAGCTTCCTTTTTGTGTTTAAGCTCACTGAAGATTTAACTGTTAAGCCAAGCTGGCCGCCTACCATATTTGCTATTCTTTCTGCACATCGGGATGGTTTGTTCCCATACCCTCAATAAGGCTTCTTTAAAATACAGCCAGCTTTCCTGGACTCCTTTCCCCCACATATTAGCCTCCCAGGGAATCCTGCCCATCAGTTGCCTAATGGAGTCAAAGTCCGCTTTTTTGAAGTCAGGGTCCATATTTTGCTACTCTCCTTTCTTACTTTTGTAAGGATCCTGAACTCAACCATCTCATGGTCATTGCTGCTTACGTTGCCACCCAGTTCTACTTCCCTTACCAATTCTTCCCTGTTTGTAAGCAGCAGGTCAAGAGGAGTGCGGTCCCTAGCTGGTTCCTCCAGCACTTGTACCAGGAAGTTGTCCCCAACACTCTCCAAAAACTTTCTGGATTGTCTGTGCACTGCTGTATTGCTCTCCCAGCAGATGTCAGGATGATTGAAGTCCCTCATTAGAACCAGGGCCTGTGTTCTGGAAACTTCAGTTAATTGTCCAAAGAAAGCCTCATTTACCTCATCCTCCTGGTCCAGTGGTCTATAGCACACACCTACCATGACATCACCCTTGTTGCTCTCTCTTCTAAACTTAACCCAAAGACTCTCAGCAGGCTTTTCTCCAGTTTCATACTGGAGTGCTAAGAAATCATACCGCTCTCTTATATACAGTGCAACTCCTCCACCTTTCCTCCCCTGCCTGTCCTTCCTGAACAGTTTATATCCATCCATGACAGTGCTCCAGTCATGTGAGTTACCCCACCAAGTCTCTGTTATTCCAATCACATAATTTGCTCAGTTTTCTCTTCCATCACCACTGATCCATTGTGTATATGCACAGTGCCCATCTTTTCATAAAGGAAAACAGTTATTTGGTTGTATTAATTTTGTGTCTTCTTGTATACACATGACACTTCAATTTTTCCATTGAAGTTGGTTTAGAAATCCATGTCTTTTTCTAGGTCTCTCAAATAATAGTGTAATTGTACAGATTCCTTTAGAGAATCCATCATGTTTCTCAGTAGTGAGCCTCTTGACAAGAAAGCAGAAGCCTGAAATTCAAATGCTTCAGTTTCCAAAGGAAAGTTTCCTTAGAGACCATTTGGCCTTGCTTCAGAAATGGTCTCTGCATCAACAGTGTCATACTCCTAGAATCACTTTATTAAATAGCTGGGGATGAATGCCCACACAACATATATTTACATTTTGCATTCCCATATGGATTTCAGTCTCTATGTTTTCAAATATGGTTTTTCTAATAATCTTGCCATATGATATTTTCCATCACCTACATATACAGCTGAATTCACCTCTGAGGAAGACCAACACAAATAAAATGGCATTGGTAATAGCAAGCAGAAACTGGTGATGTGAAGACTTTTTCAGCCTGTGCTGAGCAATAAGAATTTTATCTATACTGCATATACATATGGTTTGGAAGTGCACAGAACTGTCTAATGCCCTGAATTGTGTTATACTTACAATTCATACACTGAAGTGAATGTGTAAAATTCGCATTGTGAAGTTATAAATTTGTATAACAATGACTTCAGATTAGATTGTTCAATTTACAAACTCTTCTCAAATGGCAATCCCTGCAAACTCAGTCCAAGTTCTGAAAGTCAGGCTGGGTTCTTTTAACTTAAGTATCGACATAAGTAATACAGATTCTCTAGGGCCATATTAAGCACTCATTTATATCCGTGAAATGCCCATGTCTTCAGTTATGCACTTAAATTATCACTGAGGACTGAATGACACAGGTGTAACTGAGGGCATCACATGCCCTGGAAAATCTTTTTTTTACTGGTGATGTTGGGTGAGAAGGAAGGGGCCTGGCTTATATTTCAGACCAAAGGGTAGTTTGCAGAGATGGCAATTAGAAAAAATATTTTTTTACTTGTATGTTTAGCATATTTATTATGGAAATCATAGAATATCAGGATTGGAAGGGACCTCAGAAGGTCATCTAGTCCAACCCCCTGCTCAAAGTAGGACCAATCCCCAGACAGAGTTTTGCCTCAGATCCCTAAATGGCCCCCTCTAGGTTTGAACTCACAACCTGGGGTTTAGCAGGCCAATGCTCAAACCACTGAGCCCCTTCCTGACACCTGTGCAGTCACTTTTAGAGCAGACTTGCACTTATGGCCTCCGGAGGCAAATAAGAATGACAGCTATTTCATTCAGCAGCTCAGTCTAACAATACAACCAGGACAAAGCTATTTCAAACTACTCAAGCACAAGATGAAGTCTTCTACAGCAGGGTACTGAATGACACTTACACAAAATATACAAGCATTACACCTTCGGAATTGTCATTGGCAGATCATTGATTCTTAGGGCAGGACTTTGTTACCAAACAGTTTCTCAAAGCTACCCATTCCAGTTTTACTCGGACACTCCATTTTTTGTTCCTGTGTCCAAGTGCCATAGGGTTGCCATGTGCCCGGTTTTCAACTGGAAAGTCAGGTTGAAAGTCCTGGCAACCCTAAGTGGCACCCAAACAAAATGTCCAGTTACTGTGGGGTGGGGAGAGGTGCTGGGTCATTAACCCATGCCAGGCCCTGCTCAGCCAGGGTTACCTCCTACATGCAGGCAGACTCCTTGAGACTTGAGAGGAGTGTGAGATGGGGTCAGAGCCTTGGAGCAAGAGGTGGGGCGGGGCAGCAATTAAAAAGGTGGCAATCCTACCCTCTGGTTATCACTGTACCACAAGTAGTAGTACAGTTTCAGTGGCGTCTAGACAATGTTTTAAACACATTACCTTTAATAGCTGATCTAGAGGGAATCAAAAGAGACAGACCCATTTCCTGCTTCAACATCAATACATGAAATCATAGAAATTGCATTTGGAATTGCAGGAAAGCAAGAAAGATCACATATGCCTCCACATCCTCAAATATCTCCCAGTTTATTAGCAAAGATGCCAGAGCCCCAAAAACTCTGCTATAGCCCTGAAGTAGGGTCCTGCTGCAGCACTGCTCCTTCACTTGCGAACTGCATCTATAGGCTGCAATGTGCAGCACAAACATGTCCCTGGTTGAGCATTGCTTCATAAATATAATGTACCGCTTCTAGAGGGCATAACTGTACTTTAATGAAAAACATGTATGTAACCTCTCATTCGTAGAAGGCTATTCATTTAATGCACATAAAATATGACTCAGCCCATTGAGAAAGCCTTCTATAAAGCAGCTATAATTGTTTCTTTATTATCAGGTTTCTAGTGTTATATATTGGAACAATTATATGCTATTTTCAGCGTGTGCGAGAGTACAGTTCGCACTTTTATTGCAATTCCCTTGGAAATAAATAATCTTGCTCAAACTGAATTCATCCAGGGCAATTTTCATAGATATGCAAAAGAAATGCTGTTGGTGGCATGTTCTTAACCATTATGCAGTTTCCATTGCCTTATATTTTGTTCTCAATTACATTATCATTAGGGCCCCCAAAATTGCTCCTAATAATAAGGAACAAATATATATATTTCCATACAGATCCCCACCTGCTATTGACTCAATTGCATGATGTTATTTCAGATAATATGAAACCTTATTCAGTTGAGAACTGATTTGTTTTTCTGCAAAGGGTTGAAAAGCTACCTCACAACAAAATGTATCCATCTGTTTATTGCATTCTACTGCCACATTTGTGAAGACAGTCTTAAATTCTCTCTGCATTACCTGTTTCTGAGTCACTGATTACTCAAAAGCCAATGATCCTGAATCAGAGATAGGCAATCTATGGCATGGGTGCCGAAGGCGGCACGCAATCTGATTTTCAGTTGCACTCACATTGCCCAGGTCCTGGCCACTGGTCCAGAGGGCTCTGCATTTTAATTTAATTTTCAATGAAACTTCTTAAACATTTTAAAAACCTTATTTACTTTACATACAACAATAGTTATATATTATAGACTTATAGAAAGAGACCTTCTAAAAATGTTAAAATGTATTACCGGCATGCAAAACCTTAAATTAGAGTGAATAAATGAAGACTCGGCACCCCACATCTCAAAGGTTGCTGACCTCTGTCCTAAATGTTTATGGATTCTAACATATACAGCTCAAAATGGGGTAATAATTGGTGTCTGCCACAGACCACCAAACATCACTAGGGAACAGGATGAATGCTTCCTTACACTTCTATCTACAATACATAGGAAAAAAGCTGGTGATCGTGGGTGACACATCCTGGAGATCTCATGCTGCCACTTCTAAAACATTCTTGGAATTTCTAAACATCATAGATGACAATTTCTTAACTCAAAAATAGTTGCAGCCAACACAAGGGAATTCTGTATTAGACCTTATCCCAACAGATAAAGAGAAACTGATCACAAAACTAAAAATAGATGGTAGCTTAGGTACTAGTGATCATGACATGAACACATTTATAATGTGCAAACAGAATAAATCCAGACCAGTAATATATAGACTTGATACTGTAATAGGGCCAATTTCACAAAGCTGGAAACAATTATGAGCCAAATCAGCTGGAAGGAAGAATTTAATGAGAAAAGTGTGAATGATAATTTGGAATCTTGTAAGAACACCTTAGTAGAAGCCCCAAAAGCCCCAGTCCCACAACTGAGGAAGAAGGCTGTAGTGGTTAAAAAACTGTCTTGGTTCAGAGGGAAGTGAAGGCAACTGTAAAAAAATAAAATAAAATATATAACTAATGGAAGAAAGGGATAGTTGATAGTAATGAATTATAGAAAATTGATCTGGGAAGCCAAGGGACACCGGGAGAATTCTATGGCCAGCAGAGTTATAATAAAGCGTTTTTTAAAAAAAATATATTAGGAAAAAAAAGTATCCGGACACTGGTATTAGTCCATTACAAGATGAAAATGGTAGAATTATTAATGACATATAAAAGGCAAAAGTGTTCAATAAATATTTCTATTCTGTATTTAGGGGGGGGAAAACAGATAATATAGTCTCATCATATGGTTACAACATTATTTCCATGCTAGTAGTATCTCTGGAAAATGTTAAGCTGACCTCACTAAAGGTGGAAATTTTTAAGTCAACAGATCCAGTTAGCTTGCATCCAAGCATTTTAAAAGGCCTGGCTAAGGAGATCACTGGACTGTTCATGTGGATTTTCAACAAGTCTTAGAGCACTGGGGAAACTCCAGAAGAAAACTAATATTGTGCCATTTTTTTAAAGAGTAGGCAGGATAACTGAGATAATTACAGGCCTATCATCCTGACATCTACCTCAAGCAAGATAATGGAATAGCTGATACGGGACTTGATTAATCAAGAACTAAAGGAGGGTAATGTAATGCAAATAAACATGAGTTTGTAGAAAATAGACCCTGTCAAACTAACTTGATATCCTATTTTTAAAAATGAGATTACAAGTTTGGTTGACATAATGGACTTGTACTTCTGTAAGGCATCTGATGCGATATTATAAGACATTTTGCTTAAAAACCTCAGATGATATCAAATTAACATGGCACACATTAAACAGATTAAAAATGGATTAACTAGTTAACTGATAGGTCTCAAAATGTAACTGTAAACAAGGAATCATCATTGAGTAGGTCTTCTTCCAGTGGGTCCCTGCAGGGAGTGGGTCTTGGCCCTACGCTATTTAACATTTTTATTACTGACCTGGAAGAAAACAAAATTATCACTTATAAAATTTTCAAATGACACAAAAACTGGGGAGTGGTAAATTATGAAGAAGACTAGTCATGGATTCAGAGAGAGCTGGGCTGCTTGGTAAATTGGGCTCAAGCAAACAATACAAGCTTTAATAAGGCTAAATGTAAATGTATACATCTAGGAAGAAAGAAGGTAGGCCATACTTAGAGGACGGGGGCTCTATCCTGGGAAACAGTGTCTCTGAAAAAGATTTGGGGTCATGGTGGATAATCAGCTGAACATGAGCTCACAGCATGACACTGTGGCAAAAAGAGCTAATACGATCCTGGGATGCATAAACAGGAAATTTTGAGTAGGAAAGGTTATTTTACCTCTATTTGGCATTGGTGAGACCTCTGCTGAAATAATTTGTCCAGTTCTGTGGACAACAGTTCAAGAAGGATGTTGATAAATTGGAAAGGATTCATAGAAGAGCCATGAGAACGATCAAAGGATTAGAAACTTGCCTTATAGTGATTAACTCAAGGAGCTCAATCTATTTATCTTGACAACGAGAAGGTTAAGGGGTGACTTGTTTACAATCTGTAGGCACCTACATGGGGAACAAATAATTAACAATGGATTCATCAATCTATCATTGAAAAGTATAACGCAATCCAATGGCTGAAGTTTAAGCTAGATACATTCCAGCTTGGGGCAAGTGTAAATTTTTAATGGAGAGAATAGTTTATAATTGGAATAATTTACCAAGGGTTGTAGTACATTCTCCATCACTGCCAATTTTTAAATAAAGAATGGATGTTTTTCTAAAAGATATGGTCTAGGAATTATTTTGGGGAAGTTCTGTGGCCTATGTTATACAGGATTTCAGATTAGATGATCATAATGATCCCTTCTGGCATTAAAATCTAGAAACCTATTAATTCAGATGTCATAGGGCAATCTCACCTGCTGCTCTCACCTGGCAGGCCGCAGCATAACCAATCACTCCTGCCTCCGTTTCCCCTTTCGGTATCCCCATAACTCCATGCAAGTTTATCCTCTACTCCATCAACAGGATGCATTACCATAGTTCAAAATAGTCCATAATAAAAGTCATACACATTTAGTCCACTGCTTACCCCAGCACAAACTGTCATTAAAACTCAAGACATCCTGTTTCTTAATGCTCCATTTATCACACACAGGTGCTTTCAACTGCATCTGGACTCTGTCAGTTCTATCCTCCCCTTGTATGACTGCTACCCCAACCCTTCCAGCTGAAGTGTAATGCCACTCATCCCAGCAAGAAACTTCACAGCCTCTCTGCTGGGAGCATCCCTGCCAGGGAGCATCCCTCACTTCCCCAGCCCTCTCATGTTTTCTCTGGATCCAGGTGTATGGCACTGAAGAAATCAGCTGGTAAGACCACTCCAGCCCTTGGCTCTGGCTGCCTGGTTTAGAGCCAGCAGACAGCTCTCCCTGCTGCTGCTCCTCCTACCTTCAGCCCTCTGGTTCTGGCTGCTGTCCTGTTGACACCAGCCAGCAAATCTCTCTTGCTGCTCTCCTGCCTTCTCTCAGGAACCGCTGGTTCTACTTCTTTCTGGGACTCCTCTAGTCCCCTGGTCTCTATCACCTCTAATTTACCCATCCTTCTTGACTGAACCAGTCTGCTCTGACTCACTCAGACTCCCTGTCACTGTTGTCTCCACTGATCTTCTTACTGGCTCTATCTGTATCTCACTGAGTGTCTCCCCAGAGATTCTCCCCACTCCTTCATAGTTCTCAATAACTTGGTCAGTCTCTCCCTCTCCTACTGAGACTCTACATAGATTCTCCCTGGTCCTTTATAGCTCCCAGGTGCTGTCCTGCCCTCTTAATTGGCCACATGGGAGCACCTGTTCTGGCACAGGGGACCTGGATTGGCTTTATTTACAGGGGCCAGCTATCCTGTGACAACAGGACTGTTACAATGTCAAAGAAATTGGAAGAGAAATATCTACTTGGGAAATACAGGAAAACAGTGCTAAAGCACTTTCAAGAGAATAAAGTATCTCTCTAATTTACATACAGACATAATGGCTCCCCACAGAATAATGTGTCAGAGTCGAGGGCTTGGTCCTTATCTACAAGACACTCAATGGTCTTGCTCCAGAACACCTGAAGGTGAAAGATGAGAACTGCATCTGACAGCTCTGTTCTTCTGGCTATATGGAACTGTCCATTGCAAGCATAAGGCTTGTCTGTAGAGGTAACAACGTTTTTGCAGGGGCCAGGCAAAGATTATAGAATGAAAATAAAAACCACCACAGACCCCAACACCTTCTGTTCCAAGTGTAGTATGCAATTCTTCAATCATTTTTATTTTTTGCTATGTAAACACACATCATTGTTCATACCATATATTATATTAAAATAATTCCCTATGTAATTTTCCCCTGGGGAGAGGAAAAAAGAATGTACAGATGTTAGTTATGTTGCTTAATGAGCTACTGGAGGAAATTCACATACTACAGAGATCAACACTAGATAAGAGCCTGAATAGAACAGACTAGTCTCCTTACATAGAAAAGATGTAAACTCTCAGGTGTCAATTTTCCACTCAGCTCAGACACAGTGGGAAAGTTGGACTGTAGAGAGCCAATTACTTCAAAGCTGCCCAGCCCCAGTGCAAGTTAGAGATGCAAAGGTTTATAATTACTACATGTACTAGAAGACATTCATACAATTATGCCCACATATTACTACTTTACATTTGCAGAAGGTACATAGGCTTTCCAAATACCAAATGAAATCCTTTGTTCCACGTAGTATAGCATTCTTGTCATACTTGATGCTTCATAAGAAGATTAACTTCAGTAATAGAAAGTTAGTCAAAAATGAAAGTCAGACTCTCTGCCTCACTTCACTGCCTTTGTCTGGGGCACATGTGTATGTATATGAAGTGGGTAGCATCCCTTTAAATACTTTGTGAGCCCTCTGATGGTGCTCACTGTCCTGTGTTTCCAGAGCAGCAGTATATATACCTAACCAGGCCTCACATTTTGTATATTAGTTAGAGAAAACAGATTTTTTGGACCCTACTATGCCCATGTAGTTCTTTCATATTCTGATTGTTGTGTAAAGAACAAAAGACACAACTATAGAGAAGTTCTCAGCAGGCACAGAACTGCCATTGCTAGGTTCCCCCAGCCAGCCTCCTGAGTGCAGGCCAACTCTGGATCAGAGCTGGCTGGAAAACAACAATTCTGTTTAGGAAAAAGTTTGAGATTTCAGAATTTGTTTTCATTCTGCATCGGAACAAAATCGAGACCTTTCAAAAAATTGTTCACAAGAACCCCTAAGAGAAGAATAGCCCAGAGGTAAGGGCATGAAGTTGGGAAATGGAAGACCCAGGTTTACATCTGTTCTCCGAATCATATGGAGCAGGAATCTGAACCTGGGTGTCCCATCTCCAAGGTGAGACTAGTCCTCTCACCACCAGGCTAAGAGTTAGCCTCTTTGTCTCTCAGAATATTTATTTATACAAAGTGAAATAGCTGCAAGAGGTGGGATTCCCTCAATCTCCTGCTAGAGCTGTTCTGCTATGTATAAATAATCAAATATTCATTGGGCTAGACAGAGAGGGAGAGAGAAAGAGACACTCTATAGCTTTGTGGTTAGGGCACTCAGTAGGATCACCCACATACCAGGTAAGTGCCCTAACCACTGGGTATTGGCTATTCTGGGGTCAGCGGGGATCTCTCTCTCTCTCTCACACACACACACACAAGCATACACAGACACACATGAGAAACCTTTATGATAAAAAAACAACTTTTCAAGAGGGGGCCCAGGGGCTGTCAAAAGTTTCTCAACCAGCTTTAGAAATGAAGGAGAGGAGGAGAAATGGCCAACGTATGCTATCCTGTGGCTTTGCTCAGCAGGTGAATGGTGCCTTGGGGGCCATTACCAGCTGGCTCAGCCTAGAGAAGCCCCTAGACATACTCTAAGCTATACTCAGGCTGAGCCAGGCAGAGATGCAGGGAGCTGTAACTATTTCCCTGATGGTCTCCCCCTTTGCATCACCAAGTATAAATTCAATGAAGCAGAGAATCTGGCCCAAAAGATCCACAAACTGCTAACAGGGTCTTCTTCCAGTGTACTGAGAACCAGATAACCTGTGGGAAGGACATGTTAAACTCAGAGTTTATATTTTAGAGAGGAAACAAGAACCATTGTTCATGGTTTTGCTCTTTTTGCAAGACCCCTTCTACTGTGTCCCTCTTTTGCTGTCACTCATGGAGCTATATCTACACTGCGGAGCTTACAGTGGCACCGCTGTACCAATGCAGCTGCATTGCTTTAAGATCTCTGTGTAGCTGCTCTGTGTAAACCACCCCCAATGAGCGGCGGTAGCTATGTTGGCAGGAGAGCATCTTCCACTGACATAGCGCTGTCCACATCACCGCTATTGTCGGAGAAACTTATGTCAGTCGGGGGTGTCTTTTTTCACACCCCTGACTGACAAAAGCCTAACATTGCTCAGTTAGTATAATGGGATATCATTATTTGATCAAATTATTTTCTTCTATTTCAAGATCTAGAATCCCATGATTTTTGCTACACTGGAATATTTTTCTATGGCAGTTTAATATACTGCTGATAAAAACCTGAGCTAAACAAAAATGTACATTTTATATGTAACAAAGGATAACATTAAGATTGTTGATGAAAATATCAGACTAAAAAGTACCTTGGCCTCTAATTGATCATTTTAGTTGGCATTGCCTTAGGGAATAGGTGCTGTTTTGATAAAAATAATAACTTAATTATACTACACAAATTGCCCTGACCAAGGTACTCATCACATTGAACAATAATTTAACATACTACAAAAAAATTATAAAGCAACAATATTAATCACAGGTGGATAAAACATAATTAATATAAAAATCACATAAATGCTCAACCTGGCTGATGATGAAACATTGTTCCTTTCTCCTCTCAAAGAAACATAGTTCATAGATGAGTTTTCACTTTTTCATGTCTCCTCTGCGAATAGTTTAAAAATTAAAATGTGATGCTTCTTCATCTCAGATTAAATACTTTCCCTTCACAACCAAGACTGTGGTAATAAAATCTATCAGTTTTACCATGATGTGCTGTAAAGATTTAACAAGAGGTGGACATGGAAAAGAGAGAAAGGAAAAACAAAGGGCCTGATATTCACTTTGTGATCTAACCGTTAGTAAGGGGTCACTGCGCCAGGAGCACCCCCGGAGGGAAAATGCAACTCAGGGAACCACAGTCTCATTCCTGGTCACCCTGCTGCTCTGGGGAGGTGCAGGGTGACCAGGTACAACAGGGCTACATTGCAGGACTCCTGACATGCCAGCATAGCTATGCCACCACGTGTTTTGGGGGGAGATAGAGCTCCACCCACTCAAACGGGGGGGGGGGGGAGTACTGAGCATTAGTCATGCAGAATTGAAGTCTACTCCCTTGTGCTGGTGACAGGATGGGCCCTGATCTGCTTGTGAGGTATTGAGAAAATGCTCAATTACTAGAACTTTTATATTATTGCCATAGGTTCATAGACTTGAAACATCTCTGTGCATCCCACATGTTGATCTGTCTCTCTGACATATCTTCCTGGATATCTCATCATCACCATCACAATTGCCCCCCAACGCCTAGCTATTGCCTTTGACTCTCACTTCACTTCTGGACTCAGTACTGTCAACCCCAAGCATTCAAAAATTATGTCTCTCCTCCAAAATATCATGAGACTGACTTAAAATCATGAGATTTTAAAATATAATAAATGTTGGGTTCTTTGTATTCATTTTCTGGCTTTTGAACTTTTTAGCGATCATGTTTACAAGCTTTCTCCATGAGTGCTAGAAACTTACCTACATTTTAAACAAAAATTGAGATCATTTAAAATTATAACTGGGTTCAAAAAAGGATTGGATAAGTTCATGGAGGATAGATCCACCAGTGACTATTGGCCAAGCTGGTCAGAGAGGCAACCACATGTTCTGAGGGTCCCTGAGCCTCTGACAGCCAGATGCTGGGACTGGACGACAGGGGATGGATCACTAGATAATTGGCCTGTTTTGTTCTTTCCCTCTGAAGCATCTGGCATTGGCCACTGTCAGAGGACAGGGTACTGGGCTAGATGGACCATTGGTCTGACCCAGTACGGCTGTTCTTATGTGAGTCTCATGTAATCACCTGACAACAGAAGCTGGGGCTTTAAGTGAAACACCAAATATTGTGAGACTTAAGATAAAATCACAAGAGTCAACAACAGTGTGTGCCACACATCTAAGCCACGTCCACATCTTGCTGCTTTTTTCCATTTAACAACTCTGAGGTCTGGCCTTTTCTAGCAACTAAAATTCCCATCAAGGCTCTCATCATTTCTTGTTGAGGCTCCTGCAATAGTCTCTTCTCTGGCCTCCCTGACCCACATTGTCAATTAAAAATACAACTGCTATGATCACTTGCCTGGACTGATTAAATCAACTTCCTCTTTGGATGCCTTGAATTTACCACTTTAAATACAAGTTTCTTGTCCTCATCCTTAATGGCTGTCCCTAGCTTTGCCCCGCTCTATTTATCCTGCCCCCTCAAGTGCCCTTGTGCCCTCTTCCTTGCTGACTCTTATGCTTGCAACACTTCCCCAAACTGATCCATGAAGCCATTACCCTCTTTAAATCCTTCATGCAACCGAAAAGAGCCAGAGCTCCCATAACACTTTTGCAGGGGAGGGATAGGAAGTGAGACAACATGACCCCACAACCCACACATGGCCCCAGGTGCCTGTTCCCCACACCTTTCAGGGAGACCCATGAAACAGCAGCTTCCCCAACTTTGGGCTCAGTGGGAGAAGAGAGAGCTAGGAATCTTCCAGATATCCCCTTGTACCCCATGTCAGCAGTACTTGTACCCCATGGTCAACTGCTTTGCTGGATTAGCAGCTTTCTCCTATTATCACTTACCCTTCCTTGTTCTACAACTTAGGTGATAGTAATTTGTGTTACAATACAAAAGGTGCAGTGTTCAAACCCTGCTGATGATAGTTACAGTTGGATATCAAAGACAATTGTATTTTCTTTTAAAAAATAAGCAATTATGTATAAAAACCTTTGTTAAAAAAGCACCATTTCAAAATCAAACACTGGAAAGTTAAGAAATCTGATTTACAGTTTTCTGTACAATATTAATTCAGCCCTCTTCAGCACATGTATTATGATACTACCTTTAATTAAATTATCACATTTTTGTTTCCACTAGATCCCTGTCTCATTCAGTGAACAAGAATGCATAAGCATCAGAATTAAATTTGCATGGGCAATTGTAAATTCTATCATATCAAACATTAGTGTTTTTTCTTTTACATTGCAGCCTAGATAATATTTCTTTAACAATTTTATTGTAATATAAGTATTTCCAAAATGGAATCTATCATAATGCTACAATACTTAATGATGATATTAAATAAAACCAATCCTGCCACTGATAGTTGATGTGGGCAACTAGATACTTCTCCCAACATCATTTTTGCCATATATGATTACCCTTTGTTTACGTTACTTCAACCTGTTTTGAATTCAAGTGATGAGTTAATATCTAAAATGATTGGAATTAACTTGTGCCCAGGCTGCGAAGGGTTGTTACGCAGTTGTACAGATAACCAGGGACCAGTCAAGGACCCTTCCCAGCGTCTGGGTGCTGTACTCAAAAGCACATGAAACGTGAAGCCCCTGTGTTCAGATAAGTGCAGGAACTGCTACCTCCATGCCACACCAGCAACCCACATTGTCCTAAAAGTCCCCATTTCATATCTACTCACTTAGCATTACAGGTGCTAATCAGCAAGCGTGCAGCTTGCCCAGGTGAGTGTAGTGGCAGGTTCTCTCCCCAGGCATGTTGTGGAGCTCTGGAAGGCATTCATCCTGAGGCAGAGTATCTCCTAGAGATACCCCTGGAGAGTACAGCTCTGTATCAACTCTAAACTGAGCTGTACTTTTAATGTACATCTGACGGTTTGTGAGACGTTATCAAATGACTTCTGAAAACTTAAGGTCCATATTCCGATCTGATTTACACTCCCTGAAATCAAAAGATTTATTACAGATTTAAAGGGGTATAACTGAGAACAGAATTTAGCTGTAGATATATTGGGCTAGATCCTTGGTCCCACCAAAGATTCTTTGTGCTGCTCCAATAATGTAAAGCAGTCTTAAAGCTGGCTGAAATGGCTACCTGGGGAAATTCCTAAGTGGTGAAAGACTGGTGTAGCTAGTACCACACCGCTATCTCCTGCCCCTCACCCCCACCTCTCAACTATCCAGCGTGAAGAATGTAGTGGGGAAAAGAAAGTGTTACAAGAACACCCCAGCATTTCATCAGTCTCTAGCTGCTAAAATTGCCACCTAGGGTCTATTGCAGCTGGTACAACTTACAGACCTTTGGGGACACTCTGAGTTGTTCCTCAAGACTATACTGGTGTCTGGCAGCCCATGGATCAAGGACCCATAAGGTGGCAACATCATCTAAAGATTTTGATCATTACACTCACTAATTCTGTAATGCTAAAATAAATATATCAAGTTTGTGTGGGATTGATTTTACAGATTATTGCTTTTGTTATCCTCTAGAAGTTTAGGAATCTTTCTCTTAATATTGTAGTTGTTTTATTATTTTACAAGACAAGACATGAAAGTTAGATTTTGGTAGTAACTCTGCACACAGATGCAGAGATGGAACTCAAGTTGAGTACTTCTCTTGCTGCTTCTCCATTTCATTCCCCCTTCCTCCCTCAAGATCGACACTACATGTACTTTTCTCCAATCTTTCACAAGCTCCCTGGTTTTCATTAGGTTTCCAATATGGTCGATAGATCAGTTAAGTCCATAAGGTACAAACTACTCAGTGCCAGGATACCACTACTCACAAGTGAAGCAGCTTGCAGGACTTGGGCCTAAGTTCTTTGCTACTTCCCTTAATACCTCATGATGCATATCCTAACAAACTGACGTACATATGTTTGGATTTTCCAAAACGTTGATGTATCTGCTCTTTTTCAACACCCATTTCACCTTTGACTAGGAAGGGAAACAGAGTTATCCTATATGAATCACACTCTGTACCACACAACACCATATTTTCTATAAGAAGAAATTGTCACAAAACCAGAAGCACTTGAATGCTTACCTAGTTACATATCAAACATAGATAATGCATCATGGATCAGATTCTCGGCAGCGGAGCATTCATCTTTCTTTGGAGCGGTCCTCCTGGGGCCAGAGTGCTACCTCTACAGCCTGTATCTGACAGCAATGCAGCACAAAGCTGCCACAGTGCACCAGGAGCCCAATTCAGCTAAGCACATGCTTCAGTGCTCTGCTGAAGTGGTACAAAGAAGATGTGGCCCATGTACCATTCAGTAAGTAAGGAGGACAGAAACTTCCCAAAACACAAGAATTGCACATACACATCTCCCTTTATTTTTCAAACTATTTTAAAAATGTCATGTGAATACTTTAGATACTGACTTAAAAATATAGCGAATAAGAGCAGGTTAGGACCTACCGTTACACCAAAGAAGTTGGTTTCATTCATAGCATCCAGAAATATTTTGCCAAGTTTGTGGTTTGTGTAGTTAAAATCCTCAATTTTTTGGTGTTTGTTTGTAGTGTTGAGATATTTCATTGCCCGCTGCAGTGTTTTGGCAATCACCCATATTCCATCATAGGCATAACCATGAAATTTACTGGACTGTCCATCTCCCCGTTTGTCATTATACTCCCTTTCATACTGCTGTGGTGTCTGTGGAGAAGAAAATAAAACTTCATGACATAGCTCAGGACTTCAGAGATTTTGGGTCCTGAATCTTCGTTTTTTAAGTGTCCCATTGATATAGAAAAGATTTTTAAGGCAAGCGCTAGGAAAAAGTTAAAATCCCATGAGATCCTGCATTCTTATTCATTTCAAAAGTGATGGTGGGAGGTGGAGGGAAAGAGTCTAAACAGAGATGAATATGTATTGCACAGGCTGTGTATGTAAGAAGCACCCATTTTAAGTAATTTTACTTTCATACATTAGTCCTCTGTTCCAACACATCTAGCATCCTGGGTTGCATGCTGGTGATCCATAGAATTATCAAAGGGGAAGTTTCTTCCTGATCTCTGTCACAGAGGTTGAGGTATGCCCTGAAGTGAGGTTTTATAACCTTATCATTTATTCCTAATGTAAGTGATTTTTTTAAAAATCACAAAAGTGTCTAGGGTTTTGTTATCATTGCTTTGTTTCAGAATCTTGCTAAGCTTTTGACCTCAGTAATAGCTTGTTGCAATGAGTTCCGGAATGGTAGCATTTTGCACTCAATCTGCACAGGTGTGAATGACTACATGAGGGAAAGCAGTGGAGAATCAGGCCCATTTATTCATGGGCTGGGACTTTATGCATTATATTTTATACAGAAACAAATACTCACAGCACTTTTTATGGGCTTGTCTGCACTACCACACAGGATCGATCTAAGATATGCAACTTCAGCTACGTGAATAGCGTAGCTGAAGTCGACGTTCTTAGATCTACTTACCGCGGTATCTTCACTACAGTAAGTCGACAGCTGACACTCTCCTGTTGACTCCGCTTGCGCTTCTCATTCTGATGGAGTACCACAGTTGATGGGAGAGTGCTCAGCTGTCGATTTATCATGTCTGATCCAGCGGGTGGTGTAGATAAGCCCAAAGTGTTATAAAGAACATCTTGAAAAGACAAAGAACCTTCAAAAATCATACATGTGGTTATGTGATAAGCTGGCATTCTGCATATTTTTCTGTCTAAAATCTGGGGCGCATCCAATCCTGTGAGTCACAGAGCGCTAGTGAGGTTAACAATTTGCAGGATAAGGCCTTACTGAGTATAAATAATATATACAACTAAGGAAGGAGATAGCAAAAAAGGTTTCTAATGATCTGTCTGCCTACATAGTATCTAGTACTGTGGATTATAATTTGGGGATTTTGTATAAGGCTTGTGCTTTACTGCCTTAAGGGTATGTATGTGTATGTCTATAGGGAAAATCCAAGAACACAGACAACAGGGAGAAGGATTTTATCTGTATATCACCCTGCAGGAGAGAAGAAATAATATCTTACTTGTTTTAAAATAGCATACTGGAGGAGAAGGATGATCATATCAGCTGCTATCCAAGTGTAAATAAGTAAATAGTAAGGATGATAATTAAAAAAGAAATGAACTGACATTGTTTAATCAGAATGTTAAAGTACTTAACATTTTTCCAGTAAGCTCTGATGTCAAAAAGTGACTCATGGAAAAATATGAGCACCTCTGATTAAAGAAGTGTTTGGAAATCTGGCAATTGTCAGCAGCAGCCTTAGTTCTAGGTCTAATAATAGGTGCTTCCTAGGGGCACCAAAAACATAGGATCTGGTTGCCCTCTGTGCCTTGCAGTTACCTGTAGTAATACTGGTGTGCTCTACACTCAGCATCACTTTCTGAGAAAGGCTACTCAATAGCAGCACTGCTCTTCGGAGGCAGGCTACCTGCCTCCTAGCGGTGCCAGCAGCAGCGATTTCCTCCTCATTTGGGCCCTAGAAAATCTTTAGTCAGAAGAACAGTCTTCAGCGACACCCCAGAAGGTGGGGAGCGGGGAGGTGGAAATGAAATGAGTCATGGAAGAGGCAGAGAGAGACCTGGGAAAGGGGCAGGAAAGTGAGAGGACAACGTACGAGGAAGTGGACCAGACAGGGAAATCAAAATGTGGGAGAAGGGAGGCAGAGAGATGGACAAAGGAGACTGGGAATGGTAGACGAAACTTGGGGAGACCTAGGGAAGGATGTGGAGCAACTGGAGATTGGTTCTAAGAGCCCTAAGGATTCCTGTGCTTCATAGACATTCATCCCCCGCATCATGGGGCTGGAGGGGTGGGCCTGCTCCAAAGGTCCCAGCACTGTTGCGAGCCTTTTCCAAGGGAAATGAAGCAGCAGGCCCTTAGTAAAGGTCTGCAAGTTGATGAAGAAAGGGTTGGGGGCTTGCGGTAAAAGAGAGATTGTTTAGGGGTCCACTCATAGACAAGGGAGATAAAATGAGGGCAGGAGGAGAAAAGAGAATGAGGGTTACGCAAAAACATGGTGGAAGAAGAGGATTGTTGTGGAGAATCTGGGGTGAGAGATGAGGGACTGCTTAAAGCTTGCTGTACTCTGACGATTTCTGTTGGTAGTTATTAGTCCCTCTCTTTCCTGATCACTAAATTCACCCAAAGACTCAAAATATTTTTAAAAAACCTACCCTACAATGTCTCTTTCTGTAGTTATCAAATTTTAAATAATTGACAGGCAAAACAATATGTACATTAGGGGAATATTTTTGAATGTTGCAAAGCAGTTGAAAGAAAGATACTGACCCGTCCTGATATGGTCTTTATCACTTTTGAACTGAGAGGTTCAAAATCCACTCCAATGTAACCTTCCATGGCAGTAAGAAGGTTTTTGCTGACACACTGTGACGAATTAATCCAAGAGTCCCACCATGAACTTTCATACCACCCAGGAATGATCCATTGATATTTACTGCCATACATCTCCTCATCATAAGCCTACAATAATAATAAAAAAATCAGTAGACATTGAGAGTTTACTGGTCAAAACACTTACAACAAACATCAGAAATAAAAGCTCTCCCGCATTTAAGTTTCTACAGAATGAATTTACTGCATATTTAAAGAATGCAAAAATATTTTAAATAACTTATTTTCTAATAGTGCAAATTTATTTCTTTTTTGTTTCAAATTTATGTACATGAAGATAGCATTTTAGAAAATAATAAGTCATAAGCTGTTCAAAACCAGTTTAATTAGAAGTAGAGGAACAAAAAAGTATGTGGTATCTAAAGGTGTGGGGAGGGGGGAGAAGCTAAACATGATCGAGGGAAGTGGAGCAATTCCATAAGAAATCCTCTATAACGTGGCTTTCAACCTCAGTCTGAGAAGAGTGGAAATAGATGAGTATGTGTGCATATGTACAAATGTGCATTGTTAGTGAAACAGCTGTATTAAACACAGTCACAATATTATTTTTCCTTGGGTAAAGCACGCTTGATTTCAATTAATGACACAGTATCAGAGCAGAATGTAACCTTCTGCTGCAACATTGACATTAACGTCTTATCAACTGATAAAGAATCATCCAAAATTGAAACAAGAATTAGGGAAAGAATATAACCAGAAAATCATCAGCCTGTAACCCAGAAGACAAAAATTCACAGTGTTTCAGATGTTCATGTTGTGATGTGATAAAATAAGTTGAAGAGAAACATTAACTAGGCATTTGTTTTTTGAGACGTATGAAGCAGTGATAAAGTTTGTGGCATAGCAAACAATTTTTGCAGATATTCTCTTTTACATAATAAACTATTTAATACTGAAATCTACTATTCAAAACATTGAGCACAGCCCATTAAACCCACAGAGACTGGAAGTTTTACTTTAACTACACAAAACACATAGAACAGAGGTATCCACAATATTTTATTTTTCAGATATGTATGGCAACATACATGAAAATTTGTTCTCCATGCAGAAGAGGAATTCATTATGGTTGATAAAGGAATCCTGAACTTTTGTATTGTGAAGGAAAGCCTCCTTTATCTAGCAAAAAACCTGCAAATCTTTCCTGAAGATTCTCTTTCCTTGTTGCTGCTGGATGTCTTCTTGTGGACATTTCAGTTCTCTTCAAATAGTAATTTTCATGTTTCTTTGCTTCCTTATAAATATGTGGGAGGTTAGAGATGCAAAGCATGTAATGGAGCTAAAACAGATGCCCAAGTCTTTTAGAAGTATATGATACAGACCTAAAACCCTTAAATGTAACAGACTTTCATAAAATCTGAAAAAGGAAGAGATTCTTACAAATATTCATTTTTTTCCCAATCTGCATCATCCGTATAGAGAATAGACTAGGAGCAGAAGAGGGAATTAGCCAGGATATGAATATGAAGCATCCTTACTCAGAATACAATCTTTAAGAAAAATACTCCAAAGAGGATCTGAAGAAGGCCCTGGGGATACCTGAAGATGAGATGGAAATGTTAAAGCAAGAAATAGAAACATGGACAACTCCCAAATAAGGTTAATGACCAGGTGTAGGAAGAATGTTAGAGTTGGGTTTTATGCCTGCCTGGACTATTACAGTGCTGCCAACAGGGGCGGCTCCAGGCCCCAGCACGCCAAGCGTGTGCTTGGGGCAGCAAGCTGTGGGGTGAGCTCTGCCAGCGCCGCGAGGGCAGCAGGCAGGCTGCCTTCGGCGGCTTGCCTGTGGAGGGTCCACTGGTCCCACGGCTTCGGCCAAAGCCACGGGACCAGCAGACCCCCCGCAGGCAAACTGCCGGAGGCAGCCTGCCTGCCGTGCTTGGGATGGCAAAATCCCTAGAACCGCCCCTGGCTGCCAACTCTTACAAATTTACAGTGAGCAAGGCAATTTTGTTTGCCCCAGCTGCAAGAACTCAGTTCAGATCAAGTTGCACAAATTATGCATATAATGTGCTGCTTGATGGAGTGGAGCGCCTTCTGCTTCTCCCAGAACCCCAAAATATCAATTAATTACCTGAGTGTGCCCCACAGCTATATCTTAATTCAATTGTTCATCCCCATAGTCCCACATCAATTCCATGCTTTCCCTGCCTCACCGCTATTAATTTTGTGCCCCCAGCCGAACAGAAATTCTGCCCCTCCACCACCCATGTGCAAGTTGCTTCACTGCACACCTCTGCTCCGCCTACAGCTGAAGAGGTTCATCATCCTCTCCCCAAGCCTGGAACAGAGGCAGCTCCAACAGCTCTTGATCCCATCCCTCCAAGACTTAGGGAAGGGCAGATCTAGGGGGTTTTCTTCCATCAGTACACTAAAGTAGCACTAAACAGAGTGCACTGGCCAGATAAACTAGGTTTACAGCTGCTTTGCATCACCAGAGCAATACAAAGCAGCCCGTGCGTAATCATGAATCTTCCTATCTGAACAGCTCTCTGGGCTGACCAAGTTCCCACTTGGCCAGCTCCCAGGCTACTCACCTGGTGGGGAAGTTGGTGGGCTCCTGGGCAACTGGCTAGGAGCCAGAGACACAGCATGACAATTTTAAACAATTCTGTTTCAGTTCTTCCAAAACAGAATTTTTCAAAAATGTTCATTCTGTGAAAAAAAATCACTTTTTTTTAATGATTTTTTTTTTTAAATATAAAATTTTCCATGGTATGGACATTCCAGTTCCCACACAGCTCTACTCTTGACACATATTCCAGTCAGACTCCCTCACACCACAGGCTCATTTAACCAATAGAATCATGGCATACAAATTGGCTATAGAAGAAGGGGAATGACTGCTTGAGTTCATTCTGATATTTCAATGGTTATTGAACTGGGCCTGTATAGAGTCTATAAAACAATTAATTAGATACAACAGTTTTTAATGTCTTGGTATAATTACTAATTTCTTCCAATATAGGGTATCCATAACTTTTGAATTAATTTTAACTATACAGAAAGTTTGAAGTCGGTTATTCCATTATTATGATCCTTTGGGACACAGGAATAACAGACATAGATATTAAATTTCTTAAAAGGACCAGCTTTTAATTAATTTAAACTCAAACCTATTAAGAGATTTACTTGTAAATTCTCAGAAAATGTATTCGATAGTCATGTTTGGGAAGAATATGTTATATTTTTCTTATATTACAAAGAGCTTGAATCCATGCTCTAAATGCAAAATGGAACCTCAACTTTAACTAAGGTCACATTTGCACTGATAATCCTGTATCCATCTTCATCCATTCAACGAAAGTGTGTTCCAGCTACAAAAAAAAATAAAATCTTACTTTGCATGAGGGGGAACATTGTTAAGTTTCTGCCAGGGGTGCTGGAAGTAGGGGTTCTGGGGGGCATGGCAATACCCTCTGGCTTGAAGTGGTTTCTATCATATACAGGGTTTACAGTTTTCTTCAATGGCTTTCAGTATCCCCATGCTACAAATTGTTCTAATGCTGCTGGTTGCTGCATGATAAACCTGTCATCTGATTTATCTTTGTTCCCTTAGGTCTGTTGCATCAGATAGTGGGACTGTAATGGAGTCTACAAACCCTACAGTGAGCACAGACAGAAGGGGAAGGAGATCCTCTCCTGTTTACAGGCTAGCAGCTTGACCACACCTCCATACAGCTGCCAATCATGAAGGCAGGCACCCACAGCTGCAGCCAACAGAGGAAACAAAGCCTGCTATAAAGAAGAGAACAGACAAAGAAAAGGAGGCACAAGGGCTTAGGAGAGCAAACAGGCAACACCCCTGCACCAGGCTGCCTCCATGAACACAGCCAAGAGGCTGAAACAGACTGCTAGACTTAATTAGAGATGAGGGTCCAAGAACTGCCCTGACTGTGGGCAAATTAAGGAGGGACAGTCAGACTGCTCAAAAGACCATACCAGGAGCTGGTGACAGTGACAAATATATCCAATACCGTTAGGGCTTTGTCTGAAAGCCTCATTTTGCATACTGCCTTATTTAATTTGTCTTTGATGGTTTAACCAAGGCAGAATGAGAATATATTGCACGGTCCACAAACAACATTCACCTTAATGGCTCCTCTACAACAACCATACAGAACACTATGAAAATATCAGAAGAAACAGAGACACCATTGAAAAATGAAAGGGAAATGCAAGCCAACAAGAAACTCTGCTTGTTACCAGTCACAGAGTGTACTGCTTTCAGAAAAACAGATTTGGGCACTGGGGAGTGTAAAAGCAATAATTAGCTAAATCACCTCATCCACAGTAAGCGAACTTAAACTCAGAAGGTCATTACATTATATACAGGGACCAATAAGTGACGTAGGAGCCTAAGTCCCATTGATTTCCCATAAAATGTAGGCTTTCAAGTGCTTACGTAACTCTTGAAAGTGGACATAGGTGTATAGGCCTTGCTGGAGGCCTGGGCATAACTAAGATTATGATCCAGAGTAGGCCTTTGCAGAATAGTAACACACAAGGTGTCAGCTAACCAAATAAGCACATTCCTGACCAGACAGGATGGTACAAAAATACACAGATCTCTCAAGTGACTACATAAACACATTACTACGAGATGGTACAAGAACACACTGACCTCTCCTAAAGATGAGGATGGGATGACAGGATAATGGATGAGGAGGTTTTGTTCAAACTAGCAGGTACAAGGTGTAAGGGTGGTAACTAACAACATCTGGACTGTAATATGTAACTTGTTTGTATCAAAGTATAAATGGAGAAGTCATAGGAAGGGCATCTTTGTATTGGCATAGGGCAGTGGTTTTCAACCAGGGGTACATGTACCCCTGGTGGTACACAGAGGTCTTCCAGGGGTTACATCAACTCATCTAGATATTTGCCTCGTTTTACAACAGGCTACGTAAACAGCACTAGGGAATTCAGTAAAAACTAAAATTTCATACAATGCTCTATATACTATACATTGAAATGTAAGTACAATATTTATATCCCTATTGTTTTATTTTATAATTAGATAGTAAATACGAGAAAGTCAGCAATTTTTCAGTAATAGTGTGCTGTGACACTTGTATTTTTATGTCTGATTTTATAAACACATAGTTTTTAAGTGAGGTGAAACTTGGGGACACACAAGAGAAATCAGACTCCTGAAAGGGGTACAGTAGTCTGGAAAGGTCGAGAGCCACTGGCCTAGGGGACACCATCTTGTTATGTTGACTCAGCCGCTACCTTATCATAGGCATACATAGGTTATCATCCCTATGAGCTGTTGGACAGAGCGCTAGTATCTTGGTCTGCTGAATCAACACACTGCACTCTGCTAGTGCAGCCAACATCTGAGCTCCAAGAACAACAGTAGTAGCAGCAGTAGCAACTCTGCAGCACTAGCAACAGTCCACAGCTCTAACAAGAAGGTGTTTTGGAAATGTGTACACCTACTGCATTCCAGAGGCATTTTTAGTATGTATGCTAGTCTAATAAAAACTATTTTCCATTAAAAGTCAATGCTGTTGCATAGCCCCAAAAGGAAAAGTGAAAGTGAAAATGGGAAAATAAAAGGAGAGATGAAGGGCTGCATCCTACTGCCATTGGAGTCGATACAAAACTCACATTGATTTAAAAAGGAGCAAATCAAGTCCTGGGAATTTGTAGTTTTGCATCAGGAGTGCTGCATAAATCTTGCTCTGATTATTTAATAGAAGTTTATCTGAAGAACCACTTAAAGACCATGAGCTGAATTGGTGCAATGTACACCTTCTTATGTTCTCCTCAGCAGACAGGGCCTGATTCAAAGTTCAATGAAGTCACTGTGGAAACTCCCACTGGCTTCACTGCGGGTTGAATCAGTTAATTTGTTTAAACGTTTCCCAGGATGCTAGCCAATGTTCCAGTGACTTCTGTTCCAGTCTTGGGGCGGTGTACAGCACTAATGTGCTTTGTACCCATGGCCTTTCTCCTTTGGTTATACAGGGTTTCTGGAGTGCGGCCAAGTGAAAGTGATGACATTTCAGAATACACAGACAATTATGCAGATCCTGAGATTGCCTTTTGGTTTATTTCTGGCCTATCCACCAAACATTCAAGTTATAACCTCCAATATGAAAATGTGTCCAAATACAATAGTACCTTACTTTTATAATCCCAAATTACATCTCTGGAAGAGATCAGTCCTACCCTCTAGTGCACCTACCTGAAGGTACACCTACAGAATCAAATATCTGGCAGCATACCTTGATTTTGCTAATTAAATAATTGCACTCCCAGTCAAAATAGCTCAGCATAGCTGTGGGAGTACTTGAATCAAGAATATACTTCATGATTAATAATAAGCCTACATGACATATTGACACTCATTTTTATATAAATGATCCACCCAAAACTGACTCCTTCAGAACCCTAAATATGTCACAGCTGGGTTATAGGCAGCCAGACCTAGTAGTCAGAGCCGGAGTCCGCAGTCATAAGACAGAAGCCTTCTAGACCAGCATGTTCTAGACCAGAATTTCTCGTTTGTGGGAAATTTAAATAAACAACTGGGTTCATTACAATTCAGAATAAAATTAATTTTCAAAAAGGCAAAATTTCCAGCAAACCATAAATCCCACGTTCTGGTCAGCTCTACGCTAATCAAACTGTTTTCTACAGTTTTGCTCAACAGTCCATCCCCTTTGCTGAGTGCCTATTTGCTTTATGTCCTATACTCCACTTCAGTCCATTATCTTTCCCTCTAGCTATGCCTTCCTGATCTAAAGTCAGTAAAAGAATTTAAACAAAACAAAAGCAAAACTTATGGTACTACCATGATTTCTGTAGCCATCGTATTGTTCACTCTGCCTATTTGTTCTATCCTTTTCCTCCCACCCTGTGTCTGTCCTGTCTATTTAAATTCTAAGCTCCTCAGAGCAGGGACTGTCTCTTATTCTGTTTGTACAGTAACTAGTGCTTTGTGGCCCTGTTCTTGGCTAGCCCCTAGGCATTACTGTAATAACTATGATACATAAATAAATGAGCATTAACCCCAAAACCTTTATCTGTTATCAATAACTGTTTACGAGTTATTAATCATCAGCCATGATACTGAACTTATTTACTGGTAAGTCAGTATGTGATGAACATCTAATGAGCTAGGGACTTGACACTCTATATCCCAACTTGTAGAGCTACTGTGTTCTATGTGTATACTTGTTGCAGCAGTGAACAGAGAAAACATCTTTATGTTCAGGAACGCAGCATTTCATGTGTAGAATTGCTTGTTTGCTTTTTCTTTATCCTTGGATGTGACTATTTGTCCATTATTGAAAGGTGTTAGGAAACTAGTCTGTGTTTTGAGAACAGAACAGTCACTGATACAGCACATACATCTTTCCACAGGTCTCATAATTCTTTTTTAAATGTGGCTATGCATTTTCGCTCTCCTGGTGTAAAGTCTTCTGTTGCAGCTACAAATGTCCCTTCCTTTATCTCACTTAAAGGGATGCGAGGTGAGAGGGATTGCAGAGAGGTACAGGCAGGGGACATGACTGTGGTCCTCTCCACTGAGCCTCCATTAGCCTAGGTACCCTAAGGACAGTTACATAAGTTAGAGCAGTCCCTAGGTTACTCCATCTTATGTCAGTGCTGAGGTCAGAAAACCATTACCAGCTCCCAAATGCCCCACTCCCCTGAGCCAACCAGACACAGAACAACAGGGGAGATTCTCAACATCTCTGCGTGATTTAAATACTAGAACAAAGTGCCTTGCATGTAAAGACAGTTTGAAGTTACTGTGGATTATGTGGAAGAGCATGTAGGGGGTAGCAGGATAGGCCACAGAGGACAGTCCCATAACACACAAATGAACAGGGAAAGAATAGTATTTGTGCTGTATTTTTTCATTCCTAGTTTAAGAAAAGCACACATTTTTCTCTGATGTGGAATATGGCCAACACGGAGCACTGCAGGGAGTGTCTCAGAGATTATGCTAACATCTGTACAATCAGAGATGAGAAGAGAGAAAGATGAAACCTTTTTCATTGACATTAGGACAGTTTTCTTCTGCTTCCCTAAAAAGTTCCATGATACATCCCTGTCTTACCACTATTGCAACAGTGACAGCTGCTGAGTAAAAGTCAAAATATTTCCAAGTGACATATAGCAATCTAATTTTGAACTTTAGGTTTTTACTCCTTTGCTGTGATGTATACATTTCTGTTTCTCTATACAAACACTGCAAGACTGCCTTGGGAGGGAAAAAAACAATTTTTGCTTTTTTATAAAGTCAGATTTTGCCATTTTTGTTTTCCCTGCATCTTTTATTTGCAGCGTTCACATAGGATCAACTCTGATTCACTTAGATTTCTTTAGATTAATTCAATATGAATACAAATTTGGGGCCCTTAAAATTAGTTTATTCTTTTCAATCAGATACTAATAAAGGTCCAGATACTGCTCCCTGTAATTTCACCAGGATTATGTGTGTATGCTCTGTATATGGATATAAAGTGTAAATTTGGGGGAAATTATTTAATTTCATGATGATTTTGTACCAGTCTTTAATTTATACATATTTCTCTTAATTTCAGAAATCTTTGATTTTACATATTAATACTTGGTTTTGTTATGAATGTGTCACAAAACTACAATATGCGGAAGAGAGACTGTTTTGACTCTTCAGTTTTAATTCTATGAATAGAACCATTTTGAAAAGTGAATGTAACAAGGATAGCTTCTGTAGTTAGTAATACTGGAATTCTTTTTTATTTTTAGTCACAGATTTCTTATTCTTTGGAAAAGAAAAAAAAAAGCCTACAGCAAGAAACATACTCTGGCACCACGGAAGAATTCCTGGATCAGGGCCAGATACAGCAAGTCCTTACTCTTGTTAGTAAAAATACTGATTTCAATGGTACTATTCACATGAGTAAGGGCTACTTGCTTAGGCCCCAATTCAGGAAAGCACTTGAATAGATCCTTAACTATAAATATGGCCCTACCAAATTCACGGCTGTGAAAAACGCATCACAGACAGTTAAATCTGGTCTCCCTTGTGAAATCTGGTCTTTTGTGTACTTTTATCCTATACTATACAGATTTCACGGGGGAGACCAGCATTTCTCAAACTGGGGCTCGCAACCCAAAAGGGGGTTGTAGGGACATCACAAAATGATTGTGTGGGGGGCGGGGGCGTCACGGTATTGCCACCCTTACTTCTGCACTGCATTCAGATCTGGCTGGAAAGCAGCAGCTGCTGGCTGGGCAACAAGCTCTGAAGGCAGTCCTCCACCAGCAGGAGCATAGAAGTCAGGGTGGCAATACCATGCCACCCTTACTTCTGTGCTGCTGCCTTCAGAGCTGGGCAGCCGGAGAGTGGTAGCTGCTGGCTGAAGGCCCTGCTCTGAAGGCAACAGCACAGAAATAAGGGTGGAAATACCATATCATGCCATTCTTACTTCTGCACTCGCAGAAGCTCTGGCTACCCAGCTCTGAAGGCAGTGTCACCAGCAGCAGTAGTGCAGAATACTGCAACCGTCCCACAACCCCGTTTTGGGTCAGGACCCCTACAGTTACAAAACCATGAAATTTCAGATGTAAATATCTGAACTGTGAAAAGGTGAATTGTTATTCAACTTCTGTGTTAGTCATGGATTGTCCATAACGAATACCATGTCCAAACACCAGGTTGCTTATAAATGTACTTGGTACCAGAACACCTTGGGCCGAAGATTGATAATTGACTTTACACTCATCTTGTCAGACCTAAGGCCATATGTTCTATACACTATGGTGTAGAGAGGGGCAGAGCTGGTAACTGATGACCACTTGGTGGTGAGTTGGATCTGATGCATGAGATGCTGACTGGATAGACACAGGAGGCTCAAATGATCAGTGCATGTTGCCTAGGAATGCCTCATGGAGGACTCTGTGCAGAAAGGCTTCAATTTCCACCTCCGGAAGAACTTCTCCTGCATTCTGGGTGAGGTCTTGGACATTGATTCTAAATGGACCATCTTCAGGGCCTCAATTGTTGAGGGAGCCACAAAAAGCTGTAGACTGAAGGTAGTTGGTATCTGTCATGGTGGCAACCCTAGGATCCGCTGGTGGACTCCATTGGTGAGGGAAGCTGTCAAGTCAAAGAAGGAAGCCGTCTGAGCAATGCTTGCAAACTGGATTCCTGATACAGTTGAGAGGTATCAGTTGCGGTTGTGGCAGTTGTTGAAGCCCAGGCGTGGAAGGAGTTTGGAGATACCATGAATAATGACTTCCAGATGGCCGCAAGGGTGCTCTGGCAAACCATTTGTCACCTTAGAAGGGATCGGCGGTATGTTGCCAGGCTGTACTCAGCAAGGGTGGTGAAATGCTGACCTTAGCTGAGAAAATCATAGAGAGGTGGAAGGAGCACTTTGAGGAACTCTTCAACCCAATGTACCCCCTCCCCGCATCCTTCCAGGAGGGAGCACTGGAAACCTCCAGTGAGATCGGATCTATTTCTGATGCTGAGGTTGATACAGCAGTAAAATGCCTTCATAGTGGTAATGCAGCAGGAGTGGATGAGATTTGCCCGGAGATGTTGAAAGCACTGGAAAATGTTGGGGTGTTGTGGTTAATGCACCTCTTCAATGTTGTATGGAAGACAGGTGTAGTACCTCTGGACTGATAAACCAAGATGATGGTCCCAATCTTTAAAAAAGGAGACAAGAGAGTGTGTTCCAACTGTAGGGGGGGTCACACTCCTCAGCCTCCCCAGCAAAGCCTCTCCTAGGGTACTGGAGAAGAAGTTACACCCGTTAGTTGAACCTCAGATTCAGGAGGAACAATGAGGATTCCTTCCTGGCTATGGAACAATGAACCATTTCTTTGTTCTCTCTCAGATACTCCAGGGCTTGTGAGAGCTTGCTAATCTGGTATACCTTTACTTCGTAGACCTCAAGAAGTCATATGACCATGTTCCCTGAGATGTGTTAGGGAAAGTGCTGTGGGATTATGAGGTGCTGGTACCACTTTTTCATGCTATCTGGTCCCTCTATTCTCAGAGTGAGAGTTGCATTCACATTCTTGGCATTAAGTTGAGTTCATTCAAGATGGGTGTTGGACTCTACCAAGGATGTGCCTTGTCCCAACTCCTGTTCATAGTTTTCAAGGACAGGATATCAAGCTGCAGCCAAGCTGTGCAGTGCATCTGGTATGGGGACTTGGAAGTGACATCTCCGCAATTTGCAGATGATGTTGTCCTTGCTTCTTCAGACTGTGATCTCTGATATACACTCGAATGTTTCACTGTGGAGTGTGAGCTGGCTGGGATGAGAATTGGTACCTCCGGTTCAGAGGTCATGGTCCTCGCCCAGAAGAAAGCGGACTGCTTTCTCCAGGTGAAGGGGGCAGAAGCTGCCCTTAGTGGACGAGTTCAAGTATCTAGGGATCTTGTTCATGAGTGATGGCAAGCAGCAGTGTGAGATCGATCAGTGGATTGGTGCAGTGGAGGCAGTGATGAGGGCGCTGTACTGATACGTGGTGGTCAAGTGGGAGCAGAGTTCTTGGACAAAGCTCTCGGTTTACAAGTCACACTACGTTTCCATTCTCACCTATGGTCATGAAAATTGGGTAATGACTGAAAGGGCAAGATTGAGAGTACAAGTGGCGGAAATGAGGTTTCTCCACAGGGTGGCTGGGCTTACTCTTTGAGACAATGTGAGGAACTTGGCTATCAGGAGAGTGTCGGAGTACAACTGTTACTTCTCCAGATCGAGAGGTGCCAGCTGAGGTGGTCTGGGCATCTGATAAGGATGCCCCTGGGGAGGCTTCCGTTGGAACTATACTGGCCACGTCCCACTGGGAGGAGGTCCCGAGGCCAATCCAAGACACACTGGAGGAATTATATCTCCTGACTGTCCTGTGAACAATGGGGAATCCCCCAGGAGGAACTGGAACCTGTTGCGGAGGTCAAGGAGGTCTGGTCCTCCCTATGCTCCATGCTGCCGCCGCGACCCTCACCAAGAAAAACGGCATAAGAAATATCTGAAATCATTAAATGACTGTGAAATTGACCAAAATGGACCATGAATTTGGTAGGGCCCTAATTATAAACCCATGATTAAGTCCCACTGAAATCAAGTGCTTACATGTTTTCCTGGATAGAGATGGATTTAAACATGTGCTGAAGAGCTTCCTTGAACTGAGGCCTTATAGGTTTGCAGGGGTGGCCTGCAGGATAGCAATTCGAGTTTTCAGATGTACATTTATTGAAAGGCAATTAATTCTTTCCCCAAATATGCAATTAAACATCTTTACTTACACAACAGAACACTTTTGCTGCCATTTGCTCATCAAACTGGCCAAGGATTATCCGAACATCATTACCCTGTGAACAAAATAACGTATATTTAAGTTTAATGCAGTCACAGGCCTAGAATAAACTATATTCAAAGTCACTTCTTCTTCTAAAGGCCCAATTTTGCCACACTTACTCAGACTGAGGAATATTGTACTTTTTTAGTACGCCCTTTGAAATCACTGTGAGAACTTGCAGAGTAAGCTAGAACATAACAGGTAAGATCCTCAGCTGTTGGTAAAAGCCATTTTGGAGTTATGCTAATTTACCCTAGCTGAAAATCTGGCTCATTATGAATAAAAGTGGTAGAACTGCAATTTTCAAACAAATAATTGAGAAATAACAATATTGAGAAGAGAATAGTCATACTTATTTTGTGTAGCTACATCTTACTATTCAATAATACTAAGAAACAACACAGATCAAAAGGATATTTGATTTGCTTTGTCTTCATTTTGCACTTAAAAAGCAATTGCAAATATCTATGGATATATATTTTACAGTACACTGTCAATGATTTCACCTTATCAGTCAACATAGACAATGGACACATGTAAATGAGATAAAACACATTCACCAACTTTGATAGTGCCTAGAGATTTTATTCATATCACTACTCTTTCCATAGACAGTAGAATACATCAATGTCTGGGGGGAAAAAACTGTTTTGAGAATCCACAATTGAAGTCAATAGTCAATGGAGGTCATTTTGCCTTCATGCCCGGAATATGTTAATGAAATTTTCAGATGACTTCAGAAACTGGAACTAACTTTCGGTTAATGTGTGAAAAAAATAGTACAGACAAACAGTAAACACAGAGCAGTCCATTACAACTCTCTGTAACTTAATACTTAATTTCACACAACAGATGGATGATCAGACAGGGTTTGAACGAGGTTTTGTTTTTTTTTATGGGTAGTATAAAATGGTTTATTAGCTTGCTAGTGCCACTTCTTTTTGCAAAGCAAAATATCAAGCTATTCAATTTGAGTTTAAACGGTGGAAAACATTTCAGTTATAATTGTTTCGCTTTATTACAGATTTTCAGTTTAGATAACTTCAAAACTTTTTTTTCTTGTATAGCAAATAATACATCTCAACAAGAGGTACAGTCTGGAAAGAACTATTTTGCTCTTAAAATTATATGAAACTAAAGAGTTTTTAGCATTTGAAAGTTTTGCAGTACATGATTTTCTTTGGATGTTCTTAACCTGTGCAGTTTCACTAAGCTTATTTATTTTGTTTACTTAGTCACATTGTAATAAAATATTCTGTCTGAAACAGATACATTTAAAATCTAAATCCAATTAGCTCACATAAAGCCAAGAAAAATAAGTTTTTTTTATTAAAAGGAGTCTCATTCATATAAGTCCAAAAATTATTGTTAAAGCAACAGGGAAAAAAATATGACAATGAAACAACTCAACCAAGTTCTGTACTTTAAAAAATTATAAGACTAACTATCCTGATTGTTTTGAGACCCTTAACTGAATTGTCAGACTTCTGTGCACATAAAATCTCAACTTAAATATTGCATTATCTAAAAACTAAACTGAACTAAAATAAAATCAATAACAAAATTTGCTGAAAACAAAAAATGAAACCAACAAAATCTGTTAAAGTTGAAATTTTAAATTCATAAAAATACAGTAATTGCATTATAGTTCCCATAGCAACAAGAACATTTTTTTTTTAAATAGAAAATGTGTTTTCTTTTTGTTACATAAAACAGAAAGTATTTGAGTAACTATCTTTTTTTATTTTTATATCACCTTTGGACTGAGAACAATCATAGGAAATTTCAGCCCAAAATATTAAGTTATTAGTCACTGAAAAGACAGGTTTGAGAATCTTATTCTTTACTATAGTGACTCTATAATTATTCTATTGCAAAATATTATGCAAATTGCAAAGCATATTATATCCTCTTCAGTAATACCCTTGTCCTTCTTAAACATCCTGATTGCCTACAGGGGTTCTCATTATACTGATATCACTGTGTAATTAGTTTGGCAAACAACATATAGCCTGAAATTTTTCTACTTTGAACACAAGTGTGTGTTCTATGTTTGCTGGTTTTGCAAGGAAAGAAACAGACAAACATTCAAGAAATTCTTTTATTAAATGTTTATGAAAGGAGGCCAGATTGTCAAAATAGCTCAGCACCCAACCGCTGTAATTTAGGCATGTAAAAAAAGTGACATGATTTTTCAAAAGAGCATAGCTCCCATTTATGAATCCAGTGTGGTGACCAGAGGTGAGCCCAGCTGTCTCTTCTCCTGACTCCCTCCAGAGTTAGGGAAGCTCTTGTTTCATGCTGTGCTCTGAGAGGGTTGGGGAATAAGCTACTGGGGCTTTGTGTAACCTCTGGGGGATGGTTGTGGGGTTATGTTATCTCATTTTCTACCCCTCCCTTGCACAACTGTTGTGGGAGCTTCGGTTCCATGTGGTTGTATGAGGAATTTAAAGCAGAAGAGGCTTTATGAGGAAGGTGTTGCTAGCATAAGAGACAGTAAAGAAGGCGGCACAAAAACACTTGCAGGAGAAATGGATGACACCACCAGCAAACCAGAATCAGGGAGAAAAGCTACTGAACATACAAGAGTAGATAGAGAGGGGCAGGGCTAGGGAAGATGTCTAAGGACAAGAAGCATGAATTTAATTTAAGTTCGGAGCACTCACAGCTGCCAAGTCAATTAGAGTTGTGCTTTGAAAATACTGAAGTGCTTTAAAATACTAAGTACTCTGAAAAATCAGGTCAAAAGTGGGCACCTAACATTAGTAGACAATTTTGGTGTTAATCTTTCTGTGCCTCAGTTCCCCAATTGCAAAGGGGGGATAATAATACCATCTGTTCTCACAAGGGCATTGTGCATTAGTGTTTCTCTCTCATTAGTGTTTGGGAAGTAGTCAGATGCCATGATGACAGCATCACAGAAATGTCCAGGAGGAAATTAATAATTTTGTATTCAGTGCAGGTTTGGATGGTAATTAATAAGATCTAAGGACACACATCCAATGAAGAAGATAAAAGGAAATATTGAATAATTGCCTATTCATAAATGAGTCGGGAATCCTGTGGGGAAAAATAGGATGTGATCATGTCATTAAGGATGGTATCATAATGCATATACACAAGGAGGTTGAATTAAAATTGCATGGGTAACCTTATTTCCAGCATTTCCTAACTTTGAAGGACTTAGTTGCAACCTGAACATTCTTTTAATGTATGATTTTTTGATGTAATAAACATAGAGGAAAAAAAGAGGAGAGAAAAAGAGACAGACATATCTTTTGGTGCTGTGCAGCCAATTCACACTGCACTGCCTCTATAATCTTGCTGTAAAATAAGAACACAAGAACATAAGAACGGCCGTACTGGGTCAGACCAAAGGTCCATCTAGCCCAGTATCCTGTCTTCTGACAGTGGCCAACACCAGGTGCCCCAGAGGGAATGAACAGAACAGCTAATCATCAAGTGATCCATCCCTTGTCGCCCAGTCTCAGCTTCTAGCAAGCAGAAGCTAGACACACCATTCCTGCCCATCCTGGCTAATAGCCATTGATGGACCTATTCTCCATGAATGTATCTAGTTCTTCTAGTTCTTTGACAGTCTGAAGAAGAAACACCCCAGACAAAGAATCACCATCCAGCAGGATAGAGACAATGCAGGGATCTTATGTCATACACTCTGCCCGTTGCTGGTGCAGCAGGGAAAAAGGAGCATAGCTGGAGAAAAGGGGATGTGGCATTTTTGTTCCCCCATGGCCGTTACAGCCTCCATCAGAAACAGTGGAGCGCAAATGTGAGCTGTAAACCTCTGCCTTGCACTCTGCCATTCTGACATAGCCAAAGATTAATTACCTCCCAGTGCTCAAAGGCAATTACTGCATGTAAAAAATACTAATGCAATAAAAAGAATATAATACCCATATAATGTTTATATGACTGATTTTCTAGTAAAGCAATCTTAACATTTGTCTTGGGTTCTAGCTTTAAGGATAATTCCCTTAATCTTCCCTGTACTCCCCACTGCTCTCACAGCCCTTCCTTTCGGACTCAAAGATTAAGACAAAACTAACTTCAGAGCCAGAAAAGTCTGCTTTAAATCAACCAGAGGAATCATCAGTGTGTAACACAAGGCATTTGATCCCTGAAAAGGATGAACATAACATACTAATTTAACAGCACTCCCAATTCCTGTCAGCTGAAGAAATGGGTGACTGGACCTACAAATTAGAACAATACATATCTCTATTATTCAGAAACCAGGCTCACCCAGAATCCTATATTTTTTAATGCTTTCAACCTTAATTATTTATAAATCTCCAGAGAAAATGCAACTTTCATGAGTAAACTGGCGGTTGCTCAGCTTTGTAACTTGCTTTATATTACTGTTACCCCAGCAACATAGCTTGTGAATCATTTATTAACCATTGTCAGAAACACATTTTCAAATCAAGCCAAGGCAATCACTCTTCTTTTCATTTACTAAGGCAGTTCACTGAAATATCAAATCAAGAGATGGGAAAATCCCCATGTCACAAGTGGTAAAGAAAACAGAGGACCAAATTCAGCAATGATGTCAAAAGTAGTGTAAGATACTCAGGGGGGAAAGTCAAGTTCATCAATTCGGTGTTCCCTGGGAACTGCCATTCTCTCTATCTTTATCCCTTCCCTACCTACATGGGATAAGTAGGTGTCCCACTCACATTCTTCATTCATGCTCTTCCACTTTAACCCCCTTATTGTGCTCTGCTGCTGGCTGACCTTGCTTGGGTTAGTCACTTCACCTCTCTGTGGTTCACTGGTTACACTGAGCTAAAAAGCAGCCTACTTGACTGAAACGGGCAATAGTGAGGCCTATGCAAGGAAATCATATTGCCAACAGTGGTTGATAGCTGGCAGTTTCCCCATCTGAAATATGGGGACAATGATACTGACCTCCTTTGTAAAGCATTTTGAGATGTCTAGATGAAAAATGCTGTATAAGAGGTAGGTTATTATTTTTGTTATAGGCAGGGCTGGCAGTAATGCCTCTTAAGCCACGTTTTAGGCCCTATTTTCAGTTGCTTATAACTTTGCCAGACTTTAATCATTTGGTCCAGGTGTCTATGTTAGGTATTATTAATATTGTTGTTGTTGTTTTGGAAAGTGGAGGAAGGAAGAGGGAATTTCAGCCAAAACTATTGAGATGTTTCTGAGGAAAAGGGTAGGGAAAACCTGCAGTCAGGTTTGGCCATTGGGGGGCCCTCAACAACTGCAGCTTTGATTCCTGCTATCTTGGAGGTGGTAGACAGTCTGTTTCCTATAGCTGAATATTTTTAAACTCAGCCAAAACAAAGACTCATGGATAGTAACATCTGCTAGTAGGAAAAAGTATTAGCCTGGAACCCATGGGTTCACATCTAAGGATAAAGACACCAATCACCTGGAATAACCAGTGTGCAAGGTTTATTCCCTGGCACTAGTGGTCTCTCAGAGAGATGATACAAAATGGTGTCACTCCCCATGGGATCTAGAACAACTCTTGCTGATTTCCAACAGGCAGGAATATTCCATCTCCATGTGAGAACAGCTCACTGGTTACACTGAGCTAAAAAGCAGCCTACTTGACAGGACAGCCTTCACATACTTTCATATTCTGATCTGTGGTCTAACTGAATACATCCCTGGTTTGTGGAGGGAGAGACATCTATCAAATAACATTATGTTCTGCACTCTCCTTTTTATAGCACCAAAGATTTGCAGCAAATGTTTGGCTTTGTTGACTATTTTTCTCAGAGGTCAGATCATCTATGTTTGGATTTAAACTCTGGTCCTCAGTAAAGTGTGCATATTGTTGCTGTCCTAGGAACTTGCGTAAACAAAGAATGGTTTATTTTCATCCCCATACAAGAGAGGGAGTCACTGGAGTCCTGATAGGCCTCAAAACTGCAAGACTTTTCTGCCAGAGGATTCCTTCAATTGAGTGACACATCTTATCAGGCTACATGTGAAAGTTCTGTGAGTTTGCTTTTAGATATACCATCATCATCTGACCACTAGGAACACCTCAGACATTGTGGTAATAATAATGGTAGGGCCCAGATATTCCTGAATGTGATAGATGACAGATTTCTTCACAAAATAGTCACTGAACCAACAAGAGGTAATGTAATTTTAGATTTAGTACTGGTAAGTATTGAGGACCTCATGGAAGAAATGGTTGTAGAGGATAACCTTGATTTGAATTAATGGAAGGATAAACAAAACAAGTCCTGCAACTAGGAGTCCTGATTTCAAAAGGGCAAACTTTAAAAAAGTTAAGAAAATCAGTTAGCGAACTTGACTGAACTAAAGAACTTCAGGATTTGAATGTGGAGGAGGATTGCAATTACTTTAAATCAAAATTGCAGAAACTATCTGAACCCTGACTCCTAAGCAAGTGGAAAAAATTCTTAGGGAAGGGTTTGTGACGTTGCACCCCATAATGCTTTATGGAAATATACTTATGAATGTAAATATGACATAACTGGAATATGTTTTATGCTAGATATTCCATGTAACATATTTGTGTAAAGGTTATGTTCTTCTGCATGTATTCATCCTATTTGTACAAATGTATCATTCTTGTACCTGAAACTAGGAATATAAAATAGAACTCTGAGGTCCTATTGTAGTTATGCAAAGTGTGGGCCATTAATGGTGGCTTGGAATCTTGATGGTCCCCATTAACCAGGATAATATCTTCCCTGAAATTATCTAATTATTTTTTTAACCCATTTATACTTTTGACCTTCACAACATCCCTGGCAACGAGTTCCACAGGTTGACTGTACATTGTGTGAAGAAGTAATTCCTTCTGTTTGTTTTAAACCTTCTCCCTATTAATTTCATTGGGTGACTCCTGGTTCTTGTGCTGTGTGAAGTGATAGAGAACACTTTCCTACTCACTTTCGCCATACCATTCATGATTTTACAGACCTCTATCATATCACCCTTTTGTCGCCTCTTGTCTAAACCAAACAGTCGCAGCCTTTTTAATCTCTCCTCATATGGAAGCTGTTCCATAAGCCTTATAATTTTTTCCCTTCTCTGTCTCTTTTCTAATTTTACTACACCACTACCTCGATATAACGTGACCCGATATAACACAAATTTAGATATAACACGGTAAAGCAGTGCTCTGGGGGGGGGGGCTGTGCACTCCGGTGGATCAAAGCAAGGTCGATATAACGTGGTTTCACCTATAACACGGTAAGATTTTTTGGCTCCCGTGGACAGCGTTATATCAGGGTAGAGGTGTATATCTTTTCTGAGATAGGGCAACTACAACTACACAGAGTATTCAAGGTGTGGGTGTACTATGGCTTTATATAGTATTATTATATTTTTTGTCTTAATATCTATCCCCTTTCTAATAGTTTCTAACATTCTGTTAGCTTTTTTGAATGCTTCTACACATTGAGTAGATGTTTTTTGAGAACCATTGAAAGTGTTCGCAATATCTTTCTTGAGTGGTACCAACTAATTTAGACACCATTGTTTTGTATATGCACATTTTGTTTTCCAAGGTGCATTACTTTGCATTTATCATGGAGGATAGGTTCATCAATGGCTATTTGCCAGGATGGACAGGGATGGAACATCATGTTCTGTGAATCCTTTGTCCACTGTCTGCCAGACACTGGGACTGGGCGACAGAGGATGGATCACCTGATAATTGTCTCTTCTGTTCATTTCCTCTGAAGCATCTGCTATTGGCCACTGTTGGAAGACAGGATAGTGGACTAGATGGACTATCGGTCTTACCCAGTATTACCATTCTGATGTTCTTATATTTTCCCAGATGTATCTGTCCCCCATTGTAATCCACTAGACCCACTGCACCTCCCAGAGCAGAGACAGAACCCAGGAGTCCTGATGGTGTCTCTCTCTCTCTCTCTCTCTCTCTCTCTTCAGAGTTAGTAACAAAGTAAGAATATACATTCAAATTTGAAACGTAACCAGTGTCCCTTAAGTGACTTGCCACAAGATGTCAGAACACATTATTATTATAGCTAAGTGGGTCTTATATTTATTTAATTTTCTTTCTTTTATATAAGAATTGGATACAGTGCTCCTGTCAGCTAATTACTAACTTATGAGCCAAAAAACTAGAGTTTTCAAGTGCTTAAGTAGCTCTGGAATCACAATTAAGGTTGCCCTCTTTACCAAACTCTGAAATAGTGCCCCTCGTTTGTTGATTCCCTCAAAAAATTCTAATAGATTGGTGAGGAATGGTTTCCCTTTACAAAAGCCATGTTAACTCTTCCCCAGCAAATCATATTCATCTATGTGTCTAATAATTCTATTATTTACTGTAGTTTCAACCAGTTTGCCTGGTAATGAAGTTAGGCTTACTGGCCTGTAATTGCCACCATTGTCTCCAGAACCTTTTTTTAAAAAAAAAGTGGCATTACTTTAGCTATCCTCCAGTCATCTAGTACAGAGGCTGATTTAAGTATAGGTTACATAACACAGTTAGTACTTCTGCAATTTCATATTTGAGTTCCTTCAGAAATCTTGGGTGAATACCAGCTGGTTCTGGTAACTTATTATTGTGTAATTCATCAATTTGTTCCAAAACCTCCTTTATCGATACTTCAAGTCTGGGACAGTTCCTCAGATTTGTCATCTAAAAAGAATGGCTTAGGTGGGGGAATCTCCCTCACATCCTCTGAAGTGAAGATTGATATAAAGAATTCATTTAGCTTCTCTGCAATGGCCTTGTCTTCTGTGAGTGCTCCTTTAACACCTTGATCCATTCAGTGACCCCACTGATTGCTTGGCAGGCTTCCTGCTTCTGATTTTTTTTTTGCGCTATTAATTTGTGTCTTTTGCTAGTTGCTCTTCAAATTCTTTTTTTAGCCTGCCTAATTATACTTTTACAATTGACTTGCCAGAGTTTATTCTCCTTTCTATTTTCCTCTAGAGGATTTGACTTCCAATTTTTAAAGGATGCCTTTTTGCCTCTAATAATCTCTTACTTTTTTTTAGCCATCAGAGCTGGTGCTAGGTATAAGCAGACTAAGCAATTGCTTAGGAGCCTGAGCAGCTGAAGAGGGCCCCCTATTAATTATTAGTATGTGTTGTATGCAGAGGTGGGAGAAATACTTTTGCTTAGGGCCTCCAATGGGCTAGCAATGGCACTGTTAGCCGTGGTGGCATTTTTTGGTCCTCTCACTTTTTTTTTTTTTGTATTTGGGGCATACATTTAATTTGATCCTCTATTACTGTGTTTTTAAAAAGTTTCCATGGAGCTTGCAGGCATTTCACTCTTGTGACTGTTCCTTTTAATTTCTGTTTAACTAGCTTTCTCATTTTTGTATAGTTCCCCTTTTTGAAGTTAAATGCTTCTCTGGTGGGCTTCTTTGGTATTTCTCCCCTGCATGAGGATGTTCAATTTAATTACACTACGGTCACTATTACTGAGCAGTTCACTATGTTCACCTCTTGGACTAGATCCTGTGTGCCAGTTAGATCTAAATCAAGAATTGCCTCTCCCCTTGTGGGTTCCAGGACTAGTTGCTCCGAGCCATTAATGGTGTCTAGAAATTTTATCTCTGTATTCCGTCCTGAGATGACATGTTGCTACTCAATAAGGGGATAATTGAAATCCCCCATTGTTGTTGAGTTTTCTATTTATATAGCCTCTCTAATCTCCCTGAGCATTTCATAATCACCATCACTATCCTGGTCAGGTGGTCAGTAGCATACTCCTGCCACTATACTTTTATTATTCAAGAATGGAATTTCTATCCATAGAGAGTCTATTGTACAGTTTGATTCATATACAATTTTTACTATATTTAACTCTATGCTTTCTTTCATAATATAGTGCCACTCTCCCAACAGCCTGAACTACTCTGTCATTCCTATATATTTTATACCCTGGTATTACTGTGCCCCAATTGATTATCTTCATTCCACCAAGTTTCTTTCATGCCTATTATATCAATATCCTTATTTAATACCAGGCACTCAAGTTCATACATCTTAGTGTTTAGACGTATTGCATTTGTACACACGTCATTATAAAATTTGTCAGCGTGTAGTTGTCTGCCTTCCTGTGTTGTAATTGAATGGGACTTTCTTTGACTGTGTCTTTTCAGCTCCTGCCTTTACTTTATCAATGTCTATCCTCTCCCCTTCACTAGGATATAGAGAATTCCTATTAGTAGATCCTCCCCAAAGGGATAGCACTGTTCAAACCATGTGCTCCTCTGCACCTGTTGACTTTCCCCCAGCTCTTAGTTTAAAAAATCTTCTATGACATTTTTAATGTTACATACACATTCCGTTCTGTTCTGTTTTGGTTTAGGTGGAGCCCATCCTTCCTATATAGGCTCCTCTTTTTCCAAAAGGTTCCTCAGTTCCTAATAAATCCAGAATCATCCTCCCTACATCATCTTCTTATCCACACATTGAGACCTTGCAGTTCTGCCTGTCTACCTGGCCCTGCATGTGGAACTGGAAGCATTTCAGAGAATGGTATGATGGAGGTCCTGGACTTTAATCTCTTAGCTCGTAGCCTAGATTTGGCCTCCCATCTGAATCTTCATCCTTCACTCTGTTTAAAGGGGTGTCAGATTTCCATCTCTTTCAGAGCACTTGCTTGTCTGTATTTCCCCAAGCCTCATTCACATCTAGTGAAGTAGGCACCATGTTTTAGATGATCACAATGCCTCAGCATGAGACAACCCTATCCTCAAGTTCTCCAGACCTTTGAAGCCTCTGAGGTTGTAATCAAGAGTCTGTCCATCACCGCTGTACAATTGTCAAAATGAATGAGTGTTGCATGAATTTGCAGGTGTTCAGTCATCTGGAGATGTCAAAGTGCTCTCAGTTAAGCCTGACGTAGTTTCCATGGCAAGCTTTCACACTGTCTTCTTCTTAGAATGCTAAATGGTTCTATTTAAACTCGAGATGTGACTTCAGTAACACTTTTGCCCAGTGACTTAGGAGAGCAAGAAGTGCAGTCACTTCTAATACACTCTGGACATAGCATACAGAATTAATGCTCAATTTGGCAGTTCTGCTGATCTTATTCACCTAGAACTCCTCAGCCCAGCTTCCTGGGAGTTGTGCCAGGAGTGCTGGAACAATTTGTATAGTGGGAGTGCTGATGATGGAAACCATGTATTTGGTGTTTGTTATTACTACTTCAAGCTACGGGGTGTGGCAGCCCCACTAGTTACAGCACCTCTGGGTTGTTCTGCTCACTTAAACAGGTGGGAATATACAAAGAACAATTGAAGAAGATGACGATGAAAGTTACTTACCAATAACCGAGTTATTTGAGATGAGCATCTGCATATTCACATACCCTGCCCACCTTCCACACTTTTTTGGAGTCTTAAGACTTCTCAAATTAGTGGAGCAAAATGAAGGGCAGTTGGGGCCATCCTCACTTTTATACCCTTGGAGGTCTCCTGGCAGAGAGGAGAGGTAGGATGGAAGCGCGGTTCCAGCAAACACTGCTGAACAGAAGATTTCAGTGGCTCCCGGCACAGGCACTTTGATTACACAAGGAGGAATATGCAGGGGCTCACCTTAAAGAACTCCAGTTATCAGGACACAATCTGCATTTTTCTTGTCTCCAGTTGCTGAAGGCTGCTTGGTTCCATTCAGGCTCTGTGGTTCGGTCCAGGGACTGCTGTAGAGCTGCCTTGATAGACAGACTCTCCTTGGATTTCATGTATAAATCCTTCAATCAGATCCTGAGGTTTGCCTTAGAGTAGCAAACCCTGATATCCAGCTTGTTGATCTAATCCCAGTCATTTATTTTTGCAGCCTGCTCAAAATGGCTGATCCAATCAGCCACTAGGCTTTAAGACCTTTAACAACATTGTAGTAATGGTGCCCCACGCATAAACTGTAGTCTTTATAAAGCTTTTGTATAGAGCCCTTTACATGATTGACTGTCAGTTTTGGAAATCAATTACAGATAGAGGGCAAGAGCCTGGAAGGAGCGGATTTCAGTAGGAACTGAGGATGATCACTGCCTTGTGGGATCACAGCAAATCAGTGGCATAGCTGGAATTTATAACTCAGGATCTCCTGACTTCCAGGTCTTTGTAAAGACGACTATACTGCTGCCATGTTCTAGGCAAAGAGGAACTAAACACCATCCAGCACTACTTTAAGCTGCCGGTTTTTTTCCAGCACTAAGGCCAAACTAGCTTTCTGATCTTGGCAGATGAGCTAAATCTTGTGTCTTCCTCAGACACTATGGTACAGAAGATATTTCTTTTAGGTTCTCTTCCATTTGCTGGAAGCTGTCCATTAATTAATAAAATGGAAACTGCTGATATAAGTTGGTGAAGATGAGCTGTTCTACTATGTAAAATAGCTCTCTACTAAGTTGATCAAATTGCCTCAGGATATTCCCATGACTTTCTGCTAGTCTCTGCTCCAGCTGTAACATCACAAGATTTTATACTCAGATTACATGGCAAGCAATGCCTTCTTCTCCTTAAGTGGTGTAACCAGATTCCTTAACGTAAAAAGTAGAATACCAACAAATTTTGATCTAGAATAATCTTTTGTTTAGTGTGTTTCAGAAGTTCAGTTGCTCTTATTGACTGATTAAATCTGTAAGTCTTTTTACAAAGTTGTTGACTGGGACAGAAGGACCTAGAAATCAGCCAGATGTCTCCAACTAGGGATCTGGCCAGTATGGCAGAGTCACAAATTGGCTCTTTTGCCTCCCACTCCATCAGCATTTGGCAATGGGAATGTGGTGGGGCAAGACTGTGCATGGCTGAAGATCTATTGCATTCTAGTAATCCTGGGGTTGTGGACAGGTTGTATACTTTACAGGAGTGTGAAGGCTTGTGAAAAAATATGCCAGAATCAGGGCCTTCATAGAACCTACCCCAGAATTAGGGGAGCCACAGCCAGATCTCTTGCTGCTTCCCCTTTTAGCTGTATCCAGGGGAAACTAGGAGCAGCTGAGAATATAAGACATGTATGTGTACATACTATAGCTACAATTCATTATGACACATACAATGTGAGCTACAAAGTGCATAAAAGTCATTTTGCAGCTATTGGAGATACATCCACTTATTTGGCATGTTATTTATGTTGGCCAGAATGGTTTTGGTTCTATGTTCACCCTCTTCTAATGCAATGTACTTTTTGCTGCTGCCGTCTGCAGTAACCTGTGGAGAAGACATAATTTATTCACAACTAAATGAAAGCCAGTGAGCTGTTAGTGACAGAACTGTATTTCATGCACTAGTACTAGTCTAGAAGTCAGCAGAAAAGTGGACTATTCCTCCTTCATCAGGCTGTACTTGTCATGAAAATATAGTCTTCACATTCTAAAAAAATGCGAGGAATTACTATTCAACGGCAAGTTGCTCCACAAGGGATGTTAGTTATATGTAATCCACAAATCTGTGAAATCCTATTTACTGAAATGCACAGAAAAGTGTTTCTAAAAATTCAGAACACTGACAATTCAATCAAATGGATGACTGGGCTGAAAAGATCTTTTACGCCCCAATACTGCAAATAATTATGTACATGCTTATTTGAGTTCAGTGAGATTATTCCTGTGCGTAAATTTAAGCATGTGTATAAGTGTTTGCAAGATTGAGGGGTCTTAGTGTCCAAAGACTCTACTAGAAATATAAAAATGGTAACAATAACTAAAAATGCATTTGAATTTGACACCATCATTGAAGTCCTCTGGACACTTTACAAAAAATAAGTAAAGCCAAAATCATATCATTAAGACAACAAATCTATCAAAAATGCAATATCCGAGCTAGTAAACAATCTCTTCTACATCCTATTCATTGACATATAAAACATAAAACTTGAAACAATTAAACTAAAATGGAAATAGAACATTATTGAGCTTTGCCCAAATGCCAGAAGTATATTGTGCTGTGGTGTACTGTATTTTAAGGGGGAGACCATTCCAGATGTAAGCATTTGATAGAAAAGGAACCACTTCTCTGTCACAGAGTGAGCTGGTCCTTTAAGAAATCTAGGTCTCAGCTGTGCCTGTACCAGGCCAAGCACACCTCTGTAGGTATATGAAATGAGATAAGTCACGGGATGGTGAGCATGTGTCTAAACAACATCTAATGGGATGAGGGGCTAAGAGCAACCTGCAAGGACCTAAATAGAGAAGGACTCCAGGGGAAAATTGGAACAAAGGAGGACTTCACTCCTGGGGATCAGTGCTCTATGAAGAGCAGGAGGTCTGGCTGTGTAAGAGACCCGGGAAAGGAGGCACAGGATAGCTGTGGTTTTGGGGGTAGAAAGAAATGTTAAAATCTCACAAACTCCTCTCTCTCAAACTCAACTGCTCCTAAACTACAGCTCACAAATGAGCTATTTTAAGATGCCAACTCACAGGCAATTCATATAATATAACAAAACTTGCCAGTGTTTCAAGGAATCCATAGATCATGTTGTATTTCTGTAAACCTTAATAAGTATTTTGTCTTCCTCTACATATCCCATAATTGTAAATTTAAATGATGTTCTTTCAGAGCATACATTAATGTGTCTGTTACAAAGAAAGAGGTTTTTACTTTCTATTTTGATCGCTGTTACAGACATTTTGATAGTAACTGGGTGCCAATTTACCTATACTACAATTACACCTCATTGAAGAAAAGATTTCTATTTTCAGAAGTGAATGCTTAAGTTGCACACACAAAATATATGCATACACCAGAAGTGAATGAAAACCTCATAATCCCGACATGCAGAATAGACGATTGCCTTGAAAAGCACCCATTTATTCAAGCAGATGTAAATATGAGTTTTGTGTACTTAACAGGTGAATATCTGTAATTAGCATGTAAAGCCCTAACCCTCTAAAATTCTTCCGGTTCTGCCAGAAGGGAGATCTCAATGTTATTCATTGGAATTCACCATGGAAGGCAGGATATCTTCTGCAATACAGGAGGAATTTTGAAGGGCCAGTACTGGAGGTCCCTATTTTTGAAATTTTTACTTTTTCATCATTTTTTGCAATGTGAACAAGAGAAGTAGAAATAGATGCAGGAAGGACAGAAAGGTGCGGATTCTGTTGTTAACATGAATTAAAGACCTGCTTAATCATTTTAATCTGCCAGTTAATAAATGACATACTTATAGTATACACAGCAAACACATTGACTAATATACTTCTCATCTCAACTTTACAATTAATATTAGTGGAGGACCTGTCTCATTGTTGAAATTGCTATGGGAATCACTTCCTTGGAATATGTGTCCAATCTAACAGTAGATTAGTTAGTGAGAGGGCAAAACAAAGCATAGGTTGATAACATGAGGAAGGCCTCATTTGATCATAAGCAGCTGGAGATGATCAGGTGTTAGGACCCTATAGAGATGCAGAATTCTTCTGCTGATTTTCTAAGGGTATAGCTACACTGCAGTTAGAAACCCATGGCTAGCCCATGTGTAAGAGGGTGGGGACCTCCTCCCAGGTCCCACTGTCCATTGTTTACCCCCTCTTTTTGCCCACTCGGCAACATTTGGGGAGCTCACTGAGGCAACTACCCACAGATAAAGCATCAGCTCCTTCTCTTCCCTTTCCCTTGCAAAGGAGGAAGATCTGGCTGGAACAAGGTTCTGTCTCTCAGACAGCCACTGGATAATCAGCTTGTGGGCTTAGTCTCTCAAAGTCTATTGCCCCTTCAGTGGGTTTACCTTCTACCCCAATTCCTTGGGTGTATTGCTTTGCTGTCTGTCAGGGTGGCTTCAGGAGCAGTATGTCTCTTGGCTGTCTCCTCCTTGGCTGGCCTACCTCTGTTACCAGCAGTCTCTGGGTGGAACAACCTTCTTCCTGTTCATATCCCTTCCTTGGTAAGTTTCCTCTTTTAAGCTGCTGGTCCTTCAGGGTGAACAAATCTTGCAAGTGTTCCTCACTGGAACCCAGAAGAGTTCATTGATCTCTTCCATACCAGTGTGAGGGCATGTCCCTTCACATACCCCATCCCTTAAGATGGTCATTTGGGTTTAGGTTGTCTCCATTCCTGATCTCTGATTAAAAGAAATTGGCATGGTCCTTTCCCGCCCTGGGTTGTACTCAGTAACTACTTGTAGAGCAAGGTACCATATTATATGGGGGTTCGTATTCCCCATGGTCTGGATCCAGTGTAAGGGTATGTGATCAGTGATAAGAGAGAAGAGGCAACACAACAGGTAATACCTGAGGATGTCTATTTGGTAGTTAATGCCTCCTTTTCAATAATTATGAGTTTTCCCTAGGGAATACCTACCTACTTAGGTGTATGGCTGGCTGTTGTTCTCCTCTGAATTTTTGTGAGAGGACAGTGCTGAGACTGACATCTGAGGCATCTATGTGTAGTATGAATTCCCAAGAAATCAGAGCAAAATGGCATGGGTGCCCGGCATAGTTGTGTTTTTAGTTTCTGAATGCTTCCTCCTGCTTTCCATCCCAATGAATTTTCTTGTTGACTTTTATGAGACTTGTAAGGGGGGCCTTCACTGAACTGAAGCTTGGATAAACCTCCAGTAATATCCTGCCAGGTCAAGAAAAAATCTCACTTGCCTCTTCATCTGGGGGATGGGGCATAGTGGGAGGGCCTGCATCTTGTCAACCACTGGCTTAATAAAGCTATCTCCTACACAGTACCTCAAATAAGTTACTTCACCCATAGCCAACTTACATTTCTCCAGGTTGGCCTTAAGTCTTGCTGCCTGTAGGGCTTTTAACACCACCCTTAAATGCTGCAGGTGGTCCTCCAAGCTGGGACTATAGATGATAATGTCATCAGTGTAGGCCTGTGTGTATTGATGATGGGGGTTGAAGAGCTTATTCATAAGCCATTGGAAGGCAGTGGCAGCCTCATGGAGGCCGAAAGGCATGGTCTTAAATTGGAAATGCCCAAAGTGGTGGAGAAAGCAGTTTTCTCTTGCGAGGAAGGGGATAAAGGGATATGCCTATAACCTTTTTCAGATCAACAGTGCTTAAGTGCTTCATCAGTCCCAGCTGTTCTAGTAACTTGTTCACTCTTGTCATTAGGTAGATGTCAATTTTATGATGACATTGACTTTTCTGAAGTTAATGGAGAACCGAACTGTACCGTCTGGTTTGAGAATAAGAACTATGGGCTCCTCCATTCACTTCTGGATTCCATAATCACCCCCATCTCCAGTATCACTCGTACTTCCTCTCGGACTGTATCCCACATCCTTTGTGGCAACGGTCTAGGATTTCTCTCAGACTACCTGGCTTAGGGTAGTCTCCAGGTGATGACTGACCAACCACATTCTCCCTGGGCAGTTGGAAAACTGCAAAGTCCCCAATTAGTTGGAGGAGTTGTTTCCTTTGTGCAGAGAAGAATTCTTCCCCTCTCCCCCAATACGGTTGCTGGAGCTTTGCTGCTGGGGAACTGGAACCCCAATTCTGGTTCTGCTGGAAAAGGAGTTATCAGCAGGGCTTCCTGCACCATCCAAAGTTTGAGAAGTTTCACATGTTAGACTTTGGTTTCCTTTCTCCTCCTGGGTAGCCTTATCTCATAGTCCACAGTCCAGCACTTTGAACAGCTCCAGCCATCGAGTGAAGGCAGTAGAAGAAGAACACGGTCACCTGGCTGAACAGTCCATAGTCATGCCCTTTTACTATAATTTTGTTCCTGTGTGTTGGGCTTTCCTCAAATTCTCCCTAATGAACACTCCTGTGTTTTTGAGTTGCTCCCTTAAACTGTAAGATATATTGGTTCATGCTTAAGAACCTGACATCTTGTTCTTCCCACCTTTCTCATAGCAAGTCCAGGATGCCCTGCAGTTGGTGACCATAGAGAAACTCAAATGAGGAGAATCCCGTTGAGGCTTGTGGAACCTCTCTTATAGCAAATAGGAGTAGTGGAAATAGCCAGTCCCACTGCTTAGGGTCATCACTGACAAAGCGCTTCAACATCCTCTTCAGGATCTTATTAAACCTCTCTAATAGACAATCAGTCTGTGAGTGCTACACTGAGGTCTTTGGGGACTTGACCTTCAAAAGGGAACATAATTCCCATATCAGCTGGGAAGCAAAGTTATTATCTTGGTCTGTTAATATTTTGCTGGGAAACCCTACGCATGAGAAAAGTTCAAGAGCTCTGGAAATAAAGCTGTCACTTTCAGGGAGCAAAGAGGAACAGCCTAAGGATACCTGCTTGCATAGTCAATAATCACTAGCATGTACTGATGCCTCGCTGCAGTCTTTTCTAGGATTCCCACCATGTCCACTCCTATCCTTTCAAATAGAGTATCACAGGGCCAGGGCCGGCTCCAGGGTTTTTGCCACCCCAAGCGGGGGAAAAAAAAAAAGCCGCAATCGTTATCGAGAGCAGCTCCACCGCGCCACTTTCCTCTTTGGTGGCAATTTGGCGGCAGGTCCTTCCCTCCGAGAGGGATGGAGGGACCTGCCCCCGAATTGCTGCTGAAGAGCCCGACGTGCCGCTCCTTCCCCTTGGCTGCCCCAAGCACCTGCTTGCTGAGCTGGTGCCTGGAGCCGGCCCTGCATAGGGCATGGCTTCTCTCCTCCTTATCCCTGCAGAAGCTGCAGGGATTCCAGTGGTTGTGCCTTCACTGTACCCTTTTATTTTAAGTTCCCTCCACCATTTCTACAACAAACCCTGTTCAGCAGTCTATTTAGAGCACGAACAGTACTTTTTGGCCCTCTCCCCAGGACCTGAGGTGAACAGAGATCTCCATCCCTTGAGGCCTCCATGTAACTGGGCTCAACTAGCCTGGTCCCCTCTCCCTCCTCCTTGGTACTTCCTTCCTGCCTCTTTATCAGCCTTGGACGATGGGCTAATTGACTTCTTACTCCATCCAACCAGCCAGCCTGATTGTCTGATTACTTCCATCAGCTTTCTCAAGGAGAACTAATTAACATTTGAGTGATCAGAGTGCAGGCTTACCTGTTCACACCCTGCATTTTGTCACAGGGAGTCTCAATCGAGGGCAGAAGGACCAAGGGTTCTGGCTAGTTGCCAATCTGGGCAGGAGGAACAGTGTTCTCTCACTTCATGGTGTACACATGGCAAGTAGAATCAGGCTAATATCTGAGCCAATGTCTTCTCTCTCCCCAGGTGTCCCACACATGGGATATCATGCACCAGCTGCCATAGAGCCCAGCAGGGCCGGCTTTAGGTCAATTCCACCAATTCCCCCGAATTGGGCCCCGTGCCTAAGAGGGCCCCGCACCCAGTGAGAATCCCTTCCCTGGCTAGAGGCACCTTTTTAATTTTTACTCACCTGGCGGCGCTTCGGGTCTCCAGCGGCACTTCGGCGGCGGGTCCTTCGCTTGCTCTGGGTCTTCGGCAGCACTTTGGCGGCGAGTCCTTCAGTGCCGCCAAAGACCCGGAGCGAGTGAAGGACCCGCCGCCGAAGTGCCGCCGAAGACTCAGAGCACTGCCCGGTGAATACAAGCCCCACTTATTTTTCTACAGATGTTTTTTGTTGTTGTTTTGGTTTGGTTTTTTTTTTTAGTCATCCCTGCTGGGGCCCCGTCGAAACTGTTCGAATTGGGCCCCGCACTTCCTAAAGCCGGTCCTGCAGTCCAGCAGTGCTGGCATGGTACCAGCAGCCAGGCCATCACCACCGCAGCTTGCTGATTCTTCTCAATTCGGTACAAGCACTCCTTCCTGAGTGCAAAGTGAGGGTACCATTTGCCTCCCTGAGACTCTGTTACTTCTCCATCTATGGGGGCCAGTTGCTCAGATACACGGCTTAACAAAGGGTCATTCTTCTCTTCTAGCACAAAATTCCCTCTCCACAGGAGGGCTTCCAGGTCCTGATAGTCTGCCTCTTCTTCCTCTGTGTGGCTCTGCGGAGGGTTGAATGGGATGTTCTTTCCCTGGAGTGGTTGGCTTTCTCAAGGCTTACCAAGCTCTCAGGAGTTGGTGTCACCAATTGGCCCCTGTTCTCATTTGCGGCCCGAGCCTGGATATTAATGACTCGCAAGGTAAGCCAACTTTTCTATATGGGCTCCCACTGTCAGTTGTAACCTCTGGCTTGGGTAGGTCTTGACATCACTATGGATATATTGAAGGTAGAATGTGGTCTTGGGAGTGGTGTCTCTTCACACCATAGAGGGCTGGACCACTATCTGGCTTCAGCCAGAGTCCAAGAGTCCTTGAACCAGGTTCCCTTGGACCATCACAAGTACCATCAACTTGGGGAGAGGGTCGTGCCCAGGTTTCTGACATCCAGTCCTGGATGTGCTCATATTCCATCAGTGGGCCTCCCTTTTTATGTGCCCTGTCTCCCCACAAGAATAGCGTGTTAATGGGCTGGGGTTGCTGGCCTCTTTCTTAGGTTGGGGGAAGCTTTTCTGTGGGCTGCTGGCCAGACCTTGGACTGTAGCCCCGCTTCAGTTGTCTGGGGTGCCTGGTGGTCCCAGTGATGGTGTTGCATTGATGCTCAGCCTCCTTGTCCCCATAGGGCTGCCTTGGCCCTGAGGAGTGCTGACCCCCTCGGAGAGACCGCTATTGATTTGGCTCACCCTCCCACCCCCCTGTCCCTTGCTCTGCTGATGTCCAGAGTTATTCTGCCTTTAATGACTCTTCAGCTTCTACAAAATCATCTATTAACCTGATTACTTCTCATAGCATTCCAGGGCAATGCCTTAGTACCAGCTCCCTGCCTCGGCCACTTGAGTTCTTTCAGTCATTGTGGTTGTTATGTGTCATTCCATATTCTTTATGAAAATATGCTTATAGTATGAATATGACATAACTGAGATGTACTTTATGCAAGATGGCTCATGTGAGATATCATTGGAAAGGTTTGATTTACTGAATGTGATTATCTAATCTGTATGCCTGTATCATTTCTGTATCTGAAGTTAGGATTATTGACTATGTATCTGTATTTCAACTATGCTACTTGGGGTGACACCCACTGCTAACACTTCAGGTACAAGAATGGAAAAGCCAGACAGGGCGGATGGCCCACCACCAAGGACAACGGACTGTGAAAAGCTTGGCCTTCCTGCGGACACTCCATACTACCACTGACTCATGAACGCTGTGATCCTACAGAGTCAGGTGGTCTTGTCACTTGATACTAAAACTTTACCTGAGACTTCTTGTAACTTTCCACTGTAAGGGGGGGGGGTTCACATTTGGGAAACAAAGGATTCCCATCTTATGTAAATCCTATTTAAGGGTGGGGAGGAAGGCAAACAGGACTCCTCCTCTCCATGGCCAGTCTGCCCAAGAAGAAAGACTGTAAAAGGGAAGGCAAGGGGGAGTCCAGACTAAGACAGGGCTCCACTCTGAAAAGGAATAGAACGGGAACTCTAAACCACAGAAACTTTGAAAACTGCCTGCAACAGTATCTAGGGTGAGGAATACTATTTGTAACCAATTTCTTTATTGAAACTAGCTTAGTTTGCATGTTTGATTTCATTTGCTTAGTAATCTGCTTTGTTCTGTTTGTTACCCCTTTTACTACTTAAAACCTGCCTGTTATAGTTGTGTTTATTATTGAACCCAGTTACTGGAATTTCTCTCCACATTGAGGGAGGGGGAGAATTTCTTAATATATCTTTGGATCAGCACTCCACGGGAGGTGGACATCTGAGCATGGGAGCAAATCCCTGAAGTTGAGTCTTCCCAGAACTGATCTGCAGCTGGGAGTGGCCATGCCTGTGTTTGTGATAGAGGAGGTTTTAAGAGCCTAGCTCAGCAAGACAGGTTAAAGGGGGCCCATGCTGGCAGAACAGGTAGAGTCAGTGGTATCTCAGCACATCAGGTGGCTTCCCAAGGGGTCCAACCCATCACAGTGGTAACATTCGGGGTCATCCCCGAATGGAGTATCTCTTGGCCCTAAGCACTGGCTCTGGGTCTCTTCCAAAATATCCAAATAATTCAAGTTAGCGGACTTTTCATTTGCTTGTAATCCCTTGCCTGCTCTGTGCCCAGATTACAGTAGGTAGCCTGTGCCTGACCGATCAGGTATGGGATCAGGATAAGAGCCCATTGTTCTTAGAGTGACTGGGCTGTCAGTGCTACCCTCTAAAATGTGACTAAAAAGGCTGTAGGGTCATCTTCTGATCCCATCTTGGTGAGCTTCACTGGTAAAGGCAGAGGGACCCTTAAGTGGAAGCATGACCCCACCTCATTCCTCCCTGCAGGCATAGGGCCAGTACTATCTGCTGTAGCATTTCCTTTTGGAACTCCTGCTGCTGAATCATCATGATCAGGGTACTTCTATACAAAGCGAGGCAGCCCACAGTAGCAAGTCTCAGTGCCCAGCCTAAAGAACATGGGGCTTGCACTATTGCACTAAAAGTAGCTGACAGTTGTTGTGGCTGGGGCTGGAGCTCAGGCTCTGAAGCCAGGCTTGAAGGCTTGCTGTGTAGACAGACCCATAGTGTCAAGTACTAGAACCCTGTCTAGAAATGAAGAACTATTTTGACAACTGTTGTTAGCCAGTCATCTTAGGGAGATGAGGGAGATGAAACTCAAGGCAAGGACACAGAAAGCTGTCTTGGGAGATCCATAGGAACAGCTAAATTCAGGAGGAAGATTAGCACTTATGGATTTATGTTTTGTTGCTAAGAATAAAGGGAAACCCCCTGAAAAAGGATAAGGTTTGGATGCTGACCCTGAATGTGCATGTGCTGTGTTGAGAGCCAATTAAATATTGTTTGTTAATGGGATAAAAGCAAGATGTCAAGAGAACACTGAGATTGTATAGTTATGCACTCAAAGAAATGACCAAGTTAGGGTTACACAAAAATATAAACTCTGCCCCTCATGCCTAGTTTACAATAAAGCCTTTAGTTATAAGATCTTTGGCTATTTACTGTTTAAGGGCTCAATTCTGTACCAGTGAAATCAAGTGGAGTTCTTCCACAAACTTAAATGGGCGTAGGACGGAGTCTTACCTCTTGGGCCTCCCTAGCCCTTTTTCTGTTGGCTTCAGCAAGCCTCATTCCTGCAAAGACTTGCATATATACTTAACTTTAAGCATTTGAATAGTCTTGTTGAGTTTGTTGGGACTACTTGTATGCTAAAAAGGATGTGTTTAAGTGTTTGCAAGACTGGACCCTAGGCCTGGGTTTCCATTTCCTGAAACATATGTGTTTGGCATGAATAACAGCTTAATCCTTGCTATTTAACCATAGTGGATAAGTGTGTGTAGGCGTGGGCATGGGGATGGGTGGGGGAAAGAGTTCCTTACAGTTCTTGTTTTGGGGTATTCATGTTTTCTATGACTATGGTATTGTTGGCTCTGCATTTATGTGATTGTCTTTTAATTTTGTAACAAAATGTAAATGGAATTAAAACCAAGCAAAACAGTTTCTATTACATATTCATTGTAATACTCAGACACTCAGTTACCATGTATCTAAGAAATCACTGTAGTAAAATAAATCAGAATGATAGAAAATTTCAATATCAAATTTATCCTTGAATAATTTGCTTTCTAGGAAACAGACAATATAATTACTAACAAAGAACTCAGTCCAAAACCAACTGAAATCAATAGAAACATTTAGACTATATTTACTGAATGATTTGGACATAAAGTCCTTTCAAAATAAACCACTATTGGGTACAGGTATGTATACATTATCTAGATTTAGGTTCCCAGTGTAAGTATTTAATATTAAATGATATATTTGTATGGTTTAATAGGTAGCAACTTCTGTAAGCCTACTTACTTATTTCTGTGTTTAAATTAGACACAACATGAACATTAAATATGTAAAAGATTTCACTGAGTGGGAGCATGACTTGGCCTCAAAATGCCACTTGTTAGTACTATTAGATCTTTTGGCAAATATAACTTTTAAATTAATCGTGCTTTATCAGTTTTCTTGAAGGAAAAAAAATATAAATAAACCAATTAAATGTTATGACAGATGCATTACTGATACCTTTTCACTCTTCTTCCTGATTACTCAGTCTACATTACAGCAATTGCACATACCTTGAGCTTTTTGACATTGGTGCAGGGATCATTGGAGAAACTCTCAGTATCTGAAATTTCAATGTCTTCACCATACAGAACACTGGTCAGATCATTCCTCACCTGTCACAGAATGAGAAAAAGGTAAAACGAATAAAGGAACCCACAAAGGAGGGAGCAGACGGACTCTCTTGGATCACCATAAGAAGATTCAAACACATAAAGGGTGATATGTATACCAATTTTCTTTTTTCCCTCTAGAATGAGACTGTCGCAGTTCAGGGCAACTGCACCTGTATTTCCCTCCTCATAGTCCAGCAAGGGCACCCACTCTCAGGCCTCCAGCTGCCCTGCCATCACCTGTATTGGCAGACACGTGAGCCTCTTTCCCTCTTAAATGGGGCTTTTCCATACTGCACACTTCCCTGCCTACTCTGTGAATTCCCCAGCAAGACAAACTTTCTAAACAGGACTGCTTTGTCTTCTCCTCAAAGACTATAAACCGTGTCATTGCCACAATTAAGGTACCACACAGCTCTTTCTAAGCAAGCACATTTATTCTTAAGGTGAAAGCACTGCAGAGAAAACATATCGGAAACAATAAAAGAACCTATACGGATGCTAAAAAGTTAATGGAGATCACCTCAACCCCACCAAGGACTCTGGCAGAAGATCGGTCCTTCAAACCCCACCAAGAAGTTTTTCTGTGATCACAAATTCATGAGAGCTCTCATTCAGAACAAGCACCCCCATGAATTTGTGAGCCACTGCTTTATCCAGTTTGGGCCCTGGATCTTTTCCTCTTATAACAGGTGATCAGACTGATTATTAACAGCAGTGAAATTTGACAAGAATTCATAGGGCTACATTCTCTCCTGCAGCCAAAGATTCACTTGATGCCAGAGAGTGGTGGGTGGAAGTAACATCAGGGAACCAGTTATGGCTCCTTGACTCTAAGAGTTTGTCTACACTAGCCTCAACCACAACATGAGTTAAAGCACCCTAATTTATGCTACTGGAGGACTGGCCTAGCATACTGGAGTTCTGCAAGGCAAGAAAGGGGCTGGATGCCCTGCAGTATGCCTCCTATGCCAGGAAAGAAGATGATGTGGTTAGCACAGGAGCTGGGTCCACCAGCTTTACACCGACCAGCTCAGAGTTCTCTGATCAGGAGAACTCTCAGCTGTCCAGTTATGGGGGAGGGATAGCTCAGTGGTTTGAGCACTGGCCTGTGTTAGAATAGCTAGCATGTAAATACCATTAGAAGGAAGGAAAGAATTTGCTACAAGTTTGCAATTTAGAAGTGTAAGAAAACCAGCTCATTATTTATTAGCTGAATCAACAGATAATGTCAATTACAATAAGCAGGAGGAACCAAAAGCCATCAGTCACCTGTCACAGAATGAGAAAAAGGTAAAACGAATAAAGGAACCCACAAAGGAGGGAGCAGACGGACTCTCTTGGATCACCATAAGAAGATTCAAACACATAAAGGGTGATATGTATACCAATTTTCTTTTTTCCCTCTAGAATGAGACTGTCGCAGTTCAGGGCAACTGCACCTGTATTTCCCTCCTGGTGGGGGGCTATTTAGGTACTTGAGGACTTGGACTTAGTTAGGGCTCGCTCCTCTGTTGAGCAGGGGGTTGAACTGGATGACCTCCTCGGGTTTCTTCCAACTCTGATATTCTATGATTCTAGAGCAAAAGAAATCTCATTAACCTACACAACCACCAGTAACTAATGTAGTCAAACAGAACCAGCTGAACTAGTATTAGTTGAGTTCTTGAATCTGGAAACAACCAAAAAGAGAGCCATAATACTGTCATAGTGGGTTACTTTGCTAGGCTTGTCCAAGCCTATCTTACCAGTACCCAGTCAAGCAAGACTGTGGCAGACAAGATCTTTGGTGACTTTATTTAAGCATTCACATCTTTGGCAGTGTATTTAGTTATATATCTTTTCATATCAAGTGACATGCTGGTCAAAGCACTTACCTGCACATTACAGTTTTCCAGATAATATGTAACTCTGGAGTTCAAGTTAGCTAATTTTGCAACCCACCAGTCTGCTGTGGTATTGAATCTTGAAGAGGTATAAAGATTGGTTTACAGGTTATTACTATAAACCTTCAGAGGTAGTCAGAAAATATGTTGGTTTCAGACTGTTTCATAGCTAGAAACCCCAGCTTCTGTGAGTGAAGGTGATAATTCTTCTTGGCTGTAATGTTCTTGACACATAACCAATGACTCATAGTTTATTTTCTTGATATTGGTATAGGACTGCATCTACTCCCTTACTGAAAGCATCCACAGGGGTCAAAGGGTAAGGTAAAATCAGGATATGCTGTTATTGATAGCTGTACCTGGCAGTCAATCAGTTGGCTTAAAACATTTAATGTTGCTCAGTTCATTTAGCCAGCTAATTGGAGGGTATTTGTCCAGACACCTTTCCTTTTCCTTTGTGTCTTCTGCTGCTTATGTGTCCACTTTTCAGGTGCTTTTTGTCAGATCCCAATGGAACAGACAAAAAGTCATACACTGGGTTTGTTCGAGAAATGTCTTGAATATACCTTTGATAGGAGGTACAAAACCACAGATGCTTAGGAAGTTCCCCTATTGTAGGGTATGTACAACTACTCTGTCCACTGAATCCATCTTATAACTTTCAGTGTACACCACCATTCCCATATAATGTATCTTACTCTTAAAGAGGAGATTAGATTTAGATGCCTTCAGCTTAATTCCACGTTTTTGTAACCATTGTGCTCCTTACATTTTTCCTATGTTTTTCAAATGTGCCACTGCACACAAGGATATTCTTCAGATATGAAATACGTGCCTCACCCCTACTCTTAGCAAGGTACTCTTTCCTACACCTCTGGAAGTCAGCAGATAGTTTTGTTAAGTCAACTGGAATGCTACCAAGTCATACAGACCTTAAGGTCTTATGAAGGACTGTGAGGTAATAACTTTGTTTAACCATGTGATGGGGTGTTTGTCTCAGGGAAGGGGTTAAAATCAGCTGAGGGAGGCAGTGCATGGAGCAGCCAGTCAGAGAAAGACTGCAAAGAGCAGCCAATCAGGGCCCTATGGTCTCACATAAAAGGCAGCTGCAGGGCAGAGCAGGGTCAGTTGCTGTAGGAAGCCCAAGGAGAGAGGACTGTGTTCCTAGCAGGCTGCAGGAAGGTATCACCTTGGCCAGAGTGGTTGCTGGCAGGGACCAAGGAAGTAAGAGGGAGCTCCTGGCTGGTTGCTGGGATGTGCTGTCTGGAGGCCCCGAGAGGTGGACGAAGAATGTGCTGAGGCCACAGGGAAGTGGTACAGGGAATTGAAGTAGCTCTGGTGGAGACTAAGGAGAAGCAGTAGGAGACTGCTATCAACAGGGTCCCTGGGCTGCGACCCAGAGTAGCAGGCAGGCCTGGGTTCCCCCCACTCATCACTGGTGAAGTGGTTGGTCTATAGAACTGGGAAATACTCAGTGCCCAGAAGGGGGAAAACACAGATGGTGACATGGCCAGAGGGCAGAGTCATGAAGAGGAGACGGTGGTTCCTGGACTGAGGTAAGTCTGCGAGAAGACAATGAGAGAGGCATCATCAAGAAAGTGTGCACGGGCTGAAAGACCTAATCCCAGAGACAGACAGCAGGCGGTGCTGCTCACTTTTGTGAATAGACTCCATCACAAGCTCTGAAATATTATTGATATGTATCCCCTTGATCTAAGAGAGAAACAGGATTTACCTCCAAGCTCCTTTAGAACATTTTGGATTCAAGGATGGGGTTGTGTGCAACATATGTTCTTCTGCTCAACTCTGTAATCTATGCAAAGTCTTAAATTATCTTCTCTTTTCTGTACACATACCAATGGTGGGGAATAGGATGAATTTGAATTTTCTTTTAGCAGTTTTTTCAGCTATTCCTTTATCTTGTTACATAGTGAATGTGGCACCCAGATAAAAGTCTTCTGAATGGTTTGCTGGCTGTATAACTTGACATGCATCTCTAGATCAGGGATCTGTTCCTTGTTTCCATCACCTCTGGAAAAAACTTTGGATTTTTTCAGCATTTGTTGAGCAACTTGCTTCTGTGCCTCTGTAAGCTGGTCGTGTCGGGGCTTATCCCTCTCAGGCGCGGCGGGGAGCCAGGGCGCCTCCCAGCACGCCGCAGTCCGGGTAGGCTTAGCCCCTCTGCAGGTGCTGAGGGGGGTACAGGGTCTGCAAACAAGGCCCTCTAGCCGGGGTCGGGGCTCTCAACATAAATAAGTCCCAGCCCTTGGCCAGGGCGGGGCAGTAAGAGTTCTAGTTAGCCCTGATCCAAAGGGCCAGGGCTAACTAGAACTCTTACTGCCCCGCCCTGCAGTGGCAAAGTCAACGGGGCCCAGCCCTTGGTTCGGGCGGGGCACCAAGCACAAGTCTAGTTAGCTCTGGCCCTCTGGATTAGGGCCGAGCAGTGGCAAAGTCAACGGGGCCCAGCCCTTGGTTCGGGCGGGGCACCAAGCACAAGTCTAGGTAGCTCTGGCCCTCTGGATCAGGGCAGAGCAGTGGCAAAGTCAAAGGGGCCCAGCCCTTGGTTCGGACAGGGCACCAAACACAAGTCTAGTTAGCTCTGGCCCTCTGGATCAGGGCAGAGCAGTGGCAAAGTCAAAGAGGCCCAGCTCTTGGGTGCGGGCGGGGCACCAAACACAAGTCTAGTTAGCTCTGGCCCTCTGGATCAGGGCAGAGCAGTGGCAATAGGCGGGACAAGGGGGAGTCTGCCACCCGGTTACAGGTGGCAGGGGGAACGCAGCCCCTCCCACTCCACTGTGTTCCAGCCCGGGGCCCTAGCAGCGGTCAAGACCCGCTGCGGTCAGTGGGGATCCTGGCCGCAACACACTGACATGGGTTCGGGCTCTTCAGGAGCCAAACCAGGGTCGGCTACCCCCGGGCCACTTCCAACCTCCCCCTCTCTGGGTACCTGGTCCTTGCCAGCGTCGTCTGGGGGGTCCCAGACCATGGGCTCCTCCGGGTACCGGTCGTGGGGAAGCTCAGGCCACTCCTCGGGGTATCGGGCACACGGCAGGTCAGGCCAACGTTCCTCCGGGTACCGGGTCTGAGGCAAGTCCAGCCAGTGCTCCTCTGGATAGTGGGTGCAGGGCAGGTCCGGCCAGCGCTCCTCTGGGTAGTGGGCGCGGGGCAGGTCCGGCCAGCGCTCCTCTGGGTAGTGGGCGCGGGGCAGGTCCGGCCAGCGCTCCTCTGGATAGTGGGCGTGGGGCAGGTTGGGCCCGGCGGGAGCCCGGGCACCAGCGTCTGTCCTCTCCGGCAGCCTGTGCCCAACTGAGCGCTGGGGCCGGGCTTTTATACTTTCTGTCCCGCCCCTTGACTTCCGGGGGGCGGGGACAGGCAGTGCTGGCTCCGCCCACTGACGCACCTGCTCTGGCTCGTCCCTCTCAGGCGCGGCGGGAGCCAGGGCGCCTCCTTACAGCCTCCAATAACTGACTCAGATTAACTGCTAGTTCAAACAAATCTTGATCAGCCTTGTGCTGAGAGGCTGTTCTTTCTTTGTTGGCTTAGTCCATGAACTTTGGTACTAGCATCTCTTTCTTGTAACACTGATTCCACCTACAAAGGTCTTATCTGCTGAACATCCAATACAATTTCAGATCTGGTCTGCTGTAGGATTTCCTGCACCACTCATCCCTTCAAAATAATATGTTTTGATGGATGACTGACAAGGATATTTATACAGCAAGATAGTCCTCTGGGTATTTTGACTAATGTCTCTTTGATATCCAAGTTCTTAAGCCCTGAGGAGCAGCATCTTGGCTCAAGCACTGCTGTTAAACTTTCAGTATCAAGACCTGCATAGGCCCAAGCTATTACATTAGTGGTTTTCCCTTTGGGGATAACTGCATCCCTTTTTCATACTTCAAATATGCACAAATTATCTGAATAGTTATTTCTGATGAAGTTCAAAAGAACTTTCACTTTTGTCATTCCAACATGAGGAAATGTTCATTCCACGTTGTTATGGGGACTAGGTACTGGTTCCTTGCTGGATTAATTGTGTCGGTGTTTGACTGTCTCTTCAGCAACACTGTAGCCTATTATCTAAATTTCTAATTCATGTGGATTGATCAATATAGGAAGAATATGAAGACATTATCTCTTCAGTTAACTGAAACAGGACTTCAATTCATCTTCTATAATGAATTTGAGTCCTGTTAGCAACTTTAAGTTCAAGACAAACTTCTATTTTCAATAACCAAAGCTTTTAATAAGCTTTTAAAATGTCTCAGAGAGATTATCCGCCAATCATTGACTTGAGACCATCACACCTGCAGTCATATGTCCCATAAAGTTTGAGGTTTTCTTTTAACAAAATACCACCATGTATATTTCTTTCCAACTAAGAAAGCTATTCTGGCATGCTGCTTGGGTGGCAGATGGCAAATACATGTTGGTCCTATTGAATAAAACACAGTGTTCTCATTTTTGTGACATTTCTGCATGATATGGAGGTTCTGTATAGTCTCAATCCAGATATGCAACAATTGCATGATTTGTTCTTGGAGGGGAATGCTGTCTTTGCAACCTGTGAAGTGCCACTGGTCATACTTGGTCCCCTCTGCCATTTCTCGCTTGGCTGGCTTTTGGCAGGCTCATCAGTTTTCCCCTTGAACTATCTCATGAGGATCAGTCCTGGGCCTCTTGCTGTGATTACTGCTTTCATGCCCTCTGCCTTTTCACTGCACCTCTTTCTAATCCTACTTTCAATTTGATGAGCCAAACAGCTAAAATTTAACCTGTTCTTCTTCTGGGCCTCCTTGCTGTAGTTTCTCTGTTTTCAGCCTGCAGCCCAGTTTCTCTGCAGATTACACTTTTTTATTTTATTTTATTTTCTAGCCCTGCCTGCTTTACACTCTCTCTCTCTTTCAGATTGAGACTTTTCCTGCCCTCACAGCCCTTCTTGGAGCTTTGGCTGCTCTCTCTCTCCCTGGAATGCCTGGTCTGGGAGTTGCTGCAGTTCCTGAGGGTGAGGAAGACAAGCCCTCATATTTCACTGCACAGGAATCTCACTTCATCCTGCTGTTTCCTTGGCTTTAAAGCAGATTGTTTTTCTCTTGTTGCTCCTGTGAAGATGTCCTCCCTTTTTCTATTTCAAGGGAATCTGTGCAGGGCTGGCTCCAGCTTTTTCGCTGACCCAAGGGGCAAAGAAAAAAAAAAGCTGCAATCAGCTGCACTTCGGCGGCTGCTCTACCATGCCGCTTCGTTCTTTGGTGGCAATTCAGCGGCTGGTCCTTCCCTCCGAGAGGGACTGAGGGACCCGCTGCCGAATTGCCGCCGAAGACCCAGATGTGCCGCCCCCTTACATGGGCCACCCCAAGCACCAGCTTGCTGCGCTGGTGCCTGAAGCCAGCTCTGAATCTGTGTCTCCTTACTGAAACTGCTCTTCTTTTGGCTTGCAGGCCAGTTCTCTACAAAGCTACCTTCTTAATTATGGGGCAGTGATAGATGGACCATAGTTAAGATTGCAATATAGTGTCTGTTTTTAAAGCTGAATTTTGCATCTTCTCAAAAGCCCACCGGTAGTCAGATCAACTTGAGAATTGGTATGCTAGTTCAGAGACTGGGGTGCACATTTGAGTTCATTTGGTCAAGAGGTTTATGAGATACAGTCCCACTCCTTCAAATGATCTGTTTTTAAGATCTCCATATCCTTATGCTTGTGCAGAAATAATGACTATCTGAATGTTTCCACTGCAATGTAGTGCCCAGCAACAAAAACAGACTCCAAAACCTCACTGGTATAAAATGTTCAACTGTATTTGTTGTTCTTGTATTTACCAGTACGGCTGAGAGGTTCCCCATAGGAGGGAGGGGCAGATGTGGGGTAAATATCCTTTGCAGCAGATGGTACAGTGAATAGGAACATGAGTTCAAATGTCTTCTTCCACTGACTGCTGTTAGTATTTCTGTATACCTCACAACCATCATTATTAAGTCCCCATATTTTTATCCTAGGGGGAGGCAATTGTCATTCCCCCAATTTGCAGATAAGATAATTGAAAGGTTGCACAAGGCACAGCTAATATAAAAACCCACAGCACAGAACTGTCTTTTTGTTCTGCTTGTCCAGTGCCTAGCACAATGGGATTCTGGTGCATGACTCAGGCTCCTAGGTGTTACAATAACATAAAAAAACTGCCTTTTGAAATCTTTGCCAAATCTGTGTGCTTGGCTAACCTCCACAGGAAAGCTGCCACTACAGCCATACATTTTGTGAACACCCAAGGAGGTGAAAATAGGCTGAATGGGAGTACCATGAATTGGTAGTGTGAGTCATTCACTACAAATTTGAGGGAGCTTCTGTGTCCTTGTTATATTGATACATGAAAAATAACTCTTAAATTGAGAGTGGTGTACCCATCTCTGGGATCCAGAGAAGGGACAATGAATGCCAGGGTGACCAGGTGGAACTTTATCTTTTTAAGATAATTCTTGAGTTAACGCAAGTCTGAAATAGGTCTGAGACCTCCCTTGGCTTTTGAGATTAGAAAATAACAGGAGTAGAACCCCTTCCCTCTTAAATTCTGCAGAACCTGTTCCATGGCTTTCACTCGAAGGAGAGATTGAACATCCTGGACCAGAAGTTCTTCGTGAGAGGGGTCCCTGAAGAGGGATGGAGAGGAAGGGTGGAAAGGAGGGGTAGAAATAAACTGAAGGGTGTATCCCACTTTAACAGTGCTCTGCACCCCATGGTACAAGCTCTGAGGAAGTGGGAAAGGCCAGTTCACAAATAAAAGAGAAATAGAGTCTCGGATCACAGGACCTGGTATGGTGTCCTTGAGTGTCCCATCAAAATGCCTGCTTAGAACCCCCATGATGCCTGGGTGGGGCAGGCGTTGAAGTCAACGTAGAAGGGGGTGGTGGCCTGCCCCTGAAACTCCTTTTTCTTTTCCTCTGCAGATCCTGACAGGCAGTCAGGGCAGATTATTAAAGTAGTACTTCCTAGAGAGAGCTAGGATGTACAACCCAAGGGGCTTGAGGGTCGCTCTCAAGTCCTTTAGTCCATGAAGCTTTGTGTCCGTCTGCTCTGAAAAGAGCAAAGCTCCTTCAAAAGGCAAGTCCTGAATAGTCTGTTGGACCTCCTAAGGGAACCCAGAGGACTGTAGCCATGAACTCCTGTGCATGGTCACTGCTGAAACCCTGGACCTGGCAGCCAAGCCCATCACATCCAGAGCAGCTTGTAAAGCAGCCCTCACCACTGATTTTCCCTTGTCCACCAGTGAGATGAACTCTTGCCTGACCTCTTGTGGGAGCAAGCCTTTGAATTTTTGCATGGAGTCCCTCATGTTAAAATCATACCTGCCTGGCAGCACCTGCTGGTTTGCAATTCTGAGTTGTAGCCCCCAGTAGAGTAAATTTTCCTACTGAAATTTCTTTGAATTCTTTGATTTTCGGGGTTGCACCCTCTCTTTCTCTCTCATTGGCGGAAGATACCACTAGGGATCCCAGGGGAGGATGTGTGTAAAGGAACTCATAATCTTGGATGAGAACATAGTATTTCCATTCAGCCCATTCTGAAGTGGGAGGAAGGGATGCAATGGTCTGCCACAGAGTTTTAACTGGATCCATAATGGCCTCACTGAGAGACAGGGTTACTTTTGAAGGGCCCACAGTGGCTAAAATGTCAACCAAGCTATGGGAGGACTCTTTTACTATCTCCATCAGTACACCCACATTTAAGGCCACTCTCTTTAACAACTCTTGGTGTGCCTTGTAGACATGCAGAGGAGGTGACATTGAATGCTGAAATGACTCTGGTATGGTAGGAGGAGCACTCCTCACCAACATCGAGACGCTCAGTATGAGTCTGATGGTCTGGCATAGATGGAGGTGTCAGTGCTGCCAGCATGAGCAGGAACGTCAGCCTGGCCCATGATCTTTCTTCATGTCAGGCTTGAAGTTCTTGGAGATCTGGCAATGGTCCCCAATATGAGCTTTCCCAAGGCACTTCAAGCAGCCTGAGTGTGGGTACCTCAGAGGCATAGTCTTGTTGCAGGAGGCACAAGGCTTGAAGCCTGGTGACTGAGGTATCCCTACGCACCGGGGATGGGACAAAAACCCTGATAAGCATGATAACTAGCTTACTAGACTTGACTAAAAATAGCTATGTACAATAAACAGAGAAAGTCCACTGAGAACTTGTGAATGCAAGGAGGGCAGTTCCAGCAGCCATCCTAGGCAGTAAGAAGGAACTGAGGGGTGCGGGTTCAGCAGGGTGCTTTATACTGGTGCTAACGGCATGTGATAGCAGAGAGCACTTGAGCTGTCCCAACGGGTACCACTGAGGGAAAAATTTCTGGTCACTGTGTGCAGGATGTGCTCACACCTACAGTGGAATATGCATGTCAAATCACTCAAAGACACAGCCTGGAACCCCAACATTCAGCTGCTTTCTAGAAAAGGATTTCAAAGTACATTAGTTCTGGAAGGATAGAGCTTTGGTAGGGCTCTGATGCCCTGATGGTCAAACCCTGCTGCTGACACATGGGATGGGGGAAGAGCGTTTTTGTTCCATGTGATGAAAAGGTAGCTATATATTTGTTTAAAACCAAAGTTTGCATTCTCTGTAATTAATACTACTACTACTACAAAAAAAAAAAAAAAAAAAGCCAGATCAACCCAAACATTGGTAGACTGGAAAAAAGTTCCACATACTGGCAGAGCCAAAATAAAGCAAAAAATCTTTTCCCACACACATTGCAGAACCAAATCTTATTAACCGCCTTTCAGAACAATTAGATTAAATTGGTGCATTAAGGTATGCTGTCTGTATGGGGCTATTCCTGCATGTTCAAGTCTAAAGCAGTGAGTGACATAAAAATTAATTTGCCTAGCAATTGCACATTATGAAGTTTCTGTGTCATGAATGAGGAAGGAAGCTGAAAGAAGGAAAGTAAGGTCCTGGGGTTAAGCTAATAGACAGAGACCCAAGAGAACTAGGTTTTTATCCCTGGCTCTACCAGATATCCTTTGTCATTTCTCACAAGTAACTTAAACCGGAATTTTTGAAGGTGGCCTTAATCTCTGTGTCTTGATTCCCCCGCTATAACATGGGGGTAATACTGCTTCCCCACTTCACAGACGTGTTGTGAATTTAAATTCAGTAATATATGGGAAGCAAAAACCAAAACCTGGAGCCGTGAATGGAGAAATGATAAGACACTGTGGGGCCAGAATGTTCAGCAATGGGAGAGGTGACCTAGAGGGGGGTTCAGGTAATAGTGGGAGCACAGGAACAGGGCCTTTGGGTAGGGATAAGTACAGGGCCACTGCATCTCTCCTCTGTAGGGTTGGGCAAGCAGGGGCCAGAGTCACCAAGGGGCTGTAGAGAAAGCAAGCTGGGGTAAGGGCCCAGTCTGCCCCCTCCTGACTAATGATCTTTAGGTGGAAGGGTGTCCTTGTGGTTATGGTACTGGACAGAAACATAGCAGATCAGGCTCCAGCTGTCGGTCTGCCAGAGACTTCCTCTCTGATCTCTGGGTCTCAGGTCATTATTTGTAAAGTGTGGATATCGTACTTCCCTATCTCACTGGGGTATTGTGAGGACATATCCATTTTTTTTAAGGTGCACAGATTCTACTGATGTACTCGTGTGTAGCCACTCACTCATGTGAGTAAAGGAGTCCCAGGTACAGTGATATGTCTCCTTTGTCAGCCTGATTTTTTGCTTTTTGTTGAGGAAAAAGAATCTCTCTTCTTTTCCAATGAAAACACAAATATAAGGAGTGTAAATACTGCATTCACGTGCCACTGTATCTTGACTAATAGTTCAGCATTCCTGTAACAAGTAGAAGTGTACAGTTTGCTCAACACACAATCCTAAATTTCCTAGCTCTAAATTAAAACCACAACTTCTAGGTTAATAGTACCACTTAGATTTTAACAAATATTTCCAATTGTGTGTGCATGTGTACTAAAGCTCTATGTAAATACTGGAGGATAAATCCTTTGTTGTTCAGGGGAAATTTTAATCCCACCAGATGTTGATCATAAGAGACTCTTAATGAATGAGAACTGGTCAGAGCAGATGGTTTATACAATCAAATATTTTACTGAGATTTCCTGCTGCAGAGATTTATATTGTATTTTTTTTTAACTTTTGTTCTATTAGATTTCCAGGGTAAACATAAAGACAAGGAAATAAACAAAAAAAGTTATCAAATTTGAATTAAAAGAAATAAATTGTAAAAGAACTTCTCTGGTACATGAGAAAATATGCATCATGAGGCATTGTGAGGGAGGGATTACAGTTTCTGGGATTATTAAAAGGTAAAGGAATCTCAGCACTCAGGTTGCTTTAAAGCTAAAACTGTAGCAATCAAACACAATGATCCGTATTTCCATTCCAGTAAACCGGATACGTTACTCACTCATATTTATAGGCTCAAGTGAATTAAATGCAACTGATTTTTTTAAAACTACTGGAACAAAGATTCCATTTAGTACTGCACGTATTAGCCATTTTCTTCACTTGTAAGCTCCAAAACAGTCTTCAGTTACACCTATGCAAATACATTAAATTACATGGGGAAAGAACCTGGCTCAGAACAGAAAATGGGAATAAAAAGAGGCATGAAGACAACAAAGAGTACAATTAAAAAGTTATCTATAAGAAATATAGGATACAAGAAAAACAGACTGATGGGAAAGATATGAGCAGAGGGATTTTTTTTTTGAGAAAAACTAAAGAGGGAAACAGTAAATTTCATTGTTTTATTAATTGTTTAATAGAAGTCCGAATAAAACCCAAGATTTATGTATATGGTACTTTTTTTTAGGTTGAGATGAGGGGAGCTTGGGCTAGTCAACCCTGCAAAATGATCTGTGTTGGCAGACACATGCACTATCTTCAATAGGGCTCTAGGCATGCAGATTGTCTTGCAGCTTTGAGGTCTTAGGCCTGGTCCACACTACACAGTTAAATCGATTTAAACAGTGTTAAATCGATTTAACTCTGTACCCATCCACACTACAAGGCACTTTAAATCGATTTTAAGGGCTCTTAAAATCGATTTCTGTACTCCTCCCCAATGACAGGAGTAACCCTAAAATCGATATTACTATATCGATTTAGCGTTAGTGTGGACGGAAATCGAAGTTATTGGTCTCATTCTTTTACTGAGCTACCCAGAGTGCACCGCTCTGGAAATCGATGGTAGCCTACGACCATGGACGCACACCACCGAATTAATGTGCCCTAGTGTGGATGCGTAAAATCGATTTTATAAAACCAGCTTTATAAAACCGGTTTTAATAATTTCAATTTATGCTGTAGTGTAGACGTGGCCTTAGTATAAAACAAATGCTGACTCTGGGTTGTTGGGTTTTTTTCCTTTTTTGGGGGAAGCATAAGCAGTGCCACTCACAGCTGTAACATCCCCTGGCATTTCTAGTGCCCCTTGTTGACTTTTTTGGCCCTGTGATGGTCCACTTCTGCCTATGTCTCCTGTGGCTTAGCTCTCTGGCCAGGCCATCTTTAAATTCAGTCCCCTTCCACAGTAACTAAAGTCTAGCTAAACAATGAAACAAAACACCCAAACCAATGTGGTTCTGTCCCACTTGGGCTAATTTTTAGCATACCTCCTGGCCTCAGCTCTCACACCTTCTGGGCTACCTTTAAGTCCTTCCAGTTCTATTGTAGGGAGCTGATTCTCAGGCTTCCTTCCCTAGATTCTCTGTCTATGATTCACTTACTCCTAACTTTACTCTTCACCCCTACTCCCACAGGCCTGCCAAGTTCTTCTTTGCTCTTTTAAACTGAGCACTGCCTCCCAGGGCCTTCTCCCTGCAGACTTTCTTCCTGATTCCCACTGCCTCTCCTCCCACAGAGACTCCCAGCTTCTCCCAAGGGCCTCCCCATTTCATACAGACCATATCTCAGGGCCTCCCACAGGATCCTACCTTTCTCCCTGTTGGTTCTCTCCATCAGGAGACACTTGTCCCAGGTTTAGTTCTCTCTGCCTATGTAGTTCCTTCTTACCCTTTCACAGCTGGGATCACTTGTTGTAATTAGGTCACCAGATCAGAATCAGCTGGGGATAACTGCTAAGTCACAGATGAGACTCAGCCTGATTTCTCTTGAAGGGCCAGCCAGCCTGTGATAAGATTTTAATATATGTGTGGGTTTTGGATGAGTTAGGGAGTGTCTTATAGGAAATACATATGTGTGTTTGAAGAGGAGCAAACTGAAATCTAGTCAGTTTCAAACAAGAGTTAAAAATAATTCCAGGGATTGTGCTTGTCACCCTTGGCAATTGTTGTGGTTTTATAATCACTGTTTTTAACATGCTTTTTCTTCCCCTCCTTGCTGTGTGGAAGAACCACAAAAACAGCTGGGTGAATACAATTATGCAAAAGGCCCTGATCCTTCAAAGACTTACACATGCTTAACTTTATGCACGAGTTATTCCACTGAATACATGTAAGTCTTTAAGTATCCTGACAGCATTTTATCTCTGCTCCTACAAAGCAAACATACTGAAAAATTGGATAATTTTTTTCTCTAATCTGTTTTGATGAAAATAATCCAAGGTGTTACTTATAAGAGAACCAAGAGGTACTGTACATAGCTGGAAGCAGAAGATGATCATTCTGTGATCACCAGAAAAAAAAAGAACCAAGAAAAATTCTTCTGATCTACTGGTACCCAATTGCTATCAAGTACCTAGCATGGCAGCTGCGGAGAATGTCAGGGTTGAATGAAAATGCAACTAGAGGAAAGGAATATGCTGAGGATGGATGTTCAACCTAATCCACAAGGATGTCAAATGTGCCCAACAGAAGGTCTCTTACTGTCCAAAGAAAACAGACTATCCTCACTGGAGAGTGGATGCTAAGAAGAGTTGACAGACCATTCTGTAAGGAAAAAAAGACAGCAGGATGGTGTGCTTGTCTTCCTGGTGTGGAGATATGTCACTGCAAGATTGGATGGGATCATGAAGAGGGCAGGCAAGGATTCACTCCTTATGATACATATCGGCAGGAATGTCAGTGCTTCAGCTGATACCCCACAGATCACTGAAAATTTCAAGAACTTTAAAGAAAAGCTACAAAGGAGGAAAATACAAGTAGTGATCTCTAGTATTTTTCTTGTCTCCTGAGCAAAAGAAGACAGAAGATACTAGAGATGAACTATTGGCTAGGTAAGTGGAAGGTTTTGGTTTCATGGAACATTGGGCCATCTTTTAAGGGGAGAGAAGACTGTATGGTCTGGACAACCTCCATCTCATCAGAAGGGGAACCAATATTCTGGATGATAGACTTGTGAGATTAGTCAAGAGAGCATTAAACTAGCAACAAAAGGGGAAGGGAAAGAGAGTAAACACAATCACAATAAACAGACATATAACTCAGACATCTGTTATCATAAGAACAAAGTGTCAATGGATGTATATGTAGAGAGAAGAAAGTGCAATGTGCTAGTTAAGAAAGCAAAGTGATCCTTGGATGTATCAACTGGCGAATATAAAATAGAAGTAGGGAGGCATTATTGTCTCCTGTATACATTGAGACAATTGCATCACTGAGACTATTAGTGGACTACTGTGTCTGGTTGTGGTGTCCATACTTCAAAAAGGATGTTGACAAATTGGAAAAGGTTCAGAAAAAGAGCTACAAGAATATTCCAAGTCTGGAAAAACTGCCTTACAGGGAGATACTGAGGAAGATCAATCTATTTAGTTTATCCAAGAGAAGGATAAGAGATGACTTGATCATTTTCTGTAAGCTCCTACAAAGGTTCAAAAGTCATTGAAAGTCATTAGGACTTGTGTTCCTAAGTCACTTCCATGTTTTTGAGAACCCTACTCATTATCTCCTCTTTGCCTACTTCTTTTATGCCAGATATCATTACTATCCACTTTGAAAATTAAACCCAAAAAGAAATAAGTGATACAAATAAGGGAAGGATTTCTGGGTTTGTAAATACGAGAACATGATTGAGAAGAAGATTGTTGTTCTCTGGTGCATTCAGGGTTATATCTCAAAATGGAGTACCTGCTGCAGGGCCGGGTCCAGCGTTTTTGCCACCCCAAGCGGCAAAAAAAGAAAAATGCCATGATCGGTGGCATTTCAGCAGCAGCTCTAATGCCACCACTTCATTCTTCAGTGGCAATTCGGTGGCAGGTCCTTCCCTCCGAGAGGGACTGAGGGACCAGACACCGAATTGCCACAGAAGAGCTGGACATGCCGTCCCTTTCCGTTGGCCACCTCAGGCACCTGCTTGCTGCGCTGGTGCCTGAAGCTGGCCCTGACCTGGTGGTGGAGCAACAGTAACACTCATTGAAGCCTTTTGGATAATGCAGGCCTTTTGCCTCTACAAGAGCTTCCTTAGAAAAGGGAAGAGAAGTAGGCTACTTGCTCCACCGTTCCCCACCCCACACAAGCAAACACTGAAGGAGCGAGTGTAGTCTTATGGCCTGTGAAGGAGGTTACAGCAAAATGCAGCTTAGGTTTGTCAATATGGGAAAACCTTTTAGAAACCTGGGCCAAGTGTTAGGTTCCAGGATTGTTTCACCTGATATTCAGTTTCATTACTAAGTCATAATTATACAAAATATTTGATATGTATAGGTTTTAAATTATTCAGAGAAGGAATTCTATATTGTTCCATGAATAACAATAGAAACATAATGAGAATTACTCAGAAAAATAATTTATCCATGAGATACAAAGGAACACATTGCAAAGAGGGTGGTGACTTTTGCAGTATTCAGAGATCTTGGTCCTTAATGAAGAAAAATATTATTACAAATATATGAGTGGGAAACTTGTTATGCATCACTGAATTATTCATTTAGGGGTTCATCTACAGTGCACATGAAGTATCCAAAGTTTTTGTGTGTGAGCAGCTTCTGAGGGACACAACTAATGGTAGATTGACTAAGGGGAAGGGAGGCTACTTTCCCACAAGCTCTGGGAATTTCTGTATTTGGGAGGTCTTGTGCTGAAAACTCCTCGGGACTCATGGCTCCTCCTGTGTGCATGGTTAGGAAACTTTGTGAAGAGAACTGGGCTGTCTGTCCCCCACCAGCAGAAGGGTCATGCAGGCAATAATGATTTCAACTATACTTGACTACTTTCCATAAGTGCAACATGGAACTTTATCGGTTTCACTGGTTTACATTGGTGTAAATATAAGGAATTTGTTTTAAAATCTGTATTTTCTCTTATTAATTCTGGTAAAATTGCATAAAACATATATCTGTCCCTATCTTTATTCTATTATGTGTCTCAGAATAAAATCACATACTCTAGTGGGAAAACACACTTGGATGGGATCCAAAACATCAGCTCAACTGTTTTTTATAGATAGATAGAAATAAGGGTGATTTCCTTCCATGAACTTTGCAGCGGCATCAGTGAGGAAATATTCATTTGCAGGGATTTGTGGTGACTGAACACCACATACACACCATCTATAAAATTCCTGAAAAGACTGTCTGGCCCTGAGGTTGTTATTTTCTCAGTAAACCTCTGTTACTCATATCAGTCCTTCCACAGGAAAAGCAACGGCACACTATGTACATCAAAAGAAGACGATCTCCTCAAAATTTTATTTAATCAGGAGAAAAGAAAGAAAAAAAATCCTGTTTGAAAAAAGTACCTATTTTCTGGGGAGCAATGGCATGTGAAATGAAATACAAAATAAGTAGCAACAGTGACTGATTCCTCTGTATCTAAAGATTCAAAACATAACTGTCCCTACGTACATAAGTATTGATTATATATTTAAAGATACAAGGATTATAGGAAATAAGCAATATTCTCTAGAAGTGTATCAACTAATTTAGACAGCAGGAAAGCCTTGTTGTGGGAAGGTAGCAAGAACATCAATTGATATCTGGAACACAAGAGACAAAGTCCAGCCTCAGCCTATGAGACCAGACTGGATTAAGGCAATCTGTGGTTTTAGAAGCACCTCCACCTTTTCATGGTGGAGGAGAGGATCGTTAGTACCCATCCAGCCCCTGAAAAACTAATAACAAATTTAAATGTAACAACAACTCTAATGAAGTCAAAAGAATGAGGAGTACTTGTGGCACCTAAGAGACTAACAAATTTATTTGAGCATAAGCTTTCGTGGGCTAAAACCCACTTCATCGGATGCATGCAGTGGAAAATACAGTAGGAAGATATATATATATATACAGATGGCAACACTCATTTTTTCATATCCACTGTATATCTAATCTATCTATCTATTTTCCTACTATATTTTCCACTGGTTCTGTAATTGGCAAGCCATTCACAGTCTTTGTTTAATCCTGAGCTGATGGTATCAAATTTGCAGATGAACTGAAGCTCAGCAGTTTCTCTCTGACGTCTGGTCCTGGAGTTTTTTTGCTGCAGGATTAAACAAAGACTGTGAATGGCTTGGCAACTACAAAAGCAGTTTCTCCTCCCTTGGTTTTCACACCTCAACTGCTAGAACAGGGCCTCATCCTCCCTGATTGAACTAACCTCGTTATCTCTAGCTTGCTTGCATATATACCTGCCCCTGGAAATTTCCACTACATGCATCCGACGAAGTGGGTATTCACCCACGAAAGCTCATGCTCCAAAACGTCTGTTAGTCTATAAGGTGACACAGGATTCTTTGCTGCTTTTACAGATCCAGATTAACATGGCTACCCTTCTGATACCTGACATTCTTAGCATGTTCATTATTGTTAAATAATTTCTCACAACTAAAATCTTCAGATAAGTGGTCATTGTGGTTGCATGCAGTAAGAAATTTATTATCTGGTTATTTAAGACTGGTTTACAGAAATTGCTGAAGTTGATTTTTAAGAGCACCTGGTAGAAAGAAGTAATGTCAAAGCAGCTGTTAAATTATTTATGTTTTTTTCATAAGTTAATTTTTAATATTTACAAAAGAAAGCACATCAAAGAAGTGTCTAACTCAGGTCTTCATTGAAGTGAAGGAGAGGGGAAAATGTATTTCAAGTTGTTAGGTATTGTCTTATTCCGATTGTATTGTGGAATTGTCATAAACAGATAGCTAAGGGTTAATGTCTCTTTCACCTGGAGCACCTGACCAGAGGACCAATCAGGAAACCGGATTTTTTCAACTTTGGGTGGAGGGAAGTTTGTGTCTGAGGTCTTTGTTTTCTGGCTGCCTGCTTTCTCTGAGCTTTGGAGAAGTCGTTCTGTTTTCTAATCTTCTGTTTCTAAGTGTAAGGACAAAGAGATCAGATAGTAAGTTATATGGTTTCTTTTCTTTGGTATTTGCATGAATATAAGTGCTGGAGTGCTTTGATTGTATTCTTTTTGAATAAGGCTGTTTATTCAATATTCTTTTAAGAAATTGCCCTGTATTGTGTCATCTTAATACAGAGAGACCATTTGTATTTTTTCTTTCTTTTTATATAAAGCTTTCTTTTAAGACCTGTTGGAGTTTTCTTTACTTCAGGGAAATTGAGTCTGTACTCACCAGGAATTGGTGGGAGGAAGAATCAGGGGAGATCTGTGTGTGTTGAAGTGGCTAGCCTGATTTTGCATTCCCTCTGGGTGAAGAGGAAAAGTACTTTTTGTTCCAGGACTGGGAACAAGAGGGGGAGTCACTCTGTTGGGATTCACAGAGCTTGTGTCTGTGTATCTCTCCAGGAGCACCTGGAGGGGGGAAAGGGAAAAAGGATTATTTCCCTTTGTTGTGAGACTCAAGGGATTTGGGTCTGGTGGTCCCCAGGGAAGGTTTTTTTCGGGGGGACCAGAGTGCCCCAAAACACTCTAATTTTTGGGTGGTGGCAGCAAGTACCAGGTCCAAGCTGGTGACTAAGCTTGGAGGTTTTCATGCTAACCCCCATATTTTGGAACGCTAAGGTCCAGATCTGGGACTAAGGTTATGATATGGTGTAGCAGCGGTGGGATCATAGACAGAATCCGAAGCCAGTAGGAGATTATATTTTTCTTTTCTCTGCTAAGGGCTTTTTAGCAGAGAGAAACAGTTTGGTTTTAAAAGGGAACCAGAGAGAATTTTTTTTTCTGCTCTCTCTGGCAGTTTGTGGCTTGCATGTTAAGCAAGAAGTCGTTAAGGAGGCTATCACGAGTCTTTTGTCACACAATAGCACTCCCATTGAGAGTCATACCAGCACTATATAAATGCAAATAAAGTGGTTTTTCAGGTTTACTTAACATTGAAGATTAGCTAAAGGCACTGTTGCTAGGCAGACTTCAGGAGGGCAACAGAGCCTGCAGTTCAGAAGAGAAACACCGGAGGGGCACCCCCAACACAAGAAAACAGGAACCATGTCTACCAAGACAAAAATGGAGGCTGAAGGGCACTTCAGAGAAGCTGAACACAGGCGAGACATGGAAAAACACAAACAGGAACTAGAAATAAAACAAAAGAAGATGGAGATGAAGAAAGAGAAGAACAAATCAAAGAGGCAGCCCACAAAAGAAAACTAGAAGAAGAAGAGGTGGCCCACCGAAAAGGAAACAAGCAGAAGAAAGAGGCAGCCCACAGAAGACAGATAGAAACTCCAGAGGAAGCCCACCAAGCAGGCCATTGGAATAGAAAAGGCTAAGCAACAGACTCCAGCAATCCTAACAACCCATCGCCCATTATGCTCCACAGCACAGGAAAATTTCCCACTACAAGGCAGGGTGATGACCCACGAGGCCTTCTGGGAAATTTTGAAAGAGCCTGTCTTGGATACAGCATCCCCGAAAGACCAGTACATGGTAGAATTAAGGCCAACCCCTCAGTGGACCTTTAGCAGAGGTGGCAGCTGAAATGCCTAAGCAGCAAATGAATGACTATAAACTTTTCAAACCAAGGCCAGATACAGGATGGGGATAACCCCAGATCATGCCCGTCGGCGTTTCAGAACCCAAAAGTGGAAACCAGAGGTGTCATTTCCCCAACACGCCTACTACATTGCAAAAAACTATGAGGCTGGATAACAGGAAACAACGTTCAAACCTTGGAGAACTGAACCTCCTCATACAAATGGAGCAGTTCTTGGATGGTGTTCCTGAAGACATCACAACGGTACATACAAGATGGAAAATCCCAAAGATATCGCTGAGGCGGGGGAGATTGAGCCAAATGGATGGAACTGGCAGAAAGCAAGAAAGCTACTGTCAAGGGAACGATTAACCACAGGGGTCACACAGACCATAAACCCTACAAACCGAGGACAGCCAACAGACCCCACATACCACCCAAGTAAAGCCACAGATACCCTACCCTTCAACCTCACCAGTCTCCAGTAACTCACCTCGGCCCAGTGACCCATCAGATGAAGATGCTTAGTGTAATGAACTGGGACATATCAAGGCAACTGTCCCAAGAACACCATTCGAGTGCAATTCATTACACCACCATCACACCAAAGATCCTCAGGCCCGATGCCTCTCAAATACCCTTGGAGCGAAGGGAAAATTTGAGAGTGGGCGGAAAGAAGTTTACCGCGTGGAGAGACACGGGGGCACAAGTGTCAGCTATCCCCAATCCTTCGTTGACCCCAAATTCATCAACCCAAAGGCCAAAGTTACAATTTACCCCTTCATGTCACAAGCTGTAGACTTGCCTACAGCTCAACTGCCTGTCCAGTACAAAGGCTGGTCCGGAATGTGGACTTTTGCAGTCTATGACAATTATCCTATCCCCATGCTACTGGGGGAAGACTTGGCCAACCAGGTGAGGTGGGCCAAGAGAGTGGGAATGGTTACACGTAGCCAAACCAGGCAAGCTTCCAGACCCATTCCTGTTCCTGAGCCGTCCACAGAGGCCCCGTCTGTGTTACCTCAGACCCAGACAGAGGTAGTGGACCCGGATTCCATGCCTACCACTGAAACAGCCACAGCATCTCCAGTCCCAGGCCCGGAACTGGAACAGCAACCAGCACCAGCAAGTGCAACCACATCTTCAAACTCAACGCCAGAGGGCGCCAGCGAGCCAGACTGGCAGAAGCAAAAGACAGCCATACCCAAAAGGCTCAGCCAGAGCTGAAATACCCTCAGGTGCACCAGCGGAGAACGGTTCACCAGCCAACGGAAACAACCCCATCACCTACATCACTTCAGAGGGACCAAGCCAAGTCCACAGTCTGAGGATGAACGGTGACCCCAGCCTCAAGGGAACAGTTCCAGGCTAAGCAGGAAGCGGATGACAGCCTTCAGAAAGCTTGGGCGGCGGCACGGAGCACCCCACCGCCTCTCAGCTCTTCTAATCGATCCCGGTTTGTTATAGACCAAGGACTTTTATACAAGGAAATTCTTTCTGGTGGACACCGGAAGAATGGCAGCCGCAAAAACAGTTGGTGGTTCCAACTAAGTACCGGGGGAAGCTCTTAAGCTTAACCCATGATCAGCCCAGTGGCCATGCTGGGGTGAACAGAACCAAGGACCGGTTGGGGAAGTCCTTCCACTGGGAGGGGATGGGCAAGGATGTTGCCAGTATGTCCGGTCTTGTGAGGTATGCCAAAGAGTGGGTAAGCCTCAAGACCAGGTCAAGGCCCCTCTCCCAGCCACTCCCCATAATTGAGGTCCCATTTCAGCGAGTAGCTGTGGATATTCTGGGCCCTTTCCCAAAAAAGACGCCCAGAGGAAGCAGTACGTACTGACTTTAGTAGACTTTGCTACCCGATGGCCAGAAGCAGTAGCTCTAGGCACACCAGGGCTAACACTGTGTGCCTGGCCCTAACAGACATCTTTGCCAGGGTAGGTTGGCCCTCCGACATCCTTACAGATTCAGGGTCTAATTTCCTGGCAGGGACCATGGAAAAACTGTGGGAAACTCATGGGGTGAATCACTTGGTTGCCACCCCGTACCACCATCAAACCAATGGCCTGGTGGAAAGGTTCAATGGAACTTTGGGGGCCATGATACGAAAATTCATCAACGAATTCTCCAATAATTGGGACCTAGTGTTGCAGCAGTTGCTGTTTGCCTACAGGCTGTACCACATCCCAGTTTAGGGTTTTCACCATTTGAACTTGTGTATGGTCACGAGGTTAAGGGGCCATTACAGTTGGTGAAGCAGCAATGGGAGGGGTTTACGCCTTCTCCAGGACTAACTTTCTGGACTTTGTAAGGCAACCTACAAAGCACCCTCCAACACTCTTTAGCCCTTGCTAGAGAGAACCTAAAGGATGCTCAGGAAGAGCAAAAGGCCTGGTATGACAGACATGCCAGAGAACGTTCTTTCAGGGTAGGAGACCAGGTTATGGTCTTGAAGGCGCAACAGGCCCATAAGATGGAAGCATCATGGGAAGGGCCATTCATGGTCCAAGAGCGCCTGGGAACTGTAAACTACCTCATAGCATTTCCCAATTCCTCACTAAAGCCTAAAGTGTACCATGTTAATTCTCTCAAGCCGTTCTATTCCAGAGATTTACAGGTTTGTCAGTTTACAGTCCAGGGAGATGATGCTGAGTGGCCTGACGGTGTCTACTACGACGGGAAAAAAGACGGTGATGTGGAAGAGGTGAACCTCTCAACCACCCTGGAACATCTGCAGCGGCAACAAATTAAGGAGCTGTGCACTAGCTTCGCCCCGTTGTTCTCAGCCACCCCAGGACGGACTGAACGGGCATACCACTCCATTGATACAGGTAATGCTCACCCAATCAGAACCCCACCCTACCGGGTGTCTCCTCATGCCCAAGCTGCTATAGAACGCGAGATCCAGAACATGCTACAGATGGGTATAATCCGCTCATCTACCAGTGCATGGGCATCTCCAGTGGTTCTGGTACCCAAACCAGATGGGGAAATACGCTTTTGCGTGGACTACCGTAAGCTAGATGCGGTAACTCGTCCGGACAACTATCCAATGCCACGCACTGATGAGCTATTGGAGAAGTTGGGACGTGCCCAGTTCATCTCTACAATAGACTTAACCAAGGGGTACTGGCAAGTACCGCTAGATGAACCTGCCAAGGAGAGGTCAGCATTCGTCACCCATGCGGGGATGTATGAATTCAATGTCCTTCCTTTCGGCCTTTCGAAATGCACCCGCCACCTTCCAGAGGCTGGTAGATGGTCTACTAGCTGGACTGGGAGAATATGCAGTTGCCTACCTCGATTATGTGGCCATTTTTTCAGACTCCTGGCCCGAACACCTACTACACCTGGAAAAGGTCTTTGAGCACATCAGGCAGGCCGGACTAACTGTTAAGGCCAAAAAGTGTCAAATAGGCCAAAACACAGTGACTTACCTGGGGCACCAGGTGGGTCGAGGAACCATAAACCCCCTACAGGCCAAAGTGGATGCTATCCAAAAGTGGCCTGTCCCAAGGTCAAAGAAACAGGTCCAATCCTTCTTAGGCTTGGCCGGATACTACAGGTGATTTGTACCACACTACAGCCAAATCGCTGCCCCATTGACCGACCTGACCAAAAAGACCCAGCCAAATGCCGTTAAGTGGACTGATTGAGTGTCAAAAGGCCTTTACCCAGCTTAAGGCGATGCTCATGTCTGACCCTGTGCTCAGGGCCCCGGACTTTGACAAGCCTTCCTAGTAACCACAGATGCATCTGAGCGTGGTATAGGAGCAGTGCTCATGCAGGAAGCAACAGATCACAACTTCCATCCTGTCGTGTTTCTCAGCAAGAAACTGTCTGAGAGGGAAAGTCACTGGTCAGTCAGTGAAAAGGAATGCTATGCCATTGTGTACGCCCTGGAAAAGCTACGCCCATATGTTTGGGGACGGCGGTTCAAACTACAAACTGACCATGCTGCACTAAAGTGGCTTCATACTGCCAAGGGGAACAACAAGAAACTTCTTCGTTGGAGTTTAGCTCTCCAAGATTTTGATTTTGAAATTCAGCACATCACAGGAGCTTCTAACAAAGTTGCTGATGCACTCTCCCGTGAGAGTTTCCCACAATCCAGTAGTTAAAAAGTGTTCTTAAAATGTAAAAGTCTGTTAGTTATATACTTAGTAGTATATGTAAAGGTGCATGTGTTGTATTAACCTGTTTATTTCAAGTTCTAGAAGAAATTGCCGCCAGTGAGCTTCCCCACTGTCTGCAATTTGGGGGGCATGTCATAAACAGATAGCTAAGGGTTAATGTCTCTTTCACCTGTAGCACCTGACCAGAGGACCAATCAGGAAACCGGATTTTTCAACTTTGGGTGGAGGGAAGTTTGTGTCTGAGGTCTTTGTTTTCTGGCTGCCTGCTTTCTCTGAGCTTTGGAGAAGTCGTTCTGTTTTCTAATCTTCTGTTTCTAAGTGTAAGGACAAAGAGTTCAGATAGTAAGTTATATGGTTTCTTTTCTTTGGTATTTGCATGAATATAAGTGCTGGAGTGCTTTGATTTGTATTCTTTTTGAATAAGGCTGTTTATTCAATATTCTTTTAAGAAATTGCCCTGTATTGTGTCATCTTAATACAGAGAGACCATTTGTATTTTTTCTTTCTTTTTATATAAAGCTTTCTTTTAAGACCTGTTGGAGTTTTTCTTTACTTCAGGGAAATTGAGTCTGTACTCACCAGGGAATTGGTGGGAGGAAGAAATCAGGGGAGATCTGTGTGTGTTGAAGTGGCTAGCCTGATTTTGCATTCCCTCTGGGTGAAGAGGAAAGTACTTTTGTTCCAGGACTGGGAAACAAAGAGGGGGAGTCACTCTGTTTGGGATTCACAGAGCTTGTGTCTGTGTATCTCTCCAGGAGCACCTGGAGGGGGAAGGGAAAAAGGATTATTTCCCTTTGTTGTGAGACTCAAGGGATTTGGGTCTTGGGGTCCCCAGGGAAGGTTTTTCGGGGGGACCAGAGTGCCCCAAAACACTCTAATTTTTTGGGTGGTGGCAGCAAGTACCAGGTCCAAGCTGGTGACTAAGCTTGGAGGTTTTCATGCTAACCCCCATATTTTGGAACGCTAAGGTCCAGATCTGGGACTAAGGTTATGATAGGAATGTTACCTGTTTGTAACTTTGTTTTAATGTACTACTATTACAGAGTTTGTATTAAGTTTGAAAACCTTTAATAGACATGCATGTTAATTATAATGGAATGTTCTGTTTTACTCCCTGCAAGAAGCAGTAAAAGGCTCTTCAGCCAGTAAGTCTGAACTGTTTGAATATTAAGGGCCCCAATCCTGCATGAAGCTGAATGCTTCTGGGAGTGAAGTGAATCAGTACCTCCCAGATTACTTTACAGGATTCTGCCCTAAGTACTTAAAACTATAATGAATCTTAAATGTAAAATATAGCAAACCTGCTTCTACTCCCAAACATGGGTTTTTCTACCCCCTAATGTCTGGTTTCACACTGTCAAACTGTTATTAAGGCATGCTGCTGTACTGTAATATAGGAAAATGAAGTTGGCTATTAACACTTTTGATAGAAGCCTAATGGTTTAATTGCAACAGACTCAGGGGACTGCACTAATATTTATGAAAACCTCTGTGTATCCAGGAGACAGTGATTACAAGCTGAAACTATGAACACAAATCTCTGTGGGAAATCAGATAAATTAAGTGTTTTATTTTATAGAAAAATTGACTGATATTTTGATGAAGGGGCATATTACAGAACACACACCTGAGAGCATTCAAAGTAATCTAAAATTATTAATGTATCAGCCGTCCTCCCAGATCACAGTCCAAACTTCTTAGATTTTCCCAAAGGCAGATGGTTCATCATTACTAAACTTTACAAATTAGCAATATTGTCCAGTGACTATTACCATCCTGATTTATGTATACTGCTTGCTCTTTTCATTTAAACTTTGAAGACAACTCAATAAAACTGCAACTGTCATTGATTACTTTCCACATGGCTATATATGTTGTTTCCAAGTGGTTTTGTTTTGATCAGCTGTGTAGAAATGAGTGCTTTAAAAAACTTCATCAATAAATATTGAAGTCTGTTTTCTTCTTGTGGTGAAATGGAAGAAGGGAAATGACTTGGCCTGCCATCCCTGAGATGCACTTTTCAATAACATGCTGTGATAAATGAAGAAGGTAGGTATAGCTCGCTTTTATGGACAACCAGCCAACCAGTAGCTATAAAAACTCTCTTAGTAGCTGTTCTCTAATTGCTCTACCTGTAAAGGGTTAAAAAGTCTCACTGCTCTGCATAAGTAAAAGGAAGTGATGTGGGCACCTGGCCAAAAGAGCCAGTGGGAAGTCTGGAACTTTGTAAAATTGAAAAAAAGACTTCCTTTTGTCTGTCTGTGGTTGTTCTCTCTGAAGAGAGGCAGGCAGTGCAGAGCTATGCTGTAAGAAGATTGGACCAGGTATGAAAAATCAGCAGTATCATACCTGGAAACTACTCATTTAAAACCCCAGATATGTAAGTAGATCAGGAAATGTCTAGGAAGATGCAATTAGGTTTATCTCTGTTATTCCGTCATGGCTTGTGGACTCCTCTGTGCTAACCCCACGTGCTTTTGTTTTGCTTGTAACCCTTAAGCTGGACCTCAAGAAAGCCATTCTTGGTGCTTAATTCTTGCAGTTGCTCTGTTAAAATCTAGCAATAGCCTGAGTTCCCAGATGTATTTCTTTCTCTTTTTTTATTAATAAAATTTACCTTCTTAAAGAACAGAATTGGATTTTTGTGTCTTAAGAGGTTTGTGCACACGTTGTTTAATTAGCTGGTGGTAACGCTGATTTCTTTTTTTTTTTTCTTTCTCAGCTCTTTTCTGGAGCGGGCCTGAAAGGGTTTGAGAGTACCCCACAGGAAGGAATTCCCAAGTGCACCTTCCTGGGCTCTCAAAGGGGTTCTGCACTTGGGTGGTGGCAGCATCTGCCCATCCAAGGTCAGAGAAAAGCTGTAATCTGGGAGTTTATACCAGCCTGGAGTGGCCAGTATCATCTTTAGAATCCTTGCGGGCCCTCACCTTCTGCACTCGAAGTGCCAGAGTGGGGAATTAGCCTTGTCACATGCTGATTAGGACACAACCGTCTTCCATATTGTTCTGTAGCACAGCTTCTCTCCAGATTCATTCAAATGGGGTAATGGCCCCCCCTGTGAATGCAGAGGTAGTCAAGTGGTGTTGCTGGAGACGCCAGGGCTAAGCTTTGCCCTTCAGCTCAGACCACCAGATTTTCTGCCTCTGGCAGTGGAATAAGTTAGCAGTGCAGTTTCTTCCAACATTTTGTTTTAAAATATTTTTTTGAAATTTGTTTTCATGCAGTTGCAACTTAAAATCTTCTTCTTCCATCCTCTGCCCATGTAATAGCAGATTTCAACCATCTGGATCTGCTACTAGAGCACCTCCTGCTGGATTCCTCTCGCCCACACAGGCATGGCTGAGCTATTTCACAAACACTTGGCTTAAATCTAAGCAGTGCTCCCTTCGTGAAGCATCATATATGGGTTCTTCAGAGGCTAAATTATTCCCTGCTTGTTGCCAACCAGCTGTCCCTCACACTATCAGGGTACAAGCTTGGAGTCAGACAGGCACATCAGGTCCCCTCCATGCCTTGAGGAGCCAGGACACCACACAGAAAAGACCAGTCAGGAGCTTTGAGCATTTGGGAGACTCTAAGGATGAGGAGGAACTATCTGGCCCTGTTCAGTGGGTGAGTCCCACAATAGACCTGGGCAGGAGGAGGAAAAACTCTGAAAAAAGCCAAAGTCACACCACCTTCACAAATACTGAAGTGGGTCCTTGACTCCCTGAGGAAACAAGCAGGGTTCCTACACAGCTCCCCTTCCTCCCACTATGAATTGGAGGATTCTCATACTGTGCTGGGGTAAGTCCTGCAAACCCCAGAGACTTTGGGTCCCTAAAAGTAAGTCCTTTGCAACCAAGGATTAGTTGAGCCCAGTAATAGCCTTTTATTTATTTTTTTTAGTTTGGGGAATTTTGTACAATTTTGTTTTTATCCATGTTGGAGGTGGAGGACGGGGACCTTGAAGGGGGGAATGGGTCCTGCCACCAGTGAGTAGGCGTTGCAGGGTGAGCTTGCCCTGCATTCACTCCACACCGGTTGGCTCCAGTCCTATAGGGCTGATCCCATTTCCTTGCTCTGAGGCCTGGTCTACACTACGAGTTTATATCAAATTTAGCAGTGTTAAACTGCATTAACCCTGCACCCGTCCACACAACGAACCTTTTATATCGATATAAAGGGCTCTTAATACCGGTATCTATAATCCTCCCCGACGAGGGGAGTAGCACTGAAATCAGTATTGCCATTTCGGATTAGGGTTAGTTGGCTGCAATTTGACGGTATTGGCCTCCGGGCACTATCCCACAGTGCGACCCATTGTGACCCGCTCTGGACAGCAATCTGACTCGGATGCACTGGCCAGGTGACAGGAAAGCCCCACAAACTTTTAAATTTCATTTCCTGTTTGCCCAGCGTGGAGCACTGATCAGCATGGGTAACCGTGCAGTCCAAAGAGCTCCAGCGTGGACCATACAGGAGATACTGAATCTGATCTCTGTATGGGGAGATGAATCTTTTCTATCAGAACTCCGTTCCAAAAGACAAAATGCCAAAGCATTTGAAAAAATCTCCAAGGCAAATGATAGACAGAGGCCACAGCAGGAACCTCAACACAGTGCTGCATGACAGCATAACGGAAAGCCAAAGAATCAAAGGACACTCATGGAGGGAGGGAGGGGGTCTGAGGACTCGAGCTATCCACAATTCCCGCAGTCTCCAAAAACTATTTGCATTCTTGGCTGTGCTCCCAATGCCGGAAGGATCAAAAACATGTCCGAAGGTGGTTCAGGTATATGTCATCAATCTCTCCTCCCCACCCCGTGAAAGAAAAGGGAAAAAAATCATTTCTCACCTTTTTCAGTGTCACCGTATGTCTAGTGGATACTGCTGGTAGACACAGTGCTGCAGCGCTAAATAGCAGCATCCCCACCTTTCCTTTCTGACGGCAGATGGTGCAATAGGACTGGTAGCCCGCCATCATCATTCCATGAGTGTTCCTGGCTGGCCTCAGTGAGGTCGGCCGGGGGCGCCGGAGCAAAAATGGGAATGACTCCCGGTCATTCCCTTCTTTAAACTTTGTCTCCTGGACATTCAGTCTTGCCTGGAATATCATAGCAGCTGGAGGCTGCACTCCTCTCCCCCGCACCACCTTAATGTCTAATGGAGATTCAGTCCTGCCTGGAATATCATAGCAGCTGGAGGCTGCCTCCCCTACGTTTCTTATTCATGCATTCTTTATTACTCCTTTATTACTTCATCACACAAATGGGGGGATAACTGCTACAGTAGCCCAGGAGGGGTATGGGAGGAGGGAAGCAATGGGTGGGGTTGTTGCAGGGGCACCCCTAGAATGGCATGCAGCTCATCATTTCAGTGGGATGTCTGGGGCTCTGATCTGAAGTGGCCGTTTGCCTCTCTGGTTCTTTAGTAGGCTTGCCCGATATTCTAGGTGGGACTGAGTCTACCTTTAGATAAAATGCAAAGAAGGGAATGACCTGGGGAGTCATGCCCATTTTTGTCCGTGCGCCTCCGGCCAACTTCACCGAGGCCAGCCCAGGAGCACCCATGATAGCAGCAGACGGTACAATAGGACTGGTAATGGTCTCTGCTAACTTGCAAAGGCAAGGGGATGCTGCTATATAGCACTCCAGTACCGCATCTGTCAGCAGCATCCAGTGGACATAAGGTGACAGTGAAAAAAAGCTAAACGGGCTCCATGGTTGCTGTGCTATGGCGTCTGCCAGGGCAATCCAGGGAAAAGGGCACGAAATGAATTGTCTGCCGTTGTTTTCACAGAGGGAGGATTTACTGATGAAATCACCAGAATCACCCGCAACACTGTATTTGCTCCATCATGCATTGTGATCTCAACCCAGAATTCCAATGGGCAGGGGAGACTGCGGGAACTATGGGATAGGTATGGGATAGCTACCCACAGTGCAACGCTCTGGAAATCAACACTAGCCTCGGTACATGGACGCACACCACCGAATTAATGTACTTAGTGTGGCCGTGTGCATTCGACTTTATACAATGTTTCCAAATACTGGTTTCTGTAAAATCGGAGCAATCCTGTAGTGTAGACATACCCTGAGTGTTGCGACCTGACTCAGAGGTTTGCAGCACTCGTCAAGTTTGGCTCAGCCACTCCCATCATGATGATGGAGGGGCAGGGGGCCAAATTAAAGTGAGTGGCACTGGTATCCTGCATGTCAGGTTGTCTCTCTGACATGATGGCGGAAAGTCTGAGTAAAGCAACACTGTAACCCTGTGTAACAGTCATGAGCCTCCCACTCAAATTTGGCCAAACTGCCTCCATCTTTCTCTTCTCCTCCGCCCCCGGCATGATGGAGGGGTGGCTGGCCAAACCTGAGCTGAGCTGTAGGAAAGAAGCCACTTCTGGGGGGTGAGTTTTCATTTAATCATTTCTTAATCAAAAAGATTTTGTGCTGAATAAACCTTTGATGTGATTTGTGATGAGCGAGGGATTCTAACGTGATGGCTACAAGGAAGCCATTTATAGTCATTGCTAAACTTCAGCAGATATCATGTGCATCCAAACTTACAGGTGGAGGAGCTTTTGGATGAAAAGACTGAGCAATTAGTAGTGAGATTGAGGAGAGTCCTCAGTCCCCACTGCTGAAACCAGCACAGCAATCCATTAGCTGCTACCAACACCAAGGTTATCCAAGAAAGGACTCTTACCCTGGATGAGGAAAATATCTGGAGCAGAAGCTTCCAAGTAAACCCAGGTAATTTTCCTTCAAACCAACAAAATCCTCAGCATGACAAAGTCAATAGTATTGGTATAAAAGAGTTCACAGTTCCTGTACAGGACTCTTTCTTCTGATTCCACCCTCTGAACCCAGAGCCATAAGTGGCTGGTTGTAGTCACAGCAAGGCACAAGTTGCATGTTACACACCTATACTCATGCACAGACAACATACCAATCAGAACTCTGCCCAGAGAACAGACCCATTCCAAAATGAACAGCTGCTGGAAAGGATTCATAGCCACCAGTTCTTCAAAATCCAGAGGAGCTTTTGATCCCAATCTAGCAAATTGCTCACCCCAGAGATCAAACAGACATGGCTCTGGCTGTAATTTTACCACAATGATAAGATGTTCAAAGATCTAAAATTTCATTGCATTCAAACATTTCCTGAGAGATCCTCAATAGCCAATTATCTTGAATGGTTGGGATTCTTAGTGCCAGACAGAACTCATAAAGTATATTTCACTTACTGATGTGGTTAAATTTATATTGCTGATGTAAGGTGAACTAGAAAACAATCAGAAGCAAGGATTCATGGGATTAGAACCCACTTCTGAACAGCCTGAGATGGTTGACATCCCACATTGCCCCATCAGGGCATGCAGAGCCATAGGCAAGGAACATTGTGGAGATTAGGTGCTGCAGGAAATGCTTCCCAAAGGATCCAGAGTGACAGTACCCCTAGCCCTCTGATTGGCCAAGCATGCTACTTAACCCTGGAGAGTGCACAGGAAGCTGAGCAACCACACAGATATCTGGTCTGCTGTAATTCCATACCCTATCTTGCTCTCTGACTCTGAACCTTGCCTCCTAACTCAAGTCTGGTGCAATCTCTGGTCTCTGACCTTGTCCTGACTCTGACCCTCCCGGCTCTAGCAATTCCTCAGATCCCTGCACACTGACTACCATTTTGTGGCTGTCCTTGATGTTTGGACACTAGTGCAGCTGTGATCACTATGTCAGATGGCCTGTGTCCTAGTCCCTTACATGCAATGCTCAGCACAATGGAGCCCTGACTTCTACATGCTACTGTAATGCAAGTACAACAATAAAAGGTCTGGTGATCTCAACTACACCAGAGTTTCTCCAGGTTGAGCGGAGAGTCCTAACAACAAGCACTGTAGAAAATGAGTACTGGTCATAATGGCTTTTTGTAGCCAGTCACATCATAGCCCTACGTTTGAGTATCAGTTTGTCCAAGTTCAATCAAATGACAGATTGGACAAGCCTGTGGCTGGTTTTCTAGTCTCCATTCCCTGTGAAAGGAAAGTTTTGTAAATAGTTCCGATAGCCATACAAGAATCACACTGCCCTTGTCATGAGGAAAAAGTTATTCTTCTAGCTTCAGAAAAGTGTCTGTTCAAGGCAAGTTCCTCTCTCCACAATTCCTAGGAAATAGTTCTATCATTTTTTCTAAGCCTCAGAAGGTTGTGGCATAAATGGGCATTCCTAGAGCTCTAAGATATACCTCAAGCATATGGAGTGCATGTGCCATTTGCATTTTATTCTATCCCAAATATCATGGCCTTAGGACCTCAGAGTTGCTACAGGCAAGATGTACAAATCCTGTACCAGCTGGCATGCTAGGCAGCTGGGAACTATTCCCAGATGTCCTTAGAATCACTGGGGGGAAAGCGTATGGACATAATCCAAGGAAGACTTGCAAAGTAAATTTGCATTCCTCTGCAGAGACACACACTGGCAGGAAGGTGCTACTGGATTAGTTCCTATATAACTTCTTAGTTTACAAAGCTCTTCTTTATATGGGCAGAACTTTCATTCCTGTCTACTGTTCTACTATAATAAATTAACTCTGTTGATCCTTTCCCTGCCTACTTCTGGGATTCATTGCTTGCTACTTCCTATGAGTAATGAATGAGGAGAGACTCTGGGCAACAGAAGGAGACATTTCTTAGCTGATCAATTTCTTTATGTTAGCGACTTCTCTCCAAATTCAGCCCACGCTGGTAGTCTGGTAAATAACCAGAATACAAATTGACTTTTTTTCTCTAAAGGGAGACACATATCGTTGTGGCAGGGCACTGCTAGAAAGCCCTTAATCAGCACCTGCCACCCCACCCCAATCAGGGGGGATGGACTGGGGCTCGGTAAATAGCCCTGTGTCTGCCTGGTAACTGCCGACACTTGGCCAGCCTCATTAGCAGGAGCTAAAGGCTGGGAGGAAGTGGAGAAGAGGGTGAGGTTTGGTTGGGTTCAGAAGGAGCCTACTAGTCTGTTGCTGGTCAGGCTGGTGTGAGGCCAAGCTGTGTAAATAGCCTGCAAATAGCAGGAAACTGGTGATGGGAAATGGACACAGCATCTAGAGCATGGGTGTTGCACCAGCTTGGAGTGTCCATGAGGCCAAGGGACTGAATCCAATGAGGGGCAGTGTGTACCCCGTTACACATGGGGGCTTGTCTGGGAGCTCAGCACTGCCAGAGAGTGGCAACCTGAGCATGGAAGGAACCATGCAACGGCTTGCGAAGCAACAAGAGGAGCTGCAGAAACCCTGCAGGCCTTTCAGCAGTCCCACCAGGCTGAGAGACGGGCCTTAGCCACTGGCAGGCCAAGCAACAAAAGACCCTCCAGGACTTCATCAGGGAACTGGCCAGGGTACAGCAGCAGCTTCTGCACCAGTTGGTGAGTCCCCCGGGAGGTGATGCAGCCGTGCATGAAGGTTTGGGGCTCTGTAAGATGGGCCCCACCGATGACCCTGACACCTTCCTGTGCACTTTTGAATGGGTAGAGGGTGGGCACCAGATGGGACAAGCAACGTGGGCTGTAAAACTAGCCCCCTATCTGGCTGGAGAGGTGCAGGCTGACTACATGGCCCTAACTAATGAACAGGCCAAAGATTGTGAGGAAGTGAAGGTGGCAGTCCTGGACTGAGATGGGACTCTCAGCTGAAAAGTACCAGCAGACGTTTCGAGCAGCATGGTAGATATGGGGTTTGCGGCCTCCTGCTTTTGCCCAGAAGGTCACGGACTGGGTCATGCGGTGGTTAAGGCCCGATACTCAAACAGTGGGAGAGATGATGGACTGGGGGATCCCGGGAAAATGTGTGAGTCTGGGTCCAGTGGGACTAGCCAAATGCGGCAGAGGCCTGTCCAGCTGACTGAGGAATATGCAGAGATTGACTTTCCTCGAAAAGAGGGGCGGACAGACCGGGGATTTGGACTGGGGGAAGAAATCCAGAGAATTTCCACTTGGAAGAGACCCCGAGAAAAAAGAAAGAGGAGATTCAGGGGGCCCCTAGTTGCCTGGAGCAGATGGTCTGCTGGCAATGTGGGCAGCAGGGACACAGTGTCGGGACTGCCCGGAAATGGAATGCAGGCTAGCCGAATTTTATGGCTGGATGAACAGTGGTGGGTAGAAGTGGGGAAAGGACTGGCCACCATCCCTGTGTGGTAGAGAGGGAAGTAGTGGACACGCTGTTGGCCTGCACCCCTCCTTCAAAGAGGGCTGGTATAGCCACAATGATTTATCCTCGGGGTGTGAATGAGGCTTCAGTGCATCCATGGGGATTAGTGCCCCTGTAGTTGGGGACTGGTTTGTCTGGCAATGGGTGGCAATGGTAGAGGGTTGCCTACCCTGTGGTCCTGGGGACAGATTGGGTCCCTGTCCCAAAGGAGAAAGGGGGCCATGGGAGGGTCCCTTCAGGAGGAAGACAGGTGGAGACCCATTGAAAGGAGGGGAAACCCCTACATCCCTCAGGCCCAGCAAGGGAGAGAACCTAGGTCCCCTGAAGACAGAGCAAAATCCTAGACAACAAAGCCTGAATGAAGACAGGAGAGAGGGAGAGAGTGAGGGATCGAAGGAGTGCCCGCTAAAGACACCCCTGGGAAGGAGGTCCGAGGAAAAAGGGGGGGAAAGACCCCAGGGAATGCCTGGAGGTAGAACTTCCAAGAGGGGAGAGCCAGACTCTCATGAGCCGGACAACTGTGCCTTGAGGCCCCAGGTGGCCAGCACAAGGTCCAGAGTCACCCGACTTCCCTGCCTGACAACAAGAGGGAGCAGCCAGTAGAGCAACCAAAAGGCTGTGACTGGTAGAGGACCAGTGGGGCAGCCGTATACAGTCCACCCCCTTCCCAGTGTGCCTTTTGTGGCTGGGGGATAGACACACCCCGGTGAGCAAGACCTCCTAGTGGGGGGGGCAGTGGGCCTCCCCAAAAGCAACCTCCAGGGCAGGGGAAGAAGAGGCCAAACCAGGCTCCCCTGGTGGTCTCATAGACTCATAGATTCATAGACTCTAGGACTGGAAGGGACCTCGCATAGGTCATCGGAGTCCAGTCCCCTGCCCTCATGGCAGGACCAAATACTTGTCTAGACCATCCCTAATAGACATTTATCTAACTACTCTTAAATACCTCCAGAGATGGAGATTCCACAACTTCCCTAGGCAATCTATTCCAGTGTTTAACTACCCTGACAGTTAGGAACTTTTTCCTAATGTCCAACCTAAATCTCCCTTGCTGCACTTGGTCACTTAAGGGGGAAGGTGTGTGCAGGGTGCTGCTAGGAAACTCCTTAATCAACTCCTGCCACCCCAGCCCCAATCAGGGTAAATAGCCAGTGCTTGCCTGGGAATTGCCCGCACCTGCCAGCCTCAGTAGCAGGAACTAAAATGCTGGGAGGAAGTGGAAGAAGGTGAACAGTGACCAGGAGGGGAAGGTCAGGCTCAGAGGGAGGAAGGATGCTACTAGTCTGTAGCTGGTCAGGCCGGTGTGAGGTCAAGCCGTGTAAATAGCCTGTAAATAGCGGGAAACTGGTGGAGAGAAATGGACACAAAATAAAGAGCACAGGTGTTGCACCAGCTTGGAGCATCCCTGAGTCTTTAAGGAGCGGGGCCAAGGGGCTGAATCCAATGGCCATGGTGTGCACTCCATTACAATCATCTTAAGGTTATTTAATACATTATATCAAGTTGTCTTAATGCTAGTAACCAGCTGCTGGAGTGTTTCCTTACAGACTTTAAGGCCAGAAGGGACCATCATGATCATCTAACCTTACTCACCCACTCCTGTAATAGATTCATAACCTCTGTCTGAGTTACTGAAGTCCTCAAATCATGATTTAAGGACTTCAGGTTACAGAGAATGTACCATTTACAGTAGTTTTAACCTGCAAGTGACTTGTGCCCAAGGTTGCAGAGGAAGGCACAAAAATCCCAGAGTCTCTGCCAATTTGACCTGCAGGAAAATTGCTTCACGCCCCAAAAATGGTGATCAGTTGGACCCTGAGCATGTGGGCATGACCTACCAGCCAGACACCTGGGAAAGAACTTTCTGTAGTAACTTAGACTGCTCTCACTCTTCTGCTGACCTGAGCTGAAGGGTGGAGCTTAGTCCTGGGGCATCCTACAACACCCCTGTATTCCATAGGTGGGGTCATTAACCCATTTGCATTTAGAGAGACGCTGCTACCAGGAAGATTAAGAAATGTCTTAATTGACAATTTTCTCCCTTCTTTTCCTGGGCTATACACAATGTCCTGGCATGACTATATCATTTGTACAATCCCCACATGCTCATGCAAGAGGTAAGGCGTCTAGCCTGCAATGTCCAATAATACTATAACTATAATATAATCTTTGTCCCACAATCTGTCCTCCAGATATACATCTTTTCTGGCTGTAGAAGGCCTGTGGGGAGATTCTGAGATCAAATGCCAATGAAAACTACTGAAGATGGAAAGCTTTGGCATAGCATAGGTTCAAGTAACCATTATTTTATTGACATTATGATTAATTGTCAACCTGTTGTGGAAGCTTCCCTTATGACCAAGGATTTTTTGATGAGACAGTTCTCACAGTATATAACACCAAATACTTCCATGACTCTTTTCAATTTGGGTACCCAACACGGAATGAGACAGAGACTGCTCCTGCTGCACTGGAATCTTTCCCAGAGGGGAGGTGTCGTTGGTACTACAGTAGACCTTAGTGGGGTTCCCTGACCATTTTGTGGTTTTGTTCCTATCTCAGTGGGTTGATAACATGCACATATAGTTTTCATCTCTTCCCATCCCAGATAGTAGTGAGCACCTTTCTGGAGGAGACCAGCTCACTGAGGCTCAAAGCCAGATAAAAAGACAAGGTGATATTGGTGAACTAGGGAAAGCAATCAGAAGATACAGGAAAAATCTCTCTCTCTCTGGCTGTCAATTTTTCTGTGTGTAAAATGGGTTCAGAGCCCTAAAATAGCTTTTTCATTTGCATTTCTCTAGTAAGTTGTGACCTCTTCTTTCTGAGGCAGACCTTGCTATCACAATCATTTCTTTGTTACCTCAAGTCTAGGTTTTCTACTGTACTATACTTGGAGCTGCCACCTTAACTCTGTTTGGAAATTAAAGCTAGTATAGACTGTGCAATCTCTCTCTTTATGAGTATCCCACTGAGAGCACGTTACACCATTGCTTCATAATCCACACTGACTTCATGTTGGTTCCAGGTAGAGTTTTAAGGTGTTGGCCCTGACTGTAAAGCTTTAAATGGCCTTGAACCTGCATATGTGAGATAATGCATCGCTTGTGGGGCCAGGACCACTAGAGCACAGTAGAAATCAGTGAAGTCCCTTGAGCTGGAGCCCCTCTTGGTATTAAAAAAGAAGGGGCTGCTCTTTGTCTCAATGACTAAATAAAGTATAGGATTGAAGTGGTTGCAAGTTAGGGCTCTGAGGGGGGAAAAAGAAGCATGAAGTGTGAATCATTAGCTGAATGTATGCAGAGAGAAGGCAATTGTGAATTTACTGAACAGAAGCACAGATGGTGTTATAGTAAACATCAAGTGCATCTCTCTCCCTGCACTTGAGACCTAAGAGAGCAAAACTTGGTCTGAGGTTGAGGTATATATCGATCCCAGACAGTGCCTCTTCATATCAGTGACATGGACAACAGCATGCATAACCTTGAAGAGGTTCATCTGAAGTAGGAATATTAACAAATGTCAGACACTTTTCACTACTTCCCCGTTAATGGGCATGTGAGAAATATGGCCACGATTTGCACTGAAGGAACAGTCCACCACTCAGACAGTACATAGAGGATGCTTTGGTTGAGAAAGTTGGTCTGTCACATATGTTAGTTTGGAGTACATCCTTAAATACCCTCCTCACACTTATTTCTAGTCACTGTATACTGATCTTTTCCTAAGGGCCTAAAATTAATTAACATACTGTCAGGTACTTCTTGGTTTGATCTTTGAACCACAGTAGATGAAAAGCAACCATTGTGCAGTAAATATTATTGAGAATAAGATACCTTAGGAGTTTTCTCTCCAAATGTTATGACAGTTTCTGCAGGTTACCCACTGTAAGAATGAACACTACTCTATGTGAGCATGTGACTAATAAGCTTCACACTGATAGAGAAATAATTCAGCAATAACTTTGTTGTTTACTGTCAACTGATAGCCAGGTGTTAACTTAGGAATAACCCATTAGCGGGAGGACCCTTCTTTAGTGGGGGAGGGGTGACTAGCAAAACATTTGGGTGTGTACTCAAATTTTCCTGTACCTAACCATAGCTGAGATTCAAAATGCTTCTCTTGTGATCTGCAGACAGCAGGTTTACCAGGAAGATTCTTGTAGCCAAACTAGTAGCTGTTTCACCTGGGCAATAGCAGTGCAAAGGCTATAAGGGACTGCGGCACAGATGGTCTGGGCTAGCAGTTAGAGCAGGGCTGAGGACTGCCTACCAGGGGCAGTAGTTGCTGAGCAGAAGTTAAAGGAATCACAAGAGCCAGGTCCTGTAATAAGCAACAATCAGGGTCAGAGTCAGGCTGAAGCCAGAGACTGGAGATCAGAGGCAATAATAGGCTAGAATCAAGAGGCAGGAATCTGGGTCAGAGTCAGGCTTGAGTCAGACAGGAGAACAAGCAAAGCCTGGCATTGCACCAGGCTAAAGTCTGTGTGGTTGCCTGGACAACTTCTTGGTGGCACCCCTGATCTAAACAAGGCACTTGGCCAATCAGAGGGACACAGAGTACCATCACTCTGGGTCTCTCTCTCGGGTGGTACTTCCTATGGCACCTATTCCCCATAGTGCTCCATGGCTGTGCCACTGAATGGCTCCTAGTGGTAATGTGGGACTATTTGGCTGTTGCAGGCTCTGCAGCGCCATGTTCTAGTCCCCGGATCCCTTACAATAGCCTACTACCCCACCACTAAGCTTCAATTTTGAACTGGAAACCTGTTCTCCACTGAATTAGAGGATATTTAGCCTGTATCCTGTCCGGTCTCTGTCCTTTCTGATAGGTCAGTCAACAAAAGTACCAATTTGTGCCGGGTATAGGGGGGTCATCGTGATACTGTTGTACTGGAAAATGACTGGATCATCAACTCATTGTCACATAGGTAGCTGGACCCCCAAGAGATGGTTAAAACCTTTTGGTCACTGTCAGCTTAGCTTAGACCTGGAACTGGCAGCACAGAAATGAAAGGTTTCCTGTAACATGTTACCAGTTAATGACTATCCTAGCACATACAGGGACAGTGACATCTAACATTGATTTCTGAGTTTGAGCATTGCATAATGAACAATGTTGGGAAAATGGAAGGAAGTGGATCTAGATGATCAGTTAAAACTGTTAGAATTGGTGAGATGTTTTTGTAATTTCCTCAGTGCAGACAAGGCCATAAGTCTTCTGGCCTAGGCAGACTAAATTTCTAATGTATAAAATAATCAGATTTTGTTTTTCCAAAATAAAAACCTTTTGGGTAGAGCTGAATGGAGAAGGTAATTGAGGAGTTTGATATTTTGAAATTTGGTTTTGTTTCTATTTGGAATGAAAATAAAAATGTTTTTAAGTTCTCCATGAAAGGAAATGATGCCCCAGTTCCAAGGCAGTCTGCCTGGTGAGCTGCCTCAGAGCCACAGACAATGAAAGCACTGGGGTCGACAACTCAAAATCAGTCCATCTGTCAGGCAGGTGAGCTGACAGAAAACTAGGCAGAACTTGGTCATAATCAAATAGTTGCCATGAAAAATTCTAATTTCAATTAATTAGCAAATTGCCACAAAAATGTTTATTCTGGATTTTTCTGACCATCTTTACTTTCTGGCTGTCTTTATATGTAATAAAGAAACAAAAAAGTGCATAAGCCCAATTTATTTTCTTTGCAGATCACCATCAATAGTAAAAATAAAATTGGTTACATCCAGAGAGCACTAGTTTGTGATCTAGAAACTTGAGCTGATATAGTACTTGTAATGATTTTTGTATCTATTTTATACATAAACTTTGCACGGAGGGCATTTATTTTTCTATAGACTACAGTGTTCTTGTTGCAGCAACACTAGCATGTCTAACGTGTATGTACAGTCTGCCTTACTCAAATTTTTTGAGGATTCTATAGATGTAATATTTTCAGTTCCATTAAATTGAAGTGTTATATCTAGAATGCAGGGAACATATTCTTATGACCATACTCAGGTCACAGTATAGTAATTTGATTGTGCATTTTTTACATTTAATTTGTGTTAAGTTTCATACTGATTTTAAAAAAAAAATTTAATGACTTTTTAGATCCTTATGGGAGCAGCTTTAGCATACTGACAGGCCTTCTTTTCCCCTACATTCCCAGCTATTCATTATTGTGATTACTGTGTTCACCAAGGATACTAAGCACCAATATTTACTGCAGTATAACACCCAGCAACTGTTTGTCTGTTCATCCACATGCTGCATCTTGTCATAATCCTACATTATGGTCTCTGTGAGCCACAGTCAGTCTTTGTTTTACTCAACTGTAGAGTGGCTAGCATAGTGGGGCCCCAAAATTCCTGACTGGGTCTTCTACGTGCTATTACAGTACAAACAATAACTATTAATAATACTATATTCCAAGTTAGCAGGATATTTAGTTTGAGAAAGTGGGGGTAATAGCTTTTTCTTCCCTATGACCTTCATTTGTAGAATATATTTCCTGATACTATCTATAGTCCCAGTTGGTATTAGTAATGAAAAGTAAGATAAAAAACCCAAATATTTGCTGCTTCATTTAGCTGCTATTAAGAATTGATGTTTTATATTTTCACTTTGTATAGTGCTCTGAGATATTTCTGATAAGGCACTTTATAAATTCAGTTTTGTTGTCGCTGATGTTGTAAAAATGCTCAAATGGCCCTTCAGGTATATTCAAGCTGTCCAAGATATTATTCAGTGCAATAACTACTAAAGAACAGTCATTTCCGAATACAATCTTCATGAATATTCACACAACCTCCTGTGATATGCATTTAGATAAAACCTGTTTTCTGGTGTCTTATTGAAAGGCTCCTGTTCTGAAGCTCTGATGTTATTAAGAACCATTAACATTAAAAATGTTTCCTGATGTGATTGAGCCAGCTTCTAAATTTTAAGAAAGAATTTCTCCTCTGAAAATATTTAGGAGTAGGGATACTAACAGGGTATAAAGACAATATTTGCTTAGAGAATCTGTGCCAATCTGACTATCAGATTATACTGTATTTGTGATGGGGTGCATTGGCTTTCTGAGATTTAAGGGGAAAACATACCTCGATGCAAAGCACCTGCTCCAAGATGGTTCCTGGAAATAAAACTCACTATTCCTGTAATTACTGCAGAAACATATCAAGGACCAATGGAAGTTAAGAAATTGAGTTTGCTTATGCAGTTGCCCTTCTTGCCTTGACAATTAACCAGACAGGAGGTATATAACCTCGTTGCCCTAAACTTTGCACTCCTGGAGAAATAATAATCCAAGGGAGAGGGGAAGGTGGGTAACCACTGCAAACATGGAGAAAAATACACCCTAAGAACTATAATTCCTAATGCATAAACTTTCCTACACCTTCATGAACTGCATCTGCTTTATCATTTGTGGGAGTTTATCAAGCAGTACAACACTCGGATAAGTGAGCTGAGGAGTTCTCATTTAACATAGATTACAAGATTGCCCTCTGAAAGCAAGTATTAGGGCATGTCTATGCTGTCCTACAGTTTGGACTAAGGGAGTGTGAAGAGCAGAGAGCACCAAAGTAACTCCCTCGTGTGGTGTTGTGGGTGTGAACTTAAAAATCCCGAGTTTGCATGACACAAGCTCAGGCTATTTAAGTTAATGCCCGCAGTGCCCAGATGGAGGAGTTACATCTCAGCACTTTGGTGCCTACTGCTATTCACATCCCCTTAGAACAAACTCCAGGGCAGTGTTAGCATGTTCTCAGATCTAGATGTCAAATTGAGAGAGCAGTTCTATGTAAATTTATGTACAGATTTTCAAACTGGAAACATTATGAAGCCATTCCACTGAAGCTGCCTTTGTCCTTGTAGATGGACTCCTTAGACCATGGACTACCTTTGCCCTGGCTATTGTATAACATGTCTCAGTATGTAGCCTAATCCACTTTGACAGATAATGTGTAAGACAGCGCATACACTGATTCACAAAGCTATAGCTCGTCTATTACTTCCTAAATATTTCATTCTATACAAATATAAACTCAATGCCCTTTTGACATCTAGGTTATAGAGTCAAATGTTTACAGAATGAGATCTCAAGAAGAATGCCAGGAGATAGATGCAGGTAGAACTCAGGAACATGTTCTGGTATAAATTTCTGATCATGTAGGATAGTCCTTATAGAATACAGCGAAGGGAGGATCACTCCACTCATTCTTCACAGATTAGTCTGCAAACAAAAAGGGTGGCTGTTTTGCCACATAAAATAAAGAACATTCTTCTATGTGCTCAAAAGGCAAGTCAACAAAGACCAGAGTAACTGTGAACACCACAGTGAGAGCCTAGATTGTAACAAGGTTATGAATAAGTAGCAATAGTCTATAAAGTAGTTCACAAGTCCCTGGTGATGGTTGAAAAACTTAATGTAGTAAAACTGTTAATTAGAGGGTAGTATGGTGAGCTTGAATGAATACAAGGAGATGCTGTAAGATGAGTATAGCAAAATAGTACAAAAATGTTTTTGATATAGAAGGAGAGCAGGACAACCAATTGTTAACCACTTCTAACAGTCCATATCTCTGTCACGTTGGAGAACAGCATATTAATATAGACAGTTTTCTGTAAATAGCAAGATTTTTTTTAACATCTGCTAAACAGACAAGGCCAGGACAGATGTTCAGAGACCCAAGCCGTGTGGCAGACTGCCACTGGGCTGGGGTGTGGGCTGAGATCATGTTGCATCAAGATGTCTAGTAAAAGTGGTGGAAGATATAGCTGCTCCTGTGCATGTATTAGAGATTGTTTGGCCAAGCTAAGGCAATCAGTCTGATTCACCCCCTGTCATGTGCTCTTTTTGATCACCAATGCAATCACTAAAATTAATAGAAAGGCCTAAGCAAATCTTTTGCTCCAATGTAACAGGACACAGCTTGACTGAATTTCTCTGAAGCTCTGCTGTGGATCAAAATCAGGGGTGTGTTATTGCTGATTGATGCAAAAAAATTGACCAATGGACAACACAACAATAGGGGGAGTGGGATGGCTGGGTTGGACCTACATTCTATCGCACTTCTCAGCATTGGCTGTTACAGCTGGACTGTGGAGGTCCCTGAAAGGTCCACCATGAAAGTTAGCTCATTTGAAGGGAGGAGTGGCCAAACAGGAGCTGTGTTGGCCTTGTGGCTCCTGCTGCTCCCAACCAAGGATGGTGGAGACTAAAGGGAGCTGCACCTAAAAATTCATTGACTAGGCAGCCACATATGAGACTTACCCATACCACTGGCCCTGGGAACATAAACTTCCTGATGTTATTATTCAACTTTCAAAGGGGAAAGATGAAGAGGATCACTGAAAAAGGTTGGGTAATGGCATGGAGTGGAATTGGATAATGTGTCCAACCTGAATAATATCTAAAATACAATTATCCAGGATAGTTCCACCCAGTGCCTCGAGGAAATGGATCAAAAAGGGAAACTAGACAAATTAAAAACTGGATCAAAATTCCTAGACATATCAAATCCATAAGCCATTGTATAATCATCAAAATCACTGCTATGTTAATTTCAAATTTTTTTTAAACGTGAAAAGCTATTTGTGGGGTGGGGGTGGGTTCAGACCTACGTTTAAACTTGGTGTGTGTTAGAATGGGTGAGCTGCAATCATTGCTGCCTATGTTACGGGGTGTGTGGAGAAGTAAATTGTGGGTTAAACTAAAGGGGATTTTCTGTTGTAACCTGTATGTTGAATATAAAATCTGTTATAATGGAACCATATGCAATCTTGCCAGCTCTTACAAATTTGTCATGTGTAACACAATTTTGGTATCTGCAGCAACTCTCATGGGGCAGCTTCTATTGTTGTGTAAGAAAGGGTGATGGTGGTGCAAAAACTAGGGGTGTCAATTAATCACAGTTAACTCATGTGACTAACTCAAATTAATTGTGATTAAAAAAATTAACTGATTAATTGAAGTTTTAATCACACTGTTAAACAATAGAAAACCAACTGAAATTTATTAAATATTTTTGGATGTTTTTCTACATTTTCAAATATATTTATTTAAATTGCAACACAATACCAAGTGTCCAGTGCTTACTTTATATTATTTTTATTACAAATATTCGCACTGTAAAAATGATAAACAAAAGAAATAGTATGTTTCAATTCACCTCATACAAGTACTGTAGTGCAATCTCTTTATTGTGAAAGTGCACCTTAGAAATGTAGATTTTTGTTTTGTTATATAACTGTACCCAAAAACAAACAATGTAAAACTTTAGGAGCCTACACGTCCACTTAGTCCTACTTCTTGTTCACCAATTGCTAAGAGAAAAGTTTTTTTTTACATTTATTGGAGATAATGCTGCCAGCTTTCTATTTTACAATGTCATCTGAAAGTGAGAACAGGGCATTTGCATGGCACTTTTGTAGCCGGCCTTGTAAGGTATTTGTGCCAGATTGGTAAACATTTGTATGCCTCTTCATGCTTCGGCCACCATTCCAGAGGATGAGTGATTCCATGCTGATGACGCTACTTTAAAAAATAGTGCATTAGTTAATTTTGACTGAACTCCTTGGGGGAGAATAGTATGTCTCCTGCTCTGTTTTACCCACAGTCTGCCATGTATTTCATGTTATAGCACTCTTGGATGATGACCCCAGCACATGTTGTTCGTTTAAGAACACTTTCACTCCAGATTTGACAAAATGCAAAGAAGGTACCAATGTGGGATTTTAAAGATGCAACAGCACTCCGCCCCAAGTTTAAGAATCTGAGGTGCGTTCCAAAATCTGAGAGGGACGAGGGGTGGAGCACGCTTTCAGAAGTCTTAAAAGAGCAACACTCCAGTACGGAAACTACAGTACCTGAACCATCAAAAAAGAAAATCATCTTCTACCGGTGGCATTCTGACTCAGATGAGGAAAGTTAAACATGTGTTGGTTCTACACTGCTCTGGATTGTTATTGAGCAAAATCTGTCATCAGCATGGATGCATGTCCTCTGGAATGGCAGTTGAAGATGAAGGGGACTTATGAAGTCTTTAGCGCATCTGGCATGTAAATATCTTGCAATGCCAGCTACAACAGTGCCTGCGAACATCTCTTCTCACTTTCAGGTGGACATTGTAAACAAGAAGTGGGCAGCATTATCTCCTGCAAATATAAAAAAAAACCTTCTTGTCTGAGCACGGTGCCTGAACAAGAAGTAGGAACTGAGTGGACTGTAGGCTCTAAGTTTTTACCATTGTTTTATTTTGAATGTAGTTATTTTTTTGTACATAATTCTACATTACTGTAAGTTCAAACTTTCATGATAAAGGGGTTGCATACAGTACCTGTGATTAGGTGAAGGAAACTAATATTTCTTATCTTTATCATTTTTTACAGTACAAATACTTGTTATCAAAATACAGATTAAGTTGATCACTGTTACACTTTTGTATGTGTGTTGTAACCTGAAATTAATATTGAAAATGTAGAATCAAAAAAATTATTTAAATGAATGTATTCTATTATTGTTAACAGTGTGATTAATCATAATTAATTTTTAACAATGCGATTGAAGTGCAATATTTTTTTTAATCACTTGACAGCCCTAGCAGAAACCAAAGTTTTTGGAAGGTGGGATTCTAGACAGCAGGGACCTATAGCGAGAGTATATCACTGCCAATTCTTATCCATTTAATATATGCTGTACCGTTTGTATGGTGATTTTTTACCCATAACATCTTGTAGTACTAAATCAAACAACTTTCAGTATTTTAAGTACATTATATCAGCCCAGTTATGTTTATTGCCAAACTTGTGATCCAGTTAAAACACAGTACATTTAATTGACCAAAACCATTTTTTCATAAAACCCATGTTGATTAGTATTAACTAATTAAGGACAGGACCTCAGGAATGAGGAAGACTTATTTGTTATCTTCAATACAGCGTATATTTTTAGAATGGGAAATACAGGCTTCATTAGAGCAGTTAACCAAGTGTTGTATTGTTCTACTCTAAATTAGATGTGTAGATGCCAGGTTATTTCTCAGATATCTTTAGGCTTAAAAAAAAATAGGCAACACATTAGCAATGTTCCAGTATTCAGAAACAGAGTTTTTAAAGCTACGTCTCAATGGTATGTCTGCTATTTCACACTTTATTTACTTTAGAATACTCAGATGAATACAATACTGTGCTGACAGTCTACTGCAGTTGAGTTTCTCAGTTTGGTTCATAAACTTCCTCCATGGAGACTTCAATTTCTGTTAAAGCTATACTCTGATTTCCTGTAAAGTCCTTTTCGAAGAGGAATTTCCCCATGGTCCTCTACAGTAAAAATGATGCACCCATGTTGAACTTCTCTAATATTTCCCCATTTCCCTTATTTCCCATTCTCTTCACCATCAGTGGTTAAGAGGGCCTACAATCACATTCAGCCATATGTATTTTGTTTGTTTGTTTGCATCCTACACCTGTCTTCATACCATCTTTTTTCTTTTTAAATTGAAATAATGCCTCATGCCTTATGTCAGGTTCTTTATAAATTAATGAATATCATTCAAAAATGACAGGATGCTTATGTTGAAAATGAGCATGTGTTCTTAGATGGCATTTGGTAGCCTGCTCAGGAGGTATCTATTCTGGTGCTCGGGTTGTGGCCCTGCATTGAGCACCTCAGAAGGAGAGGTTTGAACCAGGCTAAGGTCCAGTAATTGGTCTTTCAGTCCTTGTGCTGTGGACAATAAAAGGCAATAAAAAGACATTGATTGTTACATTTTGCTTCATGGTTCCATTATATTCTCCACACACACAGTCCTGTTCTTCGTTCATATTGATAAATAAAGGTACTGGTTAATAAATTATGCCCATCTAAGATTATTTAAAGGATGAGGCTGCTGAGAGAATTCTGAGTGAGAGAGTTGGGACCCTCTATGTTCTACCTTAATACAACATATATAGTTGTCAGACTACATAGCTGTACTGTTGTGTCTGGCAACAATAATAAGTGTCATCTACTCCAAAACTACTTAAGTTTGTCTTGAATACACGGCCTAGAATTAGGGTTAGATGGGACCAATATGGGGTGCAGATTACCCCTCACACCACAGCCTCCTGCTTGAGTGTAGAGTGCCTCTCTGTCCATCATTCTGGCATGATTCATAGGGTGATCAGATGTCCGGTCTTTGACTGGAACACCTGGTTGAAAATGAATCCTGGCACTTCCGATCAGCACAGCTGATCAGGCCATTGACTGTGATTGATGATGCACACAGCAGGGCTGGCACGGCTCCCTGCTAGCCTCCACGCAGCATGGCTCCTGGGAAGCAGCTGGCATGTCCCCCTCCAGCTCCTATGCTACGGACAGTCAGAGGCTCCGCACACTGCCCCTGCCCAAGCGCCATCCTCACAGCTCCCATTGCCTGGGAACTGCAGCCAAAAGGAGCTGCGGGAGAGGCGCCTGCAGGTAGGAACGGAGGGGGGACATGCCGCTGCTTACCGAGAGCTGCTTGAGGTAAGTGTCAGCCAGAGCCTGCACCCCAATCCCCTCCTGGACCCCAACCCTCTGCCCCTAGCCGTTGATCCCCCTCCACCTGCTGAACACCCCTTGATCCCAGCCTGAAGCACCCTCCTACACACCAAACCCCTCATCCCTAACCCCACCCAGAGCCTGCACCCCCAATGGCACTCAATCCCTGCCACACCCCTGATCCCCCTGCTGCCCTTCTGAACCCCATGGTCCCAGCCAGGGGCACCCTCCTAAACCCCAAACCCCTCAGCCCTACCCCCAGCCCAGAGTCTGCACCTCAGCCATGCTTGTTTGTCTCTAGTATGTAAGCTCTTTTTGGACACAGATTCTCACTACATGTCTCTACAGTGTCCAACACAATGGGGTCCTAACACGATTGGGCCTCTAACCACTACTCTAAAATAATTCTAATCTCGTCTCATGTGCAATATCAGAAAGAGGACAATATCTGTTGGTTGTGAGTACGAAGTTTGATTTCCGTTCTTAGAAAACTGCCAACTGGAAACTGCCGTGGGTGGAGCACATTCTAGAACTTAACGCTATTAAAGGTGATCATACAAATTGGAAAAAAATGGAATTGTGCCCTTTTTAGAAAACAAAAAAGTACAAGAGAGATTTTTTTAAAGTGACATTAGTGCAATCTGCTTGGTTTTTTTCAAAAACAGAATTCAGGCCCTGTCTGGATTAGAAAATTCTTGGATATCGGGAGAAGTGGTAAAAATGGGGACTATTCATAAAAGTCAAGAGAATTAAATCTTAGCAATCAGAGAGTAATGGATTTTAGTCACTGTTCAAATCTGAAATCCAACTAGGCTATGTCAGTTTATACCAGTTAAAGATCTCATGTGTGTGTGGGAGAGAGCTTAAAAACATCTCTTTAATTCCAATGTTTAACATTTTTGATAACCGACACCTTTGTTAAAGATTGATATCCTCACATATCTTCAATTAATGTTAGACACAAAGAAAGATTTGTGAGACCCTCAAGAAGCCCTTAGCAAAGCAAGGGCAAACCAGACTTGACATTTCTATCACAAAGAAGGAAAAAACAAAAGAAGAGTTCCAGGTCTTTTTTGCACATCAGAAAGAATAAAAAACAAAAAGCAAAAAACAAAGAATAAAAAATATTTCGCAGATCCTCTGTCATGTACCAGGTTACCGTTTTTCCTAAGAACTCTTTATAGAGTACAAGACTCTGAAAGGTCAAAAATGTATTTAGATTTATATGAACTGAGGTGATAGAATGATAAGCCTGGTTACCTGGAGAAGAAAAACCAACATATAATTAGTTGATTTTCATATTCAGGCTTGCCCTTCAGTAACATGTTATTACATCAATAAAACTCTAAGAAGGGCTCCCATAACCATGCACAAAAGAAGTCTGATTGCATTAGGAGTCATGAGATACCACAGTGTGCTGCCTCCCTCAGCCAAAAGTGGAATTTGCTCAGCACTCCTACATCTCATTTGCAGTACATTGAGAACAGTTGTATAGATGGCCACATAGACACCTTTCAGATTTCTTTGTATGATACAATGGATTTTCAAGTCTGGTGTGTAGATCTGTAGTTAAAATGTTTGTTTATAGATCTCTTATATACAATTGTCATGGTATAATTCCCCACTCTGACCAATAGCGTCCAAAAGATAGGGTACCAGCATGAATTCCTCTGAGCTTGATTACCAGCTTAGGACCTGTAGTGCGGCCACCAACCAGGAATTCCAGTGCCTGGTACACTCTGGTCCCCACAAAACCTTGCCCAGGGGACCCCCAAGACCCAGAGACCCTCTGGATCTTAACACAAGGAAAATAAACGCTTTCCCTCACAGTTGCCTCTCCCAGGCTCCCTCCCTGGGCTTACCCTGGAAGATCACTGTGATTCAAACTCCTTGAATCTTAAAACAGAGAGGAAATCCACCTTCCCCCCTCCTTCTCTTTCCCCCTCCCAGACTCTCCCTGAGAGAAACAGTAATCCTAACACAGAGAGAAAATAATCTCTCTCTCCCCGTTCCCTCCTTTCTCCCCACCAATTCCCTGGTGGATCCAGACCCAGTCCCCTGGGTCTCACCAGTATTAAAAAAAAACTAAATCAGGTTCTTAAACAAGAAAAGCTTTTACTAAGAGAAGAACAAAACAGTAAAAATTATCTTTGTAAATTTAAGATGGGAATATGTTACAGGGTCTTTCAGCTATAGACACTGGGAATACCCTCCCAGCCTAAGTATACAAGTACAAATTAAAATCCTTTCAGCAAAATACAAATTTGAACTTCTTCCAGCCAAAGACACATTTGCAAATAAAGAAAACAAACATAAGCCTAACATCGCTTTATCTACCTAGTACTCACTATTCTGAACTTATAAGAGCCTGTATCGGAGAAATTGGAGAGAAACCTGGTTGCACATCTGGTCCCTCTGAGCCCCCAGAGTAAACAACAACCAAAATCTAACAGCACACACAAAAACTTCCCTCCTTCAAGATTTGAAAGTATCCTGTCCCCTGATTGGTCCTCTGGTCAGGTGACAGCCAGGCTCACTGATTTTGTTAAACCCTTTACAGGCAAAAGAGATATAAAGTACTTCTTTTCTATTAACTCCTACTATCTGTTTATGACAACAATATTTTAGCCAAGTATTAATTTGAAATAAAATATTTACCCCCAAAACTTCAAAGCACCAATGTATTGAGATATCTGAAGAAATAGATAGGCGTTAGGTGGCTAGGAGATTTTGAAAATCCCAGGAGACAGCTATCTGCTTCTTCAAGCATCTAAAGTGCCTAAATTACTTAGGCACGTCTGAAAAGTGAATCCCTGGTGCTTTGTTGGACTGCCAGTAACCAGTACAACTAACAGGGCTGTGATTCTCCTGAACTGGTTTGTACTGATTGCTTTATTGACTTCCTATCCGTGCCAATTTTGTTTTCTCTTGGGCGTGGGTGTACTAAGTTAGAGCAAAGACACCACGGACAATGTTACCAAACAATCCCTGCATACCACAGGGAATCAGAGTGTGGCTTGTTAAGAACCTCCATCACAAAGTAGAGTTTCCATATACTATTCTGTTGGGGTTTTTTTGTTTTAAGTTTTAATTATTGAGCCTGGGAATTACTCAAATGAGATTTGTTAATCTGTTAATATGAAATTGCCAAAGCATCTTTGCAAAGAATGTTTGCTTTTTAACTAAGTGATAATCTATTCTGTAAATAACCGAGAACCTGAAATTTTGGTGCATATCTGCATGATTACCTTAGACTGGCACCTAAATTGAATTTATTCCAAATCCTGGAATACTCTAAAAAAATTCTTGTCTAATTCACTTTCTAGGAATAACATTTCCTGTCTAATTCAGGGAGGCCTAACTTTCTTGTTTTTGGATAGATGTTGAAATAGTAACTCCTTCCATGGGGGATGATGAATAGTTAGATATGATAATTGTTCCAGCACGTCTAAAATCTAGGACCAGGGTAGAATCACTAGTATGACTGAAGTATTCTCTTGTCTCATGTGTATTGGGGTTCTAGATACCAGCAGAAAAGTAATAAAGTCATACAGATGTCCAGTTTTCCAGGGTTGAGACAGTACATCTTTTCCCCCTTGATTTCTGTGTTTGGAAAAGAAAGCGAGTCTTGCTATTCTATTTGGTTGTAAAGAGGTCCCCTATTAGCATTCCAATTTTCCATGTCAGTTAATGGATTACAGACTAAAGGAAACACCATTCTCCATGGCTCCCCAATTGGCAGCTCAACAAGTGTTACTCTGTATTGAGCTTGTCTTTGATATTATGATTTTTATTTGTATTACCAATAGGGCTCCTATTCATAGACCAGGACCCGGCCCCATTGCAAGAAACACACACACACACACACACACACACACACAGAAGACAGTACCAGCTCCAAAGAGCTCACCATCTAAGTATTAAAGTATAAGAGACAGATTGAATACAGACAGAAAGATGAGGGAGTACGAGGAAACAATAAGTACTAGATGGGTAACCATAGCACGCAGTCCTTCAGCATACCAGCAGCTTAACCCTCCATCAAAATTTACGTAGGTGACTCAGCAAAGGAGAGTTTTAAGGAGGGATTTGAAGGAGAAACAATAGGGTAGGTGTTTACAGGTAGTTTCTCACAAGTGAGAGGAGCAGCATGGGAGACAGCATGAAGGCACTTTTTTTGAAAATTTAAACAAGTGGACAATGGACTGACATGATCTGCCAGGGGGGTGTGTGTGTGTGGTTCCTGTGGACCATCAACGTCGGCAAAATGTCTCATGGCCACAATCATGTTACCCTGATGAGCTGCATGAGGCAGAGGCTTTGCAAGAGGAGGAATATTCTCTTGTCTTTAAAGCACTTCTGGTTAAGGTCCAGGAGTGCTGACTCATCCTGGCTGAGCTAAGTTGTCTTTGATATTGGAGAAGTCCACAATGCATACATCCAAAGTGAACAATGGCCATATTTCTGGCACTTCCTAACTTAACATTTTTAACAGGGTTTTCTGTATGTATATCATGTCCTCCCTTTATTGCCTTAGAGTTTCATAATAGTATCTTTGTTTGAATTTCACATTGCCTATGTGGGTAAAATATGATTTCTCTGTGCTTTCCACCATGGTACTAGCTATTTCTTGAGATACCTTGATTCAGATTGCCTGCAGCCTTGGCATTGTTCAGCCTTACCCTGGAACTTCCTTTCAGTCTCTTCACATCTTTCTTGTGTCTGCCATCACAACCTCAACAACTTTGCCAATACACACCACTGCCTCCATTCTATGAATGCTGAAACACCATGCCTTCATCACCTCTTGTTTGACTATTGCAGTTCTCTTCCTATGGCCTCTTCAAATCCCCAACTCTCACAGCTTCAACATTGCAGAAGGTTCCTGACTACTGTCTCACAAATACAAAGAATCTTGCCAGCATAGGTGCAAGAGCCTTCTCCTTTGCATCACTTGCGATCTTGATCCCTACCTCATCAATTCATCAGTTTTCAAATCTCACTTAAAAATCTCCATTTTCTCCTTGTCCTATACATCTTAATTTATCATTTCCTCTACCATTTCTATTAACGTTAGGTATTAACTCTGTAAAGCATTTCTGAATACATTTGTATGAGGAAAATGCATAATGAAATGTGCACTGTGGAGCCCCAAAAGGTACATTTTCAGCACAATGCATATCCAGAACTTTATATGAGGTTCACTCAGGGACTTGATTCTCCTCCCACTTACACTAGTATTACCCCAGTGTACTTCCATTGACTTCAGTGAGTTACTATTGATAAAAACTAGTGTGACTGAGAGAAGAATCAGGTGAGGATCTGATTCCAACTTCAATGTGTTAAGTCTCATGTTCAGCATTCTTCTGATATGCAGGTGAGCAGCCAACTGCTAAGGCCTGGTCTACATTGCAGGGGGTGGGGGAGGTGGGGAAAATCGATCTAAGCTATGCACTTCAGCTACGAGAATTCTTATGGGATTTGAAGCCAAAGTTCGAACTGGAAATAAGAGCATTCTAGCCATTAGAACAAATAACCATGATGTGGTAAATTCCCCATCACTTGGAGACAGTAAGTCAAAATTAAATGTGATTTAAAACACATACTGCAGTTGAACTAGAAGCTATTGATCTAGATGCAGAAATTAATGGAACGAAATTCTCTGGCCTCTGCCCTGTACTATTCAGTAGGTTAGACTAGATTATCATAATGGTCCCTTCTGCCTTAAGTTAAATATATGCAGAAAAAATCCAGTGACATCTATGTCCCAGCTCCCATAACTTTTTCCTTAAATACCCTGGCACAGACCTATTTTATGACCTTAGAATATGGTGCATTTTCCATAGTTAAGGCTGCAGCTGAGCTTCCTTATTCCAATTTCCCTCTTGCCTCTTGTGCTTCAGTTCCCATGTGAGTAAAATGGGTATAATGATATTTTCTGTTGACTCCTGAACTGACTGTGACCATGCATCATACCTCATTAGTGATTTTATGTTTGCTAAAGGTAGAATGACATAGACCATCAGATTGACCGGGTGCATTGGTTATTATTTGGAACATGCATGGGGATTGCAAATAGGTGAACATAAATAAATTGCTTTTTATGCTTGCTATAATTAAAGGTCTATGGTATTAGTATGAGGCTTTGTGGGAGTAGTTATGCTGAAGGCTGGGAGTTGGGCCTACACTAGTCAGCTAAGGAGATAATCCCAAGGCAGATATTTTGCACACTCACTGAGACACTATCTAGCAAACATAAAAGGTAACTGCTTGATCACAACACTTGTGGCTAAGGTCCTTGTCCTTAATTTGTAACAAAAGATGTGCCAAGGCTCATGCAACTGGGTGCCAGGGCTCAAGTAATTTTGCACATTCATAACTGATGCAGCAAGTCCAAAAGGTGCTGGGGCTCATACTGCCAAGCCCTGGCCTAAATTAAGCACTGTGAGGTCCTGACCTGGCACTGAGGTTCTAGGCTATAACTGAGGAGCACCTCTCCTGTCCCAGCCTCACCCAGCAATGCCCCAGGGAACCAGCAGGCAAGCTTTCCTAAATGGCCCACTGGTTCCTGATTGAACATTGTCCCCTCCTGGCCCTTCTCAGCCTCCAGAGGACCAAGTCTTTTTGTTAGCCCAGCCTGAATTTTTTTTTAAGCCATTGCCTCCAGCAGGAGGCAGAAAATGCCTGATACACTCTGTCTGCAGGCATGGTCCCAGAATATTAGGGAGAATGGGAGCAAGGTAATAATTTATTACCACCAACTTTGACTTTCTGATAGACCCTCTCAGTTTTGTTTTTACAGAGATATTGGTCAAACAATAGGCAGGAGGGCTACCAAGGAAAGGTTTAAGCCAGAGCTAAATTTAAAATACTTTCCTTTAAGTATTATGTGGAGAAACCACATAGAAGCCTCAGAGCTCAAAGGGCATAAAAATGAACCCTGAGTAAAGTTCCTTGCTGATTGGCTGTCCACTTTTAGAAAAACAGGAATTTACACCCCATTTAAGACCTAATTTTGCACAACTATTTTGTCATTACCTGGTGCCTCCATAATTGAGTCATGTAGTGTTGGTAAAGAATGGGTTTCTCTGAACAAACAAAACAAGAGTATGAACATATCCCCACATTTTGTTTTCAATTTAAGGAGGGAGGAGGGAGAGGGAAAGAGAGAGCAATATATATATAATGACAAAGTTCCTCCTCTACCTTGGTGAGTCCTGTGCTTATTGGCAGATTTTGCTAGCCTCAGAGATCTTCCTGTGTTGGATCAGGAGTTAGGAGGAAACCCAGACTCACCCTCTACTCCAAGTTCCAGCCCAGGGCCCTGTGGACTGCAGCTGTCTAGAATGCCTTCTGGAACAGCTACAATTCCCTGGGCTACTTCCCCATGGCCTCCTCAAACACCTTCTTTGTCCTCACCACAGGACCTTCCTCCTGATGTGGTTAACACTTATACTCCTCAGTCCTCCAGCAGCACATCCTCTCACTCTCAACTCCTTATACACACCTCACTAACTGGGGGGTGAGGGCCTTTTTATACCAGGTGCCCTGACTAACTTAATTAATTCTAGTAACTTCCCAATTGGCTACAGGTGTCCTAATTAGCCTGCCTGCCTTAATTAGTTCTAGAATGTTCCTGACTGTTCTGGAATAGTCTCTGTTATCTTACCCAGGGAAAAGGGAGCTGCTTAACCTGGAGCTAATGTATCTACCTTTGACCACTCTCTTGTAGCCATCTGGCCTGACCCTGTCACAAGATATATATATCCCGATCCCAAAGTGGTTATTGTATTAGAGAACAGGGAGATGGGAAGTCACTAGTTTTCAAGTGAGAGGGCAAACATTCTCAAACCTGATCCCTCTCCTTTCAGAAAATCCGTCCCACCTTAGCCTCCTCACTATTTACCTGGGGCTGAAATGGCTGCATTTGTCTGTTTGTTCCCTTGTGACAGGCATTTGTCCTGAAGTGCTGGGAAAACAAAACCAAACAAACAAAAAACCAAGGGTGATAGAATTCATGGGAAGAAACTAGCTAACAAATACTTCTATTTTTCCATTATCTACACAGGACAAAAAGGCTAAAATAATTTGGAGGCTAGCTTCAGGACTGATCAAGGAGGAGTGACAAGGATAACACAAATCACTCTTCTGATCTACCAATGCCAGAGAAAACACTTTTTTTTAACTCATTAGATCTGACAGAGGCGGAAAGATGAGACTTCACTAAGCTGCAGGCAAATTAGTGTTAGTTGATAGCACATCAGGTCATCATACAAACTAAAATTAACCAAACAAAGCTAGAGAGAAGGAATGACTGGAAAACAACAGAATGGTTCTAAGCTATGCAATGTAGTATATAAAAAAACACATCTTAACTGAAAGTAGGTTGTGTCCACTCTTTCTTAAATGAAGTTGCTGTTGAAATTCTGAGTGCTTAACACTTTATTGTAAAGTTGTAGCTTTATAAATTTTTTTGTTCTAGATTTTGTATTAAAGATGTTCATTTATTCCGAGAACAGATACAGCACCAGATTCTCAATGAGAGCTTTTCCTTTTGCATCTTTGAGGCAGTGCAAACTGTTCAGAATCTGTAAAAGGCATGATGGATTGATCACAGATTTTAATTATGATTTAAATCAGTAACCAGGAACCTTGATTTAAATAATTTGAATCTTCTTTGCATTTATAATTCTAAGTTATGTTCCTAAAGAAAGGTTCATTCTCATTGGTTCATATAACCAATAAAATGTTGATTTGCAACTAAATATAGCCTTTATATTAAATTTGGTACTTCTTTTTGCTAATCAGGAGGATATGTTATATCTATACACCATTTATTAAGCAATTATATAGCTCAAAAAAGATTCAGATTCTTAATTTTTACATTTTTGTTTGTTAGAAATAATGCATTTCTTATTTATTAGATGACCATGTTTTTCTCATGATTTGACCTGAACTGCATTTGGATGGAAACAGTAATTCAATTACAAATAATAAAAAAAGCTGGCTTTGTGTATTAGCTAAATAAAACTACCTTAAATGCACTTGATACATAAGAAAAATTCATCAAACGTTTTGCATTCAAAGTGATTTATTTCACAAAGCAGTACTAGCTTTTTGTAGTTAGTAAACTGATGGAAAATTTTGGTCACCAGGGGACATGTTTTCAGAGCATTTATGTGTTCTAAAGATGCAGGTAAGTGCCTTATGGGATTTTCAAATTGCCTAAACAGATAAGGTGCCTAAGTCCTATTGAAATTAGTAGGAGCTGAAATCAATGGGAGTTAGTTCTATCCTGCACATTCAGCTCATCTTTCATTTGAAATATAGTTCTGCTCCCACCAGCACTTGGCTTTTGTCTCCTGGTCACCCTGCTAGCATGCTCTCTTGACTGTGTGTAGTTTTGATGTCCTTTTCTGTAGCCTCTGATTTCCATCAGCTTTGCTGTTGAAATTGGACGACAGTGAAGCATACTAATGGATTCAGTCTCCTGATCCCTTTCCCTCAAGTCGCTGATGCTGGATATATATGCTCTGCTCAGGGTGTCAGCTAACACCAATAACCATCCTGGACAATGTCTAATCTCTACCTAGTAGTGCTAGAGGCACATCAACATGTGCAGCAATCTCTCTGGAGCGCTAAGAAGTGTCTGATGACTGATTGAATAGGGTGGCCCAGGTGTGCTGATGGAATCGCTCTATACCATAGCCAGAAGCTGTCTTTCTATTTGGAAATAGCCCTGTTCGTCTCTGACAGGGCTCTGCTAGCATAAGTGATTGCGGCTCCTGTAAAAGAGATACATCCAGTCCCCTCTGTGATGCAATGTCAGTGGCTGGCTGGTAGTTCTTCAAGACCAGGGCATCCAATATAATTTATTTCAGCAGATCAAATGCTTCCTGTTCGGGACCTGTCCAGTCCCACTCAAATCTGGCCTTCTGACATGACATATGGGCTCTGCTACTCGCAGCAAGGTGTAGATAGAACTTGGACATAAATGTATCATTCCTAGAAGCAGTATTATACCCCTTCCACATCCACTGGATCTGGCATGTAACTGACTGCTTTATCTTGGTGTATCTGCCTTTCAGTCTCTCTGCCGTGAGCAAATGGTCAATGTAAGTTACCTCAATCTGTCTGAGTCACATTTTTTTTGGATTAAGTTCTTGTCCCTGCGTTGCTGTAGAAAAGCTTGTAGTTTTCTGGCCATGGTCTCGTTCACCTTTCTCTCATTGCTGCCTTCATCTATAATGAGGATGCTATCTGCTATTATTCAGCTTTCTCCCAAGAGGCCGTCCTTCCAGTGTTTATGTGAGGTGTCTCTGGAACAACACTGGTGCTTGGCTTATGCATGTGGAAGCCATCTATAGTGACCAAATGGTGTTGCAAAGATTATCAGCCTGTGGACTCTTAATCCAGATTTATGCACCTAAACTCACTCCTCACACCGGACTGCAGGATTCTGGCTTGGAAAGTTCTGGCAATATGCCATTAATGGTGAGCAGTAGACAGTGGCATCTTTACAGTGTCCAGATCAGTGGCTTTGGATCTATGGCGATGTGTAATTTGTCTGATGGCTTTTCTACCACCACCATGCTGCTTACCCAGACTATACAGCCATACAGGCCTCTACATGTGCTACAACTACACTTGGCAGAATTCAATATTTTTTAAAAAAATTTCCATAGAAAATTTGGTTTTATCTTTTTTTCAATGTCTATCAGTTTTTATTTAAGTTTCTGCAGAGTGTCAGCAGCCTGGATGAGCTCACCAATAGTGGGGGGAGGCCACCTTGCTGCTTAATGGTTCTGTGGGGAAGTTCCTCTTCCTCCTCCTTGCAGTCCTGGCTGAGGGTCTCTGCCCCACCAGCCCTCTCTACTGCACCTTGCACCTGCAGGGATCAAGTGTCAGCTGCACTGTGTCTGGGCAGGAGCCCTCTGCAGCTCCAACTGTTGCAGAAATGAGTGAGAGGTCCTGGTGGGGCAGAGCAGAGAAACCCTGGCACTCCCAGCTGGTGAGTGAGAGAGCAGGTCCATGACAATGACACCCAACCCCAGCAGGTGCAAGGTTGTGGGAAGGAAGAGGCTGCACTTATGCAATTATTGATTTTTTCCCCCTCCCATTTCAGCATGTCAGCTGAAATCACTTTTCCCATCATCAATTAAAGTCAAATCCTCCCAAGCCAAGCCTAGTTACGATCCTCCTGCTCTGCGATGTTCCAGCTCCTTGCGTACTAGATTTACATAGTGCCACTGGAGTTTTGCTTTATAATAAGCACACAGGGTCCCACTGCAGGATCTACTACCAGTTGCTGCTTTCCTTTGAGGCACCTGCTGCCGTTGAAAACATCCCCATGTTTTAAAATTCTCTCCATTGTCCCTTTCTTCTTCTTAAACTACAGCTATAAAGTTTGATGCTGCATCATGATCAAATCTATGGCTTGTATGACTGCATTCCCAAGAAGGGTCTGCAGTCCTTACTATCCACCATCATAAATTGTAGTTGGTACAATCTCTATTTTTTGGGTTAATTATTATGAGTTTACATTTCCTATGGGCTGCATTATGCCTCTCATTAGTAAATTATTAGATTGTGCCCGCTCTTTGCAATGGGCATGTTTGAATCCAAATCATCCTGAAAAAATCGCATGGCAGAAGGCCTTACTAGCCAGCTGAAATCATACAGGGTGTTCTGCTATTAATATTGTGGTATGCACTGAGGTTATTGTCCATTGTTGCTTTCCTGATAGCCTGAACTACGCTTTCAGACTCAAAAAAGAGAGAGTCATCATATCACTGCTGCTGTCTGATGTGCCATCCCCTCTTGTACAACTCTGACTAAATCTTTGAGATTTTCTCTGCTCTCTCACAACACTACTAAAATGGTTCCATGTGTCACATTCCTTGCACTGCTGTCCTAGTTATGAGCATTTCTGCTTTATTCTGCTGTCACAAATCTGTTCAAGTCACATCGCCCCCTTTAGGCTTTGTGGAAATGTGTGCAGAGATGGTCCAATTATTCCCTCAACACAGCAGGTGTTGCTGTGTGTCATTCTAGTGGCTGCCTCTCAATCCTCCTGCTAAGGCCTCTCGACTGTCTGGTCTCCTCTCAGGATTCCAGGTGAAACCACAAAACTGCTCACAGTCAGCAAACAGGGTAAACAAAAAGGTAAAGTAAAATCCATAAGCAGCTCCCTCCTAAATATGGGCCTCTCTTACTTCAGAAGTAACTTGGGATAATCCAGGCCAGCTCCAGAATACACTGGGGCTCCAGTGCAAGTCGCAATCCTTTTTCCTATTCAACTCAACTGCACCCTCCTTCTGTGAGGGCAGGGGCTCTTGAGGCTGGATGTCCTCTCTTCAGGGCTGGAGAAACTCAACTGTCTCTTCCCTTCCCAAGGTTGCCCCTCAGCTGAGTGGAGTTCCCTCTTTTTAACTCCTCCTCCAGTCCTGGCATGATTGACAGGTGTGGCAGGTCAGGGCCAAAGCAGCTTCTTAACCCCTTTCAAGCTAGTGCAGGGTTTATATACCACATCATACCTGGTCACGCTGTCTCCTATAGTAAAGGAATCTTACTCTGAGTATGTAACCCTGGCCACCTGCTCTGCTTTGCTGTTGTCTCACCACGTGTACTTCTGGGGGTGTTTTGCCCCCGACGGTTTTCAACGTTTCTCTTGAATCTTTTGCCACATTCTGCATGTCTTAGCATCTGTCTAATGAGACATTGCCTACTAGGGCTGCCAAGCCTCCATTAATTCTATTGGTGTCACTAGAATAACATTCCCTCCAGGAATCATGGGCCCACTGACTCCAGCTACACTGATCATGAAACATGCAGTGCCTAAGTGCCTTTGCGAATCTAGCCCTATGTGCCAATGTGCATCTTTATGTGCCAAAATACCTTTAAAAATTCTGGCACTTAGGTGATTTTGAACATTTTGAACATTTTACCCTCTGTGCCAAAGCCAAGTCCATACACAGACTGTCAAATATTGAGATCAGAGGCCTCTAGAATGGTCTCACCACAATCTGCTTTCTTTTGGATGTGAACACTCTTATTGTAATCCATGTCTTGGTCTCCTCATAACTTGACTACTGCAATGCACTCTACACCTCAAATCCAGTTAGAAACTGAAGCTTTTCACTTCCTAAGAAGGTTATCTCATCATGAGCACATAAAATTAGTGCCCTACAGTTTTTGCAGGTAAAATGAGGAGACATGTCAGGTACGTCACTCTAAAGGCACTGGCAGGAGAGAGTGAAGGAAAAACAGACTGGTTTCTCCACTCCCATCTTCTGCTACACGAATTAAGATAGTTACAAGGGTTTCTAGGGACTATATGGAGAAACTATGGCTCTTGGGAGGCATATGCAGTGCCTGGAATTCTTAATGGAAACTGGAACTACGGAGGAGCTGAGGCCTTGTGATGATTGTCATGGATAGGGACTGCAATCTATGGGATGTCTGTGGAGGAGACGATGGATTACAGGAAGTTTCTGTGTGGAACAGATGTTTTGGTGGGAGGACTGAGGCTGAATGAGAAATATCTGGGGAGGGCTGAGGTTCTTCGGAGAGGAGACTGAAGATTGAGGAAGACTTCTGGCAGACACTAGAGTTACCTGGAGTCCTAAAGCCTTCGCATGTAGGAAACTGTCTCCTGTGGCATGTGTGGTGGCACTGCAGTTCATGGAAGGGATCCTGAGGGCACAAAGTTTAGTGACAGTGTGTTGACAGTCACAGGAAAGGACACGAGGACAAAATGGGAGGGCAGAGACTAGAGAACTGCAGGAACAAAATGGAACCTGAGGCATATGTGGTGAGCAAAGCTGGGAGAATAACAGATTTTAAGTTCATGGCAGTTTTAAAAGGTGAAAAATATTTATTTGGGGTCAAATAAACATTTTGTTCCAACACAATTGAAATGAAAAGTTTCGATTTTGACCATTTTAAAACATTTTTTATTAAAAATAAAATTAAAAAAATCTAAAAGATATTAAAAGTCATTTCAAACAAAAAAATCAAAATATTTAATTTACAGAATGTCAAAACAAAACATTTTAAATTTTTCAGATTTTTTTTTTTCAAAAAGAACATTTTGATGAAACTGAAATTCTTGAAATGATTGGGTGACACCACAGAAAACATGTGGTGTTGCTCAGTGTGCTTTTTCACCAAAAAAAGATTTGGATGAAACACGTAGTTCATTTTTTAGTGATGAGCTGAGGGGACCAAAGAAGCAAAAACGTGAAGGTGGAGGGAAAGGTGTGAAAGGGATGAACGAGTGAGTATGCTTTTTTAGGGAAAAGGGGATGGGAGAGAGGCTTTCAGAGAGGATGGAGAATGATTGCTTTTTGTGGCAGAGGAAAGAGCAAAGGATGGGATACTTTTTGGAGAAAGGGAAAAGTGAGGATTTGTGTGGGAGAAGAAGAGAATGAGGTGACAGCATAGGGAGAGGAAAGGAAAGTGAGAAGAAATGTAAACTGGAGACTTTCTGCTAAGGGGAGAGTCATGAGAGTAAAGTTTTGCAGGAGATGGGGTTCAGGAAGGGGAAGAGAGAGAGTGGATGGCTTTCTGAGGTGAGGAGTTAAGATGACCTCACAAAGCAAAAAAGTGTTTGTATTAGAAGGCTTGAAGAATGAGTTTTTGTTACTTGCCCTGCCAATTTGTGGCATGTTGTTTTAACCATTTAATAACCATGGTTATTGTGATGTTACAGCCTATATGATTTTATAAAATATGCTAAATGAGTGACTATAATGTAACTGGAATACGCTTCATGCAAAAGGTCTCCTGTAAGGTGTCATTACAAACCTTAATCTACTGAGTGTGATCATCCTATTTGTATAAATGTAACACTTTGTATCTGAAACTAGAAATATGAAATTATAACTCTGAGGGCTATTGTAATTATGCAAAGTGTGGGCCATTAATGGTGGTTTGGAATCTTGATGACTCCAGGGCAATTGACTGGATGGTTCTGTTTGCAGGCAGGCCTTTTTGTGATTCAGGCTGGGAGGAATGAAGGCTTGAAGTCTTGCAGTGACATGTGATCATGTCATCTGAACTGGAATCCATCTTTAATCTGGTGTCTTTCCATTGAGAAGGAGGGAGTGGGAACCCAGAGAGGGACAAAAGGATTCCCGTCTTATGCAAAAGATATATAAAGGGGTGGAACAGAATAAATGGGAAGGAGAGAACTATCATGAAGAATCCCCTAACTACCACCTGAGCTGGAACAAGAGTTGTACCGGGAAAAGAATTGTGCCCAGGCCTGGAAGGTGTCCAGTCTGAGGAAGAACTTACTGAAGCATCTCTGAGGGTGAGATTATCTGTATTCAGTTTGATTAGATATAGATTTGCGCATTTTATTTTATTTTGCTTGATAACTTACTTTGTTCTGTCTGTTACTACTTGGAACCACTTAAATCCTACTTTCTGTATTTAATAAAATCACTTTTTACTTATTAATTAACTCAGAGTATGTATAAATACTTGGGGGGCAAACAGTTGTGCATATATCTCTATCAGTGTTATAGAGGGCTAACAATTTATAAGTTTACCCTGCATAAGCTTTATACAGGGTAAAACAGATTTATTTGGGTTTAGACCCCATTGAGAGTTGGGCATCTGAGTGTTAAAGACAAGCACTCTTCTGTGAGCTGCTTTCAGGTAAACCTGCAGTTTTGGGGCAAGTAATTCAGACCCTGAGTCTTTGTTAGAGCAGACGGGAGTGTCTGGCTCAGCAAGGCAGAGTGCTGGAGTCCTGAGCTGGCAGGGAAAACAGGAGCAGAGGTAGCCTAGGCACATCAGGTGGCAGCTCCAAGGAGGGTTCTGTGATCCAACCTGTCACAGTTATAGTTTGCAATATTCTACATTTTAAGGTTACAGTTTTTGCCCTAGCCTTACAGATTCCATTCCATGATCCTTCCCCACTAGATTTTTTAAATTCATATGGACCTTTTTTGCTAGCAACATACCGTATTACACTCTGTGGGAATTTCCAGGGAGGGGCTAAGGGGATTCCCTAACTCGTGGTTTTCTGTCATGTTAGTTCATGATTCCTACAGAGGACAACTCGCTTACCTACCAGATCAGTAGTCAGGGTTCACCAGTGTTGTTAGATGTTCAAGGGTGTGTGTGTGTGTGTGTGTGTGTGTGTGTCTCCTCCCTGGGCACTGACCCAGCTCTGCACAGACAGTTGGCACAGCAGACCTTGAGCGAACCACCCAATGACCATAAGATCCATTAAGATACGAAGGCACCAGGCCAGGTTTGTCGTCGACGATGAATGGTAACAGCACCTGGCAGATTCTATGAGGATACTAAGACATGTATGCCCGTGACAATGGACACAGCTCATTAAATGGCAGGACTTTTCATTCCCCCTTTGCCTGGCCAAAGATACTTCCTTTTGAAATATTTCTTTATACTCTGATACAAACAAATTACATACTGCCCATCTGATGTGGCTAGTTATCACCCATCACCTTGTACATGTTGGTTTGATCAAAACATCTCTATTACGCACTGTTATCCTGACCATATCTTTTCGGGGAGGGGAATCAGTGTGTTTCTGTTATTTTGGGGAATATTTTTGCACCATCCTTGATATGGGGATGTTCTGGTACCACTCTTCTGAAATGTGTTTACGTTAGTACCCTGTGCCTAGCCCTTTTTAGAAATGTGTGTTTCTGCAATATCAGCCCTGCTCTTGCCAGATCCTGTGAACTTGCAAGCAGGCAGAGTCTGATTTTTGCTAACTTTGCTTTACACTAGCAAAGCTTGCCCACTACTTTAGCTCAGGCCTCTGATACAAGGGCTTATATTTCAGACTCTCTTTCTACTACAATATATACATAAAAAAGAAACAAAAGGCAGCACAGAGCCTTCTCCCTCTGCCCCTTTTCAATGCCACCTTTGGAAGTGTGTCTTTGGAAGAGGCAATGTGATAGGTGGAAAGCAAGCATGGGTCTTGTTTGGAGAGATAGTGGAAAACCTAGTTAAAGATTTGGCAATTTTTTAGTGAAAATTTTCCCAATAAAATGAACAGTTTTTGTTTCAAGGAAAAAGTAAAAAAGTAAGGGAGAGTTTTCCTTTCATTTTTAACTTTAAAAAAACCTCTTTTTTGGATACTTTTCTGGTGTGAATTTATTTATTTATTTTATTTTATTTTCTCTTACTTTTATTTGGGGAGGGGAATAAAAACTAAGCGAAAGTGAAGGTTTTCCCAAAAACTTTCATTTTGAATTTTTTTACTGAAGCAAATAAACAAAAAATATTATTAATATTTTTGCAAAAAAGTTCAACCAGCCTTACAAAGTGCTTTTCTGGAGAACTGGAAATATTAAAACATATAGAAAAATGGGATTTGAAAGGTTTTGGAGGAAGAACAAATGGAAAAGAAAAGGGAACAGAAAATGGGAGTGAGAAACATAAGAAAAACAGACAGGGGCTATATGGAACTGAAGAATTAAAAAATGTTAAAAATGTTATAATAATGGTTGATGATTGATAGACACCTTTGGTGTTTCTTAATTCTTTTCCTTCTTTCTCCCTCCACCCCCTTCTACACTGTTCTATTTCTCTCCTCCACTACATTCTGCCTGTCTTTCTACTCACACTTCTGACCTCCTGCTGGAGAAAGGGTGGGGACTCCTATCAGGATGCAGTCCCTGGATGCTGTTTGGGGCCTCCACTTAGTATATGAACTTTGTGTCAATTGGTGTCTGATCAATTTGAAGCTCCCTAGACCCCTCTAACTGCTGGAAAGGAGGATAATTTTCTCTCTATACTTCCCCTCTTATCCCAGAGTCTCTTAGCCTCTGTGACCAGCCTCCCCACCCCCACACACCTTCCTTAAAGAAGACACAGGTGAGAAGAAGTCCAGTGGTCTAAGGCCCCAAACCTGCCTGTGTCTCTGCTCCGGTGCCAATCCTGAGTAACACCGAGTGGCGCTGCTACTCTGTGTGTCAGGTCACAAAACCAGGGTTGCCAACTTTCTAATCACACAAAACTGAACATCCTTGTCACGTCTCCCAATCACTCCACTTCCCCTCCCTCCATCACTCACTATTCCCCACCCTCACTCACTTTCACGGGGCTGCGGCAGGGGGTTGGGTGCAGAAGGGGGTTAGGGTTCTGGGCTGGAGCCAAGGAGGGGTTTGGGGTACAGGAAGTGGCTCCAGGCTTGGGCTGAGGGGTTTGGAGTGTAGGAGAGGGCTCAGGGCTGGTGTTGGGGTTGGGGTGTGGGAGTGGGTACAGGGTCTGTGTGGGAGTTTGGGTGCAGAAGAAGTGTGGGCTCTGGCCAGGTGGTGCTTACCTTGGGTGGCTGCCAGAAGCTGATGGCATGTCTGTCCAGCTCCTAGGCTCATGGGTGGCCAAGTGGCTCCATGTGTTGCCCCTGCCTCCAGGCACCGCCCCCACCAATTGGTTCCTGGCCAATGGGAGCTGCAGAGTCGATGCTCAGGGTTAGGGCAGCACACAGAAACTCCTGGCTGATCCTGCACCTAGGAGCTGGAGGGACATGCTGGCCACTTCCAGGAGCTGCACAGAGCCAGGGCAGGCAAGGAGCCTGCCTTAGCCCCACTGCACCACTGACTGGACTTTTAGCACCTATTAAAATCTCCCAAACTGCTTTCAATAGTCACCAGGAGATTGATGCTGATTCCAGTAGACTCCCAGACAATGCGGGAGGGTTCGCAATCCTATACAATACCACTCACTGAACTTTGCCTCCCAGTCATGAGTGATGGGGGAAGGGAGCGGTGGCCAGACCAAACCTGTTCAGGGGTCTAAATAGGGTTGCTACCTTTGAGATTCAGAAAAAACAGCCACTGCCCTATCCACCATCAGCTTGACCCTCCTTTTCCCCTGCCACCATCCTGACCCTCTTCTTCCTCTCCCAGGCACCCTCCTACCATCATTAGTCTGACCTTCCTCTTTGCCTCCCAAGTGCCCTCCCTCCAGTCTGTCCCTCCTCTTCCCACTTCAAGCTTCTCCACCACCAGCCTGACTCTCCCTTGTTCCAGGAATCCCCACACTCATCCTGACCCTGGTCCCCCTCCTCACCCTTCCCTGCTGGTGAGCCTCAGGTGCATTCTGCTTCCTGGAGCCAAAGGGAACGTAAGAACGGCCATACTGGGTCAGACCAAAGGTCCATCCAGCCCAGTATCCTGTTTACTGACCGTGGCTAATGCAAGGTGCCCCAGAGGGAGTGAACCTAACAGGTAATGATCAAGTGATCTCTCTCCTGCCATCCATCTCCACCCTCTGACAAACAGAGGCTAGGGACATCATTCCTTACCCATCCTGGCTAATAGTCATTAATGGACTTAACCTCCATGAATTTATCAAGTTCTCTTTTAAGCCCTGTTATAGTCCTAGCTTTCACAACCTCCTCAGGCAAGGAATTCCACAGGTTGTGTGCTGTGTGAAGAAGAACTTCCTTTTATTTGTTTTAAATCTGCTGCCCATTAATTTCATTTGGTGGCCCCTAGTTCTTATATTATGGGAACAAGTAACTAACTTTTCTTTATTCACTTTCTCCACGCCACCTATGATTTTATATACCTCTATCATATCCCCCCTTAGTCTCCTCTTTTCCAAGCCGAAAAGTCCTAGCCTCTTTAATCTCTCCTCATATGAGACCCGTTCCAAACTCCCAATCAAGCCCCAACTTCTGCATCAGTGCATGGAGAGTCTGGCATGTGGATCAGGCCCAAGTGCTGTGCCAGCAGTACTTCCAATGGCCGGATGACCTGTATGCCATAGTGGAAGCTGCTGCTGATGTAACGCCAACAGACTCCAGTCGTCGGCCGGCCAGATCAAACCGGGGACCTCTGTAGCTTAGTGCATGAGCCTCTACCGCGTGAGCTAAAAGCCAACAGGCTGTTAGCTAAGGCTGTAGAGCAGACTTATTCTATCTCTCTCTAAGTGGTCTTGGTGCCACTGGGTGGGACAGAACACCACATCCAGGGGGTGTGTGGGCTGCACTGGCACTAGGGTTACCACCTTTGAAATGCCAAAAACCCAGCATCCACCCCACAAGGCAAGCCTGCCACAACCCCACCCCCAATCACAAGGCAACTCCACAAACCGCGCCCCTACAGTCACTTGTATCTAGACAGAGAACACATATAGATTAGATTGATAACATCGCATGTCTCCTCACTCTCGTGTGACTCAAATCCTCTCTCACACACACAATGCGCTTGCACATTGGTAGCCCGACAGCTGTTGTAAGATGCTACCAGTGTGGTGCTCTGCTCTGCTCAATGTTGGTATCACTCGGCTGCGTGTGTGTGTTCCCTCTGTGTGCTGTCCCAGCTTTGCGCAAACAGCTGACACAGCAGACCCAAAAAGAACCCCCAATGATCACAGAGTCTAATAAGGTACAAAGGCACGTCAGCCAGGTTTATTGCCATATGGACACAATTGCAGTTCCCTGTGGATTTCTTAGTCCAATTCAGGGCATACTACGAGAAAGTGCCTCTTGGCAATGGACTCAGCTCAATCAGTGGCGGGACTTTCCACTGCCCCCTCGGCTGGACAAAGACACTGCCCCAGGTGTACTTCGTATACACAGGTACAAACAAGTTACACATCACTCCTGACATATTGAGGTACAGCCCCTCTACGCAGTAAGGTGCCGCCTCTCACCTTGTACATGTTGGTTCGAACAAAACAACTCTATCCATCATATTAGCCGTTTGGCCTTGTTATTGGGATGGGTCAGCCTGTTCCCTGTTATCTGTGGAATGTTCCAGTATAGGGTGTTCTGGTACCATGTTTATACTTCAGTCTACTAGGTGAATGTATGTTTATGCAACATCAGCCTTTTCCTTGCCAGCTTCTGTGAGCGGGGCCTGCCTTTGACTCACAGCTTAACTTTGCTTGATATTAGCAAAGTCTTGACCATTTACTTTAGTTCAGGCCTCAGGCCTCATATTGGGCCTTTATCAGGGCCTGTACTTAGTACAACAGCTACTGTATTTTCAACAGTTTTGATCTGTTATCACTTAAAATATGGAAGTGGGAACACTGCAGCACCTTTAGCTGGACACAGAAAGTTTTAACATTTGATATCCCAGTGTATAGTGGTAATGCAAATCTTTAGACCCCCATAATTCTCCCTCTCTCCTCCCCTGAGCAAATTAAATTATTTTTCTGGAAGATGGCAAATCCATAGAAAAACTAGGAAGTAGGAAGACTTTAACTATCTTTTCTTCTTCATATTATTAGCTAATCTCACTAGTTTTACACACTTTTCATTTCTTCCTTCTTTTCAGAATGCCACCTACATTGACGATACTAAACTGAGAACTCCAACCGAGGGCAGAGAAATAATACAAAGGAACCACTGTTAGAAATATAGGCAGAGCACAAACACAAGCTAGACAAGCACAAGTTAACTTGTTTTAAAAATAATCCCAAAACACAATTACTCAATAGAGGGAACATACTTGAAAAGCAGCAGCAGCAGCGTAGCAGACAACAAATTAGACATGATGCCAAAATGCAAACAGCAGTAAAAAGAGTGATTTTAGGTTGCATAGGTGGAGGCCTTATACCACAGAACAAAGACATAGCAGGCTCTCTTCAGGAACTTGTGGGATCAGACCTAGAATACAGCTTTTAGTTCTAAGTACTCTGAAGCCACAAAGTTGTATATATAGGTAAATTGGAAAATCCAGCAAAACCAATTAGAATAGTGGAGGGATTGATGTGTGATATATATACTGGTATCTAGTAGCCTACTTCAAAACCATATTCAGATGCACTCCTAATATTATTTCTTTGGTACTTTTCCATTACTCATGGCTGCCCACACTGAGATAATATAGCTGTCATTTCCTGTTATCTGGCATTTTCATGGACATTCCTTAGAAGAAACAGATTTACAACTTGCGTGTATCAGAGTTTTACACAGAGAGTATAAATTTAAGGCATACTTTGACTAAATATTCTTTGTACTTTTAAAAAAAATCCAGCAATCTAGTTTTATTTAAATAAACTGGAATTACACAAGAAGCATCAGAATTACTTGGTGTGACTCCAGAGGAAAGATGTTCCAAATGGACATCATAGAGCTTTCTGGGTTTTTCTATATTCTAGAATTTTATTGTTTGCATGAAACTGGAAGAGAAGGGGGAAGCTCCATATTAAACTGTAAGAGAAAAGAGTTAAGTTTTAACGGTCCCAAGTGTGTTATACATAAGCCACTTGGATGCAAGTGAGGTGTTGATGGGATCTTTCACTACCTCAAGTTTAACATAGTGTGTGGCAATTAAATTGGCCATTTGCACACAGAAGGATGACATTTAACTCTCAAGAAGAATGAAAATTTCTTTAATTCAGTTATGTATAACATTCCTTTTGGATATGATCTCAGCAGAGGAAGAGGGAGAAACAGCATGGATACACTAGGAAAAAAGTGTGGTTTTGTCATGTGCTACCTAATACATGTTAAAATCCTAGCATAGAAAAGGCAGATGTGGAGGGTGGCAGTTTATCTGAACCAGATAACGTGTTAAAACCAAAATTTTCTTTGCCTATACTAGGATTTTAACATGGGTTAGCTAGCCCTTTTTTCATAATGACAAGACCAGAGAGAGAGAAAGACGGGGCAGAGGGTTAACCCATTCCAGGATCATAAGATGTGAAGTATAGATAAGGGGAGTGAAAATAAAATGCAACTAGTTCTACCTTCTCATTCCCCTCTAGACCACAGCTTCTCAAGAATACACTTAGTACAAAAGCCGGTTTAGACACTAGATTTGCAAGTGCACAAACTGATGCTAGAGGCTTAAATGTAGGAACAGGCTGAGCTTAGATTTGGCCTATGTACTAGCCAAACCAATAACCAAACAAAGATAAAATTCCTTCAAAAGTATATATACATTACAGATTAAAAGGAGGATGTAATTAGAACTCTATGACATTTTTTATTGCAAAAAGGTGTATTTTGTACTACAAGAGAGCTATATTGAAGTTAAATTCTAGGTAGTCTTTACCTTATGTAGCTATCTAATAGGTAAAACCTGGGTGGTTTAACTTGAAGTACAAAATACCCCTTTTTTGCAGTAAAGAAATAGCCTAAAATCTTGAAAGGTAGAACACTAGATGTTGGGGAGAGCCCCGTGCATCCCACTGCCACTATTATGGCAGCAGGTCCTGCAGGAGCTGTGCAATGCCAGCCCCACTGCAGTGCTCCACACTGAAGGAATTAGTTAAGGTTTCCAAACACTGATGGCTTGTCTACATAAAGAAATTTTTTGCAACAGTGTTGTTACAACAGAGTACAAATCCCCAGCAGAGATATGCTGCACTTGTGCAAAGTAGAATAACTTGAACCAGTCTGAGCCTCACTTTACAACAGTGTATCACATCTACACTGTATCAGCATAGTTCTACAAGTACCAAAATCCCTAACAGAAGCAGGCTTTAAGCATAGTAAATGCCATCTGGCAATAAAAACCAATGAGATTTAAATAATGGATGCATTTTTCCCCAGTAGTGATGGAACTAGGTTCCTGAACATTAAACATTAGAAATCACCTTCTTATACTATTAGTTAAGCAGCTCTTACCTCAGAGAATCTTTGTACATCCTGGGTTAGAGTTCCCACCCTCTTCCATTGATAATATTTGAGTAACTTCAAAATTGCAGGATTCACTGCATTATCAGATGGCACTGTCCGGAAGAAATAAGGATATTTTTTCTTATCCGCTAACTCGGGGGTTGTTGCTGCAAATGAAAGCTGAAAAACAAAGAAATGGAAATCTCAATGAGTGAAATCTAATTGCTGTCCCCATAAGAAGCTTACCCTACTTAATGCAAGGCAAAGTACATGAGGTGATGAATTATGGACATTTGGAGAGTTTTTGACTGTCTTATGTTAAAGAAATAACAAACCTATTTGAAATCTTGCTACAATCTTTTAGTTTTCAGAAATAAACCTTTTCAACCTTAAAATCAATACCAGATATCCTATTAAAATCACAACATTGTAGTCCATCTGCTACAAATTTAAGTTCATGACTCATTAGAGTTTTAAGAGGGTTGCACTACAAATTTCCCTGGGTCAGATTAACCACACCTATATTAAAAACTAGGGGCAAGAAGCTTTTGGGGAGAAAACCTCTGAAGAATCCCCTGTGGAAATCCCTCCAATGTCCCTCCACAAGGAAGGGTCCAGAGCCCACTGCCAATCCTGGTCACCACTCTGCAGCATCAGTGGAAGTTGTGGGTGTGCGGAACATTTAAAAATAAAGCCATTTAGTGGCCTCCATGTGGATTCAGGTGTCTAAAGCCATGGAGGAAGTCCCTGGCTCCAAATCTCCAAGTGTGTTAGTTAGACAATGGCTCTCTCTGGACTGTTGTATTAGGACAGAGCCAGATTGTCCCTGGCTCTTGCACAACTTTTAAAATTAGGCCATTTGGGTGCCTAAATGTGGAGTTAGATGACTAACGCCAGGCACACATCTGGAAACGTTGGCTAAGCTTCTCTGACTACGTTTCTCCTCTGTAAATTGGAGAGGATACAGACTCACATCTCAGTGGGGTTTTTGAGAAGTAATGAGTAACTGTTTTTTAAAGTGCTTTGAAAACCAAGGCACTGGCTCAGTGCTGAAAATGGCAGTTGGAGTCTAGGTTCCCAATGTTTTCAACACCAATCATAGTATTATAGTACTGGAAGGGAACTCAAGAGTCTTCTAGTCCAGTCCCCTGAACTCATGGCAGGACTAAATATTATCTAGACCATCCCTGACGGGTGTTTGTCCAACATGCTCTTAAAAGTCTGCAATGATGGAGACTCCATAACCTTCCCAGGCAATTTATTCCAGTGCTTAACCATCCTGACAGTTAGGAAGTTTTTCCTAATGTTCAGCCTAAACCATCCTTACTGCAATTTAAGCCCATTGCTTCCTGTTCTATCCCTCAGAGGTTAAAGAGAACAATTTTTCTCCTTCCTCCTTGTAACAACCTCTTATGTACTTGAAAATGGTTATCATGTCCCCTCTCAGTCTTCTCTTTTCCAGACTAAACAAACACTATTTTTTCAATCTTCCCTCAGAGGCCATGTTTTCTAGACCTTTAATCATTTTTGTTGCTCTTCTCTGGACTTTCTCCAATTTGTCCACATCTTTCCTGAAATGTGGCACCCAGAACTGGACACAATACTCCAGTTGAGGTCAAATCAGCGTAGAGTAGAGCAGAACTACTTCTTGTATCTTGCTTACAACACTCCTGCTAATGTATCCCATAATGACGTTTACATTTTTTGCAACAGTGATACACTGTTGACTCATATTTAGCCTGTGATCCACGATGACTCCCAGATCCCGTTCCACAGTACTCCTTCCTCACACAGAGACTTTACTTACCCTCTGCAGGGTTTTTCAAATGCCCCTTGCATCCCAACCATTCATATTTGTGTGCTATATTTGTGGATATCCAGTTGGGTACCTTATGCATCAATACCTATGATACCCTCATTTCTTCCTCTCAGATCTCATCTACCTTTCACTTTACCTCTCCAGTCCTCCTCCTGCATCACCATTTCCCTGGATTCTAGTTACTCTCCTCCTTCCCTGGGTCTCCTTCGTGCCCCTAATGTCCTTTCTGTCTCTCCTACAGGTTATCTTCTGTCTGCTTTTCTTCTGCCCAACTTTCAACCTAATATTCCAACTTTCTCTTTCTTCTTTTCCTTTCTCACTGAAAGGGGGTTTTCTCCATCCTCTTGATGTCTCTATCTACCCTCAAACCAATCCTGAGCCACCTGCTGCACATAGACACTGTTGTAGGGGCAGCGCACTCAGGTACACATTTAAGGATGCCAGTTTCTATCTCCATGCATCAGGAAACAGCAGAACTGAGAAAGTCAAAAGCACCCTGCTGAATTGTCTGATGTGCAAAATTACTGCTGCTGAAAGGCAGCACAGTTTTGCGAATGACTTTCAGACAAACCATATGGAGCTGCTCAGGGGATAGCATATGTGGTACCTGTGTTTGCCTCAGGCCTTCCCACCTACTTCCTGAAAATGCCATTTCTGACATCCATGGGATACTTGTGGTTATTTTCTGTAACAAGTTTAATACTCCAAAACTTCTGCCAAGAACCTGGCTCTCCGGCTGCTGTCACCCATGCATGGCTTTTGAATCTCTTTATTGTAACAATTTGATAAAAAATTGGGGCTCTCCATATCATATAACAGAAGGGAACATATGGCTCACAGTGATTTATTTGTAGATGAATCCATACAAAATTCACTGTTCTTATGCCAGAAGGATTTTTGGTTGATGCTGAAAAAAGCAACAGAAGTTGTATAATGAGATCATAATAAAACTGATCTTTCAGGCTCAGTAGAAGAGTGATAGAGCACAGGTGTAGTATATAAATGTACCCAAGCGCACTATTATGTACATTTGTATTTTTGACCGTGCATTCTTTAAATTATATTGATAGTCAAAAAGAGATGAGTCTAAACCAAAACATCAGATCTAAATACTCCTGCATATTGACAAAGATTGGATGTAGCTTGGAAAAGATAGGAGCTGGAGCCTGACCCTAACTCAGAAAAATAATGCTGCATTGGTTTGAATTTGGTCCGCATTTGGGAGGTTATTTTCACAAACAGAAGGGGTACAAACCCAAAAAAGAAAAACAACAAAGTTAACGTTTGCAGAAATGGTTGCTTTACCCTCCATAGCTCACCAAGGAAAGTTTCCTGCTGCTCACTGGACAGCAGCGGAGTCAATTTTTCAAGCCCTATACTACTATCCATTTAACACTGCCCTGTGAAATATTCTAAATAATTAAAGCAAAGCTTCACTTATCAAAATTTATGAGCAAAGTGCATTTTATGATCATGTAGCCTTGATTTTCTTTCACGGCATTGATTGGCTTATTCGTTACTTCATAAAATTTAATATTCTGCCATGTGTCTTCAAGTAATTAATTCAGAGAGCAAAGGAATGAAAGCCCGTGAAAAGAACCGTACAGCTTCTCTGGTTTTCCGAGTAAAGTTAAACTTTCTTTAAGGTACTATACAAAAGAGTGCTATAGCTGTAAATGAAGACCTCCACATCAAGTTGAGAGAGAAAAGATCTTCGAGTAAACAGTCTAGCATGAAAAGGCAGCTGACAGCTATGCTGTACAAAGCCTGGTGACTGGAAGAGACTTCATTTGGGAATTAATTGAATAAAAAAAAATCTAACAAAGAAAATAATATGGTTGTTCTTTAAGAAATAAAAGTTGTTGAGATTTTACAGCAACACAAATGAAGGGAGGAGCTGAGGCAAGTTTCATATTGTCATGGTATAATTCCCCACTCTGCACCTTAGCATCCAAAAGATGGGGTCCCAGCATGAATTCCTCTAAGCTCAATTACCGGCTTAGAACCTGTAGCGCTGCCACCAACCAGGAATTCCAGTGCCTGGTACACTCTGGTCCCCCCAAAACCTTGCCCGGGGACCCCCAAGACCCAGACCCTCTGGATCTTAACACAAGGAAAGTAAACCCTTTCCCTCACAGTTGCCTCTCCCAGCCTTCCCTCCCTGGGCTACCCTGGAAGATCACTGTGATTCAAACTCCTTGAATCTTAAAACAGAGAGGAAAATTTACCTTCCTCTCTCCATCTCTCTTTCCCTCTCATATTCTCCCTGAGAGAGACAGTAATCCTAACACAGAGAGAAATTAGCCTCTCTCTCCCCCTTCCCTCCTTTCTCCCCACCAATTCCCTGGTGAATCCAGACCCAGTCCCCTGGGGTCTCACCAGAATAAAAAAAACAATCAGGTTCTTAAACAAGAAAAGCTTTTAATTAAAGAAAGAAAAAACAGTAAAAATTATCTTTGTAAATTTAAGATGGAATATGTACAGGGTCTTTCAGCTATAGACACTGGGAATACCCTCCCAGCCTAAGTATTCAAGTACAAATTAAAATCCTTTCAGCAAAATACAAATTTGAACTCCTTCCAGCCAAAGACACATTTGCAAATAAAGAAAACAAACATAACCTAACTTGCCTTATCTACCTAGTACTCACTATTCTGGACATATGAGACTTTATCAAAGAGATTGGAGAGAAACCTGGTTGCATGTCTGGTCCCTCTGAGCCCCCAGAGTGAACAACAACCAAATTCTAACAGCACACACACAAACTTCCCTCCCTCAAGATTTGAAAGTAACCTGTCCTCTGACTGGTCCTCTGGTCAGGTGGCAGCCAGGCTCACTGTTCTTGTTAACCCTTTCCAGGCAAAAGAGATATGAAGCACTTTTGTTCTATTAACTCTTACTCATCTGTTTATGACACATACCCAGGGACATGTGCCTGCCTAGAAGGAGTAGAGTACAAAGAAGCTTGGTCCTGTCATGTTTCTTTTACCAACAGGTATATATTGTGGACAAGGAAAGAACTAGAGAGGAGCGACTACTACTACAGGAATAAGTAGTCATTGGGGGGGAAAATACTACTTCATCCAACCATAGAGGCACACAGTATGTGTAGTGTATAAAAAAATATAATTAGGGCTGTCAATTAATCGCAGTTAACTCACACGATTAACACAAAAAATTAATAATGATTAAAAAGATTAATCACGATTAATCACACATAACAATAGAATACCAATTTATTATATAATTTATTATAATTTATTAAATAGTTTTGAATGTTTTTCTACATTTTCAATATTGATTTCAATTACAAAACAGAATGCAAAGTGCACAGTGCTCACTTTACATTATTATTTTTTATTAAAATATTTGCACTGTAAAAATAATAAAAGAAATAGTATTTTTCAATTCACCTCATACAAGTATTGAAGTGCAATCTCTTTATAGGGAAAGTGTAACTTACCAAATCCTTTTTTTTTTCGGTTACATAACTATACTCAAAAACAAAGTGTAAAACTTTAGAGCCTAGAAGTACTCTCAGTCCTACTTCTTATTCTGCCAATTGCTAAGACAAACAAGTTTGTTTACACTGACAGGAGACTCTGCTGCCTGCTTCTTATTTACAATTTCACCGGAAAGTGAGAACAGGAGTTCACATGGCACTTTTGTACCCGGCATTGCAAGCTATTTACATGCCAGATATGCTAAACATTCAGATATCCCTTCATGCTTTGGTCATCATTCCAGAGGACATGGTGCCATGCTGATGATACTCATTAAAAAGTAATGCATCAATTAAATTTGTGACTGTACTCCTTGGGGGGAGAATTGTATATCTCCTGCTCTGTTTTACCCACATTCTGTATATATTTCATATTATAGCAGTCTCAGATGATGACCCAGCACATGTGGTTTTAAGAACACTTTCACTCCAGATTTGACAAAATTCAAAGAAGGTACCAATGTCAGATTTCTAAAAATAGCTACAGCACTTGGTTTAAGAATCTGAAGCACTGTCCAAAATCTGAGAGGGATGAGGTGTGGAGCATGCTTTTAGAAATCTTAAAAGAGCAACACTGATGCGGAAACTACAGAACCCAAACGATCAAAAAAGAAAATCAATCTTCTTCTGGTGGCATCTGACTCAGATAATGAAAATGAACATGCGTCAGTCTGCAATGCTTTGGATTGTTATCAGGTAGAACCCATCATCTGCATGGAAGCATGTCCTATGGAATGGTGGTTGAAGCATGAAGGGACATATGAATGTTTTGCGCATCTGGCATGTAAGTATCTTGCAACACCAGCGAAAAGAGTGCCATGTGAACGCCTGTTCTCACTTTCAGGTGACATTGTAACCAAGAAGCAGGCAGCATCATCTCCTGCAAATTGTAACCAACCTTGTTTGTCTGAGATATTGGATGACCAAGAAGTAGAACTGAGTGGACTTGTAGGCTCTAAATTTTACATTGTCTTATTTTTGAATGCAGGTTTTTTAATACATAATTCTACGTTTTTAAGTTCAACTTTCATGATAACGAGATTGTACTAAAGTACTTGTATGATGTGAATAGAAAGATATATTTTTTTGTTTTTTACAGTGCAAATATTTGTATTAAAAGATAAACAGAAAGTGAGCACTGTACACTTTGCATTCTGTGTTCTAATTGAAATTAATATATTTGAAAATGTAGTAAACATCCAAAATATTAAAAATAAATGGTATTCTTTTGTTGTTTAACAGCATGCATAATCACAGTTAATTTTTTTAATTGCTTGGCAGCCCTAAATGTAATACGACCATTTCAATTAGAAAGGCATTTTCCTTCACCCTCCTTTTCAAAGGACTAAACGGGTTTCATTTAAGTGATATAATGACATAAACTGAGACAATCCCTAGTTCAGATGAGTCTTGGAGCATAAGAATGATGTTTAGGGAACTTTATTCCAAGCCTCATATGATCCACATTTGTGTCAATCTATGTCATTATGTCATTTAAATAAAACCTAATTAGATGTGTGAAGGAACAACTGTTGTACTAATATCACAGTCCAAATATTAAGTTTAAAAATGGCATATAACCATTAATGAATAGCATCTCAGAGGAAAAACTGCTTTTACTAGTTTGATTTTTGGGATAGGTAAACTAGTTTAATCCATCATATTAACACACATGAGAATATGAAGAACTGAAGTCATCAGTTTAGTCTACTATCATGTGCTTCAGTTAACTGAAGAAAAGTTTGGAACTCAAAACTCCATATATTCTAATTAAAATGACATCAATCATAACTGGTTGAAGAAGTCTGATATGAGTATGGAAGACCCTGGAATTAAAAGGAAGGAAAACACTAGAGATAATCAAATCACATGGGAAGGTTAGTAAAGATAGCAATGGTGTTAATGAATGGATTAGTATATTGTAGAGTTTGCCATTGAACAACCTATGTGTGCTATTAAATAGTATGTTAAAATGTTTGCTAAAAATTAAAGGGAATTATAACTCTACTGTAAGAAAACATCTGTGCAGGAAAATGAAGAAATCAATTATAAATCAGATTGGGTGGAATGAACATCTTCCTTTTATATAACAGTAGAACAAAGAGAGTGATTATGCTTTTTCACAACATTATGCATTGGTCAGACTTAAATTAGAACCCCTACAGAAGAGGTGCACTATCTAGTAATCGTTATTAATGACATTGTTAATGGATAATGTTTGAATGTAGATAAATGCATATTCCTCCTGCATTGACTATTCAGTGCCTGACACTAGCTATTCATAAATGTTTACAAAGTGTGGACATCTATATTTAAAGGTGACTGGCCAAGTTTTTTCAAGTTTGTTCACTTTTCCATTTTATGACTTTTAGTATAAAGATTAACTTCTGCTTTATTTAGTTTTATCAACCCCCTTCTTTCATAATTTTAAAAATAGTGGCTATTTTCCCTCTCCTCCACAACTTGCCCATCTTATGGAAAAACATTAGTGAGAGGGATTTAAACTTTTCCTCCTCCTGTCCTTACTTGCAAACCAAGCAGATAGCTTTTATCATATTATCTTTACCCATATATATTTATACATTGCTACACTCTTTTGCTAAATGTGCCTCCCAGTTCAGAGAGAGTAAGAGAGGAATAATTCATGAACAAGGAGCAGTTTAGATCATAACACAGTGATAAATATGTCCACAGACTTTGTGATGTCACTATGTCACAGAAAACGAAGTTACATGAGACGCTGAGGCTAATGAGGGTACCCAAAAAGCAAATTTCAAGGAGGAATAAAAGACAGACAAAATGTTTTGTTTGTATGTACGTGTATGCGCACACACACACACACAGAGTTTAACATATGTGCTAACTGGAGTACTCGAAACATTCAAAAAGCGTTGTAGGTGATCACTTTTAAAAAGCTTTATTTGGAAAACCTAGGTACTAGAGAGAGCAGCTGGAGGTTTGAGCAATTGCTAGTGATAAAATGTGGAGATTAGAAGCCAGGTATAACAGATGTGATTGAGCAAATTCTACTGAGAGACAAGCAGAAGGCTTCAAAGAGGGGAAAACAGAGTTTAACACTTTCAGCAAGACAGGAAGACATAATTCAAAGTAAGAAAAACTAACTGGAATATAGACTGAGTGCCAAAGGAATCACAGTAGGCTAGATTCACAAAGGTACTTAGGTGCCTAAACGCCTTTGTAGGCATCTCAGTCCTAGTATTAGGCAGCACTGATGTTCACCAAACCACTTCTCAGCTATCACATAACCCTGTAGGTGCCCAGGTCCTTAAATCCCGATATTTCCCCACAGGTAATGAGCTGTGTGGAGCCCTACCTCATGCCTAAGCTCTGGGAGGACTCTCACACTAGGCATTCCCCTACTTCTCTTCTGGGCAGGGCCTGAGCCAGTCGGCATGTTCAGCACACACCTAACCTGCAGAAAAGACAGCTGTGGCACACAGGAATTTTGGGGGTTGGCTGGCTTGCATATATGTGTATCAAAATACCCAGCAGCCTGGGGGGCTAGAGCACTCACCTGTAGGATCACCACAAGGGGGGAGCAGAAGGAGCAGAGCCCCTACTGTGCTCCTGACACATTCAGTAGGATTTTGTCCCCCAGCTGTAGTGGTGCTGCTGTTGCAGCCTCAGAGGCAGTGTGGTGCAGCACCGATGGGTCTCCTCTCCCTGCCCATAGAGAACAGAAGCAGAGGAGACACTCAAGCTGCTACTGCTGCTGGCTTTTGGGGGTGGTGCAGCCTCTCTGGGGCTGCCTGGACACTGCCTGTAGGAAAGTGGGGATGCCAACGAGTCAGATCTGGTTCTGGGAGTACCTTGTGAGGGCATGTCAGTGACCTGGCTCTGGGGGTGCTATGGGTCGGGGGGCAGTGGTGGCCTGGAGAAAGACACTGCCACTGCCAAGCCTGTTTTACTGCGCAGCCTGTACAGGTCCCATAGGACCCTGACCTCTGCCGCCAGAGCTGATACGATTAAGTAAAATTTTGGGAAACATTTGGTATGGTTTTTAAACTTCACTCCTCCTGGTTGAGAACCCAAGTGGTTGCTGCTCACCTGGGCTGTGGGAGACTGCATTTAAGTCCATGCCCCAACCTCAGCATGTCTCCCACCTCCCAGGTGAGTGCCCTAAGCACTGAGCTAATGGCTCCCTCTCTCATTTATCACAAGAAAGGACTGTTCTGGCTTAAGGGCCTAACACCAGGAGAAGCTTATGACTAAGAATCCTGTGTGAAGATAGGTGCCTTCCTCTGGTTTGTCAGTCAAGTACCTATGGGCCAATCAAGTCAGAAACCTAAGTCCCTTTGTGGTGCTGGACCCTGAGTGTCACTCTTCTCCTCAGCATTTCACTCCTGTTAGTTTAGGCAGCTTCCCACTTAGGTTGCTGACTTCTGAGAATCATTTTTGCCTACCTCTCTCCGTTTGATGCCTAGTGAGCCCAAGTGCCTAATTTGGGTCTGTCAATTCCACTTGGCAGCAGAGCTAAGAGTTAGGCATTGCGACAGCTTTTCACTAATACAACTTCCTTTGTTTTGAAGCTATGCAAGGACCTGGTTCCAATGAGCAGGACAGCTGTGTCTCATTGCTAATAGTAATCGGGTAAAACTGAGGCACGTTTTCAGAGTTTCATCTCATCCCAGGAGCTGGAAGTGAAAAACAAACAGAAGTTCCTAACTGAATTCAAAGAGGAAGAAGAACAGACAGGATCCAACAAGTCAAGAAACATCATTTATTTGAAAAATAAAGAAAAGAAAAAGGAAGGGTGAAGCAGAATCTGGAGCACTCCAGTATGGAAGAAATACCGTAAGAGTCATATCCTTTGACAAAACAGGAAACACGCAGGCAGTGGGGCAAAGTGGTTACACAGGAAGCTCCAGAGTTTAACCAAAGAGGTATCTTTCATCAAACACTCAAAAGTTAGGAAATGACAGAACTGAGGTTTCCTGTGCCTTATTATACATTATTTATATGATCACATATTATTTTGTGCACAGGAACTCTGCCCCGTTCAGTGTACAGGATAAACCTGGATCCTGAATCAGGGCTGTGGAGGGAAGAAGTCTTGACTGCAGGACCTATGTCTCATTTGCTGAAGAAGTTGGAAGATGTGTTGTGAATAAGGCAGGGGACTGCAGGAAGAGAAAGGAGGGTCTCATGGTTAAGGCAGTTAAATGATGCCCTGGAGAACCAGATTCTATCCTTGTCTGTAACACAGAGATCCTGTATGATGCTAGTCAAGTCACTTCAACCAAACATTTCACAGGTGATCACTAACTGGGTTTCTCATTTTCTGGCAGCCAGACTTGAGATCTGATTTGCAGAAGTCTTGGATACTCACAGCTGCACCTAAAGTCAATGGCAGAACCTAAAGTCAATGGTGCTGACTCTCCGGGGCTGCCTGCATACTGCCTATAGGAACTGGTAAAGTGCTATGTAATGCTAAGTACTCTGATAAAAGAAGTCCCAGGCATCACCAGCTGGGCATCAAAATTTAACAAATCCTCCTGATTGTAATCTTTCAATGCCTGCAAAATGAAGATAATACCACCCCCTCACCTCATGAGGCCTTTATGAAAATAAACTAATTTTTGAAACACTCAAATATTCTAGTGATGAGCACTATAGAAAAGCCCACGGGGAAATGAATAATTCTGTCTTTAGAGCAGGGTTTGTCTAGTGTGCAGTAAATAATGCCTCAGGTCACACATTGAGCAATTAGGATAAAACAACGGGTCTTTTGATTTAAGTGTCTGTTCAATCAGGGCCAGCTCCAGGCACCAGCTAAAGAAGCAGGTGCTTGGGGCGGCCAATACAAAGGGGCAGCACCTCCTGGTCTTCGGCAGGAATTCGGCGGTGAGTTCCTCTGTCCCTCTCTTCCTCTTTGAGCTACCACCAAAGAGGAAGACAGGGAGTGAAGGACCCGCTGCCGAATTGCCACCGTAGAATCAAGCGGCATGATTGAGCTGCTGCCGAAGTGCCGCCAATCAGCTTTTTTTTTTTCTGCCAGTTGGGGTGGCAGAAAACTGGAGCCAGCTCTGTGTTCAACATACGTACAGCAGCAGTGTTTTTTAAAAGCAAACAAAATGTTATGATTGTGTGGAAGGCACTTAAGAGTTAATATTGTGGGTCACACTAGATCTGGATATAGTGCTGACTGTTCTCTATGGTGTTCAATAATCACGCAAGCCAAGAGGTCTGACAGAAAACACTAACACTGTATGTTCAGGATTGCATAACATGAGACTCTGCATAACACAACAATCAGTTCCCACACTTTACTGCATCACTTCCAAGTTACCACTAATAAAGCACTTCTCTCTCTTGCAACTGCTCCTGCCGGCCCACATGAAAATATGGTGCCACAACTGTATGGATCTTGCCTCCAGCAGGAAGAGAAAACAAAGGAAAAGTGCAAGACAGCAGAATAAGTGAAACTCCTCTAGAGTGGGTGGGAGTTTCTTTTCCTTCACCTTCAACACTGGAGCGGCTTCCCAAAATATGCCTGCTCCAAATACTTGGAGACCAAGCTGTCCCTCAGCAAGTGGAGCAGCTCTGAATGACTACACTTCTCCAGGAGGCAAGGGAATGAGCAAGAGCATCCAATCAGATGGGATTGCACTATAGACTGGGGTTTCCCCTTCAGACCATTTAAAAACTCCTATTCTGAAGAAAATCTGTAGAGTTGACAGTTCTTTTTTTTTAACCCTCATTTACATCCCCTTCAGCCTGGGGCTTTACCTCTGACATCAGTGCTTGTTAACAAGAGTGAGGGGTACTAATTAAATTCCCTCACAGTCATTACTCTTTCCCTGTCCAGAAAAAGAAATATGAATAGGTAGAAAAAAGGGTTTGACGTACATTTTGTTGGGGAACATCATGTTTTTTATGAGCATGCAAAATGTAATAAATGCTTTCAAGAACCAGGTGAAATTTCAGAAAGCTTCCTAACAGATGTTCATAGACTGGCAAAGCATTGTACAGGCAGAACACTCTCAGAAGAAACAGTAAGGGACAGAAATGTAGAAGACAATCACTTCTGGAACTATCTACTTTTAGAACCTGACCCTGCTAAAATGATCACACGAGTATGTCAGCATGAAATATAAGACAGCAGCAACATCTATCCTGGGAAAATATCAAAGGGGAACCCAAAGAAGCAAATTTAGATGTTAAAAGGTTCCACATAAAAGCTCAAAAATAAATGCACAGCAGATCACTGGTGCCACTGTGACAAAAGACTTATAGGGCAGGTGAATGGAAAACTATATCTGGAAGATGCTGTAAGACACCTGCCATATATTTGGAAAACATGCCCAGTTTGAGAAGCTGAGTGCAATAATTTCACAGACAAGGACTTTATGTAGATCTTCAAAGCAGGTGGAAGCAATACAGAATGATAAACAACAACAGATAGGGGAGATAATTTTCCTTGACAAATTATCCATGTGGATACGGGTGATTCATAGTATAGTTAAGATGGTTGTCACTGTGGGTCTTGTATCTAGTTTTAAAACAGTCCTTTTTACTATTCATATCACGTGTGACTATGCATGAATGGTTAAAAGGTCTGTTTTTAAACTGGATCCAAGACCCACAGTGACAACCATTTTCACTCTGTAATGTATTCCTGGCTAGTCCAAACAACTCACTAACAGAGATAGAAGGGAAAAATTAGGACCTGATAAATATAAGAAAATAAAAGAAACATGTTTCCAGGGTTAATAAAACTGCTGTTCTTTCTGCCAGCTGTAAGTGCTCTCGTTAAACTGAAACAAGTATTTTTGGAAGTGGATTAAGCTAAAGTGAAAACTAACCAAAACTACGAGAAGGCTCACTAGAGTAGAATAGCAATGTTTACATGAGGAGCTATTCTGGGCTTCCCCTCCTCCGCATGTGGGTAAGCCCCCACATTTCAGTCCCTGCTCTACCTGATTCAGAGCAGAGTTTTTCATTCCTCATTAGGCAGAGTAAGGACTTGAATGTGAGTCCCCCCTCTTAGGCCAGTACCCATGCCACCCAGCCGGTCTCACTGATCCAAAACCTTCCTGCTGAAAGTTACATGAAAACAGCTACATGTCTGCCAAATGTTTCAGTTTCAATGAAACAGTATAATGTTGCTGCAAAGAAATTTCAACAGAAATGTTCTGACCAACTCTACTCACTACAGATTGTTACTGGCTTGCTGTCAAAAGCTGTCAGCATTCCATTAGCACTGCTTGTTCAGCACCGCTCATCCAGCTAACACATGTTAAAACTACAGCCTGCTGTGCCTTGCTGTGTTAGCTAGCACATTTAAAAGAAAAAAGCACACAGCATTTTTCCTAGTGTGGACAAGCCCATTCTGACTGATAAGGGCTAGAAAAAAAATTTCCCCCAATGGGCAAGTTGTTTCATAATTGTGCACTACAGGATTTATTGCATTTCCTTGTTACTGGCCATTGTCAGAGGCAAGATGCTAGACAAGATAAATGTGACCCAGGGACCCATTGGGGTCAATCGGCAGATGGGCTCACAGGATTTTATAGGGATTCTCTGTGTCTCTTATATGCGTAATAGTTCATTGAAGGGTGGCATGTCAGGATTCTATGGAGTGCCAGTAGCTTAATCACTGTGAAATGTGTGCATGGATGATACTTAAGGAATTATGTATTTATGCTAAAAATTATGTTCTTAAGGTCTTCCTGTTAAGGCAGCTCAATGGGAGATGATGTACCTTGGAAATGTTCCTTTCAAGCAGGAGGTAGCAGACACCTATCTCCCTGTCTGGCCATTTGGATGTTATGTATTGCATGCCTCACAGTGTATATCTATTTGCATACTGAGCCAGGTGCCACTCAAGAGACTACAAAATCTACAGGAAGGATCCCTAATTCAAATTTTTCTCTGCTTTCCCTAGAGACGGCAGAGCTGGCTGTGTCTGACAGAGTCCTTGTATCATCCGCTTGTGCTGGGGCACCGAGCGCAGAACATACAGACCCGGAACCCACCCTGGCCTCATGTCCCCTGCCCCCTAGTGGACTCTGGAGCCCCCTCCCACCCCAGCCTCCTGCCCCACGCCTGAGTGGTCCCTGGAGCACCCCTGGCCTCATTTCCCCTGTCCCTAAGCAGCCTTTGGAACCCACCCTGGCCTCCTGGCCTCCCCACCCCATGTCCTTCAGAACCAGTCCCCAGAGCCCTCTTCAATCCTTAGGAGTGGACTTCAACTGGCTCTTCCAGGATTCACTGCAGTTACAAGTAGGGAATTGGGGGCCAGATTGGAGTAAACGCCCTCAAATCTCTGCACTGGGACAAAATAACACTTTGTCATAGTTGGTACTGAAGCTGGCACACTCCAAAGAACTTCTGCAGCCTCTAGAAGTGCGTTGTTGATATGCAGGGCTACTTTCCCAGGAGCAGATGGCTGCAAGATAGCCACTAACTTATGGGTGTTCTCCTGCAGGGACTCTGCCTGAATGCCCAGAGAAGCAGCCCTGGACTTTAAAAGGTCCTGATAGGAGTTGAAATCCTCCAGAATTGGAGGAGAGGAAGAGCCAAGCACTGTTGAATTGTCCGGGGATGAAAAAGAGGCAGTTAACTGCACTACGGCTGGCTTTCTTTCCTGGGTGGAGTTGGAAGGAGCAGCTCCATGGGCTCTGCAAAGCAAAGGCTCACTGGATCCACAGTTTCCACCACCAATCTGTCCGGAGACATTGCCTTAGAGTGACCTCTGATCCAGTGAGGGCCTTGGTGCCAAAGCAGACCACACGAACTGTTCAAGCAGGTGGTGCTTTAGATAAAGGTATCTAGTCACCTGTGTCTGTTTCATGAACAATCTACACATTAAACATTACTCCTTGATATGGGCCTCACCCAAGTATGGCCTCACCCATGCACAGCTTGTGGGGAACCATCCCCCACATGATGGATGATGTTTAAACTCCAGTGAGGGCCTCCCTTAACTAACAACATCTAACACTAATCTAACTTACACTAAGGGTACTACTAACTATATACAACCAGAAAAAAAGACACTAAACTAGTGAGAGGTTTTGAGGGTAAGACTACACAGAGTTCTGACTCCAGCTACAGGTGGTAAAGAAGGAACTGAGGGGAGTTGGGATGGTGCTGCCTTATATAACCTGGGGAGGGGCTATGGACAAGAGGCATGAGTGCTGCCCCCGATGACTGAGTACTGTTAGGTAAAATTCTCTGACTCCAGTGTGCTGGGCGCTCGAACACCTAAGTGGAATACATGGCTGCATCTACTTAAAAAAAAAAAAGTATCCTTTTCTGAATGATTATTGAGAATGGATGATTAGAGGTGATTTTATGTGTGCTGAACTGGCCTCATACAAAGCAACAAGCTACTTGTGGGCAATTAAATACGATAGTTACTCAGGAATTAAAAAATAAAGGTGTACTAATTTAGATAATGAGAATTCAGGAACCTTTCTTTGCCAACCAAGGTGGCTAAACAAAATAACCAGAGTATTAAGGAAAAGTACTATACCAATGCCTAAAAGCAAGGTCTGTCTAGGTTAAATTGCCACTAAAAACCTCCAGCAGATATGCCAGTGACTATCATCATTACAAGCAGCAAAGAATCCTGTGGCACCTTATAGACTAACAGACGTTTTGGAGCATGAGCTTTCGTGGGTGAATACCCACTTCCTCAGATGACATGCATCTGAGGAAGTGGGTATTCACCCACGAAAGCTCATGCTCCAAAACGTCTGTTAGTCTATAAGGTGCCACAGGATTCTTTGCTGCTTTTACAGATCCAGACTAACACGGCTACCCTCTGATACTATCATCATTACAAATATTTCTGCTATGAAATTGTGATGCAGCAGTTTCTGCACTAAGAAATGCCCAGAACTAGTACAACTTGATGTTGCTTTCATCTGTTTTGGGAACTGTTGAGTTTAACAAAATACACAAACAAGAAAACTACATTTATTTTATACTCCTATTAACACAACTAATATCAGTTATGGATCAGACAGGTACATTTAGAAGATCCAAAACAAAGTTATTTATCAAGTGCTAAAATATTGTTAGTAAACTATATGGTTTATAATTAACTGATTTGAAGTGGTACAGAAAATCTCATCCAGCATTTTATTTTACAAAAACAAATTAAAAAATGGAAAATAATCTTACATCTTAAAAATACAAACTCTCTAATATGATTGACAAGGCAGAATACAGCTTCTGCAGTTTCTCACTGTGTCATTTTCCCCAAAGACAGTAACTAATTGTTGCCTGAGTAACGCTCAGTGTATTTTTCTCAATATGCATGCCTGGAAGGTCATTTCAGTGGTTACTATTAAATGAATAAGTGTTCCTTTATGTCTGTATTTGATTTTAAGTACAATATTTGCCCCTGGTCTTTGAATGTATGCATGCTGGGTAAAAACTTGCATTGACATTCTCTACACCATTTAAGATTATGTACACTTCAATTAGATCTCTCAACCATCATTTCCAGTTGTTGCCATCACCCTAGTTCCTAAGGGCTGATATACGCTGTCTTTAGACCTTGTTATCTTTTTAATTTGTCACTAAATTCACAATACTGTTCACTCTGATCTTGTCTGTACCCTAAACATTCCCTATACATCTGCTGATCTGGCCAATAGTTTTGAGCAGGTATGCATCATATTTTCTAAAATTTGAAACTGAATTTAGGTTAAACATTCAATTGGAACACTGTGTTTTCATATGTAATAACATAACTGTAGTTTGTTCCTTTATGGACAGTGTGTGTGTGTTCGGCCTTACTCTTTGGTGCTGATAAAGAAAAGTGCTTCAGCATATGCTTAACTTTAAGCACGTGAGAGTTACATTGACTTGAAAAGAATTACTCACATGCTTAAAATTAAGCACATGCATAAGAGGTTAGTATGGCCAATTACTTTTGCAAGGTTATTTTCAAACACAATCTTTTCCAGTTCAATCCCGTATGTATAACTTTTCTCTAAAGTGGTTACAAGTTGAAATCACTTGCCCTTTCTCCATCTTCCTGCTTGTCTGACTCAAAAGCTTTTATGAACTATCCTTTATTTTTATAACATAATTCTTGCTGAAATATTCTCTCCAAGTTTTTAACTTACATCTTCCAAACCTAGAGCATGGACCATAGAGATTTCATTACAATACTGTTTCACCTTTTGTACTGACCGTTTATGGATTTCAGCCATTATCTTGGTTTCTACCACTCAGAGTAGTTGGTCCATCTACTCTCTTTTCAGAAGTATGACCAAAAAAGGCACTGGTGTCCCAAATGCTTGTCAACATTTTACTCATGCCTGAGCATATTATATATGCCCAATATTGTGGAAATTGGAGTGAAGTGTGGATATACCGATTATGCCCTAAAGACTGCACACATTTTTGCTTCCATTTCTGTTAGCATAAATCCCATAAATCAATGAAGGGATACTCCCTCAAATGGTTGTGCGTGTCAAATTACAATGTATGATTGTAATGGTGTCACCATCAAGCTATGATGAAACCCCTAATTATGCTTATTGGAGTGGGAACAGGAGGTACAGAGGAAAGTCCATTTTGCAATCCATGTGCCAGAAAATATACATGTGAACACATTTGAGGATTTCACCAAAACACTCTCATTACAAAATCAGAGTGGGCATCTGTGTGTGAAGACCATGGCTTGAAGCTAAACAAAAAGAAAACTGAAATTATACAAGTAGAGAAGGTGGAAGAAAAGCTGCTGATTGAAGTTTCAGGAGAGAAACTGAAGAAAAAAGAATTTTTATACTTGGGAAGTACACTTAGTGCCATGACAGAGAGATCTGGAGAACTGAAAAGAAGAAACAAATGTGCATAGGTAGCAGGGAAAAATGTGGCAGGAGTATTGTGGGACTGGCAACTAAATAAGAAACTCAAAAGGGAACTGTATGCTGTGTGAGTCCCTACCTGCTCTATGGTTTGGAAACAGTGGGTCTTATGGAGGAGGAGATATAGGAAGTTAGAAAATAATATACCAAGGAGAATGGCAGGCAAGCAGAGAGTAGACAGAATGCACATGGAAGAAATTATGGTAAAGAAAAACTTGAGATTCTCAGTGATAGACAGGCTGGACAGCATACTCTTAAGGTGGAATGGACATGTGATAAGACTAGGAAAAGAACATCCAGCAAATAAATCAAGAAAGAACATGGAAGCCTGAGGATACAATGGAAAGACTCCATCAAGAGAAGCTAGAAGAGAAAAAAACTGGAACTCCGAGACCAAATACTCATGTCATGGACCAAAAGGAGTGACAAAGAATTGTGGGCATCTCCAAGACTGTGTAAATGGGAAAAGGAATCAAAAAGTGAAGTGAGTGGCTTTCATTACAACAGTAACATAAGTGTGCTTTTTCTCCAGGAACTAGATTTTAGTTCATGCTAACATGCTATTTCACAGAACTTAGTAGCTCCTTTCAAGTTAAACTCACCCCAGTTTTATTAAGCCAAAATAATAAATACAAAAGTAAAATATTGCGGAAATACTCCAGAATAATTAATATCTGATTTACAATTAAATGGAAATTTGAAATAGGCTTGTGTGTGTTAAGAAACTATCGTGTAGACACAAACAGGATATGGATAATTTTAAAAAGAAAACAGACGCTGATTTATTCAAAGGTCTGGAATTTTAAAGAACCAATTCTACACAATCCTCATTCTAAGGCAAGAATACATATCATGGGACACATTAAAAACCTAGATTAATATATTATGGATCTCTATGACAAATACAATGTGATTAACTAGAGTCATTGTCTGTTTGATAATCAGAAGTTTATTCAAGAGATCCTTTGAAATTACATGATTTAGTGTACTGACTAAAAGAGAAAATAGAATAAGCTATTTTATTTTATTTATACAAAGTGCTGCTGGTAAAATGAGCATACATCTTAAAATTTGTGACTCCTAATTTCTCTGGCCACTTGGTGAGAGAAGAGGAGGTAAACCATGAATGACAGGTTGGACTGGCTCTGTAACTCAATATATTAGCAGTAACAATTAATATTGTAAAGAAATGAGTAGTCTGGAACTCTTAATTTGGTGAGATTCCTTTGCTTAAAATATCTTTTTGTCAAGTTTTATTTTGCTTAAGCCCATGCTGAAGCTCTGGCAGGACTCACAAACAAGGCGTTTTCCCACCTATCTTGCCTGTGGGACACAATCTGGTCAGTGCGTGTGTTCAAAGCACACCTAACCCACACAAAGGGCAGAGGTGATGGTCCCCTGCCCTCCAAACAGGCACACTTTGTACTCAGTAGCCTAGAGGACCTACCAAGAAGGTGGGAGACCCTGGGTTTAAATCCCCCTTTTTGTCTTTTCATACCTTTCCCATCAACATTTATTATTAATGTTATTGTGACATCTTTGGAACTTTCACATACTTTCTACAGTTGAGCTCACAATTAGAGTAAATTCTTAGGCCTAATTATCACAACAGTCCACACGTCCCGGTATAGTTTGGTTGCTATGTGCAATGCCATAATCCAGCTAACCACTCAGCTATGCCAGGTTTATGATTGCTTTGCTTCTTGAGGTTGGTGCAAAGCAGCCAGATTGTACCAGCAAATCTGGACCATGGTGTTTAAGATATTTAGAGTCCACAGCCAAAACAACAGAGTTTGTGGCTGTACCAGCACCAATATATACTACTTTGAAGATTCAATCAACCACAGTAGATATAAAACTAATACCCATCACAGACATCTACCAGACAGAAACTCCATATTATGGAGTTGACATACACTAGCGTTGCACAGGGGCATAGTTAGGTCATCTGAGTTACCTTAATTGTGCATATTTATTTCATACTTTTTGAACATTTTATTTAAATTTTAATATAGTATAGCTCCAACTGTTATTTTACATAATTTTAAAGTTTCCTATGATATGATGTTTTTTCCCTTTAGTTCTGTAGCCAGCAGAACAGGATAGCCTCAGAGAGCACTCAGCATGACCATACATTTTGAGGCTTTTTGTTGTGCACCTCAACTTCCAGGTTGTGTTAACACACCTCCATGTAGCCTTAAGGACAGAAGACTTGATACAACATAGAAGCTCACCATAGATGGTCACAGGTAATAGAATGAAAGGGAGAGATGCTGCAAGTAAGTGCTCAAAATTCACAGAATTTGGCATACCAGATGATTTGCTTTGTCCAGTCCTAAGGCTAACTTTAATAAAGATATCTAAAATAAAGGCAAGGGGCTACATCTCCAACACCCTTCTGGCTGTTTTAGGCTTCTCTGCCAGTACAAAGCAGCCAGAAATCCTATAGATCTGGCATTCTGAGCATACTTTGGTTGGCCTAGAGGTGGGGCAGGTGGCATGGTTGAGGAATAGAGCCTATTGACCATATACTGTGACACTCAACTAACCCCAGCTTCCATAATGGTTCCTTTGGTTTGTGGCAGCTGGATATAATTTAGAACAGCCCGGAGGCAGCTATGTAAAGATGGCAGAGGAATGTATGAAGCGAAAACCACCTAGCCATTTTCACCGGAAGATAACTCAAGGTAAATGGGGGAGAACAGTATTTTTCCATGTTAGCAAAGAGTACATATCAATTTGGATGTTGTGACAGCTTTCTGTACTTATTGTGTTTACCATCTGAGTACATATAAGCTATAAATACATATTGGCTAAATTTTCAATGCCTAGGTCTTGCACCTAGTGCCCCAACAAAATCCCATATTTGCATATGCTTTTAGCTTAATTGTGTCCATAAATAACCATCTGCACATGCAATTACCTGATCTGTATGCATAGATACAGCCTGTGGCAAGCACATCAATTGTACACATTTTTGAAGTTACATCTTCTGGGAATCGTATACTGACTTTATATCTTTTTAGATGATCGTTTGAAAAAAAAATCTCTGAACCAACTCTTACTCTCTGTTACAAAGTAACACATAGTTATAGAATACACTCTGACATCTCCAAAGAAGAAAGCAGTCAATTAATTGCTTATCTTTTTAATGCCCTGAATATGTATTTAAATTATATGTTTGCCGTTTTCTAGAAGAGATTAAGAGAAAGTTAAATCTAAAAAAGAGCCAGTAAAGGTCACTTGTAAAAATATTAAAATAAAGGAAATTCAGACTTTGAGGCTAAAACTACAGAGTAATACACATCTTTAATTCATTCTGTTCTGCTTCTTGACTGAATGAATAGGGCACAGAGCAATGCATTATTAAATCAAACTCTGGCCTCATAACAAGAAGTTACTAGATGAGTATCTTCACTAAATCTCCAAAGAGAGTGGGCATTTTTAACTTCCCAAAACTTCATTAGCTTATGCAATTAATGTATTGTATTTGCATGCGCAAACACCCAATTAGATGTTGTTATTTAGATGTCTATTCATTTTGAGTCTTCTTTCATGAAAAAGTACCTGATTCACACACAATTTTAGTACATGTCCACAAATAGTCACATTTCTTCCTTCTTTTTTTTTTAAACTGGGAGCCAGATGTGTCAGGAGGAACTAACATTCAGATAGGTAAGCACAATAACTTTAGATTTCAGCTGAAATGATCAATGATGAAATTGGTCGTCATTTCAATTATCTTTGTTACGCTACAGGGCTGACACTCTAGTGAGATGAGTGGGAGAGATTCACGCTGCTTTCAAAACTATAGTTTCAGGTTGTCCATAGACTTAGTGCTGCCAAAGGGGTGAAGGTTTGTATCTTGTTTAAATGAGGAACAAAAGTCAAGGGATGAAGTTCTGTATTGGATATTTTCTGGGATACTAAATGTTAGCCTGATTTCATGTTGAGTGTGGTATAAATGCCTAGACTAGTGGAGCCCAAACTTTTCCGTTGTGCCCCCATTACCAGTAATGGAATCTGTCCATGTCCTTCCTCCATTACTGCACAGCCAAGGCTTCCTCAGCAGATGAACTTGGCTGTAGGTGGAATTGGGGGGGGGGGGGCAGAATTGGGGATGGGAGAGGAGCTGGGGCTACAGGTGGAACAGGTCTGGTAGGGGACAGGGAATGAGGGCAGAGCTGAGATGGGGGCAGAGCAGGGCCTGTCATGGAGCTGCAACTGGGGATGGAGCTGGGCTCGGGGCAGAGCGGGGGTGGAGCAAAGCTGCAGGTGGGAGCGGAGCTGGGCTGGGGGCAGAGCAGGGGGGTGGAGTGGAGCTACAGTTGGGGGGCAGGGGTGGTGTCCCTCCCATCACTCATGCCCTTCAGCATTCCTCCATGCCCCCTGGGGGGGTGCCCCGCAGTTTGGGGACACTGGCACAGACAGAAGACAGGAGAGTGGTCTATCTGACCTATACATGTTCTTACTGGAGTATTTGGTTTTATGAGGAGGATGGATGGGTACAGATCTGAGTGTTTCTTTTATGTGGTTGCTCAGCATCCTCTAGAACAGTGTATACTATTTTGGTGCAGACAGTGGGAGTTCTGTAGCTATTATTGGTAAGGAAGATGTGAGAGGATGGGTTTTGTTTTGAGGCTGGGGTCTGTAATGGTACATGCATTAACCTGTTGTTGTTTAGTGCAATCCACAATTAGTACTAAAAATTTCTGCATTTTTTGCATGGTTTCAAGCTTAACTCTTTAATCACAATACCACCTGATATTAAATATTTTGGGTTACATTCTCTGGCCTGTGCTGTCCCCTTTACACTGCCAGAAATAGGCTATGAATCTCCCTGAGGATACAGAGGTGACAGCCAACTCCTCCATTCTGCCCTGCAGTTCCCAGCATAGGGGGCATGCTAGGGGTGGGAAAAGGCCATAGCTGGAACCTGCTGCACTCTTAGCAGTTCATCCCTTACTCCTCAGGCTACCTTAATCTATGCTGAGATGCAGGCCAATACAGAGCTGGTGCCAGAATCAGAATATTGCAGATGACTCCCTTAGAGGCTTATATTCCACTACATCAAGTGGAAACTAGAGGCAAATGTGAGTCCAAACCTTTCTTTATTTACTTTAAAGTACAAGAGAAATTGTAAATTACAAAAATTGTGTTAACCCTTTTGCTATAGGATGGAAAATATTAGCTATGTTACAACCAAAACTTTCTTTGGTTAAGCATTTATCTCAGTAAACTGGATTTCTCCAAAAACTAACCCCACAGACAGTCTCACACAAAAGAGAAGACGTCACGAATCATGTATTTCAGGGTTTACAGCTGTTACATACATTGCTATAAAACCATTAATGCCTGCAGTCACGTCCTATGGTTCAGGGGGCACGGCTGTTACAGCTCTATCAGTCAGCAGGCCGTGCTCCTAACTGACATTAATCACAGATTTTGGGGTTCACAGCTGCTATAAACTGCGATAGCAAGTTGATGGAGCTGGCAACAATTTATTTCACTTAGAAACAAATGCTGCCATAATTGCATTGCTTATAATTACCAAGGATCCTTTTGCCAATGGTTCTGTTGCTTACAGTCATCTGAGACTCAAGGAAGGATTCATGACACTTAGCAACCCGATGCTATCTGTGGTGACTAACAACAGAGAGTACTTTTGACTATGGTAACAGTGCGTGCAAATATTGCTGATATGCTGGTAAGATTCATAATAATAGTCAGGTGCCTGATAATTCCTGCAACTGTTAAAACATTAATCAACGCTTAGAAACAGTGCTTCTACATCAATTATGTTTATAAAGTCTGATAAGTGACATTTCTAATGTCTGAAGACATTAGAGAACATTAAAGAATTGGTCTCTGACTGACTTTTTAATTATTTAGTGTAAACTCAAATAAATAAAATTATTTATATGCACAAACACTCTTTAAGATCGTGCTAATAAGATGACTGTATTTTGAAAATTATTGATAAAGTTCTTTGAATTATAAGTTAACAAATATTTTTGAACCTTTAAAAAAAGTGAAACTGCTAATTTTCTAATACCTAAAATTAATAAAACAATGTCAGATTTGTTCCAAACTCTTAAAAACAAAATTAAATTCTGCCTTGAAAGTAATTATGGGAAATAAGTCTTAAACCTTTTTATTGTTAAAGTAAAGCAAATAGGGTGGGGTGAAGCTCAAAATCAGACTTATAATGAAAACAGAGTTAACAAGCCTAAGTATGGAGCACCTAATGTGGATCTGTAACTTACATTCTTTGTAGTCAAAGAGTAAGCACTGTAGTATTGGGGTAGGATACACTGTATTTTACATACATAACGAAAAAGTGAATCCCTGCTTTAAGTGCAAAACTCAGCCTTAACTATGGTTGGTCAAAAATTGAATAGTTTTCTCTCAAAAAGGTGATTTAGTCAAGATTAAAAAGTTTAAGGTGCAGATCTTGCTACCATGATCCACGCCTTTGCAGCAATCCAATAATGGGGTGACAAAGTGCTGTACATGAGGCTATACACATCAACCCGAAAACTTAAGCTGGAGTTCTGTACTGATCTGTACTGGCTGCCTATGGGTTTATATATTGAATTTAAGGTGTTGGTTTTGGTCTTTTAGCACTCAGTGACCAGGGACCTTCCTAGTAGAGAAACCTCTTCTCCCCTCATGTCATGCTGCCATTATTGTGATCAACAACTGATTGCTGGATCCTCATTGATTTGAAAGGGGGTTGGATTAGGGGGCTGGCAGTAGTGTTTGTTGTGAGAGGCCATCAGCTCCAGAACAAGCTCCTCTCCAGGTCCAAAACACTACAAGTCTATTGACCTTCAGGGCAAGAGGTAAGATTTGTTGGATGAAGGGTAGATTTGTGTTCTGTGAGCTGTCTGTTTTTGTAACTTATGCTAGGGCACCCAGAGCCACGGACAGGTGTCCCCTTCTTATTTTTATGTAAATCTAACTAAATAATAAATACTATATCCTAGTTTTGTCAATACTTGCTTTACAATTATGTTAAGAAAGCTACTTTGATTAGGTCTGACAAAACACAACAAAAACTAACTCCATCCCCCAAGAGACTGTACTTTCCCCAAGTCATCCAAAAGTTCAGGTTTAATTACAATACTCAAATTTAAGTCTGACTCTTAAAGGATTCCTTGTATATCCCAACAGTAGTCAGTGAAGACAGCAGAAATTATGAGAGAAAAATTAAGGACTTTAATGCTAATAAATTACAGTATCCAATCAGAGGACCCAGTTATTTGATTTTTTTTTTAATCAGACCAAATCAAATGGTCCATGTGTAAAATACTCTCTAGTGAAGGAAAGAACAGCACAAGGCCTTAGGCTATAATCTGTTAGCATTCTGTACACATCCCACAAAAGTGAAAGGCAAGATATGCCCCAAGTTTTTCAAATTGCCTTTTAAGTGCAACTAAGACGCAATCAGTATCTTAATAACAGCAGATCCAGCTGCTATTGTAGTTGTAAAATAAAAGGCTGAGAAGAAAGATGGTTAATGATTCTATTTTAAAATGCCAGAGGTGTACTTAGATACTACAGTGATAGGGATCACAAAGGCAATGAAAAATAGGAATAGGGATAATACTAATCAGAGAAGTGAGTGCTGCTATATTTAAAGATAATAGTACCCACACCTGATACATATATTACAGGAGAATAATGTTAGAATAACTGAAGCTGTCCTAAGGTTATCTGAAATATCTTGCAGTCAGTAACTTTATCACAATCTAGTTTTATAGATAATATAAAAGTCTTAAAACTACATTTTAAATTAGTTTTTACAGCAGAAGTTGGTCTTCTCTGAACCAAAGGGCCATATGTGAATTACTGAGATCCCTACCACTGAAGGAATCATAACCAAGCCTGCTGCTAAGACTCTTCTAAGTGAAGGAACATGTGATTACTCTTATTTTAGATGCTATTTGGGGGATCTGGACAAAAACTGACTGCAGTTTCAGAAGCAGATTAGCCTCAAAAGAGATGGAGTATGTTTATGCTAAACTACACCAGAATCTGGCAAAATGGTTAAATGTGGGGCATTCCTGAAGTCTGAACCCAAAGGTGACATAAGTGACAGAAACTATCATGTCGATATGCTCCTTCTCATTGGGTTAATGGGATGTGACACTGGAACTGAGGAAATGCCACTGAATCATCTCAGATTACAGCTTGGAATGAGTAAGAGAAATATGTTCTGAAGGCAGATCAAAATCTCAGCATGGCTTCCGCAAAATGCTTCCCTTGAGCCAAAACACCTAGAGTGAAGACTGATTGGTACTGAAAGACTGGACATTTAGCAGGACACAGAGAGAGAAAAATCAGAAGTCTTGCCTATAGTAAGCATAATTAGCTTTCAATCCAGCAAAGGAGTCTGGTGGTGATTCTGGCAAAAAAATACACAAACAAAAAACATCTTACCTCTGTTTACAGTATTGCCAACCTTAAGCATTCAGAAATCATGACTACACTTCCCTCCAAATATAAAGATTTATAAAAATACATTTGGGGTTCCTTTTGCTTGTATTCCATTTTTTAGCATCTAGGGTTAATATTTGTAAGTTGTTCTCTTCAACCGTAAGAGCTAGAAATGTAATTTTTGTAATGAAAGATGAGACTCATATATAATTTTATGACTCCCGTAGCTGGATCATTAAACATAAAATCTGGGCATCTCTTCTATGAGTCTGGCACCACACCCTATTATCATCATCACTCAGCAGATGAGTTCTTGCCACAGTTCTATAAATAGGGCAGTTTCCACCCCTGAGAGCTATTTCAAGCTATCTGTATAGCCCACACACATTTAATGTAGTGCTCTGTCCCCCTACAGCGGTAGGTGCACCACATATAAAGGTTAAAGATGTTGTTGCTAGATATCCTTTCAGCTCAGGCACAGAGGCTCATGCTCTAATATCCCCAGGGCTCAGATTTGATTCCTCACTATTCACAGTGCACTCAGGGCCTGATATAACTAAGGGTGGTTGTAGCAAGGAAGCATGGCCCCTCTCAGAGGTGGACACAGAGGGAACTCCACAAGCTGCCTAGTGGGTGGAGCAAGGAGGACCACGCCCTGCATGCAGGAAGCAGAATGGCAGGACAGGAAGGGGAAGTATAAAAGGTCAGTCCAGCAGCTCAGTTGGGAGGGAGCTACTGAGAGAGACAGACATATTTTCCCTGCTGCTGGAGCAGGATGCTGAGGAGAACTGAGACTGCCCTGAAGAGTCTGCACAAGCCTCCAGACAACCCTGCAACTACCGATGCTGAGGGGCTGCTATTACTACCCTTGGCCATGTATCCTGGGAAGACTGAAGATGACCCCTGGACACAGGTACCCCCGAGGGTGAGAGTAGGAAGAAGCCCAGGGAAACTAGACAACAGTCTGATTAAGAGCAGGCCTGGTGTGGTCAGTGTCACATGTAGCTGAATAAAATGGTGGAGGCATTAGTTAGCTTTGCTTGTTAGAGGCCTGTGACTATGCAGTGTTGTAGCAGTGTTGGTCCCAAGGAATCAGAGAGACAAGGTGGGTGAGGTAAATATCTTTATTGGACCAACTTCTGTTGGTGGGAGATTCTGAGCTACAGAGAGCTCTTCTTCAGGCCTGGGAAAGGTATTTAGAGTGTCACAGCTAAACAAAAGGTGGAATGCATTGTTTAGCATAAGCAGTTAACACATTTCAAGGGACCATTTAAGGTGAAGTGCCCTGCTAACACCTCTCCAGTCATAAGGGGGAAGGGAGGGGAGAAGGCAGCTAGGTGAGTTGTTTGTGGGGTACACAGATTGTTGTAATAAGCCATAAATCCAGTGTCTCCATTCAGTCTATGATTGTTTGCATCTAGCAAAGTTATGAATTTAAGTTCCCAGGCTCATCTTTTGAAAGCATTGTGCAGGTTTCTTTTCAGGATGAGGACTCATCAGGCTCAACAGGTCGTGATCAACGGCTCCATGTCTAGTTGGCAGCCGGTATCAAGCGGAGTGCCCCAAGGGTCTGTCCTGGGGCTGGTTTTGCTCAATATCTTTAATGATCTGGAGCATGGTGTAGACTGCACCCTCAGCAAGTTTGCAGATGACACTAAACTGGGAGGAGGTAAATATGCTGGAGGGAGTAGGGATAGGATACAGAGGGACCCAGACAAATTAGAGCAGGGGTCTCAAACATGCAGCCCATGCGGTAATTTTCTGCAGCCTGCGAGCTCCTCGCACCCCCCCTCCACCCTCAGCGTTTACATAGAGCGGCTCCATCTTGGAAAGCGGCTGGAATGTGGGGAAGGCACAGAGGTGTGTGTGTTGCTCTTGATTCAGGCAGCACCCCCAGCAGTTCCCATTGGCCGTGGTTCCCCATTCCTGGCCAATGGGAGCTGCTGGGGGCTGTGTCTGAAGCAACAAACACCCTGATCCCTTTGCCCCTCCTCCCCCAGGTTCCAGCTGCTTCCCAGAGGGGGGCCGAGTGGGGCGGGGCGAGGCAGGCCTGCAGGCAGGGAGCCTGCCCTGCCCCTGGTGTATGCCAGGGCAGAGTCTGCCCCCTGAAACTTTCCTGCAGCTGAATCCCCTGCTCTGACCCCCTGCACTCCTCCTGCACCCTGACCCACTGCCCTGAGCACACTACTGCACCCTGACCCCCTGCCCTTAACCCTCACCACACCCCACACCACTCCTTCACCCCCTGGGGGCAGGGAGATGGGGAGTTGGGGTGGGGATTTCAGAGAAGGGGTTGGAATGGGGGCAAGGAAGGGGTGGGAAGAGGCAGGGCAGGGGTGGGGCCTCATGGAAGGGGTAGAATGGGGGCAGGGCTGAGGAGGGCCGGGGGGAAGTGTCAGTAATGCGGCCCTTGGGCCAATGTACTAGTCCTCATGTGGCCCTTGTGGTCATCTGAGTTTGAAACCCCTGAATTAGAGGATTCTTGGGCCAAAAAAAATCTGAGGTTCAACAAGGACAAGTGCAGAGTCCTGCATTTAGGACAGAAGAATCCTATGCACTGCTACAGACTAGGGACCGAATGGCTAGGAAGCCGTTCTGCAGAAAAGGACCTGGGGAATACAGTGGATGAGATGCTGGATATGAGTCAACAGTGTGCCCTTGTTTCCAAGAAGGCTAACAGCATTTTGGCCTGTATAAGTAGCAGCATTGCCAGCAGATCGAGGGACATGATCATTCCGCTCTATTGGTGAGGCCTCATCTGGAGTATTGTGTTCAGTTTTGGGCCCCACACTAGAAGGAGGATGTGGAAAAATTGGAAAGAGTCCAGTGGAGGGCAACAAAAATGATTAGGGGGCTGGAGCACATGACTTATAAGGAGAGGTTGAAGGAACTGGGATTATTTATTCTGCAGAAGAGAAGAATGAGGGGGGATTTGATAGCTGCTTTCAACTACCTGAAAGGGGGTTCCAAAGAGGATGGATCTAGACTGTTCTCAGTGGTACCAGGTGACAGAACAAGGAGTAATGGTCTCAAGTTGCAGTGGGGGAGGTTTAGGCTGGATATTAGGAAAAACTTCTTCACCACTCTCCTAGTGAAATACTGGAATGGGTTACCTAGGGAAGTGGTAGAATCTCTTTCCTTAGAGGTTTTTAAGGTCAAGCTTGACAAAGCCCTGGCTGGGATGATTTAGTTGGGGATTGGTCCTGCTTTGAGCCAGGGGCTGGACTAGATGACCTCCTGAGGTCCCTTCCAACTCTGATACTCTATTATTCTATGACTGATAGGTCAAGTATAGAGTGATCAATTTGTGAAAAGTGTTCACCCACAGGTGATAGGGTGTTTTTTGTCTTTTATCGTTTTCCTGTGTCAGTTCATTCAAAAGCATAGTGATTGTCTGGTTTCACCCACATAGTGCACTGGATGAGGTACACCACGTGTTGTGATAGGCATGTGTAGGATCCATAGATCTGGAAAGGTGTGTTGTGGGGGGTGTTAATCATTATAGCAGTGGAGCTATGTCTGTAGGCTTTGCTGCTGCTGTTCTGGCAGAGTCTGATGTTGCTTTGAGTTGGTGTGTCCTAGAGTGTGGGGAGCTTGCTTCTGATGCTAAGCTTGCAGAGTTTGGGGGAAGGGAGGATTTGTTTGAAGGCCGGAAGAGGGGATTCGGGAAAGATTTCTTTCAGGATAGGGTCCCATTGAGTATGGGTTGTGGTACAGGTTCCAGTGTGAGGTGGAAGGTGACAACTAGAGGTCTGCAGTTGGAAGGGGTTTTATTTCTGTATTGAAGCAGGTTCTCTCATGGCATTTGTGTGGCCTGTTGCATGATGTAAGCTATGCTTGTAATAGGATGAGATTATGTTTTCCATCCTCATGGGTGAGGGAAGGGAAGACATGCGCATGTACCTTAAGACTGCAAAATGCATCATTTCTATACAAAATTGTCAGTTATGTCAGGTGCAGGGCATCAGGTATGTAGCACAAAGGACATTGTCAGCAATGAAGTGGCATATGAAGGGATTCTAATGGTTAAGTGAAAGTATAGGTTAAGATGGTATCCTGTGAATAAGTATAAGGGAACTGTAAGATTGTGAAGTGGTTATTAAATAGTATATGGTATTCTTTCAGGGGAGTTGGTTAAGGTTATGCCTACATTTATGGTGGCATGTAGAGTATATACACTACACACATGCCTGACATAGGTATAAATAGCAGTGTAGATAGCGAGACACTGCTTAGGTGAGTGGAGCAGAGACAAACCATACCCTCAGGGTGCATACCCTACCTGGGCTCTCTACACACCCATACAGTCCCTCCCACATCTGCACTGCTACCTCATCAGGCAGGTGTTCAGAGGCAGTGGTGTTGGCACATTCCCTCAAACAATCCAGGCAAGCATAAAGTGAGTGCTCAGAAGCCCTCATTTTTTTTCTTTATTGGTGCATATGCACTGTAATCCTTCCAGACTACACATCTACACAAGCAAAGAAGTGAACATATATTTAACCCCAAAGACTTACCAGGGTGCCACACACTAGCTTTGGTAAAGCTCAACAAATTGAGACCATTTTGGCATGCATCACATCATAATGAGCTCTAGCTTTGTTTATTTATTCAACAAACAACTTTTTGAATAATTGCTATTTTTTCCAGGGCTTATATCTCCACAACCACTAGCTCAAACTACCTCAAATTTGTGTCACTAACCCTGCACCCTCCCAACTAATTTCAAAAGGAATCTGATTAAGCATGTCAATTTTAGAGGATTTTAAAAGGTCAACCTTTAAATAGAAGTTGTGAAACAATCTTAACTATAGTGGCACTGCTGAATCACTATACAAATAATACAACCTTTAATTTTAAGATGTATGGCATAAATGTGAACTGAAACCCCCTCATTAACAAGACTGGTCATCATATGATTTTGATTTGATTAATCTCTTCTGTATCCTCCATACAGATTTTACAATTTTTATATGATCTTGCTCAGGTTGAGTGAACTGGTTGATTTTGCAGAGAAAGTTTGGCTGTTATACAAATGTTTTATCTCAAACTACTCTTAGGTCTGAAAGCTTGATAAAGTTTTTTTAAAGAGTGTTGTACCAGTCAGCCAGAAATATAAGTGCTGAAACACTGCAAGAAATTATATTTTCCATGACTTATGTATCCAATGGCCAGCCCTAACATCTAGGTCGGGTGTTGGCAACCTATGGCATGTGTGTCAAAAGTGGCACGCGGCCGCCAGCCAGAATCCCGGCCACTGGCCCCGCTTAGCCTGCTGCCGGCTGAGTGAATGGAACCCCCAGCCAGCAGGAGGCTGAGCAGAGAGAGCAGCCAGGACCCCAGACTGGCAGCCGGCGCACCTCCCGGCTCCCCCTTCACCACACTCAGGTTCTGCGGGTCCCAGGAGTGTAAGCCACTGGGGCACGGGGACCTGAGCCTGCTGCAGTGGTGGCTCACACTCCCAGAAGCTGGAGAGCTGGAGCGTGGCAAGGGGGAAAGCTGGGGGGCACATGGGGACCACTGCTCACATGCATCCTCTGCAGGAGCCCACCTGGGGGGGGCACCAGGCCGCAGCCTGGCCAGGTGCGCCCCCCCCCCCGGTTCTCCCCTCACTGCGCTTGGGTTCTGCGGCTCCCGGGAGTGCGAGCCGCTGCTGTTGCTGCCCCTCCTCCAGCTCCCCCACCTCCCACTGCCTCAGCACTCCACATGGAGTTTTGCCTCTACATGGAGCCAGCATCTGACCGGCATTGGCATGGTAAGGGGAGTCTTGGGGGGCAGTCAGGTAGCAGGGGGAGAGTTGGATGGGTCGGGAGTTCTGGGGGTCCTGTCAGGGGGCAGAGGGTGCTTGGATGGGGCATGGGAGTCCCCGGGGGTCTGTCTGGGGACAGAGTGTGTGGATAAGAGTTGGGGCAAGTCAGGGGACAGGTAGGTGGTAGGGTCCTAGAGGGGAAGTTGGGTGGGTGGGTCTCAGGAGGGGGAAGTCAGGGGACAAGGCGCAGAGAAGCTTAGGTAGGGGGTGGTGTTCTGGGGGCCAGTCAGGGGACAAGGAGCGGAGGGGGCGGTCGGGGTGCAGTCTGATGGGGGCAGTCAGGGTAGGGAGTGGATGGAGATGGGGCTAAGGCAGGGCTCTCCCCTCTTTTTTGATTGTTGAAATATGATAACCCTAGGTGAGAGGGAGGAACGGGGGGCACATGGGGGCTGGTGCTTGCATACATCCACTGCAGCCTGCAGGAGCCCCCAGGAGGGTGCCGGGCCACAGCCTGGGCAGGAGGGGGCGCAGCTGCTCCCTGCTAGTGGTGCCACTGCCTTTGCAGGGCTGCTGACCCCCTGCACCACGCCAGCTCTTCCATGGCTGGGGCTTGCTGCTGCTGCCACAAGCGGGACACTCTGGCTCTCCGGTGCCTTCGGAAGGCAGCTTCTCTCTGTGGAAATGCTGCAGCAGCCCAAGCCCAGCAAAGCCAGAGAGTGGACTCGGGCCGGGGGACACCGGGGTGGGCTGGAGAGGGTTTGCGGGGGTGTGGGGGTGTGGGAGGGGCTGTGCACTCTCCAGGGGAATTCAAGGGGTGGAGAGGGGGGAACCTGGTCTGGGGAGCAGTCCCTGGGCACGGATGGCCCCTGAGCAGGCTAGCTCCTGGGATCTATAAAGGCTCATTGCGATTTGCCCCTCAATGAACTGATGTGCAGGGCAGGGGGAGATGGAAGTTTCACCTAGGGCGCAAAATATACTTGCACTGGCCCTGCCCCAGGGGGTGTGTGCACCCCAGGTTAAGAACCACTGCATTAAACTGATAAGATCTGCATTTTAATTTAATTTTAAATGAAGCTTCTTAAACATTTTAAAAAACTTGTTTAGATTATATACAACAATAGTTTATACACTTTTAGAGAGAGACCTTCTAAAAACGTTAAAATGTATTACCGGCATGTGACACCTTTAATTAGAGTGAATAAATGAAGACTCAGCACACCATTTCTGAAAGGTTGCCAACCCCTGATCTAGATAGAAAGTGAAGGGTGATTGCTATTCCAACCTGTGAACTGTGTCTCAGCCCCACTCCAACCCCCACTTAATGCTAAGCATTAAATCTAGTTTCCTGTCTGTGTATGTGAGGAGAACTTGTTATAAATTAATGAAGACAGTAAGAGTTAAATTAAAATAAACTATGTAAAGACAGTTGTAATTGCAGGATAAAAACTGAACAATACGCTAAGTAAACACTTACAGAATGCAGTCATTTGACAAAATGTAACTGATGCTATATGAAAGTTTGAGAATATTTTCCATTGTCCTCCTTGCTCTTTTTACAATTCCTTTTCTACTTTATACATTTCTTGTACTTAAATATTTGAATTTTTCCCTTTTTCAAAATAAGAAATTATATGCAAATAACTTGCCAAATGTTAAGTTTTGAGATTTAAATGACACCAGTGTCAGGAAACAGTTGTCACTATGACCTTAAGTTCTTTCATTTCTGTGTGAAGGAAGAATTATAGGTTCTGTTGGGTTCTATGAAACTTTTTCTTCAAATCTGGAGTTCTATACTGGGTACATACAGGGGCTAGAATATTTATGCAGTAGTTTTAATTCGTCTATATACATTTATTGCCTTTCTCAGGCATTCAACAATTAAACTCTTCAGTATCTAGGTTTTCTTCCTGTGTAAAAGCATACTTCAAGCTACTTGTAAAAGAATAGCCTTTTTTAGCCATTGATACAACATAAACACCGAAGCATGCTGTGTGCACGCTGAACATAAGAGGCTTAGACACTAAGCCACATCATTGTAAAAACACTGGCTGAAAAACTGTTGTGATACATGTCACGAAGTTATTCCAATGTCAGACTGATATTATATGATTAATTAGAAGGCACTTTTGTATTTTAGCAAGGCAAGGGCATCTCTCATAGCCTATGTCTACACTATGGATTTTATAGCGGCACTGCTCTATTGCTACAGCTCTATCGTCACACCCCTGACCAACAAAAATGTTACCGGCAAAAGTGGTAATGTAGACAAAGCCTTTGTTTGGTCAGCAGCAGATCAGCAAACTAATGTGTTTGTAGATTTAAAAATAAATTGGAAAAAAGACCATCTGTATACCCCATTTGGAGCAGTATACGAGGACAATGCTGTGAGCAGATGCTAATCCAAGGGTCCCTAATCACTAATAAATGATTTCTCCTTTTTAACTGAACATAAATAATGGATATATTGAAAAAGGAATTGTATGTCAAAGTTCTGCAGAGGCTTTTTTGTTGGTGGCTTTTTGGTTAGCCTTCTGTTTTCCTGTCCTGGTTTCTCTTTAATCAAAGAAACAAGGAATATTCGCATCAATATTTTAGTAATGCTTTTATGTAGTCACAGCAAGCCTGCTCAGATTTTTTCATCAAAACAACCAAATTTCTGCTTCTTTAAAGAAGAAATCACCTTACATAACTGGGCATACACAATAGGTTTCTGAAAATACTACAGTGTTTTTTCTTTAAATTTTATTTAGAGTAAGGGAAATTTCAAATGACTTGGAATTAACATGCATAGTTTACTCTGTGCCTGCAGATATAGGTTGGCATTTGCTACATTACAGTATCTGTAATATCCCACTGAGTTGCCATAAGGACTGCATAGGATTTAATGTCAATTGAGGCCAAGAGTAAATGGAACATAGACTTCAATGAAAAACAGCAAAAATTAAAAAACAATGATTCAAGAACAAACTATTGTTAGTGTTATAACTGCCACCAGTAGGGCTGCCTGTCTACAAAATTACATTTTTTTAAATGTGTGTGCACATATATTATATATATTTGACAAATTCATTCACACTAAAATTAGCAAACAAAATCTGTTTAGTAGCAGTTAAGCTGAGGCAGGACACACTCAGTTCCACCCAAAACCTTAAATCCAGTCTTTTCAGAGAAAAGACTTTTGCATTCCTTTCTCCCTTCATAGTGCCTACTGAACCATCAATTAGAGGTAGGTGAAATGTTTCAGATTAACCTTGGCCCTCCTCCCCCCAGTGCAGATTCATGTCCAGCTTTTCATGAATTTATGTCAATTGCAGCTAAGTATTTTGGTAAAACAACTCAGAAGTGTCAAAATGAACTGTTTCATCATTGTTTTCACTTTTTTGGAGCTAGGTTCATAAAGGGACTCAGACACCATTCACAAAATGGAAGAGGTGGTGGTGTCAGTGCCCCTTATGCCAAATGGCCCACTTGTTAGGCACTCACCTAGGATATGGGAGACCCAGGCGTAACCCCTTAGAGCAGAAATTTGAACTGAGCTCTCCTATAGCCTGGTTGAGGGCCCCAACTACCAGGCTACTGGGTATTCTAGGATGAGGTTGTCTCAATCTCTCCTATAGAAGCTGTTCCACTCTGTATCCAGTTATTTAAAATTAATTGGGAGAAAAAGAACCTAAGAGAAACACTGATTTTATAGCCTAATGGTTAGGACAGTCACTTAGAATAAAGGAGATGCTAGTTCAAGACCCTCTGCCTAAACGGTCATTTAAATCCTGTTCTTGTAGGTGGTTGCCATAATTGCTGGGCAAAAGGGGTGGTAACACTAACTTCTTTGTGGTTTAGTGAATCTAGTATTTCATTTCATTTTTTTTAAATAAAACAAAAAAAGATTAAAGATGCCCAAAATCAAAATAAAGCATTTCAGGTGGAACAAAACTGTTTGTTTGATCCAAAATCTATTTCTGACTTTTTGATTCACTAACAATTTTGAAAAATTTCAGCATTGGGATGACCCAAAACAATTTTGTTTTAGTTTTGGAACTACAGAGAACTGAAATCAGTTAAAATAATTCTTAAACAAACATTTAAATTATAAAAATTATATAAAAATCTAATTCTGTAAAGCCTAGATATACCTTAATATAAATATTAACAAATCAGCATATCTGTCACACATTTCATGCATTTGGGAAATTATTCTGCCTTAGGACTCTGAGATCAGTTAAAGATTTTGTGTAGGAGTACAGACTGGATGTAGTTGAGATTATACACACACACTGCTCTTTGATATTTATTAGTGATGGAAGTCCAAGCCTTAAGTGTGCTATCAATAGCTACTGTATTAGCATAATAAATACCTGAAGAGTGCTGGGGAACAAGGAAGAAACACAAGCAAGTGATCTGCTCCACAGAAATGCAAACGCTGACAGGTGTGCTGGAACCATTTGTATAGCGGGGGCGCTGTGAGCCGTTGAACCAAACAAACCCTGTATATAATGGAAATCACTTCAAGCCAAGGCATGCAGCAGCACCCCAGCACACCTAGTTTCAGCACCTATGAATGTTGAGATGGATGAGTGGTGTAAGACCAGGTGAAGAATGTATATGTTTGAGAATGTCTCTAAGTAACACCCATAAATGGGCACGGGGGAGGGGGAGAGAGGAAGCATAGGCTTAGATGGTTTGGTCATATAAACCACAGTTCTGACAATTGTGTGGGTAAGAATACAAAAGATAAAGAATGGCAGAAAAAGACAAGCCGACCCAAGAAGAAGTGTTGGGATGTCATAAAGGAAGATGTTAAACTGTGGCATGACAGAGGATATGGCACTAAATAGAGCACTTTGGAGGGAGAGGACTTGTAGAGTCAACCCCATTTGACGGGATTAAAGCAAGGGAGAAGAAGAAGATTGCAGCTACTTGTATGTGTGAACTGATGCATTAATGTTACAGGTCTCAGTACTGTTAATGCCTGAGAGAAGCAATATGGGCCTGGGCCCTTAAATGGCCAAGGTCTTTTCCAGCTCTATTCTCACAAAGGTGAAGGTTCCTCTTATTGTAACATACTCTTAGAGAGGGTGGGCCCAGGGTCCCCTATCCACTGCATCAAGTTCCAGTCCAGGGCACAATGGCAGGCAGCTACATTTTGCACCTTAGGGTGCTACGCAGCTGCACTCTTGGACCACTTCCTACCCCAGTCTCCTTTAGCTTCACAAAGTAAATCAAAATATCTTCAATCGAGTCTCTGATCTGCACACTCTTTTGCAGGTTTGTGCAGGTCTGCATCGTCAGGTCTCAGACAATGAGCTCCTGGGCAGCACTTCTCACTCAGGGCAACCATCTGCTCCCTTCTACTGCCTGTCTGCCTCTAAGCTGCTCTGCTTCCTTTTTAGCTTGTGCAGGCTTTGGAGGTGTGGCTGGGTGGGATCACCTGGGCCCAGAGCTGTTCCTTAACCCTTTGTAAATCCCATCACAGAGGACTTTCAGCTTTCTATTGGATGAGTAGGTGTTTACATTTAAATTAAATGTACTAATTTCACAGCATATTCACCTTTTCCTACTTCCTTAAATAAATAAGATATGGAAGCTGAACACTAATGGAAAATGAATTAGACCAAATGAATGGATAATAGTTTAAATTGCTTACCCTTTCCATCCCTGTCAAGGTTCCTTCCCCACTCTGAACTTTAGGGTACAAATGTGGGGACCTGCATGGACACTTCTAAGCTTATTTACTAACTTAGATCTGGTAACTCTGCCACCATCCAGAAATTTTAGTGTCTGGAGCACTTCCTGTCCCTCCCAAACTCTCCCCTCCCTGGGCAGCCTTGAGGGACTTCACCAATTCCCTGGTGAACACAGATCCAAACCCCTTGTATCTTTAAAAAAGGAAAAATCAATCAGGTTCTTTAAAAAGTTTTTAATTAAAGAAGAAAGGTAAAAATCATCTCTGTAAAATCAGGATGGAAAATACTTTACAGGGTAATCAAATTCATATAGCCCAGAGGAACCCCCTCTAGCCTTAGGTTCAAAGTTATAGCAAGCAGAGATAAAATCCTCTCAGCAAAAATAGGGACATTTACAGGTTGAGAAAACAAAAATAAGACTAATCTGCCTTGCCTGGCTATTACTTACAATTTTGAAACATGAGAGACTGATTCAGAAAGATTTGGAGAGCCTGGATGGACGTCTGGTCCCTCTTAGTCCCAAGAGCGAACAACACCCAAAACAAAGAGCACAAACGAAGACTTTCCTCCACCAAGATTTGAAAGTATCTTGTCCCCTTATTGGTCCTCTGGTCAGGTGTCAGCCAGGTTAACTGAGCTTCTTAACCCTTTACAGGTAAAAGACATTAATGCTTAACTATCTGTTTATGACATCCCCTGCCACCAAAAAGCATAATTTGGGATGACTCTATAATATGTGAGGTACATGACAGTTAATTCACATGACGAGCAGTTTTCACTGAAGTTTTGCTGAAGAAACTTTTTTTTAAAGGTCAATGTTGTGATTGTAGAAATAATTGGCCAAATTCATTGCTGGTGTAAGTGGATGAAATGTCATTGAAGTCAGTGGCGCTGCACATTCTTACACTAGTGGTAAATTTGACCCAATATTTTCAAAGTGCTTTCAACATGAACGATGATGGCATTTAAGTGCCAGTTGTTACTATATAATAGCAAGAGCAATGTGCCACAGCCATAAGATGGATCAAATATTGTTCTGATACTCCGTAGCAAATCACTACAAAAATCTGATGTGCATTGTTTTATTTTGGTAATCCTCTTGGAGCCTAATCTCTGCATATATCAAGGAATATTTTTAGAAAGATAAACAGAGCATACAGGAGTCAACTGAAGTTCACATTAATTATTTTCTTCTATTACTCTGATGCCACCCAAGTACTTCATAACATTTAATGCAATCCAGTTTCAATTAGTCTCTGTTATTCCCTTTACACCCTAAAATGAATATTTTCTAGACCCATTAGAATGAGTATTTATCAATAAGAACAAATCTTTTTTTATAAATATAAATTAATTGCCCTTTTCCTATGATGTCTTTTCATTTTGCTTTTCTGGAAGCTATAGCAGAGTGCCATTGCAAGCTAGTCAAAAATATTACTGTGACAGTCTGTACCCCATGTTCGTCCTTTTATAAGATTATGATTTTGGCCTTGTGAGGTATCCTTTGAAAACTCAATATCTGCTGAACATCATGGTTTTGGTATAATATATGCATCAATCTTGTACATAAAATTATAATTTTCTACTGTATAACGTTGCTGTAATGTGTTCCAGAGTTAGAAAGGCAGGACCAAACCGATTTTTTCAGAGACAAATACACATGGGTGCCCGGACAAGTACCAAAGTCAAGTGGGCTATCAGTTAAGCAACCACTTTCTGACACGGGGAAGATGTGAACAAGAAATTTATATTTCAACAAAAGGACAGTTCAAATTTTATGTGCAGAAGAAGCTGTTTGTCACCATGACTCAGCAAGAATGTTTCTAGCACAAGGAATTTAATTATAAAGAGGGGAGAAAAACACTTGACCTCACTCTCCTCCTTTATCTCAGCTCATGGGATGACTCTTAAAGAACTGAACTTGTGAGGGAGAAGGAAGGTTCCTGGCCAGTATAGACAGCTGTAAGCTTATGGTGAGAAAATCTTTTTGCTTTTATGTTCACTTAAGCTTGTTAAGTTAGGCATTTAGCTTGTATTTTATCTTTTTATTTCTTTTATAACCAATCCTGAATTTTATGCCTCATTACTTGTGGTCACTTAAAATCTCTCTTCTTTCTGTAGTTAATAAATTTGTTTGTGTTTGAATTAAAATGTGTGGGAAATGTAATTTCGGATAACAAAGCTGGTACATATCATTTTACATTGATGAAATGATGGACTTTATATGAACTTGCACTGTTCAATAAGGTACTGGGCAATACAAGATGCACATTTCTGGGGGAAAGTCTGGGATTAGGGAATCTGCTAGTGTTCTTCTGTGAGCTAGCAGCACTCAATACTGTGCAGGTGGGAGCAAATTACATGCTGAAGGCTGTGTGTTAACTAGCCAAGAAGAGCTACTCATCAGTAAAGCTGTGTAAAAGGCATCCCAGACTGGAGAATTGAGGAGATTGTACCCAGGGTACAATGTCACAATTACTATTAATTTTTAATTAACATTTTAACTTTGTTAGGCTGGAAAGTTTATTTATTTATTTATTTATTTTTTGCCTGGATGAAGAGTTGCCTTGCTTCTTGAGGAGGGCTGGGGAGAATCTGTTCTTGAACATGTGCCTGTTGGATTTTGGGCATACTTAGAATGGAGTGAGGGTTGGAGGGAAGAGTAGCCTATACATGAACACTTGGATAGTGTGGTGAGAATAGGTCAAGCCCTAATTCAAGCCCAGTTTATTTTTGGGATTAGCTCTGTGGTGCACTTGTCTAATAATGTGAGTAATACTTATGTTGAGGTAGCACATAAAAGGAACAATCAGGTTAGCCCCCAGCTGTAATTCAGGCCCTGCTGCAAGGAGTTTACAGTTTAAAAATACAGGATATAATAAATGGTGGAAACAAAGAAGCGGGCTGGGGCTTGTGTGTGCGTACAGGGCAGAATAACAAATCTAATGCAATGTTCATAATTAACCATTCAATCGCAAAGATAAAGGATGATATTGATATAATAGGCATCACAGACTGGTGGACTGTGGGCAATCAATGGGACACAATCATTCCAGGGTACAAAATATATCAGAAGGACAGAACTGGTCATGTGGGGGGGAGTGGCACTATATGTGAAAGAAAATGTAGATTCAAATGAAGTAAAAATTTTAAGCGAATCCACATGTTCCATAGAATCTCTATGGATAGAAATTTCATGCTCTAATAAAAATAGAACATTAGGGATATATTATCGACCACCTGACCAGGACAGTAATAGTGATGATATGCTAAGGGAAATTAGAGGCTATCAAAATTGAAATCCCCTACTATTATTGTGTTATTAATTATCCCCATATTGACTGGAAACATTTCACTTCAGGACGAAATGCAGAGATAAAATTTCTCAATCCTTTAAATGACTGCTTTATGGAGCAGCTGGTACGGGAACCCACAAAGGGAGAGGCAACTCTAGATTTAATCCTGAGTGGAGCGCAGGAGCTGGTCCAAGAGGTAACTATAGCAGGACCGCTTGGAAATAGTGACCATAATACAATAGCATTCAACATCCCTGTGGTGGGAAGAACATCTCAACAGCCCAACACTGTGTCACTTAATTTCAAAAGGGGGAACTATGCATAAATGAGGGGCTTAGTTAAACAGAAGTTAAAAGGTACAATGACTAAAGTGTAAAGACACCATAATAGAGGCCCAACTTCAATGTATACCCCAAATTAAGAAACACAGTAAAAACTAAAAAAGAGCCACCGTGGCTTAACAACCATGTAAAAGAAGCAGTGAGAGATAAAGACTTCCTTTAAAAAATGGAAGTCAAATCCTAGTGAGGCAAATAGAAAGGAGCATAAACACTGCCAACTTAAGTGCAAGAGTGTAATAAGAAATACCAAAGAGGAGTTTGAAGAACAGCTAGCCAAAAACTCAAAAGGTAATAACAAAATGTGTTTTACGTACATCAGAAGCAGGAAGCCTGCTAAACAACCAGTGGGGCCTCTTGACAATCGAAATACAAAAGGAGCGCTTAAAGACGATAAAGTCATTGTGGAGAAACTAAATGTATTCTCTGCTTCAGTCTTCATGGCTGAGGATGTCAGGGAGATTTCCAAACGTGAGCTGGCTTTTGTAAGTGACAAATCTGAGGAACTGTCACAGATTGAAGTGTCACTAGAGGAGGTTTTGGAATTAATTGATAAACTCAACATTAACAAGTCACCGGGACCAGTTGGCATTCACCCAAGAGCTCTTTCAGAACTCAAATATGAAGTTGCGGAACTATTAACTAAGGTTTGTAACTTGTCCTTTAAATTGGCTTCGGTACCCAATGACTGGAAGATAGCTAATGTAATGCCAATATTTAAAAAGGGCTCTAGAGGTGATCCCAGCAATTACAAACCAGTAAGTCCAACATCAGTACCGGGCAAATTAGTTGAAACAATAGTTAAGAATAAAATTGTCAGACACATAGAAAAAAAAAACTGTTGGGCAATAGTCAACATGGTTTCTGTAAAGGGAAATAGTGTCTGACTAATCTGTTTAGAGTTCTTTGAAGGGGTCAACAAACATGTGGACAAAGGGGATCCAGTGGACATAGTGTACTTAGATTTCCAGAAAGCCTTTGACAAGGTCCCTCATCAAAGGCTGTTAAGTAAATTTAAGCTGTCATGGGATAAAAGGGAAGGTCCTTTCATGGACTGAGAACTGGTTAAAAGACAGGGAACAAAGGGTAGGAATTAATAGTAAATCAATAACTGTCCCTCCAGGGAACGTGGGCCATCTTACTCTAGTTCCACTGCTCACTATACAATAGAGAGTACATGCAATGAAGTGAATGAGAGAATGGAGATGGGGCAATGATTTGAAGAAGCAGAGAGCGATAAAAGCTGGGGATTTTAATGGTGGGAGAGACCAGTGCATATCTGTATTGTGAGCAGAAGGAAACAGAGAAGAGTGAGGGCAGAGGTGAGGGAGGTCAAGAGACCAGTTAGATGGAGTGGTTAGGGCAGGGAGAGGTGTTTGAGAAGAAAAGTGGAGAAATTGTGACAGGGGAAAGGAACAGAAAATGATACAATGGTGTAGGGAGGGGTGAGGGATAATGGGAGAATGGAGGGAGTTGAAGGGGGAAGTCTGTGTTGAATTTTGTTGTTTGGGTTTTCTGTTTGAAGTTGGCAAAATCCTACATAGAAAGGGAGGATGAGACAGGAGGGAAGGAGGTATTGAACTAAAAAAAAAAAGTGACCAGATGGCTGGGATTGTGATCTATGGGAGTCAGAGTGGGAAAGTACTGCTGCTTGACCAGGAAAAGAGTCAGGAACTGGAGGGAACAAGACTGAATAGGTTGTGGATGGCTGATCTTTATAAAGATGGAGTGTGTGCTCCAGAGACAGTAAGAGAAGGGGAGTGGATATGAGGTTAGAAGAGTGGCATGAGGATGGTTGGGTGATGGAGACTGTGGTGGGAGAAAGGGTCAGGGTTACAGCAGATTTCACTGGAGGCAAGGAGAAGATGTGTGCATGTGGGAAGAGTGAGATCAAGCTGGAAATGGGAAGAGGAGTAGATAAAGTTAGTAGGAAGTGTGGAGAGGGGAAAGAGAAAGGTTGATATTATTGACTTTGTACAAAACTGAGGCTCAGATAATATAGAATGTTGCTGCCATATGGAAGAAGGATCCTTCACATAAGTGTGAAGACAAAGCACAAGCAGCACTATTACAGAATGGTCCAGATAATAATAAATAAAAGATACAGACAAAGCAGCTCTAAATGAACTCTCTCCATACATATTGTTTCTATGATGGCATTTAAAAAAATGGCCTGGTAATCTTAATTCAGTCTCCAATGCTTCATTTAGCTAATCTCATCTACACATTTTTCTTTAACCAGTTCTGCTCAAGGAAAGCTAATATCTGAGCCTGCACAAACCTGACCTTTTCTTTTGGACATAATCTGTACTGCAATAATCCATGCCTGTCATCTCAAGATTAGCTACACTTTCAGATCATTTTGAAATTTAAGGGCTTGTCTTCACTACAGAGTTAAATCGGCACTGCTGCAATTGATGCAGCAGCATCGATTTAGCGGGTCTAGTGAAGATATGCTCAATCGAAGGGAGAGCGCTCTCCCATCGATTTCTGTACTTCACGTCAATGAGAGACAGAAGCATTGTCGGCGGGAGAGCATCTCCCATCGACAGAGCGTAGTATGGATCCCACAGTAAGTAGATCTAAGCTACGTCGATTTGAGTTATGCTACTAACATAATTCATTGTATAGCTTAGATTGACCAGTAGTGGTGGTGTAGACTTGGCCTAAGATTGGCATAGAATGGAGTTGCTCACTTACTAAGAATGGCGTTTCATGCAGAGAGAACATTACACCGCTGTTATGAGAGGAACTCAGATCTTGGTTTTCCTCTATAAATCCGTCAATGGCATGAATCTTCGCCACCTGAAAAGCTCTGAGTGACATTGGAAGTTACAATCAGCAAAGATGCTGAATTAACACTAAAATGGAGTGGTCTGCTGAAAAGGTATTTTCTGTGAGGAATCTTATATGCTGGACTTCCCATTTTGTTTACCCAAAGTCCAGGTTAGGTAACTTTTTGTGCATGCCTCAGATTCATCTTTTCTTCCAAAAGGTCTTCTGGGAGAGTTGAGTTGAGAAGCTCAAAGTGGCTGGTTGTGGAGTATTTATGCTGGGGTCTTAATTGGTGAATATAGTAGCCTCCTGGTTGTTGCATAGTCTAGATTGTAAAGCAGTCTTGGTGGTAATGGATTGTTGTTAAGGATATTTATTCTTTAGGTTGCATTAATATTTGCACAGGTGCCTAGACCTTGGATAGTTCCTTTTAATAGATTTAAGATAAATTCTAAAACCTTTTAATATAAAGCAGCTTGATATACAGACAAGACAAGCTACAGAGAAGATTGATGATAAACTATCCATTTTTTTCAAAAACTGTTCTTGAAATATTTACTCACCCATATTCAATTCATATAAAGAGGAACCCAGTAAGGCATAGAAGGCAAGTTAATCTATTTTACTTTATTCTTTGCACAACCTAAGCCTCCCACTAACTGAATTAGCTTTTCAGCTCAGATATCTGCACCCATAATCAAGTGGGAGAATCAGCTGAAGTGCATTATCATTTAAGTTTTCAAACACTTAATATAACATTGTTTTGAGCTGCATGAAACCTTGTAGGTTGACTTAAAATCCCACTGATTTTGGTAGGTGCTCTTCAATTAATATACTGTAACCATAAGCAGCACCTAAGACAAAAAGGCATCCATGAATCCACCCAGAAGCTTTTGATTGAGTCCTGTTTGGGGTACTGGTCTGTGTATGTGGAAAGAGTCATCTCACAGAAACCGAGGTCAGAAGAAATCAGATGGGATGAGAGAGACAGCCTTGCTATCTGGTCACCCTAACTGCAATCGAGCAGAGGTTCTTCCACACACTGGCTAAAGCTTCTTTGGTCTACACTAACCCTGAACTTGCCAACTGAGTGAACAAATAGCAAGGACTTATATACAGATAAATGCTCTTCAACAGAAGGAAATCAAAGAATCCCTGGCCACAGTGGAATGCAATCAACTGAAATAGGAATTGAGCCAGCTTGAGCACCTGAGTCAGATTGGACATTTAGAATATGTTTCTGCTCTGTCTGTAACTCAGAGGCCCAGAGAGAAGAGGTTGGGTTGACCCAGCTCAAATGATGCAAAAGCCCATGATCTCTGAGGGGAAAATCTCCCTGGGAGGTTTATTTGGCTCAATTCAACATTATAGCTCATGTTGGCTGAATGGTTGACAGGAAGGACACAAAGGAGAACTACTAGCAGCCAACTTGGGTAGCCCAGCTCTGATGGTGCTGCAAAATTTACCTACAGAAAAGAGACTGAGTTACCCAGACCTGATACTCAGCTGGAGTATTATGTCCAGTTCTGGGCACCGCATTTCAAGAAAGATGTGGAGAAATTGGAGAGGGTCCAGAGAAGAGCAACGAGAATGATTAAAGGTCATGAGAACATGACCTATGAAGGAAGGCTGAAGGAATTGGGTTTGTTTAGTTTGGAAAAGAGAAGACTGAGAGGGGACATGATAGCAGTTTTCAGGTATCTAAAAGGGTGTCATCAGGAGGAGGGAGAAAACTTGTTCACCTTAATCTCCAATGATAGAACAAGAAGCAATGGGCTTAAACTGCAGCAAGGGAGATTTAGGTTTGACATTAGGAAAAAGTTTCTAACTGTCAGGGTAGTTAAACACTGGAATACATTGCCAAGGGAAGTTGTGGAATCTCCATCTCTGGAGATATTTAAGAGTAGGTTAGATAAATGTCTATTAGGGATGGTCTAGACAATATTTGGTCCTGCCATGAGGGCAGGGTACTGGACTCGATGACCTCTCGAGGTCCCTTCCAGTCCTAGAGTCTATGAATCTATGATACGAGCTCTTGACATGTGGTTTGGAGCTGGCCAGGGAACAGCTAAAAAGAAACTCCACCTGAACTGGCAGAGGACATGCGGAGACTTGTGTTCTTGCATACCCATATACCACCAAGACATTCTAGCATAGACTGGCAATGGACCACTTTACAGATTATCAGCTGAACTTGGACTTGCAGATCCAGATCAGCGAAAGGAGGCCAAAGACACTATGAAGAGCTGTGCAATTTGCCATGGAACTTGAATCTTGCAGCAGTATCCTAGAAAGCAGCAGCAGGCACTAGTGAGAAAATAGAAACTGATCTCCCTGACCCCAGTAAGTACAGTTGTGCCTAATAGGTATGATGCAAGAAAGCAATCTAATCTGGTTCATGACCTTATGGAACACTGAGAAACTGATACGTTTTATTTGTAAAACAAGGGGAATTGGCAGTAATGCAAAAATTAAAGGAAACGGTTCAGTTAAATGCTGGAACTGACAAATGCCCCCCCCCCCCACCAAAGACCCTTATAAATTTAAGGCAGGTGACTACTGAAAGCTTCTCTTCCAGTTCAAGAAATGGAGGACACACCAAACTGAAGGGTAAAAGCTTGGAGGCGGTACAAAGAACAGTCCTACAGTTTTTGTTTAGGTCTAGGCAGTTAAACAACAATGGGAGTATGGCTAATAACTGTGAAATCAAAGCTATGAAAAGTCTTACAAATTCCGCTTGTGGAAATCCCCTTTAAGACAGATAGTTTGTAGGCAATGAGTTTGCAGTGAATGAATAGTCAAGCCTGTCTTTGAGGGCAGAAACTATTATAAGAGCTATATGCTGTGGAAGCTTTTCACCAAGGGGAAGATAGGAAATCTGTTTTGAGACCCAGGGTCCAAGGGCAGCAAACTTTGAGTAGTTACTCAGGTAAAAAGAGGCAACAATATTTTTACATTTTGATATTTAAATAAGAAATGTGGTACTTCTAGAAATTGTAATATAAACTGCTTATCCACTCTGAGTTCATTAGCTTTAAATAAAAGCTAATCCTTAAAATTACTCTATCACAGGGTCCACTCACAGCTAAGGGTGCCTCCTCTTGGCCACTATGAGGATTAGTGCCTTCCAGGTGCTGCACCCTCCTCTGACAGTTTCTCTCTCTACCCATCATTCCCTCTCACTTGCAGCCCATCTCAGTTCAAGAGTTGCAGCTTCTTCTTTGTGACCTGACCCTCCAGCCAGGTCACTATGATCTTCCCTTCCTAGGGTATATCAGTTTTCCTGGGCAAACTGTCCAAGGCAGTCCACTCTGCACTGCCTGATCTGTGCCACTTCCCCAGTCATTGGTAGGGGAACTCAGACACTTGTGCTAAATCAGGTTCCAGCTCAGGGATCCTCTGATCAGTAGCCAAGGTCTGCACTATCCTACACCTTGTTGCTTTTTCCCTGAGCATTTCCAATGTTTCTGGTTTCCCCTTCTCTGGGTTTGCCAGTCCAAATTCCCTCCTCCCAGGGAGGAACTGTAGATGACATTCCTTAATCTCAAACATACCTCCCTTCACTCACAGAGTCTACTTTCCCTGCAGCTCCTCAGCTTAATATAGGCCCCTCCTGGGCCTATCCAGCTGAGCCTCACCTCTAATTAGTCCTTGATCCCTGGTTCCTCCTCCAGGTGTAGCCAGGGCAATTACCTGGTGCACCTAGCCATCTTAACCCCTTCAGGCCTTGTGTGGGATAGACACCCTCATCACATACTCAAATTAAAAAAAGGTTGCTAGATTGCATTGTGGACATTTCCACTACAGTAGGTGCACTGCCTGATCTTGTCAATATTACCTGATTCGTAGAGCTATTTGATTTAACGCTTTTTCCCTTTATAACACTGAGTTTAAATATGAACTGACATTTGTTTCAAACCTTAAATATTACTACATATTCAAAAGCTACCCTCCCCCAAATCCTTCAATAACCATGCTTAATGTGAATTAGAATAGATAGAATTGTTCTATCAGAAAGCAAGATTTTTTTTCTTGAAAGGCTAACTTTTCAATGTGTATTGCCATTATATTCATGAAAGGTAGAGTGGTGTCTGAACCAACTAACCATTAAATTAAAATAAAGGCAAAGGATCCAAAATAAGGAATTAGGAAAAATAACTTTCAAATCCATTTCCTCTTATTTATTTATTCATTTTACTACTGTTCACACAGATGCTCATTTACAGATCTTATGAGGATTGGTTCAAAAGGTTGCATTAGTTTAGCATTTTACTCTATTAAATGTATCCAATACTTCCCAACACTTCATTCCTTTGTAACAGCTTTTTTAGTAATTATAACATTCACTTTAAAGGTGAGTCTAATATATCCATTTCCATAATGTTGAAAAGTTTAAGAAAAATGAATTTGCACGCAAAGTTCCTTGTTGATTTACTATGCTTATTTATGTATTCCTGCTTTTGTCTAATTCATCATTTTTCCTCTATTTTTGATCAAGATCCAACATTCTTAGATACAGTTATAGAGGGGCAGTTCCAGAAATCACTGATAACCTCTAACCATAGTAACCAATACTAACTAAACGTAAGATTTTTCCTTATCAGGGACCATACTCTTGGAATAGTTTTTAACAAAATACTATAGAGAATTCATTTCAGTGCTAGGGAGAAGGAAAAACATGAATTGCCTTGCCAGGGCAGACCAGTGGTCTGTCTAGCCTGGTATGCCTTTCTCTGAAAGTGGCCAACATCAGATGCTTCAGAGGAAGGTGTACGAAATAGAGCTGGGCAAAAGAAGATGAACAAACAGTTTTTTTGCTGAAAACATGCAGTTTCAGGTTGACTAAAACTAATCACAAATTTGACATGAATTCAACAAATTTTGGACCAGGTTTCAAAGGGAACTTAGGCACCATTCACAAACTAAACAGAAGAGGTGATTGTGGGAATGGTTAGGACACTCCTGTGGGATGTAGAAAATTCAAGACCCAGTCCCTGCTCAAAAACAGATTTAGTTATACAAAGTGGAACAGCTTCAGGGAGGAGAGAGAGAGATCCATCCCAGAATATTCAGCAGTGTGGTGGTTAGGGTACTTATCTGGGCGGAGGGGGCAACTTCAAGTCCCTGGTCAAGAGCAGAGATGTGCCCCCATGACAGGTGAGTGCCCTAGCCATTTGAAAACAGTGAAGAACTCCCACCACCTCTTCAAACCTAGCCCTTCATTTTTTTTGCTTTTATTTTAAAAAAAGAATAAAAATGTCTGCAAATGACAAGTTTCAATCAACCCCAAATGAATTTTCCCTTCTACTTTTACGATTTGCTGAAAAATTCAAAAAAACATAGGTTTCAGTTTGGCCTGAACTGATCTTTTTTTTTTGGTGGGGGAGGGTTCCTGTAGGAGAATTGCCAGTTAACCAAATAAGCGGTCATTTGCCCAGATCTAGTAGCCAAATCCCCTAATGGACAATTATTAAATTACCAGTCTCTAGGGAAGCTTCTTCCAAATCCCCATCAGTTAGTGATGACCCTGTGCCCTGAAGCATAAGGGTTTATATCCCTTCTACATTTATTATTTCTCTAACGTAAGTGTGAATGTTCTTATCTTATATATAAATATCTAATCCTCTTCTGAACCGTGCTAAGCAGCTCATGTCAGTGATATTTTGTGACAATAAGTTATACACTCTGAATACACAGTGTGTAAAAATAAATATCTTATCAGTTTTATAACTGTTACCTTTCACCTTTATTTGATGTCCTTTTGTTCTTGCATTATCAAAAAGGGGGTTGGGGGGAAGAGTCCAGTCTACTTTTTCCATGCACCATTCTCTGTTATGGTGACACCCAACCAATCCAAATGTTTAGTTTGTGTTGTCCATTAAAAGTCTTAGTGATATATTACTTGCATATGGTGTCCAAACTTCAAATAGGATGTTGATTTGTATATGGTTCAGGAAAGAGCTGCAAGAATGTGTTGAGATCTGGAAACCTTGTCTTACATTGGGACTTAAGAAGCTTATCAAAGACATGGCTTAAGAGGTGAACTGATCATGGTATATAAGTGGCTAGATGGGGAAGTGTTTATGATACCAGAGGGCTCATTTATCTGCCAAACAAAGGCAAAATAAGATCCAGTGGATGGAGCACAAAGCTAGACTAGTTCAGACTGGAAACAAGGCACAAATCTTTAACAATGAGGGTAATTATCCATTACAACAATTTAACACAGGATGTTGTGCATTGCCTGTCATTGGAAGTTTTAAATCCAGATTAATATATGTACCAGAATATATATTCCAGAATGTATGGGTTTAATGCTGGAATTATTGGATGCAATTATATGTCTTGTATTACACAGGAAGTCAGACTAGATGATCATAATGGTCTCTTTTAGCCATAAAAATCTGATTTTCTATTAATAATAAAGTTAAGCTAATTAAATCCTACTTTAAACAATCTTGTCTTGTTTCAACAAGGCTGACATACTCAATTTCCAGTTGGTTTTCATACTATACTTAGCTACAGTTTGAGAAATCTAAGCAATTTTAAATCCCATTTTTGAAACAGCCCTTGTGATTCAGTGTTTGGTTCTTGGCCCTACACTATTTAACATTTTTATCAATAACCTGGAAGAAAACAAAATTCATCAGTGATAAAATTCAAAGATGACACAAAGGTTGGGGGAGTGATAACTAATGAAGACAGGTCACTGATACAGTGGTAGCTGAGCACAAGCAAACAATATGCATTTTAATATGGCTAAATGTAAATGCATACATCTAGGAACCAAAAATGTCATCCATACTTACAGGAGGGGGGAATCTTCCCTAGAAAGCACTGACGCTGAAAAATGTTTGGGGGTGGTGGACAATCAGCTGAACATGAGCTACTGAAACAAGGTTCTGGGGTTTTTTTGGCCAATATGATCCTTGGCTGCATAAATAGGCAGATCATGAGGAAGGACACAGGTTATTTTACCTCTGTTTTTGGCACTGGTGAAACTGCTGCTGGAATACTGTGTCCAGTTCTGGTGCCCACAATTCAAGAAGTATATTGATAAATGAAAAAGGTTCAGAGAAGAGACACAAGAATGTTGAAAATTAGAAAACGTGCCTTACAGTGACTGAGTACCTTGAGTCTATCTATTTAGTTTAACTAGGAGAAAATTAAGGCAGTAACTTGAATAAAGTCTATTAAGCACTTACACAAGGAACAAATATTAGATAATGAGTTCCTCAGTCTAGCAGTCTATAGAAAGCTATAACACAATCCAATGGCTGGAAGTTGAAGCTAGACAAACTCATAGACTCAAACTCAGATTGGAAATGTGTAGAATTTTAAAAGTGAGGGCAATTAACCATTGGAACAAATTACCAAGGATCATGGTGCATTCTCCATCACTGGGATTTTTAAAATCAGGATTGGATATATTTTAAAAGATGATATTCTCTAGTTCAAAAGTAATTTTTAGGGTAGTTCTATAGCCTGTGCTATGCAGGAAATCAGACAAGATGACCACAATGGTCCCTTCTGGCCTTGGAATCTGACTCTTACACACTAGTGGAGCCTGATCCTATAGGCATGTTCTGAGCAAGAGACACAGAATATGTTCCTAGACTAGTCAATAGCCCACTGTCCAGGTTATTTAGCTGAGACATAAGAAACCAGAGTTTGAATGTGCACTCTGCCTGATTAGGAGCAGGGACTGGAACCTGCCTCTCCCTACAGTGCAGGTGAATGCTATAGCCAATAGCCCAGTGGTTTTGAGGGGGAGGGGTGTGTGTCTGTCTATGTGGAAAAGGGAAAACCTGGCTTAGCTGCCTAACCCTATGAGAGGGTTCCTGGGTTCCCATGGGTAGATATGTGTCTAAGGTCCAGATCAATGGGATTCAGGTGCTTTTCTTAATCTAGGCACTAAGCTCTGCTCCTTTCCTTTGAATTTCACTTCTGGCTATTCTACATGGCTTCCCACTCAGCTAATTGGCTTCTCAGAAACCCTTTCTTGTGTGCTTAACTCTCCCCATATAATGCAACTAACTGGACAATTAACTAGGGGCTGGGAATTCCACCAAATAGCAAGGCACCTAGGAGTTAAGTATTGCAACATCTAAGTACTTCTGTGAATCTAGCCAAGTGCCCTTTGTGGCCACTTACATTCCTTTTACAAAACTGCTATACAGGCCTAAATAACTACCTTTGAGCCACCCAAACTGATAAGTTTTGTTATACAAGGTCTTGAAAAATCTGTCCTTGAAATTCTTAAATTAGGCTGTTTTTGTAACTGCTATTTCAATTATATTGATTTAAGTTCACTCTTTAATTGCTTAGTATTCCACTGACACTTATATCTCCTTATAATTGACTGTGGGGAAGATAGTCAGTCTGCACCTCACAGCTGTGCAATGATTATTTAAGAAAATGCACTAATTACACTTGAAACACCTTTTACGTTCTCAGTTATTAACATTCATATTTGGTGTTACACATGGCTTTCAAATGATGTCTTCAGAGTTGAAACTGCAAGTGTGAAAACAGCTGTGACAGTAGTTGCCTTTTAATTACAATGTTTCAGAAATGGGCCGTCATATTAGTGTTTTTGTGTTTGTTTTTTAATATTACTCTGATTTTTTGCTACCTATACCACTGACAAATTAGTCGGAAAATAAACGCAAGCCGCTGATTGATTAAACTTTATATTTCACATAACACAGTATATGCTGCATATAAAATAGTTTTATATTGATTAAGCAGACTTTGACTCCCTCAAAGAACTGATGGGCATGATCCCCCTGGGAGGCTAATATGAGGGGGAAAGGAGTCCAGGAGAGCTGGCTGTATTTTAAAGAAGCCTTATTGATGGCACAGGAATAAACCATCCCAATGTGCAGAAAGAATAGCAAATATGGCAGGCAACCAGCCTGGCTGAACAGAGAAATCTTTGGTGAACTTAAACACAAAGGAAGCTTATAAGTAGTGGAAACTTGGACAGCTGACTAGAGGAAGGTCAAAGCACAATTGGAGTTGCAGCTAGCAAGGGACGTGAAGGGTAACAAACGGTTTCTACGGCCATGTTAGCAACAAGAAGAATGTCAGGGAAAGTGTAGGACCCTTATTGAATGGGGGAGGCAACCTAGTGACATACGATGTGGAAAAAGCTGATGTACTCAATGCTTTTTTGGCCTTGGCCTTCACAGACAAGATCAGCTCCCACACTGTCCTGGGCTGTCCTGGACAAACACAGTATGGAGAGGAGGTGAAAGAACAGATTAAGGACTATTAAGAAAAGCGGCACATGCACAAGTCCATGGGGTTGGATCTAATGCATCTGAGGGCACTGAGGGAGTTGGTGGATGTGATTGCAGAGCCATTGGTCATTATCTTCGAAAACTCATGGTGATCAGGGGAGGTCCCAGATGACTGGAAAAAGGCAAATATAGTGCCCATATTTAAAAAAGGGAAGAAGGAGAATCTGGGAAACTACAGACCAGTCAGCCTCACCACAGTTCCTGGAAAAATCATGGAGCATGCTCTCAAGAAATCCATTTTGAAGCACTTGGAAGAGGGGAAGGTGATCAGGAACAGTCAACATGGATTCACAAGGGCAAGTCATGCCTGACCAATCTGATTGCCTTTTATGATAACTTGCTCTGTGGATATGGGGAAAGTGGTGGATGTGATATACCTTGATTTTAGCAAAGCTTTTGATATGGTCTACCACAGTATACTTGCCAGCAAGTTAAAGTATGGATTGGATGAATGGACTATAAGGTGGATAGAAAGCTGGCTAGATTGTCCAGCTCAATGGGTAGTGATCAATGGCTCGATAACTAGTTGGCAGTCGGTATCAACCAATGTGCCCCAGGGATCGGTCCTGGGTCCTGTTTTGTTTAACATCTTCATTAATGTTCTAGATGATGGGATGGATCGCACTCTCAGCAAGTTTGCAGATGACACTAAGCTGGGAGGAGGTAGATATGCTGGAGGGTAGGGATAGGGTCCAAAATGACCTAGACAAATTGGAGGATTGGGCCAAAATAAATCTGAGGTTCAACAAGGATAAGTGCAGAGTCCTGCACTTAGGACAGAAGAATCCCATGCACTGCTACAGGCTGGGGACCGACTGGCTAAGCGGCAGTTCTGCAGAAAAGGAACTGGGGATTACAGCGGATGAGAAGCTGGATATGAGTCAGCAGTGTGTCCTTGTTGCAAACTAGACTAAAGGCATATTGGGCTGCATTAGTAGGAGCATTTCTAGCAGATCGAGGGAAGTGATTATTCCCCTCTATTCAGCACTGGTGAGGCCACATCAGGAGTATTGCATCCAGTTTTGGCCCCCAACTACAGAAAGGATGCGAACAAATTGGAGAGAGTCCAGTGGAGGGCAATGAAAATCATAAGGGGGCTGGGGCACATGACTTATGAGGAGAGGCTGAGGGAACTGGGCTTGTTCAATCTGCAGAAGAGAAGAGTGAGGGGGGATTTGATAGCAGCCTTCAACTACCTGCAAGGAGGTTCCAAAGAGGATGGAGCTAGGCTTTTCTCAGTGGTGGTAGATGACAGAACAAGGAACAATGGTCTCAAGTTGCACTAGGGAGGTCTAGGTTGGATATTAGAAAAAACTATTTCACTAGAAGGGTGGTGAAGCACTGGAATGGGTTACCTAGGGAGGTGGTGGAATCTCCATCCTTAGAGGATTTAAGTCCCAGCTTGACAAAGCCCTGGCTGGGATGATTTAGTTGGGGCTGGTCCTGCTTTGAGCAGGGAGTTGGACTAGATGACTTCTCGAGATCTCTTTCAACCCTAATATTTTTCTAAGCCATAAACTTCAAAATCTTCATCTATCTTTGTGTAGAATATGTGATTTGGAGAAAATTATCACTGATTTCTCTTGTCCTTGCTTAGGTAGATGATAAAGTATGTTGTCCTTGTATAACTATCTGAGAGTTGGCAACAAAGCTCATGAGAGACAACAGTACTCAGATATAATTTAGTCTGAATAAATAAATTGTGCGCCTGAGTTGAGGAAGTGACAAATAGTTGATTGGTGTGTAAACTTTCCTTTCATCTCCATTCATAGCCTTTAAGGTCAGAAGGGACCATCAATCATTTACTCTGACCTCCTGCATACTACAGGCTGTAGAACCTCACCCACTCCTGCAAAGTGGCTGTGTCAACCATATTCCTAGGATCCTTGTTGGTCATTTCAAACCACAATCACATAGATGATCTGTCAAACAGAGCATCTTTCCAGATTCATCATCCCTGGCCCCATCTGAGTACGATACTAGAATGCCAGACCGGAAAAGAAATCCCTCTGTGCTCCTCCCCAACTTCAATTTGAAAACTTGCACTCGAGCCCCAGCTCATGATTTTCATACAATGTAGAGAATTACAAAGTCTGTGGGGGTTGCTGATAGAGGGGTTGAAAGATGCTACAAATCTCTCAGTGCAGTGTTTTAAATAAGCTTCACTTGAAAACAGCCCATATACCTTGCAGTTGTTGAACATGATGGCCAGAACACGTTATTTTATACTGAAGTTTCAGTTGTCAGCGAATCATTGTAGAGTGCAGGGAAATGTCACATTTTTTCCTTCAGGCTGGCTGTTGTGTGCCATATTGCTTCAGGGCTGGTTAGGCTACTTTCATGTTTTACTTTCAGTTAAGAATCATGTATAGAAACTTCCAATTTAGCATCTTAAATTAATGAAAGACTTGAAAGATGTCCACTCACTTGCTAAGTAACGAAGTTGGGGAGGGAGAGGAGTCTAATGGATAAGGAAATGAGGGGGAAGAACACAACCATTAAGTGCTAAGTCTCATAGCATTCTTTCAAATATCATTAAGACTAGAGCCCTGCAACCCAACCTGAAGGGACTCTGTCATGACAAGGACATGTGCAGTCAGACATAGTAGGCAAAGCAGGAGTCAGAGTCATGCTGCAGAATGAGTGTACCAAGGAGTCACAGCATCTCTCAAACACAGCACAGCAGAGGGGAAGCAGACAGCAGGAGTAGGGCATGCAGCCAACACCATACCAACCCCATGGGCAGAGGGCAGCAGCGCTGACTCAGGTGCCGGGGGGGTAACGGTCGGGTTGGAAAAACCACTCAGTCCTTTTGGGTTCAGGTCAGGTGAGCTGGAGTCTGGTTCAGGCCTAGAAATTAGGCCTAAGTAGCCCTCTAAGATTCTCCTTCCCTCTCTTTCTCACTGCTTGGGTACCTATTATGTACCTATATTTAGAACTTACATTGCACTTTACGATGTTCAACATACTAAACATTTATAGTGTTATTGACAACGGTGTGAAGTATAACAGGCATTATCAGCCCCATTTTACAGATATTGAAATGGCGGCAGAGTGGTGGAATGACATACCCAAAGATTGGACAATGAGGCAATAGCAGACAGTGGCACTGGAATACTTTGTAGTGGGGGTGCTGAAAGCCAGCTCAGGAAACTGTAAAGCAGCGGTCTCCAAACTTTTCACCCGCAGCTGGGACCTTGGGCACTCCCTGCATCCCTATGATGGCAGAGCCAGGATCAGAACTGGCTAAATAAGAGATATTATTTCATCCACTTAAGGAAAGCTCATATTACAACATAAATCAATTCTAATGTGGACAACTTTATAATGTTCGGGTTTTTTTTTTTTTTTTTTTGCTCAGCTCTAATTGACCATAGTTACAGTTAATAGATATTAAACAGAACTTCAGGAAACTCAGTGAACCCGATTAAAGCACAGAATAATATTGAAGCTCATCAGTTATCTGTGCAGAGGTATTAAAGCCCAATTTATAAAAAATGTCTCAATCAATTAGGAGTAAAAAAAAAAGTTGATAGTTCTTTAAATGTACATATACAACAAAGATCAATTCTTCTGCTGTGTATTTATACAGCTGATCATTTCAAATGTGCAGAATTCATTAAATGTAAACATTTTATAGTGCTTGTGGGAGCCTTCCTGTCTGCCGTTCCCCTGGAATAAAAACAAGTTAGATTACAGGCTTCATTAGCAAACATCCACTGTAGATACTTAGCAAACATTACAAGCCAAATGAATGGAATACAATAATTTGTCATACAAGATAAACATCAATATACCTGACATAGTATGAAAAATGTAAAATACAGCCTCTTAATGTAGAGCAAAGAATGCTGAACCAAGGAAGTTTCCAGAATATAGCGATGCACTTAGTTTACATCCACAACACAACCACAATGTTACCAAATTTAATTTTAAGAGCACTGTGTAACATGGAACTACTTTTGCATTTATTGTCCCGTTGAAGTCAATTGGAGTCTTTCCATTTACTTAAATGGACTTTGGATCAGGCCTATAGACAATAAATAGACAGATTTATGACTTTAGGCCTTTTCCAGAAGATTTAAGTTACACCCTTAATGCTTCACAGAATTTCAAATGAGGGGGAAATATTGAAAAATGTTACTGTCAAATGACAAAGATTAAGCATTTTACAAATAGTTTAAGTATTAACATTTCCTCTACTGTGAAAGATGTTCTCAATATTCAAGTTAATGTTTTCTGTTTTTATTTTTGTAATGTCAATGTTTATTAGCCTCAAAATCTCTCTTACCTCTGCAGACAAAACATTAGTATGGAGAAGCTCCTCAGTAGGGAAGGATGCAACCCAATTCCCAGTCTAAACGCTGCATTTCATATCCTCCACTAAAAAATTCACTGACATGTCCCAGGCTGAGCGTTGGCAAGGTACCTCTTGGCGAGAGGTACTTTTTTTTTTTTTTTTTTTTTTTCCTACCAAGCTTCACGCATAGCAAATAGTGTTCTGGAGTTATAGTCCCCTCAAAATTCAGTGGAAGCTCAGTCTGAAAATTCTTAATTCTTTTGCTTACTCATACCTCAAACATAAAAGAAACCAACATGAAACAAACATCAAGATATTCCTCAGTACCAGCCTTAGCCCATTTCATCCTTTTTTAGAAACAAGAACAGAAGACATTTTGGGATTAGTTTCTGGAACACCATCCTGGAAAATCAGTTTGCACAGGCCATTTTCAAATTATCAGTACACTGAGAAAACTTCTGGCACTCATTGCTTCTTAGCTGAGTGTAGTATGATAAGTGGAACTGAAGAAAGAGAGTTCAGGATACAACCTAAATCCATATTGCTAGGTCCCCAGACTCTAGAGTACCAGCATATAACACTGGCCACTCAGCAGACTTAAGATCTTTCCTACAACCTTACCTGCCAGCCACTTCATTTATTGCTAATACAGTATTGCCAGGTGTTCAAAAATCATAGGTCAGGCCTCCAAAAGCATCACTGGTCATAAATCATGAGATTTGGGGGGTTTTGTGTTTTTTTTTTTAAATGGGTTCTCTCTACTGACCTTCTGATTTTTTAGCCTTTAAGTTGCTTCACTTGCTTCATGTTTCCAAATTCTCAGCAAGGCTCTGCCTGATTTGGAGCAGGGACCTGAACCCAATTCTCCTACAGCCCAGCTGAGTGCCCCAACCACCAACCTATTCTAGGGGAGATCTCTCTTGGCCCTCTCCCTGCCCTCACCCCTCCAAATTCCATTCTATCCCTGAGACACTTTTACCAATGAAAGTTTTGTCAAACCCATTACAGTCTCACAAAAAGTTTCAGTTCCATCAAACCAGTATTTTCTAATGAAAAGATGTTTCACTTAGAAATTAGTGACTAACATTACTGATGAACCCTTCAGGCCCCCTGTTATGCAAAGTGATGGAAGGGAAATACTTACATCTAAAGTGAACATGGCAAAATTAATCTCTTGTCCCTTCATGCTTTGGCCAAAGGTAAGAAAGCACTGGACTGGGTGCCACAATGTTTTTTCCCCTGTGCTGCTCCTGAAGTGGTGTAACTACTTGCTGTCCCTTATACAAGGCAGATTTTAATTGCACAATCTAGCTGTCATAACCTATTCCCAGATTTGGACCTTAGCGTCCAAAATATGGGGGTTAGCGTGAAAACCTCCAAGCTTAGTTACCAGCTTGGACCTGGTAAAGCTGCCACCATCCAAAAAATTAGAGAGTGTTTTGGGGCACTCTGGTCCTCCCAACAACCTTCCCTGGGGACCCCAAGACCCAAATTCCTTGAGTCTCACAACAAAGGGGAATAAACCATTTCCCTTCCCCCCTCCAGGTGTTCCCTCCCTGGGTTCCTGGAGAGATACACAGAAGCAAGCTCCATGAATCTAAACAGAGGGACTCCACCCTCTCCTATTTCCAGTCCTGGAAACACAAGCACTTCCCTCTTCACCCAGAGGGTATGCAAAGTCAGGCTAGTAAATCTAACACACACAGATTTCCCCCTGACTTCCTCCCACCAATTCCCTGGTGAGCTACAGACTCAATTCCCTGGAGTTCCCCACTAAAGAAAAACTCCAACAGGTCTTAAAAAGAAAGCTTTATGTAAAAAGAAAGAAAAATACATAAAAATGGTCTCTCTGTATTAAGGTGACAAGTACAGGGTCAATTGCTTAAAAGAAATATGAATAAACAGCCTTATTCAAAAGAATACAATTTAACACATTCCAGCAAGTACACACATGTAAATACAAAAAAAACCAAACCTATCTTTGTACTTACAACTTTGAAACAGAAGATTAGAAAGCAGGAGATAGAAAAATCCTTCCCATAGCCGAGAGGGACAGATAGAACACAAAAAACAAAGAACTCAGACACAAACTTCCCTCCACCCAGATTTGAAAAAGTCTTGTTTCCTGATTGGTCCTCTGGTCAGGTGTTTCAGGTTACTCCTTTCCAGGTGTAAGAGACATTAACCCTTAGTTATCTGTTTATGACACTAGTCCTTGGAGAGAATTTACCATAGAATTCATAAAATGAAAGAGACTTGAAATAAAGCTTAACTTATCCATTTCTTGGCAGGTTGACTTACCACTATTGGCATTGTCACCTATCAACTCACATTTTAAACTAAATCATATACCTGACAAAAGAAAAGCATAGTTTATGCTGTTTTTCACACAAATATTGCCATGATAATAGGCTGCTCACTAGAAGAATAAGACAAAATAATTTTCACAAGAACTAACTATAGCCACTTCATTTCAAACTACATTTTTGATACTGTTCTCATTCCTCAGTGATTTTCTTTGGGGTTTTGATCAGTTACCATGTCTGTTTTTTAAATTTTGTCAATAACTGTAAGGCAGTATCTATTGGCTTAGGAAATTTTGCACGAGTGGTGTTATTCTAGTATAGATTTATCAATACCACTACCTTTTGCAGATGCCCTCCATTGGTGAGACTTATCTTGTTTTCAGAAACCTCTAATGTAGACAAGCCCTAAGTCCCAAAAAAATCAAAGGCTTTGTTTTCCTATTTGACCTGGAAACTTTCAGGACCCAAGAGAACTATTTGATTTGAATCTGTCAGAATGGCTTGTTTGATAGAACAGCTTTTATTTCCTTTCAAAGTTTGGCCAGACTGAGGTCTAGAAGGATCGCTAGTTCCTGTTTATTAGCTTCAAAGTCTCCTTCCCTAACCCCTCACTGGGTGGAATCAGAATCATCTACTTGTAATCTGCATCCATTACAACCTCTGTCATAGCAGTTTCAGTTGTTTCTTCCCTCTTTGCTAGGTAAAAAACAACATCTTTAATCATCAATAGGATTATTTCGATAGCCAATTTTTTTGCACAGTTTCTTTAGTTCAGTGGATCTTGTATCTTAACTACACAGCATTCCTTTTCTTTATCTCAGTTTTTATGATTCAGTACATCTCTGAAACCACCTGTATTTGTACTAAATTTCCACTACTTTTCTATTTAGTCTTGTTGTGCTTATGGTCACTAAAGGCTAATGACTTTGGTAAAATATTCTATTATTTGTTAGTAGTGCTTAATGCTAATTGATATTTGGAACTTTCCTAAAATTAATTTTAGGCTACTTTTTTTGGTACCAAAACTGGGCGTGGAAAAACTTTTTTTTTATTCTTTACAGGTTCTTACAGATAGGTATCAGATGATATTATTCCTAAATCAGTTTTTTCACTAGGTTGCACAAAAGTAGTTTATAAACAGTTCAGGTTTTTTTAAACTGATTACAATTTTTATTTTAGATCCTCTCTAATTCAGATATATTTATTTACAGTACAGAGACCAAAATATTATAGTTCTAGCAATGGGTCAATAGAATATTTAATTCTTCATATAAAATCATAGTGGATTAAAGAAAAGTTATTTTGAAAACAAAACAAAGTAAGCACTTGCAAAATAAAATTAGTTTACAACCAACCAGTGTAAAATTAAGATAAGACTTTATGATTTAGGTATTTAAAAGAGCTCTTGATTTGCATCAACTACAATCTAGCAACTCATTGAAATCAAAAGCTCCATTTCTATTTTTACACACATCAAGTCACTGACAGAGTAAAGAGACTAAAACTAGCATAGTGTCCATGAATGATTTAAGAAGATGGCTATTGCATCAGGCTTCCACCATCAATATTTATACTCCATTGCAGACAGATGTGACAAAGAGTTCCTCATAAATGAACTCTTAAAAACAGAAGAGATAAAAGACAGTGCTGTCAACAGTTTGCAAACATTTTAGGAACTGTATACTCTACAGATGTTGCATTGTGAAGAAATAGTACATCTATGGTATATTGGTTTTTTAGTATGTGTTTTCAATATAGGATAAGAGAAGTTAATAAACTGGACAAAAAACACAAAATATGTAGCGAAGGGAACAATCGTAGACCGGCCAGTGGGATGTTTTAAATAACAAAACAGCTTTTCCTCCCCAATCTCTATTAAATTGATTCCTTGAATGGTTAACAATAAGAAACAGACGGGGGTATGTAATTAAAAAACAAATTGTAATAACATTTTTCTTTTCAAGAAACCCAGTAAATTACAGAGGAGAGGAGGCCTGTTACTTATACAAGTCAGGATGCTGAACAGTGAAGATTATAGCTGGGTTACATTTTTTCGACTTAAATTCTGTTTTGCTGAAGAATGTAGATTAATGTTGACCAAAACATTTTGCAGATTTGTGTCAAATTTGCCAAATTGCTTCAGTTGGGAAAAATGACCTGAAAAAATAGAAACGTTTCAATTTGACTCTAAATGACTTTTTGTTTTGAAATTTACTTCAGTTTCATTTTTAAAAATTTAAAGGATCAAAAAAGTCAAAAACTAAATTAAACATTTTGTTATGAGTTAAATGAAATGCTTCATTTAACCTAAAAGTAATTATTTTTTGTTTGGCCAGTGAGTTAACAATGAGTTATTCACACAACACTAGTCAGGTATCCAACAGGGCTACAGAGACTCATGTGAACTGCGCTCTTTGGTTTTTCAGCACTCAGTGCTCACATGCCTATTTAATTCCATTTAAAAAAAAAGAGAAAATTGAGGACACATTGGTACAGTTTGCTGTTTCCTCTTACTAGGTAAATCAGACATTTATCATAGCTATGCTGTAAACTTTAAAATCAACTTCTCTTCTAGCTCATTTTGTTCATTTTTTGCTCTTATATATTGGATAATGGAAATGCCCTTTGTCTTCTGTTCATATGTGAAATACTGGTATTTTGTTGCTTTGCAAACCATATGAAGATAATGGGCATAAAATTTTAATGCAGTGCATCTGTGCATGTCACACATCTGAGGGCTGAATTTAGGTCAACATTTTCAAAATGTGGTTGCCTAAAGCTACATACCTAAATCCACTTTAGGATAGCAAATTTGAAATGTTGGCTTTTAGTCTTAAGATTTACATGTGACAGCGTATGACCAGAGAACAGGAGCAGTTGCAAATATTTTGAATTATTATTGCTTGGATGTTTTGAAATTTAGTTTTTGAATGTAAACTTTAAGAAATTCTGTGTATATACTAGGGACAAGACTGTGGCATTTAGCCACAGCCAATAGAAAAGTAGTAGTTCTCCAGGAGGAATCCTGGAGTGAAAAGCAGCCTTTGATGCGTTCTGCATCAAACAGCTTTCCATTTGCACTGGAGAAAGCACAGTCTGTTTTATCCTTTTGAGGAGTGCTGCATGGTTCCCCCAGCATGGCCTATCAGGTCTGCCAGCTAGCAGATAAGGGATCTGGAGCCACGCCTCCACCTATACCCCACCCCATCTAATTGTTCCCAGGAATGAGTATCTTGGTAGCAGCCGCTGTGCTTCCTTTAACACAGTAACTGCAATTATAGCTGGCCCTTTAAATGTCTATGTACATATAAGTTAGTCTTATGGGAGAGAGCAATGTGGCTGGATACGACCTGGTGATTAACTAAGACTATGATTAACACAAACATGTCAAGTCTCATTCATTGGGTGTGAGACTCATTCATTAGCATGCTATCTCACTCTCACACACATTCCTAAGCCTCTCACTCATTTTGAGTAAATATATAAAGATTTTAAACATTGTTATTTAGGCGCTATAACTGACATGGGGCTTAGAGCTTGCTTTCCAAGCTTGTGTACTGTGGTAATCATGGAGCCTATAAACCCACATTCTATATGTGCAGGAGAGGGGAGGGGAGGATATGCGGGGGTGTTTGTGACTACATGCTGGTCAAAAAATATGAGTTCACCCACAAATGAGCAGACCGCACAAATTCATGTCTTCAGGGATCTCCAGCCATGCAGGTTTTTGTTCTAGCCAGCAAATAATTGTTTTTATTAAAATCCACTGATTTGCATTGTACATAGAATTCTCATGTGCCCTAGACTTTTAGTATGAATTGGGACATTAAAGTGTTTCATATGCAATATTAAGTGTACATTGTAAAACAAATTATTGCATGCTGATTAGATTAAAAAACCTGGACTATTAGATGTTGCCAAGGTCCAAAGATGAGAGTCCCTGTTTTAAGCAATGACCCAATACACCACCTGGAAAGTCTCACTTTTTGGCCTTGAATCTCACTCCTTGGGACTGTAAATCTTTTTAAAGACAGCCAATCCTTGGCATTATGCTAAGATTATTTTCAAAAGTGCCTAAGTCTCATGGACTTTCAATGGAACTTAGATTTGGAAGCCACTTAGGCATTTTTTGAAAAAATTGCCATAGTCTTGTTTAATTGCCAGCCCTTGTGCAGTCACATTGTTTTAGAGGAGAAAGTAAGCCTGTAAGTCATTTAGATGATTTTCAAAATTTTACACTGTGTGATTAATTTGTGTATCAATTTTTTGTTTCCTTTTGTTACTGGATTTGTGGAGTCTATCAAAACTCAATCTACTTATTTTATCCGAGAGAGGGGGAAGAGCTCTCTCTAGGCTTACCCTGGCCTAGAAATACCTTGGTGAGAAAGTGACTTTGGATAGTAGAGCTCTCTTTAATCTACCAGACAAAAACCATTTAAAAAAATCCAGTGGCTGGAAGATAAAGCTTGGCAAATTTAAATTAGAAATACGGTACACATTTTTAACAGTGAGTGAATGTAATTACTACTGCAACAACTTTATAAAGGATGTGTTGGATTCCGTCACTTGACGTCTTAAATCAAGACTGATTTCTTCCCCAAAAGAAATGCTTTAGCTCTGTGGCTCTCACCCTTCCCAGATTACTGCACCCCTTTCAGGACTCTGGAATATAAATACTGTACTTACATTTCAATTGATTTATTTTATATGATAAATTATGATAAACATGAAGAGTGAGCAATTTTTCAGCAATAGTTTGCTGTAACACTTTTGTATGTTTGATTTTGTATGCAAGTAGCTTTTATGTGAGGTGAAACTTGGGGTACACAAGACAAATCAATGTATAGTCTATAGAGTAGTATAAAATCACTGTCTGTATGAACTGGAAGGAGCTGAAGAACCAGCTGCTCTAGCTGTGGCACATAAACATGGTGCTGAAGATTGAACTGGAGAGCTACAAGCTCTAGCGCAGAGAGCTGCAGGAAAAGACTTTGAACCATGCAAGGCCCCAGTATTACTATGTGAGCAAGGACAGACCAAGATGTGATGTTCATCAGTAATAGTCTGTCTTTCTCCTTGTGTCAAACTTGACTTGACTTTAACAGTTACCTGACAACTATGAAAAGGAAGAATTTCCAATTAATGTGTTCAAGAAAAAAATGACCTTAAAGATACAGAAAAGCAAGCAAGCAGCACTTGGGAACTTTCTTTGAGAGAAGATAGGAATTTTGCAGAAGTTAGACAAAGCAGTGTCTGTTCCACCATCACAAAGACTCATCAGTGGCTATGCAGCATTTCCCAAATGCAGGCAACTGTGGCCGCATATAGCCACCAGGAGCTCTTCTTGCAGCCGCAGCCTCCTGGGCTGTGATTTCGGGAGGAGGAGGGAAGCAGCACCCACCCCTCCCTTTCCCAGTTGTTCCTGGATGCACCACCTTAGTGCTGGCTGCTGATGCGGCAAGCAGGGGTTGGGCCCTGCCCCCCCTCTGGAGACAGCTGGGCACAGTGCTGGAGGAACATGCAGCCAGTGAGTTCCCCACCTTCCCAGGGGTGGTGGGGTCAGGCTTTGGGCTTCATCCCTGGTGTGGTGAGGCAGCAGGCTCTGGCCGCAGGGTTTCTGGCTCACAGTGCATGGCAGAGGGCCCCAGACTCCAGCCATGTGGCTTAGGGCTCTGTCTCCATCCCCCAGACATAGGGCTTTGGGCTCAGCCCCCTGACCCCCCCCCAATTCCATTGCCCCTGGTCCTTCCTGCCTATGCCAACCCCCCTCATCCAGGGCTTAATTTGTCCCCAAGCTTGCTGCGGCTGAGTAAGTCTCGGGTATGTTTGTTTACTGCTAGCTAGTAAGTCTGCTGTGAAAAGGGATATTAAACATACAAGTATCATTTTTCACAACGCACATGCTAGCTAGCAATAAATAAATTATTTATTTTGATGTGTAAATGTGCAAATTTGTTTTTCCTAAAAGCTAATTAAGTATTTTAGGAAAAAGTGTGAGAGCGACCACCAGCAAGAGTTAGTGGCCACATTCTCAGACCACCAAAAAAAATTGTCCTGAGAACCCCTGTTCTAGAGCAGTGCTTCTCAAAGCTGGTCTGCCACTTGTTCAGGGAAAGTTCCTGGCGGTCCGGGCCTGTTTGTTTACCTGCCGCATCTGCAGGTTTGGCTGATTGCAGCTCCCACTGGCTGCGGTTTGCTGCTCCAGGCCAATGGGGGCTGCAGGAAGCGGCATGGGCCGAGGGATGTATGGGCCACCACTTCCTGCCACCCCCATTGGCCTGAAGTGGCAAACCATGGCCAGTGGAAGCAGCGATCAGCCAAACCTGCAGACGCGGCAGGTAAACAAACAGGCCTGGACTGCCAGGGGCTTTCCCTGAACAAGTGGCAGACTGGCTTTGAGAAGCACTGCTCTAGAGAATATAATGTATCCATACTAGATTTTTAAACAATTAAATGGAAGTCCTGTGAAAACACCTACTGGATTTATAATAAGGGTATGTAAAAATACATCAATAAGCAAAAGGACAAATGTGGCATCCTGGGACTCTGCAGGTATGTAACAATATGTAATCTAGAGGGGTATGAAGACCGAGCTTGGACATTCTCTGAGTAAGACACTGAATTCTCTCATACATTATGTTGTGGGTGTAATGGTTAAATGAAAGCCTTGTTACTTGCACTGGAGAAGATAGAAGTTTTAGTGAATTTTGTAAATTGCAGACACTACATGTGGATCCCAGAAGTGTAGAACGATAGTATCCTTTATACCAAAGGAACCAATTATCCAGCCCAATATGGCCACTTCTAGTTCTGAATGTCCCTCCAAAGTTACCTGATATGCTTTTCTAAGAGAAATTAGATTTTAGAAATAAAAATGGCATCACCTTCATGGACTGCATCCCATTTTTTTTTAAAAAGGCTAACTTTTGTAACAATAAGCAGTAGTCAGTCACAAATAACCTATCAAGCAGCAGGAGTATTGCCTTTGTCAGCCTGACCTAGATGAAACAGGGGCCAAAAAGAAATCATTTTTTCAGTACTCCTGTGTGTCACACTCTAATTACCTGGTTTTCAAGGTAAAGAGAATCATTCACAAAAATACAGCAAATGAAGCCCCTTGAATCACTCAGTTTAGAAAGAAACTGGCAGAAAAAAAGATGTTTGCTGTGCTCTCCATTTTTTCTGAAAACTAGTGGCACTGGAGAAAGTGAAATCCTGCACACTGTGCCTGGCTCAGAGGCATTCCTGATCTCCAGTAGATTCTTGTGGGAGAAGGCATAGGGTTGAAAACTAGAGCTGTGCAGTGAAGGGAAGTTTTTCACAAATAACTTTGCAATTTCAAAATCTGGCTTCATTCCAAATTGGAGGCAAAACTGAAAAATTTAAAATTATTTCTCTGGATAATTTTAATCATTTTGAGTTGATGGATACATCTTGTTTTGATGGAATTGAAGTGTTTTAGTTCCATTTTGACTTTATTTTGTATGATATTATATAATGATACAATAGAAAATTGAAATTTAAAATCTATCAGAATGAAAAATTGACACATTTTGTTCCAAAAATGTTGAAATGGTATATTTTGATATTGGTCAGAACTTTTTCTTCCAGGGTTCTTCCAAAATGAAATTCTTGAGAATCCGACTCAATTTTGAAGTGTTTTGGATGTCAATGGAACTGCATAGTCTGACAGAATATAATTCTGTCAATTTTTCCAATTATTTCTACTGAAAAATCAGAATAGAAAATCAGTTAGAAATTCCAATTATACTATGATACTCATAAGAACATCACTCGGGAAAGGCTCACTTTTCTTTACGCAAACAAGCTGCCCTGTGAGACTATTATATAGGTCTATAATGTATTTCAATAAAGCTAAATCATGTGAACATGGACTAACTGGAGACAGAATTTATGTAGATAAATCAGATCAAAGCAAGATTTTTTTTTAAAATGGACTTGACTCTGAAAAGAACAGTGGAGGTTTATAGTTCAAATGAAAACAGCATCTCTAACTAAAGTGTTAACAAGCAAGCAAGAACTGAATTTCCTCTTCATACCAAGGTATAAGGACAGACTGCAAGTAGAACTGTATAAGCAAATGGCAGAAGTCAGGTTTGTTTTCAATAAGTGTGCAGGCCAATGCAATAAAATACAGATGCATCAACCACCAATTGTGTAATGTCATATTTATAATAAAAGGAATCATTTTGCAAGTGTGTGTTTCTAAGCACAAATTGCAAAGAAATACAAAAGCAAAATTAATGAACATACAACTGGCAAGTAAAGCTCTAATGTTGATCATACCCAAACAGGCTTTTTTGGGTCTCAAAATATTTAGAAAAAAAAAGATTGGTTTGTGACTGTCATAAACAGATAGCTAAGGGTTAATGTCTCTTTCACCTGAAACACCTGACCAGAGAACCAATCAGGAAACCTGATGTTTTCAACTTTGGGTGGAGGGAATTGTGTGTCTGGGGTCTTTGTTTTCTGGCTGCCTGCTTTCTCTGAGCTTTGGAGAAGTAGTTTCTACTTTCTAGTCTTCTGTTTCTAAGTGTAAGGACCAAGAGATCAGATAGTAAGTTATATGGTTTCTTTTCTTTGGTATTTGCATGAATATAAGTGCTGGAGTGCTTTGATTTGTATTCTTTTTGAATAAGGCTGTTTATTCATATTCTTTTAAGCAATTAGCCCTGTATTGTATCATCTTAATACAGAGAGACCATTTGTATTTGTTCTTTCTTTTTTATATAAAGCTTTCTTTTAAGACCTGTTGGAGTTTTTCTTTACTTCAGGGAAATTGAGTCTGTACTCACCAGGGAATTGGTGGGAGGAAGAAATCAGGGGAGATCGGTGTGTGTTGAATTGGCTAGCCTGATTTTGCATTCCCTTTGGGGGAATAGGAAAGTCCTTTTTGTTCCAGGACCGGGAACGGAGAGGGGGAGTCACTCTGTTTGGATTCACAGAGCTTGTGTCTGTGTATCTCTCCAGGAGCACCTGGAGGGGGGGAGGGAAAAAGGATTATTTCCCTTTGTTGTGAGACTCAAGGGATTTGGGTCTTGGGGTCCCCAGGGAAGGTTTTTCAGTGGGACCAGAGTGCCCCAAAACACTCTAATTTTTTGGGTGGTGGCAGCAGGTACCAGGTCCAAGCTGGTGACTAAGCTTGGAGGTTTTCATGCTAACCCCCATATTTTGGACGCTAAGGTCCAAATCTGGGACTAAGGTTATGACATGGTGGCAGCCGGTGGGAGATAGACAGAATCCAGAAGCCAGTAGGAATATTATATTTTTCTTTTCTCTGCTAAGGGCTTTTTAGCAGAGAGAAACAGTTTGGTTTTAAAAGGGAACCAGAGAGAATTTTTTTTTCTGCTCTCTCTGGCAGTTTGTGGCTTGCATGTTAAGCAAGAAGTCGTTAAGGACTATTAACAGTCTTTTGTCACACAATAGCACTCCCATTGTGAGTCATACCAGCACTATATAAATGCAAATAAAGTGGTTTTTCAGGTTTACTTAACATTGAAGATTAGCTAAAGGCACTGTTGCTAGGCAGACTTCAGGAGGCAACAGAGAGCCTGCAGTTCAGAAGATAAACACCGGAGGGCACCCCAACACAAGAAAACAGGAATCATGACTTCTAAGGCAAAATTGGAGGCCGAAGACCAATTCAGAGAAGCTGAACACAGGCGACAACTAGAAATAAAACAAAAAGAGATGGAGCTGAAAGAAAAGGAAGAAAGCATCAAACTGGCAGCCTTCCAAAGAGAACAGGCAGCCCAAGAGGCAGCACACAAAAGAAAACTAGAAGAAGAAGAGGTGGCCTACCGAAGGAAACAAGCAGAAGATGAGTTGGCCCACAGAAGGAAGCAAGAAGAAGAGGCGGCCCACCGCCGAGACATGGAAAAACAACAAAAAGAAATGGAAAAACAACAAAAAGAAAATGAAGAGAAGGAAAAACAGAGAAAACATGAACTGGACTTGGCAAAAGCTGGGCTGCATGTGCCAGCCAACCCTAACAACCCGGCGCCAACTATTGCCCCACAGCACAGGAAATTTCCCACCTACAAGGCAGGTGATGACACCGAGGCCTTCTTGGAAAATTTTGAAAGAGCCTGTCTTGGGTACAGCATCCCCGAAGACCAGTACATGGTAGAATTAAGGCCACAACTCAGTGGACCTTTAGCAGAGGTGGCAGCTGAAATGCCTAAGCAGCAAATGAATGACTATAAACTTTTTCAAACCAAGGCCAGATACAGGATGGGGATAACCCCAGATCATGCCCGTCGGCGTTTCAGAACCCAAAAGTGGAAACCAGAGGTGTCATTTCCCAAACACGCCTACTACATTGCAAAAAACTATGAGGCCTGGATAACAGGAAACAACATTCAAACCTTGGAAGAACTGAACCTCCTCATACAAATGGAGCAGTTCTTGGATGGTGTTCCTGAAGACATCACACGGTACATACAAGATGGAAATCCCAAAGATATCGCTGAGGCGGGGGAGATTGGAGCCAAATGGATGGAACTGGCAGAAAGCAAGAAAGCTACTGTCAAGGGGAACGATTACCACAGGGGGCACACAGATCATAAACCCTACAACCGAGGACAGCCAAAGACCCCACATACCACCCAAGTAAAGCCACAGATACCCTACCCTTCAACCTCACCAGTCTCCAGTAACTCACCTCGGCCCAGTGACCCATCAGATGGAAGATGCTTTAAGTGTAATGAACCAGGACATATCAAGGCCAACTGTCCCAAGAACACCATGCGAGTGCAATTCATTACACCACCATCACCCCAAAGATCCCCAGGCCCGGATGCCTCTCAAATACCCTTGGAGCGAAGGGAAAATTTGAGAGTGGGCGGAAAGAAGGTTACTGCGTGGAGAGACACGGGGGCACAAGTGTCAGCTATCCACCAATCCTTCGTTGACTCCAAATTCATCAACCCAAAGGCCAAAGTTACAATTTACCCCTTCATGTCACAAGCTGTAGACTTGCCTACAGCTCAACTGCCTGTCCAGTACAAAGGCTGGTCCGGAATGTGGACTTTTGCAGTCTATGACAATTATCCTATCCCCATGCTACTGGGGGAAGACTTGGCCAACCAGGTGAGGCGGGCCAAGAGAGTGGGAATGGTTATACGTAGCCAAACCAGGCAAGCTTCCAGACCCATTCCTGTTCCTGAGCCGTCCACAGAGGCCCTGTCTGTGTTACCAGAGACCCAGACAGAGGTAGTGGACCTGGATTCCATTCCTACCACTGAAACAGCCACAGCATCTCCAGTCCCAGGCCCGGAACTGGAACAGCAACCAGCACCAGCAAGTGCAACCCCATCTTCAAACTCAACGCCAGTGGGCGCCAGCGAGCCAGAACTGGCAGAAGCAACAGACAGCCATACCCAAAAGGCTCAGCCAGAGCCTGAAATACTCTCAGGTGCACCAGCGGAGAGCGGTTCACCAGCAACGGAAACAACCCCATCACCTACATCGCTTCCAGAGGGACCAAGCCCAAGTCCACAGTCTGAGGAAGAACTGGTGACCCCAGCCTCAAGGGAACAGTTCCAGACTGAACAGGAAGCAGATGACAGCCTTCAGAAAGCATGGGCGGCGGCACGGAGCGCCCCACCGCCTCTCAGCTCTTCTAATCGATCCAGGTTTGTTATAGACCAAGGACTTTTATACAAGGAAATTCTTTCTGGTGGACACCGGGAAGAATGGCAGCCGCAAAAACAGTTGGTGGTTCCAACTAAGTACCGGGGGAAGCTCTTAAGCTTAGCCCATGATCATCCCAGTGGCCATGCTGGGGTGAACAGAACCAAGGACCGGTTGGGGAAGTCCTTTCACTGGGAGGGGATGGGCAAGGATGTTGCCAAGTATGTCCGGTCTTGTGAGGTATGCCAAAGAGTGGGAAAGCCTCAAGACCAGGTCAAGGCCCCTCTCCAGCCACTCCCCATAATTGAGGTCCCATTTCAGCGAGTAGCTGTGGATATTCTGGGCCCTTTCCCAAAAAAAGATGCCCAGAGGAAAGCAGTACGTACTGACTTTAGTGGACTTTGCTACCCGATGGCCAGAAGCAGTAGCTCTAGGCAACACCAGGGCTAACACTGTGTGCCTGGCCCTAACAGACATCTTTGCCAGGGTAGGTTGGCCCTCTGACATCCTTACAGATTCAGGGTCTAATTTCCTGGCAGGGACCATGGAAAAACTGTGGGAAACTCATGGGGTGAATCACTTGGTTGCCACCCTGTACCACCATCAAACCAATGGCCTGGTGGAAAGGTTCAATGGAACTTTGGGGGCCATGATACGAAAATTCATCAACGAATTCTCCAATAATTGGGACCTAGTGTTGCAGCAGTTGCTGTTTGCCTACAGGGCTGTACCACATCCCAGTTTAGGGTTTTCACCATTTGAACTTGTGTATGGTCACGAGGTTAAGGGGCCATTACAGTTGGTGAAGCAGCAATGAGAGGGGTTTATGCCTTCTCCAGGAACTAACATTCTGGACTTTGTAAGCAACCTACAAAGCACCCTCAGACACTCTTTAGCCCTTGCTAGCGAGAACCTAAAGGATGCTCAGGAAGAGCAAAAGGCCTGGTATGACAAACATGCCAGAGAACGTACTTTCAGGGTAGGAGACCAGGTTATGGTCTTGAAGGCGCAACAGGCCCATAAGATGGAAGCATCATGGGAAGGGCCATTCACGGTCCAAGAGCGCCTGGGAGCTGTAAACTACCTCATAGCATTTCCCGATTCCCCACTAAAGCCTAAAGTGTACCATGTTAATTCTCTCAAGCCTTTCTATTCCAGAGACTTACAGGTTTGTCAGTTTACAGTCCAGGGAGATGATGCTGAGTGGCCTGACGGTGTCTACTACGACAGAAAAAAAGACGGTGGCGTGGAAGAGGTGAACCTCTCAACCACCCTGGAACGTCTGCAGCGGCAACAAATCAAGGAGCTGTGCACCAGTGACATGGGAAATAACTGAACAGAACGGTAGTTTCAAATCAGTTACTGGAGCTGAGTACAATATAATAAGAGGTAACCTATCAAATAATTAGTGACTGCTCAATGAACAAAGTGAACTCATGTGGCAAAGTTAAACTAGACTGCCTTTAAAAGCATAAATACCATTCAGAGTTTGACTCAGTGGAATAGGAAGTCCCATATTTGCTTGAGTTGAAGCTAAATCTGTAAATGCAGATGACCAAACAGTCATTTTCTATAGACCATGATGCAAAGAATTTGGTGAGGTGCATTAATGATATGCTGGGATCACTGATGAATTATCATTGAAAATACATGCACCACAATGTTCCATTAGTACTGAAAAATAAGAGACAAGCTGAACTTGACCAGATGGTGAAATTAAATGTTATGGAGTGCATACACACAACAACTAACTGGATTAACAGTTTGGTCACTGGATCTAGACAAACCTTAACTTATTTGATTTACCAAAAGGATTTGAATAAAACCATCAAAGCTGAGTACTATCCCTTGAGAACATATGAGGCCTCCATTTGACTGTCTCCTTGTGATGGAGTATTGTTGTAGTAACCAGTGCTTCCAATTCTAATAATTAGAAGCAACATCTAAACACCACAGGTATACAAACTCCACTCTGATCAGTAAGGGCTTAAGGACCTGCTAAGGGCTCAGCCAGTCTCATCCCACTACACCTGCAGGAGATGCATAGACAGGAGGAAGAGTTAAAAGGGAGCAGAACAGCTCACTTGTGGGCAGACCAGGAAGAGAACAAACCTTTAGCTTGCTGCTCCTCAGGAAAGGGCTGAGGGAACACAGGATCTCTCCATCAGCACCTACCTGAAGGTCCCTCCTTGAGGGAAGGGAGGACCTACTTCTGTTATACCCAGAGAGGGAGGGATTTCCCCCTCATGCCTATGACCCTAGTTTATTTTTGTTGATTCCCTGTGTTTTGTTTATGGATACCCCCAGAGGGGACAGACTTGGAATTGACCTTCAGAGACAATAGTGGGGTGGTAGGAAGTGACTCAGGGAATACAACCTTGAGATGCCTCTAGGTGTCAGACCCTTTGGTAGCCCTCACAGGGATCTGGGCCAGAGCCTCGTGGAGTGAGAGGACCTGGGCTCCCCTAACAAAACCCCCATATGCCTGTTGAAAGGCCTAAACCCTGACCACTAGGTGAGGATCCCCATGAACACTGTCTATCACACTCCTTTAATCAGACTGTAAACTCTTCAGGACAGGGACTGTCTCTTACAATGTGTTTGTACAGCACCTAACACAATGGAGCCCTGATTTCAGGTGGGACCTCTAAATGTCATTGCAATGTAAATAATAATTGTACATGCTTAAGTGTTTGCTAGATCAGGGCCAGAGTGTTCAGCACCTTGCAGGCTTTCAGCCTAAAATGAGCAAAACATATTCAGAGATGATGTAGTGTTTTGTAATTTATCAAAGCAAAGAACCTTAAATCTTCCAGAAACAAATTTCATATTAGGTTAAATGAGAGTAGCAAGTTATGCAGGATGCCACCTCAGCGAGAATGAATTTTGACAGGACACCAAAAAAGCAGAAGCAATTCTACAAATGGAAAGACCCCAGCACAAAGGGATTCTTACAGAGATTCATGGACATGTTAACATAGATAAGCAAATTCATCCTTAATTTATCACAAGTCAGGGCTCCACAAAGAATTCTCCTTGCGGACAGTGCAGAATGGCACTGGGACGATTGGCAAAAGAAACACTTTGGTGAATTAAAATAAATTGTCCCAGGTTTCTGTGTATTGAATTATTCTGAGATTAGCAAAGAACCTAATATCTTGCCTTTTTTCAAGATGATTATCCAGTGACATACTTTGCAAAGCAGTGACTAGAACACAACCATAGTATTCTCAGACCAAAAAAGAAATATTGGCAACTGTATTTGTTTGAGTGTATTCATAGTCATAAATTGATTGAAATAGAAAAATCATTAGCCATCAGAAGACACTGGGCAAAGCACTGCCTAGACTTCAGAAAATAGCATGAAATTGCAAAAATATACTCATTAAATGTGACATACAGGCTTGGTAAAGAGCTTCTTACAGTGGACATACTTTCCAGGACACCTATCAATAGTGAAAGCAAGGAGCTGCATGAAGCAGAATCTGAAGTAACTGTGACCCAACCAGGGCCAGGGCAACCCATTAGGCAACCTAGGCAGTCGCCTAGGGCATTAGCATTTGGGGGGCAGCATTTCGGGTCCTTCAGCAGCGACTGCGGCAGCCCGATCTTCATCTGCCCTGGTCATTGTTGGCATTTAGACGGAGGGAGTGGGGCAGGGGGGCGCAGGGAGGGCCTTCTGCAGCAAGTAAAGGGTGGGCGCGGAACGCAGGGGAACCAGCTCACGTCTGCTCCGCCTCCTCCCCGAGCACGCCACCCCACTCTACTTCTCTCCCTCCCAGGCTTGCAGCGCCAAACAGCTGATTGGCACCACAAGCCTGGGAGGCAGGAGAAGTGGAACGGCGATGGCGTCCTCGGGAAGGAGGCGGAGCAGAGGTTAGCTGGGGTGGGGAGCTGCCACATGGCTCCCCAGGCCAGGTGGAGCTGCCGTGGGGGAGGGATGCCTTAAGGTGGAGCCGGGGCGGGGAGCTGCCAGACGGTTGAAGTTTTGCCTAGGGTGCGAAACATCCTTGCATTCTCCCTGGACCCAAAATGACCCAAAAGTTTACAACAGTGAGTAATTCTAAATGGCTGCCCAGCAGAAAAAACCCAGCCACTTCCAAGTAAAAAACCTCTTGGAATTACAGAGATTAAATTGCTATATATGATGGGATTCTGTACAAGGGATATCATGTCATAATACAATACAGCATGAAGTCAGAAATGCTAAAGATAATCTGCAATGCCCACCTGGGTTTAGAAAAAAGTGTAAGAACAGAGCCCAAAATAAATGCTCCCATCAAAGATAGCATATTGAAGTTTAAAATGTACAATCAATATAGGAAAGAAAATGCAAAGGAACCATGGACACCCTATAGAGCATTGTTAGAATATCACAATACATTTCACAATTCTCTTAGGATAACTAATTCAGAGACTAATTGGAGGAAGATTAAAAACATTCGTGCCAATATCTAACTAATTTCTTGAAGCAAACAAGTTCACCCTGAAGTAATTGCTTAGGAGTGGTATGCCACAGAACTAGAACAGAAAAAGTACCACAAGAATACCACATACTGCTGTGAAGCTCTGGGGGTTCACCCAGACCAGTAAGGGGTGTGTCTCTGCCTGCCCTGTAACCCTGGGTGCTTCTGTGCTGTGCTGCTTTGGCTCAGAGCCCTGACACCAACAGCCTACTCACAGCACAATGGACACACTCTGACTTCCACCAGCCTGGTAACTCCTTGCAGAGTGACACCAACAGCCCTTCCAGTCCTGAGCCTTCCCAAAACCATGTCCCCTGCAGTGTCCAGTCCCTCTCAATGGACCTTCAAAGAAGTGATCCAGCTTGTTGCCTCCAAGAGACAACACATTCAGCAACTTGTTAGTTTGGCTGAAGACTCACACTTGAGTTTAATATACAGCACTGAGATGACTTTGTTATAAAATAAGAATAAGTTTATTAACAAAAAACCATAGTTTAAGTGCTTTAAAATAAGGGTGAAAGATAGGCAAGGTTACAAATCAAACAAACAAAACACTTTCTAGTGAATAAATAGTAGAAGAAAAGAAACCTAATCAAGATAACGTTCTGATGGCCACATTTCAGCCCCTTCTTCCAGTTTTGGGCTCCACATCACTTTGATTTGGGCAGTCACATTGGCTAAATAAGGAAAGATATTAAGCTTCACTGAATCATGTTTTTTATTTTTGTCTGTCATTTCTCTGTGGTGCTGATAGTCAGTTGGTTGCTAGGTTTTTCACTAAGACTATGGAAGTCATGTTATCAGCCTGTAATCTGTTAAATGCCTTAAAAACCACCTTCCTTTGCTTATGTAATTTTAGTGCCTTTCTTTACTGGCTCTTGTTGTATAAAGTGTGTTATGATTTGATCACTGTCTTCCTTTTAATCAGTGAAAAAATCAACATATGGTACTTGAATTCTAGTGTAGAAAGACTCACAGGGAGTTCCGCTAGGTGCTACTCAAAAGCTGGAGCATGAATCCTTAATCCATCATGAGGCTGATTGCAGCTGTGGAAGAATTTTTGAATTTTCGCAATATAGGGTTGATGATTGTTATTATTCTTCAGCAGGACTTAAATAGTATGTAAACTTACTGAGATTGGAAGTTAAGATGATTAAGCCTGTCAAACTCCTAATCTCATTCGTTTAACTTTCATTATTTGAGCAAAAAGCAAAAGTTCTTGTCATGCAAAAATACAGATAGTATGGCAGCTTCATCAATATGGACACAATGGGCCTGTGATGCAGTGAAACCCCATCCTGGGATAGAAAGGATTAAGAGCCAGTTACTTACATCTGGAACAGAGGGACTTCCTGTGAAGGGGCTTGATCCCATAGGAGAACAGACAGCTCAGGAAAACTCAGCCTCATGGGCCAGGACTCAGTACAGGAGCTGAGGGGAAGACTTTGGAGTTGCTGAGAAGGAGATTTAAGACAGAGCCCAGAGGAAGGGCTGGTTTGTTGAGAAAGTTTGGAAATTAGTTTGAGCTTTTGTTGCCCCAGAAGGGATCTGACGTAGAGGCTTCTCAGCTGGAGAGCTGAATTGTACACAGAGACAGATGGCTTACAGAGGGTGCATGCTGGAGATGAAGACCCCGGTGACATCATACACCCACACTGGCAGAACTGTGGAGTTGAGCACAAGGGTGGTTATAAGGTGTTCCCAGCTGTAACTACCACCAAGGAGTTTCTGACAGTCTGGTGTTCAGGGCCGGTGCAAGATTATTTTGCGCCCTAGGCAAAACTTCCACCTTGCGCCCTCTGCCCCCACCCCTCCCCCCAGAGCATCGCTTATTATAAACATTCAAAAATGAATACTGCATAATGTGGCATTGTTCATTAGAATTAATACAGATTCGGCTTGAAAATTTATTAATTTCATTATTTAGCCTACATATTTAATGAAAATAATTGAATAACCTGACGGTGTGGGGCTGGCTGGCTCTGGGCAGGGCAGGGGATGCGAAGCTGGTTGGAGATGGGGTGTGGGGTTGGCTGGAGACAGGGGGTGCGGGACTGGCTGCGTGCAGGGCAGGGGGTGTGGGGCTGGCTGCAAGCAGGGCAGGGGCTGCAGCAGGGGCTAGATGGAGACAGGTGGTGTGAGGCTGGCTGCAGGCAGGGCAAGGAGTGCAGCAGGGGCCGGCTGCAGGCAGGGCAAGGAGTGCAGCAGGGGCTGGCTGCAGGCAGGGGGTGAGGGACTGGCTGGAGGCAGGGGAAGGGGTGTGGGGCTGACTGGAGGCAGGGCAGGGGATGAGGGGTTGGCTGCAGTCAGGACAGGGGGTTCAGCTGCCATGGATGGAGCTGGAGCACAAAGAGCAGCTGCAGAAGGAAGAGCTGTTGGACAGAAGCTTCTGTGAGGAACCGGCTCCGTCCCATGGAGAGATACCACTGCGGGATCTGCATTTTAAATAGCAGTGGGGACGCCCCTGCAGCCCCTTGCCCTCTCAGCCTCCTGGGCACTGGCTGTCTGCGGCTCACTCCCTAGGGGCTCACCCCGCTCTGCTCCTCTTGCCCCCAGTCCCTCATTAGGCCTGGGTGCACGGAAAGCATGCAGCATATCTTTGTACTGTGTTAATGACTCCTGAACTGGTGGGGGCTATGTCTAATTGCTGCCACTATCTCTTTCTTTGCTGGGCAATTAGATGGCAATTAATTTGGAATAGCCCAGAGGGGTCAGAGTAGAGAAGTGGGGAGGAGAGACCTTTAGGTTTCAGTTCTGTGCAAAGCTGGTTAACTTTTCTTTTCAGCTGCCTATAAACAAACCTAGTAGAGAAAAGAGTTTCTTCCCCACATCCCCTCCCCCAAAAAATCAGTTATGATTTTAATGGATCCAAAAGCAAAATAATTCTGTAATTAAAAAGACAAGTTTCTTGCTTTCCCTTCCACAAAGATCTATTTCCAACCCAGGTAACTTATTATTTATTATCTGTAGTAACTATATTCTCACGTTTGAATGATAAACGTTTGAGTTCTTTGGAAATACCTCAGCTCTTTTGCGATGTTGGGAGTGAATGCAAACCCTCGGTTAATTACTTTTACCTTACTTCACATGCCCATCTTTTGGTCATTAATTTTTGAAGTTAAATTAGATTTTCAAAACCCAGCTTTAAAATGATGTTCATGTCGACAATTGCAATTTAATTGTCCAAACAGGGAAATCGATGCCTTGAAATTATGGGATCTAATTTTAATATTGTTTTTAAAATGTGGCATTATAAAGGGGAAATATTTTAAAAGGTTTTACCAGCATCCCCATTACTGTTTCCCAAGATTCTGCTTCAAGCAGTAACAGAGGAGGGAGAGGGCAATGGACAGATTAGTGTTCAGTGGTACTTCAAACAAAAAGACATTTACTCTTAAATTATCTCGTTGATGCCTAATTGATGATCTAATAGCATGTATCAAATACATCAAAACTTCGCTGAATAAGCTTGATAGCATTTCTAAGGGGGACACTGAACATTCCTCAACCCTCCCCTCACCCCCCACTATGCCCCGATTGGGCAGGTAGGCAGCTCCGGTGGACGCAGTGGTGTCTGCGGGAGGTCCACTGGAGCCGCGCGAGCAGCCAACCGTCCGGAGGCACGACTGCGGCAGCTCCACAGGCTGTGGAGCTGCCACGGGAGCTGCCCCTGCCGACCCTTCCGAACACCCTGGGCTGCCGGCTGCCGCGGCGGCGCCCTGACCCGGGCCAGGGGACCCCCTGGGCTGCCGGCTGCCACCGGCAGCTCAGACTCCCTCTCTGTCTCAGCAGCAGCAGCTGCTCAACCCTTTAAAAAAAAATTTGAGGGCGCTTTTTGGCGCCCTCAAATCTCGGCGCCCTAAGCAACCGCCTAGTTTGCCTAAATGGTTGCACTGGCCCTGCTGGTGTTACAGGAGTACAGCGGCGCTTTGACCAAGATCTTTTCCCTTTTGCGTGCCATGAATGTGCTGTCTGTACTAGTTCTCCATTATTTGGAGACTCCCCTTAGATTAGGGGAATTCTCCATTAATTCCAGTTTTCCAGATACACTGTTCTAGTGGTGCAGAGTAAGGGCAGCCACAGATGTGATGCTCTGTTCAGAACCTCGTTATAAGTCAGAAAACATCCTGTCTAAGAAGTGCTGGGTGCATGGATACAACATGGGCAAATTAAGGCTGGCTACTTTGTTGGAGACAATGGATCTAGGAACTATGGAATGTTCAACTGATATTTTTTTGGTAGGAGGGAGGGGATTCTTTTTCCACACCCTCTGTCTCCTTGTAACCAAAGCCATAGGAAAGGGGATGCATCTCTTACAGCAGAAGTATCAAACACCAAGCCTGCTTGATGTAACCCTGTATAATAAAGTCTATAGGAGAACCTAGGAATAAACTCAAGATACAATAAAAGGAAAGAAACGGCAGTTTAACTTTAACCCCTGTTAGCTAATGTGGGTTAGTTAACCCAAGTTCAGAATACTGTTTTTATCTACAGTGAGGACCTGCCCAAAGAGATTGAAAAACAATGTTAGCTAAAAGTATCATTGGTAAATACAGGCCCTATTCACCTGATTCTAAATTCACTGGCGATTGAGGGGACTAGATAATCTTACATCTATGTACTGAACCATGGACCAGAATTCAAGTTAGAGTTTGGCCATCTCCACAGAATGAGTTTGGTCATAGGTTCTGATTCAGTGGAGCATTTAAATGCGCGCTTAAATACATAGTTGAATATAATTTGAGTGATCTGGGCTCCAGTTCAGAAAAAGCACTTAAGCACATGCTTGCTATTCAAGACAACCCTTAAGACGATTTCAGTGGAAGTTAAACCCATTCTTAATGGAATAGGGATTTTTTTTGCATCAGGCCTAAAAGAAAAAAAAAAAGAGGCAGAAAAAGCATGATAAAGATTTATCTTTTAGTCTGAAAGACTTCTCCAGAGAAGTCTAAGCAATCAAAAACTAATACTGATAATTCCATCCAGAGGCAACTGAATAAAGCTTAACCTATCAGTTACCATGCTGAAAGTAATAAGACATGCAGTACAGACTAGAAAACAGTAATTAATACTTGTATTGTGAAAACAGTACTTAGATTTAAATAACTACCTTTTTCTTCATTGTACAGTGCCTAGCACAACGAGGTCCTGATTGTTATAGTAATATAAATAAATGATTATGCTATTGTCAATATAAAAATGAATTTACAAATCACAACATAATCGAATATATAGCTAATTCCACAACTGTTCAGTGCATAATAAAAAGAGCCCAAGCTAAGTAATAAATCAACCAGCTATCTATAGTTAAGTATTTCAGAATGATTGACAATGATTGATTCAGAATGAGTAACAATCATTCTTCAATTATGCTGTGTTTTATGAGGTTCATACTGGATTGGCCATGTTTTAAATTCATATATCCTCACTCACTGAGTGATGGGCACAATATAAGAACAGAGAAGTGACAAGGATGATCCAGAAATGAAAATTAAAAAACATTGCCTTCAGAAATGCTAACTGTGACTGGGTGGACTGGCCCCACACTGGAGCAGAAGGGGTTAAGGCAGCGCTCTTAGCATCAGAAGCCATGCCCCCTCAGCCCTCCTGGGCATGCTCCAACTGCTGCTACAGTATAAAAGGGAGCAGCGTAGCTCAGTCTGGGCTGACTGCCAAGGAGGAGAAACGCTTAGTAGAAGCTCCAGCCCAGGAACCATTACAGACCTTATCTATGGGAGCTGAAGAGCCTGAGATCCAGACAAAAGGCCTGCTGCCATCGGAACCCTAGGGAGTGTCCTATGTTGAGGAGCCTGGAGGCCCTGATACCCTATGGACCACTGTTGTAGGAAGTGACCCGGTGGGAGAGTGGCACCTTCCAACCTCATACGGTCAGTGAGTTTCAGCGAGATTCCCTGCTGACCCAGAGGTGGACCGCTGTGCTGCTGTTAGAGCACTGGGTCACGGTCCTGTGGGGTAGGGTGGGCCTGGGCCCCCATACTGGGGCTGCCACCCCCATGGCCACACTACCCTGCATTCGATGGTGTTTATATTGACTCTGGTCATTGAGTGGCGCTCCGCTGCAGACAAAGGGAGCCCTATTGACTCTGGCCATTGGGTTATGTAACTCTGAGTCTTGGCATAACCCTTTTGGCTTCACTGTTGGGCTATCATGCCCTTGCCCCACCCCCAGGGTGATGGGGTATACTGGCCCCAGGACACTAACCATATATTTACAGGTAGTGAGGATAAATGGAACATTCCTTGTCTGAGTTTCAGTTAAAAATATTCCTGACTTTAAAGTCTTGCAGCTTATCAGAATGAATGACAGCAAAGGCAGAGGTTCATCCTGCACATAAGAAAAGAAAGTGTTGACTGTCCAAGGGATAATCAGCTTTTGATATAAGAAATGGAAACTTTATATCTCAAATATGAAACAATAGCACTCACAGCAAATCAGTCTTTAGAAGAGGCTACATGCCCTATCAGGGATAGCCTACCTGACAAAAATGATAAAATGTGCATTACTGAGGGCAAAATTGGGTTTCTGTCAGCAAAGGGGGAAAATAATTAAATAGATCAGGGTGTCGGCAACCTTTCACAAGTGGTATGCCAAGTCTTCGTTTATTCACTTTAATTTAAGGTTTTGCGTGCCGGTAATACATTAATGTTTTTTAGAAGGTCTCTATAAGTCTATATATTATATAACTAAACTAGTGTCGCATTGTAAAATAAACAAGGTTTTCCAAATGTTTAAGAAGCTTCATTTAAAAATTAAATCAAAATGTTGACCTTAAGCCGCTGGCCTGCTCAGCCCGCTGCTGGTCTGGGGTTATGTTCACCTAGGCCGGCAGTGAGCTGAGTGGGGCCTGCGGCTGGGACCCCAGCTGGCAAGAGTCTGGCAGCAAGAACCCCAGACTGGCAGCGGGTTGTGTGGGGCTGGGACCCCAGTCTGGCAGTGGTTTGAACAGAACCAGCAGCCGGGATCCCAGACCAGCAGTGAGCTGAGCGGCTCAGCCCACTGCCGCTCAGGGGTTCCATCCACTGGCTCCTGCCAGCTGGGATCCCAGCTGCTGGACCTCCTCAGCCTGCTGCCAGTCTGGGGTCCCAGCCCTGCCCACATACAGTGGGTACCTACTTTCTCCCTGGTTCTGGCCCATTCTCATCGTCTCTCTGCACTGAGCTGAAGGTGGGAGTGCACTGAGCACAGGGCTGGGGGTGAAGGGTCTGGCCAGGAGCTAGAATGAGGGAGGAGGCTCAGGATTGGGGCAGGAGGTTTGGGTGTGGGGCACTTACCTGCACAGCTCCCATTTGGTGCAAGAGGTGCAGGTGAGTGTGTGTGGGGTGCAGGAGCTCCCATTTGGTGCTCAGGGTGAGGATATGGAGGGGTGCAAGAGTCAGGATGCGTGGGGTGCATGGGGTGGGAGGCTGGGTAGGTGGGGGGTGCAGGTGTCAGGGCAGGGAATGGGGGGATGGGTATGTGTGGGGATGCCAGAGTCAGGGCTGGGATCATGGGGGGGGTGTGTGAAGGAGTCAAGCAGAGGGCTGGGTGTGTATGAGGGGGGTACAAGGCTCAGGGCACGGGCCGGGGGGGGTGTGGGGCTGCGAGGCTCAGGGCAGAGGCCTGAGTGTGTGTGAGGGGGGTCAGGGCAGAGGGCTGGATATGTGTGAGGGGGGGTGATCAGGGCAGGGGGCTGGAGGGGATATGCCCCTATTCCACCCCCCCTTCCCCAAGGCCCGACCCCACTTCTTCTCCGCCTCCGCTGGGAGCACACTGACTCTGCTTCTTCCTGACCCCCTCCTTCGCAAGGTCCATCAGCTGATCGGCCGGCACGGAAGGAGGGAGGGTGGGACAGAGAGGCAGGGGAGCTGGCAGGAACAAGCTTCTGCCCCTTGCCCCCTGCCCCTGCTGGGGAGAGGTGGAGAATAGCAGGCCAGGCTGTGCTGGGCAAGATTTTTAATGGCACGCTCCTGCCTGCCAGGACTCCAGCAGGCAGCAGCGTGCCATTAAAAATTGGCTCGCATGTCGTCTTTGGCACATGTGCCATAGGTTGCCGACCCCTGAAAGAGCTTATAGAAATAAGACCTTTTTAAATAAAAAAGAAACAGCATTTAATTTTGTTAACATCTCAGTAGAAAACAGGTTTCTGTAGCAATACAGTGTATCTTTGCTTGATATTTTAGAAAACTAATGTTTAAATTCCAGCCTTTGGCCTAGACAAAGGCTATCAGCATTACTTTATCTCCCTGATAACCCTTTTGTATTTTTTGACATTAGCACAATTTTATTTAAAGGAGCTCAGTTATTTAGATCCAAGTCTTCATAGGTAACCTTTATAGTCACTTAATCTTGGGGAAAAAAAAAAACTAAACCTACTAGGCACAGAGTGAGCTCTTTCAGAACTGGCTGGGCACTTTTAAAGTAAAAGGTAATCACAAGCATAATTTACTCCTTGAATTCACTGTAAAGGAAACACGGTATGCTTTAAACTGCCAAATACAATTTCCTTTTTTGATTAGGATCTTCTCATAAATAGGTTCTTATACACTTAGGGCTCAGTCCTACCCACCTGAAGTCAATGAGAGTTTTGCCATTCAATTCCATGGGAGCTGATTAAGACCCTTATGAGGCAACACTGAATGTGAGGGGGTGGAATGAATTCAGATAGAGAGCAGCTTGAAATATTTCCTGAGAAAGATGTTTTAAGTAGTAAGAGCCACAGAGCTATCTTTATACAGTACTTCCAGAAAGGCAGAGTAGATTAATAATCCATAAGAAACTGTCATCGCAGTCAATTGTTGCAATAAAGAAACAATAAAAGGTTTTTAAAATATCCTACAGGTGTGGAATTTCCTGCAAAGCTTTTTTTAGTGCATCCTTTGATGAAATGGTAATTTACAGTAAAATGTCACTCACTCAAATACACTCTATCATCAAAATGGCTTTTTGTTACATTTTATTTCTCAAAACCCACTTTAAAAAACAAAATAAATAAGCAATATACATGTTTAAATGTATGTTGCTTTGTTCTCCTCAAAAAAAGCCAAATACACAGTGCCTCTCAGAATGAAGGATAAAACAAGTAAGGAAGATAATCATCATCAGGAAATCCATGCTACAGGACATTAAATCTGAACTGCTACATATATAAAAACAAAACTCTAAGTTTTCTGGGGGGGGCGGGATTTCCTTGGGGGGAGGTTTAAAGAAGATAGTGAGTATCTATTAGCAAGACACTTGAATCTGATTTTGTTTAATTAAATAATTCAAAACTAAACTCAAAACAAAGACATGCACAAACATTAAACTTTATTTGGGTTTGTTTAAATGTATTTGCCTACATCTAGTATAGCAATTAGCTTGCAGAAGATGATTAAGAACAATAGAACAGCTTAATTATGTATACAGTAGGTGGTAAACCAGTGTCAAATTCCAGAATGTTGAATCTGTTTGCACTTACGGCTAAAAGAATAACTCATTGAGCACAGCCTAAAAATGAATCTTCGTGGATTTTAGTTTTGACTTTTTGTAGTAAATTTCCTAGGAAACTGCATTTACCTCTTTTTACTCTGTTTTATTTTTGTTAACAGACAAACACTGATGAAAGGGATGCTGTTCTTCTGTGAATCTCCAGTCAAAACAATTACTGTACAGTGATACTACTAAAGTAGCTACCCCCTGTCTGTACTGAACAGAGTTGACATGGGACATTGACACAAAGAAACATTTGGAAAATAAATAATTCACTACTGTGAAGCACTCAACTATCAACAATTTAACAACCTGACCTAGATGGTTAATTTTCTTCATGTAAATTATATAGCTGTGTGTGAGATAAGTATAGTGGATAATCATTTAGATATTTTTTTAAAGTCATTAACTGAAAGCACAAGAAATAATGCAGTCTCTGACCCTGCAAGAGTTACTGCAGTTACGGGGACAAAAATAACCTGTTTTATGCCAAAATGCCATTTTTACCCATGGGTTCACTCTAGCAGATAAATGTTAAAACACATTACTAAATATTCGTAGAGTTAGAGGCCAAAAGAAATCATTATAATAATCTATGCATCTGTCCTCCTGTAGGCCATAGAACTTCATTCACTCATTCCTGCATCAAGCCCAATAACTTGTGGTTGAACTAGACCGGTCTCAGTTCCTAGATGTATAAACTTTAATTTGGCCATATAAAAAAGGGGAAAAAACCCACATTGTTTAGTAAACTGGACACAAGTAATCTAGATGGTTCTGACTAAGGCCTTGTCTACACTAGTACTTATGTCAGTAAAACTTCTGTCACTCAAGAGTGTGTGAGAGTCAGTCTCTCTCTAGCTGGGAAAGGAAATGGACCTGGGAGCTCAGGGAATGGAGCAGGGCTGGGGAAGTGCCAGAGGAGCTGGGGATCTCCAGCCTGGCAAATCCTCAGGCTGTGGGCCTTGCTAAAGGCCAAAACAAGTACTGGGGTTGCAAAGGCTGTAGCCTGGGGTTAGGTGGAGGCAGCTGGTCCAACCCCGCCCCTTACCAATGATGAGTTGCCATTACAGACTGCAGTTTGCCCCAGTGAGTGGGGGCTAGATAATGACTGACAGTAACCACTGAGGGAAGGTGGGGATAGAGGGTTGTGGGTTCCCTGGGAGGGGAGAGCCAGAGCAGGGGTACTGTGGAGGGGTAAGAGGCACTGGGGTCTGGGAGGGACACGGGGACCTGAAGCAGGTGAACCACCCAGCAGAGGGTGCTCTGACCTGGAATTGAGCTAATTCCCAGGACAACCAGCAGGGGGCGCCACACCAGTGAGTATCACCTCGCTACAGTATGCACAGTGCTATGTCAGTGGGAGACACTCTCCTACTGACATAGCTACTTCCACTTGCTGAGCTGGTTTTATTAGGTTGAGTGGAGAGCTCTCTCCTATTGGCATAGAGTGGCTACATGAGTGCTTTTACAGCAATGCAGTTGTAAGCTTGTACGTTTAGACATGGCCTAAGTGAGCCATCTACACCCATAGTCCAAGACCAAGCCATAGTTACAATACACTTCTGTAGGGTGTCACTGTGGTTGGCTGCTTTAGACCTCAATTCAACAAAGCATGTGCATGTATATGCTTAAGTGCTGTGCTGAATCAGGGCTTTAATAACTTAATTTTCTTCATTATATTGAAAGCTAAAAACCTAAGTTAACAGCAGCCTGCTGCCAAGCCGTGACTTACAAAAAGTCACGTGGTATCTGCCTGTAAGCAACGATGAGTGCAGAAACTGCTGTTTTGAGCTGTTTTCAATCTGGTTTCTTGCCTAAATCTGTTGCTCTCTCTCACTCTAACCATGATCTCAAGGCAGACAGCTGCATAGAGGGGCACAGTAGCTCTTTTTGTCCCTTTCATCCTCCAGGAACTGGAAAGGAGTTCGTTTCAAAGCCGTACTTGGTTTTTATGTTGATAATTTTTTAAAAGGAGTGAGACACTGGAGATTTCACAATTGACATACATTGGGCTAAGATTCTCTTTTCCCCCTAAGAGCACCAGATTTACAGTCTGTAAGTACCTACATGAAAAGAAGATTTCTGATGGAAGGGATCTCTTTAATCCAGTAGACAAAGGCATAATATCCAATGGCTGGAAATTGAAGCTAAGTAAATTCAGATTGGAAATGGAGTGCAAAATTAATCATTGCAACAACTGACCTAGGGATATGCTGGATTGACTAGGAGTTGAAATCTTTCAATCAAAATTGGACATTTTTAAAAAAGATGCTCCCGCACAACCAGAAGCTATTGGGCTTGGTGCAGGAATTCCTGAGGGAAATAGTTTGGTCTGTGTTGGGTAACACATCAGACCAGATCATAATGGTCCCTTCTGGTATTAAAATCTAAGCCTTGGTCTACATTACAAATTTATGTCAGTATAACTGTCGCTCAGGGGTGTGGAAAATCCATGCTCCTGAGCGACGCAATTATACTGACTGAACTCCCAGTGTAGACAGTGCTATATCAACATGAGGGTTTCTCTCACTGACATAGCTACTGCTGCTTGGGGAGGTGGAGTACCTACACCAATGGGAGAAGCTGTCCCATCAGCAAGTATGTCTTCACTAAGACAAGCCCTAAATGAGTATATTTAAAATTGTTTCCAACTTCTGCCAGAGACCAGAATTGAGTGAGTTTAGTCAGTGGCAGATTAAGGGAATCCAAGATCCTAGGCCAATGCACATGTGACCACAGGAACCTGTGATTCTACCCCCACAACCCATGTCTTAGCACCAGCCAATACTTGGAGTTGCATTGGCCATGGGAACCTCTTCTCCCAAAGGAAACATCCTATGATCCCTCTATTGCCTCACAGGGGAACAGCAGAGTGCCCCTCAGTACTTGCCACAGCATTTACTGAATAAGTCTGCTTGGGTGAGGGCGGGGTGGCTCCAGGCACCAGTGCAGCAAGTGCGTGCCTAGGGCAGCAAGCCGGGAGAGGCGGCGTGCCGGTAGTCATGAGGACATCAGTTAGGGAGTCTTCAGTGGCATTTCTGCGGGAGGTCCACCGGATCCACGGCTTTGGTGGCAATTCGGCAGCAAGTACGCCGAAGACATGGGACCAGTAGATCACCTGCAGAACTGCCACCGAATCTGCATGACCAGCGGACCTCTCACAGAAGTGCCGCTGAAGGCACCCTGACTGCCATGCTTGGGGTGGCAAAAAACAGAGCTGCCCCTGTCATAAACAGATAGTTAAGGGTTAATGTCTTTTACCTGTAAAGGGTTAACAAACAGTAAACCTGGAACACCTGACCAGAGGACCAATCAGGAAACAAGATACTTTCAAATCTCGGTGGAGGGAAGCCTTTGTTTGTGTTTTTTGGGTTTTGCTTTGTTCTCTCTGGGTCCAGAAAGGGACTAGACGTGCAACCAGGTTTCTTCCCAATCTCCCTGCTACAGTCTCTTATATATTCAGAATAGTGAGTATTAAGTAGAAAAGGCGGTTATAGTCTTTTGATTGTTTTCTCTATTTGCAAATGTGTAGTTTGCTGGAAGTATTTTAAATTGTATTTTTGCTGGGGGGAGGCTTCTTTCTAGTGTCTATAAGCTGAAAGACCCTGTAACTTTTACCATCTAAATTACAGAGACGCCTTTTACTTTTTTTTTCTCTCTTTTTATTAAAAGTTTTGCTTTTTAAGACCTGTTTGATTTTTTCCCCATGTTGAGGCTCAAGGGAATTGAGACTGTACTTAACAGGGAAGGAGAAGGGAGGGGAGAAGGATGGAATCCCTTTGTTTTAGACAGATTCAAGCTCCGTGAATCTATCTCTCCAGGATAGCCCAGGGAGGGAAAGCCTGAGAAGGAGAGAGAAGGTGGGGAAACAAACCTGATTTCTCTGTGTTGTGATTCAAGGAGTTTGAATCACAGTAACCTTCCAAGGTAACCCAGGGAGGGGAAGGGTTTACTTTCCTTGTGTTAAGATCCAGAGGGTCTGGGTCTTGGGGGTCCCCAGGTAAAGTTTTGGGGGGACCAGAGTGTACCAGGCACTGGAATTCCTAGTTGGTGGCAGCACTACAAGATCTAAGCTGGTAATTAAGCTTAGAGGAATTCATGCTGGTACCCCAGCTTTTGGACTCTAAAGTTCAGATTGGGGAAATATATCATGACAGCCCCTGGTGGGCGAGCCAGGTTAGCTACATTTTAATCATCCTGCCATTTCACAATGCACTCCATCAGTACCCAGCCCACACTGGGGAAACTAAGGATCCAACCAGTGGACCAAATTTGGTGATGAATCCTGGTCACGTGGCATGTTGTACATAATGTAATCTTTGGGTGGGATAAAGTTCATTTCATTTCCCATCTCCAGTGCCTTAAAAAACCTAACTCCTATAGAAAGTAGTTGGAGACCCAGAGTTCAGTCTCTACAGATTTTCAGCAAGGATTGCAGAGTCAACCTCCCCACATTCAAGTTACAAAAGGAACTAAAGAAATGAATTTAATTAAATAACTCTATAAAATCTTAGGATAAAGAAACAAATAATGTAATTTTTACAGCATGACATGGCTATTTCATAATTTACAAACATTTATGTATAACTGTGAAGGTAAAGAAAACAAATTAAAATCTGAATAGTTTAGTCCCCACAAAAATACAGTGAGAAGAAACTGAAAGTTCCCAAAAGCTTAGGTTTTGTTCACCTAAGTCTCATTTAGTCTTTGATCACCAAATCTATACAGTCCGCTGAGTCTAAGGCTATGGCTACACTTACAGTTGTACAGTGCTGGGAGTTACAGCTGTCTTCGTACAGCTGTGTAGGGAAAGCGTTGCAGTGTGGCCACATTTGCAGCACTGTTGGGAGTGGTGCATTGTGGGCAGCTATCCCAGCGTTCAAGTGGCTGCAACGTGCTTTTCAAAACGGGGGGTGGGTGGGGGGAGTGTGACAGGGAGCGTGGGGGAGACAGAGAGAGAGTGGATTTTTGGAGCTGACACTGTTCTCAGCTCCCTGCCTTGCAAGTTCTAAGGACTGGAAGACACACAGCACCAACCTTCAATCATTTTAAAAGTTTTGAGCCCATCCCCCACCCCTCTCTTACTCACTAAATGCAAATTATGCACTCCTAAATAGCCTTCAGACCGCATAAGCAGCTGCTCAACACGGACTCCCCTCTCTCCTCAAGCAAACAGCTGTGAACATTCCAAAGCAATTCCCCTGCCTCTGCTCGTCGCTCGCTGGAGCAAAGAGCAGCTGTGTTTGTTTTTTAGATAAGTAGCTCCAGGGAGCTCGGGAGCTCTGAGTTCAGCCATTCTTCCAGTTTGTTGTGGACAGGAATTCTGGGATACCTCTTAATACCCTGGAGGCCAATAACACCGCTTTTGGTGGCCACACTTGACGAGCAGTGCTGCATCACCAGCGCTGCAATTGTTACACCCCAAGCAGACCAGGTGTACAGCCAGCGCTGCAGCCAGGGAGTTGCAGCGCTGGATGTGCTTTGCAGGTGTGGACAGTTACTAAGTTGCAGCGCTGTAAACCCACCACCAGTGCTGCAACTCTCCAGTGTAGCCAAGCCCTAAAACAATATCTTCAGTTGGAATCCATGCAGACATTTCCTCTGCTGAAATCACTGCTAGCCAGTCAGCTAACTGATTAACCAGACACTCAAGTTAAGTGTATAGATTTAAAGAAAACCCCACTGCAAAATGCTTCAGAGTTAGGGACAACAGCCTGCTTTCAGCTCCTGGGCTCAGCTTCTCTCAACTCACACAGGACACATAGCCATCTGCAAAGCCACATCCAATTCCAGAAGCTTCTGAATGTGGAGTGCTTAATCTGCCTAGCAACAATGACCCAGACAACTCACTTCTACCTCCCTACAATGGGTCTCTTAAAGAGGTATCTCCCTATGAGGCACATGGGTTACATATATGCTTAGAAGACTCAGTCCTCTCCTGGGGCAGCCCCCCTTCCTCATGTTTCCAGGTATAGTCAGGGCTAATCAGGGGGAGGGGCAGGAGGGCCATTTGGCCTGGGCCTCAAGCTCAAATTGTTTGGTGTTTGATAAGTTTTGCAATTTGTTTTTATGCGCATCCCTATCAGACCAAAATGTGGTGCACACTCTCAGTTTAGAGCTGCAAATTTAAACAAATAAGAGATGTGATTTTTCTTAACTGATATTTTTATTAATATTTAATATGACAATCTATATCAGTTCTGATGGCACAAGATTAGACCATGTGTCATTTTTTATTTTTATTATGGCTAGGGGCCTCAAGAGCTGGAAGTGGCCTGGGCCTCTCTGGACCTCTGAGAGGGCCTGGGTGTAGTTAACATCTTATGAAATGCATTGGATAGTTCTCTCAGAGCTGTTGCTAAAAGCTTTATGCAGATCAGAAAGTTATTACATTATCTGTTCAATCGCTGTTACACTCAGGGCATGTTTTCAAACTTTGTTACCACCGCCGGCAGGGCTAGCAACTTACTTTAAAAAAATACAGTGATTCTGATCTCTTTATGTGACTAAGAGCTAGGACATGGGTCAATAATGCTTTTGTCTGCATTCAACTCTGATCTTAAATTTATTAAAAAACTGTAACACACACAGTGATTGGAATGTCAGTGTGAGATTTGGAGATTTCCTTCTAATATCCCAGAGGTTTAGGACTTGAATGAACATGTTTTTCATTTAAAATTTGGAAACATTTTGCTTCCTGAAAAAGTCCAATATTTTGGCTATTCAGGGAGGAAAGAAACATTTATTCTGCATCTCCCTAGTGCTTACCCAAATTGCGAACTAATTGCACTCAGATTTCATTCAGACTGCAGATTTTTTGGCAGGTAATCCAGAAAGTCTATTAAAAGATCTAACCAAAAATACAACAGTCTATTAGGGTTGTCCGATTCTCTTACAATTATTTTATCCAGTGTTCTATGAATTGTTAATATCCACTGGAACTGCACTTCATGTGCTTTCCAGATGAATACTTCCCTCTAATTTTTTTCCAGTTTAAAACATGTAAATTTTTCTATTAGCTAGGAAAGGCTTTCTGCTATGAAAACAGGTCATTGTCCATGGTTCTCTTACAAATTGAAACTCTTCTGCAAAACTATCTGAGTGAGTTGAGATTGTTTGGTAATGGAGAATGAGGCCCAAGAGCTCTTTTCTTAATATACTACACCTGTGATGTTATTGGAAGTCACCAGATGTTATCATTGCAGATAGTGTTTCAAATTCTGTTAATATGAAGGTATAAGCACCTACTCTTGGAGAAATGTTTGTCAGCTGTAAAGCTGTTTGTTCAATTCCTTTAAAGTGCTGAGCATAGCACCAGCAAAACTTATTTTCACTGTACTTTCCTTACAACACTCTCTCTCGTCTCTTTCATTCCTCTCAGACCTCATTCTCTTCTCATTTCTTTCTGTTTCACTCTTCCTCTCTATCCAGTCTTTGTGTAATTCATTCTATGCACATTCTCACACAAACTCTCTATGCTCTCCCTCTTTCTCCTGCCAGTCCCATACTAACTTAGTACCTTTCACTTACAGTGGGAGTTGGGGGCTCAGGGATGATCTGTGATATGGAGTGGGGGAGGAACAAGCCTCACTCCCCTCAGACATCAGGTTGGACACTGGGATCCTCACTTCTTTCCCAGGCTTGGAAGTGCTGGGATCCTCATTCCCTCTCCTAGAACTAGGGAGATGGAAGATCCAGGATTGTCACTCACCATCAGGCTGAGCGGGAGGGTGGCTGTTTACTGGGATCTTTACTTCTACACCATACTGAGAGTGGAGCTGCAAGGACCTTTACTCACTCTGAGGTCAGAGGAAGGGTCAGGAACTTCACAACTCTTCAAGACATTTCAGGCAGAGGAGGGAGCTGTGCCTTTGATCTTAGCTGCCATGTACAGGCTGCACCTGCTTCCTGTAGGTTCCAGCTCCTAGAGTCTTTGTAGCCCATGGACTGCAGGCAGTAAATGGAGATGGCACAGAGCAGCAGATACAGGAATCATTCTGAACAGTTGTTACAGATGACATTCACTTGATCCCTGCTGCCTCTGTTCCCACTTTTCCAGACCAAACAACAAATAGGACTACATCAATATCCATTTGGTGGGAGTTCTGGACTGTAATTTGTTTGCTCACTTAAATATAAAGGAGGTCCTGACCATAGTGGTGGGGGAGGGGGAAGTGGAGAGGACAGCCGAGAGGGAAGAGTTCTGAACATGGATATTACTAATCCGAGACTAGAGGTGGATGGAGAGAAATTATAATGGAAGCTCTCCATTGGAAAGATTTAGGAGACAGTAAATAGAATCCACCTTTGCACAGCCACCAGAGGCCCACATTTATCTGTATTTACAGTTGAATTTCGATCCTGGAGTGATCACACATAAGTTTAGGCAGGCAGGATTTTTGTAGGCTGAATTATGATTGTTGAATGTGTGCGACTGGTAATACTGAATTAGTGGTAAAGTGTACATCATAGTGTTTTGAGCAGAGTTTCACAGCTGCTCCTTTTTCCTCTCATCTTCATTTCCCCCCCCTCCAGAATAAAATATCCCTTGAAATTTGTTTATACTGAACCAGCCCCTACCATACATAGGGTTACCAGATAGCAAGTGTGAAAAATAGGGACACTTTTCAGGGAGGGGGTATAGTTGCTCATATAAGATAAAGCTCCTATTATCAATCCAGTCCCAATAATATCAGAATGTCTAGTCACTCTAGCTGCACACATCACTATCAGAGCACTGGGACTATTTGAGGAGAAACATGAATAAAGGTGGCAGAATATGGCCCCATGTAACTCTAAGAGCAACAAATTCCATGACCCTTATTGCAACCTCTAACAAAGGAGATAAATGAAAATAAAGCCACCTATTGCAAACAATCCATGTATTGGGTTTTACATGAATATTAGTTTCAAACAGGTGTGTGGGAGGATTTTGTAGGATCATTATAAAAGCTCTTCTTTTTTGTAAAGAGGGAGGTGATAGGAGCTGTTGGCATTTCCATGATATATGCCACTAGTATAAAATACATCAGTGATTATTTAAGCACACGCACAAAGAAGTTGCTGCTATCATCCTGAGGTAAATAAATCAAATACTGTGAATTCTAATTTCCTTGCTATTGTCAACAATTTATAGACTTTTTTGAGTTCTACTATCAGAAATGCAATTTTTTTAGTGTCCTGAATGTAACATGGTTAGGTAATTTTAGAGCTCCAGTTCATATGATGTATTTTTAAATGGACATTAATACACAATTTTTTTCCCCTCACACACACACAGCTGCTGAATTTAACTTTGAGGTTACAGTTTCCTGTTTTTCTGCTAATGGTACATTAGCCTTCAAAGCCTGAAGGGGGAATAGGTAACTACAGAAACTGCAAACATACATTGTATTAAACAAGATTAAAATAAAAATCTACTACATAAATTTTAGTGCTTTCTGTTGAAAATACAGGTGAAATAATTAAACACAGTCTGCTTAAGAAATATTTTAACCTAGGCTGTATCTTAGAACGGCTAGCAATGATATATATATCAAATCAACTCTGGCAAGAGTTAAAGGTTAAAAATATTAAAACATAAGGCAACAGCCCTGAGAGATGTAAGAAAGGTGCTGAATACCCACAACTGAGGTCAATGCTTTATGGCTAGTTTGGCTTTCTGTTGTATGTATGTCTGCTGGTATATATGGCTAGTTGCCTGAGAATAAAGTTGAAGCTCTTAGACCAATAGGAACTGTTGGCTTTTAAAAAGGAAGATTCAGGATCTGAGAGCAGGAAGCTGGTGACCTCTCAAGCCAGCTCCGAGCCCTTTGGTTGTGCAGCGTTAGTTCTGTGTGTGAGAGCAACTAATCACTCAGCCTCTAAGCTGCAAAAAGCTATTGTGGCAGAGCTCTGACCTTGCCCCCATAGGTCCTGTGTTTCTAGGCGGTTTATGCTAGCCTCAGGGGCTCACTGTGACCCTCCACACAGCCCTTCTCTCTCTAGGGCCAGGGTTACAATCTACTGAGCCCTTTTCATCATAGGCCGGCAAGAAGGTTCCTGCAGTGGTGGGTTGGGGGGCAACCCAGGCCCACCCTCTACTCCAGGTTCTGGTCCAGGGACCCTAATGGTAGCAGCTGTTGGCAGCCAACCTTTCACTGCCAGAGTTGCTACATTTCCCTGGGCCACTTCCCGACAGCTCTCCTGCTTCTCCCTTACCTTAGGGCTCCCTTAACAATGGTTTGAGGGTGTCTTCATTAAACAGCCCTTCAGCCACACTTGCTCTCCTCTGCCTAACTGTAGTGAGACCTTTTTATAGTATCAGTGGGGCCTTAATTAGAGACAGGTGGTCACATTAGCTTAATGGCCTCACCTGACTCTTTGCAGGTTAATTAGAGTCAGGTGTTCTCATTAGCCTGGAGCAGCCCCTGCTCTGGTCAGTCAGGGAACAGAAAACTGTTAATCCAGTGGCCAATATATCTGCCTCCTGCTATTCTGCTGTACCTAGCTGGCCTGGGTCTATCAAAGTATGCATACTAAAAAGCTAAATATATTTTAAAATGTCTTATTGTTACACTTCTGAATGCACCTTCTATTTTGCATTACTGTGGATTTCATTTATTTAAGACATTTTCATAAAATCAGAAATTTGAGATGGAAAAGACCTAAAGTATTAGGGCAAATAGTATACACTCCCAAACTGAAGAACTATTCTGTAAAGTATATTCTCTCATGGGTTGTTGTTTTTTTCTCAATCTAGCTTTAGCGTATACGCTCTTTGCGTCAAATACTGTCTTTTTGTTCCTTGTTATACAGACCCTACCACAATGAGATCATGGTCAGTGACTGGGGCTGCCAGGTGCTACAATACTACAAATAATAACTAATAATAAATTACAGGTGATGAGGCCTCCATATCTTCTCTCAAGGCACAATTCTATCTCCCTAATAAAACTTCAAGATTATAAATATTGCAAGATATTCAATCACATTTTTCCTTTGCTCAATTTTATTTTCTTATACCTAGTTTTATGCTCACATAACACCTTGAAATTCTTTGCTCTCTTCTGTGTTCATATACTGCACAAACTCTTATCTTGCAGCATTTTATTCTTTATCAGGCCAAAGAAGGGAAAGCAGCAGTGGAAGGATGACAAAAGGATTTGTTAGAATTGTCTGTATTCCTGCATACACGCACAGAGCAGTAGTCCCACAGAAAGTATCCAGAGAAAAAAGAGACTAGATGGTGGTAGTCAATTACTGACCATGCCTAGTTGTTGTTTAAAGGCAGTTTGGAAATCACCATTGCAGGTAAAATTTTTAAAAATAAGAATTAGGATTAACATTTTGCAGCTTTTCTGAGTAATTGAGAGCTAAAAATCTCACTTTTGGGGGGTGGAGGTTAGTAAATGAAAACTGAGAATCACACACAATCATTCTCCTGAAGCTTGGGCTTTAGGTTAAAAAAAATACTGTAAGTCCTGATTTTATAGGGACAGTCCCGATTTTGGGGGCTTTTTCTTATATATGCACCTATTACCCTCCACCCCGTCCCAATTTTCACACTTGCTGTCTGGTCAGCCTAACTGTAAGACTTGTGATAAAATGTGTTTGCAGTGTTATTGTAGCCATGTTAATCCCAGGATATGAGAGAGAGATGGTAGGGTGAGGTAATATATATTTTATTAGACCAATTTCTGTTGGTGGAAGATACTTCGTGTAGCTCGAAAGCTTGTATATATAAGAATCCAGTATGTTAAGAAAAGGACCCTGAGCTGCAAGCCAACAGACAATGTGTTCTAGTTTTAGCCCTTCCCTTGGCTGCTGTTAATATTTCTGCACACTTCACAATCTTTAACCACCAAGATTTCATAGCCAGACCTTAATAAGGTAGCTATCGCTCACCCATTTTATAGATAAGATAACTGGGAGGTTTCCCAAAATCACTTCAGGCATAGCTGAGAACAGAGCCCCAGTCTAAAATGTGACCTACTCAAATGTTATTCACTTTGCCATACTGGCTTTCAGAAGAAAGAGGTCAAATTATATGCTGTTTTAACGCAGACTAATAATGTGACTCTTTTCCCATCTCTAGTACCATATGTAGAGGTTTATAACTGCTACTGCCGCTGCATTAACGGACCGACTCTTTTAGTTCGAGGAGCAGAGGCTCGTGCTTTTAGATCCAGAGCAGGGCCGTCCTTAGGCATAGGCAACATAGGCAGCTGGGTAGGACACCTGAAAATTTGGGGCACCACTGGGTCTTAGTGTCCACCCTCTTGTTTTCCTATCCCTGTTTTGACCCTTCCTACAGGCTCCCACAGATGGCTGCTCTAGCCTGGTGAGTCTTCCTTGGGAGGGAATCTAGTAGTTAAAAGTGAAAAAACCTCCAGCCTGCCAGACCTATTAGCACAACATTGAAACTGTTAAAGAGACATTCAAGGGGTAATAAAGCCATTTAACAGGCATTTGCCAACCCCAAGGTATATACTGACAAGTTTCAGAGTGGTAGTCCTGTTAGTCTGTATCTGCAAAAACAAGGACGAGTCCTTGTGTCACCTCAAAGACTAACAAATTATTTGGGCATAAGCTTTTGTGGACTAGAACCCATTTCATCAGATATCCACGAAAGCTTATGCCCAAATAAATTTTTATACTGTCAGTTTCTGACTTTACTGACAAAAACAGTTGTGCATTAATGTAATATTTACACAGAACATGTCAGTCTACAGGACCTTAGTTTAAAATTTGCTTTAAAAATATTTCATTAGTGAGCTGGTGAAGATTATAAAATCACATTTCTAAAAAATGCTTGCATAGAGTTTTAGATGCACAATCATCTTTAGCCTTAAATGTGTGGATCTTCACACATAATCTTTTAAATAAATCCTTCAAAAGACCTCCCTTATCTAAAATACACATTTTAATTACTATAGTTAAAAAAAAAAGTGCTTCCAAGTCTTCCTGTCCTTTCTGTCCATCCCTTCACCACCTCTCCCCCCACTCCCCACTGAAGAGAGCCCTTAAAGGGACAACAGTCCTTCCCTTCCAGATAGCTGGACAAAGAGTTTCCCTTTCTTTACTTCTGACTATCCGACAAACCTAGTTTTAAAAGAACCCTCCAGCAAAATCAGTACCTTAGTAAGACAAAATCCTTGTTATACCTAAAATCTTTGGAAACATATTTTTTTAAAGTTGGTGAAATTTCATAACCATGTCTCTTGTTATGGAGATCACACAAAGTAAATTACTGTTCCCTTTTTCTAAAAGCAATGAACATTGTTATGAAACACACTAAATCTCTCTGATTAATTTAAAAGAATGTCTTTGTTTCAGTGAGTTAAATATGTAGTAATCTGGAATGCTGTTTTAAGATTTGAGTACATTTAAAATATAAATTCAACTTAGAAATACTGATGAAGAAAATATAAAACAGAGAAGAGCTGCATCATGTATTTCATTATATGTAATGTTGTATTCAGCAGGACAGCTGACTCACCCTTACTATGAAGTTTTTGCAAATAAATCTCTGCCAAACTTCAGGGCATATCAAAAAAACCTGTGACTGACATTTTTTATTCCCAAATTTTAGTGCTTTTAATTAGGTACTTCTTCATGTCCATTCTGCATGAGGGAGAGTGCATGGAAGTCTCTGCAGGGAACTGTGACTCTCCGCCACCATGAGGCAGGCTGGGCATCTCATTATCCTTGCTGTCAAGTCCCTCCTCCCCCTACCCCACCAGGCTGTGAGCTTGGGCTGCCATCCGGCATAGGGGCCCAGTTTAATAATACTGCCTAGGGCCCCATAAATCTTAAGGACGGCCCTGATCCAGAAGGTCCAGGTTCAGTCATTGCAGATAAAAAAAAACAGAACAAAGAACAGGCTCATTGCTTATGTCTCTGATCAATAGATATAACCTAACTTGCTGAGTAGGAATTTTGATACCTAACATTCCAATGCTATTCACAAACAGTTTGCACAAACAAGTTGGAATATGTGGTTCTCCCTCTGTGGGCTGGGTCCTCACAACGCGTAACAATATGACTTCCCTTCTTGAACAGGAGGGAAAACAAGATGGATCGTGGAGAACTCTTCATGATAGTGCCCTAGGGAAAGAAGAGCATACCCCCGTACCACTTTATGAATGAAATGAAATGATGGGCCATCCAAGACAGCATCATCCACTCCTCATGCAATCTTCAGCTGAGTTAACACCACCTCATGATTAACAGTACCAAGGCTGCTAACAGATAAATTGTATCAGCATGGACACCTTAATTTCAACCACAGCTAAGAGATTATGTACCAGCACGACCAGTGCAGTTTCATTTCCATATTCAGGAACCAGATTGATTGACAAAAGTCAAGAAGATCTGAGCCAGAGATGTTTCACCAAAATCTTCTCTATGATATAAACCAAAAACTGGAAGATGTGATGTTTGTCAATAGTTATCCAGGCCATCAATGGTGTGTGTGGTTTCTTGAGCAGAGTATGCACCACAACTTCTTTACAAGAAACTGGCATCCTGCCCTCCCTAGCTGACCTTCTCTAGACAGGAAGAATACGGCTCCACAAAGACAGGTTGTGGGGGAAAATGTTCCAAGGTGGACTATCAAAACAGGTTCCTCACTCCAACAGGATAGGGAGCACCAAACTCAAAACGTATGAAATGTGTCAGTCCATGCCAAAGACCCGTTTATAACCCTCCTCCCTTCTAGTTTCCAACCACAAACTGCAAAGTGTGGCTAACTATGTGCATAGAGCTAGCACCGCTTGGGACAGCCCATAGTGGCTATCAATCCGGAGCCAATTCAGCATTGCCAAACTTAAAGGCACATATCATGAGGCAAATAACCCAAAATCATGAGATTGACCCCCCAAAAAATCACTACATAGATTTTTGGGTTATCTTTTGATTTTTGAACTGTGTACACATGTATTGTGAGTGTGAATAATTACAGGGTTTCCAACTCTTGCAAATGTACAGGGAGTAATAACATTTTGAACCTTTTTTGCAGGAGCTGTCACTAGAAGACCCAACCAAGTGTGGGGCCCCACTGTTCTAGACCCTTCACAAACACAAAGTAAGAGGCCGTTCCTTTCCCAAAGAGCTTATAGGTCTAGTGCAAAGCCTGTGGTTGGTTTGTGAGGTGGGAGTTGGAAGTGGAACTCACTAAACTCCTCACGTATAAGGGCTACCAAACATCCATCATATTGGAATCTCTGCTAAGCTAACTTGTGGCCTGTGGTGGCAAGGCTCTACAGGTCATTAGCAATGAGCTGAGGCATCCAGTCCTCCAATAAGCACTACATTACATGTTTGAGAATGAGGCTTGTTCTCTGGAAAGATAAGTTTATTCAATCAAATTCTGACTTTTTGAAGCTTACAGAGGCAAAGCTTTTCCACTCTCTGAATATGCAGGCAAGAACTGCAACACACTACTTTCAGTTAAAACACATTCTACAATAAAGTGACCCATCCAGTTCTTAAAGGGGTTTATTAACAAAACACTAGAAGCGCAACAATAAAACAAACATAACACAACATCCAAATTCACTTCAAAATATTATTTTTGCTACATAAAATAATTCCAGCAACCACTCCAGGGTCTTTTTATTTTACAAACATTATATTTCTTTCCCCTAGTTCAACTACAGGGCTGGAACTCAAAATCTTGAGAGCCATAGCACAGACAGTGAGTTACTGTGGGGCGGGGCAGGGGCAGAACGAGGAGTAGAGAGCATGTTATCTTCTACATGGGCCAGCTCGTGGATGACGACATATCACACACATTGCTAGAAGATTACACAAGTATTTGTGAGACAACAGTGTAATGACAGATATCAGAGTTCCTGGTTTCTGTTCCTGGCAAAGGAAGCAGAGTGTTGGCTAGGGATTACAGATAGGCTAGCCAAGTGTAATATCACCCCTGCAGGGATTATCTGAAGAGGCTGAACACAGAACCTCTGGATGTAAGAGCATGACTCTTTAGCTAGAGAACAAGGTCTGTTATCATGGTGGTAGTAGCAGAGTCATAAACCTCTTTATATGCTCTCACCACTAGAAGATGACAGAGCCACATCAAATTAGCGTGGGTCACACAAAAATCTGTCATGCTTCTTCTGAAAGACACTGTGCTCAGTGGAGAAGAGTTGGGCTCTATTATGAGCTCTGCCTGATGTGACCTCTGCAAGATCTTAGTTGTCCTTTCTGTAAAAATGACTGAATAATGGCTACTTCCCCAAAAGTAGCAGTTAAATGTCTTGGTTCATAATAAGGCTTGTGAAGACTACAGAAATGTTAACTGCAGTCCACTGGAAGAACTGAAGCTAGAATTCATGATCTCCTGGTTGCACCTTAATGCATTTTCTCCCCAAGTATAGGGATTTCTCTCTCTCTTGTCCCCTAACCCCAATCCAGAATAATATGAAGGCAGGAGATTATCACTCTTTCACATGAACTCCTACAGCACAAGCCAAATTGCATTGCTTATGACAAATTCATGGGAGTTTGCAACACAGCCAACTTTAAGGACTTGTCATCCACATGAATGATGAAGTCACTGAGCACTATTAGCACTGGCACCTCCAACACTACTGATTTTTATTGATTGGGAAACAGGATACTTGAAAAAGTGCAGGGAACTTGCCAATTAAAATGACATCTTTTTTAATGCAAGTTCATAGATGAGCTTCCTCTGCAGAGGTATTGCTGTAAGTTAATTTCCCAGTCTCATTTCCACAAAGAATGCAAAGGATGTTTCTATAACTTTGCAGCGGAGCTATCTGTGCCTCTGATCCACACCTTTATGTTTCATAGCAGAGAATTACAAAGTGAAAAATATCAATAAGCCAGTACATTTTACTTTGTGGCGTGAACAGAGTGGAATGATACAGTTAGCAAAGGAGAAAACCTGGAGGGCAACAGACTGCAGGAGAAAGCTTTCAACTAGAGCCAACTACATTATGCAGTACAGTGTACAGGACGTGTCAGCCAGAATTCTGATTTAACTGAGTAGCAACTAATGCCACAAAATAATACTTATATTGAATTATTTGAAATTTGAAATATCATACCTACTGAATGATCCAAGTGGTTTAGAAGTCTTGAACACTGGAAACAGCACTACCCTTGTATCTCCCACCCTTCACTTTCTTCTAATCCAATTAATATAAAGTAATTAATGTAATAACTAGACTAACACTTCCCCTTCTTTATTACTGATTAAGTCATTCCTCCTTTTCTCAATAGATTCAGGGTCTTCAGATCAGAATCTGTTCATCTAAACAAATCTACAGGTTGGTGGTTAAATAAATTAACAAGAGACTATTATAATAGAACAAACTGATGCTTTCTTTTGTTTAAAAAATAAAATAAACTCTTGCCAGAGCCATTGAAATGTCTAGAGATTGGTGCAAAGTAGAACATTGGATCCAAATGGTAGAGATGAGGTATGTGGGTCAAAATCTGTATCTAGATTTCTGTTTGGACTTTGCAGACTGGCTCAATCTCTGCTTTTCATATGCACTCTTGATTTCTAAATGGTTACAGCAAAGATATTCTTCATGTTCTGTTTCCAAAGTACAAGGTTGTTGGATACTTTTAATCCCTCCCTCTTCAAAGTGTGTGTTTGGAGACTTCTCATACTTAGACACACACACACACATATCAGATCCAGGTTTGGCTTTTGTGGTATTTGGGTAAATATTTCTTGTTTTCTAAACTAAATAATTATATCGCAGCTATTTAGTCTTCAGGGGCAGCTCCAGGCCCCAGCACGCCAAGCGCGTGCTTGGGGTGGCAAGCGCAGGGGGGGCTCTGCCAGCGCCACAAGGGCGGCAGGCGGCTTCGGGTGCCTTCGGCGGCTTGCCTGCAGGAGGTCCGCTGGCCCCGTGGCCTCTGGACCTCCCGCAGGCACTGTTCCATTTTCAGTTTTAGGAAGCAAATCCACATAATTTAACCCATCTCCTTGATAGATAGTGTACTCTCACATTAATTTGAATATAAACAGTTAGCACCACACTTGTACAATATTTCCTAACATCAGTGCTGTGCAGTAATATATATAAAGTCTATAATAGTTATACTACCTATTCCATTAAGCCTATTAAACAGTGCACATGATATGCTGCATATTGGATAACATACAGTTTAATTGGCTTTACAGAACAACTTAGGGAGGACATCGACTCAATTCATGACAATGAATACTTTCACTTCCTGTGACTTTGAGACTTGAAAATGGAACATTGGAATGTGTGATTGCTTAGTATAGTCTGGAAATGTCAAGCTACTGTAGAATCAAAAAAAAAAAAAAAGAATGATACCAAAACTTAGAGAAACAATTCTCTCTGATTTGAGTCATGGCTGGAAATTAAGATAATACACAGATAACTACATTTCAGACACCCTCCATGGTTAAGAAAAATACAAGTTTGGAAATAATGTGGTAGAAAAATAGTCAAATTCTGATTCAAGTTAAGGGCTACACAAACTGTGCATGTGGCTATCCTGTCTTGAGGAAGGCCATATGCTGCTTTGGGCTGGGAAAGAAGGCTCCTGTGCTGGGTCTGTGCTCAAGACAGAGTAGCTTGAGCCACATAGAATTAATGTAAAATAGGTGCTTGCCCCTAAAGTAATATGAGGAGCATCTCAGCCGTTTCTTACTCCTCCGTATGGCACTGTGGTTTATTTCGGTGCCCAATGATGTGATCTAAGATCAGTTCTATCATTGCCTACACATTCGGACTGAAAATATTCCCAAGTGTTACATCTGCTTTGTAATGGGGAACTAAAGGCAAGGTTTGGGATGACAACAATGGAGTGGAGAAAGCACTTAGCATGTATGTCCTCAGTTCCCAAATGGTAAAACTGTGCCTGAATCAGTGGTCATAATTGTTGGAACACTATTCTCATACAAAAATATCCATAAAGTATATTGGAATTCCCCACGCAGAGTCACCAGGAACTAAATTGGCCATGTATGTATTGGAAGGAAATTTAAATCAACTCTTTAGAGTATGAGAAGATAGAGAGGAACTGGCATTAGCCATGACCATGCTTACGTGTGGCGAAAATCAAACCGAAGAAAAACAAAATTGCAAAAAGCACCAAGAAAAATTACAACAAAAGGCTAATAAGCAAGATCTTAGAGCAGCAATATCAAAGTGAACTGAAAAACAGATTTCAGGCACAATAAGACTTAGATCCACCACAAAAGTTAATACTGACATGCCATGCTCCTTTCTGCATGACAGTATCATAGATACTACAATAACTGTAGTTGGTTTCCTGACAAGCAAATCTAATGTCTGGATAAATGAGGATAAGTAGAGCTGTGTCAAAGAGAGGAAACAAGCCAAAGCAAACATTACACCTCCAGAAAAAGAAACAGCAAAAAAACTGTATGAAACAAGGATAAGCAGTAAAAAGCAGCTTGAGAACACAAAAGGAAATGCATAAGGACATAAGAATGGCCATAATGGGTCAGACCAAAGGTCCATCTAGCCCAGTATCCTGTCTTCCGACAGTGGCCAATGCCACGTGCCCCAGAGGGAATGAACAGAACAGGTAATCATCAAGTGATCCATCCCCTGTCACCCATTCCCAGCTTCTGGCAAACAGAGGCTAGAACGTGGATAAGATTGCCAAAGAAGCATCTCCTGAAAGAGATGATAGTAAAACACTTTGTCATCTCAGTAAGTTCCTTACTGGGAGATATACACCAGCCAGAGGGCCTATTAACAACAGAACAAGAATAAAGAATGCAATGGCAGAGAACTTTCAAGAGGCGCTACACAGAGCAGCACCAGAAGAAACTGACTTTGATGAAGACATTAAATAACTAGAGCTGAGCAAATGTTTTTGGATTAAACTTTTTGGGGGGATGAAAAATGCAGATTTGGGTCAACCAAAAACACTTCGTGAATTTGTGTAGAATTTGCTGAATTGTTTTAGTTGAAAAAAAAATTAAGATGATTTTTTGTTTTAAATTTTACTTTAATTTTATTTTAAAAGGGTTTTAAACCCCACAAAATGAAAAAAAAAATTTTGTTCAACCCAAAACATTTTTTTCCAACTTTTTCTCTTTTCTGAAAAATTAGAATGTTTTTCTAATATGGTCAACCCAAAATGATATATTTCTTATTTGGTTCAGCTAGCAAACCAAAAAGTAATGATTCTCACCATTCTAAACTAGATATTGTAACATCTGACATCACAAACTAAGAAATGAAAGGCATGGTAATGGAGTTAAAATCTGGGATAGCTACAGTTGAAGACTAAGTCACAGGCGAAATGTTAAAAGCTTGTGATGATGGGACCACCAATAAAGTCACTGAACTTTCAATAAAGTATGAGACAAGGAAAAACTTCTAGAACAATGGGAAAATGACATACTCAAAATATCAAATAGCAGTGACCGAAGCAACTGCAATAATTGGCAAGATATTATACTCCATTTAATAACAGGCAAAGTCTTCCACAGTATTTTAAGCAAAATAAAGGAAGCAGATAGGCCAAGATAAAGGAAGAGCAGGCTGCATTTCAACTTGGAAGATCATGTGTCAACAAGATTTTTCACCCTAAGAATAATCATTGAAGAGCATTGAATGGCAAAGAGCACGTATCATCAACTTCACAAATTTCATTAAAGTATTTGTCAGCCTTCATTCTGGTTCACTCTGGAACATCTTGAAACATTATAGCATGCTAACAACAACAATTAACATCAGCCAAGCTTTAAATCAAGGTGTAATCTCTCACCTTTCTTTTTTGGCACTGCCACTGACTTAATCACGAGAAAAAGTGTAGACCAGGGGTCAGCAACCTTTCAGAAGTGGTGTGCCAAGTCTTCATTTATTCACTCTAATTTAAGGTTTCGTGTGCCGGTAATACATTTTAACATTTTTAGAAGGTATCTTTCTCTATAAGTCTAAACTATTGTTGTATGTAAAGTAAACACGTTTTTTAAAATGTTTAAGAAGCATCATTTAAAATTAAATTGAAATGCAGATCTTATCAGTTTAGTGCAATGGTTCTTAACTTGGGGTGCAGGCACCCCCTAGGGCAGGGCCAGTGCAAGGATATTTTGCCACCTAGGCGAAACTTCCACTTTGCACATCAGTTCATTGACGGGCAAATCCCCAACGAGCCTTTATAGACCCCAGGGGCTAGCCATGCCCAGGAGCTGCTCCCCAGACGAGGTTCCCCCCCCTCCCCGCCCCCTGAATTCCCCTGGAGGGTGCACAGCCCGGGGGGGGGCGCTCCTGCAGTGGATGCATGCGGGAGGTGGGCCTCATGCACCCCCCAGCTCCTCCCTCACCACGCTTGGGCTCTGCAGCTCCTGGGAGTGTGAGCTGCTGCCGCCCCTCCCACAGCAGGCTCAGGGCCCTGCGTCCCGGCGGCTCACACTCCCGGGAGCCACAGAACTCGAGCGTGGTGAAGGGGGGAGCCAGGAGGTGTGCCTGCCACCAGTCTGGGATCCTGGCCACCGGTCCCGCTTCACTCAGCCGGCTGCATGCACTGAGTGGGGCCGGTAGTTGGGACCCCGGCTGGCGGCCGCGTTCCAGGCAAAATCGGCTCCTACATTCCAATGCTATTTCACAAACAGTTGCACAAACAAGTGGGAATATGTTGTGTCTCCCTCTGTGGGCTGGTCCTCACAACGCGTAACAATATGACTTTCCCTTCATTGAACAGGAGGGAAAACAAGATGGATCGTGGCAGAACTCTTCATGATAGTGCCCTAGGGAAAGAAGAGCAATACCCCCGTACCACTTTATGAATGAAATGAAATGATGGAGCCATCCAAGAACAGCATCATCCACTCCTCATGCAATCTTCAGCTGAGTTAACACCACCTCATGATTAACAGTACCAAGGCTGCTAACAGATAAATTGTATCAGCATGGACACCTTAATTTCAACCACAGCTAAGAGATTATGTACCAGCACGACCAGTGCAGTTTCATTTCCATATTCAGGAACCAGATTGATTGACAAAAGTCAAGAAGATCTGAGCCAGAGATGTTTCACCAAAATCTTCTCTATGATATAAACCAAAAACTGGAAGATGTGATGTTTGTCAATAGTTATCCAGGCCATCAATGGTGTGTGTTGGTTTCTTGAGCAGAGTATGCACCACAACTTCTTTACAAGAAACTGGCATCCTGCCCTCCCTAGCTGACCTTCTCTAGACAGGAAGAATACGGCTCCACAAAGACAGGTTGTGGGGGAAAATGTTCCAAGGTGGACTATCAAAACAGGTTCCTCACTCCAACAGGATAAGTGAGCACCAAACTCAAAACGTATGAAATGTGTCAGTCCATGCCAAAGACCCAGTTTATAACCCTCCTCCCTTCTAGTTTCCAACCACAAACTGCAAAGTGTGGCTAACTATGTGCATAGAGCTAGCACCGCTTGGGACAGCCCATAGTGGCTATCAAATCCGGAGCCAATTCAGCATTGCCAAACTTAAAGGCACATATCATGAGGCAAATAACCCAAAATCATGAGATTGACCCCCCAAAAAATCACTACATAGATTTTTGGGTTATCTTTTGATTTTTGAACTGTGTACACATGTATTGTGAGTGTGATAATTACAGGGTTTCCAACTCTTGCAAATGTACAGGGAGTAATAACATTTTGAACCTTTTTTGCAGGAGCTGTCACTAGAAGACCCAACCAAGTGTGGGGCCCCACTGTTCTAGACCCTTCACAAACACAAAGTAAGAGGCCGTTCCTTTCCCAAAGAGCTTATAGTCTAGTGCAAAGCCTGGTGGTTGGTTTGTGAGGTGGGAGTTGGAAGTGGAACTCACTAAACTCCTCACGTATAAGGGCTACCAAACATCCATCATATTGGAATCTCTGCTAAGCTAACTTGTGGCCTGTGGTGGCAAGGCTCTACAGGTCATTAGCAATGAGCTGAGGCATCCAGTCCTCCAATAAGCACTACATTACATGTTTGAGAATGAGGCTTGTTCTCTGGAAAGATAAGTTTATTCAATCAAATTCTGACTTTTTGAAGCTTACAGAGGCAAAGCTTTTCCACTCTCTGAATATGCAGGCAAGAACTGCAACACACTACTTTCAGTTAAAACACATTCTACAATAAAGTGACCCATCCAGTTCTTAAAGGGGTTTATTAACAAAAACACTAGAAGCGCAACAATAAAACAAACATAACACAACATCCAAATTCACTTCAAAATATTATTTTTGCTACATAAAATAATTCCAGCAACCACTCCAGGGTCTTTTTATTTTACAAACATTATATTTCTTTCCCCTAGTTCAACTACAGGGCTGGAACTCAAAATCTTGAGAGCCATAGCACAGACAGGAGTTACTGTGGGGCGGGGCAGGGGGCAGAACGAGGAGTAGAGAGCATGTTATCTTCTACATGGGCCAGCTCGTGGATGACGACATATCACACACATTGCTAGAAGATTACACAAGTATTTGTGAGACAACAGTGTAATGACAGATATCAGAGTTCCTGGTTTCTGTTCCTGGCAAAGGAAGCAGAGTGTTGGCTAGGGATTACAGATAGGCTAGCCAAGTGTAATATCACCCCTGCAGGGATTATCTGAAGAGGCTGAACACAGAACCTCTGGATGTAAGAGCATGACTCTTTAGCTAGAGAACAAGGTCTGTTATCATGGTGGTAGTAGCAGAGTCATAAACCTCTTTATATGCTCTCACCACTAGAAGATGACAGAGCCACATCAAATTAGCGTGGGTCACACAAAAATCTGTCATGCTTCTTCTGAAAGACACTGTGGCTCAGTGGAGAAGAGTTGGGCTCTATTATGAGCTCTGCCTGATGTGACCTTCTGCAAGATCTTAGTTGTCCTTTCTGTAAAATGACTGAATAATGGCTACTTCCCCAAAAGTAGCAGTTAAATGTCTTGGTTCATAATAAGGCTTGTGAAGACTACAGAAATGTTAACTGCAGTCACTGGAAGAACTGAAGCTAGAATTCATGATCTCCTGGTTGCACCTTAATGCATTTTCTCCACAAGTATAGGGATTTCTCTCTCTCTTGTCCCCTAACCCCAATCCAGAATAATATGAAGGCAGGAGATTATCACTCTTTCACATGAACTCCTACAGCACAAGCCAAAATTGCATTGCTTATGACAAATTCATGGGAGTTTGCAACACAGCCAACTTTAAGGACTTGTCATCCACATGAATGATGAAGTCACTGAGCACTATTAGCACTGGCACCTCCAACACTACTGATTTTTATTGATTGGGAAACAGGATACTTGAAAAAGTGACAGGGAACTTGCCAATTAAAATGACATCTTTTTTTAATGCAAGTTCATAGATGAGCTTCCTCTGCAGAGGTATTGCTGTAAGTTAATTTCCAGTCTCATTTCCACAAAGAATGCAAAGGATGTTTCTATAACTTTGCAGCGGAGCTATCTGTGCCTCTGATCCACACCTTTATGTTTCATAGCAGAGAATTACAAAGTGAAAAATATCAATAAGCAGTACATTTTACTTTGTGGCGTGAACAGAGTGGAATGATACAGTTAAGGCAAAGGAGAAAACCTGGAGGGCAACAGACTGCAGGAGAAAGCTTTCAACTAGAGCCAACTACATTATGCAGTACAGTGTACAGACGTGTCAGCCAGAATTCTGATTTAACTGAGTAGCAACTAATGCCACAAAATAATACTTATATTGAAATTATTTGAAATTTTGAAATATCATACCTACTGAATGATCCAGTGGTTTAGAAGTCTGAACACTGGAAACAAGCACGACCCTCTTGTATCTCCCACCCTTCACTTTCTTCTAATCCAATTAATATAAGTAATTAATGTATAACTAGACTAACACTTCCCTTCTTTATTACTGGATTAAGTCATTCTCCTTTTCTCAATAGATTCAGGGTCTTCAGATCAGAATCTGTTCATCTAACAAATCTACAGGTTGGGGTTTAAATAAAATTAAACAAGAGACTATTATAATAGAACAAACTGATGCTTTCTTTTTGTTTTAAAAAATAAAATAACTCTTGCCAGAGCCATTGAAATGTCTAGAGATTGGTGCAAAGTAGAACATTGATCCAAATGGTAGAGATGGGTTAGGTGGGTCAAAAATCTGTATCAGATTTCTGTTTGGACTTTGCAGACTGGCTCAATCTCTGCTTTTCATATGCACTCTTGATTTCTAAATGGTTACAGCAAAGATATTCTTCATGTTCTGTTTCCAAAGTACAAGGTTTGTTGGATACTTTTTAATCCACTCCCCTCTTCAAAGTGTGTGTTTGGAGACTTCTCATACTTAGACACACACACACACATATCAGATCCAGGTTTGGCTTTTGTGGTATTTGGGTAAATATTTCTTGTTTTCTAAACTAAATAATTATATCGCAGCTATTTAGTCTTCAGGGGCAGCTCCAGGCCCAGCACGCCAAGCGCGTGCTTGGGGTGGCAAGCGCAGGGGGGGCTCTGCCAGCGCCACAAGGGGCGGCAGGCGGCTTCGGGTGCCTTCGGCGGCTTGCCTGCAGGAGGTCCGCTGGCCCCGTGGCCTCTGGACCTCCCGCAGGCACTGTTCCATTTTTCAGTTTTAGGAAGCAAATCCACATAATTTAACCCATCTCTCTGATAGATAGTGTACTCTCACATTAATTTGAATATAAACAGTTAGCACCACACTTGTACAATATTTCCTAACATCAGTGCTGTGCAGTAATATATAAAGTCTATAATAGTTATACTACCTATTCCATTAAGCCTAGTTAAACAGTGCACATGATATGCTGCATATTGGATAACATACAGTTTAATTGGCTTTACAGAACAACTAGGGAGGACATCGACTCAATTCATGACAATGAATACTTTCACTTCCTGTGACTTTGAGACTTGAAAATGGAACATTGGAATGTGTGATTGCTTAGTATAGTCTGGAAATGTCAAGCTACTGTAGAATCAAAAAAAAAAAAAAAGAATGATACCAAAACTTAGAGAAACAATTCTCTCTGATTTGAGTCATGGCTGGAAATTAAGATAATACACAGATAACTACATTTCAGACACCCTCCATGGTTAAGAAAAATACAAGTTTGGAAATAATGTGGTAGAAAAATAGTCAAATTCTGATTCAAGTTAAGGGCCTACACAACTGTGCATGTGGCTATCCTGTCTTGAGGAAGGCCATATGCTGCTTTGGGCTGGGAAAGAAGGCTCCTGTGCTGGGTCTGTGCTCAAGACAGAGTAGCTTGAGCCACATAGAATTAATGTAAAATAGGTGCTTGCCCCTAAAGTAATATGAGGAGCATCTCAGCCGTTTCTTACTCCTCCGTATGGCACTGTGGGTTTATTTCGGTGCCCAATGATGTGATCTAAGATCAGTTCTATCATTGCCTACACATTCGGACTGAAAATATTCCCAAGTGTTACATCTGCTTTGTAATGGGGAACTAAAGGCAAGGTTTGGGATGACAACAATGGAGTGGAGAAAGCACTTAGCATGTATGTCCTCAGTTCCCAAATGGTAAAACTGTGCCTGAAATCAGTGGTCATAATTGTTGGAACACTATTCTCATACAAAAATATCCATAAAGTATATTGGAATTCCCCACGCAGAGTCACCAGGAACTAAATTGGCCATGTATGTATTGGAAGGAAATTTAAATCAACTCTTTAGAGTATGAGAAGATAGAGAGGAACTGGCATTAGCCATGACCATGCTTACGTGTGGCGAAAATCAAACCGAAGGAAAAACAAAATTGCAAAAAGCACCAAGAAAATTACAACAAAAGGCTAATACGCAAGATCTTAGAGCAGCAATATCAAAGTGAACTGAAAAACAGATTTCAGGCACAATAAGACGTAGATCCACCACAAAAGTTAATACTGACATGCCCTGCTCCTTTCTGCATGACAGTATCATAGATACTACAATAACTGTAGTTGGTTCCTGACAAGCAAATCTAATGTCTGGATAAATGAGGATAAGTAGAGCTGTGTCAAAAGAGAGGAAACAAGCCAAAGCAAACATTACACCTCCAGAAAAAGAAACAGCAAAAAAAACTGTATGAAACAAGGATAAAGCAGTAAAAAGCAGCTTGAGAACACAAAAAGGAAATGCATAAGGACATAAGAAGGGCCATAATGGGTCAGACCAAAGGTCCATCTAGCCCAGTATCCTGTCTTCCGACAGTGGCCAATGCCACGTGCCCAGAGGGAATGAACAGAAACAGGTAATCATCAAGTGATCCATCCCCTGTCACCCATTCCAGCTTCTGGCAAACAGAGGCTAGAACGTGGATAAGATTGCCAAAGAAGCATCTCCTGAAAGAGATGATAGTAAAACACTTTGTCATCTCAGTAGTTCCTTACTGGGAGATATACACCAGCCAGAGGGCCTATTAACAACAGAACAAGAATAAAGAATGCAATGGCAGAGAACTTTCAAGAGGCGCTACACAGAGCAGCACCAGAAGAAACTGACTTTGATGAAGACATTAAATAACTAGAGCTGAGCAAATGTTTTTGATTAACTTTTTGGGGGGATGAAAAATGCAGATTTGGGTCAACCAAAAACACTTCGTGAATTTGTGTAGAATTTGCTGAATTGTTTTAGTTGAAAAAAAAATTAAGATGATTTTTGTTTTAAATTTTACTTTAATTTTATTTTAAAAGGGTTTTAAACCCCACAAAAATGAAAAAAAAAATTTGTTCAACCCAAAACATTTTTTTCCAACTTTTTCTCTTTCTGAAAAAATTAGAATGTTTTTCTAATATGGTCAACCCAAAATGATATATTTCTTATTTGGTTCAGCTAGCAAACCAAAAAGTAATGATTCTCACCATTCTAAACTAGATATTGTAACATCTGACATCACAAACTAAGAAATGAAAGGCATGTAATGGAGTTAAAATCTGGGATAGCTACAGTTGAAGACTAAGTCACAGGCGAAATGTTAAAAGCTTGTGATGATGGGACCACCAATAAAGTCACTGAACTTTCAATAAAGTATGAGACAAGGAAAAACTTCTAGAACAATGGGAAAATGACATACTCAAAATATCAAATAGCAGTGACCGAAGCAACTGCAATAATTGGCAAGATATTATACTCCATTTAATAACAGGCAAAGTCTTCCACAGTATTTTAAGCAAATAAAGGAAGCAGATAGGCCAAGATAAAGGAAGAGCAGGCTGCATTTCAACTTGGAAGATCATGTTGTCAACAAGATTTTTCACCCTAAGAATATCATTGAAGAGCATTGAATGGCAAAGAGCACGTATCATCAACGTCACAAATTTCATTAAAGTATTTGTCAGCCTTCATTCTGGTTCACTCTGGAACATCTTGAAACATTATAGCATGCTAACAACAACAATTAACATCAGCCAAGCTTTAAATCAAGGTGTAATCTCTCACCTTTCTTTTTTGGCACTGCCACTGACTTAATCACGAGAAAAAGTGTAGACCAGGGGTCAGCAACCTTTCAGAAGTGGTGTGCCAAGTCTTCATTTATTCACATCTAATTTAAGGTTTCGTGTGCCGGTAATACATTTTAACATTTTTAGAAGGTATCTTTCTCTATAAGTCTAAAACTATTGTTGTATGTAAAGTAAACACGTTTTTTAAAATGTTAAGAAGCATCATTTAAATTAAATTGAAATGCAGATCTTATCAGTTTAGTGCAATGGTTCTTAACTTGGGGTGCACGCACCCCCTAGGGCAGGGCCAGTGCAAGGATATTTTTGCCACCTAGGCGAAACTTCCACTTTGCACATCAGTTCATTGACGGGCAAATCCCCAACGAGCCTTTATAGACCCCAGGGGCTAGCCATGCCCAGGAGCGCTCCCCAGACGAGGTTCCCCCCCCTCCCCGCCCCCTGAATTCCCCTGGAGGGTGCACAGCCCGGGGGGGGGCGCTCCTGCAGTGGATGCATGCGGGAGGTGGGCCTCATGCACCCCCCAGCTCCTCCCTCACTACGCTTGGGCTCTGCAGCTTCCTGGGAGTGTGAGCTGCTGCCGCCCCTCCACAGCAGGCTCAGGGCCCTGAGTCCCGGCGGCTCACACTCCCGGGAGCCACAGAACTCGAGCGTGGTGAAGGGGGGAGCCAGGAGGTGTGCCTGCCACCAGTCTGGGATCCTGGCCACCGGTCCCGCTTCACTCAGCCGGCTGCATTGCACTGAGTGGGGCCGGTAGTTGGGACCCCGGCTGGCGGCCGCGTTCCAGGCAAAATCGGCTCGCATGCCATAGGTTGCTGACCCCTGGTGTAGACTGATATAACAGGAATCTCACGGCTTAGCCACAGTACACTCAAATAGCTCGGGTTTGCTGAGAACACAGCTCTCCTAAGTGACAGCTCAACCAACATGCAAGCAGAGACCAAATGACTGTCCAGCATGCAAAGATGGGTTTAATAATTAGTTAATTAAAAAATTAGTCTAATGAGAATCCTAGCAGCTCCCAACTCAAACATTACATTAATATAGGTAAGGAATACAAAAGGTGAGTCAATACACATATCTTGGCAGTAATGTGCAAGACCAAAGGATATCCAGAAGGAAATTATGTAACAAACTGGCATTAACATCTTAAACGAGATTTGGTGATCAAAAACAATCTACATTTAAGACCAAATTATGAATTTTCAACTCAAATGTTATTTCTGCTTTAATATAAGAATGCTGATGATGAGAATCCTCCAAAAGTAAGACAGACAAACAGACATCTAAATGCCTTCAAAAGAAAATGCCTCAGAAAAATACTAGGTATTAAATAGAAATAATTTGTAATTAATACTGAGATTCATCACAGAGTTTGACAATTCTTTATTTCCAAAGTTATCCAGAAAAGAAGATGGAAATATCTGGCAGATGTGCTAAGAATGAAGCCAGAGCATCTGCTGTAGTAGACATGCCTTGAGAAGCAGGAGGAACACGAAAATGGGCCAACCAAATAATCCTAAACAGAACAGAAGGGAAACAAGTGATTTAACAACATAAGGACTTTGTAAGAGCATCCCAGAATACACAGGGATGGTAACCCTTCATTGTGCCCAAGTGATGTTTGACAGCTGTCGGAGAAAAACTCACTTCTCGCTTTTGTTTGGGTGCAGCAAAATCAAATACTTTATTCTAACTCCAGCAATTGCAATAGAGGGAGGGAGTGCCCTAGGACACTGGGTCGCCCCAGTCCTGGACAGGTCTCTCAACAGGTAAACAATTACAGCAAGCATTTATACCTTTGTTACAGACAATAACAAGCAATAATACAGACAATAATGAGCAACAGCTGCATTTTGTTTATACATAGGCTATCCTGCTATCTTATTTTCCTCACGTTGGGCGCCAGTCTACGTATTTAATTATCAGTGCAAGGTCGTGATAACTTCTCACACAGTTCTTTCCTACTCACCTCACACTAACCTCGCTTCTACAAATCTCACGTCATTAGGGTTACAGCTGGCCTAACTCTTGCTAACAGACTGACATGCATTAAGATCCCCGACAAATCCTTGTCAATTCTTTCCCTACTTCCACACTTCCCCCTTTTGTACTTCTAGTACAACAGATATTTTCAAATCTCTATTTGCATTAAGCCATGGATTTCTGATTCTACATCAGATGTCTCAACCTTAGGGATTTTCACTGGTGTAATGACAATACATAATTAGCATGGTCATGAAAGGTATTACTATTATTATGTCTTTTACAACAGCAATGACATAATTTTAAACTAACAACAATGCAAGCAATAATATCCCCATAGCAATAATATGATGAGGTTGTTGTACAGTTTTCGTTACAAAGCATAATATATCATACTTAGTACACAAAGTAGACACTCTATAAGCTGTATGAAAGGCATTCTTTTCAGCTTGATATATATTCTGAAGCATGTGAATTTGCCCTTGCAATTCAGAGATTCTTTGAACCTCTGGTAACAATGAAAGCAAATTTTGAAATCGATCAGGTACTAAGCTGGTCCAACTAAACTAAGGGCTACTTGCAAAATTCTATCTGCAGGTCAATAAACAATATGATTGTCTGCAGTGGTGATGAGATTAAAATGTATATCTTGCAATGTGGCGGTTTTAACATACATACAGCTATCATTAGCTTGAAAAGTAAGTGTCCTGTCAGGATAGTTCCTTGTCCTCTACCCTCCCAGCAAACGTTATCATAAACAACAGTGACAACTTCTCTTGGCTTCAGTGTATCCATACACTGAAGCTGCAGGGGTTCTAACAGCCAAATGTCCATTGACTCCCTATTCCTATACTTCCACACAGCAGGAGAAGGATTCAGAACCTAATGAAAATCAATATAATTGCATAATGTTTAAGTCAGGGTAGTATTTGGTCCACAGTAATTTAATCATAACTCTAAATTAGCCCATAATCTCAAATGTAGCTAGCCAGACCTGTGGAGATGTTTGGGGGCCAAGGGTCTGTCACAGCTCAGGGCAACTGCACCTGTATTTCCCCAGTGGTCCAACAAGGGCACCCCACCCTCAGGGTATGTCAGGTTGCACTGCCTTCACTGTGTATTCCTAGCAGAGACAAAATGCCCAAGCACACCTGATTGCTTTCTCTTCAGAGATAATTAACAGTGTGACTTCCCACAGTTATAGACCCCACACAGATCTTTCTATGCAAGCCTATTTTTATTCTTAAGGCAAAAGCACTGCAAAGAAAACAATAAAAGCAACAGAAGAACCGACACACCAGCTAATTAAATTTACCAGAGACATCCTAACTCTAACATGGGCTTCTGGCAGGTGAACCTTCAAAACCACACAAAGGGGTCTCTTCGTGGTTATAAATTCATAACATCCTAAGATCAGAACTAGCACAAGTCCTTAGGGCCTCAGTAGGCTCAGTCCTTCCAACCCTTCTCTAAGGATTGGGGCCCTCCAAGGACAGGGGTCTTGTGTGTTTGCTGGATAAGGAAGAAGGCAGTTTAAAATCAGGCTATTTACCTAAAATATCCTGTTCGTTCCTGGAGAATTCTGTTTGAACTAGTATACATGAACCACTCTGGTGGGGTGGCTTGAAAAGGCTGATCACGGAGGAGTTACATTAGTATCCCTCCCATTAGAGAAAGTACATACAATGCCACAATAACACATACACAATTGCATTTGTAATACAATAGATCCCAAAGATATTAAACCTAATGAATAACGTTAACTTAATTCAATAAACTTTATATTGCTTCCATCAGATTGTCCAGTTTATTATAAGATATTGTCAGTCTGTCACAGGAGCTACTTTCACCATATTGTGGAGGGCAATGTTTCCCAAAGTGTAAGGTATGCCCATTAGGGGGGCACAGGAGGACAAAGCCAGAACCCTCAATGTTTCTCCAGAGTCTCAACTTTCCTCACCTGAGCAGGCATGGGAGAAAAAGGTCACTTTTTACCCCTCTTCACAAACCCACACTGTGAAAGGGCAAGTACAAAAGACTTTTCTCTTTAACCTTTGGGACTTTACACAACTTCCAAGCATCTTCTCCGTAGCTAATAGAATTTATGCTAGATTTTGGTTTCTAAACTAAATTCAGACTTACTCAATACCCTAGTAATAATATATATATTTCCAGATAGCTTCTCTCTGAAAATACTGGGAAGAGCAGATTGGAATTTGTGGAAGTAATGTATCAAAGTGAATATGATGGGTGTTCAAGTTTGCACAGGATGCTTGGCAGGATGGTTCATTAACACATTTGTTATCAGCCAATATCATCAGTGCACAGCAGAAGGTAAACTAGCTGTTCTTCCAACAGTAGATGCACTGCCTGTGGAGGTCTCTAGGACATTGAAGTTGATATCTTACAAATCTTAAAAAACTGGGAAAGTTCCAGAGTACTGGGAAAAGGCTAATGTTGTACCAGTATTTAAAAAGGGTAAATGAGATGACCAGGGTAACCTGTCAGCCTGATCTCAATCCTGGGCAAAATCACAGAAAGGCCAATATGCGATGTAGTCAAGTAAATGATGACAGTATAATTAATAGCACTCGTGGTTTTATAGAAGATTTTGTCAAAAAACTTGCTATTGGTTTTTGATGAAAGCACAAGTTTGGCTGATAAGAATGTAGGTCACACTTAAAGAATGGGGAACTATATTTGGAAACAGACTCTGAAAAGGATTTAAGAGTGATGGTAGATAACCAACTGATGTGATGTGGAGTCCTACAGGGCAAACACAATCCTTGGATCAGGAAAATATAGAGTAGAAGAAAGGAAAGGCTATTGCTCTGTATACATTAGTGAGACTATTACTTCAATACCATGTCAAGTCTGGTTTCCACATGGTCATGAGCAATGTCTCATAGTGCCCCCTGGCGGCAAAACTCAGTGTTGTGGTACACAGCCTCTGTTTTCCCCTCCTCAGGCTCTTAAATAATGGCTTCAAAAACTCCCCTTTACAACACCCATTGTTGTGCTCATGTATTAAAAACAAACAAGTCTCATAATCCACACTTAATAGTTGCCAACAGACTAGAAATCATAACAGACTATTTGGCCCACACCAAAGCTCCTCTTCCTGGCTGACCTTCAGGCAATGGTCTCACCATATCCTTACGAAACATAGGAAACATAATTTGGCACCCTTCCTGTGCACCCCTTCTGGCATATTCTTTGCATCTGCTTCTCTGCTCTGCAGAGCTCTTCCTTGCTTGTTTACCTGAGCACCATCTCTCAGGTCTTTCTTCTGGAGGCCCTTTTTCTCCAGCAGGTTCCCACTGTCTCCATTCCCAGGACCTCTCTGCTGCTCCTGCTTCCCTCTTCTTAATGAAAGCCTGGGTCTTTACAGGGCATACTTGTCCCTTTCTCATCTACATCTGACTAATGGACAGGGCTGGCTTGATTCAGGCCTCTGGCCTTTAAAGGGACAACCATGCTGCTACACACATTTGAAAAAGGAAATTGAAAAATTGGAAATAGCTGAGAAAAGTGCTAGAATAAAGGTCTGGAAATCTGTCTAATAGAGAGGCTAAACAAGCTTAATCTAATGTTGTTTGTGGAAGAGTTTGTGTAGCCGTACTGATCCCAGGATAAGAGAGAAACAAGGTGGATGAGGTGATAACTTTTATTGGACCAGTTTCTGTTGGAGGAAGAAACAAGCTTTCAAGCTTCACGGAGCTCTTCTTCAGGTCTGGAAAAGGTAACCAGTGTCCTCACAAGGTGTGACAGATTTTAAGCATAAGAAGTTAAGATGTTGCAAGAAATCACTTAAAAAGAAGTGGGCAATTAACACCTCTGCAGTCATAGTACAAAGGAGGGTTAGTAAATTACAGATTGTAATAATAACTGTGTCTCGTTCAGTCCATGATTTTAGCGTCTAGCAGAGTTATGAATTTAAGTTCCAATTCTTCTTTTGAAGTTGTTGTGCAGGTTTCCTTTGAGGATGAAGGCTGAGAGGACAGATTGAAGTGATTGTTTTGTGGAAAGTGTTCACCAACAGTGATGTGGTGTTTTGTCTTTTATCACTTTTCTGTGTGCATTCATTCAAGAGTGTAGCGAGTGGTTTCACCCAGATAATTACTGCTGTGGCATCTGATGCACTGGATGAGGTATGACATGTTGTGATAGACATGTTAAGACCCAGTGATCTTGAAAGGTGTGTTATGGGAATATTGATCATCACAGCAGTGGAGGTTTTCTGCAGGTTTTGTATCTGTTGTTCTGGCAGGGTCTGGTGCCATTTTGAATTGGTGCATCCTAGTCTGGGGGAGGTTATTTCTAATAATGACATTGGAAGTTGAGTGGTTATTTGAAGTCCAGAAAATGGGGGTTGGAAAAATTTCTTCAGGATTTGTTCCCTATCAAGTATGGGTTCTAATTGTTTGATGATTTCCCATATGGATTCTGGTGTGGGGTGGTAGGTAACCACCAGGGATGTGTGGTCAGTGGAGGGTTTTTTCCTGCATTGAAGGTTCTCTCGGGGTATTTAAGTTATCTGTTTCATGATATGATCTATTTCTGTCCTTGTTTGGTGAAGGAAGTTTTAAGTGTATTAACGTGTCCAATACTTCCTCGTCAGAGCATGTTTTGTGTTATTCAGAGCATATTCTGTCACCTGTGGGTGAACACTTTTCACAAAGCAATCATTCTCTATCTGACTTATCTGTCCTTGTCCTCAAAGAAAACTTGCAAAATACCTTCAAAAGACATGCATGGGAATCTAAATTCACAAGTCTGCTAGACACTAAAAATCATGGTCTAAACTGAGACACTGGTTTTACAACTCATTAAACAAATGGTAACCTACCTATTACCCTCATTTATCCTATTACTGCAGAGATATTATTTTCCATTTAATTTTAAGTGGTTTTCTTGCAACATCTAACCTCTTATGCTTAACAATCTGTCCCAGGTTCAAATTTGCACAGGATGCTTAGGAGGATGGAGGAATTAACACATTTGTTATCAATTAATTAACATATTTGTCCTCCTTGTATTTAGCTGTGACACTTTGGTTACCTTTTCCAGACTTGAAGAAGAGCTCTGGGGAGCTCCAAAGTTTGTCTCTTATACCATAGAAATTGTTCTAATAAAAGATATCACATCATCCGTCTTGTCAAGTTTAATCTATTTAGTTATCCAAAGGAAGTTCAAGAGATGACTTGATCATAGATAGTCTAAGTACAACAAAACTGGCTCCTCCGATCATGCCTAGGTCCATTACTGCTCGCAGTAGCAGTGTGAAGGTAACGAGGCCAAGACTGCTCTGTGTGTGAAGAGGGAAGTGCACTCTGCCTGCAAGCTCCCCAATGAAAAACTCAGCAAGGGGGATATAGCAGGGAACATAGATCTTTCCATTTGACTTTGGCTTTCTTAGCCTTGTTTCTCTCTCTGAGGGACATCAGCCACTGCAAATGTCTCTGGAGGAGACAACAGAGCTGAGGGGAAAAAACCACAAAAGGCAAATAAAGCCCTGAGACCTGACTGGGAATTAAACAAACAAATTATTGAGCCAAATTCTTAGTCAGAAATTTGAATTAGGATGTTGGAATTTTTTTAACCAAATTTTGAAATTAGGTTAAAAGAGCATATAAAAATGGAAAGGTGATATTGTGTTAGGCATTCTGGAAATCTTCATATTGTGTATTTTAGAAAATATACAAGTACTGAGGTATTTCAATAATGCTTTGCCATATACCAAGTTGAAGATGCACACACATGATAGAGCCCACTTACTCAGTGAAAAATGTGTTAATTATTTGGTCACATTCCTGATACTGTTTTAATTAGGACCATGATAAATGGAAAACTGTGTCCATTAATATTTTAGCATGTAATTTGCTAGACTGAGTAATGTGAAAAATAACCCCGTTAATGTGTGATTGTAGCCCAAAGTTTAAATCTTACATTCTCAGCTTCTAAGAGGATCTGAATAGAAACAAAAGGATTTATTTGGTAATATGCTTATAAGTAGCCTTTGAACTGAACTGAAGCATTTTTTATTCTTCTGTCACTAAGTTGTAGAAGATCATTCGTCTGGTATCTGGACCTCATACTTCTATTCAGTCCCCATATGTTTTGGACAAATGAGTTAATTAAGCATTCTTCTATAGGGCATGTTTTCTGTTTTTGATTATACAGATCACAGATTCAGCATTAGCATTTGATAGTTTTGACCCAATTTATGACTGTATCGTGTTTTATTTTAAGAAGTGATTGAAATAAGCCTCTTACTCCACTTATAATGAATTGGACTTGCTGACATTAGATCAAAGACAAAAGCTGTATTGGTGATGCTACCTTATTGTTTGTTTCAACAACATAGTACAAGTTGGTTAAGATTAAATGGAATAGATAATCATACTTAAATAAAATTAATACTGGATAGAAGCCAGTCTTCACTGATAGGAAGTCAGATTAAGCAGCTCATCTTGTTAAACTAAATTAGTTTTCTACATATGAGCAGAAGATAGAAGGAAAGGAAAGTTCCCTTCGGCTAAATGTTTCACTTTATACTCTGGGTAGGATGTATAATGTTTACTGTACCTCATCCTGGAGTCTTGGGATAACATTATTCTATCTAATTTAAACACAGTGGGCCTAGAATAAATATTATTCTAGCTAATCTAACATAATGGTCTGATTCTCCCTGATATTAATTCCTGTGTATTTGTAGTTTATACTGGGGTAAACCAGGAGTAATGCAGTGGTGAATCAGGATCTGTGCTTTTATTGTTGAAAAAAGACCACTTTTTTCATAGATGCATAGATTCCAAGGCCAGAAAAGACAATATAATCATCTAGTCTGAACGCCTCTATAACACAGACTGTAGAACTTCCCCAAAATAATTCCTAGAGCATATCTTTTGAAAAAAACATCCAGTCCTGAGTTAAAAATTACTAGCGATGGAGAATCCACCACGACCGTTAATTACTCTCACTCTCAGCTTCAATTTCCAGCCATTGGATCGTGTTATACCTGTGTCTGCTTGATAACATAATCTATAACCTACTTTTACCAGTCTTTGAAATGTTCTTCACTTTACTGTATTGTATGTATCGATTTTATTGTGTATGATCATCTCTCTAACTTAAGAATTTAGGTGGCTATCCAATTGATAACTTTTCAGGTCTAAGAGTTCGATCATGATAGTTGCTACCCTAAAATAATGGGAGTTGCCTATGTACTGTAGAAATAAGTTAGTCTTTTTTTCAAATTCCAGACACAATAATGATATTGTAATTAGAACAAATGGAGTATAGGCAGAAATAGAAATTTCCCTGCACATGTAAGGTTCAGTTTGTCTTATACCATAGCCTGATGTACTGAGCTTGATTTTCTTCTCAGTAACACTGGCTTTACAGTGTTATAACTCCAGAGACTGCAAGTGAGTTATTTAAGATGTAGTAAATGATGTTGGGCAGAGCTCATGAAGGGAACAAATAAGATGTTGGGGTAACAGAGAGAAAACAAGTCACATTTTAGCTCCTCCAATGCTGGGAACACTGGGGACCAAACAGCTGTGACATAGTTTAGAGAAGACAGGGACTGGCTATTCAGCACTCTGACTCCTCTTCCTCCCACACCCCTCTACAGCAGGGCAGATTTCATAGGGCCCTATAAGAGGAGAAACCTCAGCAGTTTTCAGCTGTTTTTTGCTGCCTTTGTTATACAAAGCAGCTGGAACCAAGGTTATCTTTCCAATAACCTGATGCCACATTTATTTGTTTAAACGGTGGTTGACAAATAGTTTTGCAGCATAATACTTTTGACAAAAGTTATTCTGACAAACTTATTTTTACCAAAAAGCTGAGTTCTTTTCAAAATTAAATTAAAACATAACAGTAAAATCAGTATTATGTTCAGTGTCTAATAATTACTATTTTGCAGGCAGCTTTCACATAAATCAATATATATTGACTTCAGTGGCTTGCACTATGGGGATTCTCCATATCACAGTGCTAAATTTAAGGCCAACAAATTCAGAGTAAAATGGTTCATTTCAAGGAGGTTCCTAAAGTAATTGAGAAGACAGACATCATGGTTGCAAAGTCTACAGTGAAAAGAAAAAGGCTGCAATTGCAATCATATATAAATGAAAAAGCTGTCCAGTGTAGAGATTTGCCCAACATCATCCGCTTCAATCTCTCAGAGAGATAAGAATGAAGGCACTTAGATATATCTTTAACACTTCATGACCAATGTATCAAATGCAACTAATAGATCTCATACCACTAATAGGAATATTTCCTCTTCATCCATCATTAGAAGATCAGTGCCACAAGAGCAGTTTCTGTGCCATATCCAAGTCATTACCTAGATTGACAAAGGCTAAGGAATCTCAGGCATCCCAACACTATGAGTTGGATGACTGCAAACCTATTCAAGATCATGAGCACAAAGGAAAATAAAGACTCATGACCTTTACCAGTCAGGAAAAACATATGTCCAGAGCACAGATTGCATTATGAAGTTCACCTGACCACTTAGAGAGCATTGCTGGTTGAAACTCAAATAGAGATAATGTAGCATTTGTCTCCTCTAGACAACATACTTTCCACAGATGCAGAAATCTCAGTCTGAATCTGGGTGATTTTCTCCACAAAATAACCAGCAATATAGTTGTAACAGGAGCTATTCAAATCAGACCATTCACCAACCAATATAGTACTGGAAATAAATCTACTTATCAAGATTTGGCAGATGCTATGGTAGAGGCAAAAAACTTTCTTCAGCTACAGCGTATGAATGATTAAATAGCTTTAAGACATACATTCAATCATCCTGAGACTTTATCTACCAGTCTTTATTTAGCAGTCTTCCCTCCCATTTCAGTTGTTGCAGGCCATCTGTAAACCCGCATGAGTTGCGATGCAGAAGTCCAGGAAGTTGTCATCTTTTTAAGTGGTCAGGAATGAGCACATTATAATTTTTAGTCATTGTGTAAAAATTCAAGTCCTTTAAATAATGGATAAAATGCAACTGCAACCATAATATTTTCCAATGTATTTTTATTGTTGTTTATCCCTCAATTAATCTGTAAACCCCCTTTTGCAGTGTTCTACCAAGATGTGGCTGCATTTTGGTGGTGGGTGAAATTATTATTATGTAGTTTGTAATTCTGCAGCATATTTTGAGGTTTGTAAAAGGAACTATCTAAAATGGATACGTCACTGGATGTTTGTGGGGAATATTTTTAGAAAGATAGTAAGAGAGAGAAAGAAGATTATGGGTTGGGGAGGGATAAGAGCCAGCAAGTAAGGGGAAAAGAAGAACAGAACATAATAAACAGTAAGAAAGGAAGGACATAAAGGGACAGAGGGAGAGAGAATCATAGAATCGTAGGACTGGAAGGTACCTTGAGTGTCTTCTTGTCCAGGCCCCCAAACTCAGGCAGGACTGTGTATTATCTAGACAGGGCTGGTGCAACCATTTAGGCAAACTAGGCAGCCGCCTAGGGCGCCTAGTGGTTGGGGGCGCCTAAAAGTCCCCTCAGACGAGGAGGTGGAGCGAAGGTGATCTGGGTGGGGGGGCGTTCGGGGAGGGCTACCCGCAGTAACGGGGGAGGGGGCTCACAGGGGACAGCTCCCCGCCCCAGCTTACCTCCACTCTGCCTCCTCTGCGGAGCACACAGCCCAGTTCTAAGTCTCCTCCAATCGGCACCACAAGCCTGGGCGGGGAGGAGAATTAGAGCGGCGCCAGCATGCTCAGTGGAGGATGTGGAGCCGAGGTGAGCTGGGGCGGGCTACCCAGGCAGGGTTAGCTTCCGTGGGGGGAGGTATCCCCAGGCAGGGTTAGCTGCCATGGCTGTGGGGGGAGAGGAGGTAAGTCTCCCCAGGTAGGGTTAGCTGCCGTGGGGGGGACAGGGGAGTCTCCCTGGGTGGGGATAGTTGCCATGAGGGGACAGGGGGGAGAGGGGGTTAGCTGTTGCGGTGGGGGGGGTAGCTGCTGCGGGGGGGCTCCTCGGGTGGGAGGCTGAGTTAGCTGCCATGGGGGGGGCGGGGTTAGCTGGGTAGGGGGTGGAAGTTTCACCTAGGGCGCGAAACTTCCTTGCACCGGCCCTGTATCTAGACCATCCCTGACAGGTATTTGTCTCACTTGCTTTTAAAAATCTTCAGTGACAGAGATTTCACAACCTCTCTAGGCAATTTATTCCAGTGCTTGAACACTGTGGCGATTAGGAATTTTTTCCTAATGTCCAACCTAAACCATCCTTGCTGCAATTGAAGCCCATTACTTTTGGTCCTATCCTCAGGGGTTAAAGAGAGCAATTTGATCTAGCTTCCACTTTTTGTAGGACTCTTTTTTGAGTTTCAGATCATTGAAGATCTTCTGGCTAAGCCAGAGTGGTCTCTTGCCATACTTCCTATCTTTCCTAGGCAGTGGGATTGTTTGTTCTTGTGCCCTTAATGTTTCTTTGAAAAACTGCCAACTCTCTGGAACTGTTTTTCCCCTTAGAATTGCTTCCCAAAGGATCTTACGTACTAACTCCCTGACTTTGCTAAAGTCTGCCATCTTGAGAAATTAAAAACACAGCAACAATTTCAAAATGGTATGAAAAATGGGACCTAAAATAAGACAGAAAGAGTGGAGTGAAAAGGTCAGGATATGGAAAGAATGAATAATAAATTAATGGAAGGCAGGGTACAATTCATTTTGTTAAAGTTCATTATTAAGAATGTTCTTTAATAATGCTGCAACTCAATAATAATAAACATCATGTGACTATACTATTCCCTTATATTGCATGGGTGTGGTTGATTTGGGGGATGTTTTGGGGGAGGGGAAGAGAGGGACAGCTTTGGAAGCATGGTGGCACAAGTATTTTCACTTGGTCTAGAAAGCTTTGGGGAAATATCAAGCTATGAGCAGGAAAGCTATCCCTATCTTTGATAACAAATGGAAGGATGTTTAAAGCAACTACTCTGCTCCTCTGCTCTCTATTTTCTTCTTCTCTACTCTACTCACTCCTTCAGGAGTGCCCTGCACTGAAGCATCTCTGTTATGGAGACAAGCCATCACGTCAGCCAGCCAGAGCGAGTCAGTGCAAATCAAATCAGTATATACTGTGGGCTAAATAGGCTGCCTCTGTGGCTTTCACAGGAAAAGAGTGATGGAGATTAGGAAGCCAAATTCAGATTCTTTTCCTTGCAGGCGTAATGCCAGGTCTGTCTACTGCCAATAGTTATATCTATAGAAATTGTTTTCCCCTCCTATTCCTCTTCTTGGCTAAATTACTATTGTTACATTATCTACATTACTTTCTATGATTCTGTATAAGTGTCCGTTGTCACACCTTTAGGTAAAACCTCTGAAGTTTTGGTGGACAGTAGTTTTGAGTCTTCAGGGATGCTGTATACTATTTATTGGTTCATCTGTCAAGTTCTGCATAATTGTTGCTACTGAAGTTAAGTTTTAAATCAGGATACTAGTTAAATAAATTGCAACCTTGTGAACAGAAGGATTTGTGCTTATCCACCCATCAAACTTATTCACAAATAATACGGACTGTATGGCAGTACAGTCCTAGCAAACATTATTAATTTTTTGCAAGCCATATCTAAAGTTGTATTCATTACTGCTGCACCACTCGTTACACTTCATGAAATCCCCAACCCTGCTCTCATTTATGTTCTTTCATCATTTAGTCAATGAAAATATCACATTTTCCACTGCTGCACCCTCTTCCCCCCAGGATACCCTGCTATTTTCATGGTGGAAGAGACCTTTTCCACATCATAAAAGCTATCTAAGCTGAGACTAACAAAGCTTCAGCCAAGGTATAGTGCAGGAATAAAAATAAAATCTTCTCTTGACAACAAATGTTTTTGAGGTTTCCATGAAAGATCCGTCATAAAAAAAAATCAGAAAATTATTTGCAAAGAGTCACTCTTAAATACAGAGAAAATGAAAATGTTTAGGGGACATTTAAAGAAAAACTGAATATCTGGAATTTTATCCCTCCCCACAAGTCAAATACTGGTAGGATAACTCAAGTGAAATAACAACTTCAACTCTGAAGAGTTACAGGGAAGGAACAGAGAGGATACCAGAGGCCCCCAGTTGAGTGCATTTAGTTGGTGTAAAGTTTTCCCTTGAAGCTTCATAGTGCTGCCTCAAGCTGATTAATATGAAACAAGTGTTATCCCTTCACTAGTGAACTACCTTAGCTAGTCCAGCTAAGTCTCCCTTTTCTTCACCTTCACCCCCACTACTCCAACATGTCCCCTTCACAACCTTAATTCTGCCCCTTTGTGTCTCCATCCTGTGCACTGAATTAGGTAAGGGTCCTATGTAAAAAAATTACTTACAGAACTTAAGTAATTGTTATACACTTATACATGTAATTTTTGTACACTTCCCCTGGGACAGTATTTTATCGATTGAATAAACCTACCCATCTATTCAGGCATTTATCCACTTCCAAAACTAACTTAAAAATGACCTCTTTGAACTTTTCCTATCACTGCTAGCTTATTGGTTATACACTGGTCATATACGCAGTATGTAGAACTTAGAAGCCTTCCCACAGTCAGTTCCAAATCATTCACATTTGAGGGATAGGCCAGGGAGGATCCCAAATGACATCCTCAGGTTGGCTGGCTAGTTTGTATGGTCCACTATAAATCTGGAGATTCTGAGCCAGAAGACAAGGATTTCCTCGTTAGGCCTTGGGGCATCTCATGCCTGAGGCATCTCATGATGCTCTTTATTGGTCCTAACTGGATGACTGTTTTAAAGATCAGTATTAATACATTCTATGATTCCTCAGGGTGAGGTAAATTCCCACAAAGTGAGACCTTTAAGAATGACAGAGAAGGGAACAGCTGGGAATAGATGTGATGTAGGGCCAAATACTGAGGTCTTTATTTAGTTTTTACTAAAAAATTATTCATTTCAATTTATTTTGAAGTCAGTGTGAGTTTGCTTGAATAATGATTAAGAAAAAAACTGAGTGAAGACCTCAGGATGTGTTGATTCAAAGACTACTGAAGTCAAAGCCTACTGAAGCAATTAATGATCTGGAGGATGGCATGGACTGCACCCTCAGCAAGTTTGGAGATGACACTAAAATGGGCAGAGTGGTAGATACACTGGAGAGTAGGGATAGGATACAGGGACCTAGACAAATTAGAGGATTGGGCCAAAAGAAATCTGATGAGGTTCAACAAGGACAAGTGCAGAGTCCTGCACTTAGGACGGAAGAATCCCATGCACTGCTACAGACTAGGGACCGAGTGGCTAGGCAGCAGTTCTGCAGAAAAGGACCTAGGGGTTATAGTGGATGAGAAGCTGGATATGAGTCAACAGTGTGCCCTTGTTGCCCAGAAGGCTATGGCATTTGGGGCTGTATAAGTAGGGACATTGCCAGTGATTTCCCTACATCCCCCTGAATTTCCCCAACCCCCCCCGTTTTGTGAACTAGTTACATGTCAAACCTGGTGGCTGAACTTTGAGACTTTGTCCTCACCCACAACTATTTTGCATTTGGGGACAATATATACCTTCAAGTCAGCCGCACTGATATGGGTACCCGCATGGCCCCACAGTATGTCAACATTATTATGGCTGACTTTAGAACAATGCTTCCTTAGCTCTCATCCCCTAATGCCCCTACTCTACTTGCACTACATGGATGACACCTTCATCATCTGGACCCATGGAAAAGAAGCTTTTGAGGAATTCCACCACGATTTCAACAATTTCCATCCCACCATCAACCTCAGCCTAGACCAATCCAGACAAGTGGCCTACTTCCTTGACACTACTGTGCTAATAAGCGATGGTCACATAAACACCACCCTATATCGGAAACCTTCTGACTGCAATACTTACCTTCATGCCTCCAGCTTCCATCCAGGACACACCATACGACACACCATTGTTTACAGCCACTTCCATCCAGGACACACCATTGTTTACAGCCAAGCTCTAAGACACAATCGCATTTGCTCCAATCCTCAGACAGAGACAAACACCTACAAGACCTCTATCAACCAATATCCACCTGCTGAAGTGAAAAAACAGATTGAAAGAGCCAGAAGAGTACCAGAAGTCATCTACTACAAGACAGGCCCAACATAGAAAATAACAGAATGCCACCAGCCATTACCTTCAGCTCCCAACTAAAACCTCTCCAGTGCATCATCAAAGATCTACAACCTATCCTGAAACCTGATCCCTCACTTTCACAGATCTTGGGAGACAGACCGGTCCTCATTTATGGACAGCCCCCCAACCTGAAGCAAATACCAGCAACCACACACCACAGAACAAAAACACTAACCCAGGAATCTATCCTTGCAACAAAGCCCGATGCCAACTCTGTCCACATATCTATTCAAGTGACACCATCATAGGACCTAATCACATCAGCCACACCATCAAGGACTTGTTCACCTGCACATCATGCCATCATGTGCCAGCAATGCCCTTCTGCTATGTACATGGGCCAAACCGGACAGTCTCTACGCGAAAGAATAAATGGACACAAATCTGACATCAGGAAACATAATATTCAAAAACCAGTAGGAAAACACTTCAACCTCTCTGGCCATTCAGTAACAAATTTAAAGGTTGCAATTTTGCAACAGAAAAACTTCATAAACAAACTCCAACGAGAAACTGCTGAACTTGAATTAATATGCCAACTAGATACAATCAATTTAGGCTTAAATAGAGACTAGGAATGGCTGAGCCATTACACACATTGAATCTATTTCCCCATTTAAGTATCCTCACACCTTCTTGTCAAACTGTCTTAAATGGGCTATCTTGATTATCACTACAATTTTTTTCTCCTGCTGACAATAGCTCATCTTAATTAATTAGCCTCTTAGAGTTGGTTGGTCTACACATCCAATGAAGTGGGCTGTAGCCCACGAAAGCTTATGCTCAAATAAATTTGTTAGTCTCTAAGGTGCCAGAAGTACTCCTGCAGATACAGACTAACACGGCTGCTACTCTGAAACATGCCAATTTAGTGACTTTTTGGAAATTTGAATTGAAATTGAAACATTATTACACACTTTAAAAGCATATACAGTGTATGATAAAATACGTGTATCTGAAAAAGTATAATAGATTTGAAAAGTAGGAATACAGACTAGCTTCCTTATACAGCTGTTGTTTTTTATGACAATGTCAGTGCATTCATTTTGGTGACGTTGGCCAACCTAATCATTTCAAATGATGATTTGTAAGAAAAGTCTAAATGAGCTCTCCCTGACAGCTAGTGATGACCTGGGGGCTGGTTGTATTTTTATTCATACCTAATCTACCTAAGTATCCAGCAAACAGAGCTGTGTTGCCCAAGTGATAGATTTTGGCTTGGGTTGGGTTACAAATCACTTCAATGCTGTGGGAGTGGGGGAATAAAATGTTGTTCTTATTGTATGAGTAAAGGGCAGTAGAACTGTACTTAGCCTGTGCTGATTGAGGGCATCGAGAGAGAGTGGGGGCCTGTCCCTCTCCACTGTTTAAAGACAGAGCTGATTAGTATTTTGTTCTGTTAAGTGACCGCTGCAGCTGAAATCACCAATAATCAGGTCTAAGTGCTTAGTCCTGCTGTGGGGACAGTGTTCCTGTGGGTACAGTGTTTTTGTGTAAGAGACAGCCCAGACTGCACTAGCAGTGAAGTTCCTCCACTGAGAGCTCAGCTGAAATCACTGAGAGCTGGGTGGAAACTCAAGAGACCAAAGCGCAGAGGTCACAGTGGCAGGTGGCAGCAGAAGATGACAGCGCAGGGCCATTGGCAGCAGAATGGTGGAGTTAACGGTGGCACAACAAACAGCAGTGGCATGAGCAAACAGTGAGCAGCTCGAGGAAGTAGCAAGGTTCCCTCTTTTCCCCCACCTGGGAGGTGTACTCACATGAAAGCACCTCTGAACTCCGAGTCTCCACTGACCAAGGACAACAGTGGTGAGTGGGGTGTGGTGGTGGGAAAAGTGAGGGGCATGTTAAATAAACATTTGTTTGTTGGACTATATTTTAGTGTATTTGCTCTAGAATGCTAGATTTGTGACTGGGAATGGAAACTTATATAAATATGATTCCGAGTAGGGCAAGATTTTTAAAATGCATTATTTGCCAAGGTTGTTATCTCACATCATTGCTATCTTGAGAGGTCATTATGTTGGGGAGTTTCTGTACTAAACATTTTTATTATAATTAATTTTTACATAAGAATGGTCATACTGGGTCAGACCAATGGTCCATATAGCCCAGTATTCTGTCTTCCAACATTGGTCAAGGCCAGGTGCTTCAGAGGGAATGAACAGAACAGGTAATCATCAAGTGATCCATCCTCTCTTGCCCATTCCCAGCTTCTGGCAAACAGGCTACGGACACTCAGAGCACGGTGTTGCATTCCTCCCCATCCTGGCTAATAGCCACTGATGGACCTATTCTCCACAAATTTATCTAGTTCTTTTTTTAATCCTGTTATAGTTTTGGTCTTCACAGCATCCCCTGGCAAAGAGTTCCACGGGTTGACTTTATGTCGTGTGAAGAAGTACTTCCTTTTGTTTTTTTTAAACCTGCTGCCTATTAATTTCATTGGGTGACTGCTAGTTCTTGTGTTATGTGAAGGATTAAATAACATATCCTTATTCACTTTCTTCACATCAGTCAAGATTTTATAGACCTCTATCATATCCCCCCTCAGTCATCTCTTTTCTAAGCTGAAAATTCCCAGTCATTATAATTTCTCCTCCTGTTTCATACCCTTAATCATTTTAGCTGCCCATCTCTGTACCTTTTACATTTGCAATATATCTTTCTGAGATGGGGTGACCAGATCTGCACACAGTATTCAAAGTGTACACAAACCATGGATTTATATAGAGGCAATATGATGTTTTCTGTTTTATTATCTATCCCTTTCTTAATGATTCCAAACATTCTGTTTGCTATTTGGACTGCCACTGCACATTGAGTGGATGTTTTCAGAGAACTATCCACAATGACTCCAAGATCTCTTTCTTGAGTGTTAACAGCTAATTCAGACTCCTTCATTTTGTATGTATAGTTGAGATTGTTTTCCAATGTGCATTACTTTGCATTTATCAACATTGAATTTCATCTGCCATTTTGTTGCCCAGTCACCCAGTTTTGTGAGATCCCTTTGTAACTCTTCACAGTCTGCCTGGGTCTTAACTATCTTGAATAGTTTTGTATCATCTGCAAATGTTGCCACCTCACTGTTTACCCATTTTTCCAGATCATTTATGAGTATGTTGAACAGTAATGGTTCCAGTACCAACCCCTCAGGGATACTACTATTTATCTCTCTCCATTCTGAAAACTGATAATTTATTCCACCCTTTGTTTCCCATCTTTTAACCAGTTACTGATCCATGAGAGGACTTCCTTCTTATCCTATGATGGTTTATTTTTCAAAAGTCAATTTAAATTAAATACATTTTTTTAAACTATATATTTTTTAGAAATCTAGATCTGTTATGTGTTTTGGTGTAACCTGCATTATCCTTATGTTAAATTTGCATTATCCTAACAAAACATTTACTTTATTCATATCTCTTTTATATATCTCATCAGCCCTGACACCGCCCCCCCATAACTTCAAAAAAAAAACCCAATTTCAATTCCTGGTGAAACCACTGTTGCCAGCAGATCAAGGGACATGATAATTCCCCTCTATTCGGCATTGGTAAGGCCTCATCTGGAGTACTATGTCCAGTTTTGGGCCCCACACTACAAGAAGGATGTGGAAAAATTGGAAAGAGTCCGGTGGAGGGCAACAAAAATGATTAGGGGGCTGGAGCACATGACTTATGAGGAGAGGCTGAGGGAACTGGGGTTGTTTAGTCTGCAGAAGAGAAGAATGAGGGGGGTTTAATAGCTACTTTCAATTACCTGAAAGGGGGTTCCAAAGAGGATGGATCTAGACTATTCTCAATGGTACCAGATGACAGAATAACGAGTAATGGTCTCAAGTTGCAGTGGGGGAGGTTTAGGTTGGATATTAGGAAAATCTTTTTCACTAGGAGGGTGGTGAAGCACTGGAATGGGTTACCTAGGGAGGTGGCGGAATCTCCTTCCTTAGAGGTTTTTAAGATCAGACTTGACAAAGCCCTGGCTGGGGTGATTTAGTTGGGGATTTGGTCCTGCTTTGAGCAGGGGGTTGGACTAGATGACCTCCTGAGGTCTCTTCCAACCCTGATATTCTACGATTCTATGAAAGGGAGTTTTTCTATTTACTTTATTGGGCTTTAGATCAGGCACTGGATTAGTACACTAAGTTGCTTGAATGATCTCTCTATACTGTATTTCATTAATCTTACAAATTCAGGCATATATCACATAAAATGTAAATAAATATCTGCCAAGACAAACCAGGTAAACCAAATACTTTTAATTTCTAATCACAAATATTTTGAATAGCTTTATAATATTTTTGAAGCCTCAATATGCCAATCCTTGAAAGTGTTAAGTTAAAGTTTCAAATTAGTATTTGAAATGATTGTCCCTTTTATATATAACCTCATTGACCTTCAAAGTTATTGTATATTTATTCACATTTAACATTTTGCAAAGCATTAATCAAAACTTTTGACAGTTATTAATTTTCCAATAATTACTTTAAAGAATTTAAACAGTCACTAGTCAAATATATTATATGTCATGACTTACCTGAACCAAATTCCATCCTTTTAGGGATTCAGCAATGATAGAAGTGACTGTTGCACATACTCCACCAAAAACCATCAGATGATTAGGTCCATATTTTATTGCATCATAGAAGGCTTTAAGTCCTTTTGCATTGTCACACTGCAAAAAAAAAAAGAATTTTTTCTTAACTAGAAATCGCTGACAATATGGACCATTACAGATAACAATGACTCAGCAACAAACTACTGAACAGACAAAACATTCAGACATTGAATTGACTGGGTTTGATTTCTTAGTGCCCAAACTCGCAAAGTGCTGTGCACCAGAGCTTTGGATTTCCTGAACACAAGGACTCTCAATGTGCCCAGCCTCTGTACTGGAGGCAAAGCTTATAGAAAAGGTTTCTTTCATCATTTAACTCCTTTGTGCCCACACTGCCAGAATTTTGATAGCTAAAATGTTAGCCATTAATGTCTGTGATGGAGAACGAAGCAGCAGTGACAAAGAACAAGTACTGATGATTCAAAATTTTAATAGAATCATTTTGCTACTCAGCTAGATTTTCTCTGGTAGAGTATGTTAATTCTTGACATGACAGATTTGTCAAAGAATATATTTTATGCACTGGCATCTGTTGTGAAAGTTAAATCCATGTCAAAGCATGCAAATAACATTATTTTGTATTAAAAAAATGTAAAACCTCTATATTTTATGTGTATACATATATACAATATAATAAAACAATACTTTTAAGTAACAAGGACACAAATTGGTCAAAACATCAAGAAAGTGTCATTTTAAAATCCTATGACTATAAACAATTGGATTACTTCCTTGTTTTAAATTATAAAGAGCTCTACTGTAGTTTGCGAGTAAGCTCAAAAAATGAAGCCTGAAGAACAATTCCAGTCAAAGTTGCAAGGGATGTAACTCTCAGGCTTATGCTGGAACAGCCTCAACTTCTTTATAATATCTCATATAGTAGCAGTTTGATACTTCATGTTGTAGAAGAATGTTAGTAGAACATATGCCTGAAATCAATAATTCTGACTTCCAGATGTTAATAAGAGCAGATACAGATCAGATATCTGTCAGGCTATATGGTGGCTAATGGGACCAGCAGATTCTTTTTTCTAGTTCTCCCCTTTTTATCCTAGGAAGTCCTCTTTAAATATAATCCTTATAAAACCATGGTACAAGAGCCTCCAATATTTAATTATAACTATTCATTTGTTCACATGTATTCATAAATTGTTGATATAACATTTACTATCATCCTATTTTGAATAGAGTATTAATTGTGTTGCACTTTGTTAAAAGAACACAGATTTCTACTAAGACATTTGCAAGCATATATTAATCTTTTTACAGATTTCATACTTTAAAAGAAAAATATTGTTCTATTTCCATTTGGGACAGAATTATTCTTCTTACTCTTATCAAAGGATACAGTTTTGCACTTAATGCATTTTTATTGCATGATACAGTACAAATGGATTCTTCTTTCTCCCTATTATGTCAGATGTTTTCCATAAAACTCGTTCAGCTTGGCAAAGACTTATCAATTTGATGGACTGCTGATAAACTCAAACAATGAAGGAATTAACGATGCGATTACTGGATTGAGGAATGTCCCCAAATTGAAGTAGCAGTTTATCTTGAGCAGAACTTCAATGACACTTTACAACTAGGTCAAGTTCTAAAACATTTCAACATACTGTACTCTTGGCTTGAAAGATTTATACCTCACCAGTCCAGGTTGTAGGTCCAGTTATCTATTTCCCATTATACCAACTTCAGGTTATTTGATGCAACTGCTGATGTGTGTGTGGATATTTAGTGGTATTTGTATTTCACAGAATAATGGTATTTATGGAAAGTGCAAACCAAAATGTGGAAGAAGGAGAACGTCAATATTAAAGAAATAGTTGGGACGTCTGGCCAATAAAATATAGTACATATAAAAGGAACAGAGGAACAAAAAACCCTTACTCCACAAATTTAAAATCTACAAGCATGTTTAAAAATGAAATCTTTAAAGTAACATGACTCATGCTGAAGTTCACCACTCAGGCCTGGTCTACACTACGCGTTTAAGCCGATTTTAGCAGCGTTAAACCAATTTAACGCTGCATTCGTCCACACAATGAGGCCCTTTATATCGCTATAAAAGGCTCTTTAAACTGGTTTCTGTACTCCTCCCTGATGAGAGGAGTAGCGCTGAAATCGGTATTACCATATCGGATTAGGGTTAGTGTGGCCGCAAATCGACGGTATTGGCCTCTGGGCGGTATCCCACAGTGCACCATTGTGACCGCTCTGGACAGCAATCCGAACTCAGATGCACTGGCCAGGTAGACAGGAAAAGCCCCGCGAGCTTTTGAATTTCATTTCCTGTTTGCCCAGCGTGGATCGCTGATCAGCACGGGTGGCGATGCAGTCCCAAATCCAAAGAGAGCTCCAGCATGGACCATACGGGAGATACTGGATCTGATACTGGACAGAAATCTGTTCTATCACAGCTCTGTTACAGAAGACGAAATGAGAAAAAAATTAAAAAAATCTCCAGGCTAAGATACAGAGTCCACAGCACAGTGCTATGTGACAAGCGGAACAGAAAGCCAAAGAATCAAATGGACGCTTATGGAGGGAGGGAGGGGGTACTGAGGACTCCAGCTATCCCACAGTCCCCGCAGTCTCCGAAAAGCATTTGCATTCTTGGCTGAGCTCCCAATGCCTGTAGGGTCAAACACATTGTCCAGGGTGTTTCAGGGTATATGTTGTCAATTTACCACCCCTCCCCCCCCCCCGTGAAAGAAAAGGGAAAAAATTGTTTCTTGAATTTTTTATATGTCACCCTATGTCTACTGCATGCTGCTGGTAGATGCGGTGCTGCGGCACTGAATAGCTGCATCCTCTCCCTCCCCTCCCCGGTGGCAGACGATACCATACAAAAGGACTGACAGCTGTCCTCATCATCCTGTGAGTGCTCCTGGCTGGCCTCAGATGAGGTCAGCTGGGGGCGCCTGGGTAAAAATAGGAATGACTCCCGGTCATTTCCGGTAGATGGTACAGAACGGCTGGTAACCGTCCTCATCATAGCAACCGGGGGCTGAGTTCCATCAGCCCCGCCCCTTTCATGTCTAAAGAAAAGATTCTGTACTGCCTGGACTATCATAGCAGCAGGATGCTGGGCTCCTCTCCCCCCCCTCCAGCGTTTAATGTCCTGCCTGGACTATCATAGCAGCTGGAGGCTGCCTCCCCCTCATTTTGTCTCACTAAAAACTCAGTGTTTCTTATTCCTGCACTCTTTATTACTTCATCACACAAATGGGGGGACACTGCAACAGTGGCCCAGGAAGGTTGGGGGAGGAGGGAAGCAACGGGTGGGGTTGTTGCAGGGGCACTCCCTAGAATGGCATGCAGCTAATAATTTCTGTGGGATCTGACATGGAGTGGCTGTGCTTTCTGGTTCTCTGATACACTGGTTCTCTAGTACATTTGCTCCATATTCTAGGCAGGACTGACTCTATTTTTAGATAAACCATAAAGGAGGGATTGACTTGGGGAGTCATTCCCATTTTTATCTTTGCGCCCCCGGCCGACCTCAGTGAAGGCCAGCCAAGAGCACCCATGACAGCAGCAGATGGTACAGAACGACTGATAATAGTCATCTCATCACCAATTTACAATGGCACAGCAGATGGTACAGAACGACTGGTAACCGTCTCTGCTACCTTGCAATGGCAAATGAATGCTGCTGTGTAGCACTGCAGTACCGCCTCTGTCAGCGGCATCCAGTACACATATGGTGACAGTGACAAAAGGCAAAACAGGCTGCATGGTGCCATGCTATGGCGTCTGCCAGGGCAAACCAGGGAAAAAGGGCGTGAAATGATTGTCTACCGTTGCTTTCACGGAGGAAGGAATGAGTGACGACATTTACCCAGAATCACCCGTGACACTGTTTTTGCACCATCATGCATTGGGATCTCAACCCAGAATTCCAATGGGTGGGGGAGTGTCATAACTTTAGTCCCAGATTTGGACCTTAGCGTCCAAAATATGGGGGTTAGCATGAAAACCTCCAAGCTTAGTTACCAGCTTGGACCTGGTACTTGCTGCCACCACCCAAAAAATTAGAATGTTTTGGGGCACTCTGGTCCCCCTGAAAAACCTTCCCTGGGGACCCCAAGACCCAAATCCCTTGAGTCTCACAACAAAGGGAAATAATCCTTTTTCCCTTCCCCCCTCCAGGTGCTCCTGGAGAGATACACAGGCACAAGCTCTGTGAATCCAAACAGAGTGACTCCCCCTCTCCGTTCCCAGTCCTGGAAACAAAAAGCACTTTCCTATTCCCCCAGAGGGAATGCAAAATCAGGCTAGCAAATCCAACACACACACAGATCTCCCCTGATTTCTTCCTCCCACCAATTCCCTGGTGAGTACAGACTCAATTTCCCTGAAGTAAAGAAAAACTCCAACAGGTCTTAAAAGAAAGCTTTATATAAAAAGAAAGAAAAAATACATACAAATGGTCTCTCTGTATTAAGGTGACAAAATACAGGGTCGATTGCTTAAAAGAATATTGAATAAACAGCCTTATTCAAAAAGAATACAAATCAAAGCACTCCAGCACTTATATTCATGCAAATACCAAAGAAAAGAAACCATATAACTTACTATCTGATCTCTTTGTCCTTACACTTAGAAACAGAAGACTAGAAAGTAGAAACTACTTCTCCAAAGCTCAGAGAAAGCAGGCAGAGAGACAACAAAGACTCAGACACAAAATTCCCTCCACCCAAAGTTGAAAAAATCCGGTTTCCTGATTGGTCCTCTGGTCAGGTGCTTCAGGTGAAAGAGACATTAACCCTTAGCTATCTGTTTATGACAGGGAGACTGCGGGAACTATGGGATAGCTGCGGGATAGCTACCCAGAGTGCAACGCTCCAGAAATCTACACTAGCCTCGGTACATGGACGCACACCACCGAATTATTGTGCTTTGTGTGGCCAGGTACACTCGACTTTATACAATCTGTTTTACAAAACCGGTTACATCTTATTTCTCATCCTTTTCCTAAATATTGACTATCTGAGCCTGATCCTGCTAATGAATCTGCCTGCATGGAGCCTCAGTAAAATGGATGGGACTCCGCTTGGATTTGATGGTCCAAGTAGGGAGATCCTTTAGAAGGTTTGGGAGTTTAAATTGTAAGTTGTTTTATTTATTTTATCCTTTTATATTTAAAAATAAAAATAAACCTACCCAAAAGATCTAGGCACCCTGACAATTCAATTATCAATACAATACTTCCAGCAGCATTAAAAAACAAACATTAACAGAGGATTAACTTTACTTGGGCAGTTAGCCAACAAACAACAAAAGGCTCCATCTCATCCAACCCTCTACCAGAACCCTGTCAAATGGATGGCTCTTTCAGAATTTCTAGAGGTTCCCAAATATGGGCTATTTTGGATCAAGACAGTGGTGGCACTGGTTAGTCCTGGAACGCCCATGTGGACTCCCAGCAGCTCCATATCTGAAAGGGGATTTAGTTTGAGCATTTCCAGTGTCCATAGCTGAGACAATATGTCACAGGAAGAGAAGTGTACTCTCCCAGTAGGCACTTCCCAGATTATTTAATGCTTTCCAGGTCATAACCAGTTACTTAAACTCCATTTGGAGACCGATATGCACCCAGTGCAGATCCCAGAGTACTAATGGTACATACACCCAGCAAGATGCCCCACTCAATAAGTGAATTGCTGCTTCCTGCACCATTTCAGTTGCCCTGATTATTATAAGTGGTCCAATGTAGAGCACATTCCAATAATCTAATCATGAGCTGACAAGAGTTTGGATACTAGTAGCAAGACCCACATATAGCATAGGAGGCTGCAAACTCCTGGCTAGATACAGACAGCAGAAAACTAACTAGTTTACTTCTGTATTATGATCATCCAGCAACAGCTGGAGGGACAGAATAACATCTAACTTACAAATCCCAATGACAGAAGAACTTACTCAATTAAAGGAACTGATGTTATTTCTTCTATCTCCTCTAGTTACCTCACCCAACTACTCATCACCATCTCAGTATTGCTGGTTTGAGCTTGAGCTAGCTCCACACCACAACTAGATGCTGACTGAGGCATTGAATGAGACTATGCCCCGGTCTACACTAAGAGGTTAGGTCGAATTTAGCAGCATTAGATTGATTTAACCCTGCACCCATGCACACAACAAAGCCATTTTTGTTGACTTAAAGGGCTCTTAAAATTGATTTCTGTACTCCTCCCTGATAAGAGGATTAGCACTGAAATTGACCCTGCTGGGTCAAATTTGGGGTAGCGTGGATGCAGTTTGATGGTATTGGCCTTCAGAAGCTTTCCAGAGTGCTCCGTTGTGACCGCTCTGGACAGCAGTCTCAACTCAGATGCACTGGCCACGTAGACAAGAAAAGCCCTGTGAACTTTTGAATTTCATTTCCTGTTTGGCCACCATGGCAAGCTAATTAGTACAGGTGACCATGCAGAGCTCATCAGCAGAGGTAACCATGGAGTCCCAGAATCATAAAAGAGCTCCAGCATGGACCAAATGGGAGGTACTAGATCTGACTGCTGTATGGGGAGATGAATCCGTGCTATCAGAACTCTGTTCTAAAAGATGAAATGCCAAAACATTTGAAAAAATCTCCAAGGGCATCAAGAACAGAGGCTATAACAAGGACCCGCAGCAGTGTCACATGAAACTTAAGGAGCTGAGGCAAGCCTACCAAAAAAACAGAGAGGCAAACGGCCGCTTCAGGTCAGAGCCCCAGACATGCCACTTCTATGATGAGCTGCATGCCATTCTACGGGATTCCCCTACAACTACCTCAGCCCTGTCCATGGACTCCATCAATGGATTTTCACACAACAGGGATGATGAGGAGGAGGTTGAAGATAGCGCACAGCCAGCAAGCAGAGAAACCATTTTCCCCAACAGCCAGGAACTGTTTATCACCCAAGAGCCAGTACCCTCCCAATCCATGGAAGGCGGGCTCCCGGTGGGCACCTAGAAGGTGAGTGTACCTTTGTAAATATTGCAAAAAGTCCTATGGCACCTTATAGACTAATAGACGTATTGGAGCATGAGCTTTCGTGGGTGAATACCCACTTTGTCGGCTGCATTCCCTTGCTCATGCTCCAATACGTCTGTTAGTCTATAAGCTGCCACAGGACTCTCTTCTGCTTTTACAGATCCAGACTAACATGGCTACCCCTCTGATACTTTGTAAATATTGTACATGGTTTAAAAGCAAGCATGTTTAATTATTAATTTGCCCTGAAGACTTAGGATGCATTCACGGCCAGTACAGCTACTGCAAAAGTCTGTTAACATATATGGGGATGGAGCGTAAATCCTCTAGGGACATCTCAATGAAGCTCTCCTGGATGTACTCCCAAAGCCTTTGCAAAAGATTTCTGGGGAGGGCAGCCTTATTCCATCCTCCATTACCACGCCAAGCCAGTAGCACATAGTCTGGAATCATTGCACAACAAAGCATGGCAGCTTATGGTCCCGGTGTTTGCTGGCATTTAAGCAACATCCATTCTTTATCTCTCTGTGTTATCCTCAGGAGAGTGATATCATTCATGGTCATCTAGTTGAAATAGGGGAATTTTATTAAGGGGACATTCAGAGGTGGCTGTTTCTGCTGGGCTGTTTGCCTGTGGCTGAACAGAAATCATCCCCGCTGTGCGCCACGCAGTGGTGAGAGGGGTGATGAAATCATCCCAGAGAATAGGGTGTGTGTGTGGCGGGGGTTAGCTGGGTTTGTGCTGCATGTTAACCCAAAAATCACAGCCCCTCCTTTTAAATGGCCCACCCAACGGCTGCTTGGTATGGGACATTAGGGTGCTGCTGTTTGAAACCATTCCCACATGTTATGAAGGTTAAAGAAGCCAAAAGACTGTGGCTTACCATGTCTGCCTGCAAGCCGAATTCTATTGCTCACCGACCCTCTGTGTGTGATCTCTCATACCTAACCGGCAGACCCTCAATATAAGAGGCAAAATGTGATCTTGAAAAGAAAGCACATATGCTATGTAATGTTAACAGCTTGGTTCACCATGAAAGTGTCTAACCATTGTTCTCTAAAATGTGTCTTTTTAAATACTACTCTCCCTTTTTTTCATCCCGCAGTTGCAAATGTTTCAGTGCTCCCTGTATCATCTCCATCCCAGAGGCTAGCAAAGATTAGAAGGCGAAAAAAACACACTTGCAATGAAATGTTCTCTGAGCTCATGCAGTCCTCCCACACTGAAAGAGCCCAGCAGAATGCGTGGAGGCAGACACTGTCAAAGTGCAGGAAAGCACAAAATGAATGTGAGGACAGGTGGCGAGAGCAAGAAGAAAGGTGGCAGGATCAAGATGATAGGTGGTGTCAGCGTGATGAAAGGAACCAGGAAGCAATGCTCAGGCTACTGGAGGATCAAACTGATATTCTCCGGCATATTGCTGAGGTGCAGGACAGGCAGCAGGAGCACAGACCACCGCTGCAGCCCCTGTGTAAACAACCACCCTCCTCCCCAAGTTCCATAGCCTCCTCACCCAAACGCACAAGCACACAGTGGAGGGCCTCTGGGCACCCAACCACTCCACCCCCAAGGACTGCCCAAGCAACAGAAAGCTGGCATTCACTAAATAAGTTTTGAAGTGCAGCATAGCCTTGTCCTTCCCTCTTCCTCTCCTCCATCACCCTATCCAGTGCTTCCATCCTCCCCCCAACCCGCCCAGGCTACTTTGGCAGTTATCCTCCCATTTATGTGACGAATTAATAAAGAATGCATGTATTTGAAACAGCAATGACTTTACTGCCTCTGCAAGCAGTGATCAAAGGGGGGAGGGGAGGGCATTTGGCTTACAGGGAAGTAGAGTGAAGCAAGGGGGCGGGTTTTCATCAAGGAGAAACAAACAGAACTTTCACACCATAGCCTGGCCAGTCATGGTTTTCAAAGCTTCTCTGATGCCCTGCTGCACTCTTCTAACTGCCCTGGTGTCTGGCTGCGCATAATCAGTGGCCAGGTGATTTGCCTCAACCTCCCACCCCGCCATAAACGTCTCCTCCTTACACTCACACAGCACACAGCACGCAGTAATAATGATGGGAATATTGGTTTCGCTGAGGTCTAACCGAGTCAGTAAACTGCACCAGTGCACTTTTAAATGTCCAAAGGCACATTCTATCACCATTCTGCACTTGCTCAGCCCATAGTTGAACAGCTCCTGACTACTGTCCAGGGTGCCTCTGTATGGCTTCATGAATCATGGCATTAAGGGGCAGGTTGATGTTGGTAAAATGTCCCTTGTGATCCACCAGTGCTTGCAGCACTATTGAAAAGTACCCCTTTCAGTTTATGTACTAGCTGCCTTGGTGGCCCGGTGCCAAGATAGGGATATGCATTCCGTCTATCGCCTCACCACAGTTAGGGAATCCCATTACAGCAAAGCCATCCATTATGACTTGCACATTTCCCAGAGTTACTACCCTTGATAGCAGCAGTTCAGTGATCGCATTTGCTACTTGGATCACAACAGCCCCCACAGTAGATTTGCCCACTCCAAATTGATTCCTGACTGACCGGTAGCTGTCTGGTATTGCAAGCTTCCAGAGGGCTATTGCCACTTGCTTGTGAACTATGAGGGCTGCTCTCATCCTAGTATTCTTATGCTTCAGGGCAGGGGAAAGCAAGTCACAAAGTTCCATGCAAGTGCCCTTATGCATGTGAAAGTTTCCCAGCCACTGGGAATCATCCCTGATCTGCAACACTATGCAGTCCCACCAGTCTGTGCTTGTTTCCCAGGCCCAGAATCGGTGTTCCTTGGCATGAGCCTGCCCCATTGTCACCAGGATGGCCACATTGCCAGGGCCCGTGCTTTGAGAGAAGTCTGTGTCCATGTTCGACAGGAAGTACGCTAAGTGCTGCATTAGGGGGGCTGTGTTGGTGAGTATCTTAGTGTTTGTTGTGGGGACAGTTTGTCAGTTTGATTGTGTGCTTGATTGTTTGTTTGAAAGTGTGAATTGGGAGTGCTTTGTTCCAGGTGGGCCTTGAGTAGGCCTGACTGTTGTAAAAAGGCAGTCAGCAGCGAACCAGTTGAGCAGCGAACAGCAGAGGCTAACAGAGGGAGTTTGCCTGGGGAGAGCCTACTGAGGCTTTCATCTTGCGGGCTTCTGTGAGTTGCTGCAACAGCTGAGGAAGCTCTTAGAAGGAAGAAATTATGGAAGGTGAGCGTTCAGCTGTTGTAACGTGCATGTTTGTCTTTCTTCCACAGGACAGAAGCAACTTTGTCTATACAAAGTCAAACTGCTCTCCATACTGGAAGAGAAGGTTCGAGGTCTGGAGCAACAAGTATCGACCCTGCGTTGCATAAGAGAAAATGAAGATTTCCTGGACAGATATCAGGATATGCTTCTACAGGCACAACAATCTGAAGAATCGGAGCAGGCTGCACAGAGGCAACAGATGGATGGTGAAGAAATTTGGCAGCATGTGACCTCCAGAAGAAGAAAGAGGAGTGTCCATGTACCAGCAATGGAGATACAGGTGAGCAACCATTTTCATGTTCTCTCCACAGGTACTAATGCGGAGAGTAGAGTAGATAATACATCTGAGGGAAGGGAGCAGAAGAAGAATCCACCGATTGGAAGGCATGCGATGCACTGTCCTAGGGATGGGGGTTCCACGACCACTGCTCCCAAGAGAAGGAGGTGGGTGGTGGTGGTTGGGGACTCCCTCCTCAGGGGGACTGAGTCATCTATCTGCCACCCTGACCGAGAAAACCGAGAGGTCTGCTGCTTGCCAGGAGGTAGGATTCATGAAGTGACGGAGAGACTGCCAAGACTCATCAAGCTCTCGTATCGCTACCCCTTCCTGCTTCTCCACGTGGGCACCAATGATACTGCCAAGAATGACCTTGAGCGGATCACTGCAGACTACGTGGCTCTGGGAAGAAAGATAAAGGAGTTTGAGGTGCAAGTGGTGTTCTTGTCCATCCTCCCTGTGCAGGGAAAAGGCCTGGGTAGAGATCGTCGAATCGTGGAAGTCAGCGAATAGCTACTCATGTGATGTCGGAGAGAAGGCTTTGGATTCTTCAACCATAGGATGGTGTTCCAAAAAGGAGGAGTGCTAGGCAGAGACGGGCTCCACCTAACGAAGAGAGGGAAGAGCATCTTCACAAGCTGGCTGGCTAACCTAGTGAGGAGGGCTTTAAACTAGGTTCACTGGGAGAAGGAGACCCAAAGCCCTGAGGTAAGTGGGGAAATGGGATACCGGGAGGAAGCACGAGCAGGAGTATGCAAGAGGGGAGGACTCCTGTTTCATACTGAGAAATCAGGACAATCAGCAAGTTATCTTAAGTGCCAATACACAAATGCAAGAAGCCTGGGAAACAAGCAGGGAGAACTGGAAATCCTGGCACAGTCAAGGAACTATGATGTGATTGGAATAACGGAGACTTGGTGGGGTAACTCACATGACTGGAGTACTGTCATGGATGGATATAAACTGTTCAGGAAGAACAGGCTGGGCAGAAATGTGGGGGAGTTGCACTGTATGTAAGAGAGCAGTATGACTGCTCAGAGCTCCGGTATGAAACTGCAGAAAAACCCCAGAGTCTCTGGATTAAGTTTAGAAGTGTGAGCAACAAGGGTGATGCCGTGGTGGGAGTCTTCTATAGACCACCAGACCAGGGGGATGAGGTGGCCGAGGCTTTCTTCCGGCAACTAGCAGAAGTTACTAGATTGCAGGCCCTGGTTCTCATGGGAGACTTTAATCACCCTGATATCTGCTGGGAGAGCAATACAGCGGTGCACAGACAATCCAGGAAGCTTTTGGAAAGTGAAGGGGACAATTTCCTGGTGCAAGTGCTGCAGGAACTAACTAGGGGCAGAGCTGTTGTAGACCTGCTGCTCACAAACAGGGAAGAATTAGTAGGGGACGCAAAAGTGGATGGGAACCTGGGAGGCAGTGACCATGAGATGGTCGAGTTCAAAATCCTGACACAAGGAAGAAAGGAGAGCAGCAGAATGCAGACTCTGGACTTCAGAAAAGCAGACTTTGACCCCCTTAGGGAACTGATGGGCAGGATCCCCAGGGAGAATAACGCGAGGAGGAGAGGAGGAAAGGAGTCCAGGAGAGCTGGCTGTACTTTAAAGAATCCTTATTGAGGTTGCAGGAAAAAAAAATCCCAATGTGTAGAAAGAATAGTAAATACAGCAGGCGACCAGCTTGGCTTAATAGTGAAAACCTTGCTGATCTTAAATGCAAAAAAGAAGCTTATAAGAAGTGGAAGATTGGACAAATGACCAGGGAGGAGTATAAAAATATTGCTCAGGCATGCAGGAGTGAAATCAGAAAGGCCAAATCACACTTGGAGTTGCAGCTAGCAAGAGATGTTAACAAGAACAGTTTCTTCAGGTATGTTAGCAACAAGAAAGTCAAGGAAAGTGTGGGCCCCTTATTGGATGAGGGAGGCAACCTAGTGACAGAGGATATGGAAAAAGCTAATGTTCTCAATGCTTTTCTTGCCCCTGTCTTCATAAACAAGGTCAGCTCCCAGACTGCTGCACTGGCAGCACAGTATTGGGAGGAGATGATCAGCCTTCTGTGGAGAAAGAAGTGGTTTGGGACTCTTTAGAAAAACTGGACGAGCACAAGTCCATGGGGCCAGATGCGCTGCATCTGAGGGTGCTAAAGGAGTTGACGGCTGTCATTGCAGAGCCATTGGCCATTATCTTTGAAAACTCATGGCGATCAGGGGAGGTCCCGGATGACTGGAAAAAGGCTAATTTCGTGCCCATCTTTAAAAAGGGAAGAAGGAAGATTCAGGGAATTACAGGCCAGTCAGCCTCACCTCAGTCCCTGGAAAAATCATGGAGCAGGTCCTCAAGGAAGCAATTTTGAAGCACTTAGAGGAGAGGAAAGTGATCAGGAACAGTCAGCATGGATTCACCAAGGGCAAGTCATGCCTCACTAACCTAATTGCCTTCTATGACAAGATAACTGTCTCTGTGGATAAGGGGAAAGCAGTGGATGTGTTATTCCTTCACTTTAGCAAAGCTTTTGATACGGTCTCCCACAGTATTCTTACCGGCAAGTTAAAGAAGTATGGGCTGGATGACTGGACTATAAGGTGGATAGAGAGCTGGCTAGATCATCGGGCTGAACAGGTAATGATTAATGGCTCCATGTCTAGTTGGCAGCCAGTTTCAGGCAGAGTGCCCCAAGAGTCAGCTCTGGGACCGGTTTTGTTCAATATCTTCATTAATGATCTGAAAGATGGCGTGGACTGCACTCTCAGTAAGTTTGCAGATGACACTATACTGGGAGGAGTGGTAGATACGCTGGAGGGTAGGGATAGGATACAGAGGGACCTAGACAAATTAAAGCATTGGGCCAAAAGAAATGAGGTCATAGTCCTGCATTTAGGACATAATAATCCCATTCACTGTTACAGACTAGGGACCGAATGGCTAGGAAGCCGTTCTGCAGAAAAGGACCTAGGGGTTACAGTGGACAAAAAGCTGGATATGAGTCAACAGTGTGCCCTTGTTGCCAAGAAGGCTAACGATATTTTCGGCTGTATAAGTAGGGGTATTGCCAGCAAACCGAGGGACGTGATCATTCCCCTCTATTCAACATTAGTGAGGTCTCACCTGGAGTACTGTGTCCAGTTTTGGGCCCCACAGTACAAGAAAGATGTGGAAAAATTGGAAACAGTCCAGCAGAGGGAAACAAAAATGATTAGGGGGCTGGAGCACATGACTTATGAGGAGAGGCTGCAGGAACTGGGATTGTTTAGTCTGCAGAAGAGAAGAATGAAGGGGGATTTGATAGCTGCTTTCAAGTATCTGAAAGTGGGTTCCAAAGAGGATGGATCTAGACTGTTCTCAGTGGTAGCAGATGACAGAACAAGGAGCAATGATCTCAAGTTACAGTGGGGGAGGTTTAGGTTGGATATTAGGAAAAACTTTTTCACCAGGAGGGTGGTGAAGCACTGGAATGGGTTACCTAAGGAAGTGGTGGAATCTCCTTCCTTAGAGGTTTTTAAGGTCAGGTTTGACAAAGCCCTGGCTGGGATGATTTAGTTGGGAATTGGTCCTGCTTTGAGCGGGGAGTTGGACTAGATGACCTCCTGAGATCCCTTCCAACCCTGATATTCTATGATTCTATGATTCCTCATCACTCTCATCACCACGCTGCCGCTGCCTCCTTGCCTGCTTTTGCAGGTTCTGGTGCTGCATACACTGCAGGATAATGTGCATGTTTACAATGCTCATAAGTGCCACAGCGATCTGAGCAGGCTTCATGCTTGTCGTGGTATGGCATCTGCATGGAAAAAAGGCACAAAACGATTCTCAGCCGTTGCTCTAACTGAGGGAGAGGCAACTGACAACATGGCTTACAGGGTTGGCTTACTGTACTGTTCCCACAGTCTTCACCGCCCATTGGAATTCTGGGTTGCGATTCCAATGCCTGATGGGGCAAAAACATTGTTGCGGGTGGTTCTGGGTACATGTCGTCAGCCCTCTCCACCCCCGTCCCCCCGTGAAAGCAATGGCAAAAAATCATTTTCATCTTTTTTCCTGGGTTACCATGCAGACAACATACCACGGCAAGCATGGAGCCAGCTCAGCTCACTGTCACCATACGTCTCCTGGATGCTGCTGGCAGACATGGTACTGCAGTGCTATACAGCAGCATTCCCTTGCCTTGCCCTGCGGACGGCAGACAGTACAATACGACTGCTAGCCATCGTAGTCGTCTGGTGGGTGCTCCTGGCCAACCTCGGTTGGTTTTGTCAGGGGCTCCTGGGCAGACATGGGTGCTCCTGACCAGACTTTCCATTAGACGAAACTTAAGGGAATGACCTGGAGTCATTCCCATCTATGTCCAGGCACCCCGACCAACTTCACTGAGGCCGGCCAATAGCACCCATGTCTGTTCAGGAGCCACCAGCCGACCTCACCGAGGCTGGCCAGGAGGAAACAAGAGATAGCAGCAGGCTGTACAATACGACTGCTAACCGTCTTCACTAACTTGCAAAGGCAAGGAGCTGCTGCTGTGTAGCATTGCAGTACCGCGTCTGCCAGCAGCACCCAGATGTACGGTGACAGTAAGCTGAGCAGGCTCCATGCTTGCCATGGTATGTTGTCTGCACAGGTAATCCAGGAAAAAAGGCGAGAAATGATTTTTTGCCATTGCTTTCATGGGGGGGGGGGATGGGGGCTGACGACATGTACCTAGAATCACCTGCGACAATGTTTTTGCCTCATCAGGCATTGGGAGCTGAACCCAGAATTCCAATGGGTGGCAGAGACTCCAGGAACTGTGGGATAGCTACCACAGTGCAACGCTCCGAAAGTCGATGCTAGCCTTGGTACTGTGGACGCACTCCGCAGATTTAATGGTCTTAAGTGGGGACACACACAATCGACTATATCAAATCGATTCCTAAAAAATCGACATCTTAAATTTACCTAATTTCATAGTGTAGACATACCCTATGTGAGTTATATGAGAGACACAAAGCTGGGTGTCATCAGCATACTAAAAACACTAGACTTCATGTCCCCTTATTAATCCTTTTAACAGCCCTATATACACATCACACAGGAGAGGTGACAGAATGATGCCTCTAACATGTGAGAGCTCTATTGCAAGAGGAACAGCTACCAGTGAGATCTCTTCAAGAGAAAAGAACAAAGCCAACAAAAAGCACCTCTGTTCCCTCCTGCCAGGGCCTGCAGACAAGTCAAAGTCACTTTGTGATCAAAAGCAGGGGACAGAACTAATAATACCAGCAAGAACACATAATTCTCATCCATTGCCTGATCATCAACCAGCACAACCAATGTAGTTTCAATGCCAAAGCCAGGTCTACATCCAGTAAGAGAAGAGTTAAGGAAATCAGAAATATTGTGACAGTAGTCTCACCATAGTCTTACTCTAGAAGGGAAGATGTGATCCCAAGCAACAACAGGCCCAATTTTTACTGCTTATAAAGTATCTAAAATGCCCTTATTAATAATAAATTATTGAACATTATCAGGTTAAAATTCACAGTGATGAATTTCAGAGGTACTGATCATCTAAAGCTCCCTTTCTAATCAGTCTTAAATGACTGTGCTTGGCACCTCTGAAACAAGCCCCATATATTTTACTAAATAAATAAATAATAGAATAAAACAATCTTGCCTTGTTAATAGCACTGTGGATGATACAAATGGAAAGAAGTTTTAGAACTTAAATGCTTTTCCACCATTTTTGCTTTTTGTTAGCTTCTTTTCCCTCTCACTCTGTGCAGATGATGAAAATAGAAGTCACTATCACATTTGTTTACAGTTTGTTACTAATCAGTTTCACTTTCTGGTTATCACACATTAGCATCCAAACTTGAGTCCACTCACCATGTTAGATAAAGCTTCCACTTTCTTCTCAACGAAGGACAGAATAACTTATGTCCTGGAAACTTTTTCATTTAACATTTCTTATTTCAGTTTCCCTAACAGGGATGCTCAGCCATACCAAACCTCAGTCTGATTAATTTCCCATTGCTACTAGATAAAACAAAAAGTAAATGTGATCAGAACTGCTTTCCCCCATCCCCATCTGCCTCTGACTAGGATCCTTCCTCCTAGATGTGAAGCATGCTATCATGATTCATGACTTTTGTCACTTCTTGTCTGAAGTCCAGATTTTTAGAGGTATTTAGAGTTACTTGGCTTAGCATTGCTAAGCCCATTGACTCTCAGTGATATTTAAGATCCTAAGCACTGAAGTCACTTTTGAAAATGGGACCTAGACATCTCAGTCTCTTAGAGGCAGGTATGTACAGGTGTTTAGGCATCTAAAGATGCAGCTAGCTAGTGGGGTGCCTAGCTATTACAGAAATCAAATAACGATGAAGAGCCCTCTGCCTTGCCCCCTAATAAAACAAAATAATTAAAAAAAATTGTTTCAGGTTGAACCAAAAACCATTTTCTGGATTTTTTGGCAAATCAAAGAAATTTGAACAATGTTGTTTCAGGTCATAGCTAGACTCCTCCTTCCCAAGTGAGTGCCTAATCACCAGGCTATTGTCTGGTCTAGGGTGGCCATAGTGGGTCTGACCAACAGTCCACCTAAGTCAGTGTCCTGCCTTCCTACAATTGCTTCAGAGAGAGTGAACTTAAAGGCAATTTATTGAATGAGCCATCTCCTGTCTTCCGTCCCAGCTTCTGTCAGTCCGAGGTTTTGAGACACCCAGCGCATGAGGTTGCTTCCCTGACCATCATTGATGGATCTATCTTCCATTAACTTATCTTATTTTCTTCTGAAACTACTCATACTTTTGATCTTAACAACAACCCCTGTCAATGAGTTCCACAGGTTGACTGTGCATTGTGTGAACAAGTATTACCTTATGTTTGTTTTAAACCTGCTGCCTAATAATTTCATTGGGTGAACCCTGGTTCTTGTGTTATGTGAAGGGATAAACAAGACTTCCTTATTCACTTTCTCCACACCATTTGTGATTTTATAGACTTCTATCATACCCCCTCTTAGCCATCACTTTTCTATGTGAACAGTCCCAGTTCTTTTAATCTCTCTTCATATGAAAGCTATTCCATACACTTAGTCAGTTTTGTTGCCCTTTTCTATATTCTAATATATCTTTTTGAGATGGGGCAACCAGAATTGTATGCAGTATTCAAGGTGTGGACATACCATGGATATATATAGTGACATTATGATATTTTGTTTTATTATCTATCCTTTTCCTAATAATAGCTTAGATTATGTTAGCATTTTTTGTCTGCTGCTGCACATTGAGCAGATGTTTTCAGAGAACTATCTATGATAACTCCACAATAATCTATTTCTTGAGTGGTAACTGCTAACTTAGATCTTATTCTTTTGTAAGTATAGTTGGGATTATGTTTTCCAATGTGCATTACTTTGCATTTATCGAATGAATTTCATCTGCCATTTTCTTGCCTAGTCACCCAGTTTTATGAGATCCCTTTGTAATTCTTCATAGTCTGCTTTGGACTTAACTATCTTAAATAATTTTGTATTGTCTATAAACTTTGCCACCTCATTGTTTGCCCCTTTTTCCAGATCACTTATAAATATTTTGAACAGCACTGGTCCCACTATAGATCCTTGGGGGACCCCAATATTTACCTCTCTCCACAATGAAAAGTGACCATTAATTCCTACCCTTTCTTTTCTATCTTTTAATCAGTTACTGATCCATCAAAGGACTTTCCCTCTTATCCCATAACTCCTTACTTTGTTTAAGAGCCTTTAGGGAGGGACGTTGTCAAAGGCTTTCTGAAAGTCCAAGTATATTACCTCCACTGGATCACCCCTCTCCATGTTTCTTGACACCCTCAAAGAATTCAAATATACTGGTGATGCGTGATTTCCCAAAAGCTGTGTTGACTCTTTCCCAACCTATCATGTTCATGTATGTGTCTGATAATTGTATTCGTTACTATAGTTTTAACCAATTTGCCTGATACTGAAGATAGGCTAACTGCCTGTAATTACCTCTGGAGCCTTTTTTAAAAATTGGCATTACATTAGCTATCTCCCAGTCATCTGGTACTGAAGCTGATTTAAGCGATAGGTTACTTACCAAAATTAGTAGTTCTGCAATTTCATATTTGTGTTCTGTCAAAACTCTTGGGTGAATACCAGCTGGTCCTGGTGATTTATTAATGTCAAATTTATCAATTTGTTCAAAAACAAATCTAATGACACCTCAATCTGAGACAGTTCCTCAAATTTGTCATCTAAAAAGAATGGCTCAGGCGTGGGAACCTCCCTTACGTCCTCTGCAGTGATGACTGATGCAAAAGAATTCATTTAGCTTCTCAGCAATGGCCTTGTGTTCCTTGAGTGTTCCTTTAGCACTATGATTGTTCAGCGTCCCCACTGACTGTTTGGCAGGCTTCCTGCTTCTGATGTACTTAAAAACTTTTTTGCTATTAGTTTTTGTGTCTTTTGCTAGTTGCTCTTCAAATTCTTTTTTGGCCCTCCTAATTATATTTGTATACTTAATTTGTCAGAGTTCATATTATTTTCTACTTTCCTCAGTAGAATTTAACTCCATTTTTAAAAATATGCCTTTTTATCTCTACCTTTTTTACTTTTTTTTTACACATGGTAGAACTTTTTTTGTCCTTGTATTGTTTTGTTTTCATTTTTAATTTGGGTGGACATACAGTTTGAGCCTCTATTATGGTGTTTTTAAAGTTTCCATGCAGTTTGCTGGCATTTCACACTCATGACCATTCCTTTTAATTTCAGTTTAACGGAGACTCTTCATTTTTGTGTAGTTCTCCTTTTGAAGTAAATGCTAGCATGATGGGTTTCTTTGGTTTTTCCCTCTTAATGAGGATGTTCAATTTAATTACTTTATGGTTGCTGTTACCAAGCAGTTAATCTATATTCATTTCTTGGACCAGATCCTGTGCGCCACTTAGGACTAAACCAAGAATCGCCATTCCCCATGTGGATTCCAGGATTAGATGCTCCAAGAAGTAGTCATTAATGATGTCTAGAAATTTTACTTCTGCATTCCGTTCTGAGGTGACATGTTGCTAGTCAATATAGGGATAACTGAAACCCCCCTTTATTATTAGGTTTTCTGCTTTTGTGACCTCTCTAATCTCCCTGAGCATTTCACAATCACCATCACTGCCCTGGTCAGGTGGTCAGTAGTATATCTGTACTGCTATACTCTTATTATTCAAGCATGGAATTTCTATCTGTAGATCGTCTATGGTGCTATTTCATTCATTTAAGATTTTTACTATATTTGATTCTATGCTTTCTTTCAAGGTGCCACCCCCACCTGACTACCACCAGTGAGATCTAACTCTGTCATTCCTATATATTTTGGACTCTGACATTACCATGTCCCATTGATTGTCATTGTTCCACCAAGGTCTTGTGATACCTATTATATCAATAGCCTTATTTAATATCAGGCACTCAAATCCTTCCGAGTATTTACACTTCTTGCAGTTGAACACAAGAACTTATAAAACTTGTCAATGTTTAGTTATCTGTCTGCATGGGATATAATTGAATGAGACTTGTTTTCATTTGACTGTTTCTCTTCAGTTCCTACCTGGACTTTATCAGCTTTTATCCTTGTCTCTTTACTAGGCTATAGAGCATTCCCTTTATTAATTCCTCCCCTAAGGGATGTGTCTGTCCAAACCTTGTGCTTCTCTGCACCTGTTGGCTTTTCCCAAGCCCTTAGTTCAAAAACTCCTCTATGACCTTTTTCATTTTACATGCCAGCAACTTGGTTCCATTTTGATGAAGGTGGAGCCCATCCTTCCAGTATAGGCTTGTCATGGTATAATTCCCCACTCTGAACCTTAGCGTCCAAAAGATGGGGTACCAGCATGAATTTCTCTAAGCTCAATTACCAGCTTAGTACTTGTAGCGCTGCCACCAACCAGGAATTCCAGTGCCTGGTACACTCTGGTCCCCCCAAAACCTTGCCCAGAGACCCCCAAGACCCAGTCCCTCTGGATCTTAACACAAGGAAAGTAAACCCCTTCCCTCACTGTTGCCTCTCCCAGGCTTCCCCTCCCTGGGTTACCCCGGAAGATCACTGTGATTCAAACTCCTTGAATCTTAAAACAGAGAGGAAAATTCACCTTTTCCCCTCCTTCTCTCTTCCCCCTCCCAGACTCTCCCTGAGAGAGAAAGTAATCCTAACACAGAGAGAAAATTAACTTTTCTCTCCCCCTTCCCTCCTTTCTCTCCACCAATTCCCTGGTGGATCCAGACCCAGTCCCCTGGGGTCTCACCAGAATAAAAAAACAATCAGGTTCTTAAACAAGAAAAGCTTTTAATTAAAGAAAGAAAAACAGTAAAAATTATCTTTGTAAATTTAAGATGGAATATGTTACAGGGTCTTTCAGCTGTAGACACTGTGAATACCCTCCCAGTCTAAGTATACAAGTACAAATTAAAATCCTTTCAGCAAAATACAAATTTGAACTCCTTCCAGCCAAAGACACATTTGCAAATAAAGAAAACAAACATAAGCCCAACTCGCCTATTCTACCTAGCACTTACTATTCTGGACATATAAGAGACTGTATCAGAGAGATTGGAGAGAAACCTGGTTGCACATCTGGTCACTCTCAGAACCCAGAGAGAACAACCACTAAAAACTAACAGCACACACAAAAACTTCCCTCCCTCAAGATTTGAAAGTATCCTGTCCCCTGATTGGTTCTCTGGTCAGGTGACAGACAGGCTTACTGAACTTGTTAACCCTTTACAGTCAAAAGAAACATGAAGTACTCCTGTTCTATTAACCCTTAACTATCTGTTTATGACAAGGCTCCTGCTTTTTCAAAAGTTTCCCCAGTTCCTAATAAACCCAAATCCCTCTTCTGAACACCATCGTCTCATCCAGGCTTTGAGACCCTACAGTTTTGCCTAACTGGCCTTTCACATGGAACTGGGAGCATTTTAGAGAATGCTATCATGGAGGTCCTGGACTTTAATCTCTTACCTAGCATCCTAAATTTGGCCTCCAGGACACCTCTCCTACCTTTCCCCATGTCACTGATACCTACATGATACAACCACTTGCTCTTTCCCAGCCCTGCATATAAGCCTGTCTAGATGTCTCAAGATGTCTTCAGCCTTCACACCCACCAGGGAATTCTGCATGCAGTTCTCCCAGTCATCACAAACCCAACTATTTACATTTCTAATAGGTGCACCCCCATTACTATTACCTGTCTCTTCCTAATAACTGGGGTTCCCTCCCCCAGAGCAGTATACTCAGTGTAGGACTATACCATGACATCATCCGGAAGGAGGGTCCTAACTATGGGATTGTTTCCCTCTGCTCCAGGTTGATGTTCTCCTTCCTGAAGACTTTTGTCCTTCAGAATAGCACAGAGGTTGTCAGGCTGGGGGTGGGACTGCTCTACTGTATCCTGAAAAGTCTCATGTATGTACCTATCACCTTTAGCTCCTCCAGTTTAGCCACTGTAGTCTCAAGAGTCCATACTCAGTCTCTGATGGCCATGAGCTGCTTGCACTGAATACACACATATGCCCTCAAGGCAAGTAATTCTACATGCTGCATTTAGTGCAATAAATTGGATTCCCCTTCCCCCCACACACACAAACACTCTGCTGATGGACAGCTGCCTGCATTATTGTTACTCTTGTAGGGTTTTTTGTTTGGTTGTTTTTTTTGGTGGTTTAGGGGTTTTGGTTTTTGTTCAGGGGGGTGTTTATTGGCCTAAGTCTAGAGAATGTTTGTTATGTGTATCTGGTTTGCATGCTCCCTCTCTAAGCTCCCTCCCAAAACTGACATTGTGACTGACATAATTTTGATCCTTTCTCTGGATAGTTTAGCTGCCCATGCCATTTGGAAGCATTACTCCAGAGTTGGATTGATTTCTCTCAGTAATCATGCCTTTAGATTGAAATCATATGTCCCACAAAAAATCCTATCTCTCTTTAAGGAATATTTTATATTTTTTAAATTACATGTGGATGCCGGAGTTCTCAGCTCAGTAACACTAGTATCTATTTTCTCTTCTGCTTCCTGATTTCAGGTTAAAACAAACATTTCAACACTGTTTTATTCTCCCTGGAGTCACACTACTCAGACACTTCTTATCAAATGTTCAAGTATTTCAGGTATTATCCACGGCAAAGTGTCTCACACACTTCTCATCTCTTTTCCCCAATTAAATAGCAAAACACTTTAAATTAATTTTCTCATCTTTATCCCCTGGTTAGCCCTGTATACAGCCTAATTTCCTTATTCTACTGATTCCATAATTGTACAAGTTTTTTTGGTTTTGTTTTATTGGTCTGGTATTCCAACTTTACTCATGGCCTGAATACCTCCATATTATGTGTTTCATCTGTTTACATGTGCTCTTTTTTTTCTTCATGCTAGTCACACCCTCTTCCTTATTACACATGTCAGGCTAATCCCTGCCACCATGTAATAACATGAGAGGATTCCATTCTTATTAAACTAAAAATAGGCTTTTTATTTAAAAAAAACTATTTATGGAGCTGTTCTAATTGCAGATTAATGTTCCTAGCCATCTGCACAAAGATTGACTTCCTGGTATCTCCTCCAAATTCTTCCAGGTTGCTACTCTGTTCACTAGACCTCAGGAAGAATAGGTTTATTTATGTGACATGGTTGAATTTTTGAAAGAGGAAAATTTTCAGAGCCAAAAACCCTCTCAGAGCTATTTAAAAAAACAAAGAAAGCATTTCATTTTTTCATAGCCCTATTACTGAAAATAGAGTGGCTGAATTCTTTGAACTTAAAATGTCTTGCTTGATTACAGCCCAAAGGTGCCCCATACCCCCATTTACAAAGATTAAAAGAGAAACAAAAATAGGGCTTTCAGCAGAATGGTTTATTGTCTGGAAGTTTCGATCTACATCAAGTACAGGCAGCCACAGCCAAAGAAACACTAACTCAACAGCCATACTCAGCTTTTTTAAAAGTCCATAGGTATGTCTATCCTGCAGTTAGACACCTGTGATTGACCTGCGCCAGCTGACTTGGGCTTGTGGGGCTTGGGTCAAGGGGCTGTTTAACTTCAGTGTAGATGTTCACAAACCCTGGGACTCTCCCACCTCAGAGCATCCAGGCTCCAACTGGAGCCTGATGCTTGACACCACAATTAAACAGCCCCTTAGCCTGAGCTCTGGGAGCATGAGTCAGTGGGCATGGAACAGCCATGGGTTTTTAATTGCAGTGTAGACATACCCTATGTTACTTTTTTAAAATGATTAAAATTCGCAGTTTCACATTTCCTCAGGATGTTAAGCAAGTAAAGGGTTTACCTGTTCCCCAAAATGACAAACAACCAGTGTATTTTAATTAGAATGAAAGCAAAACCATTCTCTTAAATCACAATACAAACGCTTACTGAAGCAAGATTTTCCCTTCATAGCTGAGCTCATTGATTGCTTCCAGCTGTTTCCTGCTTCGGTGGGATTATTCTCAGAAGAAGGCCCTTGCCTTCCAACCTGACAGCTCACAGGGTCCAGCTGAGTATAAGGTACATACTAACTATTATGTTTATGGTAAAATAAATAGAGCCTTTCTACCATGAAATTGTTAGAAATAATTTATTTCTAATAAAACATTGAATTAGTCTTTATTATTCAATAAGATAATGATAATATCTTAGTTGTTTTTTATTAGTAATAAAGGCTTTTGAGATTCCTCCGGCACATCAAGTGTGCTTTGGCATTTAATCGGCATCAAAAGGCATTGTTTTACACACTTGAACACCGTGATCATTTTCATTTAACTATAATAATGCAAACTAGGTGCTGTTTTGTTGCTTCTTTCATTCTCAGAGAAAGTGATGGAATGTAGTAGACTTGCAGGGTATTGCATGATTATGACTCAAGTACAAATTGAGGTGCTAAGGAAAATAATTTTGCCAGGTTCAACTCAATCACTAGTGTCAGTTTGGTGTGTGGTTCTAATATTTTCACATTTCTTTTCACACTCTTCATTCTCATTGTTTATATTTAATTTCCATAAATTACATTTCCTTTCAAATAGCGTAACAGATCTTGTCATGTTGCAGATGGACCCCTAAAGACTACATGAAATCTATCTTTTTCTTCATTCCTGTACTGATATCATTTTAGAATATTAGCCAAAAAGCCACAAAAAGACATTTCAATTCAGCTGAGAGATTTTCATATTTTAGCTCATTTAACATGCTCCTTTTTTTTCTTTATCTAGAGTGAGATTGCTATATAGGAGGTGAAAAAGTGGGTGAGGTAACATATTTTATTGGACCAAATGGAACTATATTTTTAAAGGTTTATTATAACAATTATTCTTTCATATTTGTTTTATTTTCATTTTTATTATGTTATTGATTAGTAAATGTTTGTTTCTCTTTGCACAAGATGGTGATCCATTGTTGAAAACTGTGACCAGTACTTGAGGTTCACTAAATCCAATAGGATTCATAGATTCTAGGATTGGAAGGGACCTCAAGAGGTCATTGAGTCCAGTCCTCTGCCCTCATGGCAGGACCAAATACTGTCTAGATCAGGGGTCCCCAATGTGGTGCCCGCAGGGACATTTAAATGAGCCCGCGTCCTAACCAGCGGTCGAGCATCCACCGAAAGGCCGCCGAAATTCGGTGGCATTTTGGCGGCGACGCTTCTTGATGATGCCGCTTGCCACCGACAAGCGGCATCATCCAGAGGCGTTGCTGCCGAAATGCCACCAAATTTCGGCAGCATTTCGGCAGATGCTTGACCACTGCCACAGTCCTTCGTCTTGCGACCGTCAGACAAAAAAGGTTCGGGACCACTGGTCTAGATCATCCCTGATAGACATTTATCTAACCTATTCTTAAATATTTCCAGAGATGGAGATTCCACAACCTCCCTAGGCAATTTATTCCAGTGTTTAACCACCCTGACAGTTAGGAACTTCTTCCTAATGTCCAACCTAAACCTCCTTTGCTGAAGTTTAAGCCCATTGCTTCTTGTTCCATCCTTAGAGGCTAAGATGAACAAATTTTCCCCCTCCTCCTTATGACACCCTTTTAATACATGAAAACTGCTATCACGTCCCCTCTCAGTCTTCTCTTTTCCAAACTAAACAAACCCAATTCTTTCAGCCTTCCTTCACAGGTCATGTTCTCTAGACCTTTAATCATTCTTGTTGCGCTTCTCTGGACCCTCTCCAATTTCTCCACATCTTTCTTGAAATGCAGTGTCCAGAACGGGACACAATACTCCAGTTGAGGCCTAACCAGCACAGACTAGAGTGGAAGAATGATTTCTCGTGTCTTGCTCACAACACACCTGTCAATGCATCCCAGAATCATATTTGCTTTTTTTGCAACAGCATCACACTGTTGACTCATATTTAGCTTGTGGTCCACTATAACCCCTAGATCCCTTTCTGCTGTACTCCTTCCTAAACAGTCTCTTCCCATTCTGTATGCGTGAAACTGATTGTTCCTTCCTAAGTGGAGCACTTTGCATATGTCTTTATTAAACTTCATCCAGTTTACCTCAGACCATTTCTCCAATTTGTCCAGATCATTTTGAATTATGACCCTATCTTCCAAAGCAGTTGCAATCCCTCCCAGTTTGGTATCATCTGCAAACTTAACAAGCATACTTTCTATACCAATATCTAAGTCGTTGATTGAACAGAGCCGGTCCCAAAACAGATCCCTGAGGAACCCCATTTGTTATACTTTTCCAGCAGGATTGGGAACCATTAATAACTACTCTCTGAGTATGGTTATCCAGCCAGTTATGCACCCACATTATAGTAGCCCCATCTAAGCTGTATTTGCCTAATTTATTGATAAGAATATCATGCAAGACTGTATCAAATACCTTACTAATGTCTAGGTATACCACATCCACCAATTCTCCCTTATCCACAAGACTCGTTAGTTTATCTAAGAAAGCTATCAGATTGGTTTGACATGATTTGTTCTTTACAAATCCACGCAGGCTATCCTCTATAACCTTACCATCTTCCAAGTGTTTGCAGATGATTTCCTTTATTACTTGCTCCATTATCTTCCCTGGCACAGAAGTTAAACAAACTGGTCTGTAGTTTCCTGAATTGTTTTTATTTCCCTTTTTATAGATGGGCACTATATTTTTCTTTTTCCAGTCTTCTGGAATCTCTCTTGTCTCCCATGATTTTCCAAAGATAATAGCTAGAGTCTCAGATACCTCCTCTATTAGTTCCTTGAGTATTCTAGGATGCATTTCATCAGGGCCTGGTGACTTTCAGGCATCTAACTTTTCTAAATGATTTTTAATTTGTTCTTCTTTTATTTTATCTTCTAAACCTACCCCCTTCCCATTAGCATTCACTATGTTAGGCATTTCTTCAGACTTCTCGGTGAAGACCAAACAAAGAAGTCATTAAGCATCTCCGCCATTTCCAAGTTTCCTGTTACTGTTTCCAAGGATGTATATTAGTATGTTAAATGCATGCTCTTAATGATGCTTTGGAATGATGCATATTTTATACACCTAAGGTACACTGCTGTAGTATCTGATTCATTAATGTTCTCCACATTCAGTTTCAATAACAGAAGTAATGTCTTCCAGATAATTTTGTAGGTATGAACAAATAGTTGAAGCAGGTAAGAAATGTGATTGCTGAATTCTATTGACCACTATTTCAACCTTACTTCTTTTAGTACATTTAAAATTGAGATGCAAATACTGACACCTATCTGAGTACATGCTTAATACAGCTGTTCAGTAAATAAATGGAAGGACAGAATTAAAATGAATGTAAAAAACGGAAAATCTAAATTCATAAATAACAACAATTGGGCAACAGCTGTAGACTGAAAAAGTTAAAAGTGTACTGTCTTGTAACATTCTTGGGATGATTGACTACAGTATATGTCACAGGGTGGCTGGTCCCCCATATGTGATTAATGAGCTGCCTCTCAACTGAGTCTTTGAGGTCAGGGATCAGGTGATAGCTTGAAGATGATGTGGTCCTCATAAAAACTAGCAAGAGCTCTGAGGTTGGGCACAGATCCAGAGAGCAAAAAAATCTCCTATGGGAGTCAGTGGAAAGAGCCCATGCTAGATTCACAAAGGGATTTAGGTGCCAAAATCCAAAATTTAGAAACTCTCTTCAAAACCATTGCCTAATCCTATAGATGCCTAAATTCTCGAGGTGTCTATGTTTTCACTGGTAAAGTCCCCTCAGCATCAAAATTTTGGCTGGTGGGTATGAACACATCTAACCATTTCTGATGCTGCTGAGCTGCTTGGCACTTAACTCTCATCTAAGCTGAATGGGATCCTTAATTGAATTGGTGCCTTGCCTATCTTACCTGCAGGGCCTGATCAGAGAATGCCCAATGAGGAGGAGGATTTGATGGTGCTGACAGCAGCAGCTTTTCCCCTTGTAACTTTTACCCCAGTAGTTAGAGTATTTACCCAGTTTGTTGGAGAACTGTGTTCAATCCCCACTTTGATTTGGAGCAGGGACTTGAATACAAGTCTTCTGTATTCCAGGAGAGCGGCCTAGTCACTGGGCAATGGGGTGTTACAAGGCAGGTCTTTCCCAATCTCTCCATTTGCAGCTGTTCCACTGTTTATAATAATTAATTGAAGTAGGGGTGTGTGATGCTGGTATACCTAGTGCCAGATTTTGCCAAAGGCTGTAGGAGTCAGCTGAGCACTGACAATTTCATAGCAGAAACCAGACCAACTCACCTGTACATTAATATTGTTCAAGGTAAGTGTTAGACTTGTAAAGAAGTGCTTAGTGTTCAGAGTCTATACAATGCTGTAAGTTGCTGCTTGTGTAACTCTGACAGACCTGGTTGTCAGTGGGTGGGATTGAACCAGGGACTTCTGGAGCTTAGCGCACAAGTCTCTACTGCATGAGTTAAAAGCCAACTGCCTGTTAGCTAAGGCTGTAGAGCAGATTCATTTAACTCTCTCTCTCTTTAACTCTCGGTGCTACTAGGTGGGACAGAACACCACACCCAGAAGGTGGGTGGGTTACACATGCATTAATCTTACTTGTAATATCTGTATCCCATGCTATAAAGTAATATGTACATTTTGCTTTATAAAACTGTAAAAATACCTGCTCTGTTCTTATGAGCCCAGGCAGGAAGAGTGATCCCCCTGCCCATCAAGAAGGCCTGTCAAATCTAAGTGGGCCATAGTGAGATACTACCTGCAAGGAAGTTCATCCTATCAATGTGAATTCTGGAAGAAGTTAACTGACATGAAAATTCTTCATCTCTTTCCTGATTGAACTCCCACAGGGCTGAAGTTAGAAAACAAAAGCAGAAATCCTCAGGATCAACCTGAGTTAGCCGTAAAATAGTTCAATGCTGATAGATTACTACATCTCTGTCATTTTTGGAATCATAGACTGTAACTCATTTGTGTGCATATGTTGCCTGCTTTTAACCTGTAAATAACTGTCTCACTGCTTTTTCCTAGTTAATAATCCTTAGTTAACTATAGGATTGGCTACAAGCTTTGTCTTGGTGTGAGATCTGAGGTCTAAATTGACCTGGCGTAAGTGAATGGTCTCTTGGAACTGGGAGCAACCTGAATATTTTGTGATATTTGGTGTAAGTGACCCTTTATCACTAAGTCCAGCTTGTGTGGGTGGCAAGGTAGACTGGAGTGCCCAAGGGGACTGTCTGTGACTCTATGGTAGGACTATTATAGTGCTTCATGAATTCACATTTGTTACTGGGCTCGTGAAATCTAATTATAGAACATATCACCAGCGTGGGGTGTCTGACCTGCTTCTTAACAGTCTGCTCTGAGACTGGCACCCACGGTCATGAACCACTCCAGAAAGTGTGATGGGGGCTTGAGCTTACTACTCTCACATCTTAGGGAAGGCCCCTACCTACTGGGATACAGTCTCCCCCTACTGACTATTTAAGTATTTTATAAAAAGTAGAACATCTTCATCAGGAGACACTGGGAAAACCGTGCCCCAAAATATCCCACAGCTCAGTGGTTAGGGCACTCATGTAGGAGACCTGTGCTCAAGTCTCTGCTCCACCTCCAGCTGGGTGGGGCTTAAACCCTGGTCTCACAGGTGACAGCTTTAACCACTGGGCTAAAAGTTACATGGGGAGGAGGCACCACCACCTTCTCTGACTGCTTTTCACAAGAAAGGGTTGAGCTGGCTTAGGTGCCTAATTCCAAGAAAGAGTTCATGGCTGTGAATCCCAAGTGAAGAAAGGTGCCACTCTCTGGCCTGGAGTTAGGAGCCTAACTCCCTTTGAGCGATGGGGTTTAGGCTATATCCCTCTATTCATAATTTCTTATTGTCTAGCTTAGGCAACGCCTTGCTCAGTGTGTTGGCTTTCGTGGATTCCTTCCTTAGACACCTAACTGTCCCCATGCATTGTAGAAAGATCCTGGGTGCCAAACCTGGGGCTGTGCATGGGAGATGCTTCCCCTCAGGGAAGTTAACCCCTGCACAGCCTTTTCCGGTCAAGGCCACGCCTCTTCTAGATGAGGCTCTGCTCTCGCTCGCTGCTCTCAGCCTTCCCCCCGACACACACACACCCGTGGCCCCAGGGTGGGAGAGAGAGGCTGAGAACTTTGCCCCTTCCCCCCATGGTCCTGGCCAGGGTGGAGGGGTTGGGTGGCTGAGAGCTCAATCCGGGCCATATAGGTGGGAGGGCTGACAGCTTAGACCCATCTGGAATCAAGCTCTCTGCTGCTGCTGGAGCTCTGAACCCAGGCTCCTTTCCCCATGGCCATGTCCTGTTCCTCCCATGGCCCCAGCCCCACACTGCCGGTTCCTACATGGCCCTGCCCCAATTCCAACCCCACTCCACCTCTTCCCTTGGAGGCCCCACTCCCTGCTCTCTCCTTTGGCCCCCACTCTCACTGATGCCCTGAGACCAGAAAAAAATTGTGGCAGGGAGCAAGAACTCCTCCAGCCCCAGGGCCACGGCAGGGGGAGATTTTTGCAAAAGGCCCCATGCAGTAATCTACCACTTCCCCCTGCTCCCCAGCAGCATGAGATTTGGGGAGGCTTAGCTTCCGCTAGCCTCTATTATGTGTTGCCCTAAACCAACATCTTAAAGCATTATTAAAGGGTTTTCTAAGTACAGATGAAATGATGTTAAAGCAGGGAGAAATCTTAATGTATTCAGAAAACCACCAAAAACGTGTAATGCACAATGCAACCCAAGAGGTCAAGTAAATTTTGTCAAGGACCTCCTCCCAACTTCTCGATCACACATTACATTTTTAAATTCAAATCCTTCTAGGATGTAAAACAGTTGAACTCTGACCCATAATGAATTAAACTTTATTAAGGTAATATATTTAAGAATAATATGTTGATTATTTGATTATGCTGCCACCTAAGTTAGCCTCTAAGAGGCAAATTTAAGTTCTGCATGTATTTTTTTAATTTAGTTCAAGTTAGTCCATACCACCAGCCTATGACAGTATAAGACATCTAGGACTGGAAAATCTTATAGTACATGACAGCATACATAAATGTTAGATACTTCCATCACCAGCTAGTCACATACAGCAATACAGGAAACAGAACTTGTCACTCTTGTTTACAAGATGTAGGTCCACCTGGAACTATAAAGGAGCAGTTCATTTATCTTACCCTGTAAACTCTTGATTACTGATTCTTTGGCTGGGCGCACCACCTGGCAATGAAACCTGGGCACCTTTCCACATCCTCCTGTATCCTCTTGAGCTGTGCACAGCACAGATGCCTCATTCCTTTGTCTTGTCCTTTTCTTTCTCCTCTTATTCTCTCTCTTCCCCTCCTCCTTTTCTGTGCATGTTTTGCTCTAGGATCCTACCTGACGCACCACACCTATGTACTTATTTGCTACACCGATACTGACTTGGACTCCTTATGCAGTCCATGGGTGGCGTACCCGAGCCCACTTATCCACTGACACTTTAAAAACTCTTGCACCCCAATCTGGGTCTATGCTGGTTATGTGATATGTATGTATCTCTTCATCCTTGCAACCGATACCTGTAATCCCTCATAACTCAAGCCTGACCCCAGATGTACAGTACCTTCCCTCTTAACTTGTGTATATTTAATTTTAAACACTAACTTTAATAAAAATTGTGTTCCCTTAAATCTGTATCCGGGAGTCAAGCAGGGTGGGTTAGGGAAAGGTTCTAGGCAGAAGCTCTGCAGTTAAATAGAACAGGAGACCAAGTGGTTTTGGGGCTAGTGCTATTGTACTTATGATACTGACGTAATTTATTCAGTGTCACATTCTTTTTGTGATGCCCTTCCACTGTTACTGTGATAGTGAATCTGCTGCTCTTCTGTCTCCTGCACTGAAGATGATAGGCCAGCAGGAAGGACGTTGATGGAGGAGGGGGGCAGGATGCCTGGGAGCCAAAAGAAGAGTGGAGCATTGGAGGTCATTGTCAAAGAGCACGCTTATTAGGACATTTTACTGAGGGCTGGTCTACACTATGGGGGAAAATCGATCTCAGATACGCAACTTCAGCTACGTGAATAACATAGCTGAAGTCAAAGTATCTAAGATCGAATTACTCACTGTCCTCACGGTGCGGGATCGATGTCTGCGGCTCCCCATGTCGACTCCGCAACTCCGTTGGGGTTGGTGGAGTTCCAGAATCGATATAAGCGTGTTCGGGGATCGATATATCGCGTCTAGATGAAACGCGATATATTGATCCCCGAGCAATCGATTGCTACCCGCCGATACGGCGGGTAGTGAAGACGTAACCTGAGTGTGGCAAAGTGACTCACCATCTGGTGTGCCACCTAGTGGATAGGAGTGGTTTTGCATGCTTTCATCACCTGTAATCCTGCCAACCTGGTCCCTTTTGCCTTTGCTCTTGCCCCTTTTGGGGTAAACCAGATTGCCTTAACCAAGCCCTAAGTGGAATGGATCCATAAATGCCTGACTTATACAAAACTTAATGGGGCTGACCAGAGCTTTATTTGTGCCAGGGCTTGCCAGTGTTGAGCCCTGTGACCTCTAGGCTTGGCAGTTCATAGCCCTGGCACCTCTGGGCTTGTCATGGCAGTTATGAAAGTAAAAAAATATGCTTGAGCCCCAGAACCTTGAGTCCTGCTCCTATTTCATTACGAAGTAAGCACTGGGCCTCACTCTCTACTGCCCTGGATCGTATGAAGTCATTTACACAAAATGAGTATAAAGTGCTCCCACCGGTGTGAATGAGCAAAGTATTCTGATATAACAGTATTTTACATTGATTTTGTACAAATGTAAATTAACTACATAAACTGCACGACAGGAGACTCAAGCCCGCTATTTGAACAGAAAAAGAGACAGGCAGAGGTATGTAGTAATTAATCACAGAACTCACAGCTCAGAGTTCTTCAGAGGGCATGAGTATGTGCCTTGGATACTCTATTATACTTCAGCCCAAACATCAGTGCATGAATTAGAAAAAAAGTGATATGTTGCCCACACAAAAAAAATGCCCTTTCCTTTTTAAAAACTCAATTTACTAACCATTTTTCAACAGGAATCAGAAGTGAGTTATAACAAACACCTATACATCCAAATGTGAGCACTGCCCATGGCAAATTTAAAACACAAGTACAGCAACAAAAACCCCTACCAAGGAAATGGTATTAAAAATCTTTGTCTACAACCATTATATTATTTTATTCATGTTACTTTAACTGCCTGTGTCTGTTTACTGAAACTACTTAACAAAGTGTGTTCAAATCTATAAAACACACTAAGAATGGATTAAAAGATAAAGTTAATTAAATTGGCAAGTCACAGCAGAAAACTGCTGAATCTTGGAAGGTTGTACAACAGAAATAATTTCTTCAGAGAGTAATAATTTCTAAAGCCTGTGTTTTAGGGTTGGGTGGGTTTTTACTTATTAATGTTTAACTGTCAATAGTCCATATTAATTTTTAAAGTTTGGTTTATTTATATTATACCCCAAAGTAGGGGAAATAGGGGTTAACTTTCAGTTATCGAAGTGTTAGCATTCATTTCCTCTTCAAAATCTAACACTTTCAAGGAGACTGGATTCATTTTTTACTCTTTCTTGGTTCATGCTCCCACCGAATATAAAACATGCAACTATATCGAAGTCATCCCTTTGTTCCTCCTGCACTATTGCCCCAATTACTTCCATCTGCAACTCTCTCTCATGCTTTATATGCAGCCCAGACTCAAATATTCTGTACCAAGAAGCATGCTCATCAGATTTAAAGGGGCTGGCATGCCACAGTGACGAAGTTAAGCCTTCATGTACAGTTTATGAAAGTTCAATACCCTGAACTTGTTTAAAAGCAACAGAATTGATAACAACTGATTTAAGGAACTCTGGACATTATGTGTGTGATTTTAATTTTTTTAAATCTGACCTCTGTAGGTGGTTAGGAGGGGGTAGACAAACCGCACACTAGCCAAAAAAAGTTAATCAGCCATTGTGGGCTCAATCAGCCCCACCCAACTGCCCCTCCAGTGGATGTCAGACTTGGAGGAGGAGTTAAGAGGTTATTTTGGAAGTAGAGCACACGCCCAACCCTCACTCTATGAGAGAAGCCTGGCTGGGGCTAGGACTGGGGTGTGCAAACTATGGTCCAGGAGTGGCACCCAGCCCTTCAGATGTTTTAATCCAGCCCTCAAGCTTCCGCTAGGCATTCTTAAATAACAAGTACAAGTAGATGAAAAAGGCAAACACTACCCATGTTAACAGGTCCTTTTAATTTGTCTAGTCCATCCCTTTTTCAAAAGAAGTGGGTGAGAAAATCGTCAGCAAGCCCCTGGGTAGTCATGACTCCTGAATGTAATGCAGATCCATTGATCTAGCTAATAAATTCTTCATGCAAGAGACAGGGTCTCTCCATCACTGTATGCCAACAAAGCCTTATCTTATTCATGCCCAGTGATACACAAAAAGAGGGTGGAATCCCTTGCTATATTTATTTTGACATTGAACTAAGCAATGTGACCCTGACTTCGGCTGTTTTTGCCAATCTGCTAGTGCAAAGTGGACCTACAGCCAATGGAGACTCTCACAAAATAAGGGACTCAATGCAGGAAGATCCTCAAGTGGCACACAGCAGCCATAATGGCTTTTATGCCATATCTCTTCCCTTTGGTTAGCATACAATGTGTGGCCTAGGAAAAAGAGGGCTAAATACACAAAGGGGCCTTAGATTCAGCGTTGCAGCACCTAATTTGTAAGTGGCCCACAGTGCAGTGGAATCCACAGCCCTGAGTTAGGTATCCAGGCTCCCCATAAAATGCATGGGGAGAATAAGTTCCTAAAATTGAAACTCACAGAAACCAGCATGCTAAGTGCTGCCTAAACGAGTCAGTAGGAAATACTGAGAAGAGGGGAGTGGCCTAAGCACCATCCTGCCAGCAAATTGGGTTCCTCCCTCTGCTTGGGATCCACAGGTGTGAATCCTCTCCTCAATTAAGCCACGTCTGTTCTTTTCTTTCAAATAGAAAGACTGGCACTCCTTTTTCTGCCTAAAGCAGAGGAGAGATTTGAACTCAGGTCCCCCATTGCCAAGGGCTGGAGGGAGGTTCTCTGAATTACTGCTTCTGAGGCTGTTACATTTTTTATAAAATAATTAAATAATCATTAGAACAGGGATTTAAACCCATGTCTCCTCACTGCCGTGTGAATGCCATAACCATCACCTCATAACTCTTTTTGGCCCAATGACTACTTACTTACTTTATTAAAAGGTGGAGCCTCTTCAACAGCACAGTTTCAGAGAGCCCCACTGCAGAGACCTGGGTTCAGATCCCTTTACACATCAAACAGAGGAGGGATTTAAACTTAAGTCTCTCACATCCAGGACACTATACTGCTAAAAATGGCAGTGTAGAGGAGGGAAAGCACAGCTTGGGCATGTAGAGAGATATGTAGGCTATACACCCTAAGGTTCTGGCATGTCTTTACTCTACTCACCTAAGCAGTGCCTCACTATTTACATTGCTATTTATACCCATTCTGGGAGGGCATGCAGTGTCTGTATTTTACATGCTGCCCTAAGTGTTGACATAGCCAAAGAGACCACTACCTCTTATCTTAGTTCTCCCACTGACTAGTGTTAACAATTCTGTGTGCTTGACATTCTTTATTATGGAACAATGCCTCACGCAGATATTTTAGGAGGAAGACAAGTATCATTCCCCAATTTTACATACAGGAAAATGAAGAGAACGCATATAATCACTTCTGTCAGAACTAGGAATAGAACCCAGGGGCAATATTCTATGCTGTTTGTCTCAGGAGCTGCAGCACAGAGGGTACAGGCTAGGGAGGGGAGCAACAATGGCATTAAGCCATCTTTATGTTTTCCAGAATTTGCGCTGCTCTGGACACTTCCCGTCCAGCCTGTTCATACCTTGTCACACCCTTTGGCTGTGCAGACAGCAGTATAGGAGTCTTTTCACCAGTTTTACAATGCCTACACTGGGGAGAATTCCCCGGGGAGCTGCTCTGCTCCCTTTACAATGCATGGAATCCACTAGAGCAACATGAAGGGGCTAAAGCAGGGGATAGAATCTAGCCCTAAGTCTCTAATAAGGTGGATTCAAGTTTCATCAACTTGCACACACAGTATATAGATTTGGCACATTCATCCTTAGACCCATAGCTATTTGTAACCACTAACCATCCTTAGACCCATAACTATTTGTAACCACTAGACCACATTCACCTTAGACCGAGGAATACAATCAAGTTTCTGTGATTCCCAACAGGTTTTTACTGATTAAGAAATGTTTGTATTGGGGTAAAAAGATGTATTTCAGAGGGAGTATCTTTGTCTGACCTAGGGAGGAATGGAATGTCCCACCGTTCACTGAGCTGGTCCATTGTTATGGGCAAACATGTAGTGGTGGTCTGGTAAAATCTGCAGGATACTAGTACTGTGTTTCATCGACAATAAACCTGGCTGGGTGCCTTTGTCCCTTCACGTATCATGTGGTCATTGGGTGGTTCGCTCAAGCTCAGCTGTCTGTGCAGTGCTGGGGTGACACACAGAGGGAACACATACACACACAGCCAAACATCTATCAACATCTAATCACACCTGACTGTAGGCTCACCTGTCACCACTGATGATCAAAACATGCTATTAAAGTCAGAAGGAAGCAAAGGAAGTTTGTTTGAGCAACAAGGTGATTTCCTGTTATGACTGCATTGGGATTTCCTGCTTGTGCCTGCTTCCTGTTCCCAACCCTGTTTCTGATTCCTGCTTCTGCCTCACCCTGGCCTTCGCACCTGTTGACACTGTGCTCTGGCTCTAGGACTGCCAACTTTCTGCTCACACAAAACTGAACACCTTTACCCCTCCCACTGCCCCACTCCTACTCCAAGGCCCCTCCCCTGCTCCACCCCTTCTCTGAGACCCCACCTCAGCTCACCCCACAAACACCCTGTCGCTCACTCTCCCCATTCACTCATTTCCCCCTTTTTTACTGGCCTGGCTCAGGAAGTTGGGGTGCAGGAGAGAGTGAGGTCTCTGGCTGGGGGTGCGGGCTCTAGGATGGGGTCAGGGATGAGGAGTTTGTGGTACAGGAGAGGACTCCAGGCTTGGGGGTGGAGCTGAGGGATTGGGAGTATGGGAGGGGACTTCAGGCTGAGGGAGGGGTCTGGGGTGTGGGAGTGGGTATAAGATCTGGGCTTCGGGTTCTGGGCTGGGCCTAGAAATGAGGGGTTTGGGATGTGGAAGAGGGCTCTGGGTTGGGATGGAGGGGGTTGGAGGGCAGAAAGGAGATCAGGGCTGGGGCAGGAGGTTGAGGTGCAGGAGGTGTGAGGGCTTCAGCTGGGGGTGCAGACTCTGGGTGGGACTGGGATGAGGGGTTTGGGAGTGCAGGAGGGTGCTCCAGGCTGGGATGGAGGTGGTTGGAAGGCAGAAAGGAGATCAGGGCTGGGGCAGGGGGTTGGGGCATGGGTGGGGGGTGAGGGCTCTGGGGGAATGGGCTCTGGAGTGAGGCTGGGGATGAGGGGCTTGAGGTGCAGGAGGGTGCTCTGGGCTGGGATCGAGGGATTCAGATGGCTGGGGCAGGGTGTTGAGGGGTAGGAGGGGTTCAGGGGTGCAGGCTCCAGGCAGCACTTTACCTCAAACAGCTCCCAGAAGCAGCGGCATGTCCCTCATCCGGCTCCTATATGGAGATGCAGCCAGATGGATCTGCGCGCTGCCCTGTCCGCAGGCACCACCCCCGCAGCTCCCATTGGTCATGGTTCCCAGGCAATGGGAGCTGCAAAGCTGGCACTTGGGGTGGGGGCAGTGTGCAGAGCCCCCTGGGGTGGGACATTCCATTCCTCCCTAGGCCTAGGAGCCAGAGGGGAACATGTCGCTGCTTCCAGAAGCCATGTGGAGCTGGGCAGGGAACCTGCCTTAGCCCTGCTGTGCCACCAACTGTACTTTTAATGGCTCAGTGCTGACTGGAACAACCAGGGTCCTTTTTTGATCAGGTGTTCCAGTCAAAAATCGGACACCTGGCAACCCTATATGGATCCGTGCTTGATCTTTGACTCTTCTCCAGTTCCTTACCTTATCCCTCACTTCTAACCATGCTCCAACCCTGGTCTCTGACTTCTGACTCTAGCTTGACCCTTGGCTCTGGCATTTGGTATCTGACCCTCAGCTTCGATTCCTGGTTCTGACTCTGGCTCTGGTGCTGACTTTGGCTTCATTCCCTAACTTGGGCACCTGCTCTGCCCACTAGACCTGACTCTGCTCTGACTACTATGCCAGACTGCCTACATCCCAGTCCATAACAGTTTTCTCATACTTTCTCATATATTCATCTGCCTCTGTTTCCCAGTGCTGAGAGGTTAATTAAAGTTTCATTCTGAATCAACTGCCGGGGGGAGACAATACACTACAACATAAGAAATTAAAGGGTATCTGTTTTCCCTCCCTGTTTTGGAGAATAGGGACAGTGGAGCAAATTGAGACCTAGTGTAAGAGGATCCAACTTCCTAAGCAATTATACCTTGTTATGCCAGGTCTAAATTTGGTGCACACTGACCACATGCATCAAAATCAATAGTAAAATAATATTTTCCCCTTAATAATTATGGAGAAGAACACAATAATGTATGTCATGAAGAGGGAGTTTATAAACCTATAAGCAAACAAAGGGGCTCAGGAACATCATTGTATGTCATACAACCATGAAATGAGTGTAAAGATTGTGCCTTGTGGGATAATCATATTTAATGTTACTCAGTAGACTACAAAGTCACATAAACAACAATTAAATCAATGAGTAGGATGAAGAACCAACTGCTGGCATCCAGATAGCAGACACAGCATGTAAGAACATTCAGACAGGCAGCCCTAGTTGCGCAGATCACGTTTTGAATTATTACTATTCTATGTTATAGCACTTAGCTACTAATATTAGACTCTTTACAAATGCATACAATAAGAAAAGCAGTTGCAATGCCTATATTTAGATTGCTTAACACTTCCTTTATAAAAAAAAGTCTGCCTTTTTTTTAACATTAACATCTCCATGCTTTGCAATAGACGTTTAAATATGGCATGGTAAGGGAGACACTTTTTTGCTGTTGCCATGAAAATTATTTAGATTGGGTTGCGCTAGGAGCTGAAAAAAAATCACCGTGCCCCACATTGATTTGCTGTGGAGTTTGCCAGAGGCTGACTCTTAATGAGTCATTGATGAGAAAGAGACTGGAATCCTATCAACATGCCATAAGGTAAATTTATGAAAAAACAAATGCCTTTAAAAGTACTTTGATATATTATGTCAAATTATTGTAATTAGATCAGGTTTTCTGATAATTACAACATACTTGTAATGTTTTATATCCCTAAGTTACTGATGTACTCTCAACCTTAACTCTATCTTAATGTAATTTTCTGCCTGGGAATATATATAGGGTTTGTAGACAGACAGACCCACTAAATAGACCGTTATAATATGCATGTGATAATGTAGAGAACCATGTGATAAATTGTATTTAACATGCACCTTTGACCACATCTCCTGTACTCTTCCCACTAATCTATCTCCACAACATTTATTCTAACAATCCAAACTTCTAATCAGCTTCACACAGCTGTCACTTAAAAACAAATCTCCTTTTCTCTGAAAGTGGAATTTCTCCCCAAAGTTATCCAGGAGTGAGCTGCAAAGCAGGACACTATTCACCCCTTAACTACTGACAAATTTAAGGTTCACTATATAGCAACCCATCAGGAATACAAAACGATGGTTTAAACCATTGGGTAGTTTGAGATTATGATTTTAAAAAGCTATATTATGTAGTATAATGAACTGCTGGCTCATTACTGGGTAACTTCTCTACACTCCAAATGAGCTGCTGGGACAGGATCTAACTAGTGCAGGGCACTATATTACCCCATTCAACATCCTTCCATATAATCCATAATCCCTACAGCACTAGAACAAGTAATAATATACTCTGGTGAGAGGGGAGAAGGCATGGAAGAGAGCATGAGCACAGAAGAAGCAGGCTGGAGCTAACAGTTTCGGAGCTGGCAAAGGGAGAAAGGACAGGTAGCAAGCCGTGTCAGGGCTGGGCAGAGCCACATCCTCTTGCTGACAGGGGGCAACAATAGCTTACACTGGAGGATACAAGAGAGCAGCCTGAAAGCTTTGAAACCTTTACCTCTGAGCCCTCATATCGGAAAAAGTTGGGAACTGGTGGACTGATATTTATTGTCATTGTTTAAGTTCTTGTGCCTAGAGTATATGCACCCTTCAATTTTGGGGGCCCTAGTAAAATAATTCCTGGTTTCTCATTTGAAATGAATGTTTGTTTATGGGATCCCCCCAAGGGCTAGAGCCTGTACAACCTCATATCCAGAGCATCTACTGTCCTTGTCTCTGAAGTCACAGCAAACAGAGCATGCAACCAGACACCTAGAGGGCAATAGTGTACTTTAGAATTCACAGTGATACCCTGCAGAGGTGTTTACTACAATAGTTTGAATAGGTTTGTAACATGTATTCCTAACTGAAGAGATAGTTAACTGTAACCCCTTCAGGCTTTAGAGAGCATGGCCCCTTTAAATCTTTGTCCTGAAGCAGAGAAAATGCTGATTGTTTCAGGAAAAGGAAATGCCAAGGGCATGGACACAGGGAGAGCAACAGGCTGTATGTATCTGCAGCTCCAGACAGGAGGCCTGCAGCGAGAAGGCAATCACACAGCAAAGCAGCCTACTCAAACCATGGGAGGGACAGAGCAGCCAACAAGGAATGCCCCAGGACAGGAGCCAGGAGGAGCACCGTGCCAAGGAAGAATCACCCAAGAAGGACAAACCAGAGCTGAATCCAGTATCACCATCACCCAGAGCTGTATGGGGCCATGAGTACTGGGGCTTGTGACCTTGCTGTGAGAATAAGTAGCTAGTTAAGAAGGAAGGTTATCGCTTTGTGTGGGTTTGCAGAGAGTGACAGAAGAGAGCACCAGAGGATTTGTTGGAGAAATTTCATTGGTGCTGAAGACTACCACCAGACTGGAATTCTGCCCAGGATTCCTGAATATAGACATATTGCTCAGTGTCTGCCCTTTCATATCGTGGTACCACTGGGGCCTCGTGTTAGATGTAATCCTGTTCTATAGCTCCCTTTATGTTCCCCCCTGTTGTTTTTCTCCATTTCCTTCCCTATATTCCATTGTGTATGTGTGTTTACTCAGGGGGAGGAGGGAGAAGGAAGGGGAAGAGTTAGAACAAGTGCCACTGCGGTGGAAGGTGGTTTCCCTGCTGCATTCCTTCACACTTTTCTTGGCCAGAGCTACCTGCAGAACAGACTCTACCTTGGATAGAAGGGTGCTAAAAATACATAACACTAGGTACCCAGGAAGGTTCTGGGATCTCTGTCATTGGAGGTTTTAAAGAACGGATTAGACAAATATCTGTCAGGGATGGTCTGGATAATACTTAGTCCTGACTCAGTGCTGGGGACCGGACTAGATGACCTATTGAGGGTCCTACCTTTCTATGATTCCATGTGATAGTTAAACTTTGTCTCTCTCAGAGGCTATATAGTTGGAGGCTGGCTTTACACACAAAAAGATGCAATGAGAAAAGTCAATACCTTCTTCATAGATTTATAGATTGCAAGGCCAGAACATCATAGTGATCATCGAGGCTTACCTCTTGTATAACACAAGCCATAGAACTTCCCCAAAATAATTCCTAGAGCATATCATTTAGAAAAGCATCCAATCTTGATTTTAAAATGTTCAGTGACTGGGAATCCATCACAAACATGTTTACCATGAAACAAACCATGAGGTGGCACAGGGCCCACAACAACAGGAGGGCCCCCAAAATGCAGAATAAATCTCATCTGACAACCTGCCCCCTAGTCTGGGCCGGTGGCACAGCAGAGCTCAGGCAGGCAAGCTGCCTGCATGCTGTGACCAGTGGCCCAGCTGCTGGCATGTCTCTGCATACCCCTGGCGGGAGGGGGGAAGAGGCGCATGCAGACTCGCTGCCTCCCTCCCCGCAAGGCACACCCAGAGACATGCCAGCAGCTGGGCTAAGGCAGCTTCCTTCCTGCTCTACCTCCCTCCTCCTGTGCCACGCCACTCCCAGAGGCATCCAGCATGTCCCTGCGACCCCTGGGGGGAGGGAATCTCCGCACACTGCCCCCGCCCTGATCGCTGACTCCGCAGCTCCCATTGGCTGGGAACTGTGGCCAACGGGAGCTGCGGAGATGGAGCCTGCAGGCAGCAGCATGCAGAGACCTCCTGACTCCCCTCGCCCCGCCTAGGAGCCATTGCCAGGGGCAGGGGGGGTGCCAGTCATTTTGGGAGCTGCACTGCCTGAGTGCCACCCACTTGCCCCCCTCCTGCACCCCCTGCCCCAGGCCAGAGCCCACATACTGCACCCAAACTTCCTCTCAGAGCCTGCAGCCCTCACTCCCTCCCACATCCCAACCCCCAGCCGCAACCCAGAGTCCACATCCAGCACTCAAACTTCCTTCCAGAGCACTCATCCTCTCCAACACCCCAACCCCGTGCCCCACCCTAGAGCCTGCACCCAAACTCCCTCCCAGAGCCTGACCTGCACACCCGCTCCTGCAACTCAATCCCCTGCCCCTAAGAAGATACCTCACTTTATTTTCATTTACTTTCCATTACTTATAATATAGGAGGAGGTTGAAGAAAAAAGAATGAAAAACAGGGCGGGGGAGGAAGATAGGAGCAAATGTTCTTTTTCTTGGCTGGGTCCTGAGCAGGGGGGCTGCCATAGTATTCTTTCCCCAATCTGAACCTTAGAGTCCAAAAGTTGGGGTACCAGCATGAATTCCTCTAAGCTTAATTACCTGCCTAGATCTGATAAGCTGCCACCAATCAGGAATTCCAGTGCCTGATACACTCTGGTCCCCTCAAAACCTTCCCTGGGGACCCTCAAGACCCAGACCCCCTGAATCTTAACACAAGGAAAGTAAACCCCTTTCCTCACCGTTGCCTCTCCCAGACCTCCTCTCCCTGGGTTACTCTGGAAGATTACCATGATTCAAACTCCTTGAATCTTAAAACAAAGAGATTCCCCTTTCTCTCCTTCCTTCCCCTTCCCTGTTAAGTACAGACTCAATTCCCTTGAGCCTCAACGAGGGGAAAAATCAGACAAGTCTTAAAAGCAAAACTTTTAATAAAAAAGAAAGAAAAAAAGTAAAAGTTATTTCTGCAATTTAGATGGTAAAAGTTACAGGGTCTGTCAACTTATAGAAACTGGAGAAAAAGCCTCCTCCAGGAGAAATACAATTTAAAATACTTCCAGCCAAATACACATTTGCAAATACAGAAAACAATCAAAAGACTATAACCGCCTTTCTTACGAAATACTCACTATTCTGAATATATAAGAGACTGTAGCAGGGAGATTGGCAAGAAACCTGGTTGCATGTCTAGACCCTTCCAGGACCCAGAGAGAACAAAACCAAACCCAAAAAACACAAACAAAGGCTTCCCTCCACCGAGATTTGAAAGTATCTTGTTTCCTGATTGGTCCTCTGGTCAGGTGTTTGGTTCCCTTTTGTTAACCCTTTACAGGTAAAAGAGACATAAACCATTAACTATCTGTTTATGACAGGGGCCCCGAAAATGAAGATGCGCACAGGGCCCCACTAAGTCTAAATCCGCCATTGACCACGACCCTTGGTAAATTGTTCCAATGGTTAATTCCTTTCACTGTTAAAAATTTACACCTTATTTCTAGTCTGAATTTCTTTAGCTCCAACTTCCAACCATTGGATCATGTTATACCTTCCTCTGCTAACTTGAAGAGCCCCTTAGGTATTTGTTCCCCCTGTAGGTATTTATAAACTGTTATCAAGTCTTAACCTCTCTTTGTTAAGCTAAATAGATTGAGCTCCTCAAGTCTATAAATATAAGGATTTTTCTAATCTTTTCATCATTCTTGTGTCTCTTCTCTGAACCCTCTCCAATTTTTCAACATCCTTCAATTGTGGACACCATAACTGGGCACAACATTCCTGCAACAGTTGAACCAGTGCCAAATATAGAGTAAAATAACCTCTCCACTCCTACTTGAGATTCTCCTGTTTATGATCAAAAGATCACATAAGCCCTTTTAGCCACAGCTTCATACTGGGGGCTCATGTTCAGCGGATTATCCACCACAACCCCAAAATCTTTTTCAGAGTCACTGCTTCCCAGGAAAAAGTCCCCCATCCTGAAAGTATGGCTTACATTTTTTGTTCCTATACGTATAACATTTAACCATATTAAAAAGCATACTATTTGCTCGCACCCAGTTTATTAAGTGATCCAGATCACTCTGTATCAGTGACCTATCCACTTCATTATGGAAACATAGATATCTGGAATTGGAAGGGACCTTGAAAGGTCATCTAGATCAGTCCCCTGCACTCATGGCAGGATGACTAAGTATTATCTAAACCATCCCTGACAGGTGTTTTGTCTAATCCAATGATGGAGATTCCACAATCTTCCTGGGCAATATATTTCAGAGCTTAACTACTCTGATAGGAAGTTTTTTCCTAATGTCCAACCTAAACCATTCTTGCTGCAATATAAGCCCATTGCTTCTTGTCCTATCCTCATAGGTTAAGGAGAATATTTTTTCTCCCTCCTCCTTGTAACAACCTTTCATGTATTTGAAAACTTATCACGTCCCCTATCAGTCTTCTTCTTTTCTCCAGACTAAACAAACCCAGCTTTGTTAATCTTCCCTCACAGGTCATGTTTTCTAGACCTTTAATAATTTTTGTTGCTCTTCTCTGAATTTTCTCCTATTTGTCCACATCTTTCCTGACATGTGGCACCCAGAACTGGACACAAAACTCCAGCTGAGGCCTAATCAGAGCAGAGTAGAGCCGAAGAATTTCTTCTCATATCTTGCTTACAACCCTCCTGCTAATGCATCCCAGAATGATGTGTGGTTTTTTGCAACAGTGTTACACTGTTGACTCATATTTAGCTTGTGATCCACTATGACTCCCAGATCCCTTTCTGCATTACTCCTTCCTTAGCAGTAATTTCCCATTTTGTATTTGTGGCCATGTCTACATCTAAAATTTTGCAGCGCTGGTTGTTACAGCTGTATTAGTACAGCTGTATAGGGCCAGCGCTGCAGAGTGGCCACACTTACAGCAACCAGCGCTGCAAGTGGTGTTAGATGTGGCCACACTGCAGCGCTGTTGGGCGGCTTCAAGGGGGGTTCGGGGAACGCGAGAGCAAACCGGGAAAGGAGACCAGCTTCGCTGCGGTTTGCTCTCGCGTTCCCCGAACCACCCTGCAAACCGCAGGGAAGGAGACCTACTTGCTCGGGGGTTCGGGAACGAGAGAGCAAACCGGGAAAAGAGACCAGCTTCGCCGCGGTTTGCTCTCGCGTTCCCCGAACCACCCTGCAAACCTCAGGGAAGGAGACCTGCTTGCTCGGGGTTCGGGGAACGAGAGAGCAAACCGGGAAAGGAGACCAGCTTCGCTGCGGTTTGCTCTCGCGTTCCCCGAACCACCCTGCAAACCGCAGGGAAGGAGACCTGCTTGCTCGGGGTTCGGGGAACGAGAGAGCAAACCGGGAAAGGAGACCAGCTTCGCTGCGGTTTGCTCTCGCGTTCCCCGAACCACCCTGCAAACCGCAGGGAAGGAGACCTGCTTGCTCGGCGGTTCGGGGAACGCGAGAGCAAGCCGGGGAAGGAGACCAGCTTGATTACCAGAGGCTTCCTCAGGTATGCTGGGATACCTGCTTATTCCACGGAGGTCAAGAAAAGCGCTGGTAAGTGTCTATATTTGATTACCAGCGCTGGATCACCAGCGCTGGATCCTCTACACCCGAGACAAAACGGGAGTACGGCCAGCGCTGCAAACAGGGAGTTGCAGCGCTGGTGATGCCCTGCAGATGTGTACACCTCCTAAGTTGCAGCGCTGTAACTCCCTCACCAGTGCTGCAACTTTCTGATGTAGACAAGCCCTGTGTACTTCCTAAGTGGAGTACTTTACATTTATCATTCCCTCAATTTTTGTGTTATCTGCAAGGTTTATCAGTGATGATTTCATGTTTTAATCCAGGTCACTGATAAAATTTTGTAAATGATTTGTGATTATTAAAAACATTTTTTGTAAAATATATTTTCAAAAGAAAATACCATGGTTTGGCAGAGTATAACAGTTGTAGTGCAGTTCATTTGGGATGATCTTCATAACTCACTTATTTTGCTCCACATAAGTAATCTGGTAATCCTAAACCTATGCCACACCATCATGTACTCATTCTAAATTCACTTAGTTCCATATTGCATGTGATATAAGGAATATTGTATAGTAACCATGTATGAGACAAAGTTACTTTGTAAATTAAATTGTGTTTAAAAAAAATTGTTAAGGAATGACATTTTGGATATTAAGAATTGTTTAAATTCTATTTTTGTTCATATTTTTATTTATATAAATACTTTCTTGTCCTTTCTCATATGCTTTGATGAGCAGTGAAAGTGCTAATAAGGATCATAATTAAAGTATCATTGGCATCTGAATTAGCATCCACTGAAATAATGGGTCCATTCACAGATCAAAGCTATAGTTTCAGACATCCAGCAAACTCTGCCAGACATCCTTGCACTGGTTATATTTAGTTTGTATTTGAAGTTTTTCTCCACAACCATAACAGCTAGAGATTTTTTTTTTAAGAAGAATGTGAAGACTCTGTCTACACTCCTCTCTTCTTGACTAGTGTCACTTAGGAGGCATGCCCCAGACTTTTTGAAACATTGCTGACTAAACTGTGCATTTAAAAATACATTAGCAAATGTATGCAGTACACTTGCTAATACATAACGTACAATGTTTATAATTGAAATGTCAACATTTGCAAAAGATAGGACAGTTGTTTACCATTCTCAGTAAAGCATAAAAATGGTAGTATCTCAGATACCACTATATTGTCACCTTTGTCAACAGTTACCTTTTAATAGTGAACACTGTATGGTGGTAGCTGAATATAAAAACACATTGCAAAGTTTATGGACAGCATGGTTATATATATTTACATATATTAAGATTTTAAAAATTTTCATTCATTCCTATTCCTTTTCCTTAATAAAATCTCTCCACAGAGATGTCACTAACATGATTTCATGCATATTAGGTCATATTGAACAGACTGAAGTCATTGAAAAAACACCAGTGTCTCTATGACTGGATCTAATTCTGATTTTCTGAAAATTATTCAAACTAACAAGAAGACAACTTTCTACTAACTTCCGCTTCTTTCACCACCAGTGAATTAAGAACGTTTTTTATAGTCTTTTAATGAAATGAATCTCACACTTAATTCAGAAAGTGACCACATCTTAGAGATAATTTTGAAGAACATCATCATTTCTTGCATTGTTATTATGTGATCTTGGGCTTAACTCCTCTACCTCTCAGCTTCCCCACCTGTAAAACAGGGATCATAATACTTACCACCTATTAAATGTGCATTCAGAGCCTCACTGAAAGGTTCTACACATGCAACATATGACATCTTTTCTATTTTGCATATACTTATTAATCGCTCTTCCCTCCTGCTTTTATAACTAGGAGACCAAGATGTGCATTAGTAGACTGTGGCATTCATGCCTTGGGATACTGCACTGTCCTTCATAAATTAAAATGGGAATATTTGACAAGCTCCCATTTTAATTTTCATAATAAAAAGTGCTCTGAAAGTAGCCCAAAAGTCATAAATATTCCTGAAAAGAAAATATCAGGAATATCAACTCTGGATTTCTCATTTTGCATGGAGGACCCGCTGGAAGACTGTAGTTTGATAGAATCTATCTAAATAATTGAATTTTGCATATGTAAATTCTAGCATGCAAATATTACCACTTGAAAAGTACATGAGCAGGTGCCTAGTGTGTACAAAAGGAGTTCACCAAAATTTAAGTTTTGTGATCTAGGTTTGGAGTAGCGCTGAAATCGGTATTGCCATTTTGGATTAGGGTTAGTGCGGCCACAATTCAATGGTATTGGCCTCCAGGTGCTATCCCACAGTGCACCATTGTGACCACTCTGGACAGCAATCTGAACTCGGATTCACTGGCCAGGTAGACAGGAAAAGCCCCATGAACTTTTGAATTTCATTTCCTGTTTGCTCAGCATGGAGCGCCGATCAGCACAGGTGACCATGCAGTCCCAGAATCAAAAAAGAGCTCCAGCGTGGACCATAAGGGAGATACTGAATCTGATCTCGGTATGAGGAGATGAATCTGTTCTATCAGAACTCCATTCCAAAAGAGAAAATGCCAAAGCATTTGAAAAAATCTCCAAAGCTCTGATGGACAGAGGGCACAACAGGGACTCAACACAGTGCTGCGTGAAACTTAAGGAGCTGAGACAAGCGTAACAGAAAGCCAAAGAATCAAATGGACGCTTACGGAGAGAGGGGGGACTGAGGACTCTAGCTATCCCACAGTTCCCGCACTTTCTGAAAACCATTTGCATTCCTGGCTGAGGTCCCAATGCCTGAAGGGTCAAAAACGATTGTCACGGGTGGTTCAGGGTATATGTCGTCAATCTCCCCCCACCCCCATGAAAGAAAAGGGGAAAAAATCATTTCTCGCCTTTTTTCAATGTCACTGTGTGTCTACTGGATGCTGCTGGCAGACGCAGTGCTGCAGCGTTACACAGCAGCATTCCCTTCCCTTCCTTTCCCTTCCCTTCCTGATGGCAGATGGTACAATATGACTGGTATCCTTCATCATCATCTCGTGAGTGCTCCTTCCCGGCCTCGGTGAGGTCAGCCAGGGGCACCTGGGCAAAAATGGAAATGACTCCCGGTCATTCCCTTCTTTAAGCTTTGTCTCCTGGAGATTCAGTCCTGCTTGGAATATCATAACAGTTGGAGGCTGCGCTCTCCCCCGCTCTCTTTTATCTCCGCTTGCAGAAGCAATAAAGTCAGTGTTGTTTCTTCATGCATTCTTTATTACTTCATCACACAAATTGGGGGATAACTGCCACGGTAGCCCAGGAGGGGTGGAGGAGGAGGGAAGCAATGGGTGGGGTTGTTGCAGGGGCACCTCCTAGAATGGCATGCAGCTCATCATTTCTGCAGTATGTCTGGGGCTCTGACTAAGTGCGGCTGTTTGCCTCTCTGGTTCTTTAGTAGACTTTCCTGATATTCTAGGCAGGACTGACTCTCCTTTCAGACAAAACTTAAAGAAAGGAATGACCTGGGGAGTCATTCCCATTTTTGTCCATGCGCCCCTGGCTGACCTCAGCGAGGCCAGCCAGGAGCACCCATGACAGCAGCAGATGGTACAATATGACTGGTAACAGTCTCTGCTAACTTGCAAAGGCAAGGGAATGCTGCTGTATAGGACTGCAGTACCACGTCTGTCAGCAGCTTCCAGTAGACATAAGGTGACAGTGAAAAAAGGCTAAACAGACTCCATCGTTGCCATGCTATGGCATCTGCCAGGGCAATCCAGGGAAAAGAGCACGAAATGATTGTCTGCTGTTGCTTTCACAGAGAGAGGGTTGACTGACGACATTTACCCAGAATCACCCACAACACTGTTTTTGCCCCATCATGCATTGTGATCTCAACTCAGAATTCCAGTGGGCGGGGGAGACTGCAGGAACTATGGGATAGCAATGGAATAGCTATGCACAGTGCAACGCTCCGAAAATTGATGCTAGCCTTAGTACATGGACGCACGCCGCTGAATTAATGTGCTTAGTGTGGCCGTGTGCACTCGACTTTATACAAATCTGTTTCCAAATACCGATTTCTGTAAAATCAGAATAATCCCATAGTGTAGACATACCCTGAGTTTCCACTGTTCAGGTCCCCGAGGTGTCATATTTTGGTGGTTGGGCATGTGCAATCCAATTTTATCAATCCAATTTTTTTCACGTACTTATTTTGATTAAACACTAATGTTTTACACAACTGTTGTGTCCTGCAGCTCTGAAATTGAAGTAGTTTTGCAGTGTAAAACACAGAACACACACAGCGGAGGTCGCAAAAATCAAACAATGTTAATATTGCACTATAATTGGTTCACAAGGAGATGTTGTCTGCCTATTTCTTTGTGTCCATTTAGTGCAGTGCTAAATTTAATCAACCAATCCTCCACAAATAAAGATAAGATAAAAAGGTAAACGTGAGGCAAAAATGCAAACCTGTGCCTGAATACCAACAGGAAAATCAGTGCTTATAAATTTTCAAGAAAAGTAAAGATGGGAGTGAAGAGGATGCATTGTGCTGCAAGCACTACAGCATTGAGGTCAGTGCTTGTGATAACAGAATAAAGGAACATTTTGAATGCAAGCCACACAAGAAGTTTAAAGAAGAAAGTGAGCTTTGGGATTGTCAAAAACAGATAGTTAAGGGTTAATGCCTCTTTTACCTGAAAAGGGTTAAGAAGTTCACCTAGCCTACCTGACACCTGACCAGAGGAACCAATGGGGGAACAAGATGTTTCAAAAGGAAGGAGGGAAGTTTTCCTTTGTTTAGAGTTTCAGTTTCAGCCAGAGTGAAAAAGATCAAGGAACCAGCCTCTTATCAGAGTAGTAAGTTTCAGAAAGGGATAAATAGGTTTATGTTTATTTTCTTTGTAACTTGTCTTGGTGCCATTAAGGGAATGATCAAATTTGGGTATTCTTGTGTGTATTAAGATTTTTGCCCAGGGTAACATCCTCTGTGTATGGAATCTGTTGTCTGTGAGAGTAGCTGGTATGCTAATCTCTCCCAGAGGGTTTTCTTTTACCTTTCTTTGCTTTAATTAAAAGTCTTCTTTTTAAACACCTGATTGATTTTTTCCTTGTTTTTAGATCCAAGGGGGTTGGATGTGGATCCACCAGGAGTTGATGGGAGAAAGGTTGGGGGATGGTTAATTTCTCCTTGTTTTAAGATCCAAGGGGTTTGGATCTGTGTTCACCAGGAAATTGGTGAAGTCTCTCAAAACTACCTAGGGAAGAAAAGTAGTGCTTGGGGGTGGTGGCAGCGATACCAGATCTAAGCTGGTAATTAAGCCTAGAAGTATCCATGCAGGTCCCCACATCTGTACCCTAAAGTTCAAGTCCATATCAGGAACTTTCACCAGGGCTATAATAAAAGAGAGTATGCATCACAATTGTGTCAATAAATTTGTGCGTGCTCTTTGTTTTGCTGGACAACCACTATTAATTGATTACCTACCCTTGTTGTGCCACATTGGTGAATAAGCTTGTAATTTGCTGCCCGTCATGTAAATAATGCGTGGACTGTTCTAACGTGTCTCCTAGATCATCCTAAATTTGTTGGTTCTAAAGCAGAAACTCTGAAGAGACTGGCAAATAACCAGAATGACTGCCAGATTCTGCGCACCAAGGTAATTTTCATTGTTGAAAACTTGGAACTACTGTGTGACACACAGAAAACACTGGAGTTTTCTTCGACTACTGCCAACACGTTTGCCAATACAAACTGGATCCTGAGAACCAAAATCTCAACTGAATTGAGTACAAAAGCTGCAGGAGAAACAAATGGTGAGAAAACCCAGCTGTTTCTAGAAATTCTTTGGACCTCAGCACATCATAAATCCTAAAAAGCATTCAAAACCTTTAATAAAATGCTCAGCGAGAAATGGGAGATGCCCGTGATCCATAACCTAAACCCCAAAGTATTTGATGCCAAAGATTCTTTTTGGAATATCATCCAGGGGTTTCACCCCTTCCTCAAGGTGAATTTTGCAGCAGACTACGACCACTATGCCAGAGTGTTTCAACCATTTGCCACTAAAAATGAAATTTCAAAACTGAAAGGGGAATTTAACACTTACACGAATTTGCCTAATCCTGATAATGTGAAACTGGATGTGTTGGCTTTTTGGAACAGTCATCAAGACGTACTTCCCAACTTCAGCAAAGTGACACAGTGAGCTTTGAGTGTACTCCTTGGACCTGGTGATGCAGTGTGCACATTTTCAAAGTTGGACTATCTCCAAAACAGCAAGAGGCTCAACAAGAGTGAGGATACTTTCAAGAAAACTATGCATGCGTACGCAAACTAGGATTTCTGGAAAAAGTACTAGCTCTGAGAGAGACAAAATATACCTTTGTACATTAAAAAAAAGTTTCAATTATACTATAGTAAAATAAGTATATTGTGAAAGAGATTATGTGTATATTTTTCTTTTTCTTTTTCCCCAAAACTTTTCCTGATTTTTAATTTTTAACATGATTCTATCACAGTTTTAATGTCTGGAAAATTAAAACTGAAAAATTCCTGGATATTTTTTTTAACAAATAGAAACTGAAAACACATAACTCTACTCATATCTAAGCCCCAGCAGGATTCACAAAGTAGGCATTCAGCCAGTGTTTAGAGCAATCAGCCAGGATGTGGGAGACCCCACATTTGAATCCACACATTGCCTGATATGGAGCAGGGACCTGAAGTTCTGTCTTCTACCTGCCAGGACAGTGCCCTAGCCACTGGGCTATAGGGTATTCTGGGGCAGGACTCAAATCTCTTCGACTGCAAGTGTTCCACTGCGTAAAAATAATGAAATATTCATGGGGCCAGTGTGAGAGTGACTCTACAGTTGACTGTTAGAGCACGCAGGTGGGAGACCCAGGTTCCAGTCACCATGCTCCAGTGATTAATTATTTATATGAAGTGGCATCGCTCCAACGGGAGCGTCATAAACAGATAGCTAAGGGTTAATGTCTCTTTCACCTGAAGCACCTGACCAGAGGACCAATCAGGAAACCGGATTTTTTCAACTTTGGGTGGAGGGAATTTTGTGTCTGAGGTCTTTGTTTTCTGTCTGCCTGCTTTCTCTGAGCTTTGGAGAAGTAGTTTCTGCTTTCTAATCTTCTGTTTTTAAGTGTAAGGACAAAGAGATCAGATAGTAAGTTATATGGTTTCTTTTCTTTGGTATTTGCATGAATATAAGTGCTGGAGTGCTTTGATTTGTATTCTTTTTGAATAAGGCTGTTTATTCATATTTCTTCTAAGCAATCGACCCTGTATTTTGTCACCATAATACAGAGAGACCATTTGTATGCATTTTTCTTTCTTTTTTATATAAAGCTTTCTTTTTAAAACCTGTTAAAGTTTTCTTTTCTGGGAAATTTCAGGGAAATTGAGTCTGTACTCACCAGGGAATTGGTGGGAGGAAGAAATCAGGGGGAGATCTGTGTGTGTTGGATTTGCTAGCCTGATTTTGCATTCCCTCTGGGTGAAGAGGAAAGTGCTTTTGTTTCCAGGACTGGAAACGGAGAGGGGGAGTCACTCTGTTTGGATTCACAGAGCTTGTGTCTGTGTATCTCTCCAGGAGCACCTGGAGGGGGGAAGGGAAAAAGGATTATTTCCCTTTGTTGTGAGACTCAAGGGATTTGGGTCTTGGGGTCCCCAGGGAAGGTTTTTCAGGGGGACCAGAGTGCCCCAAAACACTCTAATTTTTTGGGTGGTGGCAGCAAGTACCAGGTCCAAGCTGGTAACTAAGCTTGGAGGTTTTCATGCTAACCCCCATATTTTGGACGCTAAGGTCCAAATCTGGGACTAAAGGTATGACAGGGAGCGACAGAGAGAAACTTACCTCATAGACCAGTGGCTAGGGCAATTTCATGGGAGGGGGCAGCCTTAACTTCAGGTGCCTGTTCCACATCACGCAGTGTGGGGATGTGAACCTGGTCTAGGTCTCCCACATCCTGAGTGAAAGCTCTACCACTGGGGTAAAGATTATAAGAGATTTCCTTCTTGTTTTTTTGAGAGAAGGTGTGTTTAGGTACCAACTCCAGGAGAAGGTTCATGGCTGTGAATCTTAAGTGGAGGGACGCACCTCCCTCTGCCCTGGAGTTAGGCACCTAACTTCCTTGAGGGACAAGGCTTAGGCTTCCCATCTCCTCAGCATATCCTATTGGCTAGATCCCTACCCAACATGCTGCTTTTTGTGAATCCCGTTTTTAAGTGCCCAACTCTTCCCATGCATTGTATAGGGAACCTGAGCACCTAACTAAGGGCTGTAAGTTCCACAAGGCAGCAAGGTAGGGCCGGCTTTAGGCCTATTCCACTAATTCCCCCGAATCGGGCCCCGCGCCTAAGAGGGCCCCACACACAGTGAGAATCCCTTCCCTGGCTAGAGGCACCTTTTTAATTTTTACTCACCTGGCGGCGCTCTGGGTCTTTGGTGGCACTTCGGCGGCGGGTTCTTCGCTCGCTCTGGGTCTTCAGAGGCACTTTGGCGGTGGGTCCTTCGCTTGCTCTGGGTCTTCGGCAGCGGGTCCTTCAGTGCCACCGAGGACCTGGAGCAAGTGGAAGACCTGTCGCTGAAGTGCCGCCGAAGACTCAGAGCACTATCCAGTGAGTACAAGCCCCACATGTTTTTTTACATGTGGGTTTTTTTGTTTTTTTTTTTGGTAGTCATCCCGGTCAGGGGCTGGTGAAAACTGTTTGAATTGGGCCTCGCCCTTCTTAAAGCCAGCCCTGGCTGCAGGGAATACATCACATCTCTCTGTGTGAGACAGATGCATCTATATCTATCGTTCTCTATAGAGCTAGAAAGATAGTCATGTACCTTTATTTGCTATTTTTCTCTGTCTCTAATACTATGGGATAGTATTAAAATGGAAAAAAGTCAATGATGGTTATGAAGGAGATTAGAGAGATACAATGTCAGATAGTAAACAGTCAGTATGAAAGTTTTAGAGTTCACTTAAATAGCTGAAAGCTAAGAAATAAAAATGATGACACAATGACAAAGAGCCAGGTTTAATTTTTAAAGCAAATTTTACTTAACATTTTCTACTGATGCCCAGGCAAATTTCCGTCTATGCAGAGCCCTTCCCTTCTATGGTGACAATGAATACACAACGTCAAGTAGTACACAGACTGAAACAATGTTTATGTCAGCTTTTGCCTTTTGGACCCGCTACACAGGCCAGAGCCCCGCAGCCCCACTCTCTCGACCGGAGCCCCGCAATCTCGCGGTCCTGCTCTCCAACCAGAGCCCCCGCAACCCCACAGTCCCGCTCTCCCACCAGAGCCCCGCAACCCCACGGTCCCACTCTCCCGGACAGAGCCCCGCATCCCCGTGGACACACTGCCCCGGCCGAGCGCGGCAAATCCTGTGGTCCCACTACCCCGGCCAGAACCCCACAACCTCGCATCCCCGCTACCCCAGCTGGATCCCTGCAACCCCGTGGTCCCGCTACCGCAGCCAGAGCCCCGTAACCCCGCCGTCCCGCTCTCCTGGCCGGAGTCCCGTAACCCCACAGCCCCGCTACCCCTGCCGGAACCCCGCATCCCCGTGCCTTCGGCCGCAATCTGCAGTCCCGCTCTCCTGGCCGGAGCCTTGCAACCCCACAGCCCTGCTACCCCGGCCGGAACCCCACAACCCCGCAGCCCCGCTTCTTTGGCCAGAATCCCGCACCCCCAGTTCCCCGGCCTGAGAGTGGCAAGTGCGGTTGCCCCACTCCCGGAGCCCCACAACCCCGCAGCCCCGCTACCACTGCAGGAGCATGGAAATCGGAAGTGCCCCCCGGAGAGTACATGCCCCACAAATCGGGCTCCGCACTGGCTAAAGCCGACCCTGAGGGCACATAAACGCTAGGTGCTGCAACACCACTAAGCAGTCCGGCAAACTGTTGAAGTCAATAGGAGGTACTCAGCACTTTGCAGAATTGGTCCTGAAGCTTGAAAATTGTACTTAATTGTACTCAACTGGATTGTATTCAATTTCCCTTTTGGATTCACCTTTTAAGATGGCCTTGCTATTTGGCCATTACTTACTCCTCCTTATCTAAAGAAAGGAAACAAAATTTGAGGCTGTGCATTTAGTAGGGTTTAGACCAAAGTCAAATTCTGGCACAGAATGATTTGTCAGGCTCTGTAGAGAAACAAAGGTCCTTTTCATTGAAATCTTTTAGAATCAACACATTTCACGCATATATGCATATTTGTGACAACCCTTCTTTCTGCTGAAATAAGACTTATTTGTAATAATTGATGGACACAAAGTCATTCTAATTCTTGCATAAAGGTATATGGAAGAAGACAGCCATCCTATGGTTTTAGCTCAGATTAATCCTGATAAAATTATAACGTTCAGTAACATCAGGTAGTTATCGGAGAATGATAGACATATCCTTTGGGCTGGTATATTGAATAAAGCTCTCAACAACTGCAGAATTTCAGTACATTTCTTTAGGGTTTTCTTTATTTAGAGGTCAACTGAAAGTTAATCATTAGTACACTCTGCAGTTCCTTCCTGAAACCCAGGACCTGCTGCCCAGCCTTTCCTAAAGCCTTTTCCCATGAAGGCTTTTATCCCCGTTCCCTGAAGAAGTCTCCTACCAAACTTTCTACCTGCCTGCTGCTGAGAGTTCCTCTCAGCTCCTTCCCCTGATCTGAGCATGCTTCCTTTTATAGGATCTGCTGCATCAGTGCAGTTATGTGATCCTCGGCCTCCTGACTCAGCCAGGCCTTTGAAAAAGGGTGCTGGATCTCATGCATCCATTCCAGGACCTGTGCCCAGTTATATAGCCATGAAGTTAGAATTCTACCACTACGTTCTGCCAAACTGGAGTTGACAATCTTCACTGGCTCTTCTGTTATGTTGGTATTCTTCTAGGTCAGGGGTTCTCAAACTGGCGGTCGGGACCCCCCTCAGGGGGTTGCAAAGTTATTACATGGGGGGGTCACGAGCTGTCAGCCCCCTCTACTCCAAACCCCATTTTTTCTCCAGCATCTATAATGGTATTAAATGTATTTAAAAGTGTTTTTAATTTATAAGGGAGGTCATACTCACAGGCTTGCTATGTGAAAGGGGTCACCAGTACAAAAGTTTGAGAACCATTGTTCTAGGTCCCGATTCAGGAAGGTACTGAAGCATGTGAATAGTCCCACTGATTTAAATTAGATGATACGTGTGCTGAAAGTCAGGTATGGTTTAAATACTTTCCGGAATCGATGCTCTAGTCCATTTACCTATCTGCTAAGAACTCCTCAGTGCAAACTGGCAAAGGATTCACTGTTCTGTAATGGTAACTCCTGACAGGCCTGATAAACTCACTACTCCTAGCACACCGCTTTCATAATATTGATCAATAAATAATATCAGGTAAGATCTTAAATGAAAGCTAGGACCACACTGGTCATTAATATAATTGCAAAATGTACAAATACCATGCAGTGTGTGTATGTGCGTTGTGGGGGTTGGCTGTATACATATACACACATACATACTGAAAGTATGTTCCTAAAAAAGTCTGAATCAAGGCAAGTTTGACAAAGAGGTTTCTGCCAGACAATGGATGTGTATTCAGCTGTCTGCCTCAGTTCATATGTAAATTATGACCCTGTTCTCCAAAGCAGTTGCAATCCCTCCCAGTTTGGTATCATCTGCAAACTTAATAAGCGTACTTTCTATGCCAACATCTAAGTCGTTGATGAACATATTGAACAGAGCCAGTCCCAAAACAGACTCCTGCTGAACCCCACTTGTTATACCTTTCCAGCAGGATTGGGAACCATTAATAACTACTCTCTTAGTACGGTTATCCAGCCTGTTATGCACCCACCTTATAGTAACCCCATCTAAATTGTAAACCAACATAATGAATGCTCTATTTGCATACAACATTGACATGAGGATGTGAAGTTAGCATGAAGTCAGCATACCAGGAAATAAACCCCAGAGGGTCATCCTGAATTTTGGAGGATATAAGGAGAAGGCAAAAGGACACCCTATGCTTCCCTGGTGAAGGATAAAGAGGAGAGCACTTTTGCATTCATGAAAGAGGAATCCAATCCACAATGGTTAGAGAGGCTGGGAGATTGCTTTCGGTGAGATAAACTACGTTAGGCAAGGGTTTATCCTGCTAAAGTTAAGTTTAATCTCTAGAAAGTGTGCTATGATTTTGTTTTATATATAACCTTTCTGTGGGTTATATATTTATTATCTGCAAACACTTAGAAGGTGGTAAGGTGATAGGGAATAGCCAGCAAGGATTTGTAAAGAACAAATCATGTCAAACCAATCTGATAGCTTTCTTTGATAGGATAATGAGTCGTGTGGATAAGGGAGAAGTGGTGGATGTGCTATACCTAGACGTTAGTAAGGCATTTGATACGGTCTTGCATGATATTCTTATCAATAAACTAGGCAAATACAATTTAGATGGGGCTACTATAAGGTGAGTGCATAACAGGCTGGATAACCGTACTAAGAGAGTAGTTATTAATGGTTCCCAATCCTGCTGGAAAGGTATAACAGGTGGGGTTCCGCAGGAGTCTGTTTTGGGACCGGCTCTGTTCAATATGTTCATCAACGACTTAGATGTTGGCATAGAAAGTACGCTTATTAAGTTTGCAGATGATACCAAACTGGGAGGGACTGCAACTGCTTTGGAGGACAGGGTCATAATTCAAAATGATCAGGACAAATTGGAGAAATGGTCTGAGGTAAACCGGATGAAGTTTAATAAAGATAAATGCAAAGTGCTCCACTTAGGAAGGAACAATCAGTTTCACACATACAGAATGGGAAGAGACTGTCTAGGAAGGAGTACGGCAGAAAGGGATCTAGGGGTTATAGTGGACCACAAGCTAAATATGAGTCAACAGTGTGATGCCATTGCAAAAAAAGCAAACGTGATTCTGGGATGCATTAAAAGGTGTGTTTTGAGCATGACACAAGAAGTCATTCTTCCGCTCTACTCTGCGCTGGTTAGGCCTCAACTGGAGTATTGTGTCCAGTTCTGGGCACTGCATTTCAAGAAAGATGTGGAGAAATTGGAGAGGGTCCAGAGAAGCGCAACAAGAATGAGAACATGACCTCCGAAGGAAGGCTGAGAGAATTGGGTTTGTTTAGTTTGGAAAAGAGAAGACCGAGAGGGGACATGATAGCAGTTTTCAGGTATCTAGAAGGGTGTCATCAGGAGGAGGGAGAAAACTTGTTCACCTTCCCCTCTAAGGACAGAACAAGAAGCAATGGGCTTAAACTGCAGTAAGGGAGGATTAGGTTGGACATTAGGAAAAAGTTCCTAACTGTCAGGGTGGTTAAACACTGGAATAAATTGCCTACGGAGGTTGTGGAATCTCCATCTCTGGAGATATTTAAGAATAGGTTACATAAATGTCTATCAGGAATGGTCTAGACAGTATTTGGTCCTGCCATGAGGGCAGGGGACTGGACTCGATGACCTCTCGCAGTCCCTTCCAGTCCTAGAGTCTATGAATCTATGAATTATCCTCACCTCACTATCTCTTAAATCTTAGACTCTGATAATAAATGTACGATTCTTTTCACTATACATATATCTCAGTGCTGTGATGTTATCCAATCATTGATCCTCAGTGAATCAAACAAGCTAGTGTGCACACAGCCCCACTGTGGCTAGCAAACCTAGTATTTCTGTGAGTAGCCAATGACAGAGGTTGGATATCACAGGGGAATGCTTTAAGGAGGCTCAGGGACTAGGTGCACCTATTGTTAACCTGCAAAGCAAAGTAAGGGCTGACATTGCCCTGAGGAGATTGTTTGGCTGGCCAACAGGCTAGTGTTCACAGAATCACAGAATATTAGGGAGCAGGCACCCAGTTAAACACCAGCAAGCCTCTCAGCTTTTTACCGAAAGTAGGAGGCTATCAAGGTAACTCACAAGCCTAGATATTCCAAGAAGCATCACATTTTCTTTGCAGCAAGAGATAACAGCTGTGGCTGAATTTTCTTTGATACCTATGCCTGAGTTTTTAAGTTTGAAGCATTTTCTGTAATTTATTTTTCACTAAAAGCTTTCTTTAATTATTATTAATATAAGAAAAGTAAATACTAGGGTAAAATCCAGTTTCTAATGGCCACGTGGAGATAGATCCTTACATGGATGCACAAAAAAAAGAGGAAATGAGCAACACACCTCCCTTCCTTTGCACACCTTCTTTAGAAGCCTGTCATGATTTTACTGTGTCCCCTGAAGCTCTCAATGTCAGTGCAACTCCACCCACTTCCCAGTGCAGGCCAGTGCCTTATAGGTTTGATAAATGATTAGCAGTTTATGACATACTTCAGCAGTTAACATCACAATGAGGCCATTTTAGAATGGAACATAATGTTTAGTTCAGAGCTGCACTCTTACACATTCCAGCCCCATTACATATAGCTATAAAAATTAATGAGAAATATTTGTTGAAAGTTTTAAACTATAAGACATATGGAGTTCAATTCTCTATTGCAATATAGACTTTTTGTTCCACTCTGATGGTGCAAATGGGCAACAGAACTAGTCTGACTAGTCATCCGGAAACACTCATAGTGGAGAAAATTGCCCAGAAGGTCTATATACCAGGGACAGCAAACTCTTTCATTGGATGGGCTGATCTGAACTATACATTTTGGATTAGGCATTATTAATCCACATTGGAACTCACACTGATGTCAATAGGTGGCTTTCTGTACTAACTAAACTTTTAGCTATTATTATTTAAATATATTATTGTAACATTCTGCATCACTCAATGAAAAAACATGCTTAGTTTCAGGCCATTGCTATTTTTGTCCTTTGCTTCTCTTCCTCTTCCCTGTCTCTGTATTTCTTTCCCTGCAACAATTCTCATCCTCCCTCCCGACCCACTCCATCCCGTTTCCCATTCCGTTTGCTCAAAAGATCAGTAATTAAATAGTTGTTGACACTGATGTGTCATCACTGGTCTTTAGAGTTGATATTCTAATGAGATTAATCATGGACAGGTAAGTTGACACCTTGGGCATTTTTAAACTGTTTTCAGATGTAGGGAGACATTGCTGAACTGACTACACTAAGGTCAGTAGGAAGATTTTATTTGCACCCATGAGGGCTGGGAACTTGCTTTTCCTTTTAAAATGACAGTGTGGATTTGGCAAGCTGGGCAATCTTAATAGGTCTTGCAGGCCACATAAGTACATCAATCAATCTAAATTTGGCCTGTGGGTCATAAATTTGGTATTCCTAGTACAGAAAATAGAAGCTCTGGCTATCTGCAGGCACAGAAACAACCCTGGGGGCCATAGACAGCTGGCCATGCTCAATAAAAGAGGGAGCAAAGAATGTGGAATAAATGGGTTTTGGTCTACATGGCACATTTTGCACAGAGCAGAACTTGACATAAACAAAATATAGCAGGTATTGGATGTGTTAAAGCACCTTTCCACTGAAAAATTATCCTAACTATGAATATTAATATTTAAACTAAAATTAGGTCCAGTTGTCACTGTTTTATTAATGTTTCACTTTATGATACAAGATAAAGTAGTGAAACAGCTCAGAATTTATTTATTTTTAATTTCTTCCCAGGAAGATACAGAACAGCTCATTACTCATTTGAATGACAATATCTTGATTAATGAAACTGAAGCTCAGAGAGAATGTTCTTGAGTTTACACACAGAAAGTAATATTGAAGTTATACTTTAACAGAAGGCCAGAACCAAGCCTATATAATTGGTGTCAGGTAATAACAAAATGAAACAAAAGTATGGCTATTCTCTGTGTTATCACTAAAAGTCAGTGAAAAATAACTGATTATCATACAAAAGGATGATGTCATTAATGCCCTGTTAAAGCACATGTCAACTTGTCCAAGGTTGTATTCTCTTCTCCCCCACCACACACCCGTATCATTCGGAGTTTGGGGTTCTTTGCCAGTATCTATCAGAATCTCCTTTATTGTGCAAACACTGTAAATTAATAGGTATTAGAGGATTACATGTTTGCAACTAGAAAAAAGTGATGCATTTTACAAAATATAAGTGGCATTGATCTTATCCTCCCTCTCTCTTCTCTCTTCTTGTGTGTCCTACTCCTTAGTCAGGTTTTATCTTAGATAGTAAACTCTTCAAGTCAGGCACTGTGTCTATATGCATTCATACTGGTCTTAGCACAATGGGACCCCAATCCTGAGTGGCACAGTTGCTCTCCAGTATAAATAAATAATAATAGGCTCAACTGATGCTTAATGCAGTTTTCTGCTGGTGTAACCATGAGACGAATTTGCTGTATTGATGGATAGTACTGCCATATGCGAGCAACACCCCACTGCTGTACCCCAATGCAGCAAGCAAAACAATGCTAGCAAAAGTTTCATGAAATGCTCATTGCATTGCTAAGGGGGATGAACTGTATGCGTGTGTTTTTAAACAGTTGACATTTCTTCATTCTCATAGTCTTTTGGCCCAGAAGCTTTGTACTGCTGAGAAATGTCATGTGCTAGTCACTGATATTGGTGAATTATTAATACATTGTTTGGTAAAGTATATTAAAAGCCTAGGCTTATTATGAGGGTAAGGGATTTTTTTGAGGTGAAATACTAGATTCTCAGCTAATGTAAAGTTGGTGTAGCTCAACTGACTTCAATGGCCCAATACTAATTTACACTAATTGAGATTTTGGCCCAATGGTATTAGTGGTGAAGCAGGATTGAATTAGGTTCCAGGAATTAAATATCTGATAAGAATATTTTCTTACTAATATCACAAAATAGCCAGAGAATCTGAGTAAGCCATTATACGGATTTGAAAGAAAAATTCTCAGGGAAGAAGTTTTCCCCCAAGAATCTTCTTTAAAAAAAATAAATACAAAAAATAGTCCATGCACAAGTCTCTAAAGTGAAAAAAAATAGACTATTTCTTAGTATCCCTGCAGTATGCATAAGCACTGAGCATTGACCAACTCTTAGAATTTAACTGCTTCTATACAACACTTCATCTTCTTTCTGGTGCCTTGTGTAAATCTCTTGGTGCTTGTACTTGCATGGGATAGTCAGGGCTTAAAAATTTACATACTTATAAATATTGTCTTATTAAAGGTAGAAATGGCAATGATACTCAGAGTTAAGATTGCCTAATTCATGGCATTAAAACCCCTTGTTTTTAGTTGCTTATAAACTGTGTCAATTTCCATGCTGTCTTGCCCTAACAGGCTGAATATTTTGTAAAGTTTTAGTAAAAACTGTTCAAACATTTCTAAGATGAGGATTAGTGAAGAATAGGTAATTTTGCCAATATTAAAAAAAATTCACTTGTTTCTTTGAAGAGCTGTAGCATTTCAATGCTTTTGAGCAGGGGCTTGAAAATTGGCAGGAGTACGCTACTGAGGTTAGAGTGATGCCCTTCACTGTTCCTGTGAAAATCTAGCCAGACTGGACCATGTTATTAGCCTCTGAAAATCACCATTTGACAAGGTGTGCTGAGTGTGTTAGAGGCTTGCTCCTACAATCGACAAACATATTATCTAGTCTTCACAGTTTTAAAGAAAACCTTGAAAACATGCAAACTGAGTCCACAGAAAACTTGCAGTAAGAGCTCTGAGATGTGTGAACTGCCACATTAATCTCTAGGGTATGTCTATTAAAAGATGCAATGGGCCGTATTTGCACCAGTGGGCCCTACTTTTGCAAAGGGGACTATTCAGTGCAACAAAAAATTAAGTCTATTTATAGGACTGCAGGCTTGGAACTTCCTACTTCATTTAACTGCACCACACCAAAGAGTGTTGGGGTGTAAACATGTAGGTGTGTGTGGCCCTCCCTCTCTGTCAATCTCCGAGGGAGGCCAAGCCTCTTGGCTGTCACACCCCTGGAATAACAGTCTTAAACAAGAGGGAAGTTAGCAGTCTTGGGGATCAATCCCTCCAGCAGGGTTGAGCAGTGAGTGGTCAAGGGGCCCAAGCCCTCAAGCCAGTGTGAGCACCCAATGCACTCTAGGAGGCTCAGGCAGATAGTAGACTCCCACAGGCCTCCTGGCTGAAGGTGGAGGGGCTACCATCTCAGGGGTGGGGCGTCAGGGGTTAGGGGGACACAGGCCAACCGACTCCACTGCATCCCAGCCCAGTGCCCTACAGTGGCAGAGTGGTTTGCCACTGGCTCAGCAGGGATCCAGCTGCAACATGCTGAACTGGATTCAGGCACCACCCAGCCGGATCGCAGTCGACTGTCCCTGGGCCACTTCCTGCCCTTCCCTTGGGGTGTACCTGAATCTCTGGGTTGTCCTCTGTCTCCATTGGGTACAATGAAAGTGGTAATCCCAGCCACCCCTCAGCACTGGGCATGTCTGGTAGCTCAGGCAGTTTGCACGAGTCCTCAGGGCAGCAGAAGTCCTCAGCAGGCTCAGGCCCCAGCAGCAGGGTGGAAGCATCTGCCTCCCTCAATGGCTTCCCCCCAGCTAAGCTACAGGGTCTGCCTTTTATACTTCTGGTTCCTATCCCACCCCTCTGGTTCTGGCATGGTAGGTGTGGGGGCAGGGGGCGTCTAGCCCTACCTCACTGTCAATCTCTGAGGGAGACCACACCTCCCTGTTACAGGGAGACTCCTACTGACTAAACAAGAAATAAGAGTGGAGTAGAGCATAATACTCTGGGTAACCCAGTTTACCCAACCATGGCCACTTTACTATACCTGCAAACCCAGACACTGTGTAGCAGGAAGAAAAGAATGCAATAGGCCTAGTTTACCACCCAAGCACATACACTACACCTACCGGTGTAAAGTGCAGAAGGGCCCTCCTGACCCTTCCCTCCACCACTATTTCCCTAGTGGGAAGAATGGACCCTACTGCTGTTCCATAGGTGGGGGATGGAGGGCCAGCTGCTGCCCCTACAGATCTTGGAGTGAAGGCCACCCCTTCCACTATAATTTCAAGAAGGGGGTTGGGTGGGAGTCATAGCATGAAGGCAGGACTCCAAGCACACAGCCAGTGGGAGGCTCCTTATGTCACAGAGTGACCAGAGCCCCAGATTACATTAATTTTGAGTCTCAAGCAAATGTAGGATTGTGGCATGCAAACTCATGTGAACTCAATGATAGGTTGGGAGACTCCATATTTCTGCTGCTTGGGGGATCAAGAAAATAATATAGTAGAGTATGCTTGCGAAGCTAACACCAGAGTAAGGACCATGTTTGGGACTTTACAAAGCTTTTACAAGGTCTTTACCAGAGGAACAATGGATTATGTCCTTTATAAAGTGGCACTAGAAATGGTAGAGAGGAAGCTTCATGTTAAAAGACTTTCAGAAACTCACTGCTGTGCTAGGAAAGAATCAGTGTAAGCCCACTAGAGCATTCTACCAGATGTGGTCTGCTTTTCAATGATATTCCTCAAGATTCACAGCTTAATTCAGAAGTAAGAACTACAGCTGGAAACCTCTTTGCTTCCATTCATCGTTTCCATTTTATTTTCGCTCTGAGTTTCACGAGTTTGCTTGACAAATCAAATGCTTTAATCATGTCTTTGCAAGATAAAGACTTGGAAATTCTTACATCTTCTCAACTGATATATGCCACATTGCAGTTTCTGAACCAGATATTAATTCCCAAATTAAGGTAGCAGTGTTATTGGAAAAGAAGATATTTGATTATTTGCAAGATGACAGCTCTGACGGATATAATTCTGAGCAAGAGTACAAAATGAGCTATAGATCAAGACAGACCCCTTCTTGGTTTCAAGACTACCGATGCACTTGTGACACAGCCATCATTTGAATAGTTCTACAGATCCAAAGTCCAGAAAATGCTCACAGTTATGGTGCAAGAGATGGATCTCACGTATAAGAAGATGAAAGAAAAGCTCATTCTAGTTATCGCACGCCTGAAAGACCTAGGCACAACAAAATGTGAATGCTTCAATCAGGCATTTCCTGTTTGCAAAATGCAAGCTGAACAGTTGGTGATAGAGCTGATATTGTTTAAAGCTGATCTCAAGAAGAATTTTGGTACAAGTTTAGATACTGGTTTTGATTAATTAATCAGGCTTTTATCTGCGGTCAAAAAGGGGTTCCCGAAATTGCAGACGGTCTTTAAATTAGCAAAAACAATCCCTGTAACTTCAAAAGAAGAATGAGTCTTTAGCAAGATGAAACTGATCGAACCAGTGCAGAGCTCTACCATGGGTGATGACCAGTTGGACAGTTTGTGCCTTCTTGCTTGTGAAATGGACACTGTTGACTCCCTAGACACTAAGACAATAACTGAAAAGTGGAGCACAATGAAATTGTTGAAAAATTCCCTTGATTAGCAGTTTGTTAGTCAAGACATTTAAAGTAATTATTTGCTTGTTTTGTCACTTCTTCATAGGTTGCAGAATTAATTAGCTTGCAAATCTGATACTAGTTAAAATTTCAGGCAACCTTTGGTAAATTTTTTGGGTCTTCTAGGTCAAATTACAGCTTCCTCAGGACTATTCTATTGTAGGTTCCAATCTGGTTGCCAAGTTCACTTCTCGGAAGAAGACACTGATCATTTCCAGTAGTAGTAGGCATATCTGGTATTTGCTAGCTTTCACCAGCCAGGAGGTGCATGGTAGTGGTTCTCATATCTTTCAGTGATTTTTAAGCTTTGATAAACATGGTGCAGGCAGGCTGAGAAGTGGAATGGGTGGGAAGGGGTTGGGTAACATGATCTGGTCAGGAATATAATTTCGGTCAGTTTCATTCATAACCAATTGATCTCACTAGCAGATTATTATGACAGCTCTCTATAGCTAGTAGTACTTGGGTCCAATGCCTAGATTATGCAATCTGAATTACTAAACTGAATAGCTCTGAGGGCCATAGTTGTGTTGCATTAGTAACAGGGGAACAGAAACCTCTGTTTGCCTTCTTTACTCTGCTGGTGTAGTTATGTCAGAGTTTGTGTTTGTTGGTGAGCGGTTCAGACAATTTTTATGTCATTGGCTATTAACCTACTATGTGCTTCATCTGCCAGAGTTCATCTGTGAACCATGGTGACCTTCTCAGTTGATGATGGGAGAGTGAGTGGCTTGGGGACAAGATGTCAATGATAGTATATATCAAGTGATGTATCAGTGTCTTGGCCTTATAGTTAAGCAGCCTGCTCTCCTGGAGCAAATTCAAAACCTAGATTGTTGAAGAGTCTCCTGAGTGAACCTGCTTTGGTTGATAGTTTCCATGGTATCTTCTATGTTAAGCATTGGAAGACAGAGAGGTTACTGCAGCTGCCTGGCAGTCCCTGCAACGGTATTTGAATTGCATAAGTGATAGAAATTATTAAATTCTGAAATTCAATTTTTCTTCTCATCCAGTGAACATATAAATTAGCATAGCGTGGATAGAATCCTCAACTTGTCAGGACACAGTACTACAATCTCCATTTTCTCATGTACAAAAGATATCTGTTCTTGATATAGGACTTAGAAAAAGGGACAGAAAATTTATTTTTCTGTGATCGTGGACTTCTGGTTGATCTTGAGACAGACTCAGTAACCTACAGTAGTCACCTTTAAAAACTTATCAGGTACCTTAGTGAACAGAACAATTTTTTATTCACTATTTTCAATATTTTAGGCAACCTTTTATTATACACGGAATGTAGCTACTACTACAAATACCAAATAAACATATCTTTTTCTCTAAGGCAAAACTGGAAAGGGATCATTGTATCTCTTTTCTGGACAACACAAAAAATCGCACAAAATGTGATTCCTATTTTTCCCACCATAATATTTCTCTCGTTTGTTAGCACCTCTCCACCTAAATATTAATACAAGCAGGACTTGTTAGGCATTGTGGTTAAATGGTGCTTATAAATTTAGTTGCATCTGGTGCTTTTATACTGTTGAGAAACTGAGACTATAGCATAGTCTACACTTAAAAGTTTTTCTGATTTAGCTATGTTACTCTGGTGTATAATTTGCCACCCACCCTGACCCACATAGCTATAGCAAAAGCCTTAGCTTAGATGCAGTTATACTAACAAAAAAGTCCTTCGGCTGATACATCTTCTCCCTTAAACAGGTAATACACTCCTCCACAAAGTTCTAGAGGAGTTCACACCTCAGGTGTTTTTGAAGCTGTCTACTCTGCAGACTCAGGGAGTCTTCGCTACACTGACTACACTCAGGTCACAATTGAAAGGTTCCTTGAAAAACTGATAGCTAGATACTCTCTTTCACTTTTAAATGACAGTTTACACTCTAAGAGACAAGGTGAGTGATATGATATCTCTCATTGGGCCTACTTCTGTTGGTTAGAGAGGTAAACTCAAAAGCTTGTCTCTTTCACCAACAGAAGTTGGTTCAATAAAAGATATGACTTCACCCACCTTGTCTCTCTAATATCCTGGGACTGACGCAGCTACAATACTGTACACAACAAGTTTAGGCTTGGGACAAGCTGAGTATGTCCTGAGGGCTGCCTCCATACACTCCTGCATACTTTCTAAATAAATCAGATATGGGTGGTCAGAAATCAAAAATTCTGATGCCCAAGTATTTATGAGGTGTTGGAATTTGTTTTTATTCCACATCATAATGAAAATTAGACTTTTTGAAATTTGTCATGAGAGACCTTCCGCTCCATTTTCCCCTACTTACCAATAACACACTGTGAGGGCACTCCGCTGGGATTGGGGGAACACAGGTTCAAGTCCTTGTTCCAAATCAGACAGAGTAGGGACCTGAATCTAGGTCTCTTTCTTTCTTGGAGCTGAGAAACTTTCCTGCCAAAGGCTTTATTGACACAATACATTTCTGCAAACAACTTCAGTTTTGACAAAGCCACATTTTCTGTCTAGAAATGTTTAACTGAAAAACTCTCAGCCAGCTCTAAATTTCAATTTGCACAGTAAGCTCCAAAGAGAACTTTATGAGTCTTTTTCTCTTTTCCCTTCACAGATCTTTCTCCCTCACTCTACTTCCATGCCCCTTTCTTTCATTGATAAAAATGGGTCTCCCTTTTGCATTTTTAGGCATAATTTAAACTCTTGCATATAATCCTACTATTAAGAATGTTTAAGCATAACACGTAGCCTCTGTTTGCTCCTTTCATCCTCAGCCCAGGGGAGAAATTGACATAGAGCCCAAGGAAATGTGTGTGTTTGTGTAAGTAAGCAAGCATGAGTGTGTGTGTAAGCAACAGTCCCATCATGCCAAGACAAGGAGAGTGTCTCATACCATAGCCCTAACATGAACAGATAGAGTGAAATGGAAGTGTGAAGAAGGAGAGAGAAGACTGAAATACCATTTGTCAATATTTGCAATGCTCCAATACCAAATAAAATATAAAACTGATGCTCTAATAAATTTGATTTTGACATGCTCATCTTATTGAACACTCCTTATCCAAACAGAAAATACAAAATAGTAATCAGTGTTTAGTTTCTGCAAATCTACATTCATACTTTTAATATTAAAAATGTAGGTCGCCAATTCATTTGCAGTTATTTTTTGTACCACAGAATTCCATTTGGAATATTAAAGCCAAAAGTCTCAAAAGAGCCCACTAATTTTTGAGTGTGTTGATGCCAAACCTGCAGACACTTGGGCCAAATTTTAAGAGCTCAGCAACTATTTTAACACCTAAATGAAAAGGCCAGATTTTCCAACAGTGCTCAGTACTATTGTTCTTCATGGGAGCTGTGGAGTGCCAACCACATTTGAACATCTGCCCTCCCAATTTAGGTACCTAAGTGGAAGCTGAGCTCTTTTGGTTTCTGAATACTTTGAAAGCCTGGGCCCTGATGTTTTAGGCTGGGAGCTCAAAAACAGATACTCAAAAGAGTGGGCTTCTTTGAAAATGTTGGCCTTAATGCATCAAAGTCCTATTTCTTCTAGTCACATTGTTGGTTATTTTGAATTTCTACATAAGCTGTCAAGAGTTACAGAAATTTTAGACAATGCACTGCACATTACCAGAAGGAAATAAGGTTAATCTCCTCTTAAATATTATACCCTTGAACCAAGCACTGAAGTTGCAGATGTAATATTTCCAAATAGGTACAATTTATTTTTTGCCAAAGCTAGCATGCTGAACAGCTGGGATCTGGAACAATCACTTTACTCTATAAGGTAAGAGTAGGCTCATTACAACATATGCTGAATCTAATCAGCAGGCATTCTAAACCTGGTTAAAAAGGATTAGATATGATTTTTCTTTTCAGATTCAAGCAGAAATTAAAATGACATATACTCTCTTTGAAAGAAGACACTGCCCAATCAAGCCATGTTTAAAATTGGTTAAGCTGGAACTGAGTTCCCAGATCAGAGTGTAAATGGAGAATTAATTGAATGGGTAGTCAGATATTGAATCGTTACAGCTCCCTCACCATGCTCCTTTTAAAATCCCAAAACTACAGTTGGTGCTAGGGGAAGGAACTTCCCAAAAATTATTAGAATAGTCAAAGAGAACATTGGGTGAAATCTATGACCAGTGTTATTCAGGAATTCAGACCAGATGGCCTTAAAATAGGTAAACCTTTGAGATTTATGTCTTTCAAGATGGCACCAAACAGTGATGTAGTAACACCAGTAGTATCGATATGATACCTACAAATCTCTGATCAATCCTACGATTAGAGAGAAGAAAAGTGTCTGAGGTTGTTCTGCTGACAATAGAAACTTGCTAGTTAAATGTAACAATGTTACAGAAGATAATGAGTTATATTTTGCTCATTTTACGTGTGTAGTTCTTTCCACCTCAATGAGATTATTTTTATGAGTCAGCCTTTGGGCACAGCTTTGCAATACATGGTTGATTTCCTTTCCATTACTTTCACACAATTCACAGGCACAAATTGTGGAACCAGGGAGCTAGAGGTATGATAGCAACTTTCTTTCCCCCCAAAAAGAGTTCTCGATTTAAAATGTTTTGCTCTTGGACCAGCCAACTCCTACCCCAAATGAAAGAGTTCTGGAACTTTTCTACCATTTCAAAGAGATGCATTTTTTTGTCTCCTTGAATATCAGAACATTCTGCCTATCAGTCAACAAAGACATGCTTAAGTGATTTGTATAATTAAATTTGAAACGTGAAATCAAGTACAAATATGACACCTTTTAACAAAAGCCATATATGGTTTAGGCAATGCAGTATGGCCTCAAGTTTTAGCCTAATAGTGCTCTGTAGGGGGCAGGGAACCCCCAAAAGAAGTGCATATTTATCTCCCTGCAGTAAATGATTTAGACTGATAATCATTTAATCAGTGACTCACAAAAAATTAATTCACTGTACACCATATCTTTAATACAAAAAGAGGATCAGAATGATAGTAAGGTCCTAAGAATAAAACAGAATTATAGCTTTCTCTGGCCATTTATCAATTCAGGTATATCATTTTGGGACTTTCTCTTTTAAAAAAAATTTAGTACACTCTCTTGGGGAATAGACACAATGTAGTTTAAGCAGAAAACTCCACCTTATACTCACAGTCATTTCTGCCATGACTACTGTTACTCAACTTTATTGGCATTTTTTTCACTGGGAAATTATTGACATTTTCCTTGCAAAGATCATATACTATGAGGTATACATAAATGGAGTTACCAGAGATTTCATTTTTAACCTGTTACAATTGTAATAGAAATGTTTCCATTAAGATGTACACAATCCATGAAAATAATCACTGTCCAATCAATATATTGAAAAAAGTGTAGTTCCCTTGTTTTGTGCTTTGATAATATTCTGCATCTGGAGAATGTCTGATAAACTGCACTAGGGGTTGTATAAATCAATCACAGAATGTTAGATAATAGAGGTTGAAAAGATCTACCATATCCTATAGTTATCCCCTTGGCTATGAAAGATTGTTCCTTAAGTAGAAAGTGCTTTGTGCAGTTTAGTTTTAAATTATTCAAGTGCTGGGGCTTCCAGAACTTCCCTAGTGTCTATTAAACTTTAATGTTAAAAACAAAATTCTGAAGTATCAGTTTCAATCCCATGGTTTCACTCCATTTAACCAAGTGGAACATTTTTCTCCCTTATATATGGTGGCATGATATTGATTTATTATATTCATTAATTATCTGAAAAAGGAGGCATACAGTGAGGTGGCAGAAGGCTGGTAGGTCCCCTAGCGACTTTCACAGAGGCCCCACTTCAGCAAAGCAATTAGGCACATGTAGGGGATCTCTCCAATTTCATTGAGGAATGTTCCACAAAATCCTGCACACTAAAATGTCTGATTAGAAAGAAGCTTCCTTGTTGGTAGGTTATTTCATAATTGCCTATTATATGAATTCTAGAACTTACAACTGAAGCACCTACTACTATAAGAGACAGAGTCCAGGCCAGATACACAACTGATCTAATCTTAAAATCACTTATGCATGTGAGTTGTTGTACAATAAAGTTACTTTATGCATGTAGTTTTAAAGTAAAGTTACTCATGTGCACAAATATTTGCAGAATCAGGCCCATATACTGATTTAAATTCAGTATTACCTGGTGCACATATATTAACTTTTTATTCCTGGAGCAATGAATTCTTCTGAAATTGCTTGTGCCAGCCTAGAGAGACAATGTGGGTGAGGTATCTCTTTTATTGGACCAACTTGTGTTGATGAAACAGACAAGCTTTCAAGCTCTTCTTCAGGTATCTTGTCTTGTTCACAAATAGAAGTTGGTCCAATAAATGACATTACCTCAACTACCTTGCCTCTCTAATATCCTGGTATCAACATAGCTACAACTTTGCCAACCTATACAATTAAGCAAAAATATAACTGCAGTTAAAACATAGTTTAGGGAAGTAGATGCGAATTCACACTTTGAAAAAAAAAAACATTCAAAAATCAAAAACAGGCTATCATTTAAATATACAGTTTTTTACACTAACCCCTTGTTTTCTTTCTTTTAAAAATCAAACACAGGAAACTGAACACAAAAATGCACATTATGGTAACATTAAGGTTATGAAACAAGCAAGCAAAAGTAAGAAATTTCAGAAGTTAAGATTACTACAAAGACAACACAGCCAAGCTGCACTTGTAAAAATCAAATGATAGTAAATAAGTTCAGCCCTGGTAAAAACACCTGCAGCTCCATCAACATATTAGTTCTGCATGATTTATTTTTAGTAAGATAATTTGGATCAACCAGTTTTCATATTCAGTTTTTCTAAGTACTGCCCAGAGGGCGGGGCATGAATCAGTGTTCATGTCGCACTCCCCATCAGTACCAAGCCCAGCATTGCACTCCCCGTCAGTACCAAGCCCAGGCCCAGGAAGCTAATGATCCAATCAGGGGACCATATTTGGTGATGAATCCTGGTTACATGCCACATGTTGCACATACGCTAAGATGAAGAGTACTACCCTACACTGTCAGTTTTTTATCAGCAGTTATCCTGACTAGTTGATTATACCTCTATTCCTTATTCTTCTTGAAGTCACATTTCAAAATGTATCAGAGGGTAGCCGTGTTAGTCTGGATCTGTAAAAGCAGCAAAGAATCCTGTGGCACCTTATAGACTAACAGACGTTTTGGAGCATGAGCTTTCGTGGGTGAATACCCACTTCCTCAGATGCATGACATCTGAGGAAGTGGGTATTCACCCACGAAAACTCATGCTCCAAAACGTCTGTTAGTCTATAAGGTGCCACAGGATTCTTTGCTATTTCAAAATGTAGTTCATCTATTTTAAAGTCACTGTAGATTTTTAATATTTCTTCCTTTACTAATGGGTCTAACTTTCTTTCTAGTACTATCTGTCCCCTATTCCATCCCTATGTGTTTAGTAAAGCTTTTCACACTTTCCTTAACTGCTTTGGGTACCATTAACACATTCTGCTTTTGTGCTGTGCTGAAAATAAAACCTAGAAAGGGTCAATCAGTCCTCAGATGTTCCTAGGTTTGTGTCTGACCCTCAAGATCACTAATAAGCCTGTGACAGTGGCCTTGATTTTCTACTATATTATGAGTTACTCTGGGGTAAAACTCGTGTAACAGCCAGGTCTAGTTTGTTTTAATGGTATAACATGGTACCGGCCGAACCTGCAGACGCGGCAGGTAAACAAACCAGCCTGTCCCGCCAGAATGCTCACCCTGGCAAGCCATGTGCAAGAGGCTGCCGACCCCTGGACTATATACTAGTGTTACCTATATTAATCCTACAAACTTAGCTCACTTATTGTTCATCTAAGTTTATATGGAATGGTTCACTTCTAATATTTTTTTCAGTTAAGAAATAACACTGAGGAGTTTATATTGGACCTCCAGCTGAAAGTGACCAGAGATCATTCTGTCTCCTTTTATATCCATAATAATAATAAATAAACTCCATACATTAATTTATTTTACAGGTACTAACTGTATGTTGTGACAATGATATAATCATTAATCAGCTAAAGAGTCCCCCTGTGAGATCCTTCTGGGATTCCTAACTATAGGTACCTCACACCAAATTTTTTATTTTTACATTAAAAAGCCAGCACTCCTAGAGCCATGTAACTCTATGGAGCTACCATATCTCAGAGAACACATTAATGTTCTGGAAATGTGGTAGGCCATTATGCCAGCATGGACACTAGTAGTCCAAAAAAACAGCTTTTTCAAAGTATCTTCTATGGTAGCTTCCACATTAGGATATTTAGCCAAAACAGAAACTAAAATAGAAATTCTAAAATGCAAAAAGTTATTTTAGTACAATATTAATGTTGCAAGGGATTTTGCTTAAATTGAAAACAAAAAATCAAGTAGCAACCAATTATGAGTCTGTGAAAATAGGCTCATAATGCACAAAGAAACTGTTTTATAACCCTAGCCTTTGTGGGTGATAGCACGCTTCTGCTATAATAGTTTCACTTGAAATAATTAAACAATAAATACCAGTTATTTTCCTTTTATATCTCTTTTTGGTAAATACATGCAAATTAACATGAATCATTTGGCACGCTCTAGTCCACGGGTCGGCAACCTCTGGCATGCGGCTTGTCAGGGTAAGCACCCTGGTGGGCCAGGCCGGTTTGTTTGCCTGCCGCGTCCACAGGTTCAGCTGATCACGGCTCCCACTGGCCACGGTTTGCCACTCCAGGCCAATGGGGGCTGCGGGAAGTGGCATGGGGCAAGGGATGTGCTGGCTGTGGCTTCTCCCTGCCCTCATTGGCCTGGAGTGGCAAACCGCGGCCAGTGGGAGCTGTGATCGGCTGAATCTGCAGATGCGGCAGGTAAACAAACTGGCCTGGCCCACCAGTGTGCTTACCCTGGCGAGCCACGTGCCAGAGGTTGCCAACCCCTGCTCTAGTCACACCTGGCATCACAATTTTAGCATTATTTTTGAAGCAAGAATCACTTAATACCTTCTATTCCAGCAACAGAAATAATAGCATTTTCTATATTCATTACAATCTTATCAATGCATTTAGCCTTCTCAAACAAGTGCCCCATTTCTAGGTTGCTCATTTTTTTCAGGACGTTATGTAATGCAAGTTCTATAGCAGTTATTGTAATAGCACTACACAATAGTGTAGGACTATAAATACATGGATGTAGAGCAGATCCAGCTTTTATATGGATGCAGATCAACTGATCCAGCTTTTATATTCTGTGAATAACTTAGAAATGTCAGAGCTAGTCTAAACTTCCGTTAAAAAAAAATCCTTTCCCCATCTATAATTATTTTCATGCTATGGAAACCTACGTCTGCTTCAGAATTCAGCAGCAGTGTACAACAGAAAATAGCGTGAATGCTACTTTAAATAGGAACCTTCCACTCTGTATATATTCAGAAACATATTGGAGTCATATCATTACTGACCAAAATAACATTCTTACTGCATTTTACGCATGTTATCCCTGAATCATGATACACCAGCCAAAAAAACAAAAAACTTGACTTTGACGTACCAGGTAGATTTTTCAGGGGTGGCAATCAGAAGCAAAACAAAACAAAACAAAAAAACCACTCAGCTTTTTAATTTATAAACTGTGGAAATCAATACAATACAAACATGGAAACCAAGAAGACCTCAAGATAAAGCAATGCATCAATGTCTGGCCTTAGCCAGACTTAAAACAAGGATTCTTGGTAGGGAAGCTAAGGACAAATAGAGACAAGGCCTGTTACATGCAGTGGTATTGGAGGTATTGAGAGTCACAGTGTGCTACACAGCTAGAGAGCATAGAGAAAATGGAGAACTCAATATGGCAGTCCATAGCAGCTACCACTGGCTGGCTGACTCAAATCTTTCAAAAACTGAAGCAAGTCCTGCTCTGCCAGTCACCCTTGTAAAGTGGTTGGTGCACTAGGAGCAATCACTGCTTTACACTCAAACTCTGCATTATGTAATGTGCAGACAACAGACTTTTTCCTGACTGTCACAGCGCTCTGTGCCTCTGACTCAGGGATCCCTAGCTGGGTTAAGTGTAAATGCAATGATGTGTCAAAAGGCAATGTGGTTAATCTCCTATAGGTGATTCTGCTGGTGGTCTTTTCTTTCTGCTCAGGGGGGCAAACAGGTGGCCACCAGCAGAAGATTCCATGGGAGTGAGGGGGATGGTAGAGGTGAGTGAGTCACAGAAGGAAGGAGCCTGAGGCCCTAAGAAACATCGGGTTTGAAGGCAACTGGGAATGAGCATTGTGAATCAACAGGTGTCAGGGCCCATATAGCCTTTGCAGCTGAAGTGCCTACAGCACTTGCTTTACTGGTGGTGTAGATGACACACTCCCAGGAACAGTATCAAGACAAGAACTGACCCCATGAGGGGGCAATGTTTATCATTATTTTGGGATCTTGAATATTGTTTTAATTCTTTGTAAAGTCATGGGGATTGTTCAGAGTGTGATTGCCATATACATGACTTGCTTGACAGCTATGGAATAGAAAGACATTATGAAACAGACAGAACTACATAGACACTATACGGATTCAGTGGTGTTTGGTACAAAGCAATCTCTCTTTGTAGTGAGATAAGCTATTTTATATACTATGGCACTCTGAGCACTCCACTTCCTCTACCTGTTACCTAGGGAACTGTTTGATGGCATGGTCACCATAGAAACTGTGGACTGGCTTGAGAGAGGTTTCCATTGCCATAGATGGCACTTTTTGCATTATTCTTCATTTATGTTCCTCAAATCATTGGCATCACTGGGAGTCCCTCACATTTACTGACAGGCTATGTTCAGTAAAGTGCACTTTCTAACTTGCCAGTCTGTCAATATTTATAATTCTTACACTGCATGAGTGGTGAATACACACAAATTGTTGTATTCATGGGATGGAAGCCAGTACTTTGGTCACTCAAATGTGACAAGTTCCTTCTCTCCTTTTCAGTGTGGGCACCAACATGAAATTTGTGAAGCCTTACCTTACCCACATGCCTTCATTTATTAGCATATGTACAACACTTATTAACATATGCTAATGAGATCTGTGCATGGAGCATTGTATTTGGAAAAGGTCAGACATGGTTAGACAGGCACTCTGCAACCTTGAACAGACATCGTAATGCATGTTCATGCCTCAGACATATGGGGTGATTGACAGAGCTTGCCTTGGGGATGATTGTGGGTATTGTTCTAGCTGTGAGTAAGATAACCCCAAGAGGAGACAAGAGAAAAAAGGCAATGTCCAAGGTTGACATTGATGTATGCATCATCGATGTTGGAGTGGCCAGTCAAGGATTTATTGTTTGATGAACGGGTCAGCAGAATGGCTGATATCCTGAGGTAAATTCTGTGGTCCAGGATGCCAATAGAGCATGTGCTGTTGGGGGACCTTTCAGGCAGCTAGAAAATATGAACAAGTGGAGCCCACTGGAACACAGATTTAAGGGCCTCTTGGAGGAGCACATATATAGCCATTGTTAGTGTTTCTGCTGGATCTGGGACTCACTGGAGCATCTGCTGTCCTTGGAGTCGAGATTAGCATATATTTTGCTGATGACAATCTTGCAAAATCTCCTGCTGCTTGCTGTTCTCCAAATTAGACCACTCCTGCACTGTCTTTACATAACTAGCTACTCAGTCTCAGAATGCAGCATACTGTCCATTTGCATTGCTGCCCTGCTTTGCTCCTGTTGCTTATTACCAGTGTCTGTAGAGCTTATCAGCTTTTGTTCATCCATTTGGTTTCTCTCATAGTCTGCCACAAGTAGTCGAGCCATGGGCAAGGAGATGCACTGTTCACTGCATGCTCCACCCTCAGGGCATCATGGTGAGGAGCAAAGCACAGTCACCTATGCCCCTGCCTGGATGTCTTTGGCAGTCATGATGAGCTTCCAAAAATAAGACCTTGCATATTATTGGTCACCTTTTATTTCTTAAGTATAAAATATGCTAATCTGTTTTTTACCACTGTTTCTGTTTTCCATGTCAGTGATTATTATTGCTAACTACTGTTTCTCTTCTTTTGTATCTCCCTCTAGCTGCCATCATTCTCACTTCCACCTGGAAGATATTGCAATAAATCCTTCTTGATGTCAAAAGATCCTGCATGCACTCCCCGGTAACCCTGTTCTGTACTCTACATTTCAGAACAGGAGAGGAAAAGATCAGAATAGATGGAGCAACTACTACAGCTGACTCCAAACCACATGGGTAGCCTTCGGAAGTGCAAATATTCTCCTGGGCGTGCAGGTGCTCAGTATGTTATTTAGACATCCAGGTTTGAAAATGTTGGGTCCAAAAACTTGTGATTCTGATCTTATTCTTTAAAGGGAAGAAGAAAGTCCTGCTGTGAATAACTACTAAGTAGAGTGCCCATACTAAAATGGCCTATTTTGTTTTATTTTCCTTACAGTAAATTTCTATTCAAGTTTTGATGCCTTCAGCTGAGGCACTAGATGATCATGATTCCTTCTGACCTTAAAATCTGTTAGCCTTGGTCCCTTCACATCTATTCAAAATGCAGCCTCTCCCCAATGCATCATGCACAAGCTTCTTGAGGGTCTATATCACATAGACTCACCTTACCTTTCAAAACTGGTTCTACTGAGACATAGATCACTCTTCACTCCACATATGGTGCCAGCCTCAATCTCCCTTTATTCCCCACGGGTACCTTCAGGAAATGTAAGACGACATTCACCAAATCACCCTTTATCCTCTTTTAAAACCTTCCCTAAAAACCTTTTATATGATGCTTACAAATCACTAGTGCCTACATCTAGTTAAGCTGGTGACCATCTATGAATATCTATACCCTGTTATGACTAATTTATGCAATCACACATCTCTGTCCTTTACTTTGTAATTCTCTATCTTCCCAGATTTGTTATCTGTGGCATACTGTGTAAATCTTACATTGTGAGCCCTCTGGAAGCAGTACAGTTAGGCCCTAATCCCTATTTATAGTCTTTAGGTATTACCACACTAGAAATAATAAATAAGAATTTGACCACATAATAATGGTATCACAGGGCCTTATGTATGCCTCTTGGCTCAGTTTACAAGTAAAAAGTTCATTTTCCTAACCTTCAAATTCAATCTGGAACCAGAATTTCATGCATCACCACATATGACAGGGGTTGGCAATCTTCAGCACGCAGCCAATCAGGGTAATCTACTGGTGGGCCACGAAACATTTGTTTACATTGACCGTCCGCAGGTATGGCCACCTGCAGCTTCCAGTGGCCACGGTTTGCTGTTTCTGGGCAATGGGAACTGTGGGAAGTAGTGGCCAGCACATCCCTGTGGCCGTCGCTTCCTGCAGCTCCCATTGGCCGGGAAAGGTGAACCATGGCCACTGGGAGATGGGGGGGCCCGTGCCTGCAGACGGTCAATGTAAATAAACTGTCTTGTGGTCCGCCAGTGGATTACCCTGGCGGGCCACGTGTCAAAGGTTGCCGAGCCCTGACCTATGATAAAGTGCTGTAGGCCAAATTAGGTCCTCACAGACACCTGGCCAACCCTATTGCCTTGCATGTATTTGTCCTGGTGTAACTGATTGGAACTTTGTAAACAATTCTGTTCCTGGACTGTAAGGAGTAATGAAAATATCTCTCATCTATGTGGGTATTCCCTGGCTAGCAGAGTTTACAAAAAAACAAACAAACAAAAAAAACCACCACCATTTTTGTTCACTACATTAGGCTGATGTGACTGAATATACAGAGAAAAGATCTGTTGATTTAAAAGGTGGCATTTCTACAGCTTCTTTCAGAGAAAAATATGGTTACTCTTTATCACAGACAACAAAAAAACAACAAAACAACTATACCCTGTATGTTTATTACTCCTAGCTAAAGCCAGAACTTTGTTAAGTTATGCTAGGAACATAGGAATGCAAGTGACATTCTTGTTCATCATGTCCAAACCCCTGTTATTGCAGGGACTCCTTTTCTTCTTGTGGGTTGATACTTATGCCAATTTTGGGGTATAGCTTCATGAACATAAATTCTCAACATAGTTAAAAATAATGTGATTTTAAAAAGTTATTTTTTTCACAATCGGCATTCAGAAAGGCATGTATACTAATTAATTTCATCAATAACTTTTTCTCTTTTCCCTTTATCTTATATGCTGCTTAGCTTTACATGCATGGCACATGCCTGTATTTTCTGTGGCCTATAAATTGTTGCAGTTTATAACAAAAAATTTAATTTGGGAGAAATTTTAAAACAAAGGAAAAGTGCCTCTTAGAAGGTGAATGGGAGCATAAAAGACTGCTTTAGAGTGCCTCAGTTCTACCTTTTTGTATTTTAGGCCCCAATTCAGAAAACCATCCCTATTCAGGACAACACTTAAGCACATATTTATGTCCCATTGAAGTCAACAGGGCTTAGGTACATGCTTAAACTTCACCGATTTTAAGGCTAGAAGAGACCACTCTGATCAACTAGTCTGACTCCTGCATTACAAAGGCCATGGAACTACATCCAGTTAATTCCTGCATCAAGGTAATAAATTGTCATTTAGATGGATTGATGAAAGACTTTTAAGTGACTGAGAATCCACCATGTCTATAAGTAAGTTACTCCAGTGGTCAATCACCCTTAGTGTTAAATGTGCACCTAATTTCTAGTCTGAATTTTTATCAGGCTTAATCTTCCAGGCACTGGAAACTTTTATACCTTTGTCTGCTAGATTTACGAGCTTCTGCTATCAAAAATAATTTCCCATTGTAGGTACTTCTAGACTGTTAATTTAGTCACCTTTTATCCTTCTCTTGGATACACTAGATAGACTGAGATTCTTTAGTCTCTCAATCTAAAATATGTGTTATAGACCATGAACCATTCTTGTAGTTCTTTTTTCAACAATTTTTTTCCATTTTGACACCAGAACTGGACACAGTATCCAATTAATGATTTGTTAATTCCGTATACAGCAGCACAGGATGCAGCAGCACCACTGGCTTGAAGTTCAGGGGTGCTGTGCACCTTCCTGGATCCCCACTCTGCGCGTTGCAACCTGGCACAAGGGGATCACAGCATCATTCAGATTTGGCCCATCTGACACTCTATAGATGGAGGGATAGCCAGTCCAAACCTGAATGGCGCTGCAAACCTGTGCACCAAGAAGCAATGCAACTTGGTTTGGGAGCCCTCTCAAATGGAGGGCCCAAGGCAAACTGCCCCTTTTGCCTCCCCCTCTAGGCACCGTAATAATAGACCAATCAACACTGACTGTCAGATCCTGGGCAAGATATTTTATAAATTATACAGTTGCAATCTTGTGAGAGGCAGTTAATAGCTGGAATGCATTTGGCATGAGTATACAGTAGAATAGTTATTGACAATGTCTCAGAAAAGAATAGGAGCTACTGGGTCAGCCATTTTAATGAAAGGACTAGATTTTTCCTGCAAGGTGCTTTGGGACAGAAAAATTCATCTGGTCATGTAAGTCTGGTTGGCATGGAAAATGGTTGTGGCTGCGCTATATTTGGGAAAATGATCGTGTTCTTTGTTTGACATGTTTAAAAGCAACAGAAAGGAAAGATAAGTGAAGATGTAAGGCACAAATTTACTTTTGTAACAGATGGAGTTTAAAACTGGCAGAAAGCATCTGAAAAGTTTAAGGAACATGAAGGATGAAACTTTCACAGAGAAGCTGTGAAAAAGATCTCCATCTGGGTTGTATACCCATTAATGTGATTCTGCCTAAACCTGTTGCCAAAGAACAAAACACTGCAAGAACTGAGATATGAATGTTGTTTGAGCGAATTAAGTTCCTTTGTCATCAAGGCCTGCCTTTTAGAGCTATCACAATTGTGATGGGGTGCTCTGACAACTAATGCTAGAGATAGCAGACACTAAACCCAATGTAAGGGAATGGCTGCGACCAGACAACTGGATGCTGGATGCCATCCAAAATGAGATTATTAAAACCTTCTTTCATGCCTTTCAGTGAGAAAGAGTTTCACAGGCTCTAGACAGTTCATTCTTGGGACTGACTGCAGATGGAACAACCTATGTAAGTACCTATGAGCAGTTTTCATGGAACCTGCAGCTTGTGGGGAAAAAAAGCTTGAAGTAAAAAATCATTTTCTGGGATTTTACAATGCATCTGACACTTCTGCAGAAACTTTACTTATGTATATTAAAGATATATTTTTGTAACTAAATTTGCCTCTTAAACGTCTACAGGGTTATTGCTTTGAATGTACAAGCAATGTGGCCAGTACATTCTCAGGTGTGTAAGCTTGACTTAATGGTATATGCTCCAATTCACTGTTTGTTCACTGTAGTAACTATTCACTGGCTCTTGTTCTGCAAGATGGGGACTGGGAAGTATGTCTTGTGGCAGACACATTAAAATTTGTTCAGAACATTCCAGTTATTATTAGAGAATCTACCAAGCATGTCTGTATCTGTCTTTGATTCTGGAGAAGCAGTGTGCGATATTTTAAGTCTGTGCCTTATTAGATGGTGCATTCATATAGTGGCAATCTCTCCTTTGTTCTGCTTATTCCTGGAGATGCTATTAATACTTCAGCATGATAGCACTCCCTCGGTCTCCCCTGTTGAAGGTGTTCCACTATGAATAAATAATGAAAGAATCATTAGACAGAAAGAGAGAGCGAGAGAGAGAGAGAGAGAGAGAATGATGACTCTATAGCATGATGGTTACAGCACTCATATGGAGGATCCAATTCCCCTGCTCCAATGATTTTTAAAATTATTTACCCACAGTGGAACAGCATCCGTGGTAGATACTGAAGGAAGTCCACTTCAAAATATCCCATAGCTCAGTAGCTAGGGCTCTCACCTGGAAAGTGGCAAAGCTGTGTTCAAATCCCTTCTCCCTTTCAGGCCAAGGGCAGATTTGAACTGGGAGTCTCCCACATCTCAGGTGACTACACTAACTACTAGGCTAAAAAGTTATGAGGGAGTATTTCCCCCAACCCCAGCCATTTTATGGGAGCTCACCTATAAGGATTCAAGATGGGAGGTGAGCTCTGAGCATGTGTACCAGATCGGGTCCCACAGGTGAGTAGGCAGCCAAACACCTATCTTCACCTGGCTCGTGACTCAAGGGCTCAAGTATCCGGAAACCTGGGGTGCGGCTGCAGTGTGACTATTCAGAGGCAGAAACATAAGCACTTGGGGAACATTTACTGCAAAAATGTAGGCACTGAGCAAGTTAAGGCACCTAAACAGGTTTGGGGGCAGCTGAGCAGGGGTTTTGTGAATCCCAGCAGGGCCTGATTCTGAGATTGAGGTGCCTAAGACAGTAGTTAGGCATCTCTGTCCTTCTGTCGCTGCAGCCCCACTATCTATTTTTAATCAGTGTCATGCAGTGCTTCATCAAATGCCTTACAGAAGTCTAAATATGTATTTGCCAACACAGACAGCTTTAAGAACAGGTGCACTTCTGGCACCTTAGAGACTAACAAATTTATTTGAGCATAAGCTTTCGTGGGCTAAAACCCACTTCATCGGATGCATGTAGTGGAAAATACAGTCGGGGGATATATATATACACACAGAGACCATGAAACAATGCGTGTTACCATACACACTATAACGAGAGTGGTAATGGTGTTTGTAATGGTAATCAAAATGGCTCATTTCCAGCAGTTGACAAGAAGGTGTGAGGAGCAGTGGGGTGGGGGGAGAAGACAGGGAAATAGTTTTATTTTGTGTAATGACCCATCCTCTCCCAGTCTTTATTCAAGCCTAATTTAATGGTGTCTAGTTTGCAAATTAATTCCAATTTGGCAGTCTCTCATTGGAGTCTGTTTTTGAAGTTTTTTTGTTGTAATATTGCAACTTTAAGGTCAGTAATCGAGTGACCAGGGAGATTGAAGTGTTCTCCAACTGGTTTTTGAATGTTACAATTCTTGACATCTGATTTGTGTCCATTTATTCTTTTACGTAGAGACTGTCCGGTTTGGCCAATGTACATAAAAGAAAAGAATAAATGGACAGCTTTTTGGCAGCAGGGAAGCACTGGGAGGAAGGGGGAGGAGCTGCTGCTGCTGCTGCGAAGGTGCTTCCTAGTGTCCTTGCCTGCAGCGGGGTGTGCCTGTGTGGGGTAAGCCACAGGCACTTCCCAACCACAGTACAGTACAGTAGTATACTGTATAGAATGCCTTTTGTCTGCCTCCAAAACATTTCCTTGGAACCTAACCCCCCGTATTTACATTCAGTCTTATAGGAAAATTGGATTCATTTAACATTGTTTCAATTAAAGTTGCATTTTTCAGGAACATAACTACAACGTTAAGTGAGGAGTTACTGTACAGGCTGAGAAGCTGAAGAATGACTGGTGAATGTGTATTTGATGGACTCAAAGCTTGCTTGCAATGTTTAATGACTAGACTGATTCTCAGCAAGGCAAACATTCCCATTGTTATTGCTGCATTTTGTGCATTACATAAGAGTTGTAAAACGAAGGGGGAAAGGCTACGAGCAGTGTGGTGGGGTCAGGTGCCATCAGCTCTCTGCTGAATTTGAACAGCCAGACAAAAGGGCTATTATAAGAGTCAACCACAGAGTTATAATGCTGAGGGAGGCCTTAAAAGATCATTTTAACAGCCAGTAGTGTGGTGTGATGCTTTTGTGCACCTGTGTGATTTCATGTATTTACGCATTAAATATGGTTGGGGTATCGACTCCCATTATTAACTGGGGTTGCACATAGTTTAGTACATGCCATATCTTTTTTTGCACATTATAAAAATATACTCTAGTTTTGAAACACTGAAGCTTTATTGTATGTAACTGAATAAGAAACAAACCTGAATAAATTATTTAAAAACATGTTAGCAGCACTCTCAAGAGGTGACCCATACTTAAAAAACAAGTAAAACAAACACATGCATATACTACATATACACATACAGACACACACTCATATATGTTTCAGTCATGGTTAAAACAAATAGTCATTGTGCTTGCTGGCTGATCCTGTAGATATCACAGGTTGGTGTAGATGTAGTTCTCCTTGTTTTCCCCTGACATGGAGTGGTGGGAGAAGTGTTCATGCCATGCTGCCACATGTTATGCTGAGGGTATAGGGAGAAGAGACCATAGACTTTTACATGGATTGGAAAGGCTGCTGTGTCAGGGGTCTTTGGGCATTTAGCTCAATGATGTTCTGCGCCATCTGTGTTTGTTACCCAAGCAAAGCCATAGTCTGCTGGTTCATTTCCCGCTGCATCTCTGAGTCCCTTTTTCCAGCATGCAATCTCTCCATTCCTGGTCCTTCTCCATGCTCTCAGTCATATGGCCCCTCCAACTGCTGTATTTGTAGTCAGCAGTATTGAACTGCACAATCTCAGAGTATATATCCTGCTTGGTCTGCCTCTTCCTTCACCTGATTCAGGTCAGGCATTCAGCAAGCGTGGAGGGGGACATCTTAAAAGGCTGCTGATAAAAACAGACAGATATACCATTAGATGTACAATTGTAGTAGAAAGGTAAAGATAAATCTCCCAAATCCCTTAATTATTCCCTAAAAGACCTTTAGCAAAAAAAAAAATTGTCACTGTAGCTTTGGAGCAGCTTATTACAGAACCACTTTGCAGCTCAAGTAATAGTAAGTGATGAGTAGCATGGTGCGGAACTGTTATATAGGGCGATTAGATGCTGGACAACCCTGGGTATGGGTATAGGGAAAGTGCACTGGATATTGTAAATAGTTTCACAGGCACTGGTAATTTTGGCTGATATTTCACTCATGAGGATGACAAAAGCCCAGAGAATGCAGCTGCTACTGGAGTCCCAAAGTTGCCTTGGTCTAAATGCTGCTAGCCTATTTACTGCAATGGTGGCCATGGAAGTCAACACAGAAGGGTGTGGGAATATCTCCTATCCTGGGAGAAGAAACAAGACCGCCATCACTGTTATGCTCAGGAGGGGATTGAAGACTATTTCCATGAAAGTTTCACCAAGATTGTTCAAGAGGATAAAGGGGATATACCCATCTGAGAATTGTACCTCTCCCGCTAGGCCAACGAGCCAAAGAAAGGAAAAGTGAACACCACCGCTACCTCTTTCTTCTAGCACAGCCCAGTGATCTGTTGTGGATTGTGTAATTCAGACTGCTATACTAATCTGTTTGAACTCATATCCTAACATGTAGTACTTGACGGAACTGACAACTATATGTGCATTCTAAAGCATTACTTTGTATTCTATTCTCAGTGCAGTCCGAAAAGTAAAATGAGGAATCCAAAATCGATTCCTTCTTTCTGTAAACAGGCAGATGGGATGGGTGCCATTTTTAAATAGGGAAGAAGGGCGAGGGAGGGAAGGAAAGTTCCGTGTATCAAACAGGTAAACAAACATGCTTAAGTAATAATAATTACCTGAGCTCCCTTCTCCTTCATCACTAGGCTCATCTGTGCTTGCCTGACAAGACTGGCTTGATTCCACCAGAGTTTTGAAGAGCTCCTGGTTTGCTGCATGGTTTATGTCGCACTCTGTATCCCCCCACATTCTCTTCCTCCTTGCTGTGCACAACAGTGGTTTCTGCATCTGACTCTAATGAAGTATCCAGTCACATTCAGGGCATGCTGGTAGACTCCCCGCCATGTATAGCATGCAGCTCATTATAGAAGTGGCAGCTCTGTGGGGCAGACCCAGATTTCTTGTTGTCCTCCTTCACCTTCTAGTATGCCTGCCAACGTTCTTTGGCTTTCACCCAGCATTGCTGCGCATCCTTGTTGTGGCCCAGGCTTAGCATCCCTTGTGCAATCTGCATGTAGATATCTATATTCCTTTTGTTGCTCCTTAGTTGGGCTTGCACAGCCTCTTCTCACCACAGGACAAGGAGATCCAGGACTTCGGTCCTGCTCCAGGCAGGAGTACAAGGTCTAGGTGTAATTCTGTCTGCATTGAGCTGGCATGGTTGGATGCTTACAAAGGTGGGCAACTAGGAAAAAGTTTAAAAAATCACGCTGGAACTTGTGACGGGGGCAGGCTTCTGGTATCTGTGACTCTGGGCAGTGGAATTCAAACTTGTGACTGTCGCCAGGACATGGGGCATTGTGGGACAGCTGCTGGAGGGCTGGTAGGATCAACAGAGGTGACAGTATCTATACTAGCACTGCATCGACAGAAGTAGGTTGACTTTGGCTCCATTTGCAGAGGTCATATTATTGTGCTGATGTAATGGGTTATGCCAATGAGACACAAATTTAGGTGAGGACACATGCAAAACGAAGTCAAAACAAGTTGATAAAATACTATAGTATAGACAAAGCCAAAGTCAGACTGGAAATAAGGTACCAATTTTTTTTTAAACTGTGAGGGGAACTGATCGCAGGACTAGTTTAATTAGGGATGTGATAGTTTCTCCAGTACTAACAGTTGCAGACAAGATTGGATGTCATTCTAAGAGAGATGCTTTAGTTCAACAAGAATTTATTGGCTTGATGCAAGAATTACTGGTTGAAATTCTATGGCCTGTGTTATGCAGGAGATCAGATTATTGATGATCACAATGATTTCTTCTGACCTTAAAAGCCGATGCATATTCATAGATCCATGACCTGTCCTAAATCTCCTATGTATACTGTCTGACTGGGAATTGACAGAAACAGAGTAGACAGGGTTTGTGGAGGTCCCTAGCAGGTCTTCTCATCTGTGTTGTAAAACCTAAACAGTTTGAATGGTCTTGCTCACATCTGCCAGCACAATGGTTTAATTTCAACCTTCAAAATTGCTGATACCTAACTGTAAATAAACCGGAAAATATTACCTTGTGTCCAACATTGATAGTCTCAGGATTGTCCATCTAATCCTTTCTAAATATGCTGCTGCCCTCCCCAAGTATTGAATGTTTGGTTACAATCCTCTTTGTGTGTAAGTTCTGGGCTCTTTCAGTAGGTACTGTATGGTATATCTATTGCAACCATGGAAATACTCAGGAGAATAAGTCTTTTTGGCAGAAGATATAAAATCTATAATGTCACGGATGACAGTTGGAATAGTTGGATTTAAATGTTGATGTGACTTCATTTTCACATTACAAATTACAGAAGGGGAATTTCAAAATCTCAGCTAAAGCCAACATATTGTTTTCAGCACAAAATATTTCTGCTGCTCAGTAAACCCTCTGCTCTAATATAGAAACACAGTCAGAATAGTTTTGTTTTACAAAACTTCCTAGGTAGTCATAATTGAATAAACTAAGCCTGAACTAATGCAGTTACATATTTCCGCTGTAAAATTCTTTTATCATATCCAGTCTCCACCTACAGGAGAATGTAAATAAAAGTAGGGAGCAGATTCAGCCACTATTTGTGGATTTGCCATACCAAATAGTTGCTCTTTATGTGATGGCAATCAAGAGAAACAGACCAGGAAACAGAACCAAACAGAATCAGAGCCATTACATTTGGGAAGGTTGGAAGAATCAGAGTCCAGTGTGACAGAACTGGCAGGGACTCACACAGAGATCAAAGCAAGAAGAAGGTTGCAAGGCTGGGGCAGGAGGGAATGGATGGAGGACTATCACTGAGTCAGGAGGATGGCAGGAGACTGACATCTTCATTAGGAGACTGGCATCAGGGGCAAATGTATGTGAATATATCTGCCACCACTTTATGTATTTAATGTTTAATGTACTATAACAGACCTGCATCTCATTTCATAACTGACTGTGCTTATCTCCCAACCTACAATTAAGTCTGTGCTTATCTCCCAACCTGCAATTAAGTCTGAAAACCAAAAGAGAGCAGGGGTAAAGTATACCCTAATAATGGAAAGACTACAAGGCCAACAAGGCACTTTAAAATATAATCTGAACACCTCTAAAAATCAGGCCATATTTAGGTGCTTAACTTTGGGCACCAAATTTGAATATTTTGGTCCAAACAGTAACTGCTGCAGTTATTATTGCAATGCAATTACATGGCTAGCAATAACTGGCCTCTGGATCTCATGTCCAGTGGAGCACTGAAGATTTACTGTGACGTGTCTTTCAGTAAGCAAATGCCACATTTACTGTGTATTTCTGTGCTTAACAGATTTGCACACTACAGTATTGTTCTGACTCACCATTTTCTTGCACCTTGTGCAGTCAATTATGCAAAGTGGGTGGAAAACACTACCGAATTAGGATGTAAGTATTGTATACTCACTATGAACGGATGTGAATGACTATATAATACATGTTGCATCCACATACCCTAGACTACTATGTTATGCTACCTACACTGATTCAGTGCCCTAGAGGGTGAGGCAAAGAACAGGCAATGTATGTGAAACTGGTGGGTCTGTGCTGGGAGCACGGGAAGGAGCTCTACACATGCCTTGCAGCCATAGAGGGTCACTTGGAATCCTAGAGACTCTTTCCCTTGGCTGGGAAGAAGTGAGTGGTGAAGGAGCTCAGGACTGTTGTACTTCCCAGAAGCAGGGGAAAAGGGTACTCCAAAATGCACTCCCAATGGCTTGGAAGTCTCAGAAGAGTAACAGCTGAACACCACAGAAAGTTCGGAGGTGTGAACTCCTTTGTTCATTTTAACAAGATGTGCTCATCTTCTGCCACCAGTTCTTTCAGTGCTGAGTGCCTGTATTATGCAGGGAGCCTGTGTATTCTCAGGTCCTTCCAGGCTCACACTGAGTATTGTCTTTTGATAATTCATTCCCTGGTCTTAGCATTGTGTGCCAGTGCTGTACATCAAACGTGCCCATGTTCAGCTCCCCAGCCTTGTTTCAGCACGATGTGCATCTAGCTAGCACTGTGCTTGCACTGCATGACTAGCTTTCTACATTGTAAACACAAGTCATTTGGTAAAGGAGGAACCTTTGGATCAAGTAAACTCAAATTTCTACCTCAAACTCTAACCCAGCCTCTCTGCTGACCTGCCAGTTTTCAAGTGGACCTAATTCTTCCTCTGAGTTTTAGGAGACTTTGGAAGTTTGCCTTTAAATAGAAGTGCTGTTGCAGCCTGTCTTAGCAGCTGCTGCTAGCCCTGTGCTGACATACCAGGAAATTATTGTAGCAACCTTATGCACCGCTCTGTAAATCCAAAGAGAAAGATTATCATACCAAATATTACATTGTGGAGCTCAAAGTTTCCCCTAACTTTGCCCAAGTCTGTCTACTTGTATATCAGTTTTCAGGCTGCTCTAACTGTGCATGTAGATTTTTGAGCACTTTCAGAAGTCTCCTTTAGAGAGACACCTCGATGTCAACTAAAATCTGGTGCAGCTCCCTCCGCCCTCATAACACAGGGATATGCCTTAATCTTTGATCTCTTAAAATTACAAGATGAAGGAGGAAGACCAGTGATAAAAATTTTTTCAAAAGCACCAAAGAGACCAAAATGTCTAAATCTTTTTTGAAATTGTGACAACATTCCCCAGATACTTAAACAAGTTTGAAAATTTATCCAGATCTTTATATAAGGTCAATTTAATTTTTCTGTAATGAAGGAAAAAAGTACCAGAGGGATAGCCGTATTAGTCTGTATCCACAAAAACAACGTGGAATCCGGTGGCACCTTAAAGACTAACAGATTTATTGGGCATAAGCTTTTGTGGGTAAAAAACCCACTTCTTCAGAGGGTTTTTTTACCCGCAAAAGCTTATACCCAATTAAATCTGTTTGTCTGTAAGGTGCCACTAGACTCCTTGAAGGAAAAAAGGGTGAATGTGTTCACAACTAGTCCTTAAAAATATGCAGGATACAGAAGCCATATGTCAGAGAAAGTTCTGAAGAGGAAGTTGGAGAAGATATTCCGTGAAAAATACAAAAAACCCAGCTGGAGTTAATCATAATGAGCCAGTTCCTAAAAGCAAACTAGTGTGAAGTACAAATGCAGATTTGCTTGAGCAAAAGTTGAGCAGGACTTTCAGGGTTTGATTGGTATCTTTAACTATTTCTATCTAGTTAAATTATCAAGTTAGTTATTAAGATCATGTGCCCATCTACACTGAAATTAAACTATACTTGTAGAGTCGTAGCTGTAGAGAGTGCTAACAAAAACCAAAAGTGAAAACACCCCAACCATATTGGACAGGAATTGCTCTTTGATCTTCCATGCCACATACCATGTCACGAAAACACACATACAGTGAAAATTAGAGAGAAAGTGGAAGCAGTAATCCACTGAAAACATCACATTTTTTGTTTTCTCAACTAAATTTATTCTTTCATAAGCAATATCTAAAAAAATAAAGTGAATAGGAATTTCTCCTCAATCACATCCAGCTATTTTAAGCTTTTGTATAGAGGTCATCATCATAGAATCTAAGATACAATACATTTCTATAACAAATGACAAAGCTTGAGTCTCCTCAGTTCCACTGGTGTGTTTCCACTGAATCTAATATAGGTACAAAGTGTCAGCCCGTGACAGTGTCAACTGATTACATCCATATTTTCCCTTAGGAGACTGTTCCACAGTCTAACACACCTCACTGTTAAAAGTTTACCCTGAAACTCAGTTTAAATTTTTCTTTACTTGATTTAATCCAGTTACTGAATTAACACTCAAGTATCAGAGGGGTAGCCGTGTTAGTCTGGATCTGTAAAAGCAACAAAGAGTCCTGTGGCACCTTATAGACTAACAGACGTTTTGGAGCATGAGCTTTCGTGGGTGAATACCCACTTCATCAGATGCATGTCTGATGAAGTGGGTATTCATGCATCTGATGAAGTAGGTATTCACCCACAAAAGCTCATGCTCCAAAACGTCTGTTAGTCTATAAGGTGCCACAGGACTCTTTGCTGAATTAACACTGGATTACAGGTTTGCATAAACTATTGTATTGGTGCACCAAGATCTTTACTCAGTGATTTTAAAATCCTGTTTAAATTCCAATTTGAGTAATTATATTTCTACCTGCTAGCCCAGAGGTGGGAAAACTATGGCATGTGGGCCACATCCAGCCCACAGGACCCTCCTGCCCGACCCCTGAGCTCCTGGCCCGGGAGGCTCACCCCCAGCCCCTCCCCTGCTGTTCCTCCTCCCCCGCAGCCTCAGCTCGCTCTGCCGCTGGCACAATGCTCTGGGCAGCGGGGCTGTGAGCTTCTGGGGCAGTGCAGCTGCAGAGCCCGCCTGACCCAGTGCTCTGTGCTGCGCAGTGGCAACAGCATGGCTGGCTCCAGCCTGACAGTGCGGCAGTAGAGCCGCAAGCCACCTGTGCTCCAGGCAGTGTGGTACCAGGGCACGGAGTGGGGGGGTTGGACAGAGGGCAGGGGAGTTCGGGGGGAGTGGTCAGGGGGCAGGGGGGTGGATAGGGGTTGGGGCAGTCAGAGGGCAGGGAACAGGGGGGTTGAATGGGGGCAGGGGTCCTGGGGGGGGGCAGTCAGGAATGAGAGGACGGGTTGGATGTTGTGGCAGGGGGCAGTCAGGGGAAGGGGTTCCCAGAGCAGTCAGGGGACAGGGAGAAAGGATGGTTGGATGGGGCAGGGGTCCCAGAGGGGCCATCAGGAATGAGAAGAGGGGTTGGATGTGGCGGCGAGGGGCAGTCAGGGGCGGGAGTTCCGAGGGCCATTAGGGAACAGGGAGAGGGGGAGGGGTGGATGGGACAGGATTCCCGGCAGGGCCATCGACCCCCTTCCCTAAGTGGCCCTCCATACAATTTCCGAAACCTGATGCGGCCCTCAGGCCAAAAAGTTTGCCTGCCTCTGTACTAGTCCCACTCTCCCTGCACTAATGTAAATCAAATGCAGTATTATGATCAGTTGGTAAAATTATTTGGGATCCATTTGGCTGGATAGTGCCAGATCGTGCCTGGCCCTAACACATCCAAACAAGGAAATAAAAGCCCTCCCAGACTTCTGTACTTACCTTGGACAGAAGGGGGCAATGCAGGGACTGCCTATCTGGTACTCCCGTTTTCTCCTTAGCACAGAGCTGGAACAGAGCCTTAGTTCCCTCATGCATTTATCAAAAGAGCTGTGCCAAGATGGGAGATTGGGAGGGAAGTATTCTGTACCTGATAATGGAGTGTTGCAAATTATTTTCCAATAAGAACTCTAAAGAAATCAGCTACACAGCCTCTCTCTCTCTCTCAGGGCTCCTCCCGGGAGTGGCACAGCTACACATTACAGATTACTCAGAAATATAGCGTTGACTCAATCTACCTCTCCATAAATGTCTGCTAGAACCCCTTGCTGTCTCTTTGCATTGCTGCTTCCCAGGTATCCCCTGTTCTGAACAGTCAGACTAGTTACACAGATTATTTTTCACCACATGTATTAATGTGTGTTGTTTCAAGGTGAATGCTCATTTGTTATTTCCTACTTAGGTCCCTTTATTTCTCTCTCCTCACAGCAGCCTCGTGTAGATTGGACAGTGAGCCCAAGATTAAAGTTTGCAGACACTTTTTTGGTTTCTATTTGAAATTCTGGTTTAAAATGTAAACTGGTAAGGAAAATTCTGAACTGTCACTACATACTGGCCAGCCGCCCTCACTCTCTTCTCCCACAGCTATGTCATTTGGATGTGCATTCTGAGCCCACATGTTCTATTCAGAGGGACAAATCACATCTGTCACTACAGAGGGGAGAGGAAGATCAGGATGAATCTATCACTTTTGCAAGGGACAACAGCAGTTCTCAAACTTCATTACATCGTGACCCCCTTCTGATTGGGTGACCAGATGTCCCGATTTTATAGGGACAGTCCCGATTTTTGGGTCTTTTTCTTATATAGACTCCTATTACCCCCCACTTGCTGTCTGGTCACCCTACCTTCTGACAACATAAATTACTACATGAACCCAGATGAGAAGACTGAAGACCAAGCCTGCTTGAGCCCCACTGCCCCAGGCAGGGGGGCCAAAGCTGAAGCCCAAGGGCTTCTGCCCTGGGTGGGGGGCATGTAATCTTAGGCTTTGGCTTCAGCCCTCGACAGCAGGGCTTGGGCTTCAGATTTGCTGGGATCGAGGACCAACACCAGCCACAGCAACCCCATTAAAATGGGGTTGCAACCCACTTTGGGGTCCCAACCCACAGTCTGAGAACCCCTGCTCTGCAGGATCAGTGAAGGAGAGAGGATAATGTTTGCCCCAGCCCATCCTGCCTTCTTTCCTCATGGAGGCTTCAGACCCATGGGGAGCATTCTGCAGGGTCCATAGGAAAAGGATGGTGCTACAGAGACAGCTATGTCCTATTTTGCACAGAATCTGATAACTCCACCCCCGGAGAAACCCATCTGCAAGGAAAGTCAAGAGGGTACAAGCCTCCTCAGATCTCTCCATACTCTAGGACTGTGAACTTCAGAGTGCTTTAGTCTGCACCGTACGGGACATATAAAATGGAAAAGAGTAATGAGCAGGGAGGCTGCCAGACATACCAGTCAGTCATTAACATGTGAGAAGGAACAAGCATGTTTGGAAGTTTCTCTTATCCCCCTGTACTCAGTCCATTTCAAATTCAGAAGAGTGCCTTGGAAAACTCTGAATATTTTAATGGTTGCAATAGGTGCTTGTTCCCCAGTTAGCAAAGGAAAAATACTGCAAATGCAGCCATTCATTTAAATATAAGAGAGTATTCCATTGTGGGTGTTTTTATGATCAGCAGAGACAACTAAAAATATAGGGCATTATTTCCTGTCTGTATATGGCTTTAATTATTTTATTTGGAATACTAAGGAATTTTACATGCTAGCTGGAAACAATCCAAGAATCTCACACAATGTATCAGATTAATCATACAAAAAAATCTTCAGGTTTTGTTTTTGTTTTATATTCCTTCCTTCTTTGCTCACATAAGTGGTTGAATGAGTTTTAAAGTCCTTCAATAAAGCTGTAAATAGCTAGCTTTAGCATATCTTCTAGATACTCCTTATCCAAAATGGTAAAAAACTCCTAATACTAGTTTGTATTATATGCCCCCTACATGCATTAAGGTATGTCTGCAAGATACTTCCATTTCAAAGACAGGCATTATAGTGCATTCCTTCTATTGCTAGCCTGGACTAATGATGTTGACTGTCACTCAATAGCAAACTAATAATATGTATTGATTTACTGAGTGTCACATTCCGGTGAGCAATCCAGACCAGTGAGGGGCTGTGTCATCATCTGCCGTGTAACTCTGGGTGCCTCATAATGCTTTGCTATTGCAGGTCCCAACCTGAGCCACTCACAACCAGCCTACCAGCATGCAAGTAACACCCTGAGTTTCTATGCAAAGCTACAGCCCTGGTCCAGTATGTCTGACCCCAGCAGCCTGCCAGCAACACTCTAGTCATACTCTGGCTTCCACCACCCTTGGTTACAACTTGCAGGGTGACCCCAACACACTCCACTCCCAAGTTTTCCCCAAAATGTATGTTCTGCAATGTCCAGCCCTCTCCTGGGCAATTCAGATATCAGAGGTCCATTGCCCCTGTATGGCATTAATATTCACCAGTTTGCTACTTTTACTGGAGTTACGAAACAGTTCAGTTTAAACACAGAACTGGATTAGTTTTGATTAAAAAATTAAACAAATTTATTTAACTATAAAGGTGTATATTTTAAGTGAGTACAAGTATAAGATAGTAAAGTCAGAAACGATTACAAGAGAAATAAAGCTAAAACAGTTTCTCATAGCTAAAACTTAACAAGCCAGACTTGGTTCAAGATAAAATCCTTACCACATGTTCCCAGCAACAGTGCTGACCAAATTTGCAGGTCAGGATCTCCCTCCCTCAACAAAGTCAAAGGGCTAGTTCATTTGTCTTCTTGGGTATAACAGGGATAGGGACAGAGGCCTTGCAGTGTTTTTGCCCCTCACTTTTATAGACCAGTCACCCTTTGAAGTGGTGACTGAGGATTACTCCTCTTCTGAGGATTACTCTTCAAATCAAAGTTTATTCAAACAGTAAAGGAGGCAACATGAAGTCTGATGGTGAAGGAGGCTCCATTATCTTTCTTCTCCCCTGTGTTTTCTGAAATGCAGACATTCCTTGTCGCCTGCCATTTCCCCATCTTGCTGTCTCAAGGAGCTTGTTTACTACTTATATGTAAATCCATGTAAAAACACACTTTCCTTTGTTTAGGATAGAACTGTTTAACAACTTTTGCCTAGGCTTGTGTGGGTTTGAACATGTGCTAATAACATAATACAGGGGGAATTCATAAACATTACATAAAAGTTGCTACATATATTTCACCATGATATTATTGACCAGCAAGGTATTAATTTTAAAATGATACCACACAAGACAAATTATGTACAAAGATTATTACAATAGTGTGAAGGGTGTGAATACAGTGGTGATTTTGGGCACACTGAGACAGGACTTTTCTTTCAAGCTTTGAAACCAAACAAAATCCCCAGCAATTTAATCAGTATGAGTACTGAGTTCAGCAAAGGAAAATAAGTTCTCAGATTTAAAGTAAAACACATACCTGACAAATTTTAAAATACCTGTAGCGGGGCAAGCACCCTGCTGTGGAGAGAAAGGTGTTAAAACTAGCTCTGAGAAAGGGGTGCCCCAAAGTACCAATCAGGGGAAGTCAGGTAGCAGCCAATCCAGGCCCGGTAGGGCTGGTATAAAAAGGGCTCTGAGCTAGGAGGCAGAAAGTCTCACTCCAGCCTTGGGGTGGGAAGGACCTGGCTGTCTGGGAGCACAGGGTACCTTTGATAGAGCTGTGCTGGGGAAGGGGCAGGCTGAGCTGGGGAACTCAGACCTGGTGACCTCCCAGGCTAAGGCCTGACAAGAAGGCCTAAGGAGATACTGGGGCTGCAAGAAAAGGCAGCAGGTCCAACCCCCTAGCCAATGATGAGTGACTATTCCAGACTGCAGTTTGCCCCTGAGTAAAGGGGCTAGATGAAGACTGACAGTGGGTCAAAAATGGCTCAAGGAAGTGGGGTTCCCTGAGTGAGGGGCAGCATCCCAAGGTAAGGGCACGGTGGTCTGGAAGGAATGTGGGGCCTATATGTGGCACAGATAAAGCGACTGCAGAAGGGTAGGTAACAGAGGGCAAGACACTGGCCCATAGAGGGCACTCCAGGGCGGAGAGAGCTAATTCCTAGACTACTGGCAGGAGATGCCACACAGGTGAGTCAGTGATATGCTACATACCACATATTTAAGACATTTTAAATAGCAGATGGACAGAAGTAATTAACGCCTGTCTTATGAGTAAGGAAGTAATCTAATTTCCAAGGGTTGTCCATGAAGAACTGAACAGTCTGTTCCCTGTCTTATTCACAAAACAGTAAATACAGCAGGGGACTCACTGCTGTGCTTTTCCCACTTAATTTCTAAGAAACACCCCATTATGAGACCATTAAGGTTCAGCAGAGTTCAAGGATTCAACTAGAGTTTCACCTACATTGCAAAAGAGAACCGTCCTTTAACCATACTGGGAGACAACTGTGCAGTTGCAGTCTTCTGACACAGCAATATTTATAGTGTAGAAATAGTATATAGGTGTCAAGGTTCCTTCCCCACTCTGAACTCTAGGGTACAGATGTGGGGACCTGCATGAGAACCTCTAAGGTTAACTACCAGCTTAGATCTGGTTTTGCTGCCACCACCCAAATTATTTGAGTCATTTGGGAAACTCTGTCTACTTCCCCCGAAAATATCGCCCTCCCAAGTACTTAACCCTTCCCTGGGTAGCCTTGAGAGACTTTTCCACCAAGTTCCTGGTGAACACCGATCCAAACCCTTGGATCTTAAAACAAAGAGAAATTAACCATTCCCCCTCCTTTCCCCCGACTAATTCCTGGTGAGTCCAGATCCAACCTCCTTGGATCTTAAAACAAGGAAAAATCAATCAGGTTCTTATAAAGAAGGCTTTTAATTAAAGAAAGAAAGGTAAAAATCATCTCTGTAAAATCAGGATGGAAAATAACTTTACAGGTAATCAGATTCAAAAAGCCCAGAGGAACCCCCTCTAGCCTTAGGTTCAAAGTTACAGCAAACAGAGGTAAACCCTCTAGCAAAAGAAACATTTACAAGTTGAGGAAACAAAGATAAAACTAACACGCCTTGCCTGGCTGTTACTTACAAGTCTGAAATATGAGAAACTTGTTCAGAAAGATTTGGAGAGCATGGATTGATGCCCGGTCCCTCTTAGTCCCAAGAGCGAACAACCCCCCAAACAAAGAGCACACAAAAGCCTTCCCTCAACCAAGATTTGAAAGTACCTTGTCCCCTTATTGGTCCTTTGGGTCAGGTGCCAGCCAGGTTACCTGAGCTTCTTAACCCTTTACAGGCAAAAGGATTTTGGTGTCTCTGGACAGGAGGGATTTTATAGTATTGTACACAGGAGGAATGTTACCCTTCCCTTTATAGTTATGACAATAGGTCTGAGGACTGTCTCTATTTCAATTATCTTATACAAACAAGAACACTGAATGCTGCAGAGTTCCATTTCCCAAAAAGGGAATTTCAGGCACTATCATTACAGATAATGGCCCTCAGTTTGCCTGTTAGAAATCTGCCCAGTTTCAGCAGAATGGGAACATTAGAACTGCATGAATTTTGTTTGCTGGCCATTCTGAAAAATATATTTTAAAAATTGTTTGAGGTTGATCCAAAGCAATTTTTTTTCAGAAAAGTCAAGAAAAATTGTTTTGAGTTGAAGAAAATGTTTTTTTCACCCTGAAATAAATTTTTTCAAATTTTCCTTGCGAAATGTTTTGATTTTGAGGTATTTTACACCTTTTAATTTTTTAAAAATAAAACTGAAGTAATTTTGAAATGAATAGTTGTTTTGAACCAAAACATCAAAATGTTTCATTTCAAAAATGCTGAAATGAAACTTCTTGAATTTTTTTTAAACAAAACCAATTTGGTAAATTTAACAAAATTGAAATGTTTTGGTTGACCCGAATCTGCATGTTTTTTCTTTTAGTGAAGAAAAGTTTTGGCTGAAAATTTTTGCCCACATCTAGTGAACGTATTACTGCCCACATCCTGCCCACATTACAGCCAGTCTAATGTTAAAGCATATGCAGCTGTCAAGAAACTACTACAAAGGCAAACTGGGATCAGCAACTAAATGAATTGTACTGGAGAAATATACCAACAAAAGGCACAGTTAACAGTCAAGTGTAGCACCATATCATACTTCACACAGACTACAGCAAATACACATTTTAAACCCACAGTAATGGAAAAGGTGATAGAACAAATTAAACACTGGCAAAAGCATGCCAAATACTAATATGACAGAGGTACTAAAGAACTCCCTGAACTCCAGATATAACAGCCGGTCAGAGTACAACCAACATCTAATGTCTAGAGCGGGGGATCCTGGGACAAAATTTTTGGTGGCCTCAGAGTGTGGCCATCAACTCTTGCTGGTGGCTGCTCTCACACCTTTTCCTAAAATACTTAATTAACTTTAGGAAAAAAATATGCACATGTACACATCAAAATCAATGTAATTTATTTATTGCTAGCGAGCAAGTCTGCTGTGAAAAGTGATACTTGTATGTTTGTTAATATCACCTTTCACAGCAGACTTACTAGCTACAGTAAACAAACATACACGTTTTACTGAGCTCCAGCAAGCCTAGGGACAAATTAAGCCCTGGATGCAGGGTCGGGTAGGCAGCAGGGGCCAGGGGCGATGGAATTGTGGGAGGCAGTGGGGGTCCAGAGCCCAAAGCTCTGTGGTTGGGGGATGGGGACCGAGCCCAATGCAGCATGGACAGAGTCTGGGGCCCTCTTCCATGCAGCGGGAACCAGAAGCCCTGTAGCCAGAACCTGCTGCCCCACCACCCCAGGGTCAAGCCCAAAGCCTGAGCCCCAGGGAAGGTTGGGAACTCAGCTACCTGCTCCTCCAGCATTGTGTCCAGCTGCCTCCAGAGCAAGAACAGAACCCAATCCCTGCTTGCAGCAACAGCAGCCAACACTAAGGCAGTGCATCCAGGAACAACAGGGAAAGGGAGGGGCTGCTCCCCCCTCACCCGAATCACCTCTCAGGAGGCTTTGGCCACAAGAAAAGCCCCTGATGGCGGCATGCGGCCACGATGGCCGCATTTGGCTCTAGACCAGCATTTCTCAGGCACAAAACAGTTTTTTTATCCAATGAATATTTCTGAGAGTTTGAAATTTTTACCTGTCTTAAAATGGTAAAAATTTGAAATCTAAAAAATATTCTCAAACTAAAAACCTGATTTTTTGGAGGGTCAATCAAAATGTTGCATTTTATCATTTTGAATTGTTTCATTTAGATTTGAACATTTTTTAACCTTTTTCAGTCAATTTAGCTTACATTTCAAAGTGAAAACTCATTTTGAATTGGAAAACTGGCATTTTTTGTTTAAAAAATGTCAAAGTGAGACATTTAAAAAATTTTGAAACTTTTTTCCTTGATATTTTTTTAATCTGGAAATTCATTGACCCTGACCCAGATTTGTGAATAGTTTTGGTTTTGACAACCTAGCAATTTTTGACTAAAACAAACAAAACCAGTTTTCATGGATTAAGTGCAGGAGCGGGTCAAATGGTTGCTAGCGGTTCAAATGGTTGTTGCGTCAAGCATGTTAGAAATAAGTGAAGGTCCCAAGGTGGAGTGGGTGGTTTAATGTCCTGGTATAGGGACTGGAGACCTTTGAAAAAGCACTTTGTGATGGGATGAGAAAAAATAGTGGTTTCTCCGGTCTTGTAGTAGAATGCCGTAATTGCAGCTAGATGGACTTTGATGGAACTGACGGAGAGTCCAGATAATTTAAGCTCTAAAAGGTAGTCGAGTATTAATATACAAGAGGTGCGGAAGTAGGAGCGGTTTGTTTGTCAGAAAACCAGTGCGTGAATCTCGTCCACTTACAAAGATAGGTGGCACATGTGGAATGTGTTCTGCTATGTAAAAGTACCCTTTGTACCTGGTCAGAGCAGTATAGTTCCTCACTGAAGAACCCTTAAGGAACCATCCTTTGAGGTGTAGCATGGGTAGGGTAGGGTGATGTAGTGGACCACTTTGCTGTGATACTCAGTTTGGAAAGAGAGGCAGCGGAATCGGGATGCAAATTGACATCCTGGTAAGAAAAGCATACCATGCCTGCCTGGGCCATGTAGGGGCTATTAATATGACCCTGGCACAATCAGTCCATATTTTGAGCAACACTCTGTGTAGAAGTGGCATCAGGGACAATGCGTACAATAATTTGTCACTTCATTAGATCATGAAGTGTTTCTCTCTAGGTCAGCTCTGGAGTACAATTCCGGACACTTTTTGTTGGTTGCAGTTGCAAAAAGGTCAAGTTTTGGGAAGCCCCATATTTTGAATATGTTGTGTAGGATGGTCTCATTTATCTCCCATTCATGATCTAAGGGGGATGCTCTGCTGAGATCGTCTGCGGTGGTGTTTAAAGAACTGGGTAAGAAGCTGAAATCTGGATATTGCATTGGCGACACCAATTTCAAAGCTTCATAGCTTTGGTGCAAAGAGAGTGAGATTGAGCTCCTCTTGTCTGTTTATATAAAACATTCAGGCGATGTTGTCGGTCATGATCTTGATGTTTTGGTTTTTGATGAAGGGGAAGAATTGGAGACAGACATTGTGGACCACTCAGAGTTCTAGAAGTTTATGTGTAAGGAAGTTTTGGTAGGGAACCAAAGTCCCTGAGTGGTATGATGTGCCATATGTGCCACCGCCCCAGCCAGTGAGGGTTGCATCTGTAGTAATTATAATGGAGGGGGAGTCCTGTAGGAATGGGACTCTGGAGCAGAGGTTGTGTGGAATGGTCCATCATATGAGTGAGTCCTTGACTTTGGTAGGTATGGATAGAAGTCTGTTTAGACTGTGTACATTTGGTCTGTAGACAGTGGTCATCCAGCCTGGGAAGCACTGCATGTAAAGGTGTATGTTTCTGACCACAAAAGTCGAAAAGGCCATATGGCCTAGAAGTTGTAGGCAGTCTCAGAAAGTGACCTGAGGACTGTTCCACAATTTGGCAATCTTATGGTGTTGAATCTGTCGAGTGACAGAGATGTGAGTCCCATTAAGGAGTTGAGGTGTGCACCTATGAACTCCAGTCATTGAGTAGGAGTCAGTGTGGATTTGTTTTCATTTATCTTTAGGCCAAGTCCCTTGAAACAGTCGATGGTCATCTGTGTGGATTGAATGGCCTCCTTGAGAGTCCACACTTTGAGACAATCGTCCAGGTAAGGAAAAATTATGACTCCTTTTTTCCTTAGGTGAGCCATCGCCACCATAAGAATTTTGGAAAAGACATAGGGAGCTGTTGAAAGGCCAAAGGACAGAACCCTGTACTGGTAGTGCTGTGAGCCCAAAACAAAGGGGCCAGTGTTTGCCCCATATTCTTGGCAGGGCCCATAATGGCGGTGTTAATAGGGAGAGCAATCTTAGATGCACCGGAAGGTTGCAGGATGTCGGTCAGCTCATGCTGATTTTCAGGTACTTCCTCCAGGGTAATCTTAAATTTGTTAGCCACTGTTTGGAAGAGATCCTGAAATTTAAAAAATAGTCCACTGTTGTTGGAGTTGGGGGCATAATAGCCTCATCCGGTGGGGATGATGGATTAATATTGTTCAGAGAGGTGACAGGTGCCTCTTCTTCTGCGTGCAGCACTGTGGGTTGTTCCTGTAGTTCAGTCGCAGATGTATGCACAAGTTCAAGAGGAGATGTATTGTTACCTCTTCTGGGGCTGTATCAGTCACCTGTATGATCCCCAGCGGCCTCAGTAATGCCACTGTCCGTGGAATGGCATGGGTGGTCCCATCCATGGGTGTGCATATCAAGGTGGTAGGTCCTTGGAATATGAGGACCTTGATCTCCTGTGTCCTATGCTGACTGGGGTCTGGAATTGGGAAGAATGCTATGGTGAAAAACCTCCTGAACATTATCATACTTATCACTAAAGAAGTCAGAGGGAATGGGAGATAACTGTTGGGGCCAAGTTGAGAGGTCTGGTGAGAGATCAGTACCAAGCAGGGGAGACTGTATGGTCAGAGATACCAGCAAATCCCTCGAATGAACAAACTGCGGCACCGCGATGTTTGAAGTCAGAGAGCATTCCGTTAGCTGCAATTGCGGTGCCGTGGGATTGGGCAGTGCTGAATGCCATTGTGTTGCATGGGCAGGCGTAGTTGCTTGAGGTGCCGGTGCCATGGTAGCAGCCGCACTGGGCTGTGACATGGGCGGGCTTAGTTGAGTCGGCAATGTGTCTTTCATGATGTTGCTCTGTGCCACATGAGAAGAGGCAGTAAACTTTAAGTGTGTAGCCGTGGCACCGGGACAGTGTGCCTCTGAAGCAGCCAGGGTATGCGCAGTGCTGGAGGTGCCTGGTGCTTCATATGTGCTAAGCCACAGAGTGGTTGGCACTGAGGAGACAGACTTGCTTGGAGATCATTTGGGAAGTGGTAGATCTCTGTGAGGCAAGGCAGGTGGTCGTTTTTTGGCCTTTTAAAAAATATTTTGCTGATCTAGGAAGGCTTCATCTCGATGAGGAGTCCGCACTTGGGTCGGAGGCAGGTCCCAGGGACTTCTCCATTAGTATTAACTTGAGCCTGAGGTCTCTATATTTTCGTGCCCCGGCTTTTAATTTACTGCAGTGGATACATTTCTGGGGGACGTGGGACTTCCCCAAGCAGCAAACACATTGAGAGTGTCCGTCCAAAATAGAGATGGCATCTCTTCACGTAGTGAAGCGCTTAAAACCTAGAGAGTCAGGCATATTATGAACTGTTTAACTGACAGGAAAAAACGGAAAGGAAGAAAAACTGTGTTTTGGGGTTTGGGGAGAGTTTTTTTTTTTTTTGAGGGATTGGGAAAGGAAAAATAAAAATTAACAGACTAAATACAGGGTAAAACTGTGTAAAAATAACTAAACTAGCTAAAAGTGAAGACGTTTTTAAGTGAGTCTGCTGAGTTCTGTCTCAGGCTGGGGATGGTAGAGAAGGAACTGAGGAGCTCAGCCACGCATGTGTGCTGTTGAAACACAGCTGGCGTGCAAGGCAGGCACCATGCGTGTGCGGCCTGTGTGGGTGAACTGCTGTAGAAATCTCCAAGCAAAGGCGCAAGGGTGCACCAACACCTGGAGTGGAACACCCACAGGGACATCTCTCGAAGAAGGAGGCAGGAATATCAGTACAAAACTGTTCACTGGTATTGCTTATTTCAGAACACATATAGGGTATAATGGCATCCCCACGAGGGGTTATACTGATAACTGTTTTGAGAGCAACACAGTTAAATTAGTACAAGAACCATGTATAGATTAGCTCTAAGAGATAAGTAGGAGCTGCCAAGTAGAGCTGGTTGAAATTTTCTGAATCCCAAATTGATGATGATATCTTGGGGGATTCTAAAAAAGTCATACAGTAGTAAGAACAGTAAACAGTTTCAAAGAATTCCTGAAAAGATTATTGATTTTCCAGTCAGCTCTACTGGCAGGACATCTCCTGCTCTGGGTCCTTGGAACAGGCTCTTACATGACTAGTGTGCTACAGTCCAGACTTTTTAACCACCCAGGCACTAGACAAAACCTTTTCTCTCTCCTCAGACTTTTAAGGAGAGTGCTTGTCTGAGGAAGTTTACATGTATAAGTAAGCAATCATTTTGCATGTTATAACTACTCAGAGCCTATGGTGGGTATCTATAGACAATTTTATAAATTCAAATGTATAAAAAAATATGAACAACATTTTCGTAGTATTGGGAGAAAATTCACCTCCAACCATGTCTGTGGTCTGCTCAAGGGATGTCCACTTCAGGCCTCTCTAACCATCATCTCTCTCTGGGCCAGGACCCATGTTCCTCTGTTCAGACCAGGGATTTAGGTGCAGCCTGCTTGCAATTCACTGTGATTATCCCAGCAGGTCTGATCTTAGCTCAGATCCTGCAGTATTGCTCTCTCCTAAGGGCTTGGACAGTGGTTTACCAGACAACTATGAGTTACACAGAGCACAGTATATTTATTGTAGTATAAAGCACTACAGAGGAAACATACAACAATAAAAGGTCTAAACGTATACTTATGGAGGCCCTGTCAGGTTCCAGTCATTCAAACCCTTCAGCAGAGTTTGCCCTCTTGGTTAAAGCTTCATGCCAGTTTGTTGGATCAAAATTCCACACAGGCATCCAGTCAGATCCGGTTGACTCTTTATAGCACAAGTTATTTCTTTGTCTCCTGGGTCTCTTGAACATTGTCTGAATCAGTATATGCAAGCCATCTTATGGGGTCATACTTTTCTGGAGTTGCTTACCAATCCCAAGCTCTTCAGTAATTACCCCCTAGTGATTTAGTTCCTGGACAGAGAGCAGTAATCCTCCCCAACAAGCCAACATACAATCTGTGGCTCAGAGAGATACAGATAACATTTATAAAGTGGATACAATAATCTAAGGATGTGTCTGTATCCATCATATTTGTCACAAGGACTCATTTTGTATTTTCTGCTAGGTATCAGATAATATGTTGATTTATTTCACCTCTGTTGAACTCTATTGTATTCTATCAGATTGAACATGAGCAGAATTTTGAAATATTTGAGATGTATTATATATGAAGAGTTAGTAACAGTAAAAAATTATTAAGTTTTTAAAATATCTTGTTGTCTTTCTGCATCAGAAGCATCCATGCATTTTCATTCATCACAGATTGAATACTAAGTACTATTATTTGGTTGAATAGTGAACAAAGTTAGTGTATCTAATTAGTGGGATAACATTGTCAATGCTGCAAGGAGACTTGGGATGGCTGTAAAAATCAGTCTGGAGTCTGAAGTTTGGGTACCAACACAACTGCTTGTGAGTTAAGTGCCTAGGCTAACACAACACTAATAACAATACTGCCTTGGAGCATCTAATCCAAACTGACAACAAAAAATATATATACATACGAGTCAGAAATTAACTGTAGTACTAGTCACTTGTCAGGTGTAGTTTAAAACCTCTTCTTCTTTCCAGGTCATTTTCCATGACAGAAAATCTAGTCAATTAAGTAGTTCTCTTCAGCCTTTTAGGAGAAAATCTCAGCAGTTGGTCCCCCTTTCCTGCCACAACAGCTACATCGAACTCTTGACTTTTTCGGGTATATATCCCAATCCCTACAGTATCAACTAATAAAATTTTGATAGAAAACAGAGAGTCCTCTTCTACATCATCTATAATACAACTGGTCACATTTATAAATTATAGCCAAAACCTGAAGCTGGTTTCTCAGGCCCTGATCCTGCAAATGATCTTGAAGATAATCTTTTCTAGTTTTCTATCAAATCATGGGGTCTGACTTTGAATTAATTAACATCAAGGTAAAACAACAGTCACTCCCTGGAAGCTAATAACATTGCAGTGGTGTAAGTGAGATCACAACTGAACCCACTATGTTTAACAAATATTTAAAATGTGACTATGCAAAGAATGAAAAATGTGGAAGGGCCTCTATTGTGTGATCATATAATTAAAGACTACATCATAATGTACAGGCTGAATTAAATTGCACAGACAACCTTACTTCCGGCATTTTCTAACTTTTGCGTGCTTTTTTTTGGAAGCTTAATAACATTATTTTAACATAGATTTTTGTGAATAATTTTCTAGGTTTTTAAAAAAACAAACTGAACCCTCCCCCCCCAGAAAACCCATCATGTGGCATCACACTGACACGTGTGGGTCACCAACAGGGTTGGAATCTTTAAATACACCACATAGACTTCTCCTACTTGAGCTAATGGAGAAACTTTTAGCAATAGTAGATAGTTATCACCAATGTGGACGAGCACCAGAGAGGGCAGAGACACACACTTTGCTAGTGGGCCTCACAAATATGACAGCTGAGGAATAGTGAGACACCAAGGAATCTTGGGTTCCATTCCAGGCTCCCGTGGGGAATGTGCTCTAGTGGGCACAATCTCTTTTTGCTCATTCCCCCAAAGCGTGACCCCTTCTGAACACCTGTTCCTTTCCTGTCTCGTTCTCACCCCTGGTTCCTAGTCCCAAATCCCATACTCCTCATCCAGCCAGTCCCAGTCTCCACTCCTAAATCTTTCCATCCCAATCCCAGTCTCCTTGCCCAACAAAACCTAGTCTCACTCCTAGTGTCCCTATTCCTAGTCTCAGTGTACTCCACTCCTCAGCTCCTTGTCCAGCCATTTCCATTTCCATTTCCCCCCTTCTCACTTCCTAGTTCCATGCCTCAGAGAGTCCCAGATCCCCCTCTCTTGGGTTCTTGTCCAATCTTTCTGCACCACCAATCTAGTCTCTAGTACCCAAATCCATGTTCCCCAGCCTCATTGGCTCCCACTCCCAAACTCTGTTCCCAAGCTCTTTGTCTAATTTCAGAATATGCCATTTGTTAAGTGTCCTCCCAAACTTATTGGCTCAGTCTGTTTGCCCAGTTAATAATCCTAACTCTTCCCCTGCACCCTCATCAGATTAATCTTTCTTCCCCATTCATCTCCCTTCCCCCATCCCACAGGCTTCTAGTCTTAGTCTCCTTGTCCAGATAGTTCTGAATTCCATCCAGGCTCCTTGTCCAATCTCAGTCTTCTGTGACCCCCTAATCTTCCCCCATCCCCATTTCCCTCCTTTGCTTCTAGTCCTAGACTCCTTGCCCAATCACTCTCAGTGCAGTTTCTCACACACACACACACACACACACACACACACACACACACACACACACACACACACACACACACACACACACACACACACCATCTCCCTGGTTTTGTGTCCCAATCTATTTCTCCTGTTTCATGTAGGTCTGGCTCTTATCCCGTTTGCATTTGAATCAGATTACTTCCTCCTCCATGTTGTCTGGGCCTAAGAGGGGAGGTCACTGAAAGCACAGACAAAACAGGCTCTCTGCTCCATGCAGTGTTAGATTTCTACTCACAAAGTACTTTCAAAACGCTTCTATTTCTTTTCTATTTTTCTGCTATACTTGTTTTATTTTGAAGTCAATATTACTAAGGCTCTGAGGGTGCTAAGGGATAATCAACATGAGATAACATTGATTAAAATTTAAACACATCTGTAGCAGATAATTGTATTGCATTTCTTGAAATTCAGACTGCATGCAAGTCAGCAGCAGAATAAATGCACAAAATTTTAATTTGTTCTAATCCCAATTTTGTTTTTTTTTCTAGACACAAAACACATGCTGCCCTCTTGCAGTTCCTTTCTACATAATGCTCCCTGGACCAATACTAGATTCTGAATTCTGTATTCTTGATATGATGTCCATTGAAACTCTGACCTCAGATATGCTTCTGTACATTTCCTCTACTTCTCTGTTCTCTCATTCACCTCTCTTCATTCATGCCCAAAACTTTCATGATCTTTCCCATTTAGTCACAGTATATGTTGCAGATATTAATTACAATTTCTAAGGGTCAAACATTTATATTTTTTTAAGTGTGGTTCAGTTACCCTCACACAGTAAAAGAGTTACAGTAAAAAGCCAACCTTTTGCTATACAGTGTTTTAAAGTTGCATGTGTTTCTCCCATGCCCATCCTTACTGTGAAAAGACTCTACAGCCCCACTGCTAACATCAATGGCTGATCCACTTAGGCAACTTCCTTGGTGTCAGGTATCATACTTTATATGGAAATGAAAAGGGGAAAATGGTCTGGATGTTGACAATTCCACTCTCCTTTCCACCAATGGGTCTGGCTACTGAATCCTCTCCAAAAGGAGCAATACAGTTTCAGTCCTGGAGTGAGCAAATTGTAAAAGAAAGCAGTAAAACAAAAAGTGAAAGATGAATAAAAACAGAGGGTATGGCTACACAGCAAAGAAAAATCAGCAGCTGCCCATGCCAGCCTACTTGGGTTCACAGGGCTGTTTCATTGCTGTGTAGACTTCCAGGCTCAGGCAGGGTCCTAGAGTCGGGCTCCAGGATGAAACCAGACATCTATACAGCAATGAAACAGCGAAGTGAAGTCCGAGCCCTGTGAGTCTAAGTCGCCTGAGACTGGCCAGCTGTGAGTTTTCTTTGCTGCGTAGACATACGCAGAGATGGGAAAGAGACTGACAAAGGATGAATGTAGATTATGCACATGGCTAGTCTATGCATCTGTATGCTTCCTGACACGTTTTTCCCTGTCCTTTCTCCCTTGTAACAAAGAATTAGAAGGAACATCCACTTCTTCCTTTTTGTCTTAAAATTTTCAGGTTTTGGTTTTTCAATGAAAAGTCAAAAATTTCTACTGAAAAAACTCCACTTTCCAAACAGCTTATTCCAGACCTAATACATGCAAAATGATGTTCTCTAACTTCTAACGCACAAAAACAGGTTGCCGCCATTAGTGCAAGAGCATTATCTCTTTTAGCTCCTGCTGTTAGGAGGTTATGTGAAGAACTGCTCAACTGAAGTCATTTGGAGTGAACAGCAAGAAGTATTATTGGTCCTACAAAACCCAAGGATTATGCTACGTATTCTTGAGTACCATCTACTGGCAAATTGTCAACAACAGAGAGAGCAAGAGCACGCACTTTCTTCCTATAATAGAAATTGAGTAATTTCAATGAACTATATAGTTTTTTTAATTACTAGGCAACTTTACACCTCTTCTGTTTCATGTACTTTTATTTTGAGTCCCTTCCTTCACATACAGTTTGCCCTCAAGAGATTTCTCTGCTGCCAGATTTTCTCACATCACTTTTGCCAACTCCTGATGGTTACCAGTAAGAGATCTTCCCATACAGTCACTGCCACTCCCCTCTCCATCTGTATCTATGTGAGGGGACATACTTGGGTCATAGCTTGAGGGCAATTGCTACTTTATTGTTCTTAGGAAATTATAGTTGTGGAGGGTAGAGCTGTCCTTGTATTTCTATCATGTATGACCTTGGTGGTATCCTTGCATATATATGTCCCAGCCCTATGTCTCTTGTCTCTGTCACTAGGTGCTGGTCAGTGCCTCCAGTCATCAACAAGGAATTAGAGCAGTAAAAACTATTTTACTTCTCATGTTAAACATGTTAAAAGAAGATGTGAAGAACTCCTAGGGGAAGCCATCTACAGTACAAAACAAGAAGTTATATTGATCCTAAAAAAACCTCAGGAGCTATGCTACAGAATCTTGAGTCCCATCTACTGGCATTCTATGTATCAACTATTTATAGATATAGATATAGATATACGTAACAACTTTACCAAGCCTACACACTTATGAACAATTACACATTTTATACTAGTAGATTGTGCTCTTTATATTAACTATCTATCTACATAGAGGACACACATAAATCAGAGCTCTCACTGTCTCTCCTTATAATGCAATTAAATTATTTTAATAAGCCATAAAATTTTGAAATTACTAGGCAATTTTGCTTCTCTTCCACTTCATGTGGCTTTATTATGGGTTTCTTATTTCTGATGATATTAATTAAAAGGAGATTTCTTTGCTGATAGATATTCTGCCATTCCTTTATCACTTTATCTTGATCACCTGTAAGAGAATATTTTTTCAGTCATCACCATTTTAACATTAAGCTTCTGTGTCTGTAGTTGCATGTTGTGACTCATTTAGATCTGCACTTAAGGCAGTTCCTTGGTACCATTAGGAACCAGTTATGCTACTTTTTGCATAAATATCCACTTCCTGCCCTCCATCTCTTATCTCTGGCATTAGATGAAAGTTGTACTCTTACTAATTGTCTTATCTGAACTATGAACACTTTACTACTTATATCTTAGTAGCATTTGACTTGTTTTTACTGCTGATTACTTTGTTCTGTCATTTTCACAAATAATGCTGGGTTCAAAGTTTATTTCCTGTAAGCAGAAGAATCTGTGTAACATGAGCTATACTGGACTGCTAGCATTGTCTACTATTGGTGTTTTTCTCCAATCTAGTAATGCTTTCTTTGGTTCTTTAATATTCTGGAATGTCCTTTCTTTTAAGTTTCTTGACAATCTTGACAGGTACTTCTGCTTTGCCATTACACTGATGTGGAGAGGACATGATATGTTTAAATTCTGCAGCTGCTATAAACTGTGTAAATTGCCTACAGGCAAACCAAGGTCCATTATGTATAATAACAGACTTGAATTCGATGATGCACAAACTGAGATTTGTAGCATTCGGTGATAGAGGTTTCTGGTGTTGGGCATAAGGGATATATTTCTGAATAATCAGTCATTACACGGTATTCTCAATTCCCATTGTACAGACATCCATGCCTAGCTTGCTCCATTGTTGATTGGGTATTTCATGCATCATGAGTGGCTCCCTTTGTTAATTTGCTATGGGTTTATTGCAAATACTGCACTGACGTGTGAAGTCTTTGAAATGACTGCTAATGATTAGGGCACTAGAGCAGGGGTTCTCAACCTTTTTCTTTCTGAAGCCACCCCCCAAGCATGCTATAAGAACTCCACAGCCCATCTGTGCCACAATAACTGGTTTTCTGCATATAAAAGCCAGGTCTGGTGTTAGGCGGTAGCAAGCTGAGCAATTGCCTGGGGTCCATTCCACAGGGGCCCCTGCAAAGCTACATTGCTCAGACTTCAGCTTCATCCCCAGGTGGCAGGGCTCAGGGCCTCCAGCTTCACTCCCATGCCATGGAGCTTTGGCCTTCTGTCCTGGGCCCCAGCGAGTCTAATGCTGGCCCTGCTTTGTGGACCCCCTGAAGCCTGCTCGCAGTCCCCCCGGGGTCCCTGGACCTCTGGTTGAGAACCACTGAATTAGAGAATATCTTGGGTCATGTGTAGATATGCTTCAGAATCCATGTGGCTAGCGTGTACACAGGCTAGCATTTGAGGTCGTGTGTTATGACTCTACTGTCTTTCCAGAGAACACCATTTTGTATTGTCAGTTCTCGGTATACTATCTCCAGTATTTACAAATACTGAGTGGCATCACTTTCTTCCTCATGACTGTTCTGATTGCTTGAAGTACAGTATCTGTTTTGAGTATGTCTCTACAGCTGCAGAAACTATTTACATATCACACAAAGAAATTCTGCTCAACTTATGTGTTCAAGTTCCTGATAAAATTTGTCTTTTAGATTTATGCTGAAGATTTTATGATCAAGGGTCTTGGTAGTCACTGTCTTTTGTGGCACCTCTGCTTTGAAGGAAAAGTCTGAAATGAACATCAGATGCCTCTTTTTGTATTGTATATCCAAACAATAATTTGAATTTTCATTATCATTCTTGAAAATATCTTGGAGCTGATACAAAGACTTTCTGAAGATTGATTCCAAAGGTTTGTGTTCCACATGGACATGGTCATGTCCTACAAAATACTGATCAAATGATGCATGCAAAAACAAGAGCTAGACATTCTTTCTTCCAGTAAGCATAGCTTTACTCTGCTTGAGATAGTTTCCCAGAACTACTAGCTGACTATTTTATAACAACACTTGATCTCAGTCTACATTCACTGGCATCACATTAAATGGCTACAGTTATAAGTTGCTTCTCAAAATAATATTTCAAGAGTGGATGGTTATTCACTATCTTTTGGATCTATTTGAGAGCATCATGCAGTTGAGATTCTCAGCACCCTCAAGCATCTGTACTGGCCAATCTCCTAAAAGGTTCACTGACTGGGGAGAGATGAGGCAGGAGCATATAATTAACAATCCCTAAAAAGCACTGCACATCTTACACATTTTTCCAATGGGGCATGTCAAAAATTCCTCAAACCTTTCTATGGTCTAGATTTAAGTCCTTTGCTGTTAAAAAGTGTCCAAGATGTATGTATGTATATCTCTATATATCCAGGTCCCAGAACAGTCCCATACATATATTCACTTTAAGAATCACTTGAGATGCCTTATTGTTCACTGTACTACGATATTACAATCACAATAATCTTTCATATCTAGGAAAACACCTCCACAGTCATACACTAAGATATCATCAGCCCCCCCAAATCCTTCTAGAATATCATGTTGTCGTCACTGGCACTGTTCAGGCACCTGAAAAATGCCAAACGTCATTGATAGCCAAATACTACTGTCAAGAGTCCAGAAGGTCAACAAATAACTGCTCTCTTTATTATTACTTATGAGCATTAGTGCTTTTGGACATGTAAAACTGAAAAGACTTTTGCCTTTGTGATTCTTAGTAACATCTCTTCAGTTTTTAGTAAGGGATCATGGGAGCATTTTAGAGCATCATTTGGCAGTGGGGAGTCTATATAGAGATATATATGTATCTTGGCTGTTTTTTTAATTATAATTGGCATATTGCCAGTCCAGTCTGTTGGATGTGTGATTTTCTTTTAAGTCTTCCATCTCCACAAGGTAATTAATATTTTTTAGTTCATTTTACAAAGAAACTGCTTCTTTTTGTGGTTGTGGTGGTAGTAGTGATTTTACCTCAGGGCTGATTTTCAAGTGATATTCTCTAGTAAATCATCCAAGCTCTCTGGCTAATCTATCTTAAGTTTTTATAAGGTCATCCTTCACTGTGGCATCTGAGTGCCAAAAAATCCCCATAGGCATCCAGCATTTTTCCTTTTTGTTAAAGGCATATGCTGGAACTGTCCATAGTTTTACATATCAATACGTCACCAATTGCTTGTAGCCCTCATTCAACCTTTAACTCATTTCTTCTGAAAGCAGAATCATTGGTGTATTTCAATTATTTCAAAATCTAGTTTGTGGAATTTGCCCATCTATGAACATTTTAATGTGCAGTATTCTCAGTGAGTACATTAATGGGCTATTGTGGAATTTTAGCCCGGAGTTGCTTTCCAACATCTCGGATGATTTATTCTGTACAATTTTGCAATAATAATTAAACGCATTATGCAGAGAGAGACACTGTTAATTTGACACTTGAACGTCTGAGATGGTTGCCTGGGTGATGCTTGAAGAGTTACTTGTGCAAACCACTTTTTCTCTTTGCTTTTCACAGCCCTAACCCAATGGGTGGTGATAAAAACAAACTCATCCGTGGAATTATCACTCCCCACTTGGCATACATTTTATGGTGATTTCACCTCTATTTGCATGGTTTCGCTATGTAATTTATTTTATGGCACTAAGAATTCTGACATTGTCCCCTGCATATTTGCCTTGTTTATTCTTCCACAATCTATGTAAGGGTTTTATACCGCCACCCAACACCATGATACCTGAGCACCTTTTATGTATAATAAACTAGCAATAGGAAGGTCCCTGGTGGGCTTCATGTAGTTTTCTCTTCTTTCAGTATATAGAAACCTCTTTGTTTCCAGTTTGTGTGTGCTCTATTTTTAAAGGAGAAAGATGAAGGGAGGGGGTTAAGTCTTGTACATTCTTGATGTGGTGAACAGGATTTATCAAAGTGGAAGGTTTTACAGCATTTCCGAAAGACGTTCAGACTCTGGATTTGACAGATTTCCTTAGAAACTTTGTTCTATAGCCACATCCTCTAAGCTAAGCATTCTTTGAGCCCATCTCTCATGAGCTTTGGGCTTAGTGCCATGCTTTGGCACAGAGGAGTGCAATTGCCTAAGTTTGGAATGCAGTCTTTCATGAAGTTTAGGCTTGATCCATTCATTGTTTAGATTAGAAGATAAGGATCAAGGCCTTAAACTGGTATTGGAAGCTGACTGGGAGCCAATGAAGGGACTGGAGCATGGGCTTGATGCATTCACAATGGAATAAACCATGGAGGAGGAGGACAGCCACATATTGTACCAGCTGAACCCTGTGTATCATTTTCCCAGTCAGCTTCAGATACAATGAATTATTCTGTCTTGATGTGACAAATGTTTGGATCATTGTGACCACGTCCTCCTCCAGCATGAATGGGCAAGTTTCCAGTCAAGCTGGAAGTGAATTAAGACATTTTTATACACTGACACTATCTGGTTATCCAAACTTAGTAAGGAGTCAAACAGGACCGCAAGGCTTTGTACATTTTAACAAATAAGGTCTGTATGTGTCAGTGGAAGAGGGAAAAGCATCCTAAGTAGTTCTTTAATCCATTTTCCCCTTCTGATCAGCATTTTAGTCTTGTTTCAGTTGAGTTTGCAACGGCTACACATCATCAAAGTGTAGGCAATCTAACATTTTAGTAATGGTGGCATTACCTCAGTGAAGAATGGAAATCTACAATTCAGTGTCATCAACATGTTGTTGGAGTAGACAATGCATTACTTGCTTGCCCTTCTGAGACCATCAGTCCTGTTTTCCATTTTAGTCTGTGCATCTATTTTGTGTGTGAGGTACATCACATTATTATTTGTATTACAACAGTGTCTAAAGGTCTCAGTCAGGGATTAGGGCCTTACTGAAGGTATGGACACATATATGGTGGGCCGTAAGGGAGTTTCTGAGAAGCAGCTAGCTCAGGAAGTTGTATGTTTGGTCTGTTTGTTGTGTGACTGAGCATTCTGGACCTTTAATCAGGCTGAGTGTTTAATGAGGGGATGGCACAAATTAGCTAGGCTATGTAGCTACTGAAGTTCTGAGAGGGTGAACAGGAGCAAGCTAGAGTTCCTGAGGGAGGTTGTTGTGGTGAGTATAAATGATACATTTCTACATCAGCAACAATGGCAACCAGCACTACAGCAGTTATCGAGACCTTCGGAGAATATGTCACGTTTTGTTTCCTGTCTGAAGACAAAATTCCTATGTATGAACTACAGGTTAGTCAGCCCATCACATGTCCAAGTAATTAATACCCAAAACAGAGAACCCACAACAATGTGGCATCCTGTGCAGTGATACATACTGCATATGCCCTGAACATACTTGACTATATTTGTCTTTAAATATTAATCCATGCTAGACCCTAATGTATAATATTTAGCATGAATGAAAAAAGCAGCATTGTCTTATTTTTCAAAAACAATATTAGAAGTTAAAAGGACTTTTCACAAAGGCCCTTCCAGAAAACCTAAAATATTAACTTGCTGTGACATTACTTACTGTGGATTCTAGGCAGTCGTTCATTATTCTTAGAGGTTTTTAAGGCCTGGCTTGACAAAGTCCTGGCTGGGATGATTTAGTTGGGGTTGGTCCTGCTTTGAGCAAGGGGTTGGACTAGATGACCTCCTGCGGTTTCTTCCAATCCAGTCTTCTATGATTCTATGATTTGAAGATAGAATGTTGGCAAACTAGAGAACTGATGTGCCCTTGTGGTATTGTTTACAGTGTTCTTGAAGAACATCAGGCCAAAACTTGCCCTCTGAACTATTCTGTAAGCAACAAATTGCTTTTAAGCTCCATATTGTTCCATATTTATGTGATGAGATAGGTTATCTGCATTTTCTAAAATAAGCTAGTAGTTACAACAGAACACTTAAAGACTGAAAACAGAAGTTATCTAAAATACACTGGGGTCTTAGATCAAGTCATTTCTTGTTTCTTGGAGGGCAAAAATATTATTTCTTTTCAGCTATTCTTTTAATGAAGGATAATATTGGCCAAATTGTTAAAATGGTCACAACTTGATTTCTAGTTCGATACCTAAAATACTGGACACACTGTGTTTATTTGAATGATAATCAACATTAGCACAAACCTTTGAGAAAACAGAAAAGTGACTTGGAATCTGTAGCCTATCACATGCAGTATGTTTACTTGCCCCTTCTAGCAGATGAAAGCATCTGGAAGTCATTTTTGATGGAGATTGTTAACACCTCTGTATAGTAGGGCAGGGTACCAATTTCCTTCTTGAAGATGACCACTTGACTAACTAGTTTCCTTTCTCTCATGTATTATTCTTTTTCTTTTAAAGACTTCTTATCTGTTATCATGTGAAGTCTTTGATTTCTTTGGCACCTTTTAATCTCATCTTTGCAAATGGTATGGGAAAGAGCTAATCCAATTGATTTCTTCTTCTTGAGCTGGTATTTTTACTGATTGTTTATGATCAGTCAGAAATCTTTGCTACGATATTCATTAGCTTTTGTTGACTTGCCTATGTACTTTGACTGTGATGGAAAGAGTCACACTAGACTGGTGATGTCCATTCCTCTTAGGTTAGGTTTAAGCAATTGCTCATCTGACCGAAGGACAGCCTCTCTTTGTGTGGTCATACAGGTTTCTATTTTGTATCCTTTCATTAAACATGTATGTGAGGTTACTGGAAGAGAGAGAGGGAAATATATAGGCTGCAGTAGCAGGAATGATGCCTCTCAGCTTTCTCCCCCACCATCCACTTCTGAACCTATTTCTTTGCTGTCCCAGTGCAGAGCTGTAATAAGGGCTAGATATCTGAAATGTAATGCACACAAGACAGAAGTAGACAATATAAGTCTTCTGTACAAAGCAGCTGAGGTCTAGTGAGGATGCGTATTCTCCTTTTGCTAGTGAAATTTGTGAGCCTCAACTACTCCTGGATTTCCTAATAACAGCACTAGTCTGAATCTCTTTTCTAAGTGCCTGTTTAGAAGATTGCAATCTAATCTTTCCGGAGTGGACCTTGCAATAGTTGTCCAGGCCATTGGCTCTGGAATTCTATTCCAACATTGTATGATTTTTAAAAAATAATGTTACTGACATTTAAGAAAACAAGAATGATCACACTGGGTCACACCAATGTAGGGTTGCCAACCCTCCAGAACTGGCCTGGAGTCTCCAGGAATTAAAGATTAATCTTTCATTTAAAATTATGTCATGTGATTAAATCTTCAGGAATATTTCCAATCAAAACTGGCAACCCTAGACCAATGGCCTATCTATCCCAGTATCATATCTTCTGCAGCAGCCAATACCAGATGCTTCAGAGATAATAAAACAGACCAGGCAATCATCTTGGATAATACCCATTGATGGGCCTACCCTCCATGAATTTACCTAATTCTTTTTTGAATCCCATTAATAGTTTTGGTCTTTATAACATCCTCTGGCAACAAGTTCCAAAAGTTGATTGTGCATTGTGTGAAGAAGTACTTCCTTTTGTTTGTTTTAAACCTGCTGCCTATTAATATCATTGGGTGACCCCACGTTCTTGTGTTATGTGAAGGGGTAAATAATACTTCCTTTTTCACTTTCTCCACACCATTCATGATTGTATAGACCTCAAACATATAATCTCTTAGTTGTCTCTTTTCCAAGCTGTAAAGTCCCAGTCTTTTTAATTTCTCTTCCCATGGAAGCTGTTCCATACCCATACACCTAATCATTTTTGTTCCCCTTCTCTGTACTTTTTCCAATTCTAATATATCTTTTTTGAAATAGGATGATGACAACTGCACACGGTATTCAAGGTATAGGCATACTGTGGATTTATATAGTGGCATGATATTTTGTCTTATTAGCTATCCCTTTCCTAATAGTTCTTGACATTCTGTTATCTTTTTTGACTGCTGCTGCACCTTGGGCGATGTTTTCAGAGAACTATTCACAGTGACTCCAAGATTTCTTTCTTGAGTGTTACCATTTGATTTAGACCCCATTATTTTGTACGGATGGTTGGGGTTATGTTTTCCAATGTGCATTACTTTACATTTATCAACACTGAATTTCATCTGCCATTTTGTTGCCCAGGCACCCAGTTCTGTGAGATTCCTTTATAACTCTCCGCTGTCTGCCTTGGACTTCACTATCATGAGTAATTTTGTAACATCTGCACATTTTGGCACCTCACTGTTTACTCCATTTTGCAGATTATTTATGAGTATGTTGAAAAGCACTGGGCCCAGTACAAATCCCTGGTGGACACCACTATTTCCTTCTCTCCATTTTGAGAACTGACCATTTATTCCTACCCTTTGTTTTCTGTCTTTTAACCCATTACCTATCCATGAGATGACCTTCCCTCTTATCCTATGGCTGCTTACTTTGCTTAAAAGCCGTTGGTGAGAGACCTTGTCAAAGGCTTTCTGAAAGTCCAAGTAGACTGGATCACACTTGTTCACATGTTTGTTCACCCCTCCAAGAATTCCAGTAGATTGCTGAGGTGTGATTTCCCTTTACAAAAGCCATGTTGACTTATTCCCAACAAATCGAGTTCATCTATATGTCTGAATAATTATGTCCTTTTCTAAATCTGCCTGGTACTGAAGTTAGGCTTACCGGCCTGTAACTGCCAGGATCAGCATCCAACTTTAACACATTTATTTCCAAGCACAGAGAATGAGAGCGGTTCCTGCAACTGTATTTTCAGTTTGAACCTTTAACTGTACAATGATGGAGGCAGCTCTGCTCCTCACATTGGTCTTAATTCAGAAAGCACATAAGTATATTTGTAATTTTAAGCACGTGCATATTTCCCTTGAAGACTGAATCAGGGCCTTACCTAACAGAGCTACTCAGATGGTTAAAGTTAAAGTACATGTCTAATGCTTTGCTGAATGATGGCTATTGTGTAGTTAAGTTAGTTATGTACATGTGTACCCAGTCAAATGTAAACCCATTTTCACCAGGATAATCAAAAGGTACTTTTATTATAAGAATGACTGCATGGTCACATTTACATTTTCTGTTGGCAGCTGTTTCAGCACAACAACTGTAAAAAAAAGTCAAAATAATCGAATAAGGGGAAGAAATATGTATTCATTCTCCTGCTACTCAGAAAAGGCTGAACTGCTTGTGTTTAGCCTTTCCACGACTACCCATCTTTAAGCAGAGACTAAGCCTGGAAAATTTCAGCCAAAAAGGCAAACTTTTTGAGAGAATGAAAGTGACTGAAAACTGGGTCTTATAATGGAAATATTTCAATAACTATATTTAATCAACAGTGATAATCCCAGTTCCAGTCCACAAAATGATCTTGTTTCCATTATATTAAATCAGATTAACTATGGGTCTCTATTTAGAAAGGAAACTTGGAGTTGAAGTTGTGTGACAGTTTTCATAAAAAAAACCCTGATTTTTTATCTTGATCTAACTCAGTGAAAAGGAATTTTTTTAATTTAATTTCTCATGTGTACACAGAGGAAAAGAGGAGAATTTTTCTGGGAGATTTTGAGGTTAATGAGATAAAAGTGACACAGGCTGAATCATGACTAATCCATTTCCAGAAGCAGCTGAGCTTTCCTCAGCAATCTACTGGGGTGGAGGGTTTCTGCTTATTTTATGAGATCTACCAAGATCACAACTCAGTGGTATGAGAAAGGTCAAATCCACAAGCATAGGCTGAACTGATGCCTGATATGTCAGGCATTTTTTTTCTTTACAGGTCTTTCTAGATCCATCACCATTGTACTGTAGGAAATTGTCATTGAGGAAGTTGTACTGCATTGACTGTTTCAGAGTAGAAGACAGACATGGTGCAAGAGAAACACCACTTTGAGGAAGCTGATCCTGAGCATATCAAAATGCTTGAAAACTGACAGGTTGCTACTATTTCTCAGTAGTGAAAGTCGAATGGAAGCATCCTTCAGGACTGGCTGGGTCACTACCATGGGCACAGAAGCAACCAAATTCAGGGTTTTTTTCTGCTAATTTTGGCCAGTACTGGATCTGTAACTGAGCCATGATGGCTTCTATGGTGTTGTTGGTAAAGTCATGGAAAGTTTTGAAGCTATATTGCAGAGCAGGTGTCCCATTATGAAGGAATCTCACATGCAGACGCTATCAAGGTAGGGATATGCAAGAAAAAAAAGTGTAGTGCTATACGTAACTGCATGTGCATTTGCAAATGTGTGCTGGGGAAACGTTTTAGCTGCAAAAGTAGTGTGTCTGTACATATACAGTCCTTTGCAATCTCTTTTCACAATTTCAGCCTATTTTTATGTAGAGACCTAAGAGTTTGAGAAACTACTTCAATGAAGGCAGAATTCCTTCCACCAAAACAACCTCTTTAACCACCTTCACTGCACCTTATTTATCGTACAATATAATATTTAACATTATTAACTAACATTCTGCAGTTATTTCATCCTCAGAATACTGCACTGGGGCCACTAACCTTCTACATTATACTATGTAAGCACTTCATTTTAAAAATAAAGTGGCTGCATATCCAATACTATATGGGACATACAATTGCAGATGAGAGATGCAGTATTTCTTTTCATGAATGTCAAATCTCATGAGTAACAGACCATACAATAGTTCTGAAAGTTTTGTATGAGCGAAAGAAAATCATTCTGAATTAAGGATACATCTTATTCTATGAGTATATTTACTAAAAACATCAGCACAAGCTTTACTAAAATATGCATAATCATTCTAACACAAGTAACACTTTGAAGGATAAAGAAAAATGCATTCTCCTGTGTAACAGAAGATTTGCAGTAACTGTTAAATTGTGAAATATTGATCACAACATAATTGGGTTATTTCCAGACTAGGTCTGCTGTACAATTGTAATATAGACTTGAAAAATAATGCTGTAAATTATCCCAGTTCTATCATCCTATAAATAATGAAGCAAGTCATTACATACGGCAACTGTGCAACATTCTGTAAAGAGAGGAGAAAACTCAATTAATTGTCAAGGTTCTGAAATATATTCTTATAACTGAACCTTTTGATAAAATAATTTTGGAGCAACTGAAACTACTGGAGCCCTTCTTCGAACACCAGTGTCTTGTCCCAAGACCCGCATTGCCCCACAGCCAAGCACTAACAGATGTCTTCCCAAGTTGGCTTCCCAATGGAAGAGAAAGCAGTGAAATGGAGTCTGTGTGGTACCTAAGTGTAATTTTTTTCATTTACACACATACACTAATCCTGAAACAAGTTCCAGGGAATCCATTATTTTAGGAAACACAGCCCAATACCAAATTTCTATTTGCAAGAGAGAATCTCTACCTCAAGAATGGATTGAAAAAACAAAGCATAGACAAATTCTCCTGAAGAACTCCCTCTACCCAGAACATTGTATAACTAAAAGTGAACAAATATTTAAGACTAAACTTTTTCACATGCCAAGAAACAAAACTTGGAAGATTAGCATAACAGCACCACCTAACGATGTCTGCCGTAATCATAGTAACACATTGTAAACCAGAAAGTACCTTCTCAAGTGAATGTTTGCAGTACAGGTATGTAAGATGGAAGCACAAGTGTTAGGAAGGTACACAGTAAATTGTAGCAAATGGGGAAAAGAAAGCAGAAGAAACCTGGGGAAGTGTATGAAGGAGATAGGAAAAGAAAATAATGCAGGAAAGGATAGCTTGATATCCTGAAGGCAACAAAAAAAATGTGTAGGTGATTGGAAGAGAGAATGTATTTATATAGCAAGGGAACTACTGAAGTCTAGCTAAATAATTCTTATTTCTTACTCTTAAACTCACCTAAAATTCCACTCTACAATAAGAGACAGCAAATGTTGCATAGTTAAACTCTCAAAAGCCAAGAAATAACTGGCCTTTTGTGCTTGTTTACTGTGATACAGAGTATGATTCTCCACTCTTACTCCAGAGTGCTCTAATTCCTTTAGTTTTTATCCACATGAAACTGGAGTAATAGAGTGGTGGAATTAAAGGAGACTTAAATTACGTGATCACATCTGGTTTCTCAAATGAGAAATTCCCCCCACCCCTCTAATTTTGTATGGTGCACAGGGCTCTACATTAGCATTGACCTCATTCACTGTACATCTCGAATATAAATGATTTTCATAGCCTCCATTTGCCTGGCATACACAGAGCAGAACACCACAGTATGTGTTGTTACACATGTATCTCAGATTGCAAAATAAATGTATGATATTAAGAGAAAAATGTAATAAAATTCATTTTTGGAGCTTTTTAATTTGAGAAACAAAACAAAATCAAGTGATCTAGTTTCAGTAATCTTCATTATACTACAAGTTCTCTGTGTCTATTATAATGTATGAGATAATAAATGGTTACACTGATTAGAATGACAGATTCCTATTTTGCTAAAATAATTCTGCTATTTTTGAAAGTCTAGCTGAACTCAAATTACAAGATAACAGCCTATACTATCCTAGGTTTGTATCTTATTTACAACTATCTGAAGGTTATCAGTTTCCCTGATGTGATAAGAAATAGTAACCTGGTTAAAAGAAGTAGATGTATTTAATATTGCCACTAAAAAAAAATCAGAACTTGAAAAATCCATTTGCTACTGGTGAGTGGGAGGCTTTCCTGGTTAGGGCCTAAGCCACCAGTTTCTATAGATTAAGATTTTATTTCTAAAACAATTATTAACCTCATGATTTCAAAGAAAACCTTTCAAATTGAAAATTAATGGAAACCAAGGCAGTGTTGTGCTCTTTACTCTGCAAATACATAGTATCAGTGTCTACTTCTCACAGCTTTACCAAGAAATGAATGCTCTGGTCAGTTTCATGGCTGCTGCTCAATGTTGCTATGGGAACTAGTGAAGGGTCATGGAAGTTGCATGGGGCTACTGCTGCTGAGGAAAGCTATGAGCACTAGCAGTAGTGGGCACTGGAGTTAAAGAGATGGCTGGGAAAAAGGCAGTAGAGAAGACACTTCCTCTTTAGCCCTTTAGTAGCTGGGAAGCTTTGAAAATATCCTTTTTCCTTCCAGCAATTAGAAGGTGATGGAGTTTCAAATTCTATAATTCAGCAACTAGTGAGAGACTGGTCTTAAAGAGGAGACCTTAGTCAGGGTTTTGGGGCATCACTCTGGCAGAATCTCAGAAACCTTCTCTTCTCAGCAGTTAGGTGAGATGGGTAGAGGGCTTCTCACCAAGCCGTTGCTATTGAACTCACTGGGACATCCTAAAACTTATCTTTCAGGAAATTCATATAAAAGTACATCTAGTCAGTTGTACTCTATTGCTTTGACCAAAACAGCCTAAAACCAAGATTTTAGAAAACGGAAGCCTCAAGTTAGACTTCTAAAGCTATAGTAAGTAGAATTATAATCAAAAGTGCTGAATACATAACTGTTTCCAAGGAGGACAATGGACATGGATTTAGGAACTTAATTTTAGGCTCCTATTGTTGCCATTCTTGGACTAAATCTGTGACCTTCAGCATAGTTTATAAACAATCCATTGTTTAAGGTTGTTGATATATATAATATAGCCCAAAGAAGAGCCCAACAGTATTATGCTAGCAAATTAATTTCCATCATGAAGTGACCAGTGACCAGAGTGACCAGAGTAGTTGGACCAATGAAAAAGGAAATTTGGCTCCCTACTCATTCATCTATGAAGAGACCTAAAGAAATTAATTTATTCTGCACATTCTATGGCTAGCAAATATGGCATTTAATGTCAATTCTATTGCCATGTAGGTAGAATGTTTGTGATACACATATGTGTACACCGATTTGATGTAAATCTTTTTCCTGTGAAGGATAAATGAAGAATTTAAGAATATAATCCTAAGAGTTGTGCAGGCAGTTTGTGTTATAAATCTTGTAATGTGACAGCATATATTCATGCAGCTAGCAGCCAGAAAAATCTGCTTTGGATGTTGTGTGCTTTAAAAAAATGCAGAATTTCTTCAGTTCCTTATTTATTCAAATGCAGTCTTTGAGGAACAGCATGCCATCCAATCCTCTTACTTTTATTCAGTCTTCTCTTTGCACATACATACACACAATTATGTTGAAGTAACAGGAAAAATATGTCTATGTCATCTTAATAAATAAGATGCTTGCAGCAAATAAGGTTATGCATAAAAGTTTGCTATGTTACAAAAGAGTTAAATTGCACACTACTGATAAGAGAACTTAAAAAAAATTCTTAAGTTAATATGAATTTTAAAAATCCACATCTTAAAAAGGTTTCCAAGGAAAAAGAAATTATTATGATGAGCAAATCCTATAGAATTGTTGTATAATTTCCTACCAAGGATCATCACTCTTTCAGTAAGAGGCACATAATGTGTTTTGGAACATGAGGTTTCCTATTGCACTTAAAGTGGTTATAATTTAATTATATAAAAAAAATCTCTTAATCATCCAAAAATTCCATGGCACTTTACATTTCTCATCACCCAAGAGAACTAATTTAAACTTAAATATTTTAAGCCATCCATTTTGTCAGTAAAAGAAAACATGTACTCTAATAGACTGTGCAAACACATAATTATGCACTAATCCACTAACATACTATGAAATTCGTACCAAAGGCTCAGTTGCTGCTCATTTTTAAAATCAGTACAGTATTTTTTTATTGTTGTTACATAATTTATAGCCTTGAGAACAGAGCATACAATGCAATGAATCAGCAGGGTTTCATTATCTTACAATCAGTCTGTCAGGACCATTCTTTCTTCATAAAACCCTTTGATCTAAGTAATAACTTATTTTAATTTCTACTTTATAAATGAGATGCCCCTTCTCTGATATTCACAAGAACTAAGGTACTGTAAAGTATGAAAGATGAGAGGAATAGCAAAGGTGGATTGAAACATACCCTAGATCCAAGTATCCCTGAGTGTTTAGACTTGGGGTCAGATCCTCTTATCCTTGAGATGAAGCAAGCAGCCAGTAGGAAACTACTGAGTAACTGTAGCATGGAAGGGATGACATATACTCAGAGCAATCTTGGCTCCCATCAGAGCTGCTTCTGGGACTTCAGGGGAAGTTGGGAAGGTAATACACACTGTCCCTTCCCTGTCGAAACAGGGCTGATTTAAAACACTTCAGTAAAAATAAAAGACCCACATGACACAGCATAGGGAACACTTTTCAGTTCTTAAACATATTTTCTTCTTAAAGATACTTGAGGACCCCAGTTTGGACACTACTGACATAGGATAAATGTGAAGTTCTCTGCAGGAAGAATTTACAGTGGCACACAATTTGGCTCAAAAGCCTACCCACTGCTATCTGCTGGTGGAATTACTCTTTTGCTCATTTGGTACTGTCCGTACTTTTCATGCTGAGTCCCCAATTCAATCCCCCCGAAGAAAGAACTGTGTAAGGGGTGGGCCTAAGACCTCAAGTGGCATCCATCACCCATCCCCAGCCATGCCTGTTTGGAGGAGAGAAGAACTCCACAGAGGGCCAGCTCAGGGCCACAGTCTCAAGAAAGCAGACACTGCAGCAGAAGCAATTTCAGCACTAGACACTGTCAGATGGGATCATCAGATTTTTGTTTTCTATAGTTTTTGCCTTACAGACTGGCTAATTGCTGTAGACCCCTCCCATTTTTTCTACTTCAGTTTTATCCTGTTGTACCTCTGCATCCAACTGGAAAGCAGGGAGTCCTCCCTCTAGTGACATTAAGCTCCTGTTTTGAGCCCTACTGGGTTGAGAATTACTGGCCTTTGAATGTATAGAAAGGTCTTGGTCCAGAATTCAATCCTGCCCATCCCAGGACTCAGAGAGGTGTTTTGTCCACATTTTGAGGATGAAGATGGAAATACTTCTCTGGGAATTTTGTTAAAATAGAAGACAATTACTTGATGTATCTCAGAGATTTGGAATATGTGAAGTCACCACAGGAAGATGGATTACTGATAACACTATTATATCTTAGTGGGCAAACACCAGCTAATGCATTCAGAAGTGCATGATAAATTAGTTTGTCATGTGCTTCTGCAGTTTCAAATATCACATGACTGACCTCCACATAAATTGCATTCATCATGCACATAGGACTGCTTCACTTGTGTTCAGCTCACTGATCCATCTCACTGGGACTACTTCTAATATCCCAAAACTGAACAGCTTCAAAACAGCACCCATTTATTTGGGGAGAGCCGGGAAACTTAATAAACATCGCAGTTGCTAACACTTTCCATTATTTAAAAAACCTTCATTTTGAAGAGCTTATTGCCTCCATGATTTATTGGAATTCTTACAAATTTGACCAGGAGATGGTCCTTGGGTCTTTGGCTGGACACAAGTCATGCACTACCACCTTCAGGTTTTAAATATTGATCTGTTTCCACATGTTTGTAATCAATATCAGTGTTTTCAGATCCTGCTACAGGGACATCTCAATTTCCATTCCCCTGCCTCCTGAGGAACAGCAGCCAGTTAGAGCTCCTCTATGCACAGAGTGAAAGCCTGGTCCTTCAATATAGTGAGCTGGTAGAGCTACCATCCCCAGCCTCCCAGTTGTATAAGCAAGTTGCTGGGAGGCAGTGCACTCAGTACTATGTCAAGTATAGGAGGTAGCCATGTTAGTCTGTATCCACAAAAACAACAAGGAGTCCATTGGCACCTTAAAGACTAACAGATTTATTTGGGCATAAGCTTTCGTGGGTAAAAAACCTCACTTCTTCAGTGAGGTTTTTTACCCATGAAAGCTTATGCCCAAATAAATCTGTTAGTCTTTAAGGTGCCAATGGACTCCTTGTTGTTTCAATACTATGGTCTCCCAGCCAGCTGGACACCAGCTGCTCCTGGCTAGCTCAGCAGTTCCTGCTGTTCCCAGCCACACTCTGGCTCTAACTGTCCCTCCCACCCTCCTGCAGGCAAGGAAGGGCAGCAAAGGCTGGGGGGGGGGGCTGGCTCTTTCCCCACCTCCCCAGAACTCTAGTAGTGGTCAGTGAGGCCCAGCTCATGTAGATGAAGATCCCAATATCCCCACTTCAACCCCTTGATGTAGGCGGCTGCAGCCCAGTCTCCATCTGCTCCCCTGTGCCCCGACCCTATGAGCTGCTGCCCATCCCCCCAGCAAGCTTTCCTCTGTCCCAAGCCCAGGCCCCAGCAGTCCCAAGTCTTAGCACCTCCCTTACTATAGACATCTTTGGTTTTCAGGGGTTTGCCTGCTGTCCCTCCCTATCATCAGGGTGACTGCCAAGAGCAACCATTTCCACCTCAATTCAGAGAAACAAGGGGTTCTTCAGGAGAAGGGGGACACAGCCCTGCCAGTAGACAGCCATCTCTGCTGTCTCCCACCTGGCCTGCCAGGGAGAACATCGACCTCTTCGGTAAGGTTTGCCTGTGACAGGGCATTTAGTCATTATATGAGCAACACAGAGGGCAGAGCTTCTCCTTGGCTGGTAGAGCTCTGACTGCCTGTGAGGCTGGGTCTAGCTGAGGAAATGAGTGGTTATGGCCTCAGGTGTTTTCTACACTATTACCCTCCCTCCCCAACCCAGGTCTGACCATGTCTAGCTCCATCATGGCAAGAACTGCACAGCTACATCATGCTACGAACTGCCTTCACCGTGCATTGCTAAGATTTTACAGCAGGATAACACACATTGCTTATCTCACTATTAAAAACACATATTTTGTCTGTCAGTGAAGACATAACCTGCACCTCTTCTCCTGGAGAGGCATGCTCTTGTCTGAGATTAGGAGAGCATTGACCCCCCCAAAAGACTATAAGATGGGAGGCACAGCCAGCAACCTCCTGAAGCTGGGCTCCCAAGAGACAGTGCTGGGGACAGCAGCACATTGAGATAGATCAGGGGCAGAGGCACATGTGGGGCAGCAGTACAAGGAAAATGGTAGAGGCTGCACTGAGAGGTGAAGGACAGGGGCACACAGGGCTGAGAGTGGGGAGGAGGTTCCTCTACTAGCTGGGAGCAGCTGGGAAGTGGCAGGATGAGAGTTCTGCCTGCTACACATACTTAGAGACCAGACTTTCTGGCATATGTAACAGTTCTGATTGATTGCCCTTCCCCAGCTAGCAGGAGAATGAGGGGGTGGGGGAGTGTCATAAACAGATAGCTAAGGGTTAATGTCTCTTTCACCTGAAACACCTGACCAGAGAACCAATCAGGAAACCGGATTTTTTCAACTTTGGGTGGAGGGAAGTGTGTCTCAGAGTCTTTTGTCTGTCTGCCTGTTTCCTCTGAGCTGTGGAGAAGTAGTTCTATTTTCTAGTCTTCTGTTTCTAAGGGTAAGGACAAAGAGATCAGATAGTAAGTTCTATGGTTTCTTTTCTTTGGTATTTGCAGGAATATAAGTGCTGGGATGCTTTGATTTGTATTCTTTTTGAATAAGGCTGTTTATTCAATATTCTTTTAAGCAATTGACCCTGTGTTGTATCATCTTAATACAGAGAGAACATTTGTATTTTTTCTTTCTTTTTTATATAAAGTTTTCTTTTAAGACCTGTTGGAGTTTTCTTTACTTCAGGGAAATTAAGTCTGTACTCACCAGGGAATTGGTGGGAGGAAGAAATCAAGGGGAGAGCTGTGTGTTGGATTGCTAGCCTGATTTGGCATTTCCTCTGGGTGAAGAGGAAAGTGCTTTTGTCCCAGGATTGGGAACGGAGAGGGGGAATCACTCTGCGTAGTTTCACAGAGCTTGTGTCTGGGTATCTCTCCAGGAGCACCTGGAGGGGGGAAGGGAAAAAGGATTATTTCCCTTTGTTGTGAGACTCAAGGGATTTGGGTCTTGGGTCCCCAGGGAAGGTTTTTCAGTGGGACCAGAGTGCCCCAAAACACTCTAATTTTTTGGGTGGTGGCAGCAGGTACCAGGTCCAAGCTGGTAACTAAGCTTGGAGGTTTTCATGCTAACCCCCATATTTTGGACGCTAAGGTCCAGATCTGGGAATAAGGTTATAACATGGTGTAGCAGCGGCGGGATATAGACAGAATCCAGAAGCCAGTAGGAATATTATATTTTTCTTTTCTCTGCTAAGGGCTTTTTAGCAGAGAGAAACAGTTTGGTTTTAAAAGGGAACCAGAGAGAATTTTTTTTTTTTCTGCTCTCTCTAGCAGTTTGTGGTTTGCATGTTAAGCAAGAGACTGTTGAGGGTCTTTTGTCATGCAATAGCCCTCCCATTAGCAGGCAAGTACCAGCACTTATATGCATGCAAATAAAGTGGTTTTTCTGGTTTCCCTTCATTGAACATTAGCTAGAGAGAAAAGGAAAAAAGCACTGTTGCTAGGCAGACTTCAGGAGGCAACAGAGAGCCTGCAGTTCAGAAAATAAACACCGGAGGGCACCCCAACACAAGAAACAGGAACCATGACTTCTAAGGCAAAGATTGACGCCGAAGAACAAATCAAAGACGCTGAACACAGGCGACAGATGGAGATGAAAGAAAAGGAAGAAAGCCTCAAACTGGCAGCCTTCCAAAGAGAACAGGCAGCCCAAGAGGCAGCACACAAAAGAAAACTAGAAGAAGAAGAGGTGGCCCACCGAAGGAAGCAAGCAGAAGAAGAGTTGGCCCACAGAAGGAAGCAAGAAGAAGAAGAGGTGGCCCACCGCCGAGAAATGGAAAAGCACCAAAAAGAAATGGAAAAGCACCAAAAAGAGAATGAAGAGAAGGAAAAACAGAGAAAACATGAACTGGAGATGGCAAAAGCTGGGCTGCATGTGCCAGCCAACCCTAACAACCCGGCGCCAATTATTGCTCCCCAGCACAGGAAATTCCCCACCTACAAGGCAGGTGATGACACCGAGGCCTTCTTGGAAAATTTTGAAAGAGCCTGTCTTGGGTACAGCATCCCCGAAGACAGTACATGGTAGAATTAAGGCCACACCTCAGTGGACCTTTAGCAGAGGTGGCAGCTGAAATGCCCAAGCCGCAAATGAATGACTATAAACTTTTTCAAACCAAGGCCAGATACAGGATGGGGATAACCCCAGATCATGCCCGTCGGCGCTTCAGAACCCAAAAATGGAAACCAGAGGTGTCATTTCCCAAACACGCCTACTACATTGCAAAAAACTATGAGGCCTGGTTAACAGGAAACAACATTCAAACCTTGGAAGAAGTGAACCTCCTCATACAAATGGAGCAGTTCTTGGATGGTGTTCCTGAAGACATCACACGGTACATACAAGATAGAAATCCCAAAACTATCGCTGAGGCGGGGGAGATTGGAGCCAAATGGATGGAACTGGCAGAAAGCAAAAAAGCTACTGTCAAGGGGAACGATTACCCCAGGGGGCACACAGACCATAAACCCTACAACCGAGGACAGCCAAAGACCCTCCATACCACCCAAGTAAAGCCACAGATACCCTACTCTTCAACCTCACCAGTCTCCAGTAACTCACCTCGGCCCAGTGACCCATCAGATGGAAGATGCTTTAAGTGTAATGAACTGGGACATATCAAGGCCAACTGTCCCAAGAACACCATGCGAGTGCAATTCATTACACCACCATCACCCCAAAGATCCCCAGGCCCAGATGCCTCTCAAATACCCTTGGAGCGAAGGGAAAATTTGAGAGTGGGCGGAAAGAAGGTTACTGCGTGGAGAGACACGGGGGCACAAGTGTCAGCTATCCACCAATCCTTCGTTGACCCCAAATTCATCAACCCAAAGGCCAAAGTTACAATTTACCCCTTCATGTCACAAGCTGTAGACTTGCCTACAGCTCAACTGCCTGTCCAGTACAAAGGCTGGTCAGGAATGTGGACTTTTGCAGTCTATGACAATTATCCTATCCCCATGCTACTGGGGGAAGACTTGGCCAACCAGGTGAGGCGGGCCAAGAGAGTGGGAATGGTTACCCGTAGCCAAACCAGGCAAGCTTCCAGACCCATTCCTGTTCCTGAGCCGTCCACAGAGGCCCCGTCTGTGTTACCAGAGACCCAGACAGAGGTAGTGGACCCGGATTCCATGCCTACCACTGAAACAGCCACAGCATCTCCAGTCCCAGGCCCGGAACTGGAACAGCAACCAGCACCAGCAAGTGCAACCACATCGTCAAACTCAACGCCAGAGGGCGCCAGCGAGCCAGAACTGGCAGAAGCACACCACAGCCATACCCAAAAGGCTCAGCCAGAGCCTGAAATACCCTCAGGTGCACCAGCGGAGAGCGGTTCACCAGCAACGGAAACAACCCCATCACCTACATCGCTTCCAGAGGGACCAAGCCCAAGTCCACAGTCTGAGGAAGAACTGGTGACCCCAGCCTCAAGGGAACAGTTCCAGGCTGAGCAGGAAGCAGATGACAGCCTTCAGAAAGCGTGGGCGGCGGCACGGAGCACCCCTCCGCCTCTCAGCTCTTCTAATCGATCCCGGTTTGTTATAGACCAAGGACTTTTATACAAGGAAATTCTTTCTGGTGGACACCGGGAAGAATGGCAGCCGCAAAAACAGTTGGTGGTTCCAACTAAGTACCGGGAGAAGCTCTTAAGCTTAGCCCATGATCATCCCAGTGGCCATGCTGGGGTGAACAGAACCGAGGATCGGTTGGGGAAGTCCTTCCACTGGGAGGGGATGGGCAAGGATGTTGCCAAGTATGTCCGGTCTTGTGAGGTATGCCAAAGAGTGGGTAAGCCTCAAGACCAGGTCAAGGCCCCTCTCCAGCCACTCCCCATAATTGAGGTCCCATTTCAGCGAGTAGCTGTGGATATTCTGGGCCCTTTCCCAAAAAAGACGCCCAGAGGAAAGCAGTACGTACTGACTTTAGTGGACTTTGCTACCCGATGGCCAGAAGCAGTAGCTCTAAGCAACACCAGGGCTAACACTGTGTGCCTGGCCCTAACAGACATCTTTGCCAGGGTAGGTTGGCCCTCTGACATCCTTACAGATTCAGGGTCTAATTTCCTGGCAGGGACCATGGAAAAACTGTGGGAAACTCATGGGGTGAATCACTTGGTTGCCACCCCGTACCACCATCAAACCAATGGCCTGGTGGAAAGGTTCAATGGAACTTTGGGGGCCATGATACGAAAATTCATCAACGAATTCTCCAATAATTGGGACCTAGTGTTGCAGCAGTTGCTGTTTGCCTACAGGGCTGTACCACATCCCAGTTTAGGGTTTTCACCATTTCAACTGGTGTATGGTCACGAGGTTAAGGGGCCATTACAGTTGGTGAAGCAGCAATGGGAGGGGTTTACGCCTTCTCCAGGAACTAACATTCTGGACTTTGTAAGCAACCTACAAAGCACCCTCCGACACTCTTTAGCCCTTGCTAGAGAGAACCTAAAGGATGCTCAAGAAGAGCAAAAGGCCTGGTATGACAGACATGCCAGAGAACGTTCCTTCAAGGTAGGAGACCAGGTTATGGTCTTGAAGGCGCAACAGGCCCATAAGATGGAAGCATCATGGGAAGGGCCATTCACGGTCCAAGAGCGCCTGGGAGCTGTAAACTACCTCATAGCATTTCCCAATTCCTCACTAAAGCCTAAAGTGTACCATGTTAATTCTCTCAAGCCTTTCTATTCCAGAGACTTACAGGTTTGTCAGTTTACAGTCCAGGGAGATGATGCTGAGTGGCCTGACGGTGTCTACTACGATGGGAAAAAAGACGGTGGCGTGGAAGAGGTGAACCTCTCAACCACCCTGGAACGTCTGCAGCGGCAACAAATCAAGGAGCTGTGCACTAGCTTCGCCCCATTGTTCTCAGCCACCCCAGGACGGACTGAACGGGCATACCACTCCATTGATACAGGTAATGCTCACCCAATCAGAACCCCACCCTACCGAGTGTCTCCTCATGCCCAAGCTGCTATAGAACGGGAGATCCAGAACATGCTACAGATGGGTATAATCCGCTCATCTACCAGTGCATGGGCATCTCCAGTGGTTCTAGTACCCAAACCAGATGGGGAAATACGCTTTTGTGTGGACTACCGTAAGCTAAATGCGGTAACTCGTCCGGACAACTATCCAATGCCACGCACTGATGAGCTATTGGAGAAGTTGGGACGTGCCCAGTTCATCTCTACAATAGACTTAACCAAGGGGTACTGGCAAGTACCGCTAGATGAACCTGCCAAGGAGAGGTCAGCATTCGTCACCCATGCGGGGGTGTATGAATTCAATGTCCTTCCTTTCGGCCTTCGAAATGCACCCGCCACCTTCCAGAGGCTGGTAGACGGTCTACTAGCTGGACTGGGAGAATTTGCAGTTGCCTACCTCGATGATGTGGCCATTTTTTCAGACTCCTGGCCCGAACACCTACTCCACCTGGAAAAGGTCTTTGAGCGCATCAGGCAGGCAGGACTAACTGTTAAGGCCAAAAAGTGTCAAATAGGCCAAAACAGAGTGACTTACCTGGGGCACCAGGTGGGTCGAGGAACCATAAACCCCCTACAGGCCAAGGTGGATGCTATCCAAAAGTGGCCTGTCCCAAGGTCAAAGAAACAGGTCCAATCCTTCTTAGGCTTGGCCGGATACTACAGGCGATTTGTACCACACTACAGCCAAATCGCTGCCCCATTGACCGACCTAACCAAAAAGACCCAGCCAAATGCCGTTAAGTGGACTAATGAGTGTCAAAAGGCCTTTACCCAGCTTAAGGCGATGCTCATGTCTGACCCTGTGCTCAGGGCCCCGGACTTTGACAAGCCATTCCTAGTAACCACAGATGCATCTGAGCGTGGTATAGGAGCAGTGCTCATGCAGGAAGCAACAGATCACAACTTCCATCCTGTCGTGTTTCTCAGCAAGAAACTGTCTGAGAGGGAAAGTCACTGGTCAGTCAGTGAAAAGGAATGCTATGCCATTGTGTACGCCCTGGAAAAGCTACGCCCATATGTTTGGGGACGGCGGTTCAAACTACAAACTGACCATGCTGCACTCAAGTGGCTTCATACTGCCAAGGGGAACAACAAGAAACTTCTTCGTTGGAGTTTAGCTCTCCAAGATTTTGATTTTGACATTCAACACATCACAGGAGCTTCTAACAAAGTTGCTGATGCACTCTCCCGTGAGAGTTTCCCAGAATCCAGTAGTTAAAAAGTGTTCTTAACATGTAAAAGTCTGTTAGTTATATACTTAGTAGTATATGTAAAGGTGCATGTGTTGTATTAATCTGTTTATTTTCAAGTTCTAGAAGGAAATTGCCGCCAGTGAGCTTCCCCACTGTCTGCAATTTGGGGGGCGTGTCATAAACAGATAGCTAAGGGTTAATGTCTCTTTCACCTGAAACACCTGACCAGAGAACCAATCAGGAAACCGGATTTTTTCAACTTTGGGTGGAGGGAAGTGTGTCTCAGAGTCTTTTGTCTGTCTGCCTGTTTCCTCTGAGCTGTGGAGAAGTAGTTCTATTTTCTAGTCTTCTGTTTCTAAGGGTAAGGACAAAGAGATCAGATAGTAAGTTCTATGGTTTCTTTTCTTTGGTATTTGCAGGAATATAAGTGCTGGGATGCTTTGATTTGTATTCTTTTTGAATAAGGCTGTTTATTCAATATTCTTTTAAGCAATTGACCCTGTGTTGTATCATCTTAATACAGAGAGAACATTTGTATTTTTTCTTTCTTTTTTATATAAAGTTTTCTTTTAAGACCTGTTGGAGTTTTCTTTACTTCAGGGAAATTAAGTCTGTACTCACCAGGGAATTGGTGGGAGGAAGAAATCAAGGGGAGAGCTGTGTGTTGGATTGCTAGCCTGATTTGGCATTTCCTCTGGGTGAAGAGGAAAGTGCTTTTGTCCCAGGATTGGGAACGGAGAGGGGGAATCACTCTGCGTAGTTTCACAGAGCTTGTGTCTGGGTATCTCTCCAGGAGCACCTGGAGGGGGGAAGGGAAAAAGGATTATTTCCCTTTGTTGTGAGACTCAAGGGATTTGGGTCTTGGGTCCCCAGGGAAGGTTTTTCAGTGGGACCAGAGTGCCCCAAAACACTCTAATTTTTTGGGTGGTGGCAGCAGGTACCAGGTCCAAGCTGGTAACTAAGCTTGGAGGTTTTCATGCTAACCCCCATATTTTGGACGCTAAGGTCCAGATCTGGGAATAAGGTTATAACAGGGAGAAGCAGCCATTCAGATAAGAGTTTTGCTATAGACTAGAGATTTTCCCCACAGTCCCTATGATGGTCTGAAAGTGTACAGTCTATGGAGAAAATCCACAGAGAAGGTAGTTTTAGGAGTGGGTAGAGATGCATGTGAAATGAGTGGATGTGAGGTGCAGGTATGGGTATACAGAATGAATGGCTATATGTATTCAAAATGGGGTGTGTGCATGCAGAATGAGTGGGTGGGTAAGTGTAGAATGATCTAAGGTAGGTGCAGAAAATATGAGGGAAAGATTGGGAGTAGAGTGAAAGTAGTTTGGATGAATGAGAATTAAAAGGTCACTACTGAGTGCATTTCACAGGTGTAAGTCAGACAAATGAATAATGTGCAAGTGTTTGGAAATTCTTGCAACTTTGTTCAGTTAGTATCTATGGAGGAGATTTTGGCAGGTAGTTGCAGATTCTGCGTGAAATTGCAGACTTATAGCCCAGGACTCTGGACAGACTGGTTTTGAAGAAAAGGAGGTGACCTCTCAGTGTATGACTGCACAAAGAGTTAATTTGTAAGACTATGAATAGACTAACACCCTGTTAGACCCTTGCACAGCAGGAAAGGTTAGTCTACATACTCTACTGCAGGAGGAGAGAAGGATAGTGTGGTGATGGCAAGGAGATGACAAGCTAAGTTTGGCTTTCTGTAACATGTAAGCAATTTACCTGTTGTGTCTTTTCTGTAACTTAATCTGAGTATGTCTTATTTAGTTTTGCCTTTATCAAGTATAAGTCTAGATATGTTAAGACAACCATTTACTCTCTTAAATCCTGTTTAATAAGCCTTGTTTTATTAAGAGAACTGCTACATATGTGTAAATTTCATTCAGTCCTGTCTCTGAAGAGAAAAGCAATCAGGCAACCTTGCTGAGAGGAGCCTACAGGGTAAGAGTTCTGAAATCTACACACCCCATACTCATCTCAGTCTAAAGGCCATGGACAGTAGAGTCCACTCCTAGCAAAGCATTGCAGAAGGCCCAAAAAGGTAACACACAATGGGGAACTTCGCTTGTTTGGAAGCACAGTGAAGAAGAGGTAGTATATTGTGACAGTCTTTCTGGAACACAGGAAATTTAAAGCAAGTTGAAAAAATAATAATAGGGATACAATTGAAAAGTGAGAATTTTGTTGGTCAGATTGTTGCTATCAGTGGTCTGCCTCTCAACTCCAAACTGGCAGTGGTGAACACTACATTTTGTATCAATTATGAATACTTTTATTTCAAAGTATTAAATATGTATGGATTTCAACTGATGCAGAACTTTATATTCTATATTATGCTATTCTGATAGACTCCTGTAGCATTAATAGAAGCACAGGTTGGGAGTAAGAAAATTGGTGCTTATTTCTGGCTGTAACAAAAGCTTCCTGTTTGACTTTAGGCAAGACATTTAAATTGTTTCCTCATCTGTAAAATTAGGGTCATAATACCTACCTGCTTCACAGGAGGAGATAATATTAATAAATTCTGTTTGTAAAGTGTTTTCAGGTAGTTGGATGGAAAGCATGACAGAAATTCAGATAAATGAATATTTAGTTTTGGTGCACTAGTTAATGCTGTTCTGTTTTTATACTCAACTGATTAATCTTTTAAAAAAAATAGCACTGGTTGAGTTCTCTCAGAGAAGAATATGGCTATTCTACCAGACTAAAGATAGCTTACTGGGAAGAAGAGCAATAGTCAGGGAAATGTAGCAATCAACAGAAATGAAACAATTTTATTCAGCAGAGGTTTGGCATATGAGTGCAAGTAAAGCATCTGGGGTGGCTAGCCGTACTGTAGGTAGTTGCACCTCAAACCTCCCTGCAAGGTCAGTATTTGGTAGCAAAACAGTTTCTGCCATTCCACCAGGACAAAAGATCAGCCTTTTGCACTACCACATCAGCCATATCACAGGAAAGGGAAGGGGAAGGAGTGTTTGAAGCAGAAATTGCTGGAGGACGGTTTTGGACAGCCTGTTGAGTTGGATGTTGTATGAATGTTGATGCTGCTGGTCCCAATGCTATCAAGGCATTTCTTGTGAATGACAAGGAATCTAGAAAGTAATGATTAACATGAATATCACTGTGATTGGCAAGCTATGTAGTTTTTCCTTGTCCTAAGGTATTGCAGGGGGGATATCTATTATAGGTACATCAAATAGGTTTAGTCAGCTACATTTAATTCACATGAAATAAGACAAAACTGCTTATTGGAGCAGTAAGGTATATAGATCACAGAAATCAGATTTCACACAGGAAAATGTTTTGGCCCGGAAGGGTACGTATTGAGCCAAATAATGTTATTTCAGATTGTGGGGAAGACAAATCTACTTTTGTCTAATGTTAATATTATGTTAGTAGTGTGTCATTACACATTGAAATCAGGAAACTTGATGTAGGAGATCTTAGGTGGTGAGGGAGAGATAATGTATTTAGGAGCACATTTCTTCTAATTCCAGGACTTCCATGGGAGTTTAAAGCACAGATTGTGAAGACTAATAATGCGTATAAATCACCCTATTACATCTTCTGAGGACATCACATTGCTTACATTAGAGTGCCTCTGCTCAGTCCTGTTCATGGTTTAGCCTATCTTTGATTATTATAATACTGGTATAAAGAATCCATAACTTCCTATACAACTATTTGGTTGCTTATATTTCCTGATGAAGGTCTGAGGGACATGGAAACTTACCCACAAAAAACAGTGATCCCACTTTCATTTCTTTGAAATGTCCTGTACAACTGATGCTGCGTACATTTATTTGGTGGCTGCTAGAACTAACTCCATGGGTGGATCACCACCTATTGGCATTGCACACAGATGCTCCTTCCCAATCTTTGACCATGTATGCCTTCACAAATTTGCTTTTTTCCTCCCATTTGTATTTTGTAAAATGTAAGTGAGTTGACTGTAGGTAATTCATCTGATGGGGATCTTTTAGCCATATTTCACTTTCCAAAGTTCACCCAGGTCTGTAGCTCTGTCTTGCCAGAAGCTAATTCTGTTTTTGTGGAAGGGTAGGAGGATTATCTGTCGACAATAGAGAAATATTACAGTGTTCCACATGAAACAGTCCTAAAAGCTTCTCCCTCTGTTTGTATGTCTCTCCCCCATCACAGGGAATTCAGATATGTCTGCATGTGCATATTTGAATAATAATTCTTCTGAGTGGTAGGCACTTTATATCAGAGAATATATTGTAAGAGCAGTCCCTGTGTTGGCAGGTGATGAATCAGACGGCATAAAGTTCTTTTCTGTCTCTAATTCCTCTGATACCAAGTCAGACACTCTACCACCTTCTGTCCAACTTCTGCCTCCCAGCTAGGTTTTATGGAGCAGTAGCCTATGATTCATAAGCAAGGGCCACATACAGACATCAGGGGTTGTTTAAATCTACTGTTTTGAGAGCACTGCGTATAAGAATGCCATGCTCCTTCATTTTGGTATAAGCAGATGAAGTAAGGAAGTAAGTTAGAGCTTGTGGCTTCTAGACTAGCAGCCAGTGTTTCCAGTAATGTTTTTTGGAGTAGCCTCCATAGAAGATTGTTACAGCTGAAGTGTGTCGGATCATTCAAATAGCTGAATGATTTTCTGGTATCACTGATATATTGTGCACAAGGGATGATAAATATGGGTAATTAAGAAGCAAGACGAAAGATGACAGTGTGAAGGAAAAGATGGCAAGAAGTTAGAAAGGGAGGATGATATAAGATACAAAAGCTCAGTAAAGAATAAGTGCAGGCACTCACAAATGGAAGTTATAGAAATCTAAGAATGTAAATTATATACTGAAATAGTACTATTTCTCTATTTTTTTTACTTCCCTCAAATTAGTTTGTCAGTGTCTCTGAAGTCCATACGGTTAATATTAAAAGAAATTCAATCTCCCAACTCCACAAAAATATTCTAATATAAATGTTTCTCCTCAGGGATGCAGAGGGGATCAAAAGCAAGGGAAGCAGTGTAGAGAGCAGAGTTCCGACTGTGGAAATTCAAACCTTCTCCCATGGGTGCTGCACAGCTTTGCTATGTAGGCTCTCTCTATGTACCACTGTGCAGGAGCTTGGGAAGTTGGTGATGGGCTGTGACAGGTGTATGTGACTGCATGGATCCAACAGCCCAAATCGACTATGGAGTGGAAGAGCAGAGACTGCTGAGTGGTGTTTGTGAGTCAGTGGGTGAAGATTTTATCCTCCTGTAGTTCCTGCAGAGAACCCTCGTGCAAAGCCCAAATGCTGCAAAGATCAGTTCAATTTTGGCTGTGCTGTGCCCCACCTCCACCCTCTTCTTTTCTTCCACTTTTCTGGGCTATAATGGGCACTACTATAAACTAAGAGTCTACCACATAAGCTCACTGTAATATCCTCATACATTTTGAATAAGAGATTCAAATTATACTGCAGTCATTGCAGGGTGCCAAATATGTTTAAAGGCCCCCAATGAACTTTTGCTGACCACATGTGGAATAGTGACTATGACAGATGGCCTGAGGACCTGCTCATAATTCATATTTAAAATCATATTTGGTTAGGTGATTAACAAGGTGCCTGACTGAGACTATACAGCCAGAGTAGTCTGAAAGGTGGCATTGAGGTAATACATTAAGCTTTTAGAAGATAGTATTAGTCATTGTTAAACGGATCTTCATTGGTTCATTTCCTATACAAGTCTGGAATTTGGATTCACTTTGAGTAAATACACGAAAACTAGTTTTGAAAGTAGGGGTAGCAGCCCTGGATCAGGGGTTACTTGATAAGAGAAATCTCTAGACATGGCAAGGGGTTGTTGGTCTCCAGACAGCACACAATGCTGACAGCCAGGCTTCCCACAGCCGTTAGAGAGTATAGCTTTCAAGGGATGCAAACTACTCACGTTGTTTCTCTAATTAGCTAGCAATGTCTTATCTAATTTAGCTTTTGAAAAGTATAATTCCAGATATGTTAAGCAAACAGTTTGTTTTAATTTAATTTGATCTGTCTTTAAAATAAGTCCTGTTTTAGTATGGTTACTGTTGTATGGAGTATTTCCTATAGATGTCCCCCAAGAGAGGAGAACCCCATCATATCTGAGGTACTAAAGGGTAAAACATTTCTGGAACATACATGCCTCGCCTCTCCTCTCCCCGCACCTCCATCACTCACTTAGCTTCTATTAAGTGAGAAAGGTCAAAGGCGTCCTCTCTCAGGAAACAGTGTTGCTATTGGGCTGTGGTGGGTGAACATCTGAGGTGGTGAAAAAGGCTCAAGCAAGAGACGAGCATTGAAGGTGATGTTTACCACACTGAGGCTTTGGAATGATCACCTGTAATGGTAGCTCTGGTACAATGCATTTAGTTTTATTTAAAAATTTGCTCAGCTGTAGTCTACATGTAATGATGATCCCATGAGGACAATATACATATAGTCCTGCTGGAGCATATTTCTACAGAGTACAAATCAGAGGAAGTATAAGACAGCCTAAAAACAGCAGAAAACCCTGAGCTGTAGAAATTTCAATTCATTCACAAGAATTTTTAAGGTAAGACACTGTTTAGTTTCTTTAAAAGAAAGTCACCCAAGTTGTTTTCTATTTCATTGTAACAAGCCTTACGTCAGTAGTTTGGGGCTGCAACTTCAGAATTCTGCCTCTTAGTATTAGCTCTAGGCATTATGGAGATATGTACACTATTCCTTTAAATATGTAACAGCATATGTATGTTTTATAAAATATGAACATTTCCCATATCTCAGTAGAGCTAACGGTGACTGAAGTAGTAAGGAGGGAAAGGAATATTCTTTCCCCAGCAGACAGTATAGTTTCCAACTGAACTGGTGTAACAATACTCTTGGCACTAGGTTCAGGTAGATGCTGTGAGTGCAGGGGACTGGACTAGATGAGTTGAGGTCTCTTCCAGTCCTACAATTCTATGATTCTGGCAAGCTCTGCTCTATCCTGACAGGTCCTGGTCTAAGAGCGGGACAATTGCAAGATTCCACCCTAAGCCAGGTAAGGGCAAGAGGCCTAACACCTGAGAGGGTGCACTCAGAGACCAGAAAGGGCACAAAGGTCCTGTTACCTCATAACTGTAAAAATAAACGAACTTACTTTCACTCTGATAAATTATTTAGTTGTATGTGACACTTTGTCTAGAACCTGGCACAAGATGCATCAAGATTAGGATCCGGAAATTATTCTGACATTGTTACCCACATCAACATGTGAAAATATTCAGGTGCCAGGTCATCTTGTGTGTATGTAGCCTTCCCTCAAGGTGAGGCTCAAGCTTCCTCATTGATGCTTGCTACTTGAAGTGACTTCTCCACTCTCCTCACACAGACTGGTTCTTTTCCTGACTCCTGGTGTCCCCACCTGAGGGGAGCAATCACTGTCTGACACAACAGGTACCATCTCTTGGGAAAATGAGTAATGCTACTAACAGGCAAGGAGTTTAAAACCCAATATACAAGAAACAAAGTACATCAACACAAACCCCAGCAAAGGAAAGATACATCCCCACCTCTCAACACTCAACCTCTTGCCAACCCCAGCTTACCCCTGAGCACCTTCTCAGGCAGATGGTATACAGTCCAGATACAAGTTCGGCCATACTGTGAACATTGGCCAGCTTAAACAAAATGGGACCTCTTATTGTGTCTTCACCCCTACATGATTCAGGGTTCTCTACTGGCTCCTACTACGCTCACTGATCTGGAGTCCTGTGGAGATCTCAGCAGCCAGTCCTGAGTCAGGTCCCTGCAGGGCTTGGACTGCCTGAACCATGAAACTTTCCCACAGCAGTTCAAAGACTCCGTTTGTGAGGAGTGGGAGTTAATCAGAGAACCCCTGAGCTGCTCTGCTTCATTCTCTCTTGGAGCTCCCATCCCAAACTCAAAGCTCAAAATGGAAACTAACATTAGTCTTTGTCTTTAGGCTGTCCCCTCTCACAGAGGGGCTAAGTAGCCCTGACTTCTCATCGGCTCAGCAAGCTGTTTGTCCAGATCATTCCATGCAGAAGCCCCCCTACTGGATTCAGCAGGAATTTCTAGTCCATTGTATTACCAGAATGTTTAGAGTCGGGGTGGGAACTTGTGTCAGAGTGCTTTTGTAGCCATTACAGCTATAGTCCCCATTGGTAAAAACCATTAGGGGCTCATTCTGACACTGTAAAAGCTAGAAAACTTCAAGTGGGTGGTTATGTGTGGGAAGTTACAGGCCATTATAGCTCCAGATGAGACACAGCAATCCATAGGCCAGAAGAGGAAACCAGATCATCTAGTCTGGCCTCTTCAACTATGTCAGATAAAAAAGAAAGACCAAGGACGGTGTGGGTCTGCTGCTCAATGGAGGGAGTGAGCTGGTAGTGGAAGATGTTAGGAAGGCAGAGCTGCTCAATGCTTACTTTATTTCTCATAAAAATAACATATGACTGGTGAAGTTACCATAGACAATAAAGGGATAAGGATGCAGATTGGGAAAAGTAAAGAACACGTCAGCGATCTTATGACCAATTTGAATAAATTCAAATTAGCTAGGCCTGATGCTATTCACCTGAGGATGCTGAAGGAATTAACTGAAGAAATATTGGCGCCACTGGCAATATTTGCAAACTCATGGATGACAGGAGGGATTCTGGAAAACTGGAGAAGGACTAATGTAGTGCCCATATTTAAAAAGAGGGGAGAGAGGAGTTGAGAAACTATAAATCAGTGAGCCTGACTTAGATACCTGTCTAGCTACTAGCAATGTATAAAATATTCAATTTGTGAACACCTGGAGGATGAAGGAGTGAATCATAGCAGCCAAATCAGCTTGATTTCCTTATTTGATAGGGTAATTGGTTTGGTGGGTAGGGGAAATGCAATGGCCATAATACACCTGGATTTCATCAGGGCCTTTGACACAGTCCCACATGACATTCTGATAAGTAAGTTCGAGAAATGCAGGCTCGGCAGAACTACCATTAAGTGGATACATAATTGGTTAAACAACTGCAAAGAGTAATTATTAATGGAATTATGTTGGATTGGAGGGAGGTCTCAAGTGGGGTTCCACTGGGATCTGTTCTGGGTCCAGTGTTATTTAACATCGTTATTAATGAACTGGATGTAAGTATAGAGAGCATACTGATAACACAGATGACACAAAAGCTAAGGGGACAGCCAACAGTTTGGAGCGTAGAACTAAAATTCAGAGGGTCTTGATAAATTGGAGAACTGGACTATAGACAACAAAATGAAATTCAAGAAAGACAAATGTAAGGTGCTACACTTAGGGGGAAAAAACAAATGCACAAATACAGAAGGGGGAGAAACTGGCTTGGCAGCAGCACTGCTCAAAAGGATATGGGAGTTGTGCTGTGTTAGTACATAAGTCTGTTTGTTAGCCTGAGATAGAAGTTTGGGATTGACTTTTGATACTCTTATATCCTTACTAATATGTGTGAACAAAGACACTGTGTGTTGCATTTTGCACAACCAGAGGCGACTTTTAATACAATGAGAAAACATAAGGAATAGATCTAAAGTGTTGCTGGATATAGTGGGAATGTAACATATGAGCATACTCTTGAAGGCTAGCCCAGCCTCAACTCCTCTCTAGCGATTAGGTCAACCTACCAGTCTAGAGGAGTGAGGGGAATGGAGAGGGGGGGACAGTATAAGAAACACTAAAAGACAAAGAAAATCCTGGCCTTGGCTAGTATACAACCTCACTCCTTATGTCTCCCATGGGGTACAAAAACAGTGGTACTGAAGCCCCCAGTCCCAAGACCCTCCAAAATGGAATATGACCGTAAATTATAAAGGACCAAGGGCATGGACTACAGGTGTAATTATGCCTGCTAAGGAAGGGGAACAAGGACACTGGGAAAAAGGCCCTACCAGCATGCAGAGCTACAGTTATGCTTGCTTGAATTAACCCCAACAAACATTGCATTGCCTACACTTCAGACTTCTGGTCTTATGCTTTCTGCCTGCATGACAAGAACCAGGGGAGGGGTGAAGGGAAAGCCCTTAACATGGTGGATCACAACTCAACATGAGTCAGCAATGCAAAGCTGTTGCAAAAAAAAGCAAATGCAATTTTGGGTTGCATTAACAGAGGCATAGCATGCAAGTCACATGAGGTGATAGTACTGCTCTACTCACTGCTGGGTAGGCCTCAGCTGGAGTACTGTGCCAATTTTGGTCACCAATGTATAGAAAGAATGTGGAGAAACTGGAGAAGATCCAGAGGTGAAGGACAAAGATGATCACAGGCATGGAATGCAAACCATATAAGCAAAGGCTGAAGGAACTGGGTATGATCAGTTTGGAAAAGAGGAAATTAAGGGAAGACATGATAATAGTCTTCAAATACTTGAAAGGCTGCTTGTGGTGGGGTGGTCTATGCCCAGAGCCCCCCTGCTGGAGAACACAGGATCCTGCACACCCATCCCAGGAAAGGAGCAGTGGATCTAAGTCCTCCAAGTGGCCCAGAGAGACTGTGCAGGAGGCAGCCAATCAGAGGGACTGCAAGGAGCAGCCAATCAGCACCCACATATAAAGGAGCTGCAGCACCACAGACGGGCAGATCTTTGTTGAAGCCACAGGAGTGCAGCTGGTATTCCTAGCTGGCCAAAGGAAACTGCAGCACCATGGACAGCTCAGTACTGGCAGGGGCTTGGGGGGAGAGGAAGAGCTCCTGGCTGGCTGCTGGGCTTGAACATGGCAGAACCCTGAGGTAAGGGTGAAGCATGCATGAAGGCTGGAGCTGTGGGGAAGTGGCTCAGGGAATTGAAAGCAGTTTAGTTAAAGAGACATAGTGGCATGTGGCTGCTATTCTTAGAGTCCTTGGGCTGGGATCAGGAGTAGGGGGTGGGCCTGGATATCTCCTCCACCCCATAGACCTCTAGGGAACTAGCCTACAATTGGACAGCAATAACCTCCCAGAAGGGCATAGACAGGACAAAGCTATTGCCTCCAGGGATTCCTGGGTATATGGCCTGATACTAGGGCTGGGGCTGTTTGAAGACTGCAGGCATACCTGACCAGAAGGGTATGCTTGTAAGAGGTGGGTGCCATGCTATTACACTACCATAAAAAGATAGAGAAGAGTTATCTCTTGTGACAGAGGACAGGACAAGAGGCAATGGGTTCAAATTACAGCATAGTAGATTTAGATTAAATCTCAGGGAAAACTTCCTAACTATAAGAACAGTAGGACAATGGAACAGACTGCCTCAGGAGGTTGTGGAAGCTCCTTTACAGGAGATTTCCAAAAGGAAGCTGGATACCCATCTGTCTTTGATGGTTTAGTCACAACAAGTCCAGAATCTTGGCAGGGGGTTAGACTAAACTCTTGTGGTCCCTTCTAAGTAGAGTGACCATATGTCCTGTTTTGGTTGGGACAATTCCTTTTTTTAGTCCCTGTCCTGGCTGTACTGACTTTTTTGTCAAAACTGATCATTGGCAAGAGCAACTGGACAAATGCCCAGTTTTGCCAAAAAAAAAGTGGGGTGTGACTGCTAGCATGGCGTGGAGAAATATGTGGGGTAGGAGTGGCAGTGGCAATGCCAGCTCTGCACTAGAGGGAGGGCTGCATACAGTGAGGAGAGGGGGACCTTGTGCAGCCCTGTGTGTGGGCAAGTGGTGGTGGACCTTTGAAGAACAGCCCTGTACACTGGGGGGAAGGGACATGGAGGGGAAATGAGATCCCAGCCAGGCAGCAGGGGACTTGGAGGATCAGCCCTGCATGCAGGCAGGTAGCATGGGGTTCGAACCAGCCCCACTCATGGGGGGTGAAGAGGACCATGGGGGGGGGGGAGTTGTGGAGGGGACCTCCATGTGCAGCTCTGGGCACCACTGGGGAGGCTGGCCCCATGTGGACAGGAGGCAAGGAGGGCTTGGATGGCCTAGTGTATGGGAGGAGTGGAGGGGCTGGGTCTGGCCCTGAGGGGAGGGGGATGTCCAGCCAGCCCTGGGGATGTCCTGTTTTCCTTTTGGGAAAATATGGTCACCCTACTTCTAACCCTATGATTCTATGTCGCAGGCAACCAATGCCACCCAGCACCTGCACACTAACCCTAACAACTAAAGTTAGGCCAAAGTATTAATGGTCTACTCTCCTGTGACTGTACGTGCCTGTGACTCAGGGCCCAGATATCCCTAGGACATAATGGTGGGAGGGGGTTAATCCCAAAGAATCAGCAGCTGAATCAACTGATTTTTATAGCAAAACATTGTATACAAATGTTGAGTAAAATCTTATGAAAGCTTGTAGTATTCTGAACTTTGTCATGAGATACATACAGGCTATGGTTATGAATGTATGTATATAGAGAACTGTGCTCAAAAGCTTCAGTTCCACCTCACACCAGGTCTATGAGTGAACAGAAAGGGAGAGGCACCGCCTAAGCCAGCTGTTTCATAAAAACTGGACACATCTAACAATCCATTGCACAACCCCAGGAAAAGACAAAGATTTGCCATTAGAGTTCATGACAAGATATTGAGATTATGGGGATTTCCATATCTGGAATATCTATAGTGACAGAAGTGGAGGAAGCCTACCTTTTCAAATGGAAGGGATTTGAAGTGAAAGACATTCAAAAACTTAGGGACAGTATCTAGGCGGAAAGCTGTCCATATATGCTGGATCCTCTGTAGCTAGGGGGTATGCAATTAAGCTGATCAGAGGCAATAGGTAACTTGTATTAGAAAATGGATTTTTATCTAATATGCAGGTATAAAACTTGAGTTTGTATATGTTTGTTTTCTATAAAATTTGTATACATTTGCTCTCATTTTATCTTTCAATCTATTTTCTATTAGCTAAAGCTTATTTATTTTTACCCCAAACAGGTTGCTATTGTGCAAGTTGTGGGGAGACTCAAGGGTTTCAGAGCTCAGGCTCCTGTCCAAGTGGCAACGTCTACACAGCTAATTTTAGCCCCACTGTATCAGCCCAAGTCATTTGACCTGGGCTCTGATACTTGCTGTCACAGGTTTTTTGGGGGATGCAGTATAGACATGCACATGGGAGCACCAAAGGGCATCACGACCAAATATGTCCTTCAAGAGATGCTTAACCTTCAAGTTAACACCATTCAGCTGGACCAGGTAGATTATATTGTTGGAATGGCAGAAACTGATCCTCTGATATCACGTGAGACCCAAATTATTTCTTTATCCATCCACTCTCCACATTAACTGATTATTGTGGATTTGAAATCTTTAATTCCTAGAGGATGGAAGCAGATATTGTTTTCCTTTCCCCTTCCCTGTCCCCCCCTTGTGGGTTTTTTCCATTCTCCATTATTTTTCAAAAATAAATTAAGAAATTATTAGAGGGTTGTATATGCAACAGAAGATCTCATTATTGCTTTGCTATACCAGAAAGCATCACCAATGGAAAACTGCAAGTCACCTACTACACTCCTGCTTAGATCTCAGATAAGGGCAAAACTTTCTGCACTTAAAAGTTGTTTCATTTAGAATTCCAAAAGAAAGAGACAGTGGCCCAGTTTGCTGGCTTTGAATTCGGCTTTGGGATACTGTATGATTTCAAGCATGCTATTTCTGGCTACCACTACCTAAAAGGTAACATGGTTTGAATTACTCAGAACTCCAGAACAGAAACCGCAAGGCACTGAGATGCATTATCTAAAATCTGATAAAATTTGGAATCTATTTTTACCAACTTTAAGATAATTTGCTTTGATGTAGCTTCATTTTGTTTAGTCATCTCCAGATATTTGTGCTGTGAGTGAGTGGGGTTCAGGGCAGGGGGTGATAAGAGGACGTAATCAGGGGAATTACTTCACATTAGTGTGTTTCCTGGGATTTGGGCTTTTGTATTATTGTCCCTTAGCCTTAACTGGTTTTGACAAAAGTGTTTTTGTCTGAATTTCACTAGGGAAGAAAATATTGCCCTCTGGGTACACTCTGTTCCAATTCCATTCCACAGCCTGGACCAGAGGTTTTCTTATAATGCTTTATTTGGTCAGATTGAATGTGAATTTTCCCAGGAAAGTCACTATTCCTAAAACTCTTCATAAGTTCCTTATTTGTTTTGGATAGGCCACAGGGGTCTCAAACTGTGGGTTGGGACCCCGTTTTAATGGGGTCACCAGGGCTGGCTTAAATTTGCTAGGGCCCAGGGCCAAAGCCAGAGCCCCACCACCCATGGCTGAAACCAAAGCCTGAGGGCTTCAGCCCTGAGTGACGGAGCTCAGGTTACAGTCCACCTGCCTGGGGCTGAAGCCCTTGGGCTTTGGCTTTGGGCCTCCCAACAGGTGGGGCTCAGGTTTTGGCTTTGGCCCCCCTCCTGGGGTGGCAAGACTCAGGCAGGTTCAGGCTTACAAACTACATGAAAGGGATAGCTTGGTGGTTTGAGCATTGGTCTGCTAACCCCAAAGGTCTGAGCTCAATCCTTGAAAGGGCCACCCAGGGATCTGGGGCAAAATCAGTGCTCACTACTGCTCATGAAGAAGGGGGCTGGATTCAATGACCTTTCAGGGTCCCTTCCAACTCTATGAGATAGGTATATCTCTATTTATTCTGTCCCCCTTCTGGGGCTGGGTAGTATTTTTTGTTGTCAGAAGGGTGTCACAGTGCAATGAAGTTTGAGAACCCCTAGGCTAGGTCATTCATAGGATAGTTTATTTTTTGCAGAATCTGGCCTCATCTCATTTTCTGAGGAAATTTCCCTAATTAATACTTTTCTTTCAATTTTTTACTTTCTTTTCAATTTTTAGGCCATTGTCTCTAGTAATGTGCAGAGCCCATATAAGCCTACTATCAAATTCTTGTTCTATACTTAGCTTGCACATGACACCATTAGGAGATGCTGATTAGCTCTGGAATATTTTGACTGCTGAAAAAACACCAAAAGGCAGGCATTTTCAACACTATCTACAAAAAGGCATGTGAAAAATTTTGAACTCAAGTAAAGGGTATTTGTCAAAACTCATTTGATTTATCCAAAATGGTGGAAGAGATCTGTCATCTGCCATTTCTCCAGGATTTCACATCTGTGTATGCAATAGTGCTCTCACTTTATCCTGGCATTCCATCTTTGGGGTCTAAACACAAATTCATAGTTTCACTTTTTTTCATTCCCACAACAGTCAAGAAAAGCACCTATTTTTCTATAAAGTCTACTGAGATGAAGTGTTTCTGCAGTTTGTCCCTGAAATCCTCAGAAAAGTTCCTGGTTGCATGTATGTATTATTTTTAAGGTTATTTTATCTGTTACTGGTTAACCAATCTTTTTATACAAGTCTGTATCTGAGTCAGTTCTTGTATACAAAATAAGAAAATTGTTATTAATCCCAATTGCTGGCTTGGTTAAAGGCCTAAAATTGTTCTTCAGTAACCCGTAAGTGTTGCAAAGGAATTACGTCTGTTAATTGTGTCCAAGTCAAACAGTGTCTTCCTACTGCCGAAACAAGATATTTTCAGACTTGTTTTGTTCATCATGGAGGTCTGTTTGCCAGGTTTCATCACAGTAGTACAGGTAACACTGATTACCACACCCCTGTCTACCTTTATGAAATTTGCATGCCATTGGTGTTTGTCTGCTAGCAATTGTTGACGTATGCAATAAATGCATGATGCCTCTTCACTGTACTTATGTATTTATGGTTCTCTTGCTTCCATTGGTGGGTACAATACCTATACCTATAGAAGACTCTACTTCTACCCAAACACTGGACAGTATCTATATCCATGTTCAGTCTTGTACCTGAAAGTCTTGATCATGGTATAAGAACAAGTTTTTGGTGCCCATCCTTGTGTTCTTTCCTTTGTTTTCCTCTTCTGCACATGCTTCATGTCCTGCTATGAGAACTTTTTTGGCTTACTTAAAGCCTACAATTAGAAGTTTGTTTTTTTCTGCTGCTTTGAAGATTTTTATGGGGGGGGATTTTCTAACTAAACTCAACAATTGTGGGTGGCATGTGAACTGCAGGCTGAGGGAGGCTAGCTTCCAGCCCCACCCCTTCCATCCCAAGTCACCCTCTTCTTAACCCCCAAAGCCCCCCTCCTCCCCCCACAGCCACCGGCCTGTGCCCCATCTGGGTAGTGCCCGCAGCCTCTCCAGCCCTGGCACACCAGGAGGGAGAGCATGCAGCACCACCGCAGCCCTGGGAAAGCGGGTGACATGGCCCAGCCCCTGGAGCCCAGTGACTCCACGGAAGCAGGGTCCTGGGGGGAGGCAGACTGTAGGCAGGGCCACGCCTGGCTGTTTGGGAAGACACAGTCCGCCTTCTTGCCACTCAACTTTTCAGCAAACACTCCAGCAGTTGAATGCTGGAAGCTCCCAAATATCTCCAGGGGCCTTTGCATCAGGCACCTGGAGATATTGGCTCCAGGCACTAGCCGAGCAAGCTTGTGCTTGGGGCAGCAGATTCTATGGGGCGGCATTCTGCCCAAATCTAGGGCAGCATGGCTGCTTTTTTTTGTTGCTGTTGTTCACTGCTCTGGCCTCCTTGTAGTGGGCAGCGGCGTGGAGAAGGAGCGCCCTGCTGGGAGTGGGCTGTGCACGCCATCTGCCCCAGCTGGTGCCAGGTCTGCAGCAAGCCCGGCAGCCCACGTCCTTCCCTCCCCGCCGACCGGAGTGGTGCGGAGCCCTCGTACCCCACTTCTCTCTCTCCCTCCACTCCCTCCCCCTCACTCCCGCTAGCTGGGGCACGTCTGCAGTGCAGGGATCCCCTTGCACCCTGGCTCCGGCTGCCCTGTAGGGGTTTTTTTTCCCCCTGCTTTGCCGCTCCAACCAGGCCCTGCTGGTTTTTTGTTTTGTTTTTTATCCCCTGATTTGCTGCGCTGGCTGCGCCGCAGGTTTGGGGTTTTTTTGTTTTTTTTTTGGCTTTGCCGTTCTGCTTGAGGCAGCAAAAAAAGCCAGAGCCAGCCCTGCAGCTACAGTTAGTAATAAGACCATTCCTGGCAAAACTCGTGCCCATCTACTGCAGTTGTACACAGCACAAAAATACTTCCATGTCTTCTCCATACTGCTCCTAAACCTTAATTCCAATGATTGTTTCAAGGTCTTCATGTTTATTGGCTGCTCTCAAATTCATCCACTACTTGTACCATAGTATCTTGGTGATCATGAGTCAGGCCCCCCAAAATTGTAACACTGGCTTAAATTATAAGATGAAGGTTTCTTAATTTGTCTTCTAGTTAGAGCCTTTAGGCCTCATGATTTGAAATGTCTCTACAAATACAAGGGCTAGAAACTTTACATGAGAAACTCAGCTTTCATTTTAATCTCCTGATGCCAGGATGTGGGGCTCTAAAATAGACAGCAAATACCATAAATTATCCTTGTGATAAAGTTGAGAGTTGGCAACACTGACATGTTTTCTTTTCAAAGCAAGAAGCCCTTGTATTCATCAAATCACCTGTTTTATTCTCACTTTGTATACACTTAGCACCATGTAAACCAATGCCTGCTCTTAGCTGTGGCCTGGGGCACTGTAATCTGAGCAAGCACAGACCTTTACATTCCAACAGGATGGGATAACTGATCTTTACAGCCAGCTCCCAATTCCCTATATAAATATGGAGCCTATGTGCCTAACTTTTTTTAAAAAATAAGTAGTGAGCATTCCTATTGAAGGAAATGAGTTGCAGGTGCTCAGCACCTTTGAAAGGCAGCCCAATTTTAATGCAAGGATCTAAATTTGAATTTAGGAGTATATCTAATTTTGTGGGGGGGCGGGGGTTAAAAATAGAGTTCAGAGTCTGAACTGAAGGTTGAAAACATCAGTAGTAGCATAAAAACGCATGAAGGAGAAACCACTTGCAGCTCCAACGATATTTTAAGAAAATGTTAGGCGGCTGGCAAAGGGAGCTAAAATTGTGCTATGCTATTATGTGCATTCAATCAATCCTAGCTAAATATTTTCTATGTTTCATACTGATAAATATATCCAGGTAATATCTGGAACATCAACAGAGATTCAGCAGGAAGAGTCACCTATTCAATATCCCCCTGCTGTGTTGGAAATCTAAGAAGAATATCTAGTTATAATATAGAAGCAGGTCCAACCCTATTCATCTTGTTATAGTGTGATGACATCACACCTTAAGGAGTACAGTTGCAGGCCATATATGTTCAGCTTTACCTCCACCTTTGCAGTGATTCACCAACCCCCGTCTGTTTTCCCTTCCCTTACATATTCCAAAGCCTAAACACATCCACAATCATCTATACCACAAACAACTCATCAATAAGCACTTGCTTTCAGCACTGCCACTTACTATGTTAACTGCAGAATCTATACCTGATTCTGTAAGATCAAAAGGAACACCTTATTTACTTTAAATATTCAGGTCTAGGACAATACTATTTTTATTTTATTTTATTTTATTTTATTTTATTTGAGGGAAACACTTCTCAGTCATTCAGAACCACTTTGTAAAATAATTGGTTTTATGAGACCCATCATAAAATACTAATTCAATACCTTTTCTACTGCAGTCACACAATAAAATCTCATTTAACTAGTATACAATACCATAAAAACTGAAAGGGTCAAAGGCTCTTTAGCTTTGAAAAGAAAAACTTATTTATGAAATAATTTTAAGTGATAATCTTCAGAAGTGAGTGAACAAGAGAATTTATTTTCCTGTTTCCTACTATATTTTCCTGTGGACCTGCAAACACAATATACTGAAATTGTTCTTCAATACTTAAGATTTTGAATTAAGACTCATTATGCTACATTACTGGTTTTAGAAACACTTAGGAATCTTCTCCATCCAGCATAATTTTCTTTGTGGACTTTTCTTTTATTGCCTAGAGATTAGGTATCACTTGAGTTCTTTTTAAGGATAGTAAACCCAAATCTATTGAGAGATTTCCAGATAGGGTGCAGGAGGTATCAGTTCTATCATGTGCATCATGTTAACTGTTTCTGCTTAAACAATCAAATGTAGGTATTCTGTATATTGTTACAAATCATCGTGGAATCATCATGGATAGTTCTCTGGAGATGTCCATGCAGTGTGCAGAGGCAGTCAAAAAAGCAAACAGGATGTTAGGAATCATTAAAAAGGGGATAGAGAATAAGACAGAGAATATATTATTGCCCTTATATAAATCCGTGGTACGCCCACATCTTGAATACTGCGTACAGATGTGGTCTCCTCATCTCAAAAAAGATATACTGGCACTAGAAAAGGTTCAGAAAAGGGCAACTAAAATGATTAGGGGTTTAGAGAGGATCCCATATGAGGAAAGATTAAAGAGGCTAGGACTCTTCAGCTTGGAAAAGAGGAGACTAAGGGGGGGATATGATAGAGCTATATAAAATCATGAGTGATGTGAAGAGAGCGGATAAGGAAAAGTTATTTACTTATTCCCGTACAAGAACTAGGGATCACCACATGAAATTAATAGGCAGCAGGTTTAAAACAAATAAAAGGAAGTTCTTCACACAGCGCACAGTCAGCTTGTGGAACTCCTTGCCTGAGAAGGTTGTGAAGGCGAGGACTATAACAGTGTTTAAAAGAGAACTGGATAAATTCATGGTGGTTAAGTCCATAAATGGCTATTAGCCAGGATGGGTAAGGAATGGTGTCCCTAGCCTCTGTTGTCAGAAGATGGAGATGGATGACAGGAGAGAGATCCCTTGATCATTGCCTGTTAGGTTCACTCCCTCTGGGGCACCTGGCATTGGCCACTGTCGGTAGGCAGGATACTGGGCTAGATGGACCTTTGGTCTGACCCGGTACGGCCATTATTATGTTCTTATGTTCTTAAGCAAGACTGAATAAAATAATTTAATCTTTTTAAGAGGCTATCTTTTCAAATTAAGGGGATGAGGTCTAAGAAGGAGTTGCATATAAACTATTACTCAGACAAGGTTGAACACTTGCTTACAAGGCATATTTCCACTAAGTCAAAGAGAACACTTGAGGATAAATATTTACTTTGTACATATGACAGTAAAAAACTTAGTGGGTAACATTCAACCGACAGGGATGACAAGTATACTCTATCTCATGTGACAATCACTTTGCAGCCTTATTATATTATCAGTACTGCCAACCCAAGACATTCAAAAGTCAGGCCCACCAAAATGAGAAGACCGGTTTAATATCTTTAATTTAAAGATTTTTTTCTTTACTTTCTGAAACTTTGGAGGGCACTCAGGTCATATCTTCAAAATTTTCTCTGTAATCATGAAAGCTAGAAGCTTACTGTAAAAATAAAAGCAAGATGTCCACACAAACACCTGTCTTGATGTACTGATTCTTTGAATAAGAGCTCAACCACCACAAGGCTTGCTATAAAATTGTAAAAGTTGGCAACTCTGCATTCCTATCTTCAGCGGAACTGCAGGACAGGAGCCCACTAGCCCCTAGTAACCCTGGCATCCACTGCTCCATAACAGGTCCCCTAAGCTTAAGAAGCCTCAACACCCACTTTCCCCCAGTATCCCACACATCATCTAAAACCTGTCAGTAGCAACAACCCCAGCTACCCTGTGCCCTGCCCCCAGACATCCTCAAGCATTCATACAGGTACTCAGCTTTATGTTGCTCCTCAACCTACCTTTGCACTCCTAGACCTTAAGACCAGAAGGGATCATCATGAGTATCGTCTGAACTCCTGCACATCGCAGTCCACAGACAATCCCCCACCCACTCCTGTAACAGGCCCATAGCACACCCTGCTCTGAGCCACAGGTTAACAATAAACTTAAGTTTATGAGTATATGCAAGTCATACAAATCAAAACAGATTCAGCAGCTATGCCCTGGGCTGAGGCACAGTACAAGGCCTATGTACCATTTAAGCCATTGAAACCAGGCACAAGCTCTTTTGTGCTGACCCTCTGCAAAAGGGTGCATTTCATATAGTGTCATTAGGGTCTCAGTACTGAAGAGGGAATTTCAGGGGGTATCTAACAAGTCAACACTATATATATATCTATATCTAGATAGATAGATAGATAGATAGATAGATAGATAGATAGATAGATATGCGAATCTGAAAAACACTTCCATTGTATGAAAGTACAGAGCTACAGGAAAAGCTAATAAGAACAAACTTGGTACAGACTGTATAGAGCAGCCTAATGAAAAGGGCAAAATACTAAGCACAAAAATGAGTCAGTTCCAATCTGTTTACTATAGACTAAATGCTGCTTTCAGTTACAGCCATACAATTATCTTGATACTATACATAGTGACCCAACAAGAGCTACACTTGTTCTTAATATGGTTAAACAGTACCATCACTGACATTCCCGACTGTATAAGTCATATGTCAGGCCCCAAAAATCATGACATGGGTTGTGGGTTCTTTGCCTGGTGGTTTGAGCCTATATGGTACACTGGAATCATGTTTTCAAGCTTTTCTCTGAAATCATGAGAACTAGAAAACTGCTTTTTTAAATGAAAAACTGAGATACTCATGTAATCACTTGTCTTCAGGAGACAGAACTTTAAATAAAAACATCAATTATAAGATCTGGCTATACTGCAGTACATGCAAAGTTTTAAAACTGACTTCTTCATTTAACAGGAAGTCAAAGTGAAGACCATTTTGAGAAACTGACTTGGCTAAAGAAACAGTCACCTTAATAAAAGGTATGATGTTTGCAGATGTTTCTCTTTGAAATTTAAAACCACTGTTCTTAAAACAGATTTTTTTTGAATGTTTGAAACCCAAATAATGAAACTAATATAAAATATGAAACCATATAAAAATATAAACTATATAAAAATAATGTCTAAGTCAGGCTATTACATCCATATTTAGGTATTCTTTGTTCATAGCTCTGGGGACCTGAATATGAAATTTATTCTAATAAAATTAAATTGATTCTTTGATTTTTATTGTTCCCCTTGAAAAAAATCCAAAAAGGGAAGCAAACAAGTGTTAAATGAAATGGATTTATAACATTAGTTGGGGTTGGTCCTGCTTTGAGCAGGGGGTTGGACTAGATGGCCTCCCGAGGTCTCTTCCAACCCTAATCTTCTATGATGCTATCATTCTTTCCTTTTTAATAATCTAAGGAGGTTATTAGGAAAACAGGTAGAACACTTGTTTGTAATGTGATTTCTAAGATGACAGAGGCCCTTTAATATTGCATTTTCTTTTATAAATTATAAAGCTAATGTTGCGCAGTTTATCATTACCGTTGCAGTTATGATTACAATAGAAGCATTGTAGTTTAGTTCTTGACCACTTAAAACTTACAAAATAAAATAAAAGCAAATCCCAACAGCTGTGAATATAAACCTGTGCAAAGTCAGCATTTCCTAGAAGCACAAAAATTGCTACTATTTGTATAGTTTTCTGAACATGAGTCTCTTGCTGCCCATTTATGAGCAAGGATTGCCAGTTATTAACTGAAAGTTCATTAGTTTGAACTCTTTCAACAGTTATCCACCAGGGTATAATATCATGCCAACACTTCCAAAAAATTGTTATTTTAGTAGTTAACACAAAGTGACTAATCTTGCAATCTTTACTCACTTTGAATAATACTTACACAGAAAAACCAGTTCAAGCAAAGTAACTGAACTGCCCACTAAATTGCTATTCATCTTAAGGGCTGCAGAAACTATACTGATGGCATCCCAAAACTTCAGTCAGCTCCGCTAACTTTCCTACTCTTCTTGCTCTGTGAACCCCTGCTACCTGGCTCTGCAGAACAGATCCAATTACCTGCCAGTAGATGACTGGATTTACTGCTAGCATTCCCCTTCATCTCTGGGCATGGCACATCAGGTTCTCATCTTGCACCCCCTACAGACAGCTGCTCTGGCCCTCTTCTCATTATAACTCAGCCCCACAGCCAGATAACACTTACTGCTAACCTCTTCGGGTAAACAAAGTCCAATAAACTGAACTCAAACATAAAACTCTTCACCTCTACTCAGATTCACTCCTCCACAGACTTTCCACCCCTTCCTGGGCTCTGCAGGGTTCTCCTTCCACTCTGATGTGGGATGACTCCTCCCATGGTGTTATCCCTAGAGGCCCAGCTCCCAAATCAATAGTGCTTCACCCTCTTGTTTCAGGGTGTTTCTGAACCCCCTTTTCCAGTGGACCAGGAAGGGAACCCAGACCCTTCCTCTCCTCTGGGTTCCAGTCCAGGGCCCCTATAGGAAGCAGCCAAAGTCTGTTCCTTCAGATTCTTCACTGCATCTTTTTCTTCTTACCCTGACCTTCTTTCAGACACTTTTCCACAGCCCCTCCCTGGACTTGTATATTTGCATCTCTACATGCATGTCCTCTGCTCTCTAGCAGAGAGAGAGAGAACCACAGAGTTCTTCCCCTTTCTTCCTGCAATCTCCTCCTTATCCATTCAGTTCCTCCCCCAGATGCTCTTCATCTTTAATTGGAATTGGTCCACCCTCTGGGGGCAACCAGGTGTACTAACTGCTCTGTCTCCAATTAACTCTTTCTTTACCTGTATGGGGTACCTACTCCATCACATTGTCACTTCTGGGGAAAGCTAGAGGCTGGTCCACCAGGGTAGGAGAGAAAGAATACATCTGATATCTCAGAAACATCAGGTACCCAGCTGTATACCCTTCATTTCTGACCCTCATGTCCTGCCCCGACACCAACTGGCAGAACCTCCTACCACCTGTGGAGAGTGAGGAGCTCCCATGGGCCAGTCTGTGTTCTACCCTGGTCCCCCAGCCCATCGGGGATATTAGTTGGGGGCTCCTTCACACAGCCGTGAGCATGGGTACTTGGCACAATTCACCCTCCTCCTTGACACTTGCAGTGTAAGGGAGACCTTGGCATATCTACCTCAAGTGTGCCAGGTTGCAGCTCCTTTTCCAGCTCCTCCAGAACCTTCTCCTCGGGACCTGGCTGCACTCCCCCAAGCCCAACGTTCACACATCCCATCCATGGCCCCAGAAAATTACAAGACCTCCTCATAAACCTCCTCCTGGTACTGGCCAAGATGGCTATCCACCATACTAGGAGGAGGATGCTGGACAGGGAGGTGCTCTGTGAGTGTGGGGCCTATTTCTGTTCCTCTCTTAGATCATGTCTCCTGGAAAAGTTTCTCTGGGACATGTCCACTGGCTCCCTTGATGCCTTTGAGGAGCAGTGGGAGCTGTCAGGGGTTCTCTGCTTGGTGTCCCCCTCTGACTCCCTGATTTTGACCCTGTAATACTCACTCCCATCCCTATTTTATCAATTGTTGTGCCCCACATTCACTTGGAACTTGGGTCCACTCAGGCTTGGACCAGAAACTCAATAGGTACCCAGCTGTGACAAAACAGTGAATTCCATTTTAAACATGCTGAATTCTGTGACAAGTTGGCAAAATGCCAGATTGTACAGCCACAGAACTGCAAAGTTCACAGAGCCATTACTGGTCACACCCTTCAGACATAGGCGCAGTTTGATTGCTATATTTGGGGGGCAGCACGCACGCATGTGCGCACTGAAGCCAGTTCCACTGGCTTTCTCCTGCCGCCTGGAGTGGTACTGGGCTGCCAGCGGTGGTGAGGGCAAAGTGCCAGCTTAATGGGGGAGCCCTAGCTGCTGCTGCTGCCAAGGGGACATCACATGCAGGGGTCCCACTTCCCCGCCCCATTCCGCTATCCCCTTCTCTTCCCTATTCTATCCCCCTTCCCCTCTCCATTGATTCTTGCCCTATCTCCTTGCCCTTCCTTTCCCCACCCCTCTCTTCTCCCCACTGTTTCTTGCCCCATCCCTCTGCCCCCAGTCTTCCATCCTTCTCTCCAATTCCCCCATCCCCTTCTCTTCCCCCTTCCCTCCCCAGTGCCTCTTCCCCCACTCACCCACCTTCCCAATATCATCTGACCCCGTTGCATTGCTCTGCCCACCCCACCCGGCAGACACCCACTGTTGTACAGGAAACAGAATGGTTGCCATGCAGAGCACCCAGCGCACATAGAAGCAGAACACGACCAGCACTAGGACCCAAGAGGCGGAGTCCAGCTGCAGAGGCAGAGAGCTGGAGCATCCACCCTCCCTCAGCTGGCAGGAGAGAAGCTGCTTCATTATGCCCTCTCCATTCCCCAGTCAGGCCTGGCTTTCAGGGAAAGGGGTTGAGCAAGCTGAAAACATGCGGGAAGGAGACGCAGCATGCAAACGACAAAGCCCCCATCCCATCAGCAAGCTGAGCAGAGCAAGCCCTGGACAGCTCGGCACTCGCAGAAATAAGAAAGGGGGCAGTGGCACATGACCCCATGTGCCCTTCCCACATCAAGCCTCAGTTTGGGGGGCAATCCCCCCCCCAATTACTCCCATGCTTTTAGACCTATTGTTCCAAGCACTCTGCAGACCTAGTCTGGCATCAATTTATGCTCCATTCTTGTTTCCAGCAACCTTAAAACCTAGAAGCTTAATTTTATGTAAAATAAGTGCCAAGATTCTACAGCACAGTTTTGTAGTAGGAAGCAAGTTCTGCGGCCAAGGAATACATGGAGCCCCGGATATATTCTTTCATTGGATCAGTTTGCATTTCCGTAGGCCTCCAGCCAGGAGGAAAGGACACAGAACTAGGAGAGGAGGATAAGGGAAGGTGGATGAATAGAATGCAGTGTCATGGGAACACCATCCTGGCACCACACAGATGGCAGGGGGAGAGGCCAAAAAACAGGACCTGGAGACCAATTCTGCCTTTTCTCAGGCCAACAGGCAACATATTTTATGTCAAGTTCCTAAACTGGAGGCAGTTTGTTTTTAGAATTTTAAAAATACAACTAAAAATTTCAAATATATTTGTTTTTTAAATTCAACAAAAGAAATTATGAGGGAGAGGAGAAGTGTCCTTGTTTGTATGTGTTTGTTTTTTTCCAGTGCTGCACCTAACCATACCCCGGAGGATATTTGACTAGTTCTAAGTGCACATGCACCATGTATAATAGTCATCCTAAATATGGAGAGGACTGCCCTGGCACAAGACACTAGCAGCTTATAGATCTGAAAAAAAGGCATTGTGTAGGACAGTGGACCCAGTTACCAGCCTGGGAAAACAATTAGCCACACCCAGCTCACCTTCTAACCCTTACGTCTGGGCTCTGTTTATTCTCCAGCGCACATACACATGCACAAAGTGTGGCTCAATAACATAAAATACTAGGCCTTTTCCCAACCTAGACTGTAGGGTTCTTTGGCCTCAAACAGCTTAATAGTCAGGACTTTACCCAGGCTAGGGCCTACTACTTGCAGTCTTCTGCTATAGTAGCAGGAAAGTGTCCTCCCAGACTCCTCCTGGTCCTGTTGGGTTCTCATTTATTTCCCTTACTGGTAATCAGGCTGTGATGGGATATTCACCCCACACTGGAGTAGAAGGGGTTAATCGAGGCCTCATGGGCCTGCCATACTCTGTCCCAGAAAGGAGCAGTGGAGGAGAGTCCTCTAATCAGCCTAGGGATGCTGTGCAGGAAGCAGCCAATTGGAAGGGGGGCTGCATAGACCAATCAATCAGGGCCCAGGAGGTTCAAGTAAAAGGGGCTGCAGGGCAGGGCAGCGGTGTTGTATTGCTCCAGGGAGCCCAAGAAGAGAGGACTGTGTGCCTAGCAGGCTGCAGGAAGGTAGCATCTTGGATAGAACAGTTGCTGGCAGGAAGCAGGAGGCAGCTCCTGGCTGGCTGCTGAGACTTGTGGGCTGGAGGCCCTGGAAAGAGTGTGAAGAAGGTGCTGGAGCCATGGGGAAGTGGCCCAGGGCATTGAAGCAGCACTGGTGACAAAGTTAAGGAAGGGCAGGAGGAGGCTTCTACCTACAGGGTCCCTGGGCTGGGACCTGGAGTACTGGATGGGCCCTGGTCTCCCCTACCCCCACTCACCCCTGGGGAAATGGCTGGCCTATTGATGGAAATACCGAACCGCCCCAGAAGGAGACATAATGAATGGTGACCTGGCCAGAGGGCTGAGTCATGATGCTGCAGTACTTGGACTGAGGTGAGTCTGCAGGCAGCAAGGATGATAGGAGAAGCACCACCAGAAGAGGGTGCACCAGGTGGGAGACCTAATCCCCATTACAGGCAGCAAGAGGCACCGCTGTGGTGAGTGGACCCTGTGACACCGACCCAATCACTTGATGCTGTCCAGATGGGTCATATGATGTCCAGCACCTATCTGCCAGACTCCTCTCCAGACAAGAGGCTGCCCTGTTACACATGAGCTCAGTCTGTGCCAGAGCCCCCTCACTTTCACTCAGGTTGACAAAAATTGTGGTGGAGAATCCTCATGGCAGTGTGTCAGCTGCACATGAGAAGACTGCACAAGGTATCTGGAGGCTCTCCTTTGTGCTCCTCTTTGCTGTGCCCCATTGTTCATTGCATAGGGAAATACTCATACAAAATTTGGCAAGCTGGAGTCTCTACATTGAGGGACTCCATGCTCATTGTGCCACTTCATTCCCTCTGGATCCCCTCCTGGCAATATATAACCGTCTCCACACCATTAACTTTCTGTGGGCCCATAGCAGCTTTGATTCTGGTGGGGATGGTTACTGAGGTTCCCCTATAAGGATATCATATTTAGGCAATATCTCCATATTAAGGACTCTGATCTATCTACTGGAGAATGTATTTGGACAATTGATACTCTCCTCTTCTTCTGAGCCTCTTTGAGAGTTCATGAGAAGCTACTTCCCCCTGTGAAGTTTCTGTCTCTTACTAGGGATGGTATCCACAAAGGGACATAGGCATTGCAACACTCAGCATCTTGGCACCTAACTTTTAGGTGCCTAGAAAATAACAGGAACTACACTGCAATTTAAGTATAGTATTAACAATACTATTTAAGTATTTATCCATAGTGGAAAGTCATTGGTCCAAAGACCAATGTTTTTTTTAAAGACACCATAATAGAGGCCCAACTTCAATGTATACCCCAAATTAAGAAACACAGTAAAAGAACTAAAAAAGAGCCACCATGGCTCAACAACCACGTAAAAGAAGCAGTGAGAGATAAAAAGACTTCCTTTAAAATGTGGAAGTCAAATCCTAGTGAGGCAAATAGAAAAGAGCATAAACACTGCCAAATTAAGTGCAAGAGTGTAATAAGAAAAGCCAAAGAGGAGTTTGAAGAACGGCTAGCCAAAAACTCCAAAGGTAATAACAAAATGTTTTTTAAGTACATCAGAAGAAGGAAGCCTGCTAAACAACCAGTGGGGCCCCTTGACGATCGAAATACAAAAGGAGCGCTTAAAGACGTTAAAGTCATTGTGGAGAAACTAAATGGATTCTTTGCTTCAGTCTTCACAGCTGAGGATGTTAGCTGGCTTTTGTAGGTGATAAATCTGAGGAACTGTCACAGATTGAAGTGTCACTAGAGGAGGTTTTGGAATTAATTGATAAACTCAACATTAACAAGTCACCGGGACCCGATGGCATTCACCCAAGAGTTCTGAAAGAACTCAAATGTGAAGTTGCGGAACTATTAACTAAGGTTTGTAACCTGTCCTTTAAATCAGCTTCAGTACCCAATGACTGGAAGTTAGCTAATGTAACACCAATATTTAAAAAGGGATCTAGAGGGGATCTCGGCAATTACAGACCAGTAAGTCTAATGTCGGTACCGGGCAAATTAGTCGAAACAATAGTTAAGAATAAAATTGTCAGACACATAGAAAAACATAAACTGTTGAGCAATAGTCAACATGGTTTCTGTAAAGGGAAATCGTATCTTACTAATCTATTAGAGTTCTTTGAAGGGGTCAACAAACACCTGGACAAGGGGGATCCAGTGGACATAGTGTACTTAGGATTTCCAGAAAGCCTTTGACAAGGTCCATCACAAAGGCTCTTACGTAAATTAAGCTGTCCTGGGATAAAAGAGAAGGTCCTTTCATGGACTGAGAACTAGTTAAAAGACAGGGAACAAAAGGTAGGAATTAATGGTAAATTCTCAGAATGGAGAGGGATAACTAGTGGTGTTCCGCAGGGGTCAGTCCTAGGACCAATCCTATTCAATTTATTCATAAATGATCTGGAGAAACGGGTAAACAGTGAGGTGGCAACGTTTGCAGATTATACTAAACTGCTCAAGATAGTTAAGACCAAAGCAGATTGTGAAGAACTTCAAAAAGATCTCACAAAACTAAGTGATTGGGCAACAAAATGGCAAATGAAATTTAATGTGGATAAATGTAAAGTAATGCACATTGGAAAAAATAACCCCAACTATACATACACTACGATGGTGGCTAATTTAGCTACAACGAGTCAGGAAAAAGATCTTGGTGTCATCGTGGATAGTTCTCTGAAGATATCCACGCAGTGTGCAGAGGTGGTCAAAAAAGCAAACAGGATGTTAGGAATCATTAAAAAGGGGATAGAGAATAAGACTGAGACTATAGTATTGCCCTTATATAGATCCATGGTACACCACATCTCGAATACTGTGTACAGATGTGGTCTCTTCACCTAAAAAAAGTTATACTGGCACTAGAAAAAGTTTAGAAAAGGGCAACTAAAATGATTAGGGGTTTGGAGAGGGTCCCATATGAGGAAAGATTAAAGAGGCTAGGACTCCTCAGCTTCAAAAAGAGGAGACTAAGGGGGGATATGATAGAGGTATATAAAATCATGAGTGGTGTGGAGAAAGTGGATAAGGAAAAGTTATTTACTTATTCCCATAATACAAGAACTAGGGGTCATCAAATGAAATTAATAGGCAGCAGGTTTAAAACAAATAAAAGGAAGTTCTTCACGCAGCGCACAGTCAACTTGTGGAACTCCTTGCCTGAGGAGGTTTTGAAGGCTAGGACTATAACAGTGTTTAAAAAAGAACTGGATAAATTCATGGTGGTTAAGTCCATAAATGGCTATTAGCCAGGATGGGTAAAGAATGGTGTCCCTAGCCTCTGTTCGTCAGAGGATGGAGATGGATGGCAGGAGAGAGATCCCTTGATCATTGCCTGTTAGGTTCACTCCCTCTGGGGCACCTGCCATTGGCCACTGTCGGTAGACAGATACTAGGCTAGATGCACCTTTGGTCTGACTCGGTACGGCCGTTCTTATGTTCTTATGTTATGTAGTTTGGGACGATCAAAGCCATAGTTTGAGTCTTAGATGTTTACAGAAAAAGTTACAAGAATCATAACATTCATGTCACGGGTCCTTATGCTCTGATAGTGTCCCCCTCGGGACTTGTTGGGCACTGTACAAACAGAAAAGAGACAATCCCTGCCCTGAGGGGCTTGCATTCCAAGACACAGAGGAAGGGTTGAATAATTAAATGAAATTGGCCCAGCTTTGTTAAAGATATATATTTTTTTTAAATTAGGGGGTTAGTGATAGGAAGAAAGGGAGCAGGAAAAAAGAAACAGAAGAGGAACAGTTACAGCTTGTCACCTATGTAGCCATGATTATCAGGCAGTGTTTTGTGGGAATCATTGCAGATGATTTGAAGGAGGACAAAGTAATGACTTTGGATTTTCTCACGGAGCTTTTCCCATTTATAAAAGGGCAGAGAAAGCACGAAGGTGTTTAAGAGAAAGGCTGACTGTAGGTATTAAAGATGGTGAATCCTGGCAGAGGGATGTTGGGGGTCAACATAATGAGAGGTTATAAGGTCAGCTAGTTAGAGTGGGACTAAGGTATAGAAGGCTTTGAGGTAAAGACAAGAGGCTTGTATTTGATGCTCAGGTGAAAGGGAATCCAGGGGGAAAAGACAATGGGGAAAATGATGTGAGTAAGTAGCCAACATTATTTTTGCAGCAACATTCTGAATAGACTTGTGAGTATCAAGGTTGCGATAGTCAAGGTCAGACCTGAGGAGTTACAATAGTCAAAATGTGAAATGATGAGGGCTTGGATGAGTGCTTTCGCAGTGCCCAGAGGAAAGGCTGGAATTTACAGTTACTGTGTAAGGAAAAAGTGTTGCGACTTAGAAATGGCCTGCATGTGGGTACAGTAAGGGTATGTCTACACTTTGAACTGGATGTGTACTTACCAGCTCAAGGAGATGTACCCACACTAGCTCTAATCGAGCTAGCATGGTAAAAATAGAGCATAGCCACATAAGTGCAAGCGGTAGGAGGAGCTAGCAGCCCCAAGTACAATCTCATCTGAATCACTAACTACAATTACCCTCTCCTGTTGTTCATGCCATGGCACCTGTACTCCACTTTTAGCATGCTAGCTCAATGACAGCTAGTACAGGTATGCCTGTTTGAGCTGGGAATCACATCCCCAGTTGAAAGCATAGACATGTCCTAACAGGGCCAAGTCAAAACTGAAATCCAGGTTACAGGCTTGAGTGACTGGGGCAGTGGTGGTGTTCTCCACAGTGATGCAGACATGGGGGAGAGGGGAGAATTGAGGGGGAAGCTCAAGAGCTCAGTTTTGGCCATTTTGAGTTAACATAATGAATCCACAAAGATGTCAGAAAGACAGGCCAAGATACTAGATTGGAGGAAGGGAGATAGGCACCTAGAGAGAAGTAGATTTGAGAGACTTGAGAGACATCAGCATAAAGATAAGCACACCTACAGTGAGAGTATACTGGGAGAAGAGCAGGAGCAGCATGGGAACTTACCTGCTTGCACAGTGGCTTCTGTGGTTGGGAGCCAGGATGAGAGCCTCAGAGTGAGAAGGGGAAAGCAGAGCTGGGGACCCTGACTGAACAGGGCTTCTGGAGAATCTGGAAGCAGTCAGAAAATTGGGCAAGTGCAGCCTCCAAAAGATGTGCTTTTGTTCCTTTTCTTTACCAAAAGGGAAGATGTTGTGTCAGAATCACTTGATATCTATGAAGAACATTACTTGTTGGCACATATTGTCAGAAGAAAATAGTTATAATAGATCATACAAATGATTTAATGAAACCAAATTCAGTTTTGAATAACTGTTTATGCAGTACATTTGATTATTTGCTTTAATTATTATACGAAACCTGAACTGTCTACATTTTTATTTATTTAAATCATTGAAACCAATAAAGCCAGTCAAGCCAGCTGCCACACATACTGAATTGCAAAATAGGTGTGTTTAAGAAATTTAATGTAAAAATAAGTAGCTGATCAAAAAATGTAGAAAAGACATTTTAGCCTAAGAAGAGCACTATGATTCCATTTTGGGTGAAAACTAATAGTATCTAAACTACTTGCAAGATTGTAGTACTGCTATAAGTGCCCAGCACAATACAGCCTTAATTAGGGAGCTGTGACCTGCACCTCCACAGTAAGACTGAATGGACATATCTGAAATCCTGGCAAAACTGTGTACTATAAGTGGTCAGCCAAGTTCACAAGTTGACCCCATCTAGAAATATGGACTTGTTCCTACAAGTGCAGATCAGGGAAGAGCCTGAAGCTGGTGATACTGGCATGCTGGAGACACTTGGATGGTGGCTACTGTTGAAAAAAATGGCTAAGCAGCACCAGCATGCATGCCAATATGAGACGATGCACTGACTGACAATCGGTGATTTCTCATAATCCATGATATGTTGTGCAACAAATTCAAAAAAGCAGACATACTGTGGGATGAGAGGGGGTCCTGCCTGGGATCAAAATAAGGGGGCTGGAAATAAAAGGGATCTGAGGCTGGACAAGAATGAGCTAGAAAGAAGGGGTTTGAAAAGGATAAAAACTTTCCATGCACAGTGGTCTTTGTTTTCTTTGTTATTTGATCTCCTGCACAAAACAAATAGACCTGAATTTTAAAATTTTCTTTACCCAAAATAAACCCATCTCAAAACTGTATTAGTTATCAAGAAATCCTTTGTTTTGCCAGTGCATTTTCTCAGCTGAAGGCTGTTATACTTAAGGAAAATCATCTTGCCTTGTAGAGCAAAACCAGGTTCTAAATTTTTTTCTATCACTTCTTTAGCTTTAGAAGCTAAAGAATAATGCATGACTTGTCTGGGAATGACAGAAGAATGAAAACATCACGGATGGTTTTTATTGCAGAAGTTGACAATTCTGCACTTGTCACAAATCACAACAATGTAAATTGCTTCAAGAGTAACAGCACTCACCAGAGGCTTGGATTCATTCAAACAGAACAATGAACAGCAATACTAGGATCTTATCAGTTGCATTAATTGAAGATAATCTTTCCCAGAATCTGATTATTGTTTCAGCTGTCCATTTTCATTTTCGAATTATAGGGCTGGTAATTCATAAAGCTTACACTATTAAAAAACATCTGAGGGGAGTATCCCATAGAAAAAACTTTTGTGAGAAGACAAGAGTAGAACTGTGTGGCGAAGGGAAATTCCATTTCATGGAGGCTTTTCAGGATTCTGACATTCAATTTTGTTCCTATTAGGAACAAAACATGAAAGTTTTGAAATTCTCTGCAAAAGAAAATTCCCCCCAAAAAACATTTTCATGTTGACAAAATTGAACATTTTGTTTTGATTTCAACTTTTTCAACCATAATTTCTCGGAGTGCAGCTCTTATGTCACAGATCACTGGTGGATCATCAGAGCAGACTTCCTCTCTATGAAGACATAGGTGGTCCATTAGAGCACAGCGCCTCTCTTCTACACATTCCCTCCCTCAGATCCATGCTCAGTTTAATCCCCACTTCTCCTCCATCCCCTTACACACAGCCCCATAAAGCCATCATGCCCCCTAAAGCTCCATATATCTCCCATGGATTCCTACAACCCTAGGCCATCTCAATCTACCATGCTCTTTCCAAACCAAAACCCTCATCTTCCTTCACAATGCAACCCCACTCCTCAAGATGTTCAAATAAACCTACTAATGTGGGGTCAAGGCGGTCATGGGCTACAGTGAGCATTCTGACACTCGTGAGGAGACCTGCCACAAAAACATCTCACTGTGGGGGAAGGGAAGGGCCAAGGAACATGTCTTCATTCCACAGGAGTGCTCAGGCAGGGCACATGCAGGGTGCTGCCAGACGCAGAGAGGGCCAATGGAGGGCATATTCAGGAGCAGCTCAGATTTGCAGGGGGAACTGGGAGTGGGAAAGGAAGAATTAACACTGTCCTGCCTTTTCCACCCTCCTACTCTTCTGTGGTCCATCAATCTCAGTGTGGCAAACTAGAGCATTTTCACTGGGCAGAGAAAGAATGAAAGCACCAGTGCTTTGCCCCTAACTTCTTCTGCTCCGTCACTGTGCTGCTCCTGCGTACAGCTTACCCAAAGTTGGAGGTAATTGCAACACTGACATATCTGCTTCTAGCAGCCCCCACCCAGTCATCAGGTCTATGCTGGAAATACTTGAGGCTGTGGGGATCTGAAGCTAAAGAAGGGGAACTAACACTGGGAAGATATGTCACACTAAGGGAGGAGGAACCAAATCAGGAAAACAACATTGGGCATCATTGTGGACAGTTCAATGGAAATCTTGGCTTAATGTGCAGCAACAGTCCAAAAAGCAAAAACAAAAAACAAAACAAAAAAACTCTAGATTTTAAAATGAGGGAGAAAATAAAGGGAGGCAGTAAAGATTAGCTGAAGAAATAGAATAATATCAGTGAGTGAACGAAAACATCTTGTGCTTCCCCACAAGATATAAATGTAATAAAATCTTTCTGTTCTAAGAAAACTAGCTAGAACTCCCTTACCATAACTTCCTACTCAGGGCAATGGTTGCAAACACTATGTGCATCCACAGCATTCTCATCCTCTGCTGCATTGAAAAGTGAAATATTGGCATAAAACTGAAATTGGATGCCTTTCGTGGCAGTATAGAGCATTAGCCAACAGGCAATTAGGCAGGCCCCATCATCCTATTTTTTTAAAAATTCATAAAAAGAACAATTGCCAATAATCACAGCAGAGAAAGATTTTCTGTAATGTTTGTTAGAGAACAGAGCATTTTTTCTTTGGTATTTCCAGTTAGATAATTCTAATAATGGGGACAGTAATATGGCAGTTTGGGAAGGCTAAAATTAGCATTTGACAAGTATTTTGTGGTTCACAGTGTAAATGTCTGTGGCATTATAATTCAGTCCCTCTAAAAGATAATGTATGATATTTCTGCTCATCTGAATTACCGAATGCATGGTCTTTTAGTAACTTCAGAGGGTACTAATTCACATAAGTCCCCAAAGCATCTTGTCAAAGCTTTTTCACAATGCAAAGATAAAAATACTTCTAACTACACCTAATGTGTTTTGGAACACAAGCTTTCTGAACCACAAGACTCTTTTGTTTTCTGTACTTTTCTGGGCAGACAGTTTCATACAGCATTTCAAAAGAAGTCAAAAATGCAATTTTATTTGTGCAGATGGAGCTGCAAATTCTATCCTAAGAGTTGCACATAGGAAAATCCAACAATTCACAGTTTCTAATATGTGAAATTACACTCTAATTAATAAATAATAATTGCATGATAAAGTCAATACCAGTTGCTAATTTTTTTAAGTTGCTTTTAAGTAGAAATCATTGTATGTATGTCCTCCAGCACGAAAAGGAAGCCAATGTCAAATAATTCAAACAAGCTTGATGTTTAAGCTTCAAGCAGAAAAGCTTTCTTATTTAGATAGGATAAGAAGAAGGGGACTTTAGAAATTTTCAGTGTGGAAATAATTTGCTTATCAGTGTCACTCTATGTGATGGTTTCATTGGGCCTTCTTAAAAGGTATAAGCATACAAACTCATGCATTAGACAAGCTCTGTTACACACAGATAGCATTCGTTTAGATTCTTGATGTCACACCCTTATTACAAAGCAACCTGTTTGTTACTTAAAGAATAGACCAATAAAAGACCTAATCCAGACCAAGGCATGTTGGTTTGCTTCTGAGGCAGTGTGAATGGGTTAAGGTGAGCTATCTAGCTGTATGCTGTGTTTTGGGTCAGGCTTAACTGAACACAAATCCCAGCTGGGGAAGGAGGTGGATGGTTACTATGAATGGAGGACGTTCAGAGCGGAAGAGGGCTGCAGGCAGGGAGAAACTCTGCAGTCACCCTCTGGATTGAGAGTGTAGAGGGACCAAGAAGGTCAAGGAGGAAGACTCAAATGAGAGGGAGGAGAGTAGAAAAATATCCTTTCCCTGGGAAGCAACCAGACAGAAGGATGAGAAGAGCAAGGCTATTCCCAGGGTGAGCTGGAAGCCTGATGGGAGGCGGGAACCATGAGGACCTGCAGCCTGCCTGAAGCTGTGAGTGAGGGGAGGAGTCTGCCAGTTCTTGGACAGGGGGGCTGTGGGAGGCATAGGAGCCTGGGATTAAGTGTGGGGAAAAGATTATAGTATTTGAGGCACACCTGTGAGGAAGAAGCAACCTAATGAACCCAGCTGGGCTGAAAGTTTGTGTGTGTGTGGTTCTAGTGGATTTTGATAAAGGACTCTGTGGTCCCAAAAGGGGCTGGACTCTATCATGTGGTCTAGTCGGAGGGCCAGGACACTCCTTCAGCTGGAATAGACCAAAGCATTGTGGAGGAAACTGAGATGTGAGTTCTGCAATGCCACATCCAACCAGGAGGTTGTGTTTTAGGGCAGCAACTTGCCACAGGCAAAGCATGTACGCATAATGATGGACTCAAACGACCCTATACAATCAAAGGAAAAAGTGGCACCTTGGAATGGCACAGAAACTACCCAACAATAACACTGAGTATACCATATGTTTAAACCACCCTCCCAGTTGTACCATATAAATGTCTGCTGTCAATATCTCTGCTAGCCAAAACATAACACAAGATGCAAGGTGATTGAGTTCACAGTCTGTGTTCAAAGAAAAATTGTTTTTAACTCCCAAGACATCATGGAAGCCTAGATGAGAATAAAGCAGGAATTTGGAGGAGCCAAAATAATGTCCCTTGTCCACCAGTAGAATATAATGATTTGGGGCCAGGCATGTAAGAATCTATCTACCAGCTAACTCTGAGAGCTTGGGAGGTTTGTGGGAGAACCTGCAAATGCCACTAACATAGAAGAAAGCCTCCAGAGACACTCACATGTTTGACAGTCTGATTACATCTGCTATCCTCTCAGTTAAAATCAAGAGAGAGAGAGAGACATTTTGCCTCAAAATACCCCTTTGGTCTAGAGAAAGATGGGCTGGGCTGGGAACCAGGAAACATTGGGTTGTGGCCTCATCTCTTCTGATGAATTCTGTGAATAGTGCAGCTCACAGTACTAATGACTGATCAAGGTCTGGCATCTCCACCCCAGGAGAGAGGTAGCTGAGTAACTGACAGGTTGCACAAGTTCACTTCAGGCAGAGCTCGGAACAGAGCCTAGAACACTAATATGACACAGTCAACTTTCATTCACTCAATCATACTGTCTTTCAGACTGTACCAAATCTATGTGCCTAGCTATCATATGGATAAAAAACTGCTCTAACCACCTGACCGTACTCTACTCACAGAGACAGGAATAGAAACCAGAAATCCTAATGCTCCACATTCCACTGCTGCCTCACAAATAATTATGTAACTCACTGTGTTTTATGTCCTCCTCTAGGGGTTAATTCACCTAGAGAACAGCAGCCAAACTGTGTAACCAGTTGCTCATTTCACTCATATAGTAGAGATCTATTCTGTGGATCCAGAGTTACCCAGTTCAAAACTTGCTGACCATCCATGTGGAAAAACAGCATGCATTCATGAAATTAGAGACTAACATAATAGAAACACAAGGAATGAGAATTAAGGTTGCTCTATATGAAAAGTGTTTGGTGGCTCTCCGTTCCAGCTCCCATATCACAAACTCATGACCACACTTTGGCAGATTCCTCAGAAAGGCCAGGATTTCCATGACCATGGAGGCTGAACTGTGCCAAGAGCACAGATTACAGTTGAAGCCTGCTGATGAGTGTATGGAAAGCTTACCTCTCTGCTGCCTTACAGGTACACAGAGAACTTCATTTACCAGGGCTCTTATGCAAATACCTGGCACCAGCACTGAATTCACATACTTAATTCACACACCAGCTTAAAAAATTGTATCTTCATCCTGTTACTCTAATATTCTAAAATATATTAGTTTACCAAGATCACATTCTGCCAATTTCATTTCCAGTTAAGGTTGTGGGAAAATGAATAACTAGAACAGTTAAATAAATTTGTCCTGTTTAATTTTAGCAATGGAAATTTATGTACAGAATTGATTAAGTTCTGTTACTATTTAAACACATAGCCAAAATATAAGGCAATGTTGTAGTATAAGGCATCGTGTTAGTTTTAAATTAAGCACTTGAAAATTATACTACAGTGCTGGTGAACCAAACAGACAGTTGCTGTTACATGAGAAATTGTCTCAGAAATAATATTTTGAAGCCTTAACAAAGGATAACAAAATACCTTTCATCACAAGTACAGTATGATCATTATTGGTATGACACACTCTGCCTATCTTACAAATAGATAGATAGATAGATAGATAGATAGATAGATAGATAGATAGATAGATATGGAAAGCTATAAATAAGCAAATATTAGTTTGATTTGATATTTGGTAGACTTCTTAGAAAATAAACAATATATTGGGGGTAAAAATGTACTTTAACATGTTTCTGTTGCATTTTCAGCCTATGACTGGTAGGTTAGAAAATACTAGATCAGTTATGTCCCAGTTTGGAACGTGATTGCATTTGAGTGGACTGTTGCATTACATTGCACTGTTGAACTAGTGCTCAACTGACTTCATGAGGGTTCCATATAGACACAGCAATTCATGCCCAGGGAGTTATTTTCAGGCTTAGGGCCTTAGTGTTAACTGCAAAACTTTTATGCACCTCTTTCATTGCTAGGTTCTGGTTTGACTAATATGAAGAATTTTGTTTCTGCTATAATTGTTTCACTATATAAGCTGATCTGTGTGGACAGAAACAGAAGTTGACAGAGAAAATATTTGATTGATCAATTAACTGTTTTTATTTATATGTAATGCTGTGTACCTTACATACAACAATAACTTGACATATAGACTGAGATCCTCAGCTAAAGCCCAGGAGCATACAACATAGTTCAGGTGACCTTTGCACTCCCCCAATCCTGGGCTGACTGTGTGAGAAGCAGTCCTCTGTCTGGACCGCCAGCATAAATTAGAAGAGCCCAAGAATTACTCTTAGTTAAGCTAAACAAACCCGAGAAGCAGTACAGCATCTGGGGATCAGTGAGCCATCAATCTCCCTTTTCCAGCTATTCTCTCCCCCTTTGCTGGCAGCAGGAAGAGAGGAAGAAGAAATGGGGGTGTAAGAGATTCTACGCTATCTCTATGCCACAGAAGAAATCCCTTTACACTAGGCAGGATGATCCTCCTGTGGCTGGCTACACAAGCGTTAGAGCTAGAATCAGTTGGAAAGGTGGTGCAAAATGGCCACACAGCACCACAAAACATGGGTCACAGAGTTAGATAGCACTGTTCAGATTATGACAATTCTGTTTTGCAACAACATTAGAAATTTGGTTTCCTGCTACAGTGGAATGAAACCAAAACCTTTTGAACATTTTTGCAAAAATGGAATTGTGTGTCAAAATGTTCATTTTCAGATTGAAAGTAGAGCTTTTTGATTCAGGGAGGGGACATGTGTGGCTAGGGCACTGGTGTGGACAATTCAATTTCAAGACCCTCTTTCCCTGATTTGGAGCAGAGTTTTTCATCCCATATTACTCTGCATTAGGCAGAGCAGAGATTTGAACCTTATCTCCCACACCAGTGCCCTAAACCACTAGGCTACAGAGTGTGAGTGTCTTTCTTTCATTTGATTAAAAATGATCTCTCTCGAATCAGAATGTAATTTTAACTTCCAACATAAATCAGTGCTTTAATTTCACTTTTGTCTGCTTAGGGGGGTCTCTCCCCTGACACCTTCATGATCTTGCAAATGAGAGAGGGGATTCAAATATTTGGGATGAATCAAATTTTGAAGTATTACAACTACAAGTGTCCCTTCAAATGTCTTTACACCTAATTCCTCAGAACCTCCAGCTCTTGTACATCTCTCCATCGCTGGTTACGTGGTCCAGCAAGCTACCCTTACCCAACAAGGCCTCATGCACTGACTGCCTCCTTTTGTGACAGACACACAGCACATCTTCCTTTTCTTCCTTCTCTAAGAATGACTTTCTCTATGGTAACTGTTGATCTGGGGAGTGACCTCCAGAGAAAGCAGGAAAAAAAAGGACAGAGTTACACAGATAGTTCAGAGAGAAAGGACTATTCAGCAAGGCTCAATGATTGAGGAGGGAACATCCTGCAGGTACCATAGCAAGTAGGAGAAGTACTGCTGCCAAGTTGCTTCCAGAGTGCTGAGTACAGCACTGGATATATGACTTCCCCAACTCACTGATGTAATGCTGCTAGCTCCTGGGATTGGAGGCAGAGCCTCAAGCCTCCATCCAACAGGCCAAGCTGAGGCAGAGAGCCAAATGGCAGTGGAGAAAAGAAAAACAAAACACAACAAACACATTTATCAATGACTGAAGCTGCCTTGCTATGAGGGGAGAATTCCCAACACATGGGCAACTGAAAATGCAGTGGAGAGCTTAAAAGTATGCAATCACACACTATTTAACATAAAACCCTATAAACATTACCACATCCATTTACCTGAGAATCCTTTAATGTTACCTGGAGTTCATAGTTCTTCAAAATCCATGAATGCCTGTATAAATGTTCCAAGGCTAAATGAATAGCAGGTAACACTCCTGCTGTTAGATTTCTCTGGCCTGTTATGCAACTGACCGGTAAAAGCCCAAGAATAGATAGGCGCGTACGATCCCGTTCTTCAGAACATCTGATTATTAGCAGCATGTAAATTACCAGAATCTTCCTCCTCCATTTCCAGAAAACCATCTTTCCTAGTCTCTCTCTCTGTCTTCCTGTCTCCCCTTGGAGCATTCATCCCTAGAGAGAACAGGCCTCAACTTCTCTCTCTGCCAGACATTTTGCAGCTTTCTCTTACCTTGGTCAGTTATGTCCCTCTGAGAAAGGAGCTAATTGTTATTAAAGGATAAAGAGCTCTCCAAGGCTGGCTTTTCCAATTTGGACAGTAATCCTGCTCACAGCAGTGCTGTGAATCAATACTTCCCAAGAATAATCTTTAGGCAAATTGCACTGCCAAGTCTAATTTTAAACATGTGTCATTTCAGACATTTCTTTAGCAGAAATAATCATCCATAGTTGACAAATCTATAAACAAATAAGTATAGTCACTCTTTTAAAATCTGATATTCTATTAGTGGATCAAAATGCTAGTATATTGAAATATTATTTTCAGTGCCTCTTCATGCTCTCACGTATGCAATATTGCTTCAGTTTATTTTGTATAATTTAGCTATCAATCGTTGTTTCAAATTACATTATATGAACCAAACAGAGAATATGTAGTGTTGTACATTGATAATATCTTATATGCTTCCAGAAAGGAATAAAATAGCTCAATCACAGTTGCACATCTTGGGCCTGATTCTATTCTATTCTGATTCTATAAAGATATGGAGAAATTGGAGAGGGTACAGAGAAGAGCAACAAAAATGATTAAAGGTCTAGAGAACATGACCTATAAAGGAAGGCTGAAAGAATTGGGGTTTGTTTAGTTTAGAAAAGAGACGACTGAGAGGGGACAGGTATCTAAAAGGGTGTCATAAGGAGGAGAGAGAAAACTTGTTCATCTTAGCCTCTAAGGATAGAACACGAAGCAATGGGCTTAAACTGCAGCAAGGGAGGTTTAGGTTGGACATTAGGAAAAAGTTCCTAACTGTCAGGGTGGTTAAACACTGGAATAAACTGCCTAGGAAGGTTGTGGAATCTCCATCTCTGGAGATATTTAAGAGTAGGTTAGATAAATGTTTATCAGGGATGGTCTAGACAGCATTTGATCCTGCCATGAGGGCAGGGGACTGGACTCAATGACCTCTCGAGATCCCTAGAATCTATGAATCTATTCTCCCTGCACACCCAAAACTTCTGTTAAAGTCAATGCGAATTTTGCATGTACAAGGAATGCAGGTTTGATCTTCTCTCCTACAATGTTCACCCTTAAATCCTGATGATTGCTTTGGATAATATCTTAGATATCTAAATAATTTTACTTTGGTATTTGCAGTAGTCTTAAGGAACAGCCATATAAGTATAAAGAAGTTATAAACCCTGAGGTAATCATACCTATTTATCTAAAGAAAAATTGGCAGATTTTCAGGGCAATCACTATAATTATAAATAGATCTGTGTGAAAAAGATTTTGGCCATCCTGCAAAATGTTTTGGAGATTCCAAAAAATATTCCCATTCCAAGTTGGGACAAAAAAATCTAAATCTTGAAAATGTGCATGAACCAAAAAAAAAAAATCTGGTTGGCTGAGTCAAAATGTTTCATTTGGATAACTTTAAAAACATTTAATTTTGATTTCAACCATTTTTAATGGTAAAAAAAATACTATAATTAGATTAAATTTCTAAACAAAAATGAGAAAACCAGAATTTTTCATTTTGAAAATGCTGAGACAAAACATTTTGACAATTTCAAAACTTTTTTCAGTAAATCTCTCTAAACCAACCCTTACCCACAAAGAGTTTTCATTTGAATGAACTGGCATTTTCTGACCAAAAAAAAACCAAAACAAAACACCATTCATCAAAAAATCCCCATCCATCTCTAATTGTAAACATCCTAATTTATGGTAATTGCATTCTGTACATTGGATGTCCCAATGTACAGAATATGCTTTAAATAAAATTATGTTAAATTTATGTTAAATTTAAATCTCAGCTGGAAGTGATAAAAAGCTAGATAGCATTTTAACAGCTATCCCTGAGTAAAGGGGTAAAGCATAGCTGCACTGATCCAGAGGAGCCCAGGGAACGAACTCTGTTTCAGTTTACTGCTAGAGCTGACCAGTAGACAGTTACTTCATACTGACTCTTGCACCAACTCTCTTGTCCTGGTTAAGGTAACCAAGTGTCCGGTTTTTGACCAGAACACCTGGTCAAAAAGGGATCCTGGCAGCTCTGGTCAGCACATCTAACAGCGTCGTTGACTATCCGATGGCAGTGCAACACAGCGGGGCTGGCAGGCTCCCTGCAAGACTCCGTGCTGCGTGGCTCCCGGGAAGCCGTCAGCATCTCCCCGCTCTGCCTCCTACACATAGGAGCAGTCAGGAGGCTCCGCATGCTGCCCCTGCCCCAAACGCCACCCCCTGAGGGGTCGGTGCCTGCGGGTGGGGCAGTGCACAGAGCCGCCTGGCCGCTCCTCCCCATAGGAGCTGAAGCGGGGTACATGCTGGCTGCTTCTGGGAGATTTTTGAGGCAAGTGCTGCCTGGAGCCTGCACCCCCGAGCCCCCTCATGCCCCAGCCCTAGCTCTGATCCCTCTCCCATCCTCTGAACCCCTCAATCTCAGCCCAGAGCACCCTCCTGCACCCCAAACCCCACTCCAGAGCCCACACCCTCAGCCAGAGCCTCATACTCCCCCCACACCACAACCCTCTGCCCCAGCTCAGAGCCCTCTCCAGCACTCCGAACCCCTCAGCCCCAGCCCAGAGCCTCCTCATGCATCCCACATCCCTCAGCCCTGGTCCCATCCCAGAGCCCCCACCCCCAGCCAGAGCCCTCACCCCCTCTCACATCCTAACCCACTGCCTCAGCCTGGAGCCCCACCTCTCCCGCACTCTGAACTCTTCATTTCTGGCCTCACTCTGGAAACCGCACCCCCAGCCAGAGCCCTCACCAACTTCCGCACCCCATCCCCCTGAGCCAGCCTGGTGAAAATGAGCAAGTGAGCAAGGGTAGAGAGAGCGAGTGACAGAGGGAGGGGAGGATGAAATGAGCAGGGATGGAGTAAAAAGTTGCAAGTAGAAAATTGGCAGCCCTAGTTCTGACCTATGCTGGGAAGAGCAGAGCCCACTTCCCCCAGGCTCAAGCACACGGTGAATGGAGAATACTGAGTGCCCAGCCTCGCTCTTCCCCAGCAGCTCCGATGAAGTGAGGCAGTACGGGGAAGCACACAGGGCAGGGAGAAGAAGGGATTTACTCCTCTTTATGTCCTTGCCTGACTGCATAGAGCTAGGCCCAAATCCAGCACAAAATTATTGGAACCACCCCACTGAGTACTTTAGAACATTCTCTGGTGAGACCACTACTGAGTATGCAAGGATGGATCAATCCTGCAATAGCAGGGGAATAGATATAATGATGCAATTGGTATCTTCCAGCTCTTATCCCAATGATTCTATAATCTGATTTAAAAAAAAACAGTTTTCAAAACTTGGGGGAAATTAACCCTTAAGTAGAGGGCTGGCATAAGGCCAATATGCCACTTAAGTCATACTTAAGGACTTTTTTACACAGCTTAAGTGGGATTAACTTGTGCATAGGCCTTGAGGTAGAACCTCTTTACCAGGGTTAATTCAATATTGCTAACTCCAGGCATTCAAAAATTATGAATCAGACCCCCCAAATTCATGATTGGCTTAAAAATTATGAGGCAGGAAACTGGGTCTTCTTTTTTGTGCAAAAGGATTGAAATTTGTATGCTCAAATATTGGGGGTATGATCTTCCCCCACATATATACAAAACTGGTCTTCATTCAAATATTCACTCTTCTTGGCCTGTGCTATCATCAGGTCTTTTCAGCTAGGCCATCAATGTGGTCAGATGTTAGGCTGCTTGTGTGTGTTCCCCCTGTGTGCTGTCCCAGTGCTGTGCAGGCAGCTGGCACAGCAGATCTCGAGCGGACCGCCCAATGACCACAAGATCGGTTACGGTACTAAGGCACCCAGCCAGGTTTATTGTCAACCAAGCACGGTCCTAGTTCCCTGAATCAATGTCTACAGTTATACTAGCACATGTATGCCCATGACAATGGATGCAGCTCAGTGTATGGTGGAAATTTCCATTCCCACCTCAGCTGACCAAAGAATGGGTCAGTGTGTTCCTGTTATCTTTGGAGAACGTGCTGGTATCGAGGTGTTCTGGTACCATCCTTCTGTAATGTGCTTGCATGAGTGCTCTGTGCCCAGCACCTCTTAGGAATATATGTTCTTGCAATATCAGCCCTGTGCTTGCCAAATTCTGTAAGTAGGGCCTGTCTCTTGTTCATAATTTGAGTTTGCTTCATATCAGCATAGTTTTGACCACTACTTTAGTTCAGGCCTCAGGCCACATACCAGGCCTCTGACACAAGGGCTTATGTCTCAGGCCCTCTTCCTACAAGGGGCAGCTCTAGGCACCAGCAAAGCAAGCACCTGCTTGGGGCAGCCCACTTGCAGGGGCGGCAGGGGAGCTGAGAACCAACATTTCCCAGCATTCCCTTGGCCACTACCAACGGGAAAGGAAGGAGGGGGAGTTCATGCGGCAGGGTGCTGGGAGTGCTGTGAATGGTAGGGAGACCTTATTTTAACATTCAGAAAACAGGACACTCCGGGGGAGGGAAGCCCCACCCTGCCACCATCCACTCCCTCCGACTGCCCCCCACAGAAACCCCAACCCATCCAACCCCGCCGCTCCCTGTCCTGTGATCGCCCCCTCCCAGGACCCTGCCCCTAACTGCCCCCACCTCCTATCTAAGTCTCCCTTCTCCTTGTCCCTAACTCCCCCCTCCTGAGACCCCTCCCACTTCCCCCCAGGACCCCACCCCCTACCTATCCCCTGACAAACCCCTGGGACTCCCATGCCTATCCAACTGCGGCCTGTTCCTTGACTGCACCCCCCCAAACCCCTATCCCTTCTCCAACCCCTGCAGCCCTCTTACTGTGCCACTCAGACCAGCATGTCTGGCTCTGTGCAGCTCTAGACACGCTCCTGCATACATGCTGCCATGCTCCCCCACGGAGCCCACAGCCCCCCCCCACACACACACCCCGAGCATCTGCCTACCAGATTTGAACACTTCAAAATTCAGGAGTGCTCAAGCTCAGTTTGGGCAGCTGTTACTTCATTTCTCCCAAATCAAATATACTGATCCACTGTAACTGGCTGTAGAAAAAGTAGGATAAAATTGAGCAAGAAATGCTTCCCAGTGGTTATTAGGACTGGAATTGCTATTTTCAAAAGCCATTGCCTTTTTTGTTTGTTTGTGTTTGTTTGTTTGTTTGTTTGTTTGTTTGTTTGTTTGTTTGTTTGTTTGTTTAAAAGGAATACGGTGATATTGGCAAATTCCCCATAAAAAGAAAGAGTGAAACAAAAGAATAATAAAGGCACCTCAACTTTTCCTCATTTATGGAGGATAGTCTTATAATATGCATCCAGATATCCTCCAATCACACACGCTGAAGATTGTTCCACTTTACTGCAGCTCTGTAACCATATGGGAACCAATCCTGTCTGTGTTTTGTGCACATCCAAAATTCTTGCTGAATGACCCGCCCTGGGAGCGAGTTACAAGTGACCCAGGGCTGCGGTGGAAGGAAGGTGCAGGTGGCGGGGGGAGAGCCCAGGGCTGGGGTGGCAGGAGGTGTTGAGGGGGAGCACTGGTGCGGAGGAAAGAGGGAGCCCAGGGCTGAGATGGCAACGGGGTGGGGGGAGGGCACTGGTTGGGGGAAAAGGGGGAAGCCCAGCGCTGGGGCGGCAGGGGGTGTGCGGGGGAGAGAGCCGAGGACTGGGGCAGCAGGGGGGTATGGGGCAGAGCCCAGGGCTGGGATGGGGGGCAGACAAATTTTTTTTTCTTTGGGGCAGCAAAAAACCTAGAGCCAGCCCTGCTTCCTACTACACCACTATTGGCAGAAAGAGGGATAAAATGATTCACCAGTATCAGGGGCGGCTCCAGGCCCCAGCATGCCAAGCGTGTGCTTGGGGCAGCATGCCATGGGGGGCACTCTGCCGGCCGTTGGGAGGGTGGCAGGCGCAGCCTTCAGCGGCATGCCTGTGGAGGGTCTGCTGGTCCCACGGCTCCAGTGGACCTCCCACAGGTGTGCCTGCAGAGAGTTTGCTGGTTCCCCAGGACCAGCAACCAGCAGAGCACCCCCCACGGCATGCTGTCGTGCTTGGGGTGGCGAAATGTCTAGAGCCACCCCTGACCAGTATGACCTCATGTTTTCTGCAACATATCACACTTGATTTCAGAAGAACCAGCTCATTAGCACTAAATTTTGCAGAAAACTGAATATACCTGCATTGCCCCAGTAGCATTCCAACAGCTATATTCCAACTCATATTATCCTCCTGTGCAAGAAAGTAAGAATGAGTAAGAACACACACATACATCTGTACGTAGGCTACTCAGACCTTAGGTCCAAGTATTTTGGAGTAAACGAGGCTAGTGGCTGACCAGAATAACTGCAACAATGTGAAATAGGTAGCAGTTTACTACCGGCATGAACCAGTAGTAAAAACTACTACCCCCATAAGTGAGGGGCAAGCAAAAGAGGAATTGTAACTCTTATGTGTATCTGGACTCACAATGCCTCTCAGGGCTACTTCTCATTTGGTGCACTGTATGCACCACAACTTGCTCAGGGCTGTACCTAAACTCACACTCTTGTCTTAAGGATGTGGCATGATGCCTAGTAAAGAAGGAAGATAATGCTGGAATTTGAGCTGTGTGGAAGTCTGTGTCTGTGAGCTTAGTTGTTTGCTTTAATAACCACCTTCTGTTTAAGAAAGAAATATACAATGACATGGAGGCACCTTGCTCCCCATCATTTAGGGCTGAAAAAGAAGTGCTGCTGTTTTGACTTCAGCACATAACACTTGAAATTTGTAACAGGTGATATGTCTGCTTAATAGATTAAAATTGCCCAGTGTCAATCTTGTGTTGTACCTATGTATTACAACCTATAGCTCTGTTGAACTGAGAGAACAAATTATGACCGTTTACAATAATTTTTTCAAATCTTTGTTGCTCTTCATTAAAAAATATATCTACACTAAAAAATCCTTTTCTGAAAATGGTTTTCAGCAGTGGATTCTGGTACTGAAAACTGTTTCAGCAAATGTAACTGAGACTTCCACCAAGAAGCACTGTACTGAAACAAATCCAAGAAACACTCTGGGAGGTCACCTTCACTTGCCCCTTTGTCCTTAAAGACAAGTTCTGCTCTGATAAGTGCCTATAGAAATAGAATAATGGAATTCCCATATTCATTGTCTCTCCAGTACTCTACATCACATTTAATCATTTTGCAAGGAAAAGGTGGTGGTGTATTCCCCCCCTACCCCAGCCCTGCAAACTACGTTTTTTCCATCTCATTTAGGGTGACCAGATGTCCCGATTTTATAGGGACAGTCCCAATTTTTGGGTCTTTTTCTTATATAGGCTCCTATTACCCCCACCCCTTCCCTATTTTTCATATTTGCTGTCTGGTCACCCTAATCTCATTCATCATCACCACAAATAAAGATTTTACAATTGGATCTTAGTTAACATTCTGCTGATGATGCATTAGTCAGAAAAGAATTAATCTCTGCAGTTGCAAACAGGAATAAAAGGTCACAAAACTTTTGTTTTCATTACTGTAAGCATATATGACTGAATATGCAGTGGGGGCAAATCTGGGGATTCAGAGGTATCATGGTCACATAGCCACTTTTCTGGCCACAATTTCACTTTAATTATTTTTCTTTTCCAGAATTGACTGGTTTTACTGGTTTTATTTTGACATAGTTGTCAACTTCCAATAAAATGTGTTTCCTGCCAGGAATAGTTAGTCACCTAACCAGAATTTACTTTCCTGTTTCAGATCTTCATAGATGTTTGCTGATAAAATTAATACTATTATCTGTGTATCAAAACAGATGTCCACAACTTTTCACTTTGCTGAATTAACTAGCCATAGGTGCCATCCAGGTAGCTGAACACATAGATTTACCCATCAGGAGTTGGAATATTTGCTCATAATATATAAAACACCTGTAAAGCATATGTTTTACTTTAGTCACATCTTTCAAGAGAATTTTCTGAACTGAACTTGCTATACACACATAATTTTTTCCCACAGTCATGAGCAACTATCAAATCCTAATCTAACAAATGATTCGCTGTATGTGCTTCCTAAATCTACTTCTCAAATTTGAAAGTCAAATATGTTAATTTTTGGAATTGTGCTAATTTTCAGATAAATTTAAACTAAAGACCAATTAGGCTACTCAGTTTTGAACCAATATTCTCCAAAATTTTTAGCTGGTTTGAGCAAACAATTTACGTATTTTTCTTTAGGGATAATCACTACATTTTTGCTGAAGCTAATTTCCAGCCTTAGGAAATTAGTCACTCTTAGCATTTCTTTTGTGTGATGTCACATGCACGCATAAAGAACAAGGAGTACTTGTGGCACCTTAGAGACTAACAAATTTATTTGAGCATAAGCTTTCATGGACTAAAACCCACTTCATCAGATGCATGCAGTGGAAAATACGGTAGGAAGATATATAAACACAGAGGACATGAAAAAATAGGTGTTGCCATACTAACTATAATGAGAGTAATCAGTTGAGGTCGGCTATTATCAGCAGGAGAAAAAGAAACTTTTGTAGTGATAATCAGGATGACCCATTTCCAACTGTTGACAAGAAGGTGTGAGTAACAGTAAGGGAAAAATAGCATGGGGAAATAGGTTTTACTTTGTGTAATGACCCATCCACTCCCAGTCTTTATTCAAGCCTAATGTAATGGTGTCCAGTTTGCAAATTAATTGCAATTCTGCAGTTTCTTGTTGGAGTCTGTTTTTGGAGTTTTTTTTGTTGGTGTATTGCGACTTTGAGGTCAGTAATCGAGTGACCAGGGAGGCTGAAGTGTTCTCCAACTGGTTTTTGACTGTGTGGCAAATTGCCGGTACTGTTATGCTGGGTCTCGCGCTTTCTCTTCTTTTGGGAAGGTTTCAGGGCACCATTGCTTGCCTCTGAACTGGTATTTTAATTACCCCACTAGTGTCCTTGAGGAGGGCAGTGAAGAGGGAGGGACCTGGGCCCGCCCTCTTCTCCAGGTCCCAAGCCAGGGGCCCTGAGGTTTGTGGTGAACCACTTGAACTAGCGGTTCCTTCCCCTGGGCTACTTCACTCTCCTGCCCTTCAGTTTGGGAAGGGGCTTCTTGCCCTCCTTTTACACAAGCCAGGTGCCCCTTACCTAAGGTTTCTTTTGGATTTCTCAGCCCACTGCAGCACTCCTCCAAACTTTCCTTTTGCCTCTCTTCAATACTGTTCTCTTCTCCAACTCCTTCAAACTGCTCTCTGCTCCAACCAAACCTTCCTGCTCCAACTCCCACACTGTCTGACTGAAGCAGGGGGGTTTATCACATGACTGACTGCTGGTGCTCTAATTGGCTTCAGGTGCTCTAACTGGCTTCAGGTGCTCTAATTGGCTTCAGGTGCTCTAGTTAATCTATAACAAACCTTCCTCCCCTTGCAGGGAATAAGGCTCCCTGCTAACACTCTCCTGCTGCCCTCTGGCCATGCTATATCACAACTGTTATAATTCTTGACGTCTGACTTGTGTCCATTTAGTCTTTTGTGTAGAGACTGTCCTGTTTGGCCAATGTACATGGCAGAGGGGCATTGCTGGCACATATCAATATTGATATATATGCCATCATGTTCCAGCAATGCCCCTCTGCCATACACATTGGCCAAACAGGACAGTCTCTACGCAAAAGACTAATGGACACAAATCAGGCATCAAGAATTGTAACATTCAAAAACCGGTTGGAGAACACTTCAACCTCCCTGGTCACTCGATTACAGACCTCAAAGTCGCAATACACCAACAAAAAAACTCCAAAAACAGACTCCAATGAGAAACTGCAGAATTGCAATTAATTTGCAAACTGGACACCATTAAATTAGGCTTGAATAAAGATTGGGAGTGGATGGGTCATTACACAAAGTAAAACCTATTTCCCCAGGCTATTTTTCCCCTGCTGTCACTCACACTTTCTTGTCAACTAGTGTTTGCTTCGGTAGCTTATATACTAAAAAATTGGAATGATATAGAGAAGATTAGCATGGCCCCTGCGCAAAGATGACATGCAAATTTGTGAAGTGTTCCACTTTGAGCTTTGAGCTTTGGGCTTTGAGCAGGGTGTTGGACTAGATGACCTCCTGAGGTCCCTTCCAACCCTGATATTCTATGATTCTATGAACCATTGGAAGTGGGCCATCCTGATTATCATTACAAAAGTTTTTTCTCTCCTGCTGATAATAGGCCACCTTAACTGATTACTCTCATTAAAATTAGTATGGCAATACACATTTTTCACACCCTATGTGTATATATATATCTTCCTACTGTATTTTCCACTGCATGCATCTGATGAAGTTGGTTTTAGCCCACGAAAGCTTATGCTCAGATAAATTTTTTAGTCTCTGAGGTGCCACAAGTACTCCTTGTTCTTTTTCCTGATACAGATTAACATGGCTACCACTCTGAAACATGCACACATGTATTCCTCTTCTCCTACTTTAGTCTTAGAACAGAGTCATTTTCAGAAAAGGGATTAATAAAGCACTTACAATAAAGCACTTCTCTGAGGGTGTTTTGGGGCTTTTTTGGTCATTTGTTGTTGTCTGGTACATTCCAAAGGCAAAGGGGGGAACATTTAGAGTTCCCTTGTATTTATAGCATTTTAAATAGAGTTCTGGACTCCTTCATCTGTACTTCTGAGACACAGTCCAGTTTAGAAGTTATTAGCTCATGTCAAAGTTTGACTTTATATTTAAACTGCAGCTATGTGTCATTTCATGCCTCCCACACAATAGTTTCTCCCCTCTTGAGGACAGTCCATTAACATTTAGAGGGATGTTCCCATCCCACACTGATGCACTGGCTTTTTTCAAAGCAGATTATCATTAAAACTGAGAGAAATAATAGCAGTTTTCAATCAACTGAAATTGTTTGGGAATTTGAGTCAAAGTAGGTAAAAAGTTTCAACTGAAAAAATGGGGGGAAAAAATCCAAAAAAGTCAAAATATTTCAACATTTTTCTAAATGAAACATTTGGACTTTTCACTTCACCAAGACATTTCATTTAGAAATTTAGCTAGATTTAACCAAAATAAAAATACCCCAAAAAGGTTAATAAAAATCACCCAAAACCAAAATGAAACATTCCATTTTGGATCAAATTAAATGATTCTTTCAAAGTGAAACAAGTGTTTTTTTGTTTCAATGAGAAAAAACAAAAGAGTATTAATTTGGGTTGATCTGAAATTATTTGTTTTTCTGGTTTGGCCACTAAACTGAAAAATCAGTTATTCACTCTGCTCTATCATTCACCCTCTTTGTATCTCTGAGTTCCATGTTTAATTGCTTATTTTAATCAGGGTACGGCATACTCACAGGTCCTTTGAAGCCCTTATTATCTATTTAACTCTAATATGATTTATTTTTGATGGTAACTCCAATTGTCACATCAAGATACATCTTCCTCCCATGGCAGGAGAGGAAACACTACCAAGATTAAGCCACTCCTGCACAGCTCTGCTCTGTGTGTGCCTCAGCTTTTCAGGAGCCAGCTGTTCAACTGAGAAGCAGCTGACAGCTGGTGCAATGTTCCTCTAAGGATTTACTTACTACCCAGAGCAATTGGGCCTGCTTGTAGGCCAGAGAGCTTCATCTGAAGAAAGCAGAAGAATCGGTTTTAGCTGCGCGCACAGTTTCTGTTGCCTCCTAACAGGAGGCACAAGGGACTATCTCATCTCCTCCCTACAGAGCAACACGCTTGAAGTAGAAAGGTGATATTACCATTGTAAATGGCATTAGTGAGACCATAACTAACATAGTGTATCCAGTTCTGGTATCTAAACTTTGAAAAGGCTGTTGACAAACTGGAAAGGGTTCTGAAAAGATCTACAAGAATGATTTGAGGTCTGGAAAACCTGCCATAGAATGAGAGACTAAGGAAATTCAGTCTATTTCATTTATCCTGTGCTTATGCAAAAGTTCAAAATCAATGCCCCTTCTGGTTCTAAAATGTATGAATGATTGAAACATAAACTTTTCCATCTCTAGGCTGCAATCAGTGGAGTAGAGTGGGATCAGAGTGAAAGCTTCAGAAAGCATGACTGCAAGCCACCAGTGGCCTGTGATCTGTATAAAGAGTAATAAGGCTCTAGGGACATAAGACTCTTACAAAACAATATTTTTGCTACAGTCATAAAAGTCACTTCTATCAGCGTAGGCTATGGAAATAATTACCTAATGATTCTATGCTTAAAATGTATATGTTAATTATGAAATTAAACTATGCCTGATCTATAAAGATCCCTGCATCTAGTATCTGGTGAAAATAAAATAATGTGCAATAGTTTCAAATGACATTTTATTTGCAAGACTTTGATTTAGAAAGATACTATACTAGGCCTGGTCTACACTACACGTTTATAATGATTTTAGCAGAGTTAAACCATTTTAACGCTGCACCAGTCCACACAACGAGGCCCTTTATATCAATATAAAGGGCTCTTTAAACCGGTTTCTGTACTCCTCCCCGATGAGAGGAGTAGCGCTGAAATCAATATTACCATATCGGATTAGGGTTAGTGTGGCCGCAAATTGACGGTATTGGACTCTGGGCGGTATCCCACAGTGCACCACTGTGACCACTCTAGACAGCAATCTGAACTTGGATGCACTGGCCAGGTAGACAGGAAAAGCCCTGCGAACTTTTGAATTTCATTTCCTATTTGGCCGGCGTGGAGAGCTCAACAGCACAAGTGACCACACAGAGCTCATCAGCACAGGTAACAATGCAGTCTCCTGAGAATCGAAAAAGAGCTCCACATGGACTGCACAGGAGGTACTGGATCTGATCGCTATATGGGGAGAGGATTCTGTGCTAACAGAACTCCGTTCCAAAAGACTAAATGAAAAAACATTTGAACAAATTTCCAAGGCTATGATGGAGAGAGGCCACACTGGGGACTCAGTGCAGTGCAGAGTGAAAGTTAAGGAGCTCAAACAAGCATACCAGAAAACCGAAGAAGCAAACGGAAGGTCCAGGTTAGGGCTGAAACCATGCTGTTTCTACGCTGAGCTGCATGCAATTCTAGGGGGGTCCGCCACCACTACCCCACCCCTGTCCGTGGATTCCGAGGTGGGAGTGGTAATCTCAGCCATGGCTGAGGATTCTGCGGAAGGGGAAGATGAGGAGGAGGAGGAAGATGATGACGAGCTTGCGGAGAACACACAGCACTCCGTTCTCCCCAACAGCCAGGAGCTTTTTCTCACCCAGACGGAATTACCCTCCCAGCCCTCCCAAGCCACTAGCCCAGACAATGAAGCCATGGAAGCGACCTCTGGTGAGTGTACCTTTGTAAATATAAAAGCAAGCGTTTTTAAATGATTGATTTGCCCTGAGGACTTGGGATGCATTCGCGGCCAGTACAGTTATTGGAAAAGTTTGTTAACATGTCTGGGGATGGAGCGGAAATCCTCCAGGGACATCTCCATGAAGCTCTCCTGGAGGTACTCCAAAAGCCTTTGCAGAAGGTTTCTGGGCAAGGCAGCCTTATTCCGTCCACCATGGTAGCACACTTGACCACGCCATGCATGTAGCAAGTAGTCTGGTATCATTGCATGACAAAGCCTAGCTGCATATGGTCCTGGTGATTGCTGGCATTCAAGCAACATCCTTTCTTTATCTCACTGTGTTATCCTCAGGAGAGTGATATCGTTCATGGTAACCTGGTTGAAATTCAGGAATTTAATTAAGGGGACAGAGATGGCCATTCCTACTGGGCTGTTTGCCTGTTGCTTAAAAGAAATCCTTCCTTGCAGGTAGCCAAGCGGGGGGAGGGGAGAGAGGGTAATAGCGCTGAGCTTTTTTGCGTTTGGCTAGCAAGGATCTTCCCTGCTACCAGCCACGCGGTGGGGGGCAGAAGGGGGGTGATTAGCAGTGATCTTCCATGATACCAGCCATGCGGTGGCAGGAGGGGTAAAGCGATCATCCCAGAGAATTGGATGGGGGGGTGGTTTCTGCTGCTGCATGTTAACAGGAAAGAAGCAGCACTGAACGGGATTTGCTTGGTATTTGGGAAAGGAGGGCACTATGTATATGAAGGCTGCAGAAGCCGAAGGACAATGGCTTACCATGGCCGCATGCAAGCTGAATTCTGCTGCCTGGACCTGCGTCTGTGAGATCTCTAACACCAGAGCTGCAGGCAATCAATGTTAAGATGCAAAATGCGACCTTGTAGTGAAATCACATGTGCTATGTAAGGTGAATAGTGTTGTTCACTGTGAAAGAGTATAACCATTGTTCTGTAAAATGTATCTTTTTAAATACTTCTCTCCCTTTTTTACCTCCCTCATGCAGCTGCAAATTTTTCAAGCCTCCCTACTCCATCCTGAAGGCTCTCTCAGATAAGGCGGAGGGAAAAAAAGGATGTGAGACGAAATGTTCTCAGAAATCATGGAAGTAACCCGCAATGAAAGAGCTCATCTGAATGAGTGGAAGGACGTGGTATCAAATTACAGGAAAGATACCAGTGAACGTGAGGACAGGAGGGACCAACGTGAGGAGAGGAGAGACGCTCGAGATGAGAGGTGGCGGCAGGAAGATCAGAGATGTAGGCAGGAAGATCAGCGGTGGTGGGATGCAATGCTGGGGCTGCTGCATGATCAAACTGACATCCTCCGACGTCTGGTGGAGCTTCAGGAACAGCAGCAGGGTCACAGAGTGCCGCTGCAGCCCCTGTGTAACCATCCTCACCACTCACCATGTTCCATAGCTTCCGCACCCAGACGTGTAAGAATGCATTGGGGAAGGCTTCGTGCAGCCGCCCACTCCACCCCCGTGGACAGCCCAACCAAAAGGCTGTCATTATTTTGAAATATTTTTAGTGGCCTTTTCCTTCCCTCCTAGCCTCCTCCCAAACCACACCCAGGATACCTTGTCAGTTCTCTCCCTCTTTTTATAATGACTTTTTAATAAAAAATACATGATTTTTAAACGATAGTGACTTTATTGCCTTAAGCAAGCTATAATCGAAGGGGGACGGTGGGTTGCTTACAGGGAATGAGTCGATCAAGGCGGGGGGTTCATCAAGGGAAAACATACACAACAGTCACACTGTACCTTGGCCCGTGATGAAACTCATTTTCAAAGCTTCTCTGATGCGTACCGCTTTGTGGTGTGCTCTTCTAATCGCCCTGGTGTCTGGCTGCGCGTAATCAGCGACCAGGTGATTTGCCTCAGCCTCCCACCCCGCCATAAAGGTCTCCCCCTTACTCTCACAGAGACTGTGGAGCACACAGCAAGCAGCAATAACAATGGGGACATTGGTTTGGCTGAGTTCTGAGCAAGTCAGTAATGTGCGCCAGCGTGCCTTTAAACGTCCAAAGGCACATTCTACCACCATTCTGCACTTGCTCAGCCTGTAGTTGAACAGCTCCTGACTACTGTCCAGGCTGCCTGTGTATGGCTTCATGAGCCATGGCATCAAGGGGTAGGCTGGGTCACCCAGGATAACTACAGGCATTTCAACATCCCCAACTGTTATTTTCTGGTCTGGGAAGTAATTCCCTTGCTGCAGCCATTTAAACAGAGTAGTGTTCCTGAAGATGCGAGCGTCATGAACCCTTCCTGGCCATCCCATGTGGATGTTGGTGAAATGTCCCTTGTGATCCACCAGTGCTTGCAGCACCATTGAAAAGTACCCCTTGCGGTTTACGTACTGGGTGCCCTGGTGCTCCAGTGCCAAGATAGGGATATGGGTTCCATCTATCGCCCCCTCACAGTTAGGGAATCCCATTACAGCAAAGCCATCCACTATGACCTGCACGTTTCCCAGAGTCACAACCTTTCGCAGCAGTAGCTTAATGATTGCTTTGGCTACGTGCATCACAGCAGCCCCCACAGTAGATTTTCCCACTCCAAATTGATTCCCGACTGACTGGTAGCTGTCTGGCGTTGCAAGCTTCCAGAGGGCTATTGCCACTCGCTTCTCTGTGAGGGCTACTCTCATCTTGGTATTATGGCGTTTCAGGGCAGGAGAAAGCAAGTCAAAAAGTTCCATGAAAGTGCTCTTACGCATGCAAAAGTTTCACAGCCACTGCGAATCGTCCCAAACCTGCAAAACTATGCGGTCCCACCAGTCTGTGCTTGTTTCCCGGGCCCAAAATCGGCGTTCAATGGCTAGAGCCTGCCCCATTACCAGCAAGATCTCCAAAGTGCAGAGGCCCGCAGTTTGAGAGAATTCTGTGTCCATGTCCTCATCACTCTCGTCGCCGCTCTGCCGTAGCCGCCTCCTCCTCGCCTGGCTTTGCAGGTCCTGGTTCAGCATAGACTGCACGAGAATGTGCAAGGTGTTTACAACGTCCACGATTGCAGTCTTGATCTGAGCAGGATACATGCTTGCTGGCGTTTGCACAGTTCACCCAGGAAAAAAGGCGCGAAATGGTTGTCTGCTGCTTTCATGGAGGGAGGGGTGAGGCTGTACCCAGAACCACCCGCGACAATGTTTTTTGCCCCATCAGGCACTGGGATCTCAACCCAGAATCCTAAGGGGCGGAGGAGACTGCAGGAACTATGGGATTGCTACGGAATAGCTACCCACAGTGCAATGCTCCGGAAATCGACGCTAGCCTCGGTACATGGACGCACACCGCCAAATTAATGTGCTTAGTGTGGCCACGTGCACTCGACTTTATACAATCTGTTTTACAAAACCGGTTTATGTAAAATCAGAATAATCCCATAGTGTAGACATACCCTGATTTAGTTAAGTCAAACAATTTAAAAAATTAAGGTAAGAAATTGAATGCCTTTGTTCTTAATTATAAATTGCATTTCTTTCTCCTGCTCATAATGCCATCTTGCTCCTAAATAACTTTACTGACTTTTACAAATGTTGATTACTCAGCAGTTCCCACTGATGTCAAGAGGAGCTGCATATTACTTAGCACTTTTGAAAATCATGTAATTTATTTAGCAGCCTAAGGACTTGTCTACACAAGAAAGATACTCTGGAATAAGGTAAGGTAGGGTGTGAATGCAAAGTGCAATAGCCATTCTGGAATAACTCACTATGAGGACACTCTTATTCCAGAATAAGAGTGCCTTTTTTTGGTTTATTTTAAGAAATTTCCAAAGTAGATTAAACTAAATTAGAAAAAGGCAGAATACCAATGTCCACAAGGCAGCTTCTCTAGAATAGCTATTGTGGAATAGTTCATTCTGCAATAGCTTTTCTGGTAAATTTCCCCATGTAGACAAACCCTAAATCATGTAACAAGTATTTAACATGAGATTGAAGTGACTAAACTAGATGTTTGGACCTGCATCAGTTGCTATCCTGCATGTTTTTCTATATTCCATTGGTCCTTTTTGTCTCTTGCTTACTCCCTGCTTTCTACTATTCGTAAAGCAGTAAAATGCAGTGTCTAAGTGGTGGAGAAGGAATGTATGATAGTGGTTGTTAAAGCACAGGACTGGGAGTCGGGTATTTTGAATATTATCCCTGGATGTGCTATTGACTTGCTATGTGATTTTGGGTAAGAACTTATCCTCTCAGGGTCAGCCTTGGCCCTCCCTCCCCTTCTTCTGGACCATGCAATTGATTCTCATTTAAAATTCTGTGGATGGGGAAGAGAAAGAAAGAGAGTTGGGCCCTCTGCTTTCTGTAAATAAAGATACCCACACTTCCACAGACTCACAGGACTCTTATGAGATAGAAATCATTAGTGTTTCTAAAGCATTGTATGATTCTATGAGGAAGGCCCAGGGCCGGCTCTAGCATTTTTGCCACCCCAAGCAGAAAAAAAAAAAAAAAAAGCCAAAGCGATCGCGATCAGCGGCAATCCGCTGGCAGCTGTACCGCCGCTTCTTCTATGGCAGCAATTCGGCAGCAGGTCCTTCGCTCCCAGAGGGAGTGACAGCCCCGCCGCCGAATTGCTGCCAAATGGCCGAACGTGCTGCCCCCCTCCTCATTGGCCACCCCAGGCACCTACTTGGTACGCTGATGCCTGGAGCTGGCTCTGAGAAGGCCCTATAGGAGTGCAGAGTATTAATATTATTGTAGATATTTGTTTGTATTTAATACATTTTCCACTGATAACATTGAAAGGACATGTGAGTAAATGTATCTGAAACTGATAATGTTTGAAAATTTTACAAATTATTTCCGTGTTGTGTCACTTGAGTTTTAATCTGTCATATAGAGTTGAAATTGTAAAGAAAAATATCTATTGAGTATTAGCTCTTTATTAGGCAAACACTAAATTAGCTGCTAGGGCAGGTACAGTAAACAGTGGAAAGGGAAGTTAATTAACATCCCAAAAGGAGCCTTTTACAACATTTTCCTGAGGGAGAAGGATGCAACATGTTTACAAAGAGGCTTACTGTGTATACACTCCTTTACAGGAATTTTGTAGATCAGTGAAACTGTAGAGGAAACTGGAACCTGCCCTGTGTAACCAACACAGGAATTATAATGGAGAATGATTTGGGAGAAAACAGACAAGAGTCAGACCAATATCCCCTGGCTAAATACACTGAAGGAATACCATTTTGTGAGGGAAATGGTATGATAAGTAAAGCTATGATACTAAAAAGGTGCTGCAGGGCAATGATGAATTAGGCTCACAGCGTTCAGTGCTTTAGCCAACCTGGTAACAATGCAGGGGACTGCCACAAGCAATGAGTCTATTAATTCAATCCACATGGTTTCATGAAAAATAGGTCTTCTCAAATGAACCTGATATCACAAGTCTGGCTAATTCTGCTGATATAATATACTTGGACTTTTGTAAAACATTCTATCTAGTACCACATGGCATTCTGACTAAAAAACTGGCACTGTTCAAGATCAATATGGCACACTTTAAATTGATTAAAAGTGGCTAATTGATATATTGGAAATGTTAATGGTGACTCTACAATGAGTGGGGGTGTTTCTAGTGGTTCTCGGCCCAACACTATTCAATATTTTTATCAATAATCTTCAAGAAAATACAAAATTGTTGCTGATAAAATTGGCAGATGATGCAAAGATTGGCGACTTTATCCACCCTGGAGTCCCTGACAACAATTTTAACAGTCTATATGATCTAGTCCTGACATCATAAGATTTTTGTTAAAATTACATTTGGCTGGGGGAGGGGACATTACCTTCAAATTTTGTTAGATTTCATTTCTAGCATTTAGTAATAGTTCTTTACCAAATGCTATTAATTAAACCTGCCAAATGGGAAAGATTAAAAACAGCCCAAAACTAATATCTTAAAGTCAAAATGACAGATATTCACATGCCCCAAGTCCCTCCCTATCAACCCCAGATTTGGGACTGTGGATTGGTGCTTATTACATCACATGAAGGTGGTGCGCCACATCTCTCACAGGGCCCAATTCTGCGTTCCACTCTGGTCCCTTTGCATTACTCCAGTGATGCAAAGGAGCTGCAAACCCAGCAGATCTTACCAACTGGAATTCCCTATGCATAGATGGAATCTCTGCATGGCAAAGAGGCTCTGTAACATTCCCCTTGCAGACAACATGGGGGGAATGGCAAGGAGCACAGAAATATGACTGAAGCTATATTCCAGCCATCCCATATTGCCAGAAGAACCCTTTGGGACACAGGCAGCTGGGCATAAATAAGAGCAACCGTGAGGCTGCTCTAACTTAGTCCAGGAGCCAATCTAGTGCTCTCCCAGACCCAGAACTGAGGAACCGCAAAGGTGATGCAAACGTCAACCTCACCTCAAGTTATGTGCAGCTTTGCTGGGTCCAAGAATCAGGCCCACAGCATATCTGGCTTCTTAGATTTTCAGAATCTTTTACTATTTTGTAGGTTTACTAGTACATGAAAAGTATTCACTGCACATAGCAGTAAGTTCCAAAAACTCAAAAAAATCAGATTTTGCCCTCCCATTCTGGTGTTCTGACAATGCAGGGTTAGGGTAAGCTTGACACACAGCTCCAAGAATGCAGTCTTCCACATTCTGAAGTTCAGGAGCCACTGCTGGTCATTCCAGATCTCCATAAAGATCCAGTCTCATAATGAGGTGCTTATTGGGTGGCCCCAAACATGCCACTCTGCTGAGTGCAGCTGCTCCATGAATAAATCCAACAGGAATGGCTGAGTGGCATCAAAGGATGGGTTCTCTTTTGGCAACTCCCTCCACCTGCAGATTCCTCTGGTCAGCACTTCAGAAGCAGTGCTGCAGCTTCGCTTCTCCATAGTAATGAAGAGGAGTTCTGCAGTTCAGAATTACATGGGCGCCAACTGAATTCCAAGAAATGATGGATGCTCTCAGAATTCCCTCAAATGCCAACAGGAATTCCATAATATGCCCTAAAAATTGCCCACAATGCAGTGATCCTGGAAGTAATACAAGGGACTCTGGAATACCTTCCCAAACTCTCCATCATGCTGAAATCATTGGTGGTGCTGTGTGGTTACAAATCTTGAAATGTGATGCTGCTTGTGCCTATCCAGCTAAATCAATTTGAGTTGTATCAGTGCAATGTCTGCATGCATACAAGACCTTGGAGATTTAATAAAATATTTCCATTGCAGCTCCCCACCCTCCACCCCACTTCACCCTTTTTATAGCAAATATTCTGTTATCCCCAGGATTTCATCCCATTTTTTTGTTTGCACAAGCAGGAATTCTGCCTTTGTTTATATTAAGCCCAGAAATAGCAATTCCTCCCCCCCTTTCATCATTTGAAGATCCTTTCTTGATGTATTCATAAGACAGAATAACTTTACACTACAGAAGAAGTCAATTTACTGTTTGAAACAGAGTTCTCTGCACTAGCTTGTGGTATCACCTTAGATGGAACGATGAGTCCTGAGGCTCATATGAAATCTAATAGGCATATGCCAGAGAATGTTATGTCGGCTATGTGCATGTTGGCAAAGAAACTTAGGGATGCACCTTCTGCAAGTCAGGGATTTATACCTGTGTAAGGAGTGCTGCCCATCTCTCTCCTTTCCTCTCCCTCACTTGAACACCAGTGGAAAAGCAAGCAGAAAATTAGAGCAGCCAATTAACTATCAAGTGTTCTTATGTTTGGAAAATCCTGAGGGAGAAAGACAGAGAGAGACATCCCAGAGGTAGTGGTAGCTAGGAGACGCCTTAGCATTATGTCTCTATTGGCGTGACATCAAAAGATAGCTGAAGAGGCCACAGACTGTTTTTCAAAATCATTGTATATTAATTATTAGTGCTAAGCACCGAAATATGCTCTAGTTATTGCCAAAATTACACTGCTATTCACAATTATTCATGCACATTGTGAATTAAGTGTAACTATAGTTTAATGTATAAGACTCTGCAGTAAGTACCTATATCAGAAAGTATAAATGGCTATTTAACAATTACAGTGTAATGGTTGTGCTCTCCTAAGTGGGACGTGTACCCAATAATGCCCCATCTATAGTTCTGAGTGTAATCTATGCTAGTATCAAATGCCACTGAGGACACAGAAAAAAATGCTTGTTAGTTTCACCTTCAGCTCACATCTCCTTTCTTATCCTTAGGCTTCTCCCTTGTGTTCTCTTGACCACAGCCCTTTATGAAACAGATGAAGAGAACACTTTTGTCTGTCCCCTTTTGACTGAGACCCCTGAATTGAGATAAGGGTCCAGACACCTTTTCCTTTTTAACTACCTCTCTTTTAAGGTTAAAAGGATTTGCTCTGTTTGGACTGGACTGTGAGAAGTTACCAAAACCAATCTATGACTGATACAGGCTTCTTAAAATTAAACAATATATTGAAAATAGAGAGAAAATTTTAATAAAACAAAAGATATGTGCAGAAAATATCTAGATTTTAATTGTTCATAAAATAGATTCGAAAAAATACTCTCTGCTTAAGTTACAGAATAAGACAGGGAAAATGCATTATATTCTTAGAAATTCAGCTTTTCTCTTAGACCCTTTTGGACCAACATCATGAGACATTGTCCTTTCTGGTTGCAGTGATCTGCCTGCTGTGCCAAGACGTGATTTCCAAATCTTTGGTTGGTGATTCAGTTTTTGTTAAAGAACATTATCATAACAGGGTGAGTTACATCAGAAAATCCACAAAGTACTCATAGATTAAGTGTAGCATCTGGGGAAAATGAAATTATCTCAGCACTCTGTACAATGTTATTGTCCCCTCTTTCTGATAATAATTCCCCCTACTTCTGAAACAATCTCCCACCTTCTTGGCTCCAAATCCTGTTTTAAGTAATTTTGATCTTCAAAAGACAAGATGATTGAATTCTGACTTGCACATCCATTATTCTTGGCTATAGGTGTTGAGGCTTCATAAACTTGCAGTCTGTCTGTGCCAGTTTGTGTATTGGGGGTCCAAGAGACAGAAAGTATATTCCTCATTAAGGGGCTATGTTCAAAGGCACAAAGGGCAGGTAGGCACTCAACTCCCATTGAAAAATCAGTGACAGCTGGATGCCTGACTCCCATCTGTGACTTTGAAAAAATTCTCCCTATAATCCCTCTTACCAACTTCCACTTGCTATGAAACTAATATTAGTGACAAATACCACATTCTCTGTCACATTGCTCAGTTCCTTTATGTTAGGGTTGTTTATTTCCCTACAAAATTAAGTTCTACTCTAGAAGCTGAATGAACGTATAACCAAAGGGAGAAAAAAAGAATAAATACACCTTAGTTATTGGTCCAGTACTGAGACATGTCAAGTTTCCTCAACAACTAAAACCAGATCCAAAGCCCTTTAAAGTCATAGATTTTGGATCAGGCTCCTAGAGAGCAGCAGATACTCAGCAGCTCACTGTATTTGGCCCTAAGTTTCTAAAACAACATAAAAAACAAAATCTAGCATGGCCAAGAAGGGTCTTATTCAAAGGCTATTGAAAACTCAATGGGAGTTTGGTTACTCAGTTAATCCTCAATCCTACAAACACTTACACTTGTACTTAACATTATTCACATGAGCAGTTGTAGTAGTACCCATGTGCATAAAGTTAAATACATGCATAAGTATTGCAGGATTGGATCATTAAATTGGAGCAGGATCAGGCTTTTGATTTCCCTTGAAACAACCTTTGCATTTTCATAAATGCGCTTGATCACATTTTACTGAGAAAATATTGTACACACCCTCATCTGGCATGTGCCCCAGTTCGGCAAAGGACTTAAGCATGTGCTTACCTTTAACATATTTAAGTGCTTTGCTGAAGAGTGGTGGGGTTAATCATATGCTTAAAGTTAAACATGTACTCACTGCTTTCCTGAACTGTGGCCTAATTGAGAAAGTGCCTGGCAATGACTTGAATATAAATCATTGCATTTACAGTAAATGTACTCTTATATATTACAGAAATCACAAGCAGTAAATTAACAATACTCATTTAACTTGCCAGAAAAATATCTGAATATATAAATGCTTTAAACTGTATAAGTCAATCCAACCTGAAATAATTTAATTATTTTTATGGGCTTTTATTACAACTTTGTAAAAAAATACAATATATTTCAATACTTAAACAAAGTTGTCTCAAGGGGGATTTTGTAAAAAAACAATAAAAAATGTTTAATATTCCAAAGCATAACCATATGTAGACTTAAGTATTACAAATGCACTTATAGTATGTCTCAATATATTAAAAAATCAGATTCTTTCACTTGCTATCAAGCCCTGAATTCAATGTTCTGTTTCCCTGTTAGGAGATGATGATTGCTCTATATCTGTGATGTATGCAACTGTTATGTCCTAAGATATGCACACTCCCAGGTCAGTGATTATGTCATGAATAGAATGTAGGTGTCCTGCTCTAACCAACAGACCACATATTTTTGTCAATCTCAGCAGCTGGGCAAGGACTGAGTAGGCCTGGTAATTTAACAACACTATCGCTCGCATTTTGTCCACATTAGAATTAAGACAGCAGCTGAGTAGACTTCTGCACTGGCATAACTAAAATTTAGAGGATAGACTGACAACTTTTTCTCAAATGCTGTCATTCTGGTACCTGGTGCCATTCTGGTTATTTAATTGTGACTGTTAAGCATACAATACTGATCAAAATATGCTATACATTTTCTAAACACAGAAAAGACTATTTATATATTAATAAATTATAATAATGTTAACCTGTTCACATGGTACATACATGTGTCAATTGATTACAGTCCCAATTAATTCTATAGATAACCTCATTCTAGCTTCACTAATTGAAGGACCAAAGAAAAGTGTATCAATTAAAACAAGCACAGCCATTCTCAAAATCAAATCTGCACTTTTTTTACACTGTACCCATTAGACAATTGTATATGAACTTTCCTATACATTAAGATGAATTAACATCCTATGATCACTGAGGGCTAGCTGATATTCAATATTTCCCCAGGTCATTGCTATTAACAATCAAGAGGAATTCAAAGTTACATACCAGGTTTATGTCAGGACCCTACTTCTTAATTTCCCTGGAGCATTAAATAGTAAAAGTGGAGTTTTTAACAAGACTGTTATTCAACCCACTGAGAAACAGAACCTATTTTCTAAATACTTTTAGTGTTAACTCTCTAGTTCAGAAAGCAAACTCTGTGTTAATAAATAACATAGATATACTCGACAAAGGTTTTGAGCTTTATATAAAAGTATAGCAGCTTATTGAATATTATTGGATCCTTATGTAAAGGGGAAATTTTGTCCAAGTTTGCCTATTTTATTTTCTTTACACATTTTTTATAATAATACCATCTTTAGGAGTCAGCAGTTTATATAAGAAAATGTAGAGAAGAATGAATTAGTAAAATTGTGAGTATTTCTCACAAATATTGTGCTTATACAAAATCAGGTATTGTCATTCAGAAAAAAAATAATCCTTTTTATTATCATTTCACAGTTCACTGGCATTCATTTTCTAAGGACAACTAAGGACTATCTTAGGCTCATCATGTCTGTATTCTATTTCAACATATCATTTGCATTAATATAAAAAATGCTGCCTTAGAATGTTTGCTTAGAATTTGTGTCTTCAATGATATTCATTTCCCCTTAAAGAGATCTGAAAAATTACTACGCTAAAGATAATATAGTTTTATGTAAATAAAAAGCAGGAGCTACAGAATAAGAGATTCCCTAAATAATTTCTGGATTAGACATATTACAATGAAAGCAGCCTATCCTTGATGATCTCAGTTTATTTCTCAGATTCTGAGGACAGAGTGGGAGAAAACAGGGCTTTTTCTTAAAACAAATTAGGATAGGGAAAATGTTCAATAGTTAATTGCTTTACCAGGTTTGTCTTGGAAATGGATATCAGACACCAGTATTACACAAGAAATGACTGCCATCTTCAGGAAAGGTTCAATATTGAATAAGCATTTATTGGCTGCAAACACGCGTTTATTAAAGTTGTGACGAAAATCAAGTGTAATTGAGCAAAAAATACTTTTTCAAAACTCACATCCCTCTATAAATTAAAGAAAACGAGAAATTCTTGTACCAAATCTGTCATCGTTTCCTGCCCAATGTCATCCTTCAGCCTCAAAGAAACAAATCTGAAACACAGGGCTTTTAGGACTTACGAGTAGCATATACACAACACGGAGAAACTGCAAATTTAACTCTTTGTGAACATTCGCTCTTTTGATTTCACAACACTGTATTCATGCTGTCACCCCTGAAATTCGCCTGCATTCCTTAACCATCGTGTGTGTGTGCGTGTGCGCGCGCACCACACGCAATTGATACGACTACATAACCTATTAATCGTAACAAATGGGGTAGTGAGGACAAGGAGATGTAGATCTCTACATCAAACAGGGTAATGCTTACGCTGAATAAATCTGCGAGAACTAGAAAACGAAGATGTATTCACATCCTTACATTGCATTCACCCTCCAAATACACCTCTGGAAGGACGTCCCTGCCTGCTCAGGCCTTACAAGCTAAAGCTGAAATGTGACAAAACCCACAAGCTCCTTTTCCCACCTCCTCACAGAGCTTCCTTCAGCCACATCAATTTCCACTCAAATCCAAACGCTGCATTTTATAAATCCGGATCGCAGGGCCAGCTCGGGGGGGTGGGGGAGAAGGGGGAAGGTCATTGACATGCATCTGTTGCTTAATAAATCGAAACCGCACTGGGAAAGAGATACAGCCTGAGGTTCTCAACGCAGAAAGCATCAATTAAAACCACCCTTCTACAGGCTTCTCTCAAGAAGAAGGGCAGCAAACCCAAGCTATCACACAACCTAGCAACCCAGACACCTGCCCGGCCCTGCCCCCACCTTGTCACCGTGCCCCCGTCTTCCCCAACAAGCCAGCAGAGGTGGTATCGGCCGCACTCTGCTCTCAGCGACACCGCTATAAAATGCGGAGCAAGCCCATTGATGCCCGCAGTCCTAGTCCGGCCGTGCCCTGGTGTCACTGAGAGCACAACATGGCCCGTCCGCCCCGCAGCCTGCCTCTCCCCCACCGCACCCTGGGTATCTCGCTCCATGGCAAAACACCATTGCAGCCCTAAACATCTGCCAGCTGTTTGCACTCCATGTTGACACACAAGGCTCATGCTCGGAGCACAACTCGCGGGTCAGGCCAAGTGGGGAGAGCAATCAGCTGCGCATCAACCTGTCCGGATGCCCCAAGGTCTGGGGCTCTGGGAGCTTGCGGGGGCGGGGGGAATGTCCTTCCCTCTCCGAGCACCTGCCGCATCCCCCGGACTTCCCGGGGCACCTCCCCTGCACAGCCCAGGCAGGCGGGGGAAGTGGGTAGCGGGCTGGCAATGCGAGGCTGCCGCCGGAGAACGGCATCCCTACCTCGGTGTCATAGAGCCGGAGGTCCAGCGAGTAGGGGTTGAGCAGGGACTCGTTGCGGATCTGATCCATGGCCAGCTGCACGGCGGGCAGCACGCCCCGGCCGATCTTGCTCTTCTGGTCCTCCTCTGACTGGCTGAGCGGCATCAAGCCCATGATGGAGATCGGCGTGGTGGCGTTGGGGAGCAGCCCGGCCGCCCCCCGGGAGTGCCCCCGCGCCCAGCCCAAGCACAGGAGCAGCAGCAGCATGGCAGGGCAGGCGGCGGCCGCGGCCGCGCAGGGTCTCTTCGGGGAGGGCGGCATGCTGCGGGCGGCGGCGAGGGCGAGGGCGCGGGCTCCCTCACGCCGGGCGCATCGCTGGGTGGCCGCTTCCCCCGGCCAGGCAAAGGGCGGCGGGGATGGGCGCGGGTCTGCTGCCCGCTCTGCACCGGCACCCCCGGCTGTAATCCTCCTGGCAATGGCGCCTCCTCCTCCACAGGTCCGCCGGCCGCAGCCGGCCGCGGCAAGGCGCGGAGAGAGCCCCCAGCCTGCAGCGGCCAGAGAGGACCTGCCTCCCCTTGCACTCAGCGCCGCAGCCGGCCCGCGCAACCCTGCTCTGGCGTGCGGGAGGCGGCAGCCACCATAGCGGAGTTGCGGCACAGCGCAAGGGAAGGCTGAGGAGAGAAGCCCCCTGCGGAGGCCGGGCGGCGGTGGAGGGACGCGCTGCCTCCCAGGTCTGGGGGAGATGCTAGTGCCGCATTCCCCTGAAGCCGGCAGCCGCTGGCGCTCGCCCCCCCGCCGCACGCGCCCCGCAGCTCGCCGGACGGGAGAGGCGGGAAGGGACACGCTCCCCCTTTCCTCCTGGAATCGCAGCCAGGCGGCCCCGCCGCTTCATCCGCGCTGCCGCCGCCGCTGCCGCTGCTTGGGGTTGTTGTCACCGGGCTTCTTCCCGCCGCGCGGAATCGCTGCTGAGGAGGAGACAGCGGAGTCAGGAGATGCGGGTTTGGGCACCTGCACTAGCCTATAGGAGGGAGGGAGGGAGAATACTTGGGGGGCGGGGGGCTCGCTCCTGGCAGCTGTAGTCAGTGCCTGGGAATCCGAGACGTGTTCAGGTAGAAGGGTGCGCTGCGAACATAGAGGGACATCTGGAAACGCGGGGGTATTTGGTGTGTAGAGTCTTTTCCATGGAAGGGCTCTATTTGCAGTCCTACTTTTGGATTAGAAGGAGATCTGTGGAAGCACAAGCAGGCCATTACATGCCATGACTGGTATGGTGTCTGCCCTGGTAATTAATACAGCTCCGCATATATCAGCCCGGGCCCCCTCCACGGAAATTTTTATGTAATCAGATGACAAGAACTGCCCTTCCCATCGCCCCATTCTACGATATAAACACTCTCCACACCCTTACAGTCACTATGCAAGCCCATCCTACCCTCATACTCCACCTCATGCACCCCTCCCCACACATACTGCACACACACTAGCCCACAAATCCACAGCTACGCTAAGCACATTCAAACACAGGGCACCTCGCAGAGTTCCCTCCATCCCACACACATATGCAATCAATCCTCTGCCTAACACCTGGAGAGCCCACACAGGCAATACTCTGGGCCATATGTATTCTTCTTTTGTAGAATTTGGCATTTTTCAAGATACCATGGAATTCACCATTTTTCTGCAGTCTGGTGCCCTACAAATTCCCTTTGGTCTCCCTGCTTGAGATTGCAACTAAACAAATGAATGTTGCAGCAGAATTTAGCGTTGGCTCTGTGGAGTTAAAAGGTTGTTGCCATAGAATTTGGTCCCATTGTGCCTCAGAGAATATGGGCCCTATACACATTGTAGGCATTCATTCATACCATGCAAACACACCCCAGGCCACACTCACCTCCCCTGTCTCTCACCTGCACACATACTGCACACTTGATCACATCTGTACACATTATCCCATACCACTCTCACACAGGTACATTTTCCCCTGTGGAACAGAAATACACTGTACACAATCTCCTCCCCTGACTATATTCTGCAAAGTCCCTCAACAGGGAGGCTTTAACTCAAAACACTGAGAGAGTCCAGGCAGCAATGTAGGTGAGTCTTTGTTGTTTTAGCACTAGAGGTTAACCATCCACAGTGTGATCAAAGAACACAGAGCTATGCACAATTAAATGCTTCAGACTCCTCTCTTTTTATAATTACTAATTCTTTTCCTAAAATCACCAAGGATCTCATTACAGGTTCCACACCTTTTTTCTTAACCAAATGTTAGCACTGGCCAGTAAATCCTACCTATATCACATATCACTGGTGCTAACCGTGTGATAAATTAGAATAACAGGAAATTGCATTGATAGATTAATAATTTTAAAGCCAGAAGGGACTCTTATAATAATCTAGCCTGATCTCCTGCATAACACAGGCCATCAGGGCTGGCCTTACCATGAAGCAAACAGAGGTGGCCCCCTCAGGTGCCAGACTAGGTGGGGAGGAGGGGAAGGGGGCACCATTAGGACCCAGAGTGTAGAAAATTGTGTCTGCTGCTGGTGCATATGTATTTTCTCTGCTCTATATGCATAGAGATGGTGGAGTGCTGTGCTGGAGGAAGAAAAGCGCAAGAGACATAGCCAGTAGGCAGGAGAAAAGGTGAGAGGGAGTAACAGGGAGCTGCAGGGAGAGATAGGAGGAGAAGCCTCTTATGTACCTCTCTAGCACCCCCGGGAGCCTGGACTGATTAACACTAGCTTCTCAGGGAACTTCCTGTTTCCTGTTGCTTCCCTGAACCCACTTGAGGAGAACAGGCAGTCAACTGAAGTAGTACGAGTCAGGCCCTTAAGACACTGATATCTTCCCTCACTCAGCCCTCACTTCCCTCACTCACTGATATCTTCCCTGCTACCAGCCTGCTTATTTGTCCCCTTCAATTGAGTGTTGAGAGCCACTCTAGCTGGCACAGAACAGCAGTCATGAGTGAAAGAAGAAAACACCCCTCAGGGGCAGCATTCAGAAAAAGAAAGCAAGCAAAGGAAGCTTTTCTATCTAAGCAGGAGGGAGCTCTCCTGAGATACATAGACACAGAAGTTCATGGTAAGCCTTCCAGTCTCAGTGAGTAAGTTGTGGTGAGGAGATGCCTGATCTTCCAGTTAGAGTGCAGGTGACCTGGCAGTTACTGCAGCATCCATATCTCCATCTCAAATGGATGTAATCATGCACATTCCTGAAGAAAAGTGTAGATCAGAGAACAGTATGGTGAAGGCGCAAGAAACAGTGCTGCTGAGTTTAGTTCCTTGAGTCTAGATGTTCCAGGACTGTGAACCCACTTGAGCAGTACCCTGAGGGACTTCTTTGTACTGCATGGGCCACAGCAAGTGAAAAACTTCATGTTCCCCAAAGACAATGAAAATAGAAGTTTCCATCCAACACATTACTGGAATGAAATCCCCAATGGTGACAAAGTGGATAGGCCATGGCTTATGTACCCCAAAACCCAAAATGCTGTATACTGTTTTTGTTGCAAACTCTTCCAGTCTAATGTTCCAGCCACGCTGGGTTCTACAGGAACAAACGACTGGAAAAATCTATCCAGAAATCTGGCATGCCATAAGAAGGCAGCAAATCACCAGAGAGCATTCCATAGGTGGAAAGAGCTTGACATGAGACTAAGATTAAGGGCCACCAGAGATGATCAGCATCAAGAGAAGATTGCATCAGAATCGCTTTACTGGCAAAATGTTCTGAAAAGGCTCATTGCCATTGTGAGAATGCTTGCTACGCAAAACCTAGCACTGTGTGGCACTTCAGATCAGCTGTATGTGCCAAACAATGGAAACTTCCTTAAAATTGTGGAACTGATGGCTGTACTCCAGGAGCATCTAAGAAGAGTCACCACCCAAAAAATGTACACACACCACTACTTTGGAAAAACAATTCAAAATGAGATCATACAGTTACTGGGAACAAAAGTCAAACAGAATATTGTGACAGATCTGAAGTCAGCAAGATATTACTCTTTTATTCTGAACTGCACAACTGACATCAGCCATATGGAACAAATAACTTTAATGGTGCGTTTTGTAACAACAGAACCTAGTGAAAAATGTCCCTGCAATGGTGACTGTCAGAGAGCATTTTCTAAAATGTATTGACACTGATGATACTACAGGAGCTGGTATGACAAATGTGCTTCTTAAAAAGCTGGAAGATACGGGAATTGCGATAGCTGACATGAGAGGTCAGGGCTATGATAATGGTGCCAACATGAGAAGAAAGAACAGAGCAGTGCAGACATAGATTCGAGAATTAAACCCTCAAGCTTTTTTTGTCCCATGCAGTTCTCATTCACTGAACTTGGTGGTCAGTGATGCAGCATCAGCTTCCAGTGAGGCTGCTGAATTTTTTAATGTAATTCAAAGCATCTATGTATTTTTCTCTGCATCAATTCATGGATGGGAAATTTTGAAGCAACATCTGGGAACATCCTCTCTGACACTGAAACCAGTGAGTGCCACACGATGGGAAAGTCGAGTGGAGGCGATAAAGCCTATCAAAACGAAATTGGGAATATAGATGATGCCATAGTTGCCATTATGGAGGATAATGCTATGACAGGAACTGTTCATGGGAGAACAGTGACAGAGGGTGATGGAATCACCAGAAACGTACATAACTTCACATTTCTCTGTGGCTTAGTGTTGTGGCATGACATACTGTTTGAAATAAATGTTGTAAGCAAGAGACTCCAAAGTGTTGATCTTGATATATCTGGAGCAATGGAACAACTGGACAAAGCAAAGTCATACCTACAGTCTTACCGGTCAGATGAGGGATTTCAAAATGTTCTGGAGAGTGCACAGAAGTTGGCAAAGGAACTTCACACTGAAGCTTTTTTCCCACCCATTCAAGAAAACAAGAGTCACCGAAGAAGAAGACATTTTGATTACGAGGCACGGCATAATCCCATAAAAGACCCCAAAGAACGATTCAAAGTTGAATTCTTTAACCAGGTGCTAGATTGTGCAATACAGTCAGTTGAAGAACATTTTGTGCAGCTCAAGGAACACAGCAGTATATTTAGGATGTTGTATGATATTCCAAAACTCCTCTCTATACCTGAAGAAGATCTACACCAGCAATTCAGGGCACTAGAGACAGTGTTGACACATGATGACATGTGCGATATTGATGTGAGTGATTAGGTGGTGAACTGAAAGCACTTTCAAGATACATTTCAGCAGGATCAACTCCAAAGGCTGTTCTGGAATATAAATGCACAAATAAGTTGACCACCCTCTTTCCAAATGTTTTTGTTGCTCTGCGCATACTTCTAACACTTCCTGTAACAGTTGTCAGTGGAGAACACAGCTTCTCCAAGCTACACTCCACAATGTCACAGGAGAGGCTGGTTGGCCTTGCAACCATCTCAATAGAGCATGAGCTGGGCCAGACTGTGGACCTTCAGGAAACAGTTCAAATCTTTGCAACCAAGAAGGCATGGAAGTACCACTTTGATTATTCAAACAGATAAAAATGCCAGTGTTTACTATGCAGACAAGAAAAGTTACATTTACTGTTCAGGCATTTGAAAGTTAAGTGTTACTTAAAATTTTTGAACAAGGCATTTTAAATTGTTAGTTCTCCTTTACTGGGGTAGGTAGCAGAGCAGTACCATGAGAGGAGTAGAACAGGAAGAAGGCAGAATTGAGACCTTACAAAGTTTTGGCCCAAGCAAGGGGACATGGGGGCATCATTTGAGTTCCCTGCCTCAGGTGCCAAAATGTTGTGAGCCAGCCCTGCAGGCCATATAACTTTGCCCAGTAATTCCTGCATCCAGCCTTCTCAACTTCTAGTTGAGAAACAGTATATCTCATCTTAATTTGAAGACTTCAGATAATGGAGATTCCATCCCATCTCTTGGAAAGTTGTTCCAGTGGTTTATTACTCTGTTAAAAATGTGCATCTTATTTTCAGTTAGAATTTGTCTAGCTTCAGTTTCCAGTCATTGGATCTTGTTATGCCTTTGTCTGCTAAATTAAGGAGCTCTTGCTTTCAGAAATCTTCCCCCATCTAGATACTTGATCAAATCATTATACACTTTGTAACCTGTTTGATAAACAAAATTGATAGAGCTTCTTGAGAATGTCACTGTAAGGCAGGTTTTTCAGACTTTCAACCATTCATAGAGGCCTTTTCTGAACCCCCTTGTGATGCTTCCTAGGCGTACCCAGGGTTGTGAGGCCCCTCGCTATTACCTGCCCTTAGCATGAGGAAGCCTTGTCTGTGCCTGCTGTGGGTGAACTCCCCAACTGCACCAGCCACAGACAATACAAACACTCCTCTCTAGGCCTCACAGGCCCAGCTGTCAGTGTACAGGTTAGCGAGAAGCACACGCCAAACCTCAAGCCCTCCGAGTTTATTTAACAAATAAGCCAGTGGGCTACTGACTTTCAGTAAAAACCTCACATGCCACCCTTTGGTGAACTATTATGCAGATATGCCAGATCCAGATGGCACCAATGGGTCCTTGAGTCAAACCTTCCCAGTTCTTCAACATCCCTTTAGAAGTATTGGCACCAGAACTGGATATGGTATTCCAGTGCTGTTTACAGAGGTAAACCTCCTACTCCTAAATAATATTCCCCTCTGCACTTCATGGATCGTCTTAGCCCTCTTAGTCACAGCATTGCCCTGGGATCTCATAACCCCTAGATTATCCACCATGACCCCTGAATACTATTCAGAGACACTGCTTTCCAGGATGCGATTCCCTGTCCTGTAAGTGTGACCTATATTCTTTGGGCAGGATGAACACAAGATGTTCACTGTTGTGACACTGAGTGTCACAAAGCCTAACTTGTAGATGCCTAGAAGTTACGATTCACAAAGCCTGCGTTAGCACCTAGGCTCCTTACAATATGATATGCACCTCAGACTCTGATTCACAAAACCCAGTGCTCTAGGTGGGGAGCTGCCTAAACTAGCCATTGGGAGATGTTGACCAGAGGGGATATATGCTAAGCCCTGCCCTTATTGCTGAGCTAGGCAATAAGTCCAGGCTGTGGGAAGGCATCAGTTTACCAGTTTCACCTCATATCACCACTCCACTTAAGTCACAGCACTTAGATTTATTTGTAGTGAAGTAAAATATATGGGTTATTTAACAAAGCATAGAGATCCAAAGTAGTAGCAAGAAGTAAGTTTGAAACAAAGGCTAGATCAGGGGTTGGCAACCTTTGGCACATGGCCCATCAGGATAATTCATTGTCTGATCAGAGACTTGGTTTTCTCAGCTATGAATGCTCTCCTGGAGTTAGGCACCTGCAACATTTTAGCAAAAAGCTAAGTAGGGGAGGTGCTCACCTTAGAGCTCAGTGTTTCAAACACTCACCTGGGATGTGGTAAACCAAGGTTCACTTTCCCCCCACCCTGCCTTCTTTGCCAAAGTGGGAGAAAGAATCTGAATGGAAATCTCTCAACTGTCAGGTGAGTGAGCGAATCCCTGAGCTATGGGATATTTTGATATGTGGCTTCCTTAGCCTCTCCTGTTGAAGCTGTTCCATTGTGGATGCATAATGAAAGAGTAGTTACAGTAGGGGGACTGGACCTGGGGTCTCCCACCTCCCAGGTGGGTGTCCTAGCCACTGGACTACAGAGTCATCCTCAGTGCATAAGCAACCTTAATCTTGAGATTTCCTAACATTTGAGCATTTTACTTTGAAATCTTAAATATGTTCTTTTTATGTAATTATTTTGTATAATTACTTACAACTGGGAGAAAAATTTCAGCCAAAACATTTTTCATTGAAAAATGCAGATTCCAGTCAACCAAAGCATTTCATGAATTTGTGTTGATTGTGGTCAATTTTTATTTATTTGTATTTTTTCTTTTTGAAATGTTGGGCTAGGTTTACAGGAAATGCTGTTGACCTCTTATTCCTAAAAGCCTGGCACCAAGAGCATTCACCTGGGATGTGGGAAACCAGACTGAAACCCCTACTTTAGAGCAGGGATTTGACTCTGGGTCTCCCTCATCCCAGGCAAATCCCCTAATCTCCAGGTATTCTGGGGTAGGTCTGCTTTAGTCTCTCCTGTTGAGCTGTTCCACTTTGCATGAAATACTAAATATTCATTGGGCCACAGAGTGAGAATGACTCTAAAACATGGTGATTGAGGCATTCACCTAGGACAGAGGACTCCAGGCTTCCAATCCCTTCTCTAAGTGAACAGTTAATCAGTTATTCAAAGTGGAACAGCTTCAGTAGGAGAGATTGAGACAGACCCACCCAGAACATAAGAACGGCTGTACTGGGTCAGACCAAAGGCCCATCTAGCCCAGTATCCTGTCTACCAACAGTGGCCAATCCCAGGTGCCCCAGAGGGGTGAACCTAAACAGGTAATGATCAAGTGATCTCTCTCCTGCCATCCATCTCCATCCTCTGACAAACAGAGTCTAGGGACACCATTCCTTAGCCATCCTGGTTAATAACCATTAATGGACTTAACCACCATGAATTTATCCAGTTCTCTTGTTATTACACAAGGATTATACGTTGTTATAATCCTAGCCTTCAGAACCTCCCCAGGCAAGGAGTTTCACAAATTGACTGTGCACTGTGTGAAGAACAATTTCCTTTTATTTGTTTTAAACCTGCTGCCCATTAATTTCATTTGGTGACCCCAATTCTTATATTATGGGAATAAGTAAATAACTTTTCCTTATTCACTTTCTCCACACCACTCATGATTTTATATACCTCTATCATATCCCTCCTTAATCTCCTTTTTTCCAAGATCAAAAGTCCTAGCCTCTTTAATCTCTCCTCATATGGGACCCCTTCCAAACCACTAATCATTTTAGTTGCCCTTCTCTGAATCTTTTCTAATGCCAGTTTACAGGGCCGTAGCAACAAAGAACGTGGCCCCCTCCGAACATATGTCCGGGGCCCCTTACAATGCAGAAACTGGAATGCGGTATTTATTTTATACAATATACAGGGTTCATATTATGTATACATAGGCCTACAGTGTACATGTATTCCGTATTTACGCAAAGCGCTTCTTTCGAGCCTTGTTCTCCGCAAATTGGTTAATCAATGCGTCATAGTCCAGAGATCTGGCAATCTTGTTTTCGACTGAGATAAGTGCAAGCGCAGAAAGCCTGTCATCTGTCATGGTTGAGCGCAGGATATTCTTGATCAGTTTCATTCTGCTGAAGCTCCTTTCAACACCAGCGACAGTAACTGGTGTGGTCAGAAGAATTCTCATGCAAATGCAAAGATTTGGATATATCTCCTGAAGGCTGTTCTTGTATATGTACGTTAAAAAATTGTTTGCCGTGACAAGTCCTCTCTCTTTCTCGATGACATAAATAAAACGATTCAATTCCATTATGAGTTCGTTGGCATCAATGTCTCCCATTTTTCTTTCAAAATTTTTGCTGTGATTCTCCAGTTCATTTTCTCTGTGACACTGCTTCAGGCTGTTAGCGTTGTACAGAAATCCAAAAAACTTACACCACTCCACGAGTTGGTCAAATCGCGACGAAAGAGAAGATATGGCCTGATCAGTGAGAACAAGAAAGAACTGCGATTTGAATTTTTCTTCGGCAGAAAGACGACTCGAATCATTAGCACATTCATAATCAAACATTCTCTTCTTACGTCGCACCCTGGTTTCTGGAAATACCTGCTCAATACCCATATGCTCTGCTATTTCACGTGCATTTGTGACCACAGAGTTATATCCTGTATTTCGATAGTCTTCCAAAAACTTCATTGTAGCACCGACTTCTGCCTGCAGTACGTCAATTGACACATCTGGTGACTGAATTAATTTGCTGGTTTTATTGACGTGAAATAGTATATCGTACCACGTGTACACAGTCAGAACAAAAGGCCACATAGTAACATGGTCTAAAAGCGCACTGGCTTCTGTTGCTGTATTGCCATCTTTCTTTTTGAGCGCATATTCTCACAAAGATGACAAAGCATTGCACAATTCTTCAAGGTGATAACGCAATGGCTTCACAGCATCAATTCTCGACTCCCAACGAGTGTCCGATAACCCTTTAACAGTTATTGGCATATGTTCTTGAAGTATATCCCAACGTGAAGGTGAAGAAGAAAAGATAACGTATATTCTGTTAATCAGACTGAAAAAGTCAACAGCATATTTCGATGACTTTGCCGCGTCTGAGATCACAAGATTCCAAGTGTGAGCTCCACATGGTACATACAAGGCACGGTCATTTATTTCTAGCGTGCGGGCTTGAACTCCTTTATTCTTTCCTCTCATATTTGCGCCGTTATCATAAGCTTGGCCTCTCATATCAGCAATGTCTATTCCTAAGTTGTTTGCCTTTTCAAGAAACGCTTCCAATAAGCCCTCGCCAGTTGTATCATGAACATTAAGAAAACCAACAAACGCTTCACGAATATTGACATCATCTTCACCGTTGCATTCAACAAAGCGTAACACCACAGACATCTGTTCTTCATGTGACACATCGGGAGTACAGTCCAAAATAACTGAATAATATTTTGCTTTTTTAAGCTGCGCTGTGTTGGCCTCTTGAATGTTACTGGCAACAAGTTGAATCAGCTCATTTTGGATCTGTGGACTGAGGTACTGAACATGTGTCTCTGCCTTCTTAATCCTCTGTAAAAGTTCGCTGAGGACAGTATCATACTTTGCAAGCAATTCAAACAGTCCCAAAAAGTTGCCATTCGAAGGATCGCCGAGCTTTTCATTACTTCCTCGAAATGCCAAGTTTCTTTCGGACAAGAAAATAACGACATCAACCATGCATTTGACAACATTTCTTCAGAAATCTCTTTCTTTCAGAAAAGCCTGCAATTCGAGTTGGTCAATAGATGTACGGTTTACTATGCCCGACTGAAGGTCAAACCATTTCACCATACAGTCTTGATGACCTTTGCCTGTTTCATGCTGCTGAAGTCTTTTTGACAGTGCTTTGCAAGCAGATGTTCCACAACGTAGCGGTATGTCACCAGTGCCAAATAATTTACAACAAAAACAAAAAATGGCATCTTTCTGAACTGAGTACATTAACCATGAATGTCTTATTTTCTCGCCATTTGCCATGGTTTGATAGAAATGAGTACTTGTGAATCTCCGTCTTTCCTCATTAAATGGAAATTCGTAACTTTCATTCTGCTGCGGTGGGCCACGTGCAACAATGTCACACACTTGCCTGTCCGATATTATAGACGGCCAATCTCCTGGATCATCAGTCAGTGGTTCAGATTCAGATACTTCTTTCCCGGCAGCAGCTGGAATATCTGTCACAGTTTGTTTGGTAGAACAACTGGCTTCACCTTCGACCTCACTTGAAGCACTTCTGGATACTTCTGGATACGATTCGTCGCTGCTAGCGCTGTCCGTTTCATGCGCCTGTACCTGTATGTTGGATTGCAGTGCAAAATACGTTGACAACTTTGGAATTTTCTCAAGTTCCTTCTCAGCATCTTTTGCTGCCTTTCATTTACTAGCTCTGCTCTTATACATTCTCTTAGACATCACAAAGCACGCTTCTGTGTTGGAAACGATAAAAAACTAAACAACTAAATTAATAACATTTATCCGCTGACCGCCACTATGAACGCAAATACACATTCTTTGAATGGGTCCAACTAAAATTCGAAACTGACCGACAGACAACTAATGTAACCAATAGCATTATGATGTATCATAATGACTTCACGGTTTTGTCAGTAAAACCGACATGAATTGTGCAATAGCGTCAATAAATGTCACTTACCTAGTTATACCTTACATTTTTTTTGCCACTTTTAGGAGCCCCCTTCCTTGCGGGACCCCCTCCGGTCGGAGGGTACGGAGGGCGCTCGCTACACCTCTGCCAGTATATCTTTTTTGAGATGAGAAGACCGCATCTGTACACAGTATTCAAGATGTGGGCGTACCATTGATTTATATATGGGCAAAAAGATATTCTCCGTCTTATTCTCTATCCCCTTTTTAATGATTCCTAACATCCTGTTTGCTTTTTTGACTGCCTCTGCACACTGTGTGGACATCTTCAGAGAACTATTCACGGTGACTCCAAGATCTGTTTCCTGATTTGTTGTAGCTAAATTAGCTCCCATCATATTGTATGTATAGTTGAGGTTATTTTTTCCAGTGTGCATTACTTCACATTTATCCACATTAAATTTCATTTGCCATTTTGTTGCTGAATCACTTAGTTTTGCGAGAAGGGCCTGATGGTTAGGGCAGTCATCTGGCATGTGAGAAACCTGAGTTCAAGTGTCTGCTATATTGCTAATTTCACTTCCCTTCTTAACCAGGATGTTTTTTAACCAAGGTAGCCCTTATTTATGATTGTAGAATTGTATTTTTGGACTTCTAGTAAAACAGTTTTACACAATAATTTGCATTTTTCTGTTTAAGTTTCCCCTTTCAATCAGTTTGGTCATAATTGTTTTAGCTTTGGGAAAATGCTAATTTTAAATATATATAATTGCTAGGGTCTATATTCAGTGTGCACATAATTAATGTAATCAGGTCATAATCAGTTACACAAAACCACTAATTTACAGTTCAGTGATCAATTCATATTTATCTATGAGAAATGAGGACTAATATAGAATCACCTTAAATTGAATTAATAGTTTTTGTGCTACAAAATTATCATCTATTATTTCATTAGAAACTGCAAGAATGTTTTACTAGTGGCAGCATGAGACCTGCAGCATATGTATCCCAGAATGAAATTCCCCAGAATATCACAAGTCTTCTTTCTACACATTATTGGTGGATGCTTAAGGAGGTGTGTAGGCTCATCTGTTTTCTTATTTGGTGGTCTACAACAGACCTATTCCACTACCCCCTTCTTATGCTTTCTTAGTTAGCAGATTGATTCATAAGCACTGCAGGTCCTGTGCTTCTGAGTTGTCAATAAATCTAAAATAGGTAATGGCATCTTTGATGTACAATGCCACCCCCAACCCCTGCTGCCTGCTCTTTCCTTCCTAAAGAGGGCGTAGCCAGTGATTTTAACATTCCAGTCATGTGAATCCTCCCACCAGGTTTCAGTAATAACAATTTTGCCAAATATCTTCTCATAAATTATTTCCAATTTCTCTCATGTTACCTAGTCTTCTGGCACTGTATACAGGCAGTTAAAGAATTTATTCTCTTTACATTTCTTGACACCTTTATTACATTCATGATACCTTGAGTGTGAATTATATGTCTGAGCATACCATGGGAGATGGCCCAATACTCTGCAAAACCAAATAGCCCTGCGTTACAGCACTTACCAAGACAATGATTCACCTCCAGTACCTTCTGCTGTCTGTTCTTGCTTTGTGAAATATGAAGGATATCTCAGAAGATAACCTGTACTTTCTTCTTCTCCTTCAGCTCCCCTTGGAAATCCCTGAGGTTTTTTATAATCTGTGAAATATCAGTGGAGCCATGTAATTAATGCCAGTATGTGCCATACTACTGTATTCATAAATGTGTGCATACAACTGCATGTGCCTAATTTTAAAAATCTCTCCTTAAACATCTTGATAAGTGTATCTTTATTTCTTCATAGCCTTCCAGTATGTATTACAACAAAAGAAATCAAACGAAACAACTACAAAAACCCTCCAACTTAGTTTTTAGAGCATCCAAATACAATACAATAAAATTAAAAAGTGCATATTTCCATTAGAATTACCAAGCTAATAGCATCATTTGTTTTTAAGCACGATTGCACAAAACAAAACAATAATAATTACACAATAAAATAATGTAAAGGAACACAATTCCATCAGTCTTTGTTAGGAAACCAACATATATTTCCCCTTCTTCAGAAATATTTACTCAATATTTACAAAAACAATAAAAACCAACACAGTTTCCACAGTCTTTGTGTTAGCACAGCAAGTGGGAGACTGCTTCCAATTCATTGCTGACTTGTATAGGTACAACAAACCCTTTTGTAGCCCCAGTGCTCTCATATAAACTTCAACATTCCTCCATCATGGAGAGTCACTCATGAGTGTTTGTGTGGAAACAGTAGTCATTTCTCATGTTTTGTTTTTAATAATGGGATTATTTCCCATTTTTTTGATGTACAGAGTGCCCAACCAGTCCGTGACCTGGTATATCCAAGGCTCACCACTCTGATGGGTTAGCTTCTGTTCAGGGAAAACAGGAAAGAGAACAAAGAAAAATACGGAGTAAAATAAATTGGCCAATGACTTCAAGAATGTAGGATAAGCAGACTCAGGATCCTTAGGTATATCCTGGTCTTGAGCAATTAACTTTCCCTGTTTATCGATTTCTAATTAGTAGCTTCCAAAGAAGGGAACCCACCTGCCTAACATTGAGCTACTCCCCAGCTTTATCATCTTAAGTGGTAATGGTAAGGACAGATGTTGTCTTCTGTCTCTTTTTAAAGGGCACTCCTCTGTTAGAAGCTTTTAATGATCTATGCCAGTGGTTTTCAACCTGTGGTCCACAGACTATGGCCAAGGGGTCCGCGAAAGGTGGTTGTTACCATAGAACAGTGGTTTTCAACCTGGAATCTGCAGACTATGGCTAAGATATCCAAAGGGATCTGCACCTTCATTCAACAGTTTTTAGGAGTCTAAAAATAAAATAAGGTTGAAAACCACTGATTGCAGTAAACAAATCATTTGAAAGGTGATTTTCTCCCTTTTCCTCACCCCGAGAGTATATTTTTACACTCATGGATAAAAGCAACCAGAAAAACCAGGTGTGAGTAAACCACCTTACCTCACTATAGAGATGCTTTTCTTCATTATGTTTACAGAGAGAACAGAGACTGTAATTAAAGCAGAGGCTGGCCTATCCATTCTAAACCTCTATTTTCATTGGATTGTAAATGTTCCTCAAAGTATCCTGTTTGAGCTGAAAATTCTCATGCCTTGTATCAATCCAAGGCATTTTCCCCCTGAAAACATGAGGAAAATCTGTTCTGCCATTTCTGAGTTCAGGCAGGTAGAAAGAGACATTTTTTCTACTTTAGAAAAGTATTCTGTCTTTTGCACTCAACTCAGAAATGGATGAATTCTAAAACATAAAGGAAGGTGTACTGATAATTCAAAACCAACTATCTTCAAATTTAAAAACCATTATTAATATTTGAAAGTGACATTCTGGCATACGCTACCTTTTAAGTTATAATTTTTCTGATGTACTTGATGTAGGGATATGTACTAATATAAAAAATTAGTATAGAGATTGTCCATAATTTTAGTAGCACCAATCTCTCCATTTCCACATCTAACTATGGTTTACTTCCCACACAATGGTTCCAGTCCTAAAATATTTTGTCACTAGGATGCTACTGACGACCATGCATAGTCTCATAGAACTCATTTGGACAGCTCATGTTTGTAAGCATTACATCCAGTAGTAATGATTTACCAGATCAGTCTCCAAAGATAATCAGTTTGTAGACATTAGTTTTATTATGATTTAGGTATTGTTACTCTGGGAACGCTGACAACATTTCCTCTAATGCTAACTATATTGATGCAAAGTTAAGGTTGTCATACTGACGTTCATTTGTCAACATTACCAATATATAGGATTTTTATTGGTTCAACTGTGCAACTTTATGGACTATATACACTGTACTGTACATGGAATATAATCAAGTTAACATGCTATGGAAACCTTACGTTTTTATATACTGATTTCTAGGCTTCACTTTTCAACCTTAATGTTACAGTAATGTCGTTTTTTCATTAACTCTTCTGCAACCCCCAGCACCTGGGAACCCTCCTTTAAGAGTTTTGGAGGAAACTATCAGACAAAAGTGTCTGCAGTTGAAAAGGGCTTCCTAAGTCATAAGGCTCATGGGGTCCCAGAGCCAAAATGCAGATACAGAACCTCCACATGATGGCACTGACTTCATGTAGATTTCCTGTGAGCTTTGGGTGAGAGGCAGTCCCATTGAGGTCAAAAGCTGCCCTCAGTTTAGTGGGTCTTCTTAAAATGACTGCTGTCTCCCATTTTACTCAATGGGGCTGATGCCACAGGCTGTCCTTAGCAAATATAGGATGTGCCTTCCACTGTTCCTAAAGTGAGTGAAACTCAGCTGCCCGTAAGAAACATGCTGGCCCCTATGCTGTCATCAGTCAGAGGAGAATGCTAGGAGGAGACGAGGAATTGTGATGGTAGTTATCTTTGCTAAGGCAACTTGCAATCTCAGTAGCAGTGACAACAATGTGAGATGGTGGCCATTTCAAAAGAGGGCAACTCTTCATAAGTTTATTTGAAGAAAAACCATATTCTTCTGTGGAAAGATGAAGTTGAGTTCTAAAGAATTTTTAAAAATCTGTAATCTTATTTGCCACTCCCAAAATATCTTTTGTACCATATCTGCACTTTGGATTAAATAATGAAAGAATCGTTGGGCCAAAAAGAAAATTTCATATTGACTCGTAGCCTGTGGTTAGCACATGGCCCTGGGATGTGGGAGACACAGGTTCCAGTTCTCCTGCTTTAATGACTTTTTAATTTATTGTCCACAGTGGAACAGCTTCAGCAGGTGAGACCGAGGGAGTCCTTTACATCAGAATATGCCATAGCTCAGTGGTTAGTCTCTGTTCAGATCCTCTCTTTCCCCTTCAGACAAAGGGAGGGCTTGAACTAGGGGGTCTCCCACATCCCAGGTGACTATCTTAATCCATGGGCTAAAAGTTGCAGGAGTAACTACCCCTCAGATTCTTGCTAAAACAGCATAGGTTTGCAGCTGAGATGCCCGAGAAGAAATACGTGTCTCCCTGTAGCCTGCATTTAGATGCCCATCTTTAAGAGAGGGATTGGATATAGCACAAACTTCTCAATTTGCCATCTCCTCTTGGCTAGCTTAGATGAGGAGCAGTCTAGGGTGTTGACTTTTACAATCTCAATTATAGCAAAACTTCCCTTTAATGCAGGCGCTAGCAGGAAGTAAGCTTGCAACAAATACTGGAGCCCAGTACCCTGGAGATGTGATGTTCCAGGTAAGGTGTGCAGGCTTTGAATAATTCAACTGATGGAGCTCAGTTTAGTGAGGGTCTGTCTGCATAGGTAAGGGTTTAATAGAGGGTTAGCTACTTCTGCATAAGGCATCATTAAGACTTCTGTTGCAGGATATGTTTAGCAGCAAAAGGAAACTTAGTGGAAGGGACAATGAGAAAAAACTGCATGCATTTGAGAAATGCGGCTTTGAGAAATTTTCCTCCTGGTTTACCCTTGCAAGCCTAGATCATAGCTACATGTGTAGAGCCTAGAGCAAGACTTTAGGAGTGGAGGTAAATGACCTAGCAGAACACCAAACTGCTCTGGTTGTGTTATGATAATCCCTTAAAGAAAAGCTCTAATTTTGTTATCCATTAGGTCTTTGAGGAAAGTAGTAATCACAGAAGACCTGGTCCCATTGACCCAGTAAAGGGAATTAGAACCTACCTTAGAGCCAAATTTATTCTTCCACTTTTCTTTAGGATTTTGTACAGATTAACATAGGCCTGTGACTGCGTGTTCATTCTTCTGAGCAACGTGCAGTCACTGCCTCTTCTAAAAAAGATGAACAGCAGGAAAGAATATCTTTCTTGCTTTGTGTATTCTTAAGGGAAACCTTACCAGAGGAAAAACAACAGAGATTTCCCTTCTTGAACTGCCAGCACCCTGTTCACTTTCAGGATAATGTTATCAATATATCCAGAGCTGCAAGTTCTAAGTCTTCTCACAAGCTATATAGCAGAAGAAGAAAAGATGTCACTCTAACACAGGAGGAAACAGGACACCTCGTGTATGTGTGTGTGAGAGAGAGTTAATTTGTTTTATTTTGTTTTAAGAGGTTGTCTTGGCCCTTTTGAATTTTTTTTTTTTAAAGAAATCCCTTCAAAGGTTAGCCTTATGACTGTGACACAGGCTTGTCCTGTAAGTTCCCAGTGTGGCAGGCAGAGCTAAGACAGGAGTCTCCCTCCAAGTATTTACCATAGAGCAGATAAGGAACAGTCCAGAGACTATACTGTGACTCTGAAATCAGCCTCTCATGGAAACATGAGCCCTCAGGGAGACTACAACTTTTTGATCAGGCCAAAGAGATACAGAAATTAGCAGCAGCTAGTGTGGCATAGCCAGATTCAGGATGATTGGAACCAAGGCCAGGGATGAACAGTGTTGAGGCCAAATAAGCAACATTTTATTCAGAATCATAAAGGTCTCAGGATTGACAAGCACCCCATGAAAGAAGGTCCCAGGGTGGCTGGAGTCATCTGTGGCATGACTCGGGTGATATCCATATGTGAGAGGATAAGGGTAAAGTGTTAAATGGCCCTGCCACAGTACACATGCAGGCTGTGGTGTTCTTATCAATACAAGGCAGGGGCGGCTCCAGGCCCCAAGCCCCAGCATGCCAAAAGCATGCTTGGGGTGGCAAGCCGCGGAGGGCGCTCTGCTGGTGCCGCGAGGGCGGCAGGCAAGCTGCCTTTGGCAGCTTGCCTGCGGAGGGTCTGCTGGTCCCACGGCTTTGGCAGGCAGACCCGCCACAGGCAAGCCGCCGAATCAGCCTGCCTGCTGTGCTTGGAGCAGCAAAATGCCTAGAGCTGCCTCTGATACAAGGAGAGCTTCTATTTAAACAAGTATATATTTATATATTACAAAGCACAGCAATGAGAAATTGCTCTAAGCTTCAGCCAGCCAAAGCCTGGTCTGATCCCAGTTATCCAGAACCCTGTGTTTCAAAATGGGGGATGACCTTTGATTTCTGTAGGCATACCTTACTTCCTTATGCAAGAGCAACTGCACATATAGAGTGGATCACCTTTGGCCATGGTCCGGTCATATGCCCCACAAGGCCCTATGGCTGGCGTTAGTCTTGGTTGTAGCTCCACCCTTCCCTTGACACATCAATCTCTTCTCCACCAATGAGGTGAAGCCCACCCCACTTAGGGGTTCTGAAGGACTGACTCCCAGCCAGCCATGATCTCCCTCAAAGGGAACAGACTCTTACCATTTAGTTAAAGGCACACTCTGTCCAGGCAGATGCTGGACTGTGCACTGATCCCATAGCCAAATGCATTACTAGGCTACTGGGGCGAAAGAGGGAGAAGAGAAGCAGCAGGTGGCTGGCACACAAAAACCCTAGAGTCACCAGCTGTAAATTCCCATCAGAGAGCAGACTGCATGCCATAGCTATAGAAGTAGCAAACTGATTCTGAGAGAGTGCCCCGACTTCTAAGTGAAGAGCCTGGAGTACATCAAATTTTTATCCCATAGTTGCTTCTATGGTGAATTTGTATATAGTTACCTAGTCGTTTCCTCAAACCAGAGGATTCGCTTTGAGAAAACAGGAGTTTTATGCAATTTTATGTTACTATAAACCTAAACCTCATTGCTTTTCTTAACAGATGGTTCACACTAGGCAACAGGATTTCTCTCTGTACAATTCTGTTGTGAAGTCTGTTTTTTCTTCATCTTATTTGCATATCACCACCTACAGGTGAAATCCTAAATTCCTGACTCCATGAAAACTCCAAGTCTTCAATGGGAGATCTGTGTGTGTATGGACTGTAATATATAGCTCTTTAACTGATTGGATATCATACAATTTTTAGAAGTACCAGAAGGAAACAGAAGTGACCAGATAATTTTGCTTTAATTTTAACACCTTTCTCTTGTGCTAACATCTGGTTTTGATTTGTTGATTCACCAGAATGGCTTTTTTTTTTTTAAACTGAACACAGGTGCTACTAGCCAGTGGACAAAAGTGCTAATGAGTTTGAGCCTCTATTTAGTCCCTTCACAACCATCGCAATGCTACCTCACACTTTTACTTTATTGTCTCTTCCTCTCTTTCTCTCTCATGCACACACACACAGTCAGTTCCTTTATTTGTTCCCTTACTATATGTACTGGACTGAAGCCACTACCCTATTTCTTTGTAGACAAATTCAACAGTGAGCTAAATGACAATGTAAGTGGGTAAGGAAACAGTTGTAAATGGTTAGTGGTAAAGTTGTGTAATTTATACTAATTTGGTATCCAGCAGGTTAGTAAAACTACTGCAATTTGTATACAAACAGAGAGAGCAAGGCAAGAGGTTATTAGGAAAAAAGAACTAATAAGAGTGTAAGATAAAACAGTTGTCTTTTCCTCTGTGCTTAATTGTTGGAAGGATCAGGGCCAAAGATCAGAGAAATTTTAAGAGAAAAGTACTGAGACTGCAAGAAAGAAATACTTACAAAAGAGTTTCTAAACTATCAGTTCACAAATTATTTTATTAGATCCAATATCAGTTTCATCAACCAAATCCACAGAGACAGAATAGCAGAAGGTGCTTATAAAAACATTAGTTTTGCAACAATCTTAGAAGAACCTACATACATATTCTCTAAAGGCACAGAGTCCCCAACAATCATGAAATAAGTATGCAAATATGACATGAGTTCACCAGGATTCAGAAAAGGTATGGATATTTACATGGATAACAAGAACATCCATAATTACAAAAGTAAGGATAAAAGAATAAATTTAAGTATTTTGGAAGAGAAATAAACACTCATGTTTTAGCACATAAGTGGACCTCTCACAGCGATAAGAAACTTGCTCTATGGGCCGAGGCATCTGTTGCTGACCACTGTCAAAGACAAACTACTGGACTACGATAACTTGTCTGATTTAGTATGGCAATTCCTATGCTCTAAGCAAACAACTTCTTGTATAGATGCTAATTAAATATTCAGACTTCAGCAGGAATGTACATGATGAACTGAACAGCTTGTTATTCATAATCAAGATTCTTAGAAAACAATTACAATCATGAAGACAAATGTTTAGATTAGCATCAATTACAAAACTTATCACTTAAATTTATTACAAAATAATTTTTGTTTCAATGATCTTTGTAAAAAAGGAGTGCATTAACAGTAGCAATGAAACTAAAGTTACCCATTTTTAAATGTATTTGCTTAAAAACTGAACTTTGAATTAAAGCTTTAGTGTCTATGACTCAGATTTTGAATGATTTACTCATGCAGAACTTCCATTTGAAGTACATACTGCACACTTCTAAGATTGGGCCTGATATGAATTTAATTCTTCCCACAGTCATTTTTAATATTGGTGCTTTATTTCTTACACTAACAAAAGATCAGTAAATAATCACTATTTTTACTCCAAAGATAACCTTAAGCAGCTTTATTAGGAATCTGTCAAGTACCGTGAACTTTTAAATGTTATAACATTCAGTAAAATATGTGCAATCTGGATTGTTATTTGTGCAAGATGATTAGGACCTAGTCTGGCTTGAGATGTAGACATGCCACTCCACATTGATTTCAGTGAGAGCTCTGCTTGACTTTCACATCTCAGGGCAGAATTTGACCTAAGTTTACATTTCTGGAATTTAAAAGAAGAATCCTTAGTTAATATCTGTTAAAAAGCCACCACTGTAGAATGTTTTAGAAAAATAAACATTTTAAAGTTACTGGCAGATAGCTTTAGTGCAATTACTTTCACTTCCTCACTTGCACACAGTAGGTTAAAAAAATATAATCATGTGTGAAAAAGCATAAAACATTTTAAAAACAGTATAGCTGCCAAGTAAAGAGAACAGTGGAAGAGGAGATTTCTGCAGCACAGTATATTCACAGTGCCCGTTCAATAGAGTTCAACACTTAATGCCTTTTAGTGCTCCAGAAAACAAGGTTTACAACTTGTAAACAAGTTACAACTTTTTTCATACAAAAATAGATCAGCTATGTAATTCTTCCATGGATTTCCTAGCTGCTGACCAGAAAGATAATATTTTCATATTCAGCCATACAGTTGATGACGTCTGGATCAACTTCTTTCTTTGAAGAACCATTTTTGGTATTCTGAATTGCTACATGGTCGCAATAACGGCGCTGGATTGCCATTATAAGAGTTAGACTCGGCTTGTAGGCACTTCTGGGTTTGTACATGGAACAAAGTACCATCCTACAAAAGATGATGGAAAACTATTATTTATAGCACAGTCTTAAAATTAGAGTTATTAATTAAATTTTACCATATTTGAAATGTAACAGGAAACATCTATATCTAAACTTATACTTTTCCTTAAAAGTACTGCACTGAATCTAAGGAGCCTGATGCCAAGGTCAAAAACTGTGTCTTATGGGTTTACATGATTGTTGCTTTGCAGCAATGGGACCCAAAAACCTCAATTTCTTTCTTACTGGCACAAGCTGTGGCTAGAGGAACCTAAGGGTTAAACTGCTCAAGATAGTTAAGACCATAGCAGACTGTGAAGAACTTCAAAAAGATCTCACAAAACTAAGTGATTGGGCAACAAAATGGCAAATGAAATTTAATGTGGATAAATATAAAGTAATGCACATTGGAAAAAGTAACCCCAACTATACATACAGTATGATGGGGGCTAATTTAGCTACAACTAATCAGGAAAGAAATCTTGGAGTCATTGTGGATAGTTCTCTGACGACAACCACGCAGTGTGCAGCGGCAGTCAAAAAAGCAAACAGGATGTTAGGAATCATTCAAAAAAGGATAGAGAATAAGACGGAGAATATTTTATTGCCCTTATATAAATCAATGGTACGCCCACATCTTGAATACTGTGTATAGATGTGGTCTCCTCATCTCAAAAAAGATATACTGGCATTAGAAAAGATTCAGAGAAGGGCAACTAAAATGATTAGCGGTTTGGAAGGGGTCCCACATAAGGAGAGATTAAAGAGGCTAGGACTTTTGATCTTGGAAAAGAGAAGATTAAGGAGGGATATGATAGAGGTATATCAAATCATGAGTGGTGTGGAGAAAGTGAATAAGGAAAAGTTATTTACTTGTTCCCATAATATAAGAACTAGGGGTCACCAAACAAAACTAATGGGCAGCAGGTTTAAATCAAATAAAAGGAAATTGTTCTTCACACAGCGCACTGTCAACCTGTGGAACTCCTTGCCTGAGGAGGCTGTGAAGGCTAGGATTATAACAGGGTTTTTAAAAGACCTAGATAAATTCATGGAAGTTAAGTCAATTAATGGCTATTGCCCAGGATGGATAAGGAATGTCCCTAGCCTCTGTTTGTCAGAAGGTGGAGACGGATGGCAGGAGAGAGATCACTTGATCATTACCTGTTAGGTTCACTCCCTCTGGGACACCTGGCATTGGTCACTGTCAGTAGACAGGATGCTGGGTTGGATGGACCTTGGGTCTGACTCAGTATGGCCATTCTTATATTCCCCTCATATGACCTTGTCTGACAAAAATCCTTAGCTTTTTGCTTATTTTGTAAATAGTTTTTATTTCTGTTGGTAGTTTTAGGAATTTTGTATAATTTTTAGGATAAATTTACTCATCCTGTTTAAGTGGCCATAATTCTAGTGCTTCTATTCCAGGTGTGTCTCTTGCCCAGAATCTTTGTGAAGTTAGATGCCTATTTTGCTTCTGGGTAGTGCAAGCCTTGGATGGATTCAAGCCTGCCAGCTCTTCATACACAGAGTCCCCAAGGAACATCAAGCTGACGTTTAAGGCCTTCTGATTACAGGAGTCTTGAGTTCACCCAAGTGAACCTAAACTACATCAGCAATGCCTGCCAAAAAATTAGGTTCCTAGGAAGCTACATATCTAACTGTGGAGAAATCAAAGTCCCCTTTCCCAGTCCAGGAGGAGATTCCAGGACCCAGCTGTTTCTAGGTCATGCCACAACCTCTCTACTGCACTTTAACATAGTACTGTTTCAATGGAAGTAAATTACTTTGGCATGCAACAACAGCATCTACACAGAGCAGTTACTGCACAACATGCTAGTGCACTTTAGAAATCACAGCCATGTAAATGAGTGTTACCCCACCATGCAGACAAGCCCAGGGATGAACTATTAACAGTTGTCTATTGCAAAATGCAAAAAATTCTCTGATTTGGAAATAACTCTCACAAAACATTACAAGAAAAATGTAATTATCATTGACAGCATAAAATTTGTGGGCCAAATCCAGAGGTCCTTTTTTTTTTTTTTTTTTTTTTTTTTTTTTTTTTTTTTTTTTTATGTTTTTACTCATTATTTACTTAGGGCCTGATTTAAAATCCATTGGATGTGCCCTGGATCAAAATGTGCCTGTTCACCATCTTAACCTCTGGCAGTGTAATGTATGGATATTTTGTATTGGGAGTCAATCTTCCCACTGACTTCAATGAGTTTTGGATCAGGCCTAATGTCTTTAAATCACGCAATTACCACTGGTTTCAATACATGTCACAATATTAATGGTATGATTGTACATTATTACCAACATCTAGAGTATACATATCAGCACGTAATACTGAACCTAATAACATCCACACAAAAGACCATTAAGTTGTCTAACGGCTAAAGTTTCTCATGATGAATAACCAACATCACAAACATAAATATCTAGGGAAACAACATTTAAGTTCTGTTGAAAATCAATACAGCTACTTCACAGCTGCTTATAAAATGCATCATCTTTAGCCAAAACATGTAACAAACATCATAAACAAAAATGCAACAAACAACTTAATTCTGCTCCTGTAGTGACTGCAGCCTCATCCCTTCTTCATTCTGTTCCTTTCATTTTCTTAGAGAATGATTCTTCAAACTCTGATTCACAACATTAAGGATTCCCATAATTATGCCTCTACGTGCCAAAATGCATTTTCCCCTCTCTATATACGTTTTTCCTAAATGCTTTTTTAATGACAAACTATGACCTCTGTCATCAATCTCTGATAAATTAGTGCAATTTTACAGTTTCATATCAATTCTATCCTCCAATTTTACCTCTGTCCTACCTTTTTCCCAAAAAAAGAGCGTAAGAACTTTCTATACTGCAGCTGGAGATTCTCAGTTTCGGATGCACAAAACATCACATGGGGACATATGACAAATGGCAGTGTTCTAATTCCTCTCCTAACCCGTTCAAAAAGGCTTGTGCATGCTTCACTGGAGAATGGAAGGAACAATGTAAACCATAATTTCCATCAGCTAACTGCAGACCTCACAAAAGAGTCTAAATGCAAAAAAGAACCCAGCCTTAATTATAGCACCATTGCTGCCCAGTCACACTACATTATTCAGTTGGGTAATTTGTTCAGTAACAATTCCCAATACAAATGTATTATTATCAGTATTTGTGGTAGGAGGTCTTCTGAAGCTCAAAAAGGGAAGTTAGGTAGGAAGGGACAGATTTATAGAAAGCCTTGAAGGTGGTGACTGGTATCTTAAATCTAATGCAACAGAAGATGGGGAGCTAGTGTAGGGATTAAAAGGCAGTGATGTGATCAAGTCAACAGCCATGGGAGAGGATTTTAGTGGCTCAAAATCAATACATTAGTCTTAAAAATTAATGCTTCTGAATGCACTGAACTCGGAAGTATTTCAAATCACATTTTTTCAACTCTTGCTTTTTCTGAAGCGTCTGGTATCCATTCAATATGTGTCATCAGGATACGTCTACACTGCATACTCCTTATGGCAGTACACATCTCTAGTATGGGTATAAATAGCAGTGTGGACAATAAGGCACTGCTTAGGTAAGTAAAAACACACCTGAACCCTGTGGGTATGTACCCTACATAGCTCTCTATATGGCCAAGCAGTCCTTTCCCTGTCTACTTTACAATTTTTAGCAATGTAGTGTCCCAGTGGGAGCCTTTTCCCACTGCAGGGAAAGGCTCTGGCAGTTGGGATAGCAGCACATCAAAATGTGCCCTCCTCTGGGCTAAAAGTGAAAAGTGGGATGGTGGCACCATTTTGATTGACTCCCAATACTTGTCAAAATATCCATACATTACACTGGCAGAGGTTAAGATGGTGAACAGGCACATTTTGATGCAGGGCACATTTTGATGTGATGTGATGGGGAAGGCTGCAGAAACTGTATGGGAAGGGGGCTGAGTTATGGGGCATTGTAGATCAGATGGGGGGGATATTAAGGGGCTGTGAGCTATGGGGTATGTGTGACAGCTGGGGTAGCAGGTATAGTTCCTGGACAGCAGGGTGTGTGAGGTATATATTGGTGGATAAATGGATTGCAGGGGTAACGGGCACCATGGTGTGGCAGGGCAGCCTTGGGATACGCAGGGGTTGGAGGAAGTAGATATGGCAGCAAGAGATATGACTATGGGCAAGGAGAGGATAATACGAGTGATGTACAGGGGGATGTGAGTATGTGTTTGAATGTAAGGGGAATGGGATTTGATACAGGGGAGGGCAAAGAAGAATGGTAGGTGAGTGAATGGGCAGGGATAGTGGGGACTTCAATGAGTAAGGCATAAGGTCTATGGAGGCAGCAGGGGGCACGGAATTGGCAAGGAAGTCTTAGGACACAGAAATATAGGGATAGAATGGCAGGAACAGCAACAGGCAGTGGTATGGGTGAAGGCGGAGGCATTGCTGTGGTGGGTGATGGGGTTGGGAGACAGTGGTATGGTGAAAGGAAGACAGAGAGACAAGGGATGTGAGGAGACAAGCTGCTGTGTATGTCAAATAGGAGCAAAGAGACTGTGGGTGGAATAGATGAGTGAGGGTCAGGTGGCACAAGTGCCTGAAATACTCTCCCAGCACTGGTGACTCAGGATGACAATATAATACAGTTGGAGGTACCAAAACAGGAATGTCAGAGGTGCTGAGTGACCCTGCATTCAGGCACCATCAGCACAGAGGGACTGGGCTCATTCCACAGCCCGTTTTCCCAAGACTCTTTCTCCCACACATATCACCACTCACCCTGCTCCCTCCCTCATGGCCATACCATGACTCTTCAGCTAAAAATGGGCCATTTAAGAATTTTTCTTCTGAGTCTCACCTGTTTTGGACTCACATAGTAAGAAAATTATGAATTTTTGTGATTTGAAAATGGACTTGCTTCCAGATGCTAGCACCACATGAAAGTAGGCTACTTTTACAAACAATTAATGTCATAATTTTGGATTGATAAGACAATTCATCAGAATGGTTTCTATCTAAGAGCTCTGGATGTAACACCCCAATCCATATACTGGGTTTGTTCTGCTTGCATGATGACCAGAAACAATGAAGTTAAAAAACTGACATGCTTACCTCTCTGAAAACAAATTTCTGATTTTCAGGAATATTTTGAACATTGTCTTGACACAAGTACATTGTCAAATAGTCAGTCCCAGAATCAACGGCTGCACAGGCTTCAGGCTTCCGGGTGTTGTAACGTATTTCATTCTGAGATGTATATTCGAAAAACTGCCAGTCCCAGACAGGAAACAAAGGACATTAATGTTACATGTGCAGTATGCAAACAAAAAGCATTTTATTAGAAAAAAGGATGCAGTAAAGATAAAAATTTCCATCTATCAATGTCCTAATAAGGTCACTTAGAGTTGCCTGTTCATTTAGATTTGGAGAGAAATTCTGTTGAGAGTTTTTGTTCCAGGAGTCCTGACTAGTACTAGTACTAGTATTTACTTTACTTTCCCATAGTATCACCACATATTGTTTCTGGTAGCACCCACAACGTGCCAAATGTTGTACAAACACGAAGGAAAGCAGAGTTCTCTATACTGAAAAAGTTACTAATCTTACAGATTGATTTAAAACTTTGATTGTAATGCAACAGTTTTTAATCTACATCATCACTACAGTAGGATGGAGACTAGTTTATAGATTGACACTAGGCCTCCATAATTTTAGTGTCACAAATAATGTAATTTTTAATTAAGGGAGTTGGTTGTTCATTGAAACATTAAAATTTTCAGTTTGATCAAAAACTTGTTTCCAATTACAGTTTACAGTATGCAAGATGAAGTGCATTTCACTACGTCAATTTTCAGGATGATATTCTCAGCAAAATTAGGTACAGCTTCTTTTAAACATAAATAGGATTTTAAGGAAGTTGTGTGGCATTGATTGTAGAGTATCATACAATAACCCAGTTTTGGTTGCATTCCTGGGCATCTCACATCTTGTGCCATTAAGGCTGAAAATGCTGTAATGGTAATAATTGGGGGAACAGAAATTTGCTAGGAATTCTACCAAAACCAGACTTTTTTCCTGCTTTACCTGGAGCTACAGTGATATTTATCATGAATTTTTGCCAAAATTTGGACTTCATCAAAGGGGATGGGGAAAGTTTAAATAGTTATTTGTATTTAGCATGCTGGTAAATCATCTTGAGCACTATTATGCACGGATGTGAGGGATGTTTACATTGTTTTAGGGGGACTAAGTTATACTTACTATGGTAAGACAAGAGACTTATCCACCCTAGAAAATATCATACACATTGTTATCAGTGCAGCTGCCCCAATGTTAAAAACAGTTTAACTGACAGCATAGAAGAGAAAACCATTTACAAAACAGTTTTAGGAAGTATGACTGAGGCTTTATAGAAGCAAATATACCTGAAACAATTGTAAACAGCACCCAATGTTAATATGTGCAAACTATTCTCATGTAGAAAGGCCAAGTTAAATAATTTAAAAATACTTTTAAAAAGTCACTGTAGAGAACTGCTGGAGGACCACATTTTATAGATCACATAAGCTTCCAGAAGCCACAATGTAAGTGCCTAAGGCTTTGTAACTGACAACTAGAACTTCCCTGAAAATGAAATTTCTGTTCTGCGGGAAATGCTGACTAAAAAAAAGAATCGAAATGAAATGTCGAATTTTCTTATGGAATAAAAACTTCTTTATTTGAAACCACAGAAACGTTTCATTTTCATAATACTGAAACATTATAAAATAAAATATTAAATATATAATTTTAAACTTAAGGTAAACAAAATGAATTGAAACAATAATATTGAAACAAAACATTTTGACATTATTGAAATGACTCATCCTCCCATAACTTTTTGTTGAAATTGACACGTTCCAATGAAATGTCTAAATTTTCACAGAACTCCATTTTCTGATGCTAAACTGTTCCACTGAAAAATTTTCAACCAGCTCTACTCGCAATATGGTTTACACCACTTTTTAAAGAAAGTACCAACCATCTCAATTCTATGGATAATGGAACTACCAATAGTCATAATTAGCACATCACACATTCCCACGCAGGAGAGTCAGGTTATAGTTCTTGATTTGATTTCTTATTCCTCATGTTGAGCACACCTTGCTGGGGAGGGACTACATCACAGTCCAAACTAGCCTTTGTAGCAGCATAAGGAGATGAGTTTAATACATTCTATAGAGCCAATACGGAAACATTCAGCAAACACGCCCTATAAGTGTGGAACTGAGGGTATGTCTGCACTACAGCCCTAAGTTGATCTATGTTAGGTCGACCTACAGTAATTATTGTGGTGGCTGATGTCCACACTACCCTCCCTCTGTCGGTGGTGTGCACCCTCACCAGGGGCACTTCCACTGACTGAAGAGTGGCAGTGTGGAGGGCTGAGAGCCAGGGCTCTCAGCTCCCTGCCAGAAGCCCAGCAGTGCCCCCTGGCAGTCAGCTCCTAGCTAGGAGTAGGGGCCAGCCACCTGGGCTTCTCAGCTCTCTGAGAGCAAAGACTTCAGGCAGCAGCTCAACTGGGAGTGGGGAGCCGGGGGTGGCAGGGTTCTAGCTACCTGGCTTTCTTGTCAATTTCACGGCTTCTGGAGACATGAAATTGACAAGATAGCCAACAGTCAATGTAAGTAACACAGTGTCTACACAGACACTGCATCACCCTAACTACACCGACATAAGCACTATGCCTCTCGTGGAGGCAGAGTTATGATGTCAGTGTAATAGGGCACTTACACTGGTGGGACAAGGCGGTCGTGTATACACTGACATCATTAGCTGCCTTATGTTCCCTTCTCAGGGACCAGCTCACAAAATCAGAAGGCTTTTACATTCCACCCCTCTACTCCCCATTTGTCTAAAAATGATCAGCTGTGAAACAGTAACATCCCTGTGATGAATACTCTGTGAACCAGCCTCCCCCATGGTCACAATGTCATCTTAGCTCCAATGGTGATCCCTAGAAATATTATTCTATCATGGGGGACCCATAATCCTAGAATTCTGGAAGGGACCTCAAGAGATCTCCTAGTCCAATCCCCTGCACTCATGGCAGGACTAAATATTATCCAGACCATCCTTGACAGGTGTTTCTCTAACCTGTTCTTAAAAATCTTCAGCCTCCCCAGGCAATTTATTCCAGTGCTTAACTACCCTGAAAGTTAGGAAGTTTTCCCTGATGTTCAAGTCTAAACTTCTCTTGCTGCAATTTAAACCCCAATGCTTCTTGTCCTAATCTCAGAGGTTAAAAAGAACAATTTTTCTCCTTTTTCCTTGTAACAACCTCAGTCTTCTTTTCTCCAGACTAAACAAACCCAATTTTTTCAATCTTCCCTCATAGATCATGTTTTCTAGATCTTTAATAATTTTTGTTGCTCTTCTCTGGACTTTCTCCAATTCAGCCATATCTTTCCTGAAATCTTGTGTCCAGAACTGGACAGAATACTCCAGCTGAGCCTAATTAGCGCGATCTCTCAACACTGATTCTTAATCATACTTAAAAAGTCACTGGACTTTTGAGGGTTTGAACCCGAAGGCCGGCTACAACCTGCCACTGTGACAAAACTTCCCAGACAGGAAGTGGTGTTCAGCCTGCTTTCAGACTTGCATCCACGCAGATTTAGCTCCTACCACTCCAAACAGTAATGGATCAACTACTGCAGCCAACAATGTCCTCACCTCCGTTCCCCAGTGAGTCCAAATATCTTCCTGCTATACCCCACTCAGACTGATGCCACCCTTCTTATAACTTTTAAACCAGTGGTTAGGGTAATTACCTAGAATGTGGGAGATCTGGGTTCAATTTCCTCCTCTGCCTGCGTGGAAAAGAGAGTTGAATTTGGAACTCCCATGTTGCAGAAGAGTGTCCTAGCCACTAGTCTATGAGATATTCTGGAGAGGACTCCTAACCTCCTCTGTTAATGCTGTTCCATTTTTATAAATAATTAAGTAGTCATTGGAGCAAGGACTTGAACTTGGGAGTCCCACACTCTTGTGCAACATTAACAAATCCTGGTGACCTCTTTTGTGAGTGCCCCCATGTTCTGGAGCAGGGCACTGAAATTTGGTAGGAGGTGGCCTGTCTGTCAGGGATGTGCCTTTTACTGTTCCCGTTGACTGCACAGGAAGACTGGGAGCCAGTGGGAGGTGTTATATTGTGATATCTTCACAATAGAATGAGAGTTAATTTTTTTTTATTTCTAATCAAGAAAAAACATAAATTGCAAATTGTCATCCTGTCACAATAACCTTTTAAAAGCAGGAAAATAATAGTTCTCTCTATTGGTTTTGCCCTTTTACCCTTTTTTTTCCCCCCTATTGGAACAAAGCTGAAATTAATATGTTTTTGTTGAAAAACTTTCATTAGAATATGAAAATATCCTAAAAAGGAACAGAAACCCCTGAGTATAAAATTACTGGATGAGTGCCTTTTGAAGTTCATCCATTCCTTTGGATGTGATTAGCTCCGATGTCAATCCATGGAAGTAGTCACTTCTTTCGAACAAGAAGCTAGCTGACTAAATTATCTGTTTATCTATTTCATTAATCATCTCACTGAACTACTCATTTGAAACAGCGTGTTGGGGGAGGAGGACTGAATTGTGGAACAAGGAAAGGGATGACATTTAGTGTGCTTAAAATCTAAGATGTGCCTAACCTCACCCAAATCCCTTGGCTTTATGATGTATAACTACACCCCCATCCTTCATCTGTCTTTGTCAGGGCAGGGACTGTTTCCTGTGTTTAGAAAGTACCCACACATTTTGGCCTCTTCTGCAATCTAAACAACAAATACTATTAAATAGTAACACTGATAATACAGCAGCTAGTAATAAATCTTACTGCCACATGATAAATCATGGCAGGAACAACTCTGTTCTCAATTAAATTCAATGGAAGCTTGCAATGTCTTTTTCCCCAAAAAAAGAAGGTAAAATGAATTCTGCACTGAAAGTTTCCCTTTGAAGGTAGCTTTGCTCACACCCCTTTATATTTTAAATTTCTTTATAGTCTGACAGTTTCAAGAAGTTTACAAAGGTGACTGGTAAACTGCATGACCCTCCTCAACTCTGGTGCTCCTCTGAAACTATTTATCCTTCCCAGAATATCTTGTCCCTGTTCACCTCCCCAAACCCAGCCACCTGCCCAAGTTTTCTAGTCCCTCCTGCCATACACTTACACTCCTCTGCCTCTCAACCACGCACCTAGATATTGCACCACCCCTTCCACTATGGGCACGCCGTACCTCCTCATCCTGGAAGGAACCAGAAAACATACCAGGATGGCTGATACACCAATACATCAGAAAGATTGCTGGCATGTGGAGGCACCAATTAGTCCTCAGTACAGTTATGTGAAACCCCAGCATTAAAAGGCTACTTACTCAAATATCTTAAGTTATCACAGTCCCGGAGCCCTGCAACCCTTTCAGAGGGTTACGGTCTCATGACTGTATGTAGATAGACCAAAACTGTACAAAAAACTAAAGCTATTTTTGTACTTGGTATTTCAAACCATGAGAAGTATAGCGTAACCCCTTTGGGGTTTAGAGAGCATGGCCCCTTTAAATCTTTTTCCCAGGGGGAGGTGGAGAGTAAGAAAAAAGGAGGGAAACTCCAGGGGGCGGGTCTGGAGCTCTAGGGAGGGAGGCAGCCAGCAGGCCCTGGAAAAGTGAAGCAGGGACAACCTGCCTGAGGAGGACAGGCCCGATCGGGGACAGCCTGGGACAGGAGCCAGGAGGAGCACGGTGCCAGGGAGGAATCGCCTGAGAAGGACAGGCCGGAGCTGGACCCAGTATCACGGCTGCCCAGAGCTGCGTGGGGCTGTGAGTACTGGGGCTTGTGACCCTGCATTGGGAACAAGGAGGGAGGTTGTAGCTAGTTAAGTGGGGAGGTGGTCGCTCTGTGTGGCTTTGCAGAGAGTGGCAGAAGAGGGCACCGGAGGGGTTTGCTGGGAAGAGTTCACTGGTGCCAAAGACAACCAGGAGCGCACAAGACTCACCACTGGACTGGAACTTTGCTCAGGATTCCTGAACTCTGTGTGCAGACACATTGCTTAGTGTCTGCCCTGTCAGACTGTGCTACCACTGGGCCTATGGGGCCTTGGTTTGGATGCAACCCTGTTTTACCGCACCCCCTATATTTCCCCTTGTTGTATTTCTCCTCTCATCCCTCTGTAAATAAATATCTCCGTTTGTTATATCCATTGTACTTTTCCTGTGGGTGGGTGTGTTCACTCTGGGGGGGTTGGAACAGGTGCCCCTGCCGTGGAAGGGATTTTTCCTGCTGCATTCCTGCGCACACCTTCTCTTGGCCAGAGCTGCCTGCAGAGCAGACTCCATCTTGGCCACGAGGGTGCTAAAGTTACTATGGTGAGGCTAACAGGCTTTAAACCAAGAACGCAAAAACCAAAGCTGAGAAAGAATCAGGTTCTAAGGGAGTTTAGAAAAAACACCTTTACCCAGGAGGGCAATTAATATGTATATATCTAAAAAAGCTAGACACGTATTCAGATGAGAACACATTTTAAAAGGTACAATTGCTTGACAGATGTGGGGAGACTTAGATCGGTCAACATGGCCTAGTTACCTTCCAAATACAACTTAGAACTGTGAAAACCTGACATCAGTTTTCTATTGGGCACCAGAAAGTTAACAGAATCTCATGGAGGAAACAAAAATAGAAATGGTGCTGACTAAGATCACATTGCAGTGGTCACATGTCCCCTCAGAAATACTGTGGAGCATTTTTACTTTGTATCATACATCCTAAAACAATTAATCATAACATTTGTCATAACTAAAGTAAAAAACAAATCTTACCTGATTTTGTCCCATGCCATGGCAAGGATATAATATGATTCTGTGCCCTGTTACTTCATGTTCATTTGGAGGATTATAATCAAAGCAGTAATTTGCCATTCCTTTATTTTTCAGCTAAATAAGAAAAAAGAACAAATTGAACATCAGCCTGAAGTAGATACATTTGTGTCACTTCATACCCCTATGCTGTATTATACGCTTACCACTCGCAGTTCTAAACCCTGGTAGAGATGGTTTCACTGAATCTGGGCCTAGCAACAATACATCTGATAGAGGTGGCTTTGTAAAACTGAACCTGATAATAGTGGACCAGAGTAGACCTTGTGCAGCTGGCTTTGCTGAACCAGAACCTGGCAGCAGCAGACCTGGTGGCAGCAACTTTGACAAATTGGATTGGAGCAGATCTGCTATTCCTGACTTGATTGGACTGGGCCATGCCTGGCAGAAGTGTATGAGAGGCACTCACTTGGATTGCCACATAATCTAACTGGATTCTTGAGTCAAGTTTAGGTAAATGGGGACTGTATCTGAACAGTAATTTGGGCCTCCAGCAAACTAGCCAATTAACCACTGAGCCTGGGAAGTCTGCCATATCTCTAATTCTTTTCCTCCTTTTCTTCATTTAAAAAAAACTGTTTTTTAAATAGAGATTTATTTCATTTTTTCAAAATAAAAGAACTCTTGTGTGCTTTCAGAGTGAAGAAAAAACCCTGTGAAGTTAACTAGTGTTTAGGATTTAAGTTCCTAAAACCTGCATGTGGATACAATTTCAATGGCGACTTGAATCAATTTTTTTTTTATTTTTAAAGGGAAGACTAGTCATCATGCTGAACCCAGCCTTTCTTACTCTTATAGACACTTGCAGAAAGATTACATTATGTTTTTTTTAATTACAAAATATTCCACAGGCAAATCAATAAGGACTTCCAATTAATAAAAATATCGAAGATAAACAAAAGTTACTTGAAAATTAGTTGAACCAGGGCACAATGATAGTTTAAAAATTTATACATGCTTTGCACACTCACATATTATCCACTTTAATGAATGTTGAAACAAAACAACTTCTGTAAATAAATATTAAAGCTAAATGCCTCTTTTACCTGAATCCTACTATGTCATATATAAAAGAATAAAACAGGCAGGGTTAGTGTCAGGGGCAGCTCTAGCTTTTTTGCCGCCCCAAGCACAGCAGGCAGGCTGCCTTCAGCAGCCGAATTGCCATTGAATCCACGGGACCGGCGGACCTTCCGCAGGAAAGCCGCCGAAGGCTGCCTGACTGCCACCCTCACAGGGACCGGCAGGGCGCCCCCACCTGCGACTTATCGCCCCAGGCACGCGCTTGGAGCGCTGGTGCCTGGAACTATCGCTGGTTAGTGTCCCTATGACTATTGAAGGTGTAATTTTGCTTCTTCTCAAGTACTAGGTGATAATTATATCCATAGTTTCCAATGCAGAGAACTAATAGACATGAATAAATTAGGACAAATCAAAGTAAAGCAAGTGAAAGGGTATTCCACAAATATTTTTTTTTACTTTTGTTTTCCTCCACTTTTACCTACTACCCAATCTCCTCTTTCCACATTTTTTGGATCCGTTTGCACTGTAATACTTTTAGCCTCAAGAACACTCCTTACACACCCTTCTCCAGATATTTCTCACCATTCTGGTGAGTGCATTAACACCATTAATCAACATGTGACTAAACAATAAGAGTGATTTTGAATTCTGATGACCTCTATCTAAGCAGCTGTAAACCTCGCAGTTTAGTGGTGCTTTCTAGAGCTAAAGGAAGTCTCCCTGGCTTCCTTTGTATTGTAGAGTGGCTTGTATTGCAGGCAGTTGCATTAGAACCTACTCTGTCCCTTTAGTAAATTATTACAGTTTGACCATGAGAAATTTTATTTTACATTTAACACCAGTAAAGGGCTATATACAAAAATAGAAAAGTAAAATTGAGCAAAGCTTGAAACAACTATAAAAATTACAACCTTCCCCAACACTTGCACCCAGTACCTATAATATTGGATATGGAGGAATATCAGATTAAAGTTATGCTGAATTATAAATGACAATTTTCTTACATAAATTAAAATCATTAATGGATTTCTCTTGCCCTCAGTAACTGACTACAGAGTTGGAGGTATTACTCATTAGTATGCTCAGAAATCTAATTGTGTTGCCATACTAGCCATTTATTCCAATGGGAAGATCAATGGAGTCAAATATTCACCCCAGCTGTCACTCCCTAGATGACTGCTCCAAGCAAAGATGTCACCAAGAGTGCTCCACTAGCATTTGACCAGCATAAATATTCTCCTGCCTATACTCCATTGAACATCACAATGGTTATCTCCCAATTTAAGTTAGCAATACAATATTATTGCCTTTTAGGCACAACACTATTTTGTGTCTGTGTGCATAAGTTAACTACAAACCAAATTATTGCACACAGATATAACTCTTTCTTTGTATGCTGTAGACATAAAGGAGAAGAAAATTTAAACAGGGTTCTGAAACTGAAAACTCAAAAGAAAAAACGCTGTATAAAAGATGCCTAATTACCTCAAATTTCAATTCAGAACAACTTTTTAATATAGTATTTATGCTCCATCATTATGTCATCTCATCTTTGTGTCCCCTACACACTTCTGTTGTGCAGACAAACTACTAACATGTAGTGCCAGTAATTCAGCCTGATTATAACTGGATCGCTTATTTTGCGAACTCCAGAATTTTCTAATGTCATTTTACAGCCATAAAGTAAGCCTTTTAGAGATCTAAGAACCTTATACATGGGTACAACCAGGTACTAAGCACCTAAATGATACAAGATGCACCTGCAGATATTTGCGCCCATAAACTGCAGGTTTAAAAATCTGGTCCTGAAACCATTTATGCATGAATTCACCAGTCTCTTGTTCCAAGGCAGGAACAGATGAGAGAGGGTTTGTGAAAACATTATCTTTTCCCATTACCTGACGAAGACAGTTTGCTTTGCGCTGACAAAAACAGTATCATAATAGTATCCATTCATTCATGTAATCTTTCAATATTTTTTTCCAACATGTAACAAACAAGCTTAAATCATGCAAGAAGAGCTAAAGTAAGAGTATAAACAGAAACTTAGTATAGGATTTTAAATTTGTCTGTGACTTACCTTAATATTTTAGTAGAATGCTGCATTAAAGAAAATAAAAACAAGAAAATATTTGTTCTCCTTATGAAGCGTTTAGTTCAGCTCATAAAAGTTGTCAGTAATTGTGTCTATGCAGGATTTCTGACTGTGTCTTTGCCTACATATTTTTTTTTTCTTCTATGCTGTGTATTCTGTAACCACAGCTAGTCACCATTCCCTTTGGAGGTTGGGGATAGGTAATTTAAACTGCAATTGTTAAAATATTCTGAAATATTAGGGAGCAATTCTGACAGGAACACATGATAGAATTTTCAAAAAGTGCTCATCACTGGCTCATTGTCACTTGGAGAGGAGTTAGACTTCCAACAACTAGTGCTTTTGAAAATCCCCCTCCTAAAATCATAGGCTAACTGTGTGTGTGCCCTTCCACTTCCTCAGAGCCTAACAGATTTCAAAGAAGTGGGGATGGAGGGCGAGGTCTCTTGCCTGGATCTGTATTAACAACCTATTCAAGATCTTCATTTACAGATGAATAACCATCTTGTTGCCTTTTGATATTATCACTACAGATCCAAAAAAAGCAGTGATAAACACCAAGGATGTAGGACAGAAGCAGCTCTCTTACCTAAAGAATGGCTGGAAGTCTGCTTTCCTGAACTGGACATCAGACCTCAAGGTAAGTTCAACAGTAATGCTGGGCAAAGGTATGGACTGAGTGAGGGGTTTTTCATGAATGTTTGTATTCTGGTTCTTGCAAAACCAGCTGGGTCTGCAAACAAATGAACTTTGTGGAGAAAACCTATTTGTCAGATAGGAAAGGTAACTATTGATAAGTGTAAACCAGTGTTCCCTTTAATTTTGTACGTCAATGTGCGGAATTAATTTTAATATATGCACCAACAGGGAGGTGATATGAGGTGGGGGTGGAACCGAGGGGTTTGGAATGTGGGAGGGGGCTCAGGGCTGGGGCAAAGGATTGGGGATGAGGGGATTGGGGTGCAGGAGGGGTCTCAGGGCTAGGGCAGAGGGTTGGGGTGTGTGGGCTTTGGCTAGGGATACAGGCTTTAGGGTGGGAGTGGGGATGAGGAGTTTGAGGTGCAGGACAGAGGATTGGTGTGTGGGGGGAGGGGTTGAGGCTCTGGCTGGAGTGCAGGTTGCCGTGGGGCTGCAGCGGGGAGAGAGAAATCCACTAGCCCTCCCTCACTGTGGCAGCTCTGGCGGAGCTGAGCTGGGCTGGGCTCAGGGAAGGGCTCCTCTCCCCAGCTGTGGCAGCTCCAGAGGGCCTGGGCCGGGCCTGGGGAGGGGCTCCTCTCCCTGGCAGCTCCAGAGGGGCTGGGCCAGGCCGTGGGACCAGTGCACCCCTAAATAGCCTGCTGCATGGCTGGGCAGCTTACAGGGAACCTAGGTGTAGACCCACATCACTTTGTATGATTGTTTTGTGTTGTGCCCAGTTATTTCCATCACTTTCTCCCACTTCTAGCTAAATCAGGAGTGGGGAAACTTTTTGTCCCAAGGGCCACATCTGGGTGGAGAACTTGTATACAAGGCCATGAATGTAGGGCTGTGGCAGGGGGTTGGGGTGCAGGAGGGGGTGTGGTGTGCAGCAGGGGGCTCAGGGCAAGGAGTTCGGGTGCAGATGATGTGCGGGGTGTAGGAGGGGGCTCAGGGCAGGGGGTTGGGGTGCATGAGGGGTTTGGAGTGTGGGCCCAGGGCCCCAGCCCTGCACCGCTTACGTTGAGTGGCTCCAGGGTGGCAGTGGCACACAGGGGGACTAAGGCAGGATCCCACCTGCCCTGGCCCCACGCCACTCGTGGAAATGGCTGGCATGTCCGGCAGTGGCTCTTGGGGATGGGGTGGGGCAGGTGGCTCCGCAGCACTCTGCCCTCGTCTGCGGGTACCACCCCCGAAGCTCCCATTGGTTGCGATCCCCCATTCCTGGCCAATGGGAGCTGTGCGGGGCGGTGCACGGAGTCCTCTGCCCCTCCTCCCACCGGGGCTGCAGGGACATGGTGCCAGCCGCTTCCAGGAGTGGCGCAGGGCATGGGCAGGCAGGGAGTCTGCCTTAGCCCTGCTGCACCAAGGGGCTGGCAATCCCGTGACTGAAAAGCTCTGAGGAGCTGGACTGAAAGCCCTGACAAGCTGGATCCAGCACGCAGGCTGTAGTTTTCCCTCCTCTGAGTTAAATCTTTATTTTTTCTTAAATAAACCTACGTTTTATATTATAAGTGCTCACAAGTGATGTGACTTACAAGAGTGGTGATGGAAAGTAAAAAAGGTAAAATGGGGTATAGTGCACCTTTGAATGCAGAAAGGATGTTGAATTTATGTGATTAGCCAGTTTCAGGGGCTGGATAGCACAAGGGAACGATTCAAAAGGACTTGGAGATTGGGATGCACTTATTGTTAACTTGCAAGGCAAAGTCAGGGCTGGCATAGCCCTGGGAAAAGTTCTTCAACTGCTGAAAGGCTGGTGGTGTCAGGTGGCTAACACTCAGCTACCACAAGAAAGGCTCCCTCTTGCTGGAGGCAAGAGATAACAAGGTGATTCATAGTCTGGGTGCCTTGAGAACCATCACAATACTCTAGAAGCAGACTTAGGACTATGATGAGGTAATGCTCACTTGACCCAAAAGGGAGGGGGGGCAAAGCCAAGAGGGAAGAAAGAACTTGATAAAAGGGAGAGATGTTTGCCATGCTCTTCCTCTCTCTCCCACCTCCATCTACAGACACCACCACCAAGCGATTGAAGCACTGATCAAAGGGCAGGGCCTGACTGAAGGACAAGCAGCCAGCCTGTGGTGAGAAGCATCTAAGTTTGTAAGGGCACTGAAAGTGTTAAGATCAGCTTAGAATGTGTTTTGCTTTTATTTCATTTGACCAAATTTGACTTGTTGTGCTTTGACTTATAATCAAATAAAATCCACCTTTTGGAGTTAATACATTTGTTTATTCTGCCGGAAGCAGTGTATTTGGTTTGAAGCATGACAGATACTCCCCTTGGGATAACAAGCCTGGTATATATCAATTTGTTTGTTAAATTGACAAACTCATATAAGCTTACAGCATCCAGTGGGCATAACTGGACACTGCAAGACGGAGGTTCCTACGGTTGTGTCTGGGACCAGAGATATTGGCTAGTGTCATTCGGTTGCACAATCCAAGCAGCGGCTGGCCAAAAGTGCTCACTCATGTAGCCGGGACCAGTTTATATGCCAGAGGCTGTGCGTGAACATCCTTGGAGTGGGGGTTCTCACAACAGAGCAGGGTAAGGCTGGCTCCCAGAGCCGAGGATTGAAGTGACCTAGCAGATCATGGTCCAGATAAAACCAGGGGAATGTCACAGTCTGCTAGGGGAATGAATGAGGAGACTTGCGCTAGGGTGTTTTCAGTACACTGACAACACACAGCTTTATTTCTCTACTGAGAAAAATCCAGTAGAGGCAGTTGAGTGACTAATCCAGCACTTGGCAGTATTAAAGCATGCTGGGTCAGTCTGGCTCAGTCAGGACAAGACTGAGGTGATGTTGGTTGCCTGAGATTAAAAACCGGAAGTGTCAGAACTTGCTCTAGGAAGGGCCTGAGATTATAAACTTGGGGTAACCACAGCTACACTTAGAAGACCAGGTGACATTTAGGATCATTTACTTGTCCGTGCCTGGCCAGAAGGGTACAGCTTTATCTTTCAGATGTGGCTTTTGCTACCATCCTCCATGCCTCAGAATAATATTATTTCAATGCATCTTAAAATTTATATGTAAGATGCAACTGGTGTAAAAGGTGGCTGTCCAACTGGTAACCGAGGGAACATTTACATTGCAAAAGCCAAAACCAAAACCAAAACAAAAGTGGCAGTGAGTCTCAAGGTTTGGGAAACCAACTCAGGTTTGCGCTACAGGGCTAAAAATAACACTGCAGACATGCCTGCTTGGGATGCAGCCTGGGCTCTGTGACCCACCCCTCTCTTTGGGGCGGGCAGGAATGTCTACACTACTATTTTTTAGCCTGCAGCATGAGCCCTAAGAGTCAGAGTCAGTTGATCAGGGTTCTGAGATCTGCTGCTGCAGGGTTGTTGTTGGTTTTTTTTCCAGTGTAGATATACCCCTGAGTGTCTTAGACAGCACATGACACCTGTGCTCAGGGATCTGCACTGGTCAACAATTACCTACTGGATAAACTTTCAAATGTTTAGTTTTGACATATAAAGTCCCAAAAGGTCTGGGACTAGAATATCTGAAGGATGACTACCGCCCACCGCTCCCCATGACAGAGCACCACAGTTTTGATCACTGGAGATGCTCATGCTTGACATAACAGAGATGGGACAGCTGGCTGAGCATTCTCCATAAGGCCCCCAGGGCTTTAGAATATCTTCCTTAAACAGGCCCAAAACAGTTCATCTTTGTCAGTTTTGATGGCATGCTTTGGAGCCCTTTTGGGGGAGTTCAGAAACTGAGGTGCTATTTGGTGTATTGGATTATTAGCATTTTTTAGATTAAGAATTGCTGCTTAGTAGAAGGAGTGATGCTAACTAAGATGTGTATTACTGATAACCAACAGCATGCTCAGCTGATTGGTGTGGGTGCTTTATATTGCTACAAATAAAAATAAAATCCTAAAAAAAATCACTAATTGAAAAAAAAAGTTTGATTTCCTGACTATTAGTCTAATCTCAATTATGTGTTCATATATGTTTAAAAGCACTCTATTCCTGTTTTCAAGTTCAAAACTAATAATATATCCCAAAACCCCAACAAATGCTTTTTTCCTTATCTGCAATGTTTTAAGAAATGTTGAAAGCCATACTCACTAACCCCATTAGCCCACTTAAGACTTAATTTTGAGCTGCAATTTATGGCAGGTTTTGGTCTTAACCATACTATTTTACTTTATATTAACTTTCTAATACCCAACAAATTTTAGTGTCTACCAAGTCTAATTAAATTCTACCAAAATCAATATTTTCTGGAATAAAAATACCAGGTACATCTTTATCTTCCATATTTAACTAATAAAAGAGAGGAGAAAGTGACTTAGGGAGACACTTTCCAGACACTAATCAAGCATGTTGCCTACCATTCCAAAGAAGCCAGCTCTGTCTTCAGGTACATGAAGTTCAGGGTAAATATTCTCCAAGAACCATCTAAAGTCTTTACATCTGAGCTTCTCTCGAAGCAGCCTCCTTTCTGTCACATCTCCATAGGGCTCCTACAATAAAATAAAATACAATAGAAGAATAAGAACAGGTGCTTTCTGTTAAATTAGCAATATACACTATTAGGAAACTTATCCTGCAGTGCTTTCCCAGGGAAAAAAAAACTCCCATTGCTTGTCCCTGGATTTGGTTTCATTATTATTAAGTTTCTTAATATTTAAGCAACAACAATGCTTTCAAACACAGTGCAAATTGAATTATTTAAAAAAAATCTGTTTAAAGTGAGAACACAGTAGCAAATTTACAGTTAGGGCTCTTTGGATATTTTAAAGTCTCAGTAACAGTGAATTTAAATTAAGAGTGCTAAATTATTCTCACCATCCATTTGCAAAATCCTCTCTAATGACATCATTAAACTTAAATGTGTTTAAAAGCTTGGAAATTCTCTGTTAAGGCTGCATTTGAAGTTGTATCTTGTAAATTAGTAAATTCAATAAAAGAAAACTAAGTTTAAAAATGGAACCTTAAAGCTGCTAAAGCAAGCCACCACCCAAACTTTTCACTTGCTACAGATTCAAATAGAGCTCACATAATTTCTTCAAATCTGCCTTCAAAATCCATTCCTTTCCATAGTTCAGGGTTCTCAGCCTGTGGTCACAACCTCATTTGCAATCCTCAAGTTTCCCAGAGGCGACCTCCCTTTTCCTCTGCCCCTTTCTTATCCTTTCACTAAAACAAAAGTAAGTTTCTAGCCTCTTCTTCCACCCTTTCCACAGATAAAACAGAGTCTGGGAGGCTTATGAAATTACTTTGTCCTCTGCAGACAAAAGGCAAAGGCCCTACGCACATCCAAGGAATACCATATCACCTCTTGCCTACTCGTGTGAAATACAGGTAAGTGGATACTTGACTGATTTGAAAGTAAGATACTACCTTAAGAATAAATATTGGGTAAAGTCTCATGCATATTTTATCCTTCTGGAAAACTGTATGGTGAGGGGTGTCAGCCAGGAACCCTTCTAACTCCCCTATTTTGGCAGACATGATTACAACTAGAACTGTTACCTTTATGGAAAGATGTAACAAAAAGCAAGATGCCAGAGGCTCAAATACTGCCCTTGTCTGAGTTGATAAAACCTGGTTCAAGATTTGATTAATACAAGATTTGGAGGGAAGAATCTAACCAAGCCTTTCAGGAAGCGAGATGGAGTAAAAACTGGATGGCGATCCCAAGGAGATAACCTCTAGTATTCACTTGTCCATAGTGTTCTCCGTCCAGGCTGACAGGTAGTGGGAGAGTCTTCCTCCAAAAGGGTAGAAAAAACAGTGGAAATGTCTAGAGCTGATGAGGTTATTGGTGCATGTCTCTTGAAAGTTCCATTAAAACACTCACTTTGGGGCCACTGCTGGCTGGGAGGTAATGGATGATTGCCCCAAAGCCCCATTTTCATGGGTTCTCTGATATCTGAGGAGTAGTTCTTACTGCTGCTAATGGTAAAAATGCCAGCAGGGCTGGTCTCTGTTGAAATTGCTGCTTGCTGGATTTCCACTTAATCATAAGTGTGTGCACATCAAGGGCGTAGAGCATGGCTCCAGAGACTTTTAGCAAGTGGAAGAATTCTTCTGTCTTTGCGCAGAGCAGCTTGTCGCACTCGAACAGAAGGTCCTACACTGTTGTTTGCATTTCCTTCAGGAACCCTAGAAAAGAGGGAGCCACCACATTACCACTGACATTGCCATCACTGCCATGTTCTTCACATTTAAAGTCATCTGGCCATCAGACCTAGCCACCAGCTTCCCCTCTTCGATCAGGGTCTAAATCTGCTCCCTAGCATCCTAAGGTACTTTCTGAACAATGTCTGTCAGCTTATTAAAGATGATAAAATTATATTTATCCATCAATGCTTGATGGTTTCAGTTTGACACTGGAGAGGGGCCAACGACTACACCTTCCTCCTAGAGAGGTCCAATCTCTTTGCCTCCTTCTCATGTTTCTCATGTTCTCTTGTTTCTGCCTACTACGCTCAATAGCAGCTGATACTACCAGAGAGTTGGAAGACCAATATGAGAATAGTTAGTCCAAGCCTTTTGCAGATATGAAATACCTCTTTTCAGCTTGCTTGGATACTGGTGGAACTATCTGCCAAAGTGTCCTGGTGGGTTCAAGGATACATACGATGTTCTGCAGTCTGTGCAGGGCTTCCTGGATTTCTTCCAGGGAAACCTGTGGTGTCTCTGCTACCCTTTTAAGCAAGTTCTGGAAAGCTTTAAGATCATCAGGATATGGTTGGAATCACCACCTCATCAGAGAGGAGCAGCAGCCAGTGGGAGGCCTTGGAGCTGGACAGAGTCAAACTCAGTGTGCTGCTCCTACCTTCTTCAGGCCAAAATACAGGTCCTCGCAATCAGAAGTCTTCCCTGGTCTCTAGAACCTCTCCACGAGGAATCTTTGGAGCAGGAATTTCCTCAGCTGTTTTGTCCTTCTTGGAGACATCTTGCAGATACTGCACCTGGATCAGACGTGGGTTTCGTCCAGGCAGTACTGACTGGCATCATGGTAGTCTGTGATCAGGAAGGATTTGTGGCAGTTGATGAAGTTTTTGAAGCCACAAATCCTTCCTTGGGGGACTCTCCCCACTACTGTCAAAGAACGGGGGTGTGATGGGGAAATACAGGAAGCCCTCTGTGACCCAGAGGAAGATCCCAAATCTCAGGGGACAGAACCCCAAATGTCTATCCTAACTATATTAAATAGCTAAACTATTACAAATTATTTACAGGAAAAAGTTGAAGAAGTCAGTGTGAACACTGAAGCTCCATCCTAAACCACAAGTGGTAAAAAGGAACTAAGATGGCAGCTTTCTGGCAGCCCCCTTTATAACTTCGGTGCAGAGCACAAGAAAAGTAGGGGCACATACTCAAACCAGATAGACACTGCTAGGAAAATTTCTGCAGTTCTTGATGCATGGCGCAAATGCGTAAACCTGAAGTGCACTACACATAGGGACAAGCACTTAAAGAAGAACCACTGCATTCCAAGCCATTCTGACACATTGTTCAATTCACTGGGAAGCTTAGGTGGCAGCAGACTGGAAAAAAAAAATCAAACAAACAAACACCAAAAGCAAACAGAATGTACTTGATAAGGCTCTAAAAGTTGAGAACTTTATTAAAAGGTAAGCCCACAAATTCACATCCCTTCACTGTTTTCTGAGAAGAAACAGGCACTCTACATTGGCAGCTCCTCCCTCTTCCATACTCAGGTTTGTTGGTTTCATGTGGAAAAGTTCTGAACCACTTATCTGAGATCACACAAGATGCAAGGATTTTCCTTGCTGCATGTGACTTTTCCCTTGCTGAATACGTCACTGATTAGCAATGGCTTACTCTGAATACTTTTCTCCCTGGCCAGATTACAATATGAGTTGTCATCCTAGAGTTTGAGACTCCTAGGAAGGTAGCAAATAGGTGTCAGGGATCACGATCACCCTCCCATCTCCACTGCTAAATGAGAGGAGGACCCGAGATACAGACAGACAGACTCTAACAGATATAGAACAATGTGATGTTAATATTGGTGGAGTCATAGCACTATCCGTAGTTAAGATTTTCCCAAAGTTTTAGTTTCAGTAAGAGTGTTCAACTTTCACCAAAACTGTATTTTGATTAAGATTACTTTAAAATGCCAATAGTATCTTGTGAAGTGTTACTTGTGAAGATTACTTTAAAATGCCAATAGTATCTTGTGAAGTGTTTGAATTTTCATGTCCAAGTTGAAGAAAAACATGGCTAATATGAGCTTAGATGTAATGGTTCCCAAATTCCAGATGGCTAGCACATGTGGATGAGAACAGCAAGTACGCTCTGTCACCCAATGCCCCCCTTTTCTCCTCAGCAAGGCCCACTATTTTCCTGTTGCATGAATATGTCCTCCACTGGGTTTATGATCTCAGTATTGATTCCCTGGAGATACCCCTTCCTCAGAAATGCTTCCGTACTCCATCACCACAAAGAACTCTGCTGCGGAGAGAGGCTGTCAAACTACCAAGGGCAGGCAGAGTAAGGAACATCCTGTATCAGGATCCAGGAGCCATTTGTTGCATCACGTTGTTATGGGAACCACAATTCAGTGTGCACAATTTGTGGAAAAACAAAAGCAAACCCCCAGCCTAAACACAGTGAGTTACAGCAACCCAATTAAAAAAAAATCTAGGCTATTAACAGAAATAACTTAATTTAATGACAGTTAAAGATTCAGCACAACATCCTGCAGCCACCCAGCACCTTAAAATTATGGAATTAAAAAATAAAGGGAAAATTTCCCAGCATTTATTGCCACCTTCCCATCATGCATGATGCCATCAACAACATTTCCATGCTCTGGAAAGCATTCAATTCCATCTCCAACAGATACGGAAAAACAATGCACATCCCTGTTTCATCAAACTTGTGTTCTAACACAAAACTTTAATGGGTGACCTCTGTAATGTTAAAGTAGAACAACTCTACATATATGTGGATTGTGATAATCAGATGTGCCAATATCTTGAAAAAAGAGTGCATGAGATTGAAGTTAATCGGTTTTTTTGTTTGTTTTAATACAGTACAGTAAATATGGAGAATGGAATAGAGTTTGGCCAGAACCCTGGCATTAATATCTCTACTCTTATGAAAAGTGCAGTGATGTCTTTGACCACAAGTGGCCAAGGATATCAAAGTTATGTCTCTTTTGAAAGAGAGTACCTTTGCCAAAACTGCCCATCCTCTAAGGTCACATGTACACAAGGGGCTCTTTACCCAATATAGGAATACTAGTATACTATATCAGCAAAGTGCTCCCAATCTAGATGTAGTTATACCAGCAAAAACTGTGTTTTTATTGGTATAGAGGATTCCACCCACCCTATGAATGAAAAAAATCTATTCCAGTAAAGCACTTTTATGCCAGTATAACTGAGTCTATGTAGGAACTTTTGCCAGGACAGCCATGTCAGTCAGGGATCACATCTCTTCACACCCCTGACCTAGCGGCATAGCTATGTTGAAGTCTGTAGCATAGACATCTCCTGAAACCATATTTGTGCACTGGTTAAGTATCAACTAAAACAGAACACGGTTAACTCGTGAATCAACACAACCATATCCTGCAGCATGTACGGTATATATATTCCTTGTATGTCTCCCATTCAACTACTGACCCTGTCTGGCCGTGCTTAGCCTGTGAAATCAATGGGACACAGGACTAAATATGCTGTGTTGACAGGTTCAGCAAATATGTCTATTGTGTGCTTCAAGCCGTCGTGTCAGCTTATCCATATAAGTACAGGTTTGAAGTGTTCTGTACTTTAGTGAGCAATATGTAAGTGGCTGATGTTTTTAAAAATCCCATTACTCAGTAATGGCTATCCCTCCAGGAATCTGATCCTATAATTTATAACAATCTGTTTTCACTTCATGATAAACTCTTAAAATAAAGGTGTATAGGAGATGGTCGGATCTCGTGGTTAAAGCATGGGGTTTGCAGATGGAAGTAGAGTCCTGCACAGGACTAGTGTAGAGCCCTATAGCAAGACCAGGATCCTGCTGCTCTAATAGTGGGAACAGCCCAGGAGCAGGATTAAAAATAATCCTGCATAGGGCCCTAGATGGAAGATTTGGGTTCTACTTCTAGCTCTGCCACAAAATCACAAGCTTGGAGGGAGGGATAGCTCAGTGGTTTGAGCATTGCCCTGCTAAACTCAAGGTTGTGAGTTCAATCCTTGAGGGGACCACTTAGGGAACTGGGGTAAAAATCTGTCTGGGGCATGGTCTTGCTTTGAGCAGGCAGCTGGATTAGATGACCTTATGAGGTCCCTTCCAACCCTAATCATCTATGATCACAATATTATAATTTTAGGTAGCACAGTAGTATAAACCACTGAAAACCATTGAAGGTATTGCTTCCTATGCTTAAGATTACCTAAAACTTTCCTATTATAAGACTCCATTTTCAGTGGTTTATAACTTTGCCAAACATTAACCATATAGGTTGTAATTCTCCATGCCAGGTGTCTGTTTCATGTTGAAAATTTTGGGAAAGTTTCAGCTAAAAATGATTCAGCTGCTTCCAAGAGGGAGATAAGGGGGAAATGTTGTTTTCCCATATTAAAAAAATTCTTATAACCATTTCAATGAGAAGCTCTAGTGACATGTTGTTGAGCTAAAGCACCTTGTTTAGAAAGTAGGGCTGTCAACAATCAGAGAAATTAATTGTGATTAATTATACTGTGAAACATCAAATACCATTTATTTAAATGTTTTGGATGTTTTCTACATTTTCAGCTATACTGATTTCAATTACAACTCAGAATACAAAGTGTAAAGTGCTCACTTTATATTTATTTTTGATTACAAGTATTTACACTGTAAAAAAAAGAAATAGTATCTTTCAATTCACCTTATACAAGTACTGTAATGCAATCTCTTTATCATGAAAGTTGAACTTACAAATGTAGAATTATGTAGAAAAAAAGTGCCTTCAAAAATAAAACATGTAAAACTTTAGAGCCTGCAAGTCCACTCAGTCCTACTTCTTGTTCAGCTAATCACCCAGACAAACAAGTTTGTTTACATTTGCAGGCGATAATGCTGTCCACTTCTTGTTTACAATGTCACCTGAAACTGAGAAAAGACATTCTCGTGGCACTGTTGTAGCCAGCGGCGCCAGATATTTATGTGCCAGATGTGCTAAAGATTCACATGTCCCTTCATGCTTCGACCACCATTCCAGAAGATATGTGTCCATGCTAATGATGGGTTCTGTTTTATAAGAATCCAAAGCAGTGCGGACCAACACATGTTCATGTTCATTATCTGAGTCAGATGCCACCAGCAGAAGGCTGATTTTCTTTTTTGGTGGTTCAGGTTCTGTAGTTTCTGTATCAGAGTGTCGCTCTTTTAAGACTTCTGAAACCAAGCTCCACACCTTGTCCCTCTCAGATTTTGGAAGGCACTTCAGATTCTTAAACCTTGTGTCCAGTGCTGTAGCTATCTTTAAAAATCTCAAATTGGTACCTTTGCATTTTGTCCAATCTGCAGTGAAAGTGTTATTAAAATGAACAAAATGTGCTGACTCATCATCTGAGGCTGCTATACCAGGAAATATATGGCAGAATGAGGGTAAAACAGAGCAGGCGTGTAACAGGGTGCTGGCTAGGAGATCCAAGCCAGGCCCCTGTTAGCCCAGCTCCACTTAAAAAGGCAGATTAGTTAAGACTGGCTGGGGAGGCCACACCCTAATCACCTGAGGGGATGGACCTGCAGGCCTGAGTGGCCAGCCTGCTATATAACGCTGGCTGGGAAGAAGCAGAGAGGGAGAGACAGGAAAGGGAGGAGCCAGGAGCTCTAGATCCCTGCTGGCAGGAGAAGCTAGAGGTTTCCCAGGGTGTTGGTCTGTAAGATATGTAAATAGTAGGTGGTGGGGATAGGCACAAACAATAAAAGAGCACTAGTGCATGTACTTTGGAGCGGTCTCCGACTGAGTTTGTGGAGGGGCCGGGAGCAGGCACTGCTACAAGGGGACATACAATATTGCCCCAAGGTGTTCAGTAAGAAATTTAATTAACACTTTTTTTTTTAATGAACATCATCAGCATGGAAGCATGTCCCATGGAATGGTAGCCAAAGCATGAAGGGGCATATGAATGTTTAGCATATCTGGCATGTAAATACCTTGCAGTGCCAGCTACAAAAGTGCCATGCAAATGCCTGTTCTCACTTTCTGGTGACTTTGTAAATAAGAAGAGGGCAGCATTATCTCCTTTAAATGTAAAACTCATTTGTTTTAGCGATTGACTGAACAAGAAGTAGGACTGAGTGGACTTGCAGGCTCTGAAGTTTTACATTGTTTTGTTTTTAAGTGAAGTCATGTAACAAAAAAAAACACTACATTTGTAAGTTGCACTTTCACGACAAAGATTGCACTACAGTACTTGTATGAGGTGAACTTAAAAATATTTTTTAAAATCATTTTTACAGCGCAAATATTTGTAAGCAAAAATAATATACACTTTGATTACAACACAGAATACAAGATATATGAAAATGTAGAAAAACATCCAAAATATTTAAATAAATGGTATTTGATGTTTCACAGTATAATTAATCACAATTAATTTCTCTGATTGTTGACAGCCCTACTTTCTAAACAAGATGCTTTAGCTCAACAACATGTCACTAGAGCTTCTCACTGAAATGGTTATAAGAATTTTTTTAATATGGGAAAACAACATTTCCCCCCATCTCCCTCTTGGAAGCAGCTGAATCATTTTTAGCTGAAACTTTCCCAAAATTTTCAACATGAAACAGACACCTGGCATGGAGAATTACAACCTATATGGTTAATGTTTGGCAAAGTTATAAACCACTGAAAACAGGGCCTTATAATAGGAAAGTTTTAGGTAATCTTAAGCATAGGAAGCAATACCTTCAATGGTTTTCAGTGGTTTATACTACTGTGCTACCTAAAATTATAATATTGTGATCATAGTTGATTAGGGTTGGAAGGGACCTCATAAGGTCATCTAATCCAGCTGCCTGCTCAAAGCAAGACCATGCCCCAGACAGATTAGTTTTGGAAAAAAACAACCTCTGGACATCCCACCAGCAGCATTCTCTCTTATTTATGATTCTACATTAACAATTATGGTTTTAGATCTGTATTTTAATCAAATTAATTTGCACCATATTAATTTTGTATCACATTAATATTTTAAAATCAGAGTGTTCTACAGCACTATGCCAACTTACAAAAAAACAAATCTGTTATGTCAACAGTTACTTTTAGAGAGAACGGTGGGTGAGGTAATATATTTTATTGGACCAGCTTCTATTAGTGAGTGAGACAGTGCTGGGTAGCTCAAAAGCTCATCTCTCTCACCAGCCGAAGTCAGTCCAATAAAAGATATTATCTCACCCACTTTGTCTCTGTAATATCTCTGTAATGACCAACACAGCTACAAAAACACTGTATAGAACAGCTACCTTTATCAACCAGACTTGTAATCTTGCTGAAGAACATTGCCAAGAAGGTTAGATAAGACCTATTTTCCATTAAACTAGTTGGTAGCATTAATTGTATTTCTATCATGTACTGACAGAGTCCTGTATCAGCTGCTGCATTAATCCAATATGCATTGATGTCAAGCTAACCAGCCTGTCATTACCTGGGTCATGCAGCTTACCCTTTTTAAATACAGGCACAGCTGTTGCTTTCTTCCAGTCCTCTGGAGTTTCCCCAGTTTTCCAAGAGATATTAAAAATTAACCTTGTAGATAATGTTCATTTTTATGTCAGAGAAAGACATTAATTTGTAAGAAACCTGAATTTAGCTACTAAAACAAACCAAAAAATCCCCACCATAAATAATTTTTCTGTTAAACTGAAAAGAAATACAAGTTGAGTTCTAAGCACAATAGATATCAAACTCACCATACGTGCATGTGGATTTCGGTGGTAATAAAGCTCCTTATATTCATCCATCCAAACTTCTGCTGCACGTACACTGTTAGCCAGGGCCTTGGCGCGTGAGTAGGGAGCTTGTTTGGGGAAAATGTGACCTACGTGAGAACATGGGTGGATCTCAAGACTTCCTCCACACTGCCAGATCTAAACAAAGAATTTACATTACATGTTGGCAATCTGAAATCACGTGAACAGTAGAATATGCAGAATAACAATACTTTACAATACTTTGTATTTATAACATTTTCCCCAAAATCTCAAAGCACCTTATAAACTATAAATATCATAGTCTCAGGAGGAGGCAAATATGATCCTCAGTTTACAAGTAAATAAACAAAGGTGTCAAAGCACGTCAGTGGGAGAGTGGGTCAGATAACAAAGCCAGGAATATCGTGATGCTTTCACTGGAGTTCTGGTTGGCAAAGATGAGATACTACCGATGTTCAAAGCGTGATCATGTGCGCTATGCTGAGCTGCACTGGGCAACTCAGGCTTGCTTCCTCCTCTCTGGGGTTCAGATAATCCAGCTCTCCCCATGGGGTGTAAGTAATATATACAATAGGAAAGTGCCTACCGCCTTAGCTCTTAAACATGTGAACCTAAGCTTTCATTTAAATATATTTCTAGCCCTCCTGGTTGTGAAGAAGTGATGTCTGCCAGAGTCTGCAGACAGCCTTCAGCAGGAGGAGGAACAGCATTCGCTAGATGCAGGGAGGAAGCCACCTGTCCTGAGAGTGGCCAAGATGAACAGCTGGCGTGGCCTATCTCCAGGAAAAACTAACAGATCTAAGGTTAGAGTGCTACAGACCAGTATCAAGAAAACTTTTTGGAAAAGACCTAAAACCATTTAGCCAAAATCATGTTAAGGTCTACAAAATGCATGCAGGAACCGTGTCTAAACTTTGTTTCAACAACTGGACTCTTATGGGTATGTTTTGGGTTTTCCCAACATTTTTCTTGTTTATGAGCTAAGACTGTTTAAGTTAGAAGAACTCCTGGGAAAATTCAAGGATTGCTGTGAACCATCTTAGCATTATTCCATAGAGCAAGTATAAAACCCAGAGTGAAGGGTCTCTGTTCAACCTGGTTGGTCTTTGTCTTTTCTTCTACCAGTTTTTTACTGTCCTATTCTAAACTTTTATTTTTTGTCCCAGTTAATTAGTATGAAGCCTTTAGAACTTCAAGCCATGATGTTTCCTGATTTTCCCTACATTCACTGGTCACTAAATTTGATTTAGCTGGCTTCTGCCATTAGGATGGGGAGGGAATTTTGTCCAGCCTTCCTAACCTGACCTCAGATGGACCAGAGACTCTGCCCCCACAAAAAAAGAGCCACAACTTCAACCTGAAGCTGATGGCAATCACACCCCACATGCCATCAGAACAGAAAATGGGCACTTATTCTCTTCCATTTTGCCATCTCCTCTTTGCTCTGTCTATGTTCCGCTGGGGAAACTTAAGAAAATTCACAACTCTGTCAGTAAGCTCAGAAAGTTTCTATTGTATCATCATTTCCATCTTTTCCAAAGAGGATTAAAAACAAAGCTGTCCTGCACACTTAGGTAAATTAAGTTTAGGTAAATTAAGCATTTGGATCTTGTGTTATTAAGAAGTTGGACCCAAGACCATTAAAAAGCACCCAGAGATGTAGGCTGGCTGTGGGGCTCAAAGTAAAATCAAAACAAACTGTATTTTGGTGACCTGAAACTCTGCATCTACCACTAGAACAGATCAAGCCTCACCTGCTATTCATGGGGAGAACTTGTATAGCATGCTGGGCTTTGCAGGATTGGTTTCCCATTGCTAGGGCTCAGTTGCCCCTGGGCTCTCCTCACATTCACTTTCTTGCTCCACAGGTCAGGTGTGTGCATTCTACAAAGTGGCACCCACTCATGGAACCAAAAACCATAGAATCATAGAACTGGAAGGGACCTTGAGAGGTCATCTAGTTCAGTCCCCTGCACTCAAGGCAGGACTAAGTATTATCTAGACCATCCTTGACAGATGTTGGTCCAACCTGCTCTTAAAAATCCCCAGTGATGGAGATTCCGCAACCTGCCTAGGCAATTTATTCCAGTGCTTAATCACTCTAACAGTTAGGAAGTTTTTCCTAATGTCCAACCTAAATCGCCCTTGCTGCAATTTAAGCCCAGTGCTTCCTATCATATCCTCAGAAGAGGAACAATTTTTCTCCCTCCTCTTTGTAATAACCTTTTATGTACTTGATAATGGTTATCATGTTCCCTCTCAGTCTTCTCTTCTCCAGACTAAACAAACCCAATTTTTTCAATTTTCCCTCATAAGTCATTTTCTAGACCTTTAATCATTTTTGTTGTTCTTCTCTGGACTTTCTCCAATTCATCCAGATCTTTTCTGAAATGTGGCGCCCAGAACTGGATACAATACTCCAGTTGAGGCCTAATCAGCACAGAGTAGAGCAGAAGAATAACTTCTCATGTCTTGCTTATAATACTCCTACTAATACATTCCAGAATGATGTTTGCTTTTTTTGCAACAACGTTACCTGTTGACTCATATTTAGTTTGTAATCAGCTATGAGCCCCAGATCCCTTTATCCCTTCTGCAGTACTCCTTCCTAGGCAGTCAGTTCCCATTTTGTATATGTGCACCTGTTTGTTCCTTCCTAAATGGAGTACTTTGCATTTGTCCTTATTGAATTTCATCCTATTTACTTCAGACCATTTCTCCAATTTGTCCCGATCATTTTGAATTTTAATCCTATCCTCTTAAGCACTTGCCACCCCTCCCAGCTTGGTATTGTCTGCAAACTTTAGAAGTGTACTCTGCCATTATCTAAATCACTGATGAAAATATTGAACAGAACTGGACCCAGAACTGATCTCTGTGGGACCCCACTCGTTATGCCCTTCCAGCATGACTGTGAACCACTGATAACTACTCTCTGGGAATGATTTTCCAACCAGTTATGCACTCACCTTATAGTAGCTCCATCTAGGTTGTATTTCCCTAATTTGTTTACGAGAAGGTCATGCAAGACAGTATCAAAAGTCTTACTAAAGTCAAGATATACCACATCTACCGCTTCTCCCCTATCCACAAGGCTTGTTACCCTGTCAAAGAAAGCTGTCAGGTTGGCTTGACATGATTTGTTCTTGACAAATCCATGCTGACTGTTATTTATCACCTTATTATCCTCTAGGTGTTTGCAAACTGATTGCTTAATTATATGCTCCATTATCTTTCTGGATACAGAAGTTAAGCTGACTGGTCTGTAATTTCTCGGATTGTCCTTATTTCCCTTTTTATAGATGAGCACTATATTTGCCCTTTTCCAGCCTTTTGGGATGTCTCCCGTCTTCCATGACTTTTCAAAGATAATTGCTAATGGCTCAGATATCTCGTCAGTCAGCTCCTTGAGTATTCTAGGATGCATTTTATCAGGCTCTGGTGATTTGAAGACATCTAACCTAAGTACTTTTTGACTTGTTCTTTCCATATTTTAGACTCTGTTCCTACCTCATTTTCACTGGCATTTAAAAGAAGAGATACTGTTCTCAGTAGATTGAGTAGATCTTCATAATTATAGTCCATCTCTTGGGAAAATTTTGGCCAAGCTCTTAGCATCACTTCCCACGTAAGGAACAAAACTTTCCCGCTCTGGCCACACACTCATTTTTCTACTTTGAGCAGTCCCTTTCTGGCTGCAGCTCTCTCACTTAGAAATGTTCTTGGCTGGCTTTCACTGAGGCTAATGAGCCCAAGCCATCTCTGAGCTGTGTTTGTTAACTCTTGCCTCCCCAGCCTGCAGTCCTAAAGCTATTGCACTTGGGTGCACTTTCCGCTATCCCCTGACTGTTCTTGCTAATGGTAACTTCAGAAATATTCAGAACTGGAGACCCCTGCATTACTGAATGCCTATCATAAGACACTGGCTACAAATTTTGGTAAAGTGGTTGGGAAGTACTGCTGAAAAATTTGCAGCATCTGAATTCAGTGTTGTGCAGAGGTACCGTGCGGCAGACATTCTTTGCAGCCTCATAAAGGTTTCTCAAGTAGTCAGAGGGGAGGACAGGAAAGTTCTGCCAGTACCTGGAACAAGTTAAGGCTTTCAATAATGGTTAACCTGAGCTATCTGTAGATGCCTTTTGCAAAATACATTTCAATGAGCCAGTTTATTGTTTCATTTTAGTTATTATGCAAGCAGGTAACCCTCTTTGAATGGAGAGCAGGATATTAGGATATGCTCAAAGGTGAAGTAGGGTTGTCCTGTGAGCATCCTGTTATATAAAATATATTTTTAATGCATTGTTATAAGCAGTATAAGGGGGCACAGCTGTTTGGAAAGTATAAGGGAAGAAATGAAAATCTTTGTTCATTTGGATGAGCATATGGTTCTGGTAGGCACTAGAGAGGAGAGCAGGCCCATTTTTACACACTTGACCTGTATTCAGCAGCAGCAGGAGCTAAAATTAATATGGACTAGAGCAAAGCAATCTACTGGGAACTAAGGAAGTCTCTTTTGCTCTATCAAAGAGAATTCAGACACTGAAAGACCCACCCAGCCCCTTCCAGCACTGCTGATACCCTAGAGGTCCCTTTCAGTCAGGCTTCCCCAGCAGTACTGTACTAAATTAGCAGAAAAAGATAACTGCTTTGTCAGCACCAGACTGTGAAGTAGAACAACTGGATCCTGATAACTGGTGGATAGGATACAGCTGTACAAAAAGCACTTGCTACACATTTGTGATTATTTAACTTATGTGCATCCATCATCTGAGAAAACAACTTACAAGAATGGTTTAGTCTTTCATTGATTGTGGAATTACAAATACAATTTAGTGAAAAGAAACATTACTTATGTGCTAGTTCTAGAAGGAGGATTATGGATAGCGTGTCCTGAGGTTTTAATTCTATTTGTTTTTGTTCTTCATTTTCCACAGGGTTAATAGAGTAATAGAGAAGGCATGGCTGGTGTGCTTTTAAGCATAACTGGGAAGGTTCTAAGGCTCAGTATATGTCAACAGGTGAGTAAAAGGGTTGAGAAGAGAGAGAGGCCTAAAAATTTACATTGTAAAGGCACAGCATATCAGTGTTGTCTACACAGCCCCACAGTGTGGGCTATGGGGGTGCAAGTTCCAGCACATAGTAAAGAGTTGTGTTGTAACTGTCCTGTGTAGACCCACCCTAACACAAACTAAAGGGTTAATCAGCATTAATGTAGTCCAGTTTAATGCACGCTGCAACTCACACCCCTGTAGTCAGCAGCATGTGGCTGTGCACACAAGCCTCTCTCATGTATTGAGGGCTTTAAAACTATATTTAAAGGTGGCAAATGCCAGGAGCTACATTTCAGGAAGTGGGGCTTTCAGTTTTGGAAAGCTTAGTATAAGAATATCCTTTGCGGGATATTATGTGGAAAAACATCTTCCTGTTACAAGTTGTCTTCTGAACTACCTTAGAAAGAGCACTGAATTTTATTTATAAAGTTTTAACAGGTTTACAAATCATTGCCATCTAAATATCAGAGACAAAATGATAATCATTACAACACTGAGCTTTTGTTCAGAGAAATGATCTACATTAATACAAGCTGTCAGATCTCTCTGTTTAACCAGGGGTTACCGTATTCCAGAGTGAGTCTGTTTATACTATGCAGGACATATTGTTTCTGGTGATTTTATCAAACTGGGTGAAACTTCTGATTATACATATTTATCAAATCAGGCTTTTCTATCAAAAATAATATTAAAAATATTTGATAGGTGTGCTGGGTATTTTGGTTTGTTTTTTTTTATTTTTTGCAGGGCAATGTACTATTGAACAAATAGTAACTAAATATCTAGGTATTTATTTGTTCTCTGTATATTTTTCTGGATAAGTAACTGGTGAATTTATTGTCACGGAAAATTAACTCCCATATTTTAGAACTATTTCTCTAGTTTTGGTCTATTTTCCTTTCTCCTATATGTTGTTTTCCCTAAAGTGGAAAAGACCTTCACTTATGCCGCTCTCACAGACCCACATCACTACTGAAAAATGACAAATATTTTAGCAAAAATACTAGCAAGTCAATTGGAGTCCATTGCCTGCATTTACATAAACCCAGATCAAACTGCATTCATTAAGGACAGACATATGTTGGACAATATTTGGAGAGCACTTGAAATCAGCCATAATTCCAAATAAAAAAAAATCCGTTAAGTTTTTTATCACTCAATGCAGAGAAAGCGTTTGCACTGAAAATTCTCATCAAAATTACTGTCCAATTTCACTCCAAAGTCTTTTGGTTTAACTGTTTAAGTTTAAACTTCTCCCCTATGGAATAAATATTTTGAAATATTCTTCTCTGTATGTTATTTACATTTACTGTACTCTCTGTCCAATTTTTTTTTAATCAGAGTCTGACATTTTTTCAAGCGAACAGGAGCTGCTAACAGGGAGTTTTGCAAGGGAGTTTGGAAGGGGGTAGGAAGGGAGGGGGGGTCCCTTGTCGGTCTCATCTGTGACCCATTGGTCCCCTGAACCTATAAACAGAGCCACATCCAAAACCTTTCTGTTTACAGAAGAGCAGAGCGGACAGGGAGCTGTAGACGGGAATTTGAGAGAGTTTGACAGAGGGAGGCTTACAATGGTGAGGAGGACCCGCAACACCTGTGCCAGCACTGCTTCTGTCTCCTCCACCTGCACCTGTAGCCAGACAGAGCACCAAAGCATGGATGCTTTTACCCAGATTCTGGTGTGGGCTTGCAAAGACTGTAATTTGCAATTTCCACTTACTGATATCCAGGCTGGGGGTGGCATCCAATGTGAAAGGTACCTACTGGTGGAATCTCTCAGGCAGCAGGTGGGAGAGCTACAGAAGGAGGTGGCTAGGCTGAGGAACATCCATATCAATGAGCAATTCCTGGACAGTATCCATGTGGAGACAGCTGACGGTGCTGTCCCAGTTGACAGGACTACTGACACTCCAGTGGAGGAGGAGATGCCTCAGGGTGTATCTGACACACTAGTGGAGGAGGAGGCTCAGGGTGGACACAGCCAACTGGTTACTTCTAGCAGCAGGCAGTGCTCCACCCCTGCTGCGAACCCTCCTGCTGTGGTAAAAGATAACCGTTATGCTCTTCTTGATACAGGAGAGAAGGAATCACCCCCAACAGTTAAGGAGGTGAAGCCTCGTACCCCTAAGGCTGGGAGGTCTGCTGCCACCACTGATAAGAAACGTAGGGTAGTGGTGGTTGGAGACTCTCTGCTGAGGGGGACGGAGACACCCATCTGTCGCCCTGACCGTTCATCCCGGGAGGTATGCTGCCTGCCAGAGGCCCGTATCCGAGATGTTACAGAGGCATTGTCGAGGATTATCCGGCCTTCTGACTACTACCCCATGCTACTCATCCATGTGGGCACAAATGATACTGCGAGGTGTGACACTGAGCAGATCAAGAGTGACTACAGGGCTCTGGGAGTACGGGCTAAGGAGTTTGGAGCGCAGGTGGTATTCTCTTCGATTCTTCCTGTTGAAGGTAGGGGTCCGGGCAGAGACAGATGCATCGTGGAGGTGAATGCCTGGCTGCGAAGATGGTGTCGCCAGGAGGGCTTTGGCTTCCTCGACCACGGGATGCTATTTGAGGAAGGACTGCTAGGAACAGATGGCATTCACCTTTCGAAGAGGGGAAAGGCCTTATTTGCGCACACACTGGCTAACCTAGTAAGGAGGGCTTTAAACTAGGTTCGACGGGGACAGGTGAGCAAAGCCCACAGGTAAGTGGGGAACAAGACCTGGGAGATGGGTTGGAAACAGGAGGGAGCACGGGCTATAATGGCAGAGAGGAAGGAGGGTCAGGGCAAAGCTTGGAGGCAAGATCAAACCAGTATCTTAGATGCCTATATACAAATGCAAGAAGTATGGGTAATAAGCAGGAAGAACTGGAAGTGCTAATAAATAAATACAACTATGACATTATTGGCATTACTGAAACTTGGTGGGATAATACACACGACTGGAATGTTGGTGTGGATGGGTATAGTTTGCTCAGGAAGGATAGACAGGGGAAAAAGGGAGGAGGTGTTGCCTTATATATTAAAAATGTACACACTTGGACTGAGGTGGATATGGACATAGGAGACGGAAGTGTGGAGAGTCTCTGGGTTAGGCTAAAAGGGGTAAAAAACACAGGTGATGTCATGCTGGGAGTCTACTACAGGCCACCTAATCAGGTGGAAGAGGTGGATGAGGCTTTTTTCAAACAACTAACAAAATCATCCAAAGCCCAAGATTTGGTGGTGATGGGGGACTTCAACTATCCAGATATATATTGGGAAAATAACACCGCGGGGCACAGACTATCCAATAAGTTCCTGGACTGCATTGCAGACAACTTTTTATTTCAGAAAGTTGAAAAAGCTACTAGGGGGGAAGCTGTTCTAGACTTGATTTTAACAAATAGGGAGGAACTTGTTGAGAATTTGAAAGTAGAAGGAAGCTTGGGTGAAAGTGATCATGAAATCATAGAATTTGCAATTCTAAGGAAGGGTAGAAGGGAGTACAGCAGAATAGAGACAATGGATTTCAGGAAGGCGGATTTTGGTAAGCTCAGAGAGCTGATAGGTAAGGTCCCATGGGAATTAAGACTGAGGGAAAAAACAGCTGAGGAAAGTTGGCAGTTTTTCAAAGGGACACTATTAAGGGCCCAAAAGCAAGTTATTCCAATGGTTAGGAAAGATAGAAAATGTGGCAAAAGACCACCTTGGCTTACCCTTGAGATCTTGCGTGACCTACAAAATAAAAAGGCGTCATATAAAAAATGGAAACTAGGTCAGATCACGAAGGATGAATATAGGCAAATAACACAGGAATGCAGAGGCAAGATTAGAAAAGAAAAGGCACAAAATGAACTCAAACTAGCTATGGGAATAAAGGGAAACAAGAAGACTTTTTATCAATACATTAGAAGCAAGAGGAAGACTAAGGACAGCGTAGGCCCACTGCTCAATGAGGAGGGGGAAACAATAACGGGAGACTTGGAAATGGCAGAGATGCTTAATGACTTCTTTGTTTCAGTCTTCACTGAGAAGTCTGAAGGAATGTCTAGTATTGTGAATGCTTACGGGAAGAGGGTAGGTTTAGAAGAGAAAATAAGAAAAGAGCAAGTAGAAAATCACTTAGAAAAGTTAGATGCCTGCAAGTCACCAGGGCCTGATGAAATGCGTCCTAGAATACTCAAGGAGTTAATAGAAGAGGTATCTGAGCCTCTAGCTATTATCTTTGGGAAATCATGGGAGACGGGGGAGATTCCAGAAGACTGGAAGGGGGCAAATATAGTGCCCATCTATAAAAAGGGAAATAAAAACAACCCAGGAAACTACAGACCAGTTAGTTTAACTTCTGTGCCAGGGAAGATAATGGAGCAGGTAATCAAAGAAATCATCTACAAACACTTGGAAGGTGGTAAGGTGATAGGGAATAGCCAGCATGGATTTGTAAAGAACAAATCGTGTCAAACTAATCTGATAGCATTCTTTGATAGGATAACGAGCCTTGTGGATAAGGGAGAAGCGGTGGATGTGATATACCTAGACTTTAGTAAGGCATTTGATACGGTCTCGCATGATATTCTTATAGATAAACTAGGAAAGTACAATTTAGATGGGGCTACTATAAGGTGGGTGCATAACTGGCTGGATAACCGTACTCAGAGAGTAGTTGTTAATGGCTCCCAATCCTGCTGGAAAGGTATAACAAGTGGGGTTCCGCAGGAGTGGGTTTTGGGACCGGTTCTGTTCAATATCTTCATCAACGATTTAGATGTTGGCATAGAAAGTATGCTTATTAAGTTTGCGGACGATACCAAACTGGGAGGGATTGCAACTTCTTTGGAGGACAGGGTCAAAATTCAAAATGATCTGGACAAATTGGAGAAATGGTCTGAGGTAAACAGGATGAAGTTCAATAAAGATAAATGCAAAGTGCTCCACCTAGGAAGGAACAACCAGTTTCACACATACAGAATGGGAAGAGACTGTCTAGGAAGGAGTATGGCAGAAAGAGATCTAGGGGTCATAGTAGACCACAAGCTTAATATGAGTCAACAGTGTGATACTGTTGCAAAAAAAGCAAACGTGATTCTGGGATGCATTAACAGGTGTGTTGTAAACAAGACACGAGAAGTCATTCTTCCGCCTTACTCTGCACTGGTTAGGCCTCAACTGGAGTATTGTGTCCAGTTCTGGGCACCGCATTTCAAGAAAGATGTGGAGAAATTGGAGAGGGTCCAGAGAAGAGCAACAAGAGTGATTAAAGGTCTTGAGAACATGACCTATGAAGGAAGGCTGAAGGAATTGGGTTTGTTTAGTTTGGAAAAGAGAAGACTGAGAGGGGACATGATAGCAGTTTTCAGGTATCTAAAAGGGTGTCATCAGGAGGAGGGAGAAAACTTGTTCACCTTAGCCTCCAATGATAGAACAAGAAGCAATGGGCTTAAACTGCAGCAAGGGAGATTTGGGTTGGACATTAGGAAAAAGTTCCTAACTGTCAGGATAGTTAAACACTGGAATAGATTGCCTAGGGAAGTTGTGGAATCTCCATCTCTGGAGATATTTAAGAGTAGGTTAGATAAATGTCTATTAGGGATGGTCTAGACAGTATTTGGTCCTGCCATGAGGGCAGGGGACTGGACTCGATGACCTCTCGACGTCCCTTCCAGTCCTTGAGTCTATGAGTAAGAAGTATATTTATATTAGCAATTCAAACATTCTTGTTCCACTATTTCACTAAGGAAAGTTGAGTTTGTTATCTGTGTTTTGACCAAACATTTTTAAAGACAGGTAACTGGGTACTGTGGGGTACACGTTTAACTATGATAGGTTGACAACAAATGAAACAAAGTGGCCTCTAAAAGGCTCAGTCCTGCAATTGCCTACCTCTGTGTATTAATGTTTACAACTAAACTATTATACAATAAGATTTAGAAGGAATGGGCCCTAAACTCTACTGAACCAAAGAAAGTACAGTGGAATTTCCTTCTGCTCTTCTCTCAGGAAGTCCCATTCCACTCTACCCTATTAAAAAAAAAAAAAAAAAAAAAAGACTGCGAAGTCTCTCCTCAAAATCACTGAGAAGTATTCCATAACAACAGCTTTTAAAATTACAGAAATCCCCTCTACAGTTGTAATTTTAAATGTCCCTAAAAAGAAACCCTAAAATTACTAAGTAGTACTATCAAATTCTATTTTCTTCATTAAGGCATCATTGTACAATATTGGTCACCCTTTTAAAATGTTTACACTGCTAGATTTTTATTTTTTTAATACTGAAGATATATTATGATCTCTATATAAACTGAGATACAAAATGAACAGCTGTAAACACTAAGTAAAGAATTCAGCATAAAAAAACCCCACATACTAAATGATAAATATGATATTAATGGGTAGAACTCCTTTCCCACTAAACTACATCTATCCAGTAGAACATAAGAGTACTTAATACATAATGTATAGCTAATGTAGAGCTGTGCACATTGATTTTTTGGTTTGCAGGCATTTCCAAAAATTTTTAAAAGACATATTTTGGTTAAACAAAATGCTTTATGTGACCTGAACTGTAATTTTTGATTGAGGGTGGAGTATTTTATGATTTTTTAAATAAAAAGGAAAGAAATTATTAGAAAAACAAAAAGTCATTTTGAATAAAAAAATCAGAACATATCAACTTTCTGAATTTTGTTTGCTTTTTCCCTTCACATGTACAGTTCAGTGAAACTGACATGAAGTTGAGAAATAATTTTGTATACAAAATGTTTCCGCTGAAAATTTTCACTATAATATGGTATGTGCTTGCATATGTGTATGTGTGTGTTCTAGTTCTTGTTAGCACAAGGCTTTCGGTTAGAAAGCACAGGAATCTTTCCACTAAAAACACTGCAATGGCAGACTTTTTCCCTTCACTTTGCCCATACGTAAAAAAACTATCTATATGGTAAATATTTTTTATTTTAAAAAAATGGATTTTCATATTATCAGGGAAATTATCAAATATATTAAACAAAGGAGACAGGAAAATCACTTTCTGGCAAATCTGTTTGTTGTTGTCTCTTCTCCCATTTTTCACTAGTGGATTAAGGGATAGGCAATGTTATGATGCCACCTATTGGGAACCAGAGAGGCAAAGCATTCTGAAACCTTGTCCTTACACCTCAGCTAGACTCTTCCCTCCAGTGAGAGAAACAGTATGCTAGATAAATAATAAAACAAGCACACAGTGGCATACCACACAGCAAGACAGAAGGTGGAATTCAGAAGAGGAGAAAATGAGACTATGATAAACAAAATTACCTATAAGTAATTTTATCTTCTCAAATATCTTTTTTCTCCCATCCTATGACAGTGCATTAAGTGACAGAGAGCAGATATAGCAAGTACTAATACCAGGAGGTGAGTTTACCTTTTAGTGCCACTAGCAAAACTTGTTGCCAAAGGAGGCTTCCAGAGAGTGGAGAGGTCCAGTTGACAATGACATGTAAAAGGAGTAAGGAGATAAGAGGTCCTTGCCTTACACACCTTGGAAACTTATGCCTCAGTGCTCACTGACTATGAAGTGGAGATTTCTCTAGCCAAATGGCATTGGTCAAGCTCTGCACAAGACTTATCAACATGATTCTACACTCACAATGCTGCCTCAGTCCCACCTAACAATGTTGTCTTTAGCTGGACCCTTGCCCTTGGTGCAACTCCCAAAACCAAAGAAATAATGTCTTCAGTTTAGAAAATTTAAGCATGAGAAAAGACTTGAGAACATGTCTGTCTGTCTAACATCCAACACAGGCAGATTTTCTTGACCTAGAACAGGGGTTGGGAACCTATGGCACGCATACCAAAGACGGCACACGAGCCAATTTTTAATGGCACACTGGAGCCTGCTAGGACTCCAGCATGCCACTAAAAAATCCTGCCCAGCCCGGCCTGCTGTCCTCTGCCCTCCGCTCCCCACTCAGGGGCAGGGAGCAGAAGCATAGCCGTGTGCACAGAGTGGCAAATGGCCCCACTCTCCCGTCACAGCAAGCCGCGGGGTCCGCGCTCCCGGGCTGGAGCGCCGGGCTAAGCTCAGCAAACTGCCGGCCCCTCCCCCGCCTTCTCCACTATCCTGGAGCCCAGCCGCCACGCGCAGCACTCTGTGGGTTGGGGCTGCACGCTCCCGCGGGGCAGCATTTGGCTCCACGGGGAGGCAGAGACGCTTCTCACTCAACCAGAACTCTGCCACTGCCACCGCCACGCGCAGCGCTCTGAGGGGCGGGGCTGTGTGCTCCTGCAGAGCAGTGTATCTAACTCTGTGTGGAGCCCCATGGTAAGAGGCCCAGCGTTGGGGGCAGACAGGGAACAGGGTGAGTTGGATGGGGGGGTTAGGGGTGGGTGTCTCTGGAGGGGGCATTCAGGGAGCAGAGGGGGTTGGATGGAGCATGGGAGTCCCAAGGTCTGTCAGGGGGCGGGGAGTGGATAGGGGTCAGGGCAGTCAGGGGACTGGGAGCAAGGAAGGTCCTGGGGGGGAGGCAGTTAGGAATAGGGGTCTCTGGAGGAGGTGGTCAGGGGACAAGGAGTTGGGGGGGTTGGATGGTTTGAGAGTTCTGGGGGTCCTGTCAGGAAGCGGTTGGATGGGGCATGGGAGTCCCGGGGGTCTGGCTGGGGATGGGGGTGTGGATAAGGGTCGGGGCAGTCAGAGGATAGGATAGGGTCCAGTCTGGGGAGTGGTGTCCTGGGGGGCAGTGAGGGGCAGGGGTTCCAGGAGGGGGTAGTCAGGAGACAAGGAGCAGGGGGGTTGGGAGTTCTTAGGCGGGCAGTGACCCAGCCCTCTCCCCTGAGCCCTGACCCCCCCCACACACACACACTGCCCTCTGCCCGCACACACCCCAGACCCCTGCACCTCCCTCATACACACCCAGCCCTCTGCTTGACTCCATTTCCCCCAACCCCCCAACAACTCGAGCCCTGACTCTGGCACCCCCACACATACCCAGGCTCCCCTCTGCTGTGACACCTGCATCCTCCCACATACCCAGCTCCCAGACCTGACTCCAGCCCTCTGCCCTCAGGGTCCCGGCCGCCAGCCCTGCATGGCCTGCTGCTGGTCTGGGGTTCTGGCTGCCAGACCCTTGCCAGCCGGGGTCCCGGCCACAGGCCTCGCTCAGCCCGCTGCCGGCCTAGGTGAACAGAACCCCAGACCAGCAGCGGGCTGAGCAGGCCGGCAGCATAAGATCAACATTTTAATTTCATTTTAAATGAAGCTTCTTAAACATTTTGAAAACCTTGTTTATTTTACAATACAACACTAGTTTAGTTATATAAAATATATAGACTGAGACCTTCTAAAAAAAACATTAAAATGTATTACCGGCACGCGAAACATTAAATTAGAGTGAATAAATGAAGACTCAGCATACTACTTCTGAAAGGATGCTGACCCCTGACCTAGAAAGTGTATTCAGTTTGGACAGAAATGAGCAGAACAATGGGTTTGTTCAGGTGGAATTCACTATTCACCATGGGAATGAGTTCTAGAGAACACTGAAAAAACTCTTTCCAAAACCATTTGGAGATATGGAGGAGAGATGATGGGCACTCATTTCATTCACTCATCTGGCTGAAGGTACTGCAATAAGGACAGCCCTCTGAAAGGAAAGAAATCAAAGGAATCTTCCCTAAAGCTTGATAGGGGTTCCCCATCAGAACATGCAAAATGAGGGTCAAGTCCTACTGATGAATCACTTGATGAAAATCTTAACTGTTCTTTAAGTTCCTTTTTGAATCCCAACAGAAAGAAGTCCAAGACTTTCTGCCATGAGCAAGACAGGGGAGTATTGCTTAGGGTGCCACATCAGGCCACAATATCTTCCATATACAACAATACAAAAGGCAGAAAATTTTCTGCTGTTCACCAGTCTGTCAACTCAGTGGAGAAACCTTCTTTAAGGAAATTTATCTGCTGAACTCATACACAGCCACCCTGAAGCAATGCAAAATACTAATCCCCGAGATGATCTTGGAAGCAGCCATAAAAGGACTCATTTTTAGGTTTTCAGGCCTGAAAACCTAGGAACAGCCACAGAGAGAGCAAAATTACAATTGCTTTATTCTGCCTGACCTTCCTCAGCACCTCAAGCAGCAGGGAAAGCAGAGTAAAGCAGCATTCCTGTTCCCTGGCTCCAACTCCATGTGAAGTATCACAAAAGAGAGCATAGGAGTTGGGGATCCAAGCTTACAGCCCTGCTCCGCCTCTTTACCTTTCTCTGCCTCTATAAAGCCATACGCTCCAGAACTGGAGGTTTCCTTCTACTCCCAATTCTGGTAAATCCTTCTCTGAGGGGTATTTCTTCTGCCCCCAGCTGCCTTCTGTGCCCCACCCTGGGAGTCCCCTGCGCCTGTTCTTTCAGGTCTTGCAGGAATTTCTGCTGCTCCAGATTCGGCCTGTTGGAGACTGTGGTGGGCAGATTCCTGCACTCCAGTCAAGAAGATGTTAAAGACATTCTTTGGACACAATCAGCCTCAACATGGTGCATCTGTGAGGCCTGTTGCACCTGGAAAGCAGTGAGTCTTAAAAGAGAGGATCCAAGTGCAGTCCAGGGTGGCACTCTGAAGTGAGCAGAGCTAGAACACAGAGCTCCCAGGCCCCATGGAGCAGGGCTTGCTTATCAGGGAAGATGCTGAAGACTAGATGGACCATCTTTGTTTTGTTTTCCCTTTTAGGAACTTCAGGTAGCTCAGCTTGGGTCCTTTGGACACACGGAATTAGGAGTCCAGGCCCCCTTTGCAGAGACTACTTATCTTTTGTCTTGCAGGAAACCACAGGGTGAGCCTGGACCATTTTATGGGGTTCAGGGCTATTTTTGTTTGAAATGCTTTATACCTTCCCAGAAGGGGACGTCCTGCCTCAGATAAACAGCCAGAGGACCACACCTCAAACTCCAAACTGGCTCTACAGTGATGCCAATATCCAGGAAAGGATACCTTGGGATGAGAGAGGTGCCCGACCTCATTCCAAAGGGGCTCCCTCAAGGTACAACCTGGCACAGGGCTCTCTGGTGTTTCCTTGCCCTTATGCAATTCTAACCATCCAGCTGGAGAACTCTTGTATTCTCCATGTGAACAATGCAGTTTCTGCCTGCAGATGACCCATTCCTCACTCCACCTTTATGCAGAGGAAGAAGTCATGATATCAGACGATGGCTGGCCCTGACTGAGAAGGTGGGATGCTTGGCCACAGGGTTTGGAAGATTGCCTTCCATCCTCTCTGTTCAATCTGAAGCAAAGCCATCAGACTTCTTCTGACCTTTTCTTTTTAACCCCCTCCTTCCTTCTTGTCCTGTCCTCTTGGTCCCTGCACTACAGAAACAGGCAGAATGAGAGAGCAATAGTGAAAATTCCTTTTTTCCAAAGTTAGGAGGCAAAGAAAACCGTAGAAAGACATTCCAGAGCTCAGCAGACTAACAGAACTCTCTGCCTCCTTGCTTCAGTAGATGTCACCATAAAACTGTCTATTACCCTGTGACAGTGGATTTAAGTAAGAGGGGAAAAAATAATACATTTCTTACTTGATCCTTTTTCTCTTTCTCTTAGCAGCATCTCTCTGAATTCATTATGAATGGGTTAATGCCCCCACCAGCTATGGAATTTGGAGGTGATCCAATATTGTTGCCACTGGAGGCCTCAGGACTAAGCTCCATCCTCAAATTGGGCCAGCAGAAGAGTTCTTCCACAGCTGTAGAAACACTCCAGCCTTACCTTAGTGGTAAGGCAATTTGGTATAATGTATTAAATTAACCTTAGGCCAATATATGTCTAAGCCTCCCTTTAGAGAAAAGTTTCAATTTATATTCTGCTCATTTACCAGACTACTAGGTTGGGTTGAATTCGGAGGGAAGGTGCTGACAGAAATTAAAAAAAAATTATCTGGTATGAAAAAATTCTCATTTGGCTGCACGGCTTCTCTCCTAATTCATTACTCATGGTATGTAGCGACTGGCAAATACTAGATGTAGGGAGGGAAAGGATAAGAAGAGTTTAATCATTATAGTAGAGTAACTGGCAGGAATGGAAGTTCTCCCCATATAAAGCAAGAGTATTATAAAATAAGGAATTGTGTGGGAAGCAATCCAGTAGCCCCTTCTTACCAAAAGATGCCTCTGCAGAGGAATGGAAACTTACCTTGCAAATCTTCCACAGAGGAGACTCATATACTTTTCTCCCAGTGCCTAAGGGGACTGCTGTGAATTGCTTCCCAGATGTCTAGTATGCCAACTGGTACAGAATTTTTAAGTCTTGCCTGGAGCAACCTACAGGCTGTTGGCCTTGGCATTTCGGAGAGAATGAGATGAACAGGGTACAACTGGTTTGTGTACTCCATATGCTTGAAATATATCTTTAGAGCTCTAGGCCAAAACCTTCCATAGTAATGGGAGAACTGTTTCCCAGGAATTGTGAAAAAGAGGAACATACTTTGAAGAGAGAGATTTCTGGAGCTATAAAAATAACCCTTTCCTCAAGGCAGTGTGGTTCTTGTAGGATGTGGGAACAAATTCTAAAACTTGCCTTCCAGAGGTAATGGGCACTAGAAAGACCAGCCACATGCTTGTCTAATTTGTCACTGTGGTTAAACTTGGCATCTGATACTCAAATGGAAGTTCTGATGTGCCTGGCTATAAAATGCCACTGTGGCTGGTATTCATGTTTCTAAAGTGCCTGGTTATAGGACGCAAACCAAACCTCCTGGAACAGTTCTAGTATAGCTGAGATCACCAGAGCTTTGGGATTATTATAATATTTGTATTACAATACGCTACCAGAGGTTAGGGCCCCATTAGGCTGGGTATTGAACAAACACAGATGCAGCTGCTGCCCCCAAAGAGCTTTGTTTCCCCTCACACTAGAAATGTTATTTTGACTAGATCAATGAGTGAAATATCCAGACAGAACTCAACCAGGATACCAACCTGTATCAGAAGTTACTCACAGAATCACAGAAATGTAAGGTTGAAAGGACCTCAAGAGCTCATCAAGTCCAGCCTCCTGCTCTGAGGCAGGACCATGTAAACTTAGACCATTCTTGACAGGTGTTTGCACAACTTGTTCTTAAAAGCCTGCAGTGATGGGGATTCTATATCCCTGCCTTGGAAGCCTATTCCAGAATTTCCAAGGGAGAATGGAGGATCCATGCTGAACTACACTTCTCTTCTGATACCCAGGTGGTTAGTTCTAGGTGTTCATAGTCTGAATGAAGGAATCTCTGCTTCAAGAGCTCTGGTGTTTTCGGCAGGTACAATGTGGAGTCCTTGACTATCTAGCAAGTGCAAAGTTCCTTCTGGGCCAGTGGAGGACTAGGAGAACTACAATTCTCCCTATTCCTCTTTTCCATATCCTTTACGTAAACTGTCTTGAAAGTAGCAGATTCTTCTTTACCCAGGAATTATTTCCATTGTCATGGAGAAGCTTTGACCTTTGTATACTTTCTGGTTTCAGAAAGGATATCAACACTCATGCCCCAATCATAAGCCAATCTCAACCAGGAAGTTGGAGACTTCCTCTGCAACTACCATAACACTGCTCTACAGCCAAAATGCTTCTGAAATAAATGTAGTAAATGATGCTTAAAATTGTTGATTGGCTCTAGTTTTCAAGATATGGTATTGTGTCAGTATATACGACCCTTGACTTGGGAATGGCAGAGGACAAGTGAGTTATAAAGGGAAGGGATCTCAATTTAAACCAGAAATGACTAAAATACATCTTTGACTGGATCTATGAATAAAGCTATGACTGGGTTTGGACAGTACTTGCTTTTTAGGCAAAACAATGAATGATGCAATCTGAAGCTGGTATTGCATCATATATGATATGAACTGCATCATGTTATTCCTAGAAGTCATGGATGATGCAATCATAACGAAGCTTACATCACTCTGCTGAACAAATTGCCCTATATCAGCTCTAAAAATCATACTGTGTCGTGCTCTCTTATTTGTCAGTGTTTGATTTTGCAAAGCGACACATTTCTGTTTCGCCAAAGTGAGCAGATATGCCTCGTACTTGTGTGAACAGTGCGGATAACTTCTGCTATGTTTGTGGAGAAGTGACTTTTGCATCACAAAAGCGCAGTATAACCATTATGGTTAAGAAAGCCTATCACCTTTCTTTTGGCTGCAAAATTGGAGATCAGGACAAGAGGTGGGCCCCACACATATGCTGCAACACTTGTGCAACAAATCTTCGCCAGTGGTTGAACAGGAAATCTATGCCTTTTGCAGTGCCAATGATTTGGAGAGAGCCAACAGATCATACCAGCAATTGTTACTTCTGCATGGTGCCTCCAGTTGGGAAAGGTGTGTCAAAGAAGAAAAAGTGGACTGTGCATTATCCAAACATTCCATCAGCTATACGCCCAGTACCCCACGGAGAAGGACTGCTGGTTCCTGATGCACCAGAATCATTTTCACTTGAGTCAGACGAGGAAGAGGAAGAGGATGAAACTTCTGGTCCTGAACCATCAATGTCACAGGACCCACATTTTCTCCCATCCTCCTCCTCTGAACCACACCTCATAACACAAGGTGAACTGAATGACCTTGTCAGGGATTTGGAACTACCCAAGAGTAAGGCAGAGCTGTTGAGCTCCAGACTACAGCAGTGGAATCTCCTGGCAGGCTATCAGGGCAAATGGAGCCCATCAATGCTTGCAGACTATTGCTGGACAGTGACAAGAGATGCTCCATTTTATGAATAGAAGAGACAAGCCAAGAAGCACCGAGTAGATACTGAATAGGACTAAACTATGTACACAATAGTGTTTTGCCTTTTGTTTCCTAATAAATTTTATTTATATAACCCTTTTGCTGATTTTTAAAGTGTTACATAAATAGGACAGGTGAAATATTATCATGTAAAGCAACCATAAACACATGAAAAGACCTAGGTTTACAATTTATGATTAAAACTCTACTATCTACACAATATACATAGACATAAAATGTAAAAACTTAAATATCTTAGAAACAGTAGCCAGTTGTTTTAATTGTCATATTTGAATTCAGCACATCAAAATACATAATAAAAAGCACATTTTCTCTCTGAAGCAGACGACTTCTCAAAAATTGTAGACCAGTGTAATTGCTCATTATATGGTTTTTTACACCATATAGCTGGTACTAGTCACTGTTATGGACAGAACCTGATCCCATATGGTTATGTTTGTGGGGGTTTCTCCTTTTTGTTTTTAAAGACACACTCTGATAGAGGTGTTGAAAAACTAAAAGGACATATACTATGAGATTTTGGAAATTTGTTTTCCAAGTATGCTTGCTGCCATAGACAGCATGCAAAGGTCTAGAGTGAAAGTTGGGTTGGCTTTCAGCATGTTGTATGTACTTACCTTACCTTCCCACAAAGAGGCATTCAGCTGTGATCAGAGGATGACACTTAATTTTACATTGCATAAAGTGCATGATTCTATTCCTCAGAGATAATTTTTGCAGGTGCATTTTGAGAAATCCACTCAGGGGCTGAAGCTGATGCATGGTACTAGGAAACCTAATAGTTGGAGATAATTGGCTACTAAGGATCCCTCAGGAAAGGTTTGTTGCAATAAAATTTTGGATCTTTGAATATCTTTATCATTGTGGTAAAATTATAGCCAGAGCCATGTCTGTTTTGAGCTCCGGATGAGCAATTCTCTGCGTTGTGATGAAAAGTTCCTCTGGATTTTGAAGAACTGCTGGCTATGAATCCTTTCCAGCAGCTGTTCATTTCAGAATGGGTCTGTTTCTCTGGGCAGAGTACTGATTGACATGTCAATGCATGGGTACAGGTGCATAACATGCCACCTGTGCCTTGCTGTGATTACAACCAGCCACTTATGGCTCTAGGTTATGAGGGTGGATCAGAAGGAAGAATCTTGTACATGAAACGTGAACTCTTGTACACAAATGCTCTTTGTCTTTCCATAAGGAGGATTTTGGTGGTTTGGAAGACAGTTTTTCTAGGCTGCTTTGTAAGTTTCTGCTCCAGATTTTCCTCTCTGCGAGGGTAACAATCCCTTGTTGGCTACTAACAACAGCGGTATCCAAGAACAGATTGCTATGCTGGCTTTGACAGTGAGGGCTGAGGCCTCTTTTCAAGCTCAGCTACTAGTTTCTCTGATTTCCCCCCCCAATAGCTCTTCACCTGCAAATTTGCACAAGATATCCATTTAGGATGAACAATGGCTATTTGTAGATATAACATGGCTTCCTTGCAACTGCCAAGTTAGAACCATTGCTTGTCACAAATCATATCTTGACCAAGACAGAACCCAAGATGTCCCAATCCAAGCAAAGATCACTCCTTTAGACAATGAGCCACTTATTTGCTGCACAGTAGGCTTTCCTTTCTAAATTTATGAAAAACCTTTGGTTTGAAAGGCTATTGCTGAGACTTCGAAATTGCTGTGCTGTGTGCCATCTCTACTGACGTCTATGAGGTCTTTTGGAAGAGAGTCTCCTTCAGGTGGTGTGATTATGTTTTTCACTGGTACAGCTACTGCTGCACCTTTAGACTTCCAAAATGTATGAAATTTCTTTGTTTATATACAAATGCATTAGTTTAACACAGAGGTCAGCAACCTTTCAGAAGTGGTGTGCTGAGTCTTCATTTATTCACTCTAATTTAAGGTTTCATGTGCCAATAATACATTTTAACGTTTTTAGAAGGTCTCTTTCTATAAGTCTATAATATATAACTAAATTATTGTTGTATGTAAAGTAAATAAGGTTTTTAAAATGTTTAAGAAGTTTCATTTAAAATTAAATTAAAATGCAGAGCCCCCCAGACTGGTGGCCAGGACCCAGGCAGTGTGAGTGCCACTAAAAATCACCTCACATGCCACCTTCGGCACACATGCGATAGGCTGCCTATTCCTGGTTTAACATTTGGTTTAAATCAGATGTCCCCATTTGGATCTTATGATGCCCTCAAAGGAGGCATCAATGGTAAACCACATATCTACTAAAGCTTGAAAAGGAAGACGTTTTATTAATATTAATGAGTTACTTGCAAGACACTGCTGTACTGTCCTGGAAAATTCCAGCAGGTGTTTTTTTATTTTTTGTGATGCACATGTGGTATTTCTTCTCCTGACTGTTTACAGGGTGAAGGTAGTACAATGTTCACTCAGGCCTGGAAACAACATAACAGAAGAGGGTATTGGTACACATACCTCAGTTGCAAAAAAGTCCATGGGAGCTGAAAGACTGTCTACCTACTTCCCCAGGGTGGCTAGCACCCTGGCAAGTGCTGTAGGAACAACCTAGTATCACTCAGGGCTTTCTTCAGTCAGTCAGGATCATCTGATCATGAGAAGGGAATTCTCACTTACCTCCCTGTAATCCCATGAAGGTGCAGCTTTGCGGGGAGTGAAATTGGCAAGTGCCTCTGGTCTGGGCATAGACTGCCTTGTGCTCCTAAGGCCTGTGTGTGGAGCCAGCCTTGGAGCAGGGAAGAGGTGGAGAAAGGGAGGCCTCTGTCCCTGGCAGAACGAGGGCTGGCTGATGATCACAAGGCACAAATCCTATTCCACTGCTGCTTGACTCTTAGCCCCATCCCTGGCAGAGCAAGGGTCCCTGGGCTGGGAGCCAGCCAGGCACAATTCCTGAGGCAAGGTTGCATAGGAGGGACAGTCTTCTTCACATGCCCAGACTCAGACTCAGACTCTAGGACTGGAAGGGACCTCGAGAGGTCATCGAGTCCAGTCCCCTGCCCTCATGGCAGGACCAAATACTGTCTAGACCATCCCTAATAGACATTTATCTAACCTACTCTTAAATATCTCCAGAGATGGAGATTCCACAACTTCCCTAGGCAATCTATTCCAGTGTTTAACTATCCTGACAGTTAGGAACTTTTTCCTAATGTCCAACCTAAATCTCCCTTGCTGCAGTTTAAACCCATTGCTTTTTGTTCTATCATTGGAGGCTAAGGTGAACAAGTTTTCTCCCTCCTCCTGATGACATCCTTTTAGATACCTGAAAACTGCTATCATGTCCCCTCTCAGTCTTCTCTTTTCCAAACTAAACAAACCCAATTGTTTCAGCCTTCCTTCATAGGTCATGTTCTCAAGACCTTTAATCATTCTCGTTGCTCTTCTCTGGACCCTCTCCAATTTCTCCACATCTTTCTTGAAATGCGGTGCCCAGAACTGGACACAATACTCCAGTTGAGGCCTAACCAGCGCAGAGTAAAGCGGAAGAATGACTTCTCGTGTCTTGTTTACAGCACACCTGTTAATGCATCCCAGAATCACGTTTGCTTCTTTTGCAACAGTATCACACTGTTGACTCATATTAAGCTTGTGGTCCACTATGACCCCTAGATCTCTTTCTGCCATACTCCTTCCTAGACAGTCTCTTCCCATTCTGTATGTGTGAAACTGATTGTTCCTTCCTAAGTGGAGCACTTTGCATTTATCTTTATTGAACTTCATCCTGTTTACCTCAGACCATTTCTCCAATTTGTCCAGATCATTTTGAATTTTGACCCTGTCCTCCAAAGCAGTTGCAATCCCTCCCAGTTTGGTATCATCCGCAAACTTAATAAGCGTACTTTCTATGCCAACATCTAAATCGTTGATGAAGATATTGAACAGAGTCGGTCCCAAAAACATGCAGCAAGGGGATGGGGGGCGGTGAGCATGGTACAGAGCCTTGCGAGATGGCATCTGTGTAAGAGAAAAGCCCCAGTAAACACACTCTCAGTAGGAGAAGGTAAAGGAGAGGGGGTTAAACCCCTGCTTATCACCCCACTTGCTTTTGCCTTTTGGGAATCTCCAGGTTTTGCAGCACTTATCCTGAGTATAATGAAACTCCTCAAATTTGTAGTGGGAGGAAGGGGAGCTGGGTAGGAGCCCTGCTACTTTCCCCAAGGAGCAGAGGATCTTCTTCAGTATCTGGATCCTTTCAGGGTTCTTCTGCCTCCAGCCCTGCTCTTTTGTAGGACTTGCCCACTAAGCTGGCCAGATAGCTTTCTTCTTGTCCTTAGGTTCTCTTCCCAAAGCTCAGAAACCCCAAGTGGGCTTTTGTGCTTTGAGGTCATGACTTCACAGGGCAGGGCAGGGACCCGACATGCCAGTCAGACTCTTTGAGTCCCTGGCTCTGGGAACAGGCAGGGCATATTTCATTTGCTGCAGAGCCTGTAAGTGCTGCCTCACATTAGATGTAAGCTATGTGTTTGCAGGACAGCTCAGCCATGCCTGAGTGGGGACAGAAGAGGCTGACAGGAGGGCGCTGCAGTGACAAGGTGGTTGAAACCTAATCCGGAGGAGGAGGAAACCGAAGAGGAAGATTGTAAGTCACTACTGCACAAAAATGAATAAAAATAAAAAGGCTTTAAAACAAAACAGGACAAACTGAACCATGAACTTGTTCCACTGCCAGAAGCAGAATACCTGGTGGCCTAAATTGAAGGGTGGAACTTAGTCCTGGAGGCTCCAGCAACAATAATGGACCATCTCCAGATTCCACAGGTGAAGGGCATTAACCCATGAGTAATCAATTCTGAGACAAGCTATGCAACAAAAAAGAATGATTTACCACAGAGATATTAATATTGTCAAAAGTCTTTTCTGGTGATGAGCAAAAACAATAAACTCCCAAGTATCCAGTTCTGAAGCTCACACAAGCTGATAAGGCTACCTTAAGTTGGGCTACAACTTAACACTGCACCTCTAGCAAGAGGAGGATCACACAGGGTAAAGCATGAGCAACCTGTGCTCACCTGGAAAACTGCAGCAGTACCAGTAATCACCAAAAAAGTAGAGGACAAGAAGCCCTTTTGCCATCAAAATGTGTTGGCCTGTATCTCCTCCCTCCTTCTGTGCCAAGAACTCTTCCCACTCTAGCATAACCATCTACCTTGATTGTTCTCCAAGTGCTATCCCTGGAGAAACTAGCCAGACCCACTCACCCATAAGCTGCTACGATGTCAATGCATGGCAGTTCTCCCTCTGAATTGCACAACCATCATCCTGTTGCATAGTACACTGCTTTCTGGGGGCTCTTTAAGTGAGCCCTCTTGTCAGTGATCCCAGCTTATTGCTGTGGAGGGATGTAGATCATCCCTTTTCACCAACTTCGCAAGGGGTTTGCTGTTGATGCCCCCAATCTATTCCTAAAGTCAAACTGCGTAAAGCCTTGAAGGAGCACAGTCTGGCCTCTGCTCTATCAGTAGCTGCTGTATCTTTCTCTCCTCCCACTCTCCCTCCAACCACTATAGAAGTTCCAGGCATGGGTCAATACTGTAACTCATTTAACGTTGTCCCACTTAATGTTGTTTCAGTGTTACGTCCCTGCTCAATTAGGGAACATGGTCATTTAAAGTAGTGCAATGCTCCCTCATAACGTCACCTGGCTGCCTCCTTGTCAGATTCTGTGGAAGAGCAATGACTTTACAAGAGAGCATTGCACAAGTTTGCTTCTCTGCCTCCTCCCCAGCGCTTCTGCTTGGCGGTGCTTAGAACTTTCTGGGAGAGAGGAGGAGGAGTGGAGATGCAGTGCTTCCCTGCTCCTGCCCCTCCCTCCCATAAAGTCCTAAGAGCCGCCAAACAGAAGCACTGGGAGGGAGGGGGAGGAGGTGGAGAAGCGGAACTTGTGCAATACTCTCTTGTAAAGTCACTGCTCTTCCACAGAATCTGACAAGGAGGCAGCCAAACGACGTTATAAGGGAGCATTGCACTACTTTAAATGACCATGTTCCCTAATTGAGCAGAGACGTAACACTGAAACAATGTTAAGTGGGACAACGTTAAATGAAGCTGCTGCTGCTGCAAAGATGTTTCCTAGCGTCCTTGCCTGCAGCGGGCTATGCCTGGGTGGGGTAAGCCAAGGGAACTTCCCAACCATAGTGCAGTACAGTAGACAGTATAATGCCTTTTGTCTGTCCCAAAATATTTCCTTGGAACCTAACTCCCTGCATTTACATTAAATCTTATGGGACAATTGGATTCATTTAACATTGTTTCACTTAAAGTTGCACTTCTCAGGAACATAACTACAACGTTAAGTGAGGAGTTACTGTATAGCTATAAACTTCTCTTTCCTCCCATCCTCTCTCCTTACTTCACAATCCACCAAAGGCAAATTTCAAAGATGGCCATCAGCCCACTTCTCAAAATTTCATGCTGAAATTCTGAATAAAAGTATATTTTTGCACATTTTGCTTCCAAAATGACCACTGTGGGGTAAGTATAATTTCTGGAACATGAGAATGATAGAAACAAACTCTTGGAAATCTCTATGCAAACACTGTCACTTTTACACACTCTATGTTAAACCTCCCTCTCTGTGCAGAAGATGTAAAGAGGCAAATGTAAGATAAAGCCAGTTTTTATCCTCCAGCAAAATTGCTGATTGTGTCACTTACCCTAAATGAGAATTCAAGGTTTTCTCCTCCCCATACTTCCATTCCTGTGTCATAGGAGCCAAGATAGTCAAAATATTTCTTGCTGACAGCAAACAATCCACCAGCCATAGTTGGAGACCTGTGCAAGAGAAAAATAATTCTGGATTGGGTGTAGGGAGGAATCTACACATACATCTACTATTTTCTTAATTGTTCTCTAGTTACAAAGTAACAATACACATAAGATAAGTATCCTAGTGATATAATACTTAAGCTTTATTTGCTAATAAAAAAATTGTATGGCAAAAAAGTGTTTCTTAAATGCATTAAGAATGGACTTGCGAAAAAAATTCTGGGGAAGTAAACATAATATTAAGATAAACCAAGGTATATTTTAGTGTCACCACAGGACCCAGTTGCTTTGTAATGAATGAAAATACATACCTCTTGCCTTCAACAAAATAGGGGCTTAATCTTGCTCCCACTGAAGTCAATGACAAAACTCTCAGACTTCAATGGATTAAGCCCCTAAAGTGGGTATAACCCTTGAAAGTATATGTCCCCAACTGTTTTTTGTTTGTTTGTTTGTTTTTAAATTTGTTGACATTGCCTAACCAATGTAATGGGAGAGGCCAAAAAGTGACATAAATAACCATTTTGACAGATTCTGAGTCAAGACGTCTGCCAAGGAAATCCAAATCTGTTGTTTCCAGTGGGGCAATGCTGACTACATAGAATTGAACGTATATGACTTGTCTATAAATTATTTTCAACTGTGGGAACAGTTGGCCCTTTTAAAGCATATATTGCTGTCAGGACTATATTCTTCTTGCACATAACAAATGTAATTAGGTTGTGATCACCACACCTAGGCTACTAATAAATTTTTAACTTAGTGATCAATTCACATTAGTAAGTCAAAATGAGGTCTAACAGGCAACCCGTTTAAGCAGCATGTTCTCTGCCCTGTAGCTGCATGCTGTTCCAGCGGAGCAAGGTAAGGCAGAGAAGACAGAAGAACCTCCACCAGCAGCCAGCTCTCCTGCCTCACTCCAGCACTTGTCCCTCGCCACACAGAAGCCAGTTCCCCCACCCAACACTATTGCTCCCTCAGTTAACTATATTCCCATAGCCAAGATCCATAATCCCCAGAACCTTGTATTATCTCTTAGCAGTAGCCCCACAAGCCCAAACATTTCCTATTCAGCACCCCAAAACTACCCGTTTTTTACTATGATAAAAAATAATCCTACAAACTTTTGTGGCCAAAGGATCTTGTGACTTGGTGAGCTGCGGAATATGTATGTTTAAACTATTTTTTGGGGTTGTGAACCAAAATATGTTGAGAAGTCCTACACTACTGTCTTAGTTTCCCCATCTTTAAAAAATAATGCTCTCTTATCTCTCAGAGGAGATAAATTCATTAATGTTTGTGAGGCACTCAGATATTCTGGTGACAACATCCCTAAAAAGCCTAGGAAGAAATGAATAATTCTGCATTTCACAGAATCATAAACTTTAAGGTCAGAAGGGACCATTATGATCATCTAGTCTGACCTGCACAACGCAGGACACAGAATCTCACCCACCCACTCCTGTATCAAACCTGTGTCTGAGCCACTGAAGTCCTCAAATCATGGTTTAAAGACTTCAGGGTGCAGAGAATCTTCCAGCAAGTGACCCATGCCCCACACTGCAGATGAAGGCTTTGGAGGATAGGTTGAAAATAAAGGCAGGGGCCACTGATTAAATGATAAGGATAAAAATACTGAAAAGCTGCGTTGTTCCTGGAGCACACTATCCACTGCTGAACTGGAGTAGCCTGCAAGGTGGAGGGCAGAAGCCACCCAGCAACATATAGGATGTTATACAACTGCAGGGAACAGTGGACATTTAGTACAATTACACTGAGCAAACCCTATCTCTTCCAAAAAATGCATCATGAGCTTAAATTGAGGTTCTGTTTGTTGTGTGGGATGTTTGTTTAAAGTCATCATAGAATATCAGGGTTGGAAGGGACCTCAGAAGGTCATCTAGTCCAACCCCCTGCTCAAAGTAGGACCAATCCCCAGACCGATTTTTGCCCCAGATCCTTAAGTGGCCCCCTCAAGGACTGAACTCATAACCCTGGGTTTAGCAGGCCAATGCTCACACCACTGAGCTATCCCTAAAACTTCCACACAGAATTCTAAAGCCAGATCCTCGGCTGGTGTAAAACAGTGCAGCTAACTAAAGTTAGCGGAGCTACACTAGTTTATATCAGCTGGGGATCTGGTCCAATTTAGCTTGAGAATAAAGGGAGAACCTGTAGATACAGCCTGATCTCTCCATATGAGGTTACGTAGTTTTCCTCAAGAAAAGCATTCTCCAGTAGCTCCATGTTGGGCGCTCTATGCTAACCACATACAATTATTAATCATTTATTTCTGCCAACACTCCTCAGCTTTACTTAATAGATCATCATAACCTCTTCCTCTTATGTCTTCTGTTGCCTGTGATACAGAGTCATTACTCCTCACTGCTTTTGCGGTCTCCTCCTAAGGACAGTATTCTTCCATGTTTGCTTCTCATTCAGGACCCAATAATACAACCCTTATGTGAGTATGTCCCATTTACTTAAATGAGACTACTTGATGGAGTAAGGACTCACTAATGATAGGTTGCACTCATTAGCCTGTAAGCCCTGATTCTGCCACCCTCACTCATGTTGAGTCGTAGCTACTCTGAGTAAACCCACCACTGTTTATAGGCAAGGCTTAAAAAATGTGTACAAAACCTACTAGCCCAAGGACCAAGACTACTTGTCAGGCCATAATACACCAGTGCCTTAAGCAGTATGCACCCTCCTGCTCTGTATCCACCAGAGCTGTGCCTCTGAAAACATAGAAAGACATCACGACATTGGTTTACACTCTTCAGATTTTTTTTTTTTTTTAAAATATCATCAAAAGCTGAGATTTTGAACAAACTGATGACACTCACCCAGGAAAAATTCCTACTCACTCTTGATGAATGGATTTTGCCTGCTCTTTTAATAGGACAACTAAGCTACTAATATGAGAGTAGGGTTGCCTGTTTCAGTACTATCAAACCTTATTATTAACTATTGCCTCTTGCCTATTTGCCAAGCTTCTTATTTGTGTGCATAAATCACCACTTGCTATTCTCTCAAGTCTCCTTTCCTTATCTTTTCCCGGTGTTCTACTGTTATTCCATTAGATTTAGCAGTAAACCTCTTTTATATGGCAAGAAAGGCTTCCTGAGTAAATGCATTCATGACAATTTACATAGCAAAAGTAATGTAGATTTCTTTTTTAAAAGCAAAATGTTGCAAAAAGCATGATGACTGGAACTACATTAAAAAAAGAAAACATTTTTAAAGAACTCTGTATTTTCAGTTTCAGTGCTGAATGCTAAGTGCTCAGTTATACAAATTCTTTTATTGCTCTTCAGCTCAAGTTAAAATTTGTAAATTTTATAAAATTTGACATTTAAAATGAAGATAGAGCAAAATAATAGTCACCTGATTACATCAGTTTTGGACTGTCTTCGTTTTTGCTCCCTCTCTGGGATAACATGCCAAGTGAAGACGAGTCTCCAGTCAAACCCACCAATCTGTGGTTCCCCAGCATTTCCCAAGTACTCAAATGTATTCCATTCAATCACATCGATCACAGGACACACAACTGCTGACTCATCTTCCCCAATTCTAAATTATTTTAAGAAAGAAAAAAATATATTTTTGTTGACACTAGCAGAAACTAGAAATGGCAGGACTAAAGAGAGAGTTTATTGATACAAAAGTAAAGTTTTTACCCCCATTTTACATATATTGGGATACAAGTAACGAACAGTTACTTACAGTAGGTGTGCTTCTTTGAGATATTTTAGTGAGTGTGGATCCCGCTGTAGGTGCACGTGTACATGATGCACACAAGACCAGAGTTTTTTTGCTAACCATGTCCATCAGGGCTGCACTTGGGCCCCGTGTCTCCGAGTGTGGACAATCCCTCTGTAGATGACAGACAAGTTGTATCCTCCCTGAACTGTGGAAGTGAGGCATTTCAGCTGTATCTATCAACAAGTGACTGAAGCACTGCTCTCCTGAATTTGGCATCCCACCTGGCTGCCATGTCAAGCACAGAATGTCTAAGAAAAGTTAGTGGGTTGCTTCATTTAGCTGCCTTGCAGATCTCAGAGATTGGCACAAAGGGCTGGCATTAGGGGTATAGCAAGCAGGACAATTGCCCAGGGCCACACACCACAGGCGGCCCCATGCAGCAGGGCTTGGGCTTCAGAAATGTTGCAGAAATCCAATGTGTGAGCAGGTAAAGGAGGCAGGGTGGGGGCTCACTCCTTAACTTCTGTCCTGGGCTCCAGCGACTAACACCGAGAGTGCCTTGATGTTCAGTGAGAGAGCCTGACCATTATAGCAGATTTTTATTCTCTGAGATGAGACAGTTTGGTCTTTCGATGTGTCCCATTTCCTCAGGCCAGGATCAAAGCTAAGAGGTGCATCACTGGAGCTGGGGTTGGTGCTGAAGGAGTTGCTGCATTGTAGGTTGCTGCTTCTCCCCAGGCTTGACACCCTGCATGGCGTGGTGGATTCCTCTCTGGAGACTTAGCAGTGTTTGTCCTTATGGCAGGACACTGCACTCCTTCTTGAGCTTCTGCCTCCATGTTTGAAGTGGCCCTCTCAGTACCTGACTTCAGCTGCAGCTGAGACCTGCTGTATCTTTCCTCAGCACCATCTTCTCCGTGCTAGTCTTAGGCGTCACCTGCTTGCTCAGTGTAGTGCTGGATCATGCTGGCTCATCCACCAGCAGGATTCCAGATCTCGTTTCCTTAGGGTCTGAGGAGACATTCATGGACTGTTCCAGCACATGCAATTAAGCCTTGTGTTTTGTGACTTACGCATTCTAGCAGAGGAAGACAAGCACACCAAGGCTACGTCTACACTACAGGATAAATTCGAATTAGCTTAAACCGATTTTATAAAACAGATATTATAAAGTCGATTGTGCGCGTCCACACTAGGCACGTTAATTCCGTGGTGTGCGTCCATGGTCCGAGGCTAGCGTCGATTTCTGGAGCGGTGCACTGTGGGTAGCTACTGTAAAATAATGAGGCCAATAACGTCGATTTGCATCCACACTAACCCTAATCCGATATAGTAATATCGATTTTAGCATTACTCCTCTCGTTTTGTAGAAGTACAGAAATCGATTTAAAGAGCCCTTTAAATTGATATAAAGAGCAGTGTAGTGTGGACGGGTGCAGCGTTAAATCGATTTAACACTGTTAAAATCGGTTTAACAGCGTAGTGTAGACCAGACCCAAGCATCTTCTCTGAATGTGCAATTCCCTCAGGCAAAGAGAAACACCTACTGTGCCCATCCTTCAGAGGGATTAGTCCATTGCTGGGTACACAGAGTTGGAAGCCCGCAGGTTTTGAGTCTGCCACGAGAAGGAGCCCTGTACAAAGATGTGTGTATGGGAGGCAGAGTCTGAATAATAGACTTGAGTCTTAATGGGTTGCATCAGTTCATGGTGGTCAAATACAGTAGACTAGAAGTGGCTTCAAAAACTTTAGAAAGTTTTGAAGTTTAGCCTGAGTGAAGAACTAGCAGGCAGAACAGGGATGAAGCCACCCAGCCCTTTATATGGGCACATGCTCATATGGGAGTATGAGGATACATACACAGCCCTGATGGACACTGCTATTCAAAACAGCTCTATTTTTATGTACATGATGAGGTGCATGTGCACTTACAGTGGGATCCAGACATAACTTGAAGAAACACTGGACATTTTTCCATCCAATCATAGAAATATTTTGCTGTATATTAAAAAAAAAAGTAATTGCCACACAGGTATAATTACAAAAGAAAGCAGATAAACAAGCACAAAAAAAAATCTGCTTTTTCTGCAAACTAAGACTGAACCAGATCACCCAAAATATATTCAGTACACAAGTAAGAAACAGTTAACTTATGTTCCATCCTCAACAAAAGGGATCCAAATTCTGAGATCACCTGATTAGGCTGATTTGTATAGAGTTGTATGGAAGGCAATTCACTACATTTTCAGTAAAGAAAATCAGACTATTCATCCAAAGTCCTTCCTAAGACTGCCATCTTCTGGCTTACCTAAACTACTTACAGACTGCCTCTTCATACGTAAGGTTGTTTCTTCAAATCACTTGATATTAAAATCCTGATTATTTTAAATCACCTTTCCCTGCTGTTTTCCATTTAATCTGGTACAATTAATCTAATATGTCTGGAATTTACCATACATGGTCCTGTCCCAGAGGTTAAAATTTAGGGGAAACAAATCAGACAGGTTGTTTGTAACAGGTCAATTAAAAAAAAATCTGAGTTTGGGGGAAGCTGTCAAACATGCCTAAGGAAGTTAGGAGCATGTTTCCATTGAAAGTCAATGTGATGCATGCTCCTAAACCTGTTAGGGCAAGGCAGTTTTGGAAATCTCACTTGTGTTTTTTGTAAAGTTGTACTTTTTGGCCTCTTTTTCAAAGTCCATTATACTCAATGGGAGTCTTTCTATTGACTTTAAATGGGTTTGGATCGTGTCCTTTAGCCTCAGCAAGAGCTGGTGCCTTTGGGAAGGATTGAATATAGTCTCCTATCTGCAATACAATCTTCATAAAGTCTGTTGTAGGCATTGTAAATATTTGCAAGTGTAGCTCTGGCATTAGAAGGGGTCTGGATGTGGCTTTGAGAGCAAAAAGAAGAAAAAAGATATGGCATTGTTTACAGAGCCTGAGAGAAGCTAAACTCTGCTATGGGAATATCTATGGCTCCATTCAAACTAGGAAAAATATACAAGTGTATTTAGTAGATGTGTAATATATGGATGCAGCTGAAATAGTACTACAAATGTTTCAATGTAATGTAGATAGGGTATTTCGTGATTTGTTCTGTTAAATGAAGGCTTGGATTCTGCATCATTCTGTGATGGAGATGGCATATGTGTCAAATGACAGCTGTAAATCAAAGCATTGCTGAGTATACAGGACTCAAATTATAGTGTGTGTACACACAATCTTAATTCTTTCCCATTGAAAACTCTTTTGCATAGTGCCTGACCCAGCCCTCTTTATTCCATATGAATATGGAAAGAAAACTTGGAAGGCAAGTTCTTATTTGCTCTTCTTTCCAACTTGCTTATGTGTATCTTGCACTGAAATAGTGAACCTCTGTCTAGAACTGAATATCTCTAGAACTGTTCCTTGGTCCCTTACCAGGCTGACAATGTGGTCACCAACAGAGCCGTGCGAATAAATGATTTTTTGGTTCACTGGCAGGCCAAACAATTGGGGGAAAAAATGGTTTCAGGTTGGACACTTACAGCCTTATCTATTCATAGCAAAGGGTTAGATTCACAAGGCAACTTCAATGCCAGTGGCATTCACAAAATGGAGGAGGAGAAGTCACAGTGGTGATGCTTCCCCTTATACTTTATAGCCTAGTGGTTAGGGCACTCACCTGGGATGTGGGAGACCCAGGTTTGATTTTCTGATCTGAAGCAGGGACTTGAGCCCAGTCTGTCCTTCCTAGGTGAGTGCCCTAACCCTTGGTCTATAGCAGTGGTGGGCAACCTGCACCCTGTCAGGCTAATCCATTGGCGGGCCATCAGTTTAACAACATTTGCACAGTCACCCACAGCTTCCAGTGGCCACGATTCGCCATTCCTGGTGGAAATGTTGAAACTCACCATTTTGACATTTCTGAATTTTATCCCCTCCCCCACCCCCAACAGAAATAAGCTGCCGAAATTGACAGAAATTTGCAATATGTTTGGTCAACCCGAATATGCATTTTTCAGTGAAAAAAGCTGTGGCCAAAAAACATTACCCAGTTCTAATCACAAACACCAAATTAGGTGAAAAGTTCAGGGCTCCATATAAAACACTGTCCCCTGTTCCTGGCAACAATTCTTCATTCCTTTAGGAAGAAGGAAATTGGATCTTCGAACCTCTAATTCCACTAAGCTATTAATCTGTTCTATAGAGAAACAAAATTTGCTGTTAAATAAAATGAATATTTACCATTCTGTTGCACTTCAAATAGCAAATACTTGCATTCTCTCAGAAATCACATTGTGGTAATTACTAGTTAATGACGATATTTTCATTACCTCTACAAACACAGCAAATTTAACAGATGACTCTTTTTTCTCAAGTTTATAATAAAAAAAAAAATGCACAATTTGTATAACTTTACCTTTCCAGTAGTGGTTCAAGCCACCCTTCATGACACTCACAGTGGCAATCAAGAAATGTCAATACATCGCCTTTCGCAAGAGAAGCTCCCAGAAGTCGAGCTCGAACCAGTCCTTCTCTTTTATTTGCACGAATAAGACGTACCTTGCGTAAACCAGCCACATAATTTTCCAAAGGTTTCTTTAAATGGTCTATTACAAAGAAGTTGAACAGATCACTGTAAAATTATTGTACATAGCAGGTTATTAAAAAAAATAGTATTTAAAGCACTGTTGTAATACACTGATAACAGTGTTGTGCGATCTAGCCTGTAGCCCTTCTCCCAATCTTGGCATGTCCCTAATACCTGGACAGGCCAAAGGAACCGACGATGTAAAACTAGGGTGGACAAAAATCATGATTATCTTGTTAAAAATAGATTTTATTTAAATCAATTTTTTAAATTTAAAAGCAGACTTTTATTTACATGTTGCTTGTTCTTAGCTTTTTTCCTTTCTTACAGCCTTTAATGGCTGAAGTGGATGATTTATACTTGTTTCTTTAAATTAGTTTTCTAATCGTTAGGAACATTTCCAATTTTACATTTTTTTTTTTTACTAAGAAGTTTCACACTGAAAATGGTCATTTATGCAATAAAAAATAAGTTATAGGCCCAATTCTGTAACATTCTTATTGTGAGAACATCACAAACTCAAATACAAAATTGACAAACAAATAGCTCATATTATATTTGCAACCAGCACCTTCAAATATATTGAACTTCCACCAGTTAAGAAAACTGAAAAGCTTTGCCCATGCTGTTCTCCTCCATTAGGGTTTGCAGTCTGAAGTCAATAGGATGTGTACTCTTAAATCATACAGTGCTTTTGAAAATACCACGTTAGGAGCCTATTTTGAGCATTTTGGCCTGTTTGTACAAAAAAATTCACAATAACTTTGTTCATGTATTGAAAGTTTAAACAGCTTTTCTTTATTAACTTTGAAACAATTGTGTTTTGAAGTGACAAAGATTTTGTGCGATTAATAGTAAAGTTTTTTAATAAAAATACAATGTAGATCCTGATGCTGCAAGGTTATGCACCTGCTTAACTTAAGGACAAGCTGTCCCACTGAAATCAAGGGGGAATACTCACATGAGCACCTATTGAAGGGTTTGGAGAGTGAGGGCCTTAATTTTCAATATTTTTGGTTTTTACAAAGCCTCAACTTGATCTAAATCAATTATTTAAAACTGACAACCCAAACAAAACCAACAAAAGATTTAAATTATTATTTAAAATGATTCCATCTTGTGTTAAAGCAGCTGTACCAGTTTTTACACCAGTCAAAGGTTTATCTATGTGTGGGGAAAGGCTCAGTTGAAAGTTTGAGGGAGCTGATTGCACTACTCCCATGGAGCAAAGGGGACTTTGACAGGACCAAAAATCCTGACCCTGTATTTCCAATTGAAGGATGTATGTCTGTAGTTGGTATAAAATATTTTCTGAAAAATACACTCTTTTCAAATATGGTTCTGCTCTGAAGACTGCCTATTTAAAAAAGGTACCTAACATATCTACTCCAGGCAAGACAGTTCTTCAGGTCAAGGACTACGTCTTTGTATGGAGTATGCATCATGCCTAGCACAACAGGGCCCCAGTACTTTGGGGGACTTCCAGGCACTATTGTAAAGAAATGCTCAGAGGATGTACATCTCATTTGCATTAAAAGTTTATGATGAGAGAATTCTGAGACAAGTAGCATCACACGAGCAAGGTGAAATCATTTATTTGGAGAGGCAAGAAAGGATATTATCTTAGAAAAAAAGGAGGTGTTTCCCAAAAAAATCTTCCCTCTGCAATGCTGAGGGTTGGAAATGTCTTTACAACTATAACCCTCAGGTGTAAACTAAAGGTGCCCTGGGGCTGCTGTTTTTGCAGTGTAAAAGAGGAACTCTGTATACAACACTAAAGCAGCCACATACCAGAACTCAACGTAGAAAACATACTCAGAATTATCCAGGGTGATTCTGAGCACATGGGCACCAGGTTTGTATAATTTTTGGTGGCGCCCAGAACGGGTTCAAGCAGAGCTATCCCATCCATAGGATGGACCAGGGCAACCACCCCGAGCCCCACGCTCTGGGGGGCCCCATGCTTCAGACAGCAGGGAGCAACCCAGCCCCAGCCTAAGCAGGGATGGGAAGAGGCGGGGCGGGGGCTAGGGTGAAGGCACAGAGTGGGGGTGGGGCAGGGGCTAAGGGGAAGGGGTGGAGTGGGGGTGGGGCAGAGGCGAGAAGCAGTGGGGCAGAGCGGACTGGGACCAGGTCACTCTCTGCTGCCGACACCAGGCCCCCCGCTAACCCAACAGGCTGCCCTGGACCCCACGGCCCCCTGAACCACAGGGTCCCCAAAGCGCGGGGCCCAGGGCAGTTGCCCTAGTCTATCCTATGGATGGAATGGCTCTGCAAATATCAAGCCCAAACACTGGTGGAGCCGGACCCATGTTCCTGAATATTGATGGAGCACGAGCACCACAGGCCCATACAACTCACAGCCTATGCCTGAGCACTCTGAGTGACTTGCTTCTGATAGCAGGTTTTTGAACTGCAAAAACGAAATTCATGTGGTGTACAGTGGAGTTCTCCAATTGTTCATGGGGTTGTGTTGGGAGGCCTTGATCGAAAGGCTGAAAATCATTTCAGGCAGACTAATATGCATAAAAATCTAGGCTTCCTCCCTAATGTTCATTTGGAATGAGTTGAAAGATGCAATCCACTGCAATATCAAGATTATCAATGGAAACTGTAAAAATGCAATTACACTTTTATTCCAATGTTTGTGTGCAATATGCCTGACTAGGTACTGCGTGCCATCAGGGCACAATAACGAGCACAGGCGCCGACTCCAGTCACAGAGTACCCACGGAGCACCCATGGGAAAAAATTGCAGCCAAGCTCCTGCCTCCTCGCCTCCTTCTCCCTGCCCTGAGTGTGCTGTGGCCTTGCTCCTCCCACTCCCTCCAAGCTCTTCCCACACCCCCAGCCACCTAATAGCTGTTTGGCAGTGCTTAGGATTTTCTGGGAGGGAGGGGGAGGAGCAGGGACGCAGCATGCTCAGGGAAGGAGGCGGAGAAGAGGTGAGGCAGGGACAAGGACTTGGGGTAAGGGGATGGAAAAGGGGCGGGGCTGGGGTGGGAAAAGGCAGAATGGGGCAGGGACTTTGGGGAAGGGGTGGAATGAGGGTGGGGTGAGGGCAGTGCAGGAATGGGGGTCAAGCACCCTCCGGGCAGAGTGGAAGTCGGTGCCTATGATAACCAGCAAATGGCTTACTGTTCCATACATGTTCAAAGTGGACTTTCTGGGTTTTTCAGAAAGATGACGAACAAAAATCAGAACAGGCATTTTGGAAAACCAGACAAAAAGGGCATAATTCCTGTACACACTCTTAGCAGTTCCTTAAGTAAATTCAGCTGCTAAAAATGCAATCTGGAAGTGAATGGACTTGGAGATATGTTTTTCTTTTTTAAAAAAAGTACAATAGCAGATATCACCCCATTTACATGAATAATAGTACAATATTTCAGTAATCTGTCTTCTGTCTGTAAATGTTTTGGTGAAAGTTTAGGAAGGGGCTGAAAAGCAGACCAATTTCTCTGTGAAAGATATCCTAAAAAAAGAATATTAGTTTTTTTTATCCCAAAAAAAGAATATTAGGTTGGTATTGATTTAATCATTTTGCTCCAGCAGTGAGATAGGCTTAATTTTAAATCTCTACCCCTCTGCCCCTGTCCCTTTCCCCCTCTGCTCCTGTTGCCATGTCCTGTCCCTCTCACACAGCTCCTGTCTGTTCCTTTCTTTGCCTTTCCTTTACATTTGAATCAGTTGGCTTCTTTCTCCTCCTCTTCCACATTGCCTAGCTGCTGGAGGAGACCACTGAGGGTATGTCTACACTACGAAATTAGGTCAATTTTATGGAAGTCGACTTTTTAGAATTCAATTTTATACAGCCTACTGCCCATGTCCACATTAAGCGCATTAAGTCAGCGGAGTGCATCCTCACTACCGTGGCTAGCATCCAGGGCCGGCTTTAGGCCGATTCAGCCGATACCCCGGAATTGGGCCCCGCGCCTAAGAGAGCCCCGCACCTTAAGCGCCTTTAAAATTTTTTTTTACTTACCCCGGCTGCGGTCTGCTCCGGGGTCTTCCATGGCCCCACTCCCCTGACCAAAGTGCCCGTGGGAGCGCGGCTGCCCCACAGCCCAGCTCTCCCAGCTGGAGCCCTGGCCGGAGTGGGGCAAGCCGCCCCGAGGTCCCGGATGGAGCCCCGGCCAGAGCGCGGCAAGCCGACCCGCAACCCCGCTCTCCCAGCTGGAGCCCCGGCCAGAGTGCGGCAAGCCCTGCCGCCTCGGCTAGAGCGGGACAAGCCGCCCCGCAACCCCGCTCTCTCGACCAGAGCCCCGGCTGGAGCACTGCAAGCCGCCCTGCAACCCCGCTCTCCCAGCTGGAGCCCCGGCCAGAGCGGGGCAAGCCCCGCCGCCCCACTCTCCCGGCGGGAGACCCGGCCGGAACGGGGCAAGCCGCCCCGCGGCCCCTGCTGGATCCCTGGCCAGAGCGCGGCAAGCCGCCCTGTGGCCCCGGCTGGAGCCCCAGCCGGAGCGGGGCAAGCCGCCCGGCAAATGCGCTCTCCCAGCCAGAGCCCCAGCCGGAGCGCGGCAAGCTGCCCCGCAACCCCGTCTCCCGGCTGGAGCGGGGCAAGCCCTGCGGCCCCGGCCAGAGCCCCGGCCAGAGCACGGCAAGCCATCCCGCAACCCCGCTCTCCCGGCCGGAGCCCCGGCCAGAGCGCAGCAAGCCGCCCCGGCCGGAGCGCAGCAAGCCGCCCCGCTCTCCCGGCCGGAGCCCCGGCCGGAGCACAGCAAGCCGCCCCGCTCTCCCGGCCGGAGCCCCGGCCGGAGCACAGCAAGCCGCCCCGCAGCCCCGCTCTCCCGGCCGGAGCCCCGGCCGGAGCGCGGCAAGCCGCCCTGCAGCTCTGCTCTCCCGGCCGGAGCCCCGGCCGGAGCACGGCAAGCCGCCCCGCAGCCCCGGCCGGAGCACAAGCCCTACCCTGCAGCCCTGCTCTCCCGGCTGGAGCTCTGGGCCCTTTAAATAGCCCCCAAAGCCCTAGGATAGCGGGGGGCTCCGGGGGCTATTTAAAGGGCCGGGGCTCCAGCTGCCTCTGCCACCCTGTCCTTTAAATAGCCACTAGAGCCTCCCCCCTGCCCCCATGTATTCTCCAGGGCTCCCTGGCTATTTAAAAGGTCTGGGGCGGTAGAAGCAGGGGAGCCCCAGGCCCTTTAAATAACCCCCAGAGCCCTGGGATAGCGGGAGCCTTGGGGGCTATTTAAAGGGCGGGGGCTCCAGCTGCCTCTGCTGCACCCCCTGCCCTGCCTGCACCAGCCCTGCCCCTCCACCTGCGGCCAGCTCTGCACCCCGTGCCCACAGCCAGCCTCTGCCAAACCTCCTGCCCCTGTCTCCAGCCAACCCCTGCCACACACCTCTGTGGCCCTGCTCAAAGCCAGCCAGCCCCCCCCACAGCCCTACCCACACCTGCCCTGCACACCCTGCCCGCCCTGCCCACACCCAGCCCCGCATCCCCTGCCAATCCCTGCTGCACCCCCCTGCCTGAAGCCAGCCAGTTCCGCACTCCTCTGTCTCCAGCCCTCTCAACCTCTGCTGCATTCCTCTGTGGCCCTGCCTGAAGCCAGCCCACCCCACACCCCCGTCTCCAGCCAGCCCTGCATCCCTTGCCCTGCCTGCACCTAGACCCTACCTCCAGTCAGCCCCTGCCCTGCCTCCAACCAGCCTCATGTCCACTGCTGCCCTGCAGTTCCCAGGGCAGTAACCTTGCACACCTGCTTCAATGAGGGGGGCAGGAAGCAGCTGGGACCCACACATGTGCACATCCACAGAGAGTGGCAGGGACCCACACATGTGAAATAGTGGTCATTAATAAGCAATCAACAACATATATGATGCAATGTACATGATATATAATTGTATTATTTATATAGTTATGGAAAGTAAATAATACATGGAAGAAATAAAAGGCTTTTTTTTTTACATTTTTCTTTTTTCAGTCATCCCTGCCAGGGCCCTGCCGAAAATGTTCGAATTGGGCCCCGCACTTCCTAAAGCCGGCCCTGCTAGCATTGATTTACAGAGCAGTGCACTGTGGATAGCCATCCCACAGTTCCCGCAGTCTCCGCTGCCCATTGGAATTCTGGGTTAAGCTCCCAGTGCCTGATGAGGCAAAAACTTTGTCGCGGGTGGTTTTGAGTACATGTCGTCAGGACCCCTCCCTCCCTCCTTCTGTGAAAAAAATGGTAGACAATCATTTTGTGCCTTTTTTCCCCGAGGTCCTGTCCACTGGACCCGCTCAGCCCGCTGCCTGCCTGGATGATTGGAACCCCAGAGTGGCAGTGGGCTGAGCAGGGCCAGCAGATGGAGCCCCAGACTGGCAGCAGTTTGGGGATCCGTCCGCCGGCTCTTGCCAGCCGGGGTCCCGCTCAGCTTCATTCAGCTGGCAGATCTCGGTGAAGTCGATCAGGGGTGCCTGGACAGACATGGCTATCTTCCTCTTAGAGCACCGAATGGGAGTCACTCTCTTCTTTAAGTTTTGTCTCATGGAGATTCAGTCCTGCCTGGAATATCATGCGAGCTGGAGGCTTCTGCCTCAGGCTGCTCACCCGGCCAGCAGCACCGCACTGTTGCACCTACCCAGTCTGCCCTTTGCTCCCATGGCTCATGAAGCCTGGGGGACAGTAGTAAGAAGCAGTTCAACTTGTGGAATGACAAATCCAGAACGAAGGATTGCACTCTATGATTATAAGATTAAGATTATTTCAGAGTCCTAGATAGCATTTAGTCCCCATAAAAGGCTTCATGAACATTTTCCCGCGCCTCTAACAAAAATGTTTAATTTATCAGAGAAGCTGGAAGGGTAAGGAACCCGGGACTATAACTTAGAGAGAGTGTCCCTATTATTAAACTCATAATTGATATAATTAAAAGTAAAATTTCACAGCACGGTCTCTTCTAAGACTAAAACTGCACCAGGGGAGTCAGAAAAAGGAACAGTAACCTGTTTCCACCAGGTTTTGAACTGGGGACATTTCGGGTGTTAGGTGAACACGATCACCACTACACTAAGGGGCTTTTGTGTGTTAGGTGAATATGATAACCACTACACTACGGGGCTTCTCTTTTTTTAACAGAGACTTTGCCGAATGCACAGGAATGTTTTCTCTAGCTACAGAAGCTACCTAATGCAATGTCTATATCTATGGCCTTCCTGCTCACAAAGTGGTCATGCCCCTGTCCAAGGCTGACACAGCACGGAGTGCATGTGACACAATGACCTGGCTCAGGCAGGATCGCTAGCGAGGCATGATACTTTTGCCATTAAGCAAACACAGCAATTCTTTCCTGGCCTCTGCCATTGAATGCCTCCATGCATTACACTGTGCCCTATCAATGCGGGAGGACTGCATGAGCTTGGAAAACATGTCATCACGAGTGCATTTTTTTCGCCTTCTCATCTGCGATAACCTCAGGGATGGAGATGATAGGGGGAGCATAGAAACATTCTGGGGGGACTGCATGGTCACCTGTGCTGCTGAGTTCGCCACGCTGGCCAAACAGGAAATGAAATTCAGAGATTCCCGGGGCTTTTCCTGTGTACCTGGCTAGTGCATCTGAGTTCAAAGTGCTGTCCAAAGCGGTCACAATGGAGCACTCTGGGATAGCTCCCGGAGACCAATACCGTCGAATTGCATCTGCACTACCCCAAATTCGACCTGGCAATGTCGATTTCAGCATTAATCCCCTTGTCGGGGAGGAGTACAGAAATCCATTTTAAGAGCCCTTTAAGTCGACAAAAATGGCTTCGACGTGTGGACAAGTGCACGGTTAAATTGATCTAACGCTGCTAAATTCGACCTAAAGTCGTAGTGTAGACCAGGTCTGAGAGTCCAGAAAAGAGTCTCCTGGCTCTCACTTTTACTGCCTGGCAACATGACAGCTAGGAGGATCAACTGCAGGAGAAGTTCTGCTCAGGTTCTGCATCCCTGGGATGCAGTATGCTCAACTGCTCATGAGAATGGACCATCACAATCAGTTCAGCAATTAGGAGCAGGGGTTCTGGAACAATTTTTATATTGGGGTGCTAAGAGCCATTGAACCAAACAGTAAACCATGCATATAATGGAAACCACTTCAAGCCAGCACCCCCTGTTCCAGCACCTATGATTAGGAGCTGTGCAATGACTGATCATGCAGGGAACCATTCCCTGAAGTACATATTTATATTTTTCAATCTTTATGTTGCATTAATGTGGTCACTTAAGATACTTACATATTTTAATTATACATTTAAAAATAAATACTAGTATGTTTAATATAAGTTGTGGACAATAGCTTACTATATTGTATGCATTGAAACATAAAATGTATATTTCAAAATATATACATTTCAAGTAGTTTTTTAAAAGTTGTTTTAAGATACATAGACTGTGACATACTTTTTTTATTAAGTACATCACAATTTTAAAAATTCATTTAGTAACACTTCTGAATCTAGATGTGCTAGTATAATACAAAAATATTCAGAAATAAGTTGTGGCAGAAAAGAGCAGAACTTTGTAGAAACTGAAAGGACCAATAGCTTAATTTATCACTCATTTACAGTGCAGGGAAATCAAGTAAAGGTTTAAAAAAAGGGAAAGTAAGAATTTTGATCAAGTTATGTTTGTACCAGAATGTTCTTGATAATTAATTTTTCAGAATTTTCTATACTTCCCCCTTCATGTGGACTTTGGACAATAGTACTGCCACCCTCTATCTTCCTTGTACTCCACAAATATAACCCTTACTTTTAATAAAATATTACATAGGAATATGAAAAATATACCCAATTTTTCCACACACATTCAAAGTGATATTTGAGAGTGAAAGAACTGTAAACATGCATTATATATATCTTAGCAGTATCTCTCAAAATCCTGAAAGCTCTTACAAGATAAGTAGCAATTTAAAAAAAAAAAAAAAAAAAAGGGGGATATCCCCGCCAGTAAGCCATTTCTTTCATATAACAATATTTTCAAATAGCCAGAGCATAATGATCTTACATTATGAGTGGCAGGCAAAACTACACCTAATATTTTTACGACACATATTTCTAGATGCTATCTATCTTACATGGGTCCCGACTACTGTAACATGTGAGTGCCTCACAATCTTCAATGTCTTTATCCTCATAACTTTGTGAGGTACTGATGGGGAACTGAGGCCTACAGAGATTAGAGGGACTTGCCCACGGTCACATAGGAAGACTGCAGCTGACCAGGGAATTAAATTCAGATTTCTAAAGTCTCAAGTTAGCACTATAACCATTACACTGTTCCTCCTCTCAACTTGCTGAACAAGACATTGAATTTGACAGTCCCACCAGCATGGCAAAGTAAAAGCGATTTCAAGCTACAGCATGGCTAAATATAACAATTACAAAATGTTAGTGAGCTGTTACCGTATCAGTATACCTTCTACTCCAGCAGACTTTTACTTCACCCACCTTGTGTGTCTGACAAAAGTATTGTTATTTATACAATGAAATACCTACCCTTGTCACTATAATCATCCACCAGGATAACTTCTTCCAGCAGAATATCTGGGGATGTCTCAAGAACACTATGTACTGTTCGCAGAAGTGTTGACCAAGCCTCATTATAAAAAGCTATTACAACTGAGGTTTTTGGAAGGTTATGATAATCGTATTTCTTCTCTTTGCACCTGTAAATAAAGGGACCCAAATTAGTAAAAGTGTGAAATTATCTATAAATTTTCAGAAAATAGTTTTCAAATGAAGACTGCATACAGTGCTTACTAATTTTTTTTTTAGCAAGATATAAAGGAACAATGAGGAAAGTCATGCAATGGGCTTAGTGAGGTAGCTATTATTCAGGGGGACTCTAACTTCTTCAGTTTACATTTATATTTCAAAAATATCCAATCATCTAAAAAGACAAGGGAAGATGTCTCTGGCTCATTTAAATGCAATATGTGTCCCATCAGAAAATGACTTCAAATTAAAGAATTTTACAATGGGGAAAACGCTGTGGCCTCCGGCTCACCACAGGAAGACACACCCAGTGAGGATATTGCAACAACTAAGATTTGCTATTATTTTGTGCCTAAATTATTGACAACTTAACTTCTGTCCTGGAAGCTAAATTTGAAAAACTGGAGAACAAAGTGGAAGTGCTCAATAGCAAAATTGCTACTACAGAAAAAGCCAAAACATATCTAAAGAAAATTCAGTAACAGATAAAGACAATGGAATTTGTGCAACAAAGTGCCTTAATTCCAAGGAGACCATAAAAATGCTGGAATGTGATACTAAAAACCTCACGAACAGAGAAAGGTATAAAAGTACACACATAATTGGCTTTGCAGAAGGAGAGCAAATTCACAATCCTGTCAAATATTTTGAAAAATGGCCATCAAACACCAAAATATTAGTATCTCTTGATTAAAAAGTTCACACAGAATTCCAAGGGTGATCTACAACAACAGGCCCAAGACTAGAGTTGTACGATTCCAAACATACTATGATCAATAAGGTTTTACAGCTTTGCGATCAGAGGGCAAGATCAAGAAATCTGGGAACAGAATGTATATTTTTCAGCATTTTTACTTGCAGTATAGAAATAGAGGGCAGAATGTACCATGCCCTTGCCTAGCAACAATTCCATGTCAAATAGATTGAATTTGCTTTGCTTTACCCATCTATGATTTACTACAAAAATGCTACTTTTCTACACCAGTAGAAGCACTGCCTCAAGAAACTTCCAAATGTGCCAGATGACTAGGACTGCATATTTAACAGCCTGCTGGCACTTTAGAATGGAAATGTATACTTTAAGTATAACTGTTGCTGTTTGCGCGGTCTAATATATAAAAGCATGAATAGAAAAGACAACATATATAGAATCACAGGGTTAGAAGGGATCACATGGGTCATCTAGTCTAACCCCTACAGCACTTCCCTAATTTAAAAGCTAGCAGTTATACCTCACCTTTTTGCATTTCCGGACTTAAGTATTTAACTATACTACCGTAACATTACATCCCTCCTTTTATTTTTGTATTTAACTCTGTTAAATAGGTTTCTAGTTTGCACACATCACCATAGCATCTAATTATCTACACTCTGTATGAACCATTTCACCTACCCCTGGGGTATTCAACACAATACATTTATTAGAAAGAGAAGGTGGGTGAGGTACTATGTTTTATTGGACCAACTTCCGTTGGTGAGAATGACAAGCTTTTGAGCTTACAGAGAGCTCTTCTTCAGGTCTGGGAAATGTACTCAGAGTATCACAGATAAATGCAAGATGAAACAGATTGTTTAGCATAAGGAGTTAACACATATTTCAAAGGGCACATAAGTAAATAACACATATTTCAAGGTGAGGTGGCCCGTTAACACCTCTCCAGTCATAGGGGAGAGAAAGGGGGAAAACAGCTGGGGGGATGGGTGAAGTGGGTTATAGATGGTTGTAATAAGCCATAAATCCAGTGTCTCTGCTCATTCCATGATTTTTAGTAGAAGAATTTATTCGGGACAAAGGGCTCACTGGTATCATGTAATGAGTTTCGACTGGCCTGACCAGTTCAGTGTACCCCAATTCATTGATGTCTTAATCTGTATCTAATAGGTGGCATGTAAGATATCACTGGAAAACTAATAACTCACTGATCATTAATATTTGTGTGTGATGTATGCTGGTAAACAAGTCTGCCCTAGACAAAGGAATATGCTTATTTTTCTGACTAGCCTGGTTGTCAGGCAGAGAGAATGAAGGTCTATTTACACATGAGATTAAAAAAAACTATCAAGTTAACAAGTGGGGAAGGATACAGCATGAGGTCTACACCTCAGCTGGGAAGAGAAACTTTATCTGGGCTATAAAGATGGGGTCTGAAGCTCAAGTGATAAGCAACTGAATCAACTGACTGTAGAGTACTACTGTATTATAAACATATGATGACTGAAGTGTTTTATGAAAGCTATGACACACTGGTGATTAATATAATTGTGAACCGTATGTATTAATGCTAAATAAGGAATTATGGATACTTATTAATATTGTGCTTTACAGTTTGTAACCAAACAAAGGGAGAGACAGGTCTCTCCCAGACAGGAGGGAACATCACAGCTCTCTACCCATCTCCAATGAAATTAAGCAAGGTGTGACCAAAACCAAGAGAGGCCCCATTTACATTTCAATCAGCAGCAGGCTGCGAAGATCACGGGAAGTGAAGAACAGCATGGCATCACCCTGCCTTTTGAAACAAGGTCATTGAACTTTGAGAGATATAACAAACAGAGGCAGAAAGCCATTTTGGCATTCAGCATTACACAAAGCTGAGAAAGAAGGGTCCTTCTACCAGTTGGGGGAAAGGGCTTGAAGTCTCTGTGAACTAAGGTGAGAAATTTGCTTAGGCAAAGACCTTTCACCTAAGAAGTCATGGGAAGCCAGTATCTTATACTTCTGTAGAAGGTCCTGACCGAGGGAAAGTCAGCCACAGCTGGGAAGAAGAATAATTGGAGAGAGAACCATCGTCAACAAAACTTGTATCTTGCTAGATTAAGGGTTAGGCTTTTAGATATGTGTTTGCACTTTCATTTGTTTGTAACCCTTTCTAACTTTATTCTTTTTACTTGGCATCACTTAACCTAGGTCCTTATATATATAATGAATCAGTTTACCCCCGTTAAAAATTAATAAGCTCTAATGTGGTTTTGTCTCTTTAACCAAACCAACCGTATTATTTCTCTGAGTGGTCCAGGAGAGTAGTGGACACTTCAGAGCAGATGGTTTTGGGAAACGTCAGGACTTGTGGTGTGCTGGGGGTCACCCTGCAAGTAGTAACCAAGGCTAATGGAAGCCAGGGTGGGACTCTTGTGCTGTAGGCAGGCTGCTGGAGTCAGAGCTGCTGATCCAGGGCTGTACAGCATACAGACATTCAAGGAGTGAGCTGGATGCTTGTCTGCTGGCATTCTAGTGTATGAGCCACTGCAACAGGGCATTTGAGGCACCTAGAGTTACAGGGCAGGCAGGGACACAACCCCTCACTGGTCTGAACTGCACCCCCGGAACGTGACATCCCTATTCTGACACCTTCCTTTCTGAAATTCTCTCCATTTTTAAATGACATTTTACTTCAGAGTTTTGGATATAGGATGACCAGACGACAAGTATGAAAAATCGGGACAGGAGGTGGGGGGTAATAGGCACCTATATAACATAAGACAGTACTTTAGGAGGCATGAGACTCATCAGAAAACAAACCAGATCCCTCAAGAAAAGAAGGTGGTACAGGCACAGGCCTGTTATGCATAATCTTAGAATGGCTCTGAGAAGGTGACATAGATTCATCACAGTTTTTATGTTCAAGTTTATGACCATGGAAATAATCATCATCCCTTCTGTCTCCTAATAAGATTGGTTTGTGGTTCTCAATCCCAAAGATGTCTACTTCCTCATAGCCATCAGAAACACATTACAAATATCTGAGGTTATATGTGGGAAAAAAACACTATCACAATAGAATGCTACTTGTCAGTCTATCTATGGCACTGAAAGGATACGCCAAATTAAGAACCGACTCAGACCAATGGTCTATCTAGCTGAATATCCTTTCTTTTGACAGTGGTTGGTTACAGATGCTTCAGAGGGAATGAACAGAACAGTACAATTATCCAGTGATGCATCCCATGTCATCCAGTCCCAGCTTCTGGCAGTCAGAGGCTGAGGGACTCCCAGAGCATGGGATTGTGTCTCTGACCATCTTGGCTACTAGCTATTTATGAACCTATCCTCCATGAACTTATCCAATTCTTTTTTGAACTCAGCTATACTTGGCCTTCCCAACATCATCTGGTAATAAATTACTGAGGTTGACTATGCATTGTGTGAAGAAGTACTTCCTTATGTTTGTTTTAAACCTTCTGCCTAATCAGTTCTTTGGGTTATCCCTGGGTTTTGTGTTATGTGAATGGTTAAATAACACTGCTTCATTCACATCCACACCAGATTTTACAGATCTCTACATACCCTCTTTTAATCATCTATTTTCTAAGCTGAACAGTCCCAGTCTTTTTAATCTCTCTCCACATGGAAGCTGTTCCATACTCTCAATCATTTTGTTGCCCTTTTCTATATTTTTTCCAGTTCTAATATATCTATTGGGGCAAACAGAACTGCATGCAGTATTCGAGATGAGGGTGTATCATGGATTTATATAATGGCATTATAATATTTTCTGTCTTATTATCTATCCCTTTCCTAATAGTTCCTAAGATTCTGTTAGCGTTTTGACTGCTGGTACACATTGAACAGATATTTTCAGAGAAATATCCAAGATGACTCACAGTGAGCTTTTTCTTGAGTAGTAACAGTTAATTTAGACCCGAACATTTTGTATGTATGTATAGTTGGGATTATGTTTTCCTATGTACATTACTTTGCATTTATCAACACTGAATTTCATCTGCCATTTCGTTGCCTAGTCACCAAGCTTCCAGAGATCCCTTTCTAACTCTTTACAGTTTACTTTGGATTTAACTCTCTTGAGTAATTTTGTATCATCTGCAAACTTTGCCACCTCACTATTTACCCCATTTTCCAAGTCATTTATGAATACGCTGAATAGCACACGTCCCAGTACAGATCCTTGGGGGACCCTACTGTTTACCCCTCCACTGTGAAAACGAACCATTTATTCCTACCCTTTGTTTCCTATCTTTTAACTAGTTACTGATCCGTGAGAAGACTTTCCATCTTATCCTATGACAGCTTACTTTGCTTAAGAGCCTTTGGTAAGGGACCTTGTCAAAGGTTTTCTGAAAGTCCAGTTATATTATATATCCATTAGTTCACCCCTGTCCATGTTTGTTGACTCCCTCAAAGAATTCTAATAGATTGGTGAAGCATGATTTCTCTTTATAAAAGCCATGTTGACTCTTCCCCAACATATTTTGTTAATTTATGTGTATGATAATTCTGTTCTTTACTATAGTTTCAATCAATTTGTCTGGTACTGAAGTTAGGTTCACTGGCCTGTAATTGCCAGGATCACTATGGAGACATTAAAAATAAATTAGTGTTACATTAGCTATCCTCCAGTCATCTGGTTCAGAGACTGATTTAAGAGATAGGTTACACACCACAGTTAGTAGTTCTGCAATTTCATATTTGAGTTCCTTCCGAACTTTTGGGTGAATACCAGCTGAGCCTGGTGACTTATTACTGTTTAATTTATCAGTTTGTTCCAAAATCACCTCTACTGACACCTCAATCTGGGATAGTTCCTCAGATTTGTCATCTAAAAAGAATGACTCAAATGTGAGAATGTCCCTCACATCCTCTGCAGTGAAGACCAATTCAAACAATTTATACTGCTTCTCTGCAACAGCATTGTCTTCCCTGAGTGCTCCTTTAGCACCTCGATCATCCAGTGGCCCCGCTGATTGTCTGGCAGGCTTCCAGCTTCTGATGTACTTTACAAAGTTTTAGCTGTTAGTTTTTGTGTCTTTTGTTAATTGCTCTTCAGATTCTTTTTTTTGCCTGCCTAACTGTCCTATCACACTTGACATGCGATCTAGTTGTGGTAGCTGCACAGCTGAGACATCATGGGATTCATCTACCTTCTCCTACCTGGACCACCAGCTCAAATGAGGAAGATCCAGCCAGACACTAACAGAAAGACATGGACATGGATTTTCAGACTCTGGTCTGCAAATAAACTGGGGAAAATCCATCCTTGTTCCCTGTCAAATGATATGCTGCATAGGCATAGTTCTGGATTCAGTGTTAAGAAGAATCTTTCCGCCAGGTGACATATCTGAACATACTACAAGCCCTGTCTACCTTAAAGACTAAACCACATCAGACAACATTTTTCTCTCACACTGATGGAACTTCATTCACATACATAAACATCATATTTGATTACACATGAGGTCTGTATAACACTGAACATCCCAAAACTACACACTCCTATATGGACAGTTTGGACTTTCTTCTCTTCAGTCCAACAAAGACCCTAACACAGCTCAGTTGGTGGGAATAAAGGGACTGTTGGGTCCTCTACCCCAATCCAGAGTCTCTGCATCTGGAAAGCACAGATTCTAGGCATTTGGCTTTCAGAGACCTCAACTGTTTCTCTCAAGTTCAAGCAATTCTACCACCAACTTGGGAACCTTCAACTCTGAAATTCTACATCCAAAAGTGGAAGAGATTTGCAACATGGACCAGGAAGAAAGGCTACCAAGTGATTAGTCTCCTCCATCTTAGACTGTTACATGTGAAGAAACTAGGACTGTCTCTACTATCTGAGTCCATTTCATTGCCATATCACAAGCTAATACAGAGAGCTAGTGTATACTCCTACTGAACAGTCTCAAAATTCCTGAAAAACCTCACTAATACTTTCCTTCTCTGAAAGAACTGCCCCTTTTTAATTTGGTGCTAAGAAAGTTAACAGGAGCACCACTCAATTCCCCTAGGAGACTGCTGTTTCACACCTCTCATTTGAAATACCATCTTAACAGCCATCACTTCAGCCAGAAACTACAAGCCCTGATGGCTGACATACCTTTCACTAATATTCATAAGGACAAAGTGATTCTTAGACCTCACTTAAACCTTATTCCTAAGTAGTTACAGATTTCCACATGCATCGATCACACTTTGCTCCTGACGTACCACCCCAAGATCCTTCTTTGGAAGACCCACCTATACACTCTAGAGGTGAACAGGGCTCTCTACAAACAGCTTTATTCTTTCCAAAAAGAAGTAAAGTCACTAGACCAGAGGTCTCAAACTCAATTTACCTTAGGGCCAGTGTCAGTCCTCAAATCCTCCCAGCAGGCCAATAATGTCACTGAAGATGGTGTTCAGAAAAGAAAACATTTATATTGTATTTTTTATTTCAAATTTCTTAGAAATAATAAAACTGGCATACAACTTTATACAACTCTTAACCTGCCAGAGAGTTTTTAGTGTTTGCCAGACACCTGGCAACACTTCAGTTCTGTCAGTTTGTTGATGTTTGGCCTCAGTGACTGAGCAGTTGAAACCTTCAGGATTGCAGCAAGGTGTGCATCAGATAATTATGTTCGGTATTTTGACTTGTTTATATTCATTGTGGAAAAAAATGACACTGCCTTCATGGCTGACTCTGTCCGGCAACTAATGATGCTGCCTCCATGGCTGACTCTGCCCAACCACTAGTGATGGTATCTCTGTCCCTCTCCCCCAGCCAATAGGAGCTGCAGCAGACAGCTGGCCGTGTGGCTGCATGCGTCTCTCTTCCGCGGGCCACAGTGAGGAGGTTTTTGGGCTGCAGATGGCCCGCAGGCCGGGACTTTGAGACCCCTAAACTAGAGTTTGTAGTTTGTGGAGAAAACAGCAAAGAAGATGCAATATCTACTCAGAATACTCAGACAATGGAAAAGATCATGTATGGAAACTTATTACAACATAGTTTAAATGCCCATACCTGCAAGGATTAGTGCTCACTCCAGTAGGACTACAGCTCTTTCCATATAGTCTGAGGCTCTGTCAACTTCAGAGCAACTTGTACAGGTCTAATTACATTGATATGAACGCCTAGTGTAGATACATTGCATAGATGTAAAATGAGGCTTACAGTAGTGCAGTTTACTTCAGTGTGTTACTATATAAAGCAATCCATGCAGGGGTAACTACATGAATGAAATAGGTATTCTATTCTATATGGATTCTTATACCATATTAATCACTGTGGTATCTGATTGCCTTCCAGTAGTGCATTAAACAACATGACTACACCATCTGTCATGTGGCATTTGTTCTCTCATCTGCTCCCTGGGAGAGAGGTGTGTGCAATGGTATCTTATTTGGTAAGTTGTGGGTTTGACTGGTTTTTGTAACAGTACATGTTGCTTTGTTTTTATGTTAGCGAAGGCAAAAATCAAAGCAACATGCCTCACACTTGGAAGAGGTGGTGGTGAAGTCTGTGGTGGTACTTAGTTCACAACCATGAACCCCAAGGAAGGTCTGTCCCCTACACAAAACACTGCAGAGTTAACTTATTTTCATTTATTTATTTTATTGCAGAATTCCACTGTGACAAAGCAGAGTAGTTGTCAACCACAGTCTGCATCCCAGAGCTTCAGACAGTCTTTTACATATCCAGGACCCAGGCCATGGACTGAGACCTTAAACTTGACTCAATATTCTATGGGAGGGCTAAGGGCAGGTTCGATGTACTCATGGTAGCCTGTATAGCTGAGGAGATGCACTTCAGAATTCTATACCAGCTGTAATTTCGTAAGTGCCAAAGACTTCCTGCCTACGTATAATGCATTGCTGTAGTCCATTTGAGAACTGAAGGTGCAAATAACTGATGTCAGGTCCTCATCTGCCAGGATGGGATGGAGTCTCCTAACAACCAGAGATGACAAATGCATTACTCACAGATGCTCCTGTGAGAACTTAGCATCAACAAAGAATCAGCTCAATGTGTTGCTGCAGTTATCTAAGAGGACACAATATATTAGGATGGATACGGAATGAGACAGCAAGTAATACCAAATAATAATAATAATAATAATAATAATAATGCCACTATATAAATCAGTGGGCAGTACTTTTCACCCCATCTCAAAAAGAGCATTTCAGAACTACTGGTGATTCAGAGAAGGACAAAGAAAATAATTAGGGGTGTGGAAAAAGGCTTATATGAAAAGTCTGAACAGTCAGATTATTTATCTTAGAAAGGAGACAACTAGCAGAGATAAGAGTATATGGTACAGAGAAGGAGCATCTGTTTACCTTGATTTATAATACAAGAACAAGTAGACATTTGATGCAGCTAAAAAGTGGAAAATTCAAAACAGATAAAAGGAAATACTTTTTTTTTTTTAATACAACATGTAATTACACTGTGGAACTCATTGCTACAAGATGCAAATGAAGACAAAAACACAGTGATATTCAATATGGGACTGAATATTTAAGAACAAGGTACGTTAAAGAACAGGATAACAAGAATATCCACAGTTATAACAGTTAATGCTAACAAATTTTGGAAGAAGTATTAAACTTCACATTTCAGGGCTGAAATCAGTTCCTAACTACTAGAGAGCGAGAGCTTTCTTGCATATTCCTCAGAAGCATATAGTGCCTGCTCCTGTCAGAGACAGGATATTGAATTGAATAGAGCATGGGTGTGATCCGCTACGTAAATTCATATGCAAATACCAACAGTGCAGTCCTTTAATACAAGCAATGATATTTTTCTTCAAGATGAATAATAGTCTCTTTTCATCCCAAGAGTACATTAAGAAAAAGTATTGCTACTTGATGGTGATGCAGGACTTTGTGGATATTGTGGGAGGTTCATGTCATCCTAATCCATTTTGTATAATGTTTGTGAAAAGCAAGGTGAAGTTTTCAGTTAATACTGCTGAAGCTACTTAACTGGCCTCAGCTTACACACTATTGGTCAGACAAGCAGTTTCAGCTTGGGCTGCATGAACTGCCTGGTAAGTGTGTGGCACAGATTAGAAGTATTCTGTACACTCACTTCCAAAACTGGGAATTGAAAATTGTATACAAAGCAGATCTTCTCTTGTCCTTCCATTGCAGTCACAAGTTTTTCCAGTGTTAGGCACATGATAGTGCCCAATCTGTGGCCCTGGTGTATCTTTCATGGTGTATCATGTGTCTGGGTCACTGGAATAGCCCCACTTCCGCATATGGACCTTTGACCTCCCAACTCTTGTCAGAGGCAATTTAAACATCTCCAGTTGGATCAATCCTCTTCTGTGCCTGCAGAAAGGAATCTGAGAATGCCAATGTGAATTTTGACATCTGCGTTGAATAATTCTAGCTGTTCACATCACATTACCAGCTGGGCAGCGTCAGTGTTTTGTTTTTTGTATTTTTTTTAAGTGGTTCCATTGCAGCTAGGAACCTTTTCCAAGATTTCAGGCATCTCACTGCCAGCATGCAGCCATTCAACAGATGTCTGGTATCTTTGGCTTGTCATAATCGTTCCATTTTGCTTTTGACCAATCTCCTGATATCTGGTGGATCAATTCCAGCAAGCACATAAAAGTTGTTCACATTTGATGGTTTTAGACACTCTGCGATATAGCAGCAGCCATCATTCAGAACATGATCCAGCTTTTTTGAATAAGATGATCTTTCCCACACTAGACTTGCATATTTGGACATTGAACAGAAAAGTGCAAGAGCAGTGGCTCTTAGTGTTGCTGGGTTGACTCTCCATTTTGAATTTGCAAGCTTTTTGAGAATGCTATTCTGCGTGCTAACTTTGCCTTTTATCTTCTCCATGTGTGCCTTGAAGAAGAGAACATGGTCTAGTGTCACTCTAAGGTAGACAGGATTCCAGCAGTGGGGAAGTGATACTCCATTCCAGATGATGTTGAGTTGTCTATTGGCCTCACAGCTACGAAGACAGAAGAGACTCACTTATATTTTGTCTGGACTGGCATGCAATTGTTTCTTGATGTAATAAGAACATAAGAACGGCCATGCTGGGTCAAACCAAAGGTCCATCAAGCCCAGTATCCTGTCCTCTGACAGTGACCAATGGCAGGTACCCCAAAGGGAATGAACAGACAGGTAACCATCAAGTGATCCATGCCCTGTCACCCAATCCCAGCTTCTGGCAAACAGAGGCTAGGGAGACCATTCCTGCTCTTCCTGGCTAATAGCCACTGATGGACCTATCTCCCATGAATCTATCTGGCTCCCTTTTGAACCCTGTTATAGTATTGGCCTTCACACAGAAATATGTGGATCATTTGCTTTAAAAACAAAAACTTCAATACATATAATCAAGCTTACATGCCTCTCTAAGTATAGAAGCAGTGGCAATATTAATATTCACATACCAAGGCAACTTTTTAAGGTAAGCTATTTCTTTTTCATCATCTTGCTACGGACGTGTCATAAACAGATACTAGGAGTTAATAGAAGTACTTTATATCTCTTTTGCCTGTAAAGGGTTAACAAGATCAGTGAGCCTGGCTGTCACCTGACAAGAGGGCCAATCAGGGGACAGGATACTTTCAGATCTTGAGGGAGGGAAGGCTTTGTGTGTGCTGTTAATGTTTGGTTGTTGTTCTCTCTGGGTTCTGAGAGTGAACAGACGTGCAACCAGGTTTCTCTCCAATCTCTTTGATACGTCCAGAATAGTAAGTACTAGGTAGATAAGGAGGAGAGTATCCGGCATCACCACACTAAGCTCCAATTCATGCTGGTATCCCATCTTTTGGACGTTAAGGTTCAGAGTGGGGGTTTATACCATGACAATGTATCTATGTGTGTGTATGTATAAATGTATATTTTATTGTTGATAGCTGTCTTAACTTCCCTTCTAAACCAGGTCAGTTTAGTCTGGATTGTGGCTTTGGGGACGTCTAGTAAAAAGTGTTATTAAACAAATCCTTATTATCATTCACATTTTTCCAATTAAATTCTTCCTCTCAGCTGATTTGGCTCATAATTATTTTCAGCTTTGTGAAACTGGCCCTTTTAAAGCACCAAGTGTATACATTACTCGTCTAGACGTTATTCTGTTGGTGCACTATAAATGTGATCAAGCCATGTTCACTTGTATTTACGGTTAAATTAATTTTTTGTTCTGTGATCGGTTCCTTTTTATCTGTCAACTCAGGTCTACTATAGAATTCCCCTATGTTGGATGCAACTCTATTGAGTTAGTGAATTGTAATATTTAGAAATTCCAAGGATGTTTTAGTACCGGCAGCAGGAGACGTCCAGCGTATATCACTCCAATAAAAGTCACTCATGATCATGCAGCTTTTTTCCCTACAGATGACAGATAGATGCATAAAGAGGGGGCCATTTTGTTCCTTAGTGTGATTTGGTGGTCTGTAGCAAACAACAGCTAAAGACTTGTGCTTTAGGTGGCTATGCCCTGCTTTGTCACCTGATTATGAGGTATTACATAATACAGTTGAACTGATCCTGAACCTTCTTAGCTTCCCAGAAAGTTATCAGAACCTGGACAGTGGCCTCGGACCAGTCTGAGTTATTCGTATGATAGCCAACATTAAGGCGTGGCATTACAGTAAGAAAAACTTCACATAAGTGTTTAAAGATACGGTGGAAACAGCACACAAGTGAACTTCAAGGCCTGTGTAGCACTATTTGTAAAGTTAGAGGTGGTTTTAGAAAGCAGAGTACTAGTCCATCATAACAGATTCTTGTGCACTGTGGGGCAGCAGTAAAAAAAATTGTGTGTTGTGAAGATTACTACATCAGCAGTCTCCACCCCCACTAGCACTGCACCAGTGGAGACTCTCAGTGTTAGACCACATAGCTGTTAGTCTTGTTTTGTGTAAGGCAAACCCGAAACAGTGATTGCAAGGTGGGCACAACTAGGGGCATTTCTGTGTGTGGATACACAAGATGGCCATATCTTATGCTCAGGATAGACGCTAATGGTAAGTGGCACTGGTTTGAACTTGAGAATATTTGTTCTTGGGCCTAATTGCTCATATCTGCTCCACTAAACAATATTTGTTTAAGGAAGATATTACATTGCTATTGCAATTCAAGGAAACTGACCCTCGCCCACCTCCATATGCACACTGCCAATATACTATTTCCATGTCTTTTAAACAAGCATACAAAATACAAGAAGATGTTCAACAGTTTTAGGGTCATTCATTTTTAAACACTTTGAAAAATCATATGCAAAGTTACTACAGGGCAGGAAGTCTGTATATTAGTAAGGAATTGGCAATTAAACTCAACAGCTGACTTTGCTCAGAAAGCAGACTGCTGTCATCTAGTACCACTATAACTGGTACACAGACTGTTTCTAGTCTACCTTCCTAAATTAAGATTTAAAGACCAGTACCATGTACTGCACCAAGGAGTAAAAACAATGGTCTGAAGAAAGAGAACCCAGGGAACTACAGACCAGTCGGCCTCATCTCAGTCCCTGGAAAAATCATAGAGCAAGTCCTCAAGGAAACCATTTTGAAGCACTTGGAGAAGAAGGTGATCAGGAACAATCAACAAGGATTCACCAACGGCAAGTAATGCCTGACCAATCTGATTGCCTTCTATGATGAGAGAACTGGCTTTGTGGGCATGGGGAAAGTGGTAGACATGATACATCCTGACTTTAGCAAAGCTTTTGATATGGTCTCCCACAGTATTCTTGCCAGCAAGTTAAAAAAGTATGGGCTGGATGAATGGACTATAAAATGGATAGAAATCTAGCTAGATTATCGGGCTCAACGGGTAGTGATCAACGGCTCGATGTCTAGTTTGCAGCTGGAGTGACCAGATGAGAGATGTGAAATACCAGGATGTGGAGGGGCGGGGCGCAGCAGGGGGGGTTGCCGGCAGAGCAACAACAAAAATCCAAGAGCTGGCGGCAGAGGAAAAAACAAAAACAAAAGAAAAAACATCAACCAAAAAAACCAAGAACCACTGGAGCATATGAAAAATTGGTGGGGGCTGAGCACACACTGGCAGCTCCCACGCCCTGCACTAGCTTGCCTTCACTCTGCCTCCACGTCCCCTGAGCTGGCTGCCACATTCTGCTTCTTCCCCCTCCCTCCAGCACTTGCGCCGCCATACAGCTGATTAGCCCAAGCCTGAGAGGGAGGGGTGAGGAGGAGGAATGTGGCGTGCTTGGGGAAGAGATGAGGCCAGGGTGGGGATTTGGGGGGGAATCCAATGGAGGAGGGAGAGGTGGAGGGGAACGAACCCCCTCCGTCTGTGTGCCAGAGGGCAAAATATGAGAACTATCCGCGTCCCAACAGAACATCGGTCGGGACGCAGGACGAACAAGTAAATATCAGGACAGTCCTGATAAAATCGGGATGTCTGGTCATCCTATTTGCAGCCAGTATCAAGTGGAGTGCCCCAGGGGTTGGTCCTGGGGCTGGTTTTGTTCAACATCTTTATTACTGATCTGGACGATGGGATAGATTGTACCCTCAGCAAGTTCACAGATGATGCCAAGCTGGGGGGAGAGGTAGATACGTTGGAGAGTAGGGATAGGGTCCAGAGCAGGGGTTCCTAAACTTGGTTTGTGGCTTATTCAGGGTAAGCCCCTGGTGGGCGGCAAGATGCTTTATTTGAGTGTCTGCAGGTACCGCTGCTCGCAGCTCCCAGTGGCCACGGCTTGTGGTTCCAGGCCAATGGGAGCTGCAGGAAGCAGTGGCCCAGCCTGTGCCCCTTCCTGCAGCTCTCACTGGCCGGGAACGGCGAACCGTGGCCACTGGGAGCTGTGAGGGGCCGTATCTGCAGACGCTCAGGTAAACAAAGCATCTCGTGGCCCGCCTGGGGCTTACCCTGAACAAGCCACAAACCAAGTTTGGGAACCCCTGGTCCAGGGTGACCTAGACAAATTGGAGGACTGGGCCAAAAGAAATCTGATGAAGTTCAACAAGGAGAACTGCAGAGTACTGCACTTAGGGCAGAAGAATCCCATGCATTGCTATAGCCTGGGGACCAACTAGTTAAGCAGCAGGTTTGCAGAAAAGGACCTGGGGATTACAGTGGATGAGAAGCTGCATATGAGTCAGCAGTGTGCCCTTGTTGCCAAGAAGGTTAATGGCATATTGGGCTGCATTAGTAGAAGCACTGCTAGTAGATCGAGGGAAGTGATTATTCCGCTCTATTCGGCACCGGTGAGGCCACATCTGGAGTATTGCATCCAGTTGTGATCCCCGCCACTACAGAAAGGATGTGGACAAATTGAAGAGAGTCCAGCAGAGGGTAACAAAAGTTATCAGGGGGCTGGGACACATGACTTATGAGGAGAGGCTGAGGAAACTGGGCTTGTTTAGTCTGCAGAAGAGAAGAGGGAGGAGGGATTTGATAGCAGCCTTCAACTGCCTGAAGGGAGGTTCCAAAGAAGATGGAGCTAGGCCAGGGGCAGGCAACCTATGACACGTGTGCCGAAGGCGGCATTCGAGCTGATTTTCAGTGGCACTCACACAGCCCGGGTCTGGCCACCAGCCCAGGGGACTCTGCATTTTAATTTAATTTTAAATGAAGCTTCTGAAACATTTTAAAAACCTTATTTACATACAACAATAGTTTAGCTATATATTATAGATTTATAGAACGAGACCTTCTAAAAACGTTAAAATATATTACTGGCACGCAAAACCTTAAATTGGAGTGAATAAATGAAGATTCGTCACACCACTTCTGAAAGGTTGCCGACCTCTGAGCTAGGCTATTATGAGTGGTGGCAGATGACAGAACAAGGAGCAATGGTCTCCAGTTACTGTGAGGGAGGTCTAGGCTGGATATTAGGAAACACTATTTCACTAGGAGTGTGGTGAAGCACTGGAATGGGTTACCTAGGGAGATGGTGGAATCTCCATCCTTAGAGGTTTTTAAGACCCGGCTTGACAAAGCCCTGGCTGGGATGATTTAGTTGGGGTTGGTCCTGCTTTGAGCAGGGGATTGGACTAGATGACCAGGGCTGGCTCCAGGCACCAGCATTCCAAGCACGGGCTTGGGGCAGCAATCAGCAAGGGGCGGCAGTCCATGTGTTTCTGCCTCGAAGCAGCATGCCGAATTGCCGCCCTGACGGCGGGGGGCAGTCTGTGTGCCGTAGGGCAGCATGGGCGTTTCCGTGGCAGCGGCAATTTGGGCGGCAGCTTCTATCTGCAGCTGTCTGCGGCGGCGCAGCTTCTGTCTTCCGGCACATGCACATGCTGCCCTAATGGCACAAGAACTGCCCCCGCCGTCCAGGGCAGCAATTCGGCAAGCTGCTTGGGGCAGCAAAAACAGTAGAGCTGTAGATGACCTCCTGAGATCTCTTCCAACCCTAACCTTCTGATTCCGTAAGTCTTAATTCCTGCTGTGTTGGCTGTACATCTTTTAAACCACAAAATGGCCCTTAATGCTCAGTTCACTTGGTCACCCAGGGCGAATGAGGCGACTAAACAGTCTGCAGGACCAAGATCCTTGGCAGGTCCAGGAGGGCTCCCGGAGCTCAGCGGCACTTCTGGGGGATCTGGTGCCGCGGAGCAGGACAGGCTGGCTGCCGCGAGTGGGCGCAGGACGGCCGCGCCCAGGAAAAGGGAACCCGCCCCATGAGGGCGGCGGAGAGGCAGGCGGCACCTGAGCGCACAGGGCGAGTGCCGGGCAGGGGCGCCGGGTACTCACAGCGGGTTCCAGCGCTCGGGCAGGCGGCGGTGCAGGGAGATGCGGTCGCTCAGGTAGATGTTGATCTGGTGATGCCGGATACTCTCCTCCTGGCGGTTCTTCTCGGCCGGGCTCAGCTCCAGCCGCACAGCCTGGCCCAGCTCGCCCAGCGCCCCAGGCTCCAGGGGCGGCTTCTCGTACACTGGTCTCCGCAGGCGCTCGGGGTCCTCGGGCAGTGGCGGCTGGGGGGCCCCGCGGGCAGGACGCGCAGCATCGATCTCCGGGGGGACGCGCCGCCACACCAGGAAACCCAGTGCCGCCAGCAGCCCCAGGGCCAGCAACGCCCCTGCTCCCCGGGGGGCCCGGCCCCGCCTGCCCCACCACTTGCCGCGGCCGGCCAGCCCCACCATGCCCGCGCTGGGGGCGCTCCTGGCCGCGGGCGGCCTGGAAACTTTGCAAAGTTTCACAAACCTGGGAGCAGCACAACTACCCGAGAGCGGGCGCTAAAGCTCCCCCTCCAGGAAACTCGGCCGGATCCTCCGCCAGCGGCTCCTCCCTTCTCCCCGCCCCACTGCCAACAAGACCTGGAGGGCAGAGCCGGACGGAGCTGCCTGGGAAGCGTCAGCCCAGCAAGAAAAATCCAGCCTCCGCTGCCTGCATTTAATAGGCTCCAAGTTCGTCCTGAACTCTTTTAAAGGGGAGCTGAGTGTTGCTGCCCTGCTCAGCTTGTACCAACTGCTCCAGAGGTCCGACTCCTAGCTATGTTCCCACGGCTGTAGAATCCTCCCCTCCCCAAATACAAACAAATCACTGCTCATGGACAGGAAAGCGTCCTCAGAGTGTAAATGTCAGACAGGAAGGAGCTCAACACCTGAAGCATCTGATCTGCCCTTGATAGAGCTTCACGGTAACAGGAAGAGCTCCTAGCAATGCTAATCATCAAAACCCCATTGCACTTGGCGATGCACAGTTTTATTGCAAGCTTCATGGTATTTAGTGTTTTTCTTAAAAGACCTAGAACCTCTCTTTATTTCCAACACTTCTTATTGCAGAGAAAACCTGGAAAATGTGACCCAAGTAGACCCTAAATGTAAGGGGACTGATGGACCCTTACTAAAATTCAGTGTATGTATGGGGGGAGGGGAGGAGGTGTAGCGCCCAGTACCAAAAGTAAGTGGTAGGGGCAATGGGAAATCAGGACCCTGATACTGACAGTCCCCAGAAACCAGGGGAGAGGCCAATGCTCCAGGTCAGGCTGATTGATGGGGCAGGCAGGCTAATGAGGGGGTCAGGATGCCAGGAGGTCCTGTCCTCTGTGTGTGCCAGAATTGCCTGGGTCAGACAGAGTGGGGCCAAGCTAAGAAGAGAGCAGGAGCTGAAGCTGAGCAGGGGAGCAGAGCCTTGCCTGCCAGAGGGTCCATAAAAGGAGTCCGGGAAGCAGGTCAGTGCTGGGAGCAGCACCATAGAAGCAGCCCAAAGAGCACACCTGCACTGGGAGCAGAGCTGCAGCAACCAGAGCCAGAGGGGCCAGAGAAGCAGCAGCAGTGCTGAGGCAGAATGGAGCTGGGGCTAGGGCTGGAGCAGTCTGGAGCTTAGTGTGGTGAGCAACTGGGGAGAGCAAGGGGCACCCTGGGTAGTGGGCCCAGTGCAGGGAGATGCCCCCAGCCAAGTATCAGAGGGGTAGCCGTGTTAGTCTGGATCTGCAAAAGCAGCAAAGAGTCCTGTGGCACCTTATAGACTAACAGACATATTGGAGCATGAGCTTTCGTGGGTGAATACCCACTTCGTCGGATGCATATAGGGGAAATTTCCAGGGGCAGGTATATATATGCAAGCAAGAAGCAGGCTAGAGATAACGAGGTTAGTTCAATCAGGGAGGATGAGGCCCTCTTCTAGCAGTTGAGGTGTGAAAACCAAGGGAGGAGAAACTGCTTTTGTAGTTGGCAAGCCATTCACAGTCTTTGTTTAATCCTGAGCTGATGGTGTCAAATTTGCAGATGAACTGAAGCTCAGCAGTTTCTCTTTGAAGTCTGGTCCTGAAGTTTTTTTGCTGCAGGATGGCTACCTTTAAATCTGCTTTTGTGTGTCCAGGGAGATTGAAGTGTTCTCCTACAGGTTTTATATATTGCCATTCCCAGCCAAGAGGCCTTGCAGGCCAGACTTGGAGGGTCCCCATAACCTCAGTGGGGCGGGGGTGACATGAGGAAGAAGGGTCCTATCACCAAAAGCCTGAGGGGGTGTGGCCACTGCCAGAGCACCTATCCGACCTGTGGCATCCCTGCAGGACAGCCAGGGCCTGAGGAGGAGGCCTGGGACTTGTGAGGAACAGACTGAACTTCCCTTACATTCCAGAGACTGCTGGTTGTGATAACCGCGCACAATGGCATGGGGACATGTGTTTTCCTTTAACCTTTCCCATTTTTTCCTTATTTTTTAAATTGATTGGTGTTTAATAAATTGTATTTGCTTTGAACTGTATATAATGATCAGTGGGTCAGGAAAGCATCCAGTGCAGAGAGAGCACGCTGGTGTGGGGGCACCCTAGCCCCTGCCCTAAGTGACCATGACAAAGTTGGGGGTTGAGCCCCCCAGGAATCCTGGGCCCAGCCTTGTTGGGGTTATGAGAACTCTGCCACACAGATGAGTGGAAGAGGAGCTCTTGAGGTCAGACAGGCCTCTGTGTAAAGGAAGTGCAGCAAGGACTCAGATCCTTTCGCTAGCCCATTTCACCGAGGTAGTGTTCCCCACAATAGCGGGACCATTCCCCCACTTGCATAATGGCTCAAAGCAAAGGAAAAAACCCGTGTCATATAGTAGTTTTTGAATGTTTAGGGTTAGCAATACTCATTCTATGGCACAATAGGGCCAAATTTCCCAAGATCCCTTAAAATTTCACAACAATGCTAATTCATTTGTATCCATGAAAAACCCTAAGGCTATGTCTACACTTAAACTGCTACAATGGCATAACTAATATGTCAGTGTAGCCACTCACTAATTAATCCACTCCCCTGAGCGACAGTAGGCCTTCTGTTAATCTAGTGCTGTCTACACCAGGGGTTAGGTCAGTTTTACTACGTTGCTCAGAAGTGTGCATTTCTCACACCCCTGAGTGACATAGCTGGGCCAACTTAGCTTTTTAGTGTAGACCTGACTTTAATTCTCATCCCTTTCCCCCCTAGGCAACACCAGATGAAGGCATAGACAGTGTAGGCCTGTGCCCAGGGTCCCAGCTCCTAAAGTCATGTGATTACATCAGTCTCTTAGCTTTCATTTTAAAACACTTTTCTAACTCTCATAGGTGCAAAGGAAAGCTTGAAAATGTGACTATGATAATCTGCCTATGTCTGTGGACAGCCTAGAGCAACAGCTGTTCATTCCAGAGTGTTCATTCCAAGATTCCCTGCTCAGAAGGTGCGGGATCTACCAAGACCACCCCAGCAGAGGACTCTGTAAAAGTAGAGCACTAGAGCAGGGGTTTTCAAAATGGGGGTTGGGACCCCTCAGGAGGTTGCAAGGTTATTATATTGGGGAGTTGCGAGCTGGCAGCCTCCACCCCAAACCTCGCTTTGCCTCCAGCATTTATAATTTAAAAGTGTTTTTAATTTATAAGGGGGGGTCGCACACAGAGGCTTGCTATGTGAAAGGGGTCACCAGTACAAAAGTTGGTGAACCACTGCACTAGAGGCTTTGCCTATCCACTCAGACACACCCTAACTACTGGGACAAGTGGCACTGGGAGGCACCTGCTGCCATTACTGTCCCTGACTCTGGGAGTGGAAAAGGACACTCTGCCTCTGTCATGCCAAGTGGTGGCAGAGCCATGACATAAGAATGGATACACAGGAGCTCCTCCCTCACCCGCCACTCCCCATGTTTCTCTACAGTGTCTTAAAGCCTTGCTGTCCCCAAACACACAAAATATGGCCAATAGATGCAGCAACATTATTTCTGAGTAGAGGTTTATTTGTAGGTTCTCTAGGATCCATAGGCTTGTATCATAAACATATAGTTAAGGGTTAATGTCTCTTTTACCTGTAAAGGGTTAAGAAGGTCAGTAAACCTGGCTGACACCTGACCAGAGGACCAATAGGGGGACAAGATACTTTCAAATCTTGGTGGAGGGAAGTCTTTGTTTGTGCTTTTGTGTTTGTTGTTCACTCTCGGGACTGAGAGGGACGGGACATCAATCCAGGCTCTCCAAATCTTTCTGAATCAGTCTCTTAAGTTTCAAACTTGTAAGTGATTAGCCAGGCAAGGCGTGTTAGTCTTATGTTTGTTTTCTCAACTTGTAAATGTTTCTTTTTCCGGAAGGATTTTACCTCTGTTTGCTTTAACTGTAAACCTAAGGCTAGGGTGGGTCCCTCTGGTCTATAGAAATCTGATTACCCTATAAAGCATTTTCCATCCTGATTTTTACCTTTTCTTTCTTTAATTAAAAGGTTTCTTTTTAAGAACCTGATTGATTTTTCCTTGTTTTAAGATCCAAGGGGATTGGATCTGGACTCACCAGGTTTTGGTGGGGGAAAGGAGGGAATGGTAAATTTCTCCTTGTTTTAAGATCCAAGGGGTTTGGATCTGTGTTCACCAGGAAATTGTTAAAGTCCCTCATGGCAACCCAGGGAGGGGACAAAGTTTTGGGGAGACAAAGAGTGCCCCAGACACTGGAATTCTGGGTGGTGGCAGTGAATACCAGATCTAAGCTAGTAATTAAGCTTAGAAGTGTCCATGCAGGTCCCCACATTTGTACCCGTAAGTTTAGAGTGGGGAAAGAAACCTTGACATGGTGGCAGAGGTGGGATTTTTTTTAGGAACCAAAAGCCAGTGGGATTTTTTTTCTCTCCTTTCTAGCTGCTTGGAAAGCAACCTGAGGGCAGAGGTGTTAAGTTTTTTTAACAAGGTCTTTGTTAAGAGGAGGCTTCAAGCTGTGAGCAAGCAGACAGCAAAAGGAATTTACAAGCTGAATTGTTTTCTTCTTTCTACCTCTCGGGTATAGCTAGTTAGAAAATCTCTGTTAACCAAGCAGCCCTGAGTGGAGTGATTCCCAGTCAGTGAGCTGCAGGGGGGCGTGGCCAGCACAAGAAAGCAGGAAAATGAGTACCAGTGAAACATTTAACAGACTAGAACTGGCTAGGCTGGACGCAGAAGAGAAAGCCAAAGAGGCTGACCACAGGAGAGCTATGGAGATGAGAGAAAGAGAAGAGGAAGCCAAAGAGGCTGACCACAAAAGAGCTATGGAGATGAAACAAAAAAAGATGGAAATCAGAAAAAAAAATGAAAATAAAACAAAAAGAGATGGAAGAGAGGGAAAGAGAGAGAAAGCATGAACTGGACATAGCAAAGGCTAAGTCAGATGGACCAGCCAACCCTAACAACCCTTCTCCAGGTACTGTTTCCCATCCCAGAAAATTTCCCACCTACAAGGCAGATGATGATACTGAGGCCTTCTTAGAAAATTTTGAAAGGGCCTGCCTTGGGTACAGCATCTCTACAGACCAGTACATGATAAAACTGAGGCCACAGCTCAGTGGACCCTTAGCAGAGGTGATGGCTGAAATGCTTAAGGAACACATGAACGATTATGATCTTTTTCAAACCAAGGCCAGAATCAGAATGGGGCTAACACCTGCGCATGCCCGTCAGTGGTTCAGAGCCCTAAGGTGGAAACCAGATGTGTCATTTACCCGACACGCCTACCAGATTGGGAAGAATTGGGAGGCCTGGATATCAGGAGCAAATGCTAAATCTCGGAAGAACTGTCCTTCCTAATGCAAATGGAGCAGTTCTTGGAGGGTGTTCCTGAGGAAATAGAAAGGTACATCCTAGATGGGAAACCCAAAACTGTAACCGAGGCGGGGGAAATTGGAGCCATATGGGTGGAAGTGGCAGAAAAGAAAAAAGCTACTAGCAAGGGAAGTGAATATCAGAGGGGGCAAACTGAAAATAAACCCTACCACCGGGGGCAACCCAAGACCTCACCTACAACCCAAGGAAAGCCCCAGACACCCTATTGTCCCACCTCACCAGTCTCCAGCAACCCACCTTGGCCCAGTGACCAGTCAGCTGGGTGATGTTTTAAATGTAATGAACTGGGACATATAAAGGCCAACTGCCCCAAGAACCCCAACCGAGTACAGTTCATTACGCTGCCATCACACCAAAGATCCCCATGCCCAGATGCCTCTCAAATACCCTCGGAGCGAAGGGAAACCTTGAGAGTGGGCGGAAAGAAGGTTATCGCATGGAGAGACACCGGGGTACAAGTGTCAGCTATCCACCAATCCTTAGTGAACCCCAAATTCATCAACCCAGAGGCCCAAGTGACAATTCACCCATTCATGTCAAAATCTTTAAACTTGCCTACAGCTGAATTGCCTGTCCATTACAAGGGCTGGTCAGTAATGTGGACTTTCGCAGTCTATGACAATTATCCCATCCCCATGCTACTGGGGGAAGACTTGGCCAACCAGGTGAAGCTGGCCAAGAGAGTGGGAATGGTCACACGCAGCCAGGCCAAGCAAGCTTCCACACCCATCCCTGTTCCTGAGCCATCCACAAGGGCCCTATCATAAACAGATAGCTAAGGGTTAATGTTCTTTTACCTGTAAAGGGGTAACAACAGTAACCTGAAACACCTGACCAGAGGACCAATCAGGAAACAAGACTTTTTCAAATCTGGGTGGAGGGAAGTTTTGGGTGTGAGTCCTTTGTTCTTGGTCTATGCCCTCTCGGCTATGAGAGTGATTTTTCTATCTCCAGGCTTTCTAATCTTCTGTTTCCAAGTTGTAAGTACAAGGATAGTAAGACAATAGGATTATATATTTTTTTTGTATTTACATGTGTGTAGTTGCTGGAATGTGTTAAATTGTATTCTTTTTGGATAAAGCCGTTTATTCATTTTTTTTCCTTTAAGCAATTGACCCTGTATATTGTCACCTAAATACAGAGACTATATTTTTTGTCCTTTTTCATTCTTTTTATATAAAGCTTTCTTTTTAAGACCTGTTGGAGTTTTTCTTTAGTGGGGACTCCAGGGAATTGAGTCTGCAGCTCACCAGGGAATTGGTGGGAGGAAGAAGTCAGGGGGAAAATCTCTTTGTGTTAGATTTACTAAGCCTGACTTTGCATACCCTCTGGGTGAGGGGGAAGAGAGATTAGCTCTCTCGGTACTTGTGTTTCCAGGACTTGAAACAGGGAGGGTAGAATCCCTTTGTTTAGATTCACGGAGCTTGCTTCTGTATATCTCTCCAGGAACCCAGGGAGGGAACTCCTAGAGGGGAGGAGGGGGAAGGGAAATGGTTTATTCCCCTTGGTTGTGAGACTCAAGGAATCTGAGTCTTGGGGTCTCCCAGGGAAGGTTTTGGGGAGACCACAGTGAGCTTGGCACTGTATAATTCCTGGCTGGTGGCAGCAATTACCAGGTCCAAGCTGGTTTTCATGCTAACACCCATATTTTGGACGCTAAGGTCCAGATCTGGGAAGAAATGTTATGACAGGCCCTGTCTGTGTTACCAGAGACCCAGACAGAGGTGGTGGAACTGGATCCTTGGCCAACGACTGCAACAGCCATAGTGCATCCAGTCCCAGAACCGGAACTGGAAAAGCAACCAGCACCACTGTTGCCAGCACTGACGCCAGCACTTGCAAACCCATGTACAACTCCAATGCCAGAGGGCACCAGCGGGCCTAAACTGACAGAAGCAGCAGACAACCCTACCCAAGAGGCTCAGCCAGAGCCTGAAATATCACAGAGTGCACCAGCGGAAAGAGGTTCACCATCAACAAAAACAACCCCATCACCTACATCACTTCCAGAGGGCCCAAGCCCAAGTCCACAGTCTAAGGAGGAACTGATGTCTCCGGCCTCAAGGGAACAGTTCTAGGCTGAGCAGGAAGCAGATGAAAGCCTTCAGAAAGCTTGGGCGGCAGCAAGGGGCACCCCACCTTCTCTCAGCTCTTCTAACCAATCCCGATTTATTATAGAAAATGGACTTTTATACAAGAAAACTCTTTCTGATGGATACCAGAAAGACTGGCATCCTCAAAAACAGTTGGTAGTTCCAACTAAGTACCGGGGAAAGCTCTTGAGCTTAGCTCATAATCATCCCAATGGCCATTCTGGGGTGAATAGAACCAAAGACCGTTTGGGGAAGTCTTTCCACTGGGAGGGAATGGGCAAGGATGTTGCTAATTATGTCTGGTCTTGTAAGGTGTGCCAACGAGTGGGAAAGCCCCAAGACCAGGTCAAAGCCCCTCTCCAGCCACTTCCCATAATTGAGGTCCCATTTCAGCAAGTAGCTGTGAATATTCTGGGTCCTTTCCCAAAAAAGACCCACAGGGGAAAGCGGTACATACTGACTTTCATGGATTTTGCTACCCAATGGCCCGAAGCAGTAGCTCTGAGCAACACCAGGGCTAAAACTGTGTGCCAGGCCTTAGCAGACATTTTTTCCAGGGTAGGTTGGCCCTCCGACATCCTTGCAGATTCAGGAAATAATTTCCTGGCAAGGACCATAAAAAGTCTGTGGAAAGCTAATGGGGTAAATCACTCGGTTGCTACCCCTTACCACCATCAAACCAATGGCCTGGTGGAGAGGTGTCATAAACAGATAGCTAAGGGTTAATGTCTCTTTCACCTGGAAAGGAGTAACCAGAAACACCTGACCAGAGGACCAATCAGGAAACAAGACTTTTTCAAATCTGGGTGGAGGGAAGTTTGTGTGTGAGTCCTTTGTTCTTGGTCTTGTGTCTGTCCCTCTCGGCTATGGGAAGGATTTTTCTGTCTCCTGCTTTCTAATCTTCTGTTTCCAAGTTGTGAGTACAAAGATCATAAAACAATAGGGGTTATTGTTTTTTTTCGTTTGTATTTACATGTGTATAGTTGCTGGAGTGTTTGGAATTGTGTTCTTTTGAATAAGGCTGTTTATTCATTTTTCTTTTAAGCAATTGACCCTGTATTTGTCACCTTAATACAGAGAGACCATTTTTATGTATTTTTCTTTCTTTTTACATAAAGCTTTCTTTTAAAGACCTGTTGGAGTTTTTCTTTAGTGGGGAACTCCAGGGAATTGAGTCTGTAGCTCACCAGGGAATTGGTGGGAGGAAGTCAGGGGGAAATCTGTGTGTGTTAGATTTACTAGCCTGACTTTGCATTCCCTCTGGGTGAAGGAGGGGGGTGGGCGGGGGAGCTTGACTCTCTCTCTCGGTACTTGTGTTTCCAGGACTGGAAATAGGGAGGGTGGAATCCCTCTGTTTAGATTCACGGAGCTTGCTTCTGTGTATCTCTCCAGGAAACCAGGGAGGGAACACCTGGAAGGAGGAGGGGGAAGGGTAATGGTTTATTCCCCGTTGTTGTGAGACTCAAGGAATTTGGATTTTGGGGTCCCCAGGGAAGGTTTTTGGGGGGACCAGAGTGCCCCAAAACACTCTAATTTTTTGGGTGGTGGCAGCTTTACCAGGTCCAAGCTGGTAACTAAGCTTGGAGGTTTTCATGCTAACACCCATATTTTGGACACTAAGGTCCAAATCTGGTAATATGTTATGACAAGAAGTTTAATGGAACTTTGGGGGCCATGATATGTAAATTCATAAATAAACACTCCAGTGATTGGGACCTAGTGTTGCAGCAGTTGCTTTTTGCCTACAAGGCTGTACCACATCCCAGTTTAGGATTTTCACCATTCGAACTTGTGTATGGCCACGAGGTTAAGGGGCCATTACAGTTGGTGAAGCAGCAATGGGAAGGGTTTACGCCTTCTCCAGGAACTAACATTCTAGACTTTGTAAGCAACCTACAAAGCACCCTCCAACACTCTTTAGCCCTTGCTAAAGAAAACCTAAAAGATGTTCAGAAAGAACAAAAGGCCTGGTATGATAAACATACCAGAGAGCGTTCCTTCAAAGTAGGGGACCAGGTTATGGTCTTGAAGGCGCAACAGGCCCATAAAATGGAAATGTCCTGGGAAGGGCCATTCACGGTCCAAGAGCACCTAGGAGCTGTTAACTATCTCATAGCATTCTCCACCTCCACCCTAAAGCCTAAAGTGTGCCATGTTAATTCTCTAAAGCCCTTTTATTCCAGAGACTTAAAGGTTTGTCAGTTTACAGTCCAGGGAGGAGATGACGCTGAGTGGCCTGAAGGAAAAAATGACAGTGGCGTGGAAGAGGTGAACCTCTCCACCACCCTGGAACAGTCTGCAGCAGCAACAGATCAAGGAGCTGTGCACTAGCTTCGCCCCATTGTTCTCAGCCACCCCAGGACGGACTGAATGGGCATACTACTTCATTGACACAGGTAATGCTCATCCAATTAGAACCCCACCCTACCGGGTGTCTCCTCATGCCCAAGCTGCTATCGAACAGAAAATCCAAAGCATGCTACAGATGGGTATAATCCACCCCTCTAACAGTGCATGGGCATCTCCAGTGGTTCTGGTACCCAAACCAGATGGGGAAATACGCTTTTGCGTGGACTACCGTAAGCTAAATGCTGTAACTCTTCCCGACCACTACCCAATGCCACGCACCGATGAGCTATTAAAAAAATTGGGACATGCCCAGTTCATCTCTACGATAGACTTAACCAAGGGGTACTGGCAAGTACCGCTAAATGAACCCACCAAAAAAAGGTCAGCCTTCATCACCCATGCAGGGGTGTATGAATTTAATGTGCTTCCTTTCGGGTTGCAAAATGCACCCGCCACCTTCCAAAGACTTGTAGATGGTCTCCTAGCAAGACTGGGAGAATATGCAGTTGCCTACCTCAATAATGTGGCCATTTTTTCTGATTCATGGGTAGAATGCCTGGAACACCTGGAAAAAGTCTTTGAGCACATCAGGCAGGCAGGACTAACTGTTAAGGCTAAAAAGTGTCAAATAGGCCAAAACAGCGTGACTTACTTTGGACATCAGGTGGGTCAAGAAACAATAAACCCCCTACAGGCCAAGGTGGATGTTACCCAAAAGTGGCCTCTCCCAAAATCAAAGAAACAGGCCCAATCCTTCTTAGGCTTGGCCAAATATTACAGGCAATTTGTACCACACTACAGCCAAATCGTTGCCCCACTAACAGACCTGACCAAAAAGACCCAGCCAAATGCAGTTAAGTAGACTGATGAGTGTCAGAAGGCCTTTACCCAGCTTAAGGCAACACTCATGTCTAACCCTGTGCTAAGGGCCCCAGACTTTGACAAAGCATTCCTAGCAACCACAAATGCGTCTGAGCGTGGTGTAGGAGCAGTTTTAATGCAGGAAGGACCGGATAAAAATTTCCTCCTGTCGTGTTTCTCAGCAAGAAACTGTCTGAGAGAGAAAGCCACTGGTCAATCAGTGAAAAAGAACGCTACGCCATTGTGTGTGCCCTGGAAAAGCTATGCCCATATGTTTGGGGACGGCGTTTCCAGCTACAAACCGACCATGCTGCGCTAAAGTGGCTTCATACTGCCAAGGAAAACAACAAAAAACTGCTTCGATGGAGTTTAACTCTCCAAAATTATGATTTTAAAATTCAACACATTTAAGGAGCTTCTAACAAAGTAGCTGATGCACTCTCCCGTAAAAGTTTCCCAGAATCAACTGGTTAAAAATTGTCCTTAAAATGTGAAAAATCTTATCGTTTTACATAATTAGTAGTATATGTAAAGGTGCATGTATTTTATTAATCTGTTTATTCTAAAGTTCTAGGAAGAAATCACCACCAGTGTGGTTCCCCACTGTCTGCGATTTGGGGGGCGTGTCATAAACAGATAGTTAAGGGTTAATGTCACTTTTACCTGTAAAGAGTTAAAAAGCTCAGTAAACCTGGTGGACACCTGACTAAAGGACCAATAGGGGGACAAGATACTTTCAAATCTTGATGGAGGGAAGTCTTTGTTTGTGCTTTTGTGTTTGTTCGCTCTCGGGACTGAGAGGGACGGGACATCAATCCAGGCTCTCCAAATCTTTCTGAATCAGTCTCTTAAGTTTCAAGCTTGTAAGTGATTAGCCAGGCAAGGCGTGTTAGTCTTATGTTTGTTTTCTCAACTTGTAAATGTTTCTTTTTGCTGGAAGGATTTTACCTCTGTTTGCTGTAACTGTAAACCTAAGGCTAGGGTGGGTCCCTCTGGTCTACAGAAATCTGATTACCCTGTAAAGCATTTTCCATCCTGATTTTTACCTTTTCTTTCTTTAATTAAAAGGGTTTTTTTTAAGAACCTGATTGATTTTTCCTTGTTTTAAGATCCAAGGGGATTGGATCTGGACTCACCAGGGATTGGTGGGGGAAAGGAGGGGAGATGGTTAAATTTTCCTTGTTTTAAGATCCAAGGGGATTGGATCTGGACTCACCAGGGATTGGTGGGGGGAAAGGAGGGGTATGGTAAATTTCTCTTTGTTTTAAAATCCAAGGGGTTTGGATCTGTGTTCACCAGGAAATTGGTAAAGTCCCTCAAGGCAACCCAGGGAGGGGACGAAGTTTTGGGGGAACAAAAAGTGCTCCAGACACTGAAATTCTGGGTGGTGGCAGTGTATACCAGATCTAAGCTAGTAATTAAGCTAAGAAGTGTCCATGCAGGTCCTCACATTTGTACCCATAAGTTCAGAGTGGGGAAAGAAACCTTGACAGGCAGCCTGGCTCAGAATCTCATTGCCCCAAGTAAAGTGAAGGAGAGAGCTAGCAGCCAGTTTCAGCAGCTCATCTTTTGGGTTCCTCTGGCTTCAACTGCTGCACTGTACTCTAGCCAGCCCAGCTCTCGTTGATCCCTTGTTGCAGCTGGACTCCAACTCTCTGCTTCTCTTACTTGCAGAGTGCTGTGGTTTCCTTAGCGGTGTTAAAACAGAATAACTTTGCAAATACATGAAATGGGCAGCAGTCAGATATGCTGATCTGTTAATAAAAAAGAATATGAGATCACTGTTATGGTTTTGCATTAGAGTACAAGTTTGATTAAGTTAGGATACATGTTGTTTTTTAAAAAGAACAGGAGTACTTGTGGCACCTTAGAGACAAGCAAATTTATTTGAGCATAAGCTTTCGTGGGCTACAGCCTACTTCATCGGATGCATGTAGTGGAAAATATTGTAGCAAGATATATATATACACACACACACACACACAGAGAGAACATGAAACAATGGGTGTTATCATACACGCTATAAGGAGAGTGATCAGTTAAGGTGAGCTATTATCTGCAGGGGAGAAAAAGAACTGTTTGTAGTGGTAATACAAACCACTATCCTTCTCCTGCTGATAATAGTTGGGGCGAGGAATAGCTCAGTGGTTTGAGCATTGGCTTGTTAAATCCAGGGTTATGAGTTCAATCTTTGAGGGGGCCACTTAGGGATTTGGGGCAAAAATTGGTCCTGCTAGTGAAGGTAGGGGGCTGGACTCAATGACCTTTTGAGGTTCCTTCCAGTTCTAGGAGATTGGTATATCTCCAATTATTACCTATGGAAGTGAAAACCTTATGGAGTGAGTTATCTAGTGTTATAGGCAGCACGAAGGTGGAAAGGAATGCACAATGTTTTCCTCTTGTTTCTATTCTTTTAAGGTTTTGTATAAATGGGGGGGGGTGTTCTGATGCAACCTTCCTGTCACTAAATGTTGTCTGTAGGATCCCTGCCTCATTTGTTGCAGAATTGAGATATGTGTACAATTTGTGTGTACTGGGACAGGCAGGTCTAGGCCTGCCCAAAGCCAGAGGCCCATCCCCTCAACTGAGAGGGAGGAGTCATTGGACCCAGGCCACAAGTCAGTATTGTGGACAATAAATGAAATAAACAGAGACCGGAGAATTAGTGGGTGCACAGCACCCACTGGCAGCCAAGCTCCTCTCCCTCCCCACAGCGCCTCCCATCCACCGGAGGCTCTCATGATCAAATTCTCCCCCTCCCTCCCAGCATATCCCGGCCACTGCAATCATCTGTTTTGCAGCGTGCAGGAGGTGCTGAGGGAAGGGGGAAAAGTGGGGATGGGGTGCGCTTGGGGAGGGGGACAGAACTGGGTGGGAAGAGGCGGGCAGAGGTGAAGTGGGGGCAAGAAGAGGTGGGGTGGAGGTAGAGGCTTGGGGGAAGGGCTGGGGTGTGGGGAGGCCTGGGGCAGAATGGGGGCAGGAAAAAGCAGAGCAGAGGTGGGAGGTTGGGCGAAGGGGTCAGGTGTGGGCAGGTCCTGGGGCAGAGCAGGAGTTTGAGCACCCCTAGGCCCAGAGGAAGCTGGTGCCTGTGGACAGGAATGAAGGTTAAAGGCTGAAAATCAGGAATCTACGGGGAGTCACTGAGCAGAGAAGCCCCAGCAATGCCATCTTCTCCATAAAGATGTCTAAGGAGTCAGTGAAGACCACCCAGAGGAACTCTGCCTGGAGGTGTGATAGGATGAGGGACTGGAAATAGGCCAACACTCGCAGAGCACCACCCCCCCATCCAGCTTTCTCCTTCTAGATGACCATCTTGGCCAGGAGCATGTTGACCAGGAGGTCCTACGACTTTGTGGGGCCATGAAAGGGGTGTGTATAAATGAGAAAGTGCAGGGAGAAGTGCAGCCAGAACCTCAGTAAGAAGTTGAGGAGGAGCTGGAAAAGGGGCTGCAACCTGATGCACTCTACATAGATGTGTGTCAGAGTCTCCCACTCACTGTAGAAAGAACAGGTGTCAGGGGAGTTTGTGAACTGTGCCTGTGTCCTGTGCTTACAGCTCCATGGAGGAGCTGCCAACTAATATCCCAATAGGCTGTGGAAACCAGAGTGGAGTACAGACTGGCCCACCAGGGTTCCCCACCCTCTTCAGTTGGGGCAGGAAATAAAGGTCTGGAAGGGGATAGTACGAAGTACCACCTTGTACAGAGGTTTTCTGGGCATGGTTTAGAGACAGACTGTCTGAATGTCATTCAGCTGGCTCAGGTGGCAGGTCGGGGGAGGCTTGCAGGACGGGGCCCAATGACAAGTTCTAGGGGGCCAGGGTTAAGGGATGGGCAGGGAGCACCCTCTCAGACAAGCTGATCAAGAAAATTGAGATAAATGGGACACAAGCCTACCCTAGCCTTCTGGAGCACATGACGGGGAACACACAATGTGAGCAGTCCTATACGCTGGCTGAGCACCATGGGGTCCACTCAGTCTCTATGAACATAGTCCAGGAGGTCTTGAGTTCTGGTGACACCAGCAGGATCATCCTCTGGTGCACCAAAGTGGACTCCATCAGCTGCACACAAAGGTAAGGGTTGTGTGGCAGGGCTTCTGTGAGAAGATTGTCCCCCGCAGTGGCTATGGACTTAGTTACTGAAACTAGATTCCAGGTCCTAAGGATGTCCTGGTAAAAGACTGGCAGCTCAGAGAAGTCTTGGGGGTGATCTCTCGGGTGAAGATAAAAGAGCCGCCAGTCATGTTGGAGGCATCAGAGGGAGAAGCACACCAGTATGTTCCATGCCAGACTATGTGCAATGTAAATGACTCTCTGCAAGGCCTAAAGGTGGAAGGTGTGGACCTGGCTGCAGATGCATACCAAATCATATGTCTTCACCTCCTCCCCTTTTTCTCCAAGCTGTAGAAGAAACAGGATCCACAATTAATCTTCCAAAGGGGCTAGATGCAGGATCGAACAAAAAGCAGCCCTGGTCCAATGGTCGTCAAGTGCCTGAAATTCTTCCTGCTTCTCCTGACACTCTCTGCAGAGAGATGGATCCCTGGGGTGAGCGGGCAGGTGCTTCTCCAGCTCCGAAACCTCTCACCCCCAAGTGCAGTCACTGCAGAAGAGGTGTCAATGAGGCTATCGCAGCCATCAGGTGGTGGTCCGAGAATAGGACCAGCGTGATGATGGAGAAGTGGGCCTGCAAGTTGTTAAATCAAGAGACATAAATGCATTCCAACTGTGAGTGGCATAACTCAGTATCCTCTACCCAGACATAAGTGCTTTTCACTGCAGTATGTAGCTATACGTACGATACACGCTACCACCAGCCATAGGCTCTGGCTGAGTGGGTCAGATGAAATGGTGAAGTAAAATTGTGTATCAGCAGTTTAAAGAAAACACTGCAGCCCATATCTTTTTTCTAACCCTCCCAACAGCCCCGTTTTGTAAAAGAGAGGTAATAAAACGAAACCCTATGCAACTTCGCAAGCAAGCTCCGTCACACAGCAGGAATAGTTTCTCACCATTACCTTTAGAGAATGTTCCACAAGGAAGAAATGGAGCTACTCTAAGAAAGATACATCAGCCCCTCTGTGATTCACAGTTGAGTCAACATCTCATAATCAAAAGGCAATTGATAGACAGATTCAGTATCAGCATGGACACCTGATCATCATCCATTGTCAGAAATAGAGTATCTGCCAATGCAACCGACAGGGTCTCTGTTCTGTATCCAAGTCAGTACCTCATTTTACAAAGGCCTAGATTTGATACTAGATACTGTGAGAGTTGTCTTACCAAAACAGTTTCAATAATCATAGCCAAAAATGGAAGATGGGACATTGTGATAATTGGCTAGTATGTCTATGTGAAATGAAGATTTCTTGAGCAAGCCACACACATGCCTCTTTAAGTGAAGCAGACTATCTGCTCTCCTGCAAGGAGGCATTAACAATCACCACTAACAGTGGGTCCAGCACTTCCTCACAGGCCAGCCAGGAATGATATGGATCCCAAGCACAAGTTATTGTATAAATTCCTCCCAGCTCCGCCAGAGAGAGACACTGGTCATAACTCAAGCAGAGAAGATTGGCGTTTGTCCCCTTGAAAATTTGCCCTGCTCCCATGGAGGCATATGGCCCTGACTAACTTTGAGTAATTTTACTGGCAAAGTAAGAATAAAATTCCTGAGAACAGGATGTACTAACCTTAAAAGCCAAGCAGAGGAAACCTGGATTAAATATATTGCCTACCATAAAAAAAAAAGAAAAAGAAAAAAAAAGGATGAACTGACTCTTTGCAGTTGTCTTATTTGTTTGCTGCAGAGACACAGCAAAAGACATTAAAAATCTTTACAATCAATTGGTCAATTTAGGTCTGAGACGACTTCTACTGTTGTTCTGTCTTTGCTCTCACTTCATTTGTCACAGTTAACCTGTAATCCAAGGTGATCTGTGAAATTAAAGTGGAAATATAACATTTAGAGGCCCAGCAGGAGAGGTGACCATCTATCTTAAAGAGAAAGAAGCAATAATCAGGCCATGACAAGTGTTTAATTTACAACTTTCTGACCTTCAATACCAATCCCAAAACTAAATCCAAAATGTGCATGAGGACTGAGATAGTTACTATAGTGACCATGAAATCCTGGGCTGTTTCAGAAGTCGTGCTCAATCTGGGCATTGAAAGCACTCTAGTGTCACTATGGGTTGAAGAATATCTGGGTTTGCTGTATCTGTGGGTGACTGCTTGGATAGAGTTGGCCGAACTCAAGGGATAGCATTTTGGATAGAACGAACAGGCAGGGTTTTAAGGGTGTTGGACTGGGATGAAATTGGTCAGATTGGGATAACTGGACTGAAGAAACTGGACTGAAGAGATTACTGTATGGGGTTGAGTGTGGAAGGAAGAGTCTTGGATGGAGATAATTGTACCAGGGAAAGAAGAAACTTAATTGGGCAGTGGTTGTATTAGGTTGGAGAAGAGTCTGGAGTGTGCAGTGATACTGAAATGGGTGAGTGACTGTAGATATTGAGGTGGAAGTGAGAATAGGGTTGTGACCAGGATCCCAGGGGAGCCAACTGGGGTCTCTCAATTAAGGTGAACTGCAAAGAATGGGGCAGACAATCTCCAAAGCTGGTGGATATTCCAAGACTTAGATTTACCAAGCCAGCACAAAACAGTTTCTGTTACACCTCACTGGTTACTCAGAAGCCAGCAACACAGTTCCCTTAAAGTAACCCAGCCTCAAGCCTCCACCCAGATACCCAAGTCAAAAATGATGAAGATTACTGAAAATCTTATTTCATCATATAAAAAAGAAAAGGTTCTACCAATTTGAAAGGATCAGACACATTACAGGTACCTCCCAGGTTAATGCATATTCCAGATCTTACCCAAATACATGCTTACAGCCAATTCTTATTAACTAAACTAAAATTTATTTAAAAAGAAAAGAGAGAGTGTTGGTTAAAAGATCAATATACATACAGACATGAGTTCAATTCTGGAAATTCAGATTCATAGCAGAGATGGTGAGCTTTGTAGTTGCAAAGAGTTCTTTTAGAAATAGTCCAAAGGTTATAGTCCAATGTTTATATTTCAGGGGAGTCTAGTCTGAACTGGGAGCTCAATCTTGCGACTCAAACTTCTCCGGATGAATCTTAAGCAGATCTGAGATAAAAAGGATTGGGACCCAAACATCTTTTATACAATTCAGACCTTCTTTGACAGGTTGGAGTCCTTCGGGGAACAATAGGCCTTCATTTCCTAAGCATTGTCATTAATTATTCACACAGATTAACATAAGGCAATTGCCTGTTTTCCACCATTCACAAATGACTTGGTATACACTTTAAAGAGAGATGAATACAGCGATTTCCTATGTTTACAGTTCTTTTGATCTCTGATTTAACAGAACACAGCATAGACAGGGATTGTTTGGTTACATTGTTGACCTTTACCAAAATATATATGTAAATTCACAAAAACAAAAACATTATCTCCCCTCAAGTTTTTAAGGGTTGAATTTGAGTCATTCATCCTGCAGGATGCTTAACCCTTTCTGGTCATGCGTCACAAGAGTATCAGGGATCTATAGGTACTGACAAGCATGGATTTTGAGGGTAACTGGCTTGGGTTAGAGAGGGAAGTGGCAGCATAGGGGATATAGAGTGGTGTGGAGGGCAGTTGTTTGATTGTGGGGTTATTGTATTTGGATGAGTACTGAGGTGGGGACAAGGAGCTGTAGCATAACAAGCACTGCACAGATGTAGGAAGACAAGGTTATGTTGTGGGAGTGGAAGTAATAAGTGGGGGGAAGGGACAGTAATGAAGCTCTGGTGTGGTGGTGATTGTAATGGCTGAGGGAGGGCCTGGAATGTGGGAAGGAGAGCACTGGGTGGGAGAAAGAGGCTGTAATATGTCTGTCCTGGGTGACAGGAAGAGACTGTGCCATATGCAGAGTCAGATTAACCCATTACTGGACACTAGGCAAACATAAATTTCTGGGCCCCTACCTTCTACTGTGACTAACAACAAACAGCCAATAAATGGAAAGAATGGGGAAAATACCTCCCTTACGTGCCACTGCAGTAAATTCCAATCCAGCCTGTTCACTTACTGCTGTTGGAAAAGGAAGTGGTTTCTTTACCCAGTCCCTCCTCTCTCCTTGGCTCTGTTGGGAATGGCACAATGAATCTCAACCATATGTGAGGATTATCCCTGCCCACTCAGGCACTGATGCAGATTTGCACATGAACTAAAAGAACTTCAGTCACTTGAGTGAGTGACATTGGGACCTGGCACATGGGGTTATAACACCACTCAAGTTTGGTCTGGCTTCCCCTCCATCATGATGGAGGGATAGCCAGGCCCAATTTTGAGTAAGTGCTGTTGCACTCACAATGCCACTCAAATTTGGTTCGACTGCCCCTAAAGTTGTGATGAGGGATAGCAAAGGCAAATTTGAGTGGTGGTGCAACTCCATTCATGAAGTCACAACACCACTCATTCAAGTGAATTAAATTATTTGAGTTTGTGTACAAATCTGCATTGATAACAAACAAAAAAACACAATTTGCCCCCTTCACCACAGTCTGGAACCTAGGCATGTGTTCAGTTTGCCTATGCATTAATCTAGTCCTCACTCTATGAGTGACGTGGGTGGGGGAAAGGGGTTACAGTGAGAGGTGCTAAGTGGTGGTGTAGAATGTGGGGGTGGCTGTATTGGTTTTGGGGAAGGATAACTGATTGATTGAAATGAAGTGTCTCTAATTTTGGGGGTGGATGTACTGAATGGAGGAAAATGTCTGTAGTTAGGTGGTGAGTGCAGTGAGCTGTGGTGTGGGGGTGAAAGCGGGGGAAGAGGTGGTAATTTGAGGTGAATATCCTATGTTTGGGGATGAGACAGTAATATGGAGGTGACAGTAATGGAGGGCTATGGAGATGACTATCACATAGGAAAATAGGATGTAGACAAGGAACTGTAGTATGTGTGTGCGTGGATGCACTGGGTTGGAGGAAGGGTCGGTTGTGTGTGTGTGTGGATGCACTGGGTTGGGGAAGAGGCAGTAGTGTGTGTGTGTGTGTGTGGGAGGAGGTCAATAGCGTGTATGTGAGTGGATGCACTGGGTTGGGGAAGGGGCAGTAGTGTGTGTGTGTGTGTGTGTATGAGTGCGTCTGTGTGTGTGTGTGTGAGGGTCAATGCACTGAGTTGGGGGAAGGGTCAATAGTGTGTGTGTGAGTGGATGCACTGACTTGGGGAAAGGGGCTGTAGTGTGTGTGTGTATTGTGACAGACCCAGGCCAGTGGGGTACAGGAGTCTAGTCCTATTGGTATCCAGGAAGTGGACACCAACTAATTCCCTGGGACAACTAATAAAAAAAACAGGATCGGGTACAGGAGTCTGGTAGAGGGCAAATATACTGGTCACTGGATGAGTAGTTTTCTGTTCCCTGAGAGACCAGAGCAGGGGCTGCACTAGAGTAATCAGGAACCTGTTAAAACCAATTAAGGCAGACAGGCTGATTAGAAGACCTGCAGCCAATCAAGGCAGGCTAATCAGGTCACCTGGGTTTAAAAAGGAGCTCACTTCAGTTTGTGGAGGAGGGATGTGAGAAGCGGGGAGCAAGAGGTGCAAGATGCTGAGAGGGAGAGGGGCTGCTGCTGCTGCTGCTGCTGCTGCTGCTGCTGCTGCTGCTGCTGCTGCTGCTGCTGCTGCTGCTGGAGGAGGAGGAAGAGGAAGAGGAAGAGGAAGAAGACAACGACGAGGAGGAGAATGAGGATGACGACTAAGGAGTACAAGCTTTATCAGACACCAGGAGGAAGGTCCTGTGGTGAGAATAAAGAAGGTGTTTGGAAAAGGCCATGGGGAAGTAGCCCAGGGAGTTGTAATTGTCATGCAGCTGTTACAGGAGGCACTATAAACAGCTGAAATCCACAGGTTCCTGGACTGGAACCCGGAGTAGAGGGTGGGCCTGGGTTCCTCCCAAACCTCCCAACTCCTGGTCAGACAAAGGAGGAGTTGATCCAGACTGTGGGTTCCACCAGAGGGGAAGATCACTGAGGTGAGCAAATCCGCCAATAAGCACAGGACCCACCAAGGTAGAGGTGGGTATGTATACACAGTCTGTATACATAGGGTTGGAGGAAGGGGCACTAGAGTGTGTGTGTGGATGCACTGGGTAGGGGGAAAGGGCAATTGTGTGTGTGTGTTTATATGCACTGGGTTGGGGGACAATGGGGAGGATGTCCTGTGTATGTGTCTGCACCAGGGTGGATATGATTTAAATCACTAGTCAGGAAGACTTGATTTAATCATGGATTTCTACATAAAAGTGCATTCTTGTTGATTGTTATAACCTTAATACATATCCTTCACAACTCAGAGACTGATGTAGGTTTCATTTGTAGAAGGTATGCACTATACATTTTAAAGTGATTTATTTTGAAAACTTTTCAGATTAGTTTTATAGCTATATCAGAAAATGTATGATTGTTTGGTTATTTCATTCACCAAAGGTAATTGAAGCAGATAGTTCACCTCCCAATGACTTCATAAATATCTCCAGTTCAACAAGTTAATCATTAATATTTGGAGGATTTTCTTGCCATCCTGTATTAGGAGGAGAATGTCACCAGACAGACATTTACATTGTTTTATTTAACTAACCTTATATATTCTGGATTTTTTTCTTCAACAGCAAACATATAATATTTTAACAAGTTAAACATTCAAGTTTTTAAAATCAGGTTTGGTTTTGTTAAAATTGTTTTTAACTAAAAAAACAAAAATTAAATCGACTGTCAGTCAGGTCAACATGAGAAACTTAAAATATTGGCTTCTGCAACTAACTCAGTTGACTTCACCTTCATTTCCTGTTTGTTCATAATCTGGAAAAGAAAAACAAACTTTTCTGCTTTTTCAGGTCCCAAACAATTTCTCAATTTGGAATGAATTAGTCCAAAGGAAGAAAATATTATTTCTACACTGACAGAAGAAGCTACTGCTGTTAAAAGTGAGATTATCACTTCAACAGTCTCTGAATCCAAGTGCTTAAGTGACTTCCATCGGTTCACTGGTGTGACTTTCTCTAAACATCATCAGCAAACATGTATTTCTTAAATGGTTCACCCTTAGCTCTGAAGTTTATTAGAGTTGGCATTATGATGATAGCTGGATGTCCATGTCATAGCTAACGCCTCTTCTTCAGCAGTTAAGGTTTGACCCTGGTACCGAGTGTTGAGAATATTTGCAAGAAAATGAGCTGGAGATAGTGCTTGTCCCATTCGTTTTCTAATGCCTGTAATTTAACTCTTTTTAAGATCTCGCTCAGTTCCTTCCAAATTTCAACAGCGTCAGCAATAAAATAGCTATTTCCCTGCATTTTGTTCAAGGCTACAGAAATAGGCTTCAGGGTATTCGGCATGTGTTCAACATATCTCTTAAGCTCAAAGTTGAGAACTTTGGCTGTGACAGTGCCATCTATTTTTTCACGCTTTTGTTCACAAACTGCCATCAGATTAGGCCAGTTCTTGATATAGTGATATATCATGTGATATATCGCATGTCTTGTGGGAGAGTTAGCTTGGATTCTCCCACTTTTTTCAGAGCAGCTACTGCAAAGTGGTTGTTACAGAAGTATTTTGCAATTTCAACAGTAGCCTTTATTTCTGGAACACTGAAGTCTTTGGCTAGGAGGTGCACCAAATGAGCACTGCAACCATATTTTATTAGCTTGAGACTCTCTTCACTCTCTTCTAAATAATTTCTTCTCATCTTGAATACATTTGCACCATTATCTGTGACCAAGTTGCGTACTAGACATTTGATATTTTTTGTTATAGTTTTTACTGCTACTTCTTGTAAGTATTCTGTTGTGTGTGCATTTCCTGATGTATCAATTGTTTCTGTAAGGAAGACGTTCCCTTCTTCTGTTAGAGTCCTGTGGCACCTTAAAGACTCTTTGTTGCTTTTTACAGATCCAGACCAACACGGCTACCGCTCTGATACCTTCTTCTGTTATCAGACAAGCACATACAACAGGATCATTGTGGACATTGCTCCATCAAGACTCAGGTTAACAATTTCACCCTCTAGACCTTTTGCACACTGTTCAATTTCTCTCTCATACACTTTATTCAGCAATTTGCCTGCGACATCTGCCCTGTTGGGTGGACTATATTCTGATCTTAATGACTGAACCGTGTTAGTGAAGTGTGGGTTCTCAATCATACGGAAAGGAGAGTTTGTTGCATAAACAAACTGGGCAATTTTTTTCATCAATTATCTCTTTTTGTAATCTGCTGGTTCTTACCACAAACTTATCTATGGTTGTTTTCTGGATGATGGAGATTTTTTTTTCCTCTTTTGCTTCAGGTGATATACTGTGGCTGTGTGACTGTAGTGAGGTGAAGACTCACTGACATGGCACCTCCTGCTGGTCGTCCTGGGAATTAGCTCCCCAGCCTCTGGAGCGCCCTCTGCAGGCTGATGTCTCAACTTGCCTCTGGCCCCCGTGTCCCTCCTGGACCCCGGTGCCCCTTCTCTTGGAGTTCTGCTCCCTGCAGTACCCCACAGTCTCTCTGGGTCTCCCCTCCCCGGGGAATCCCTACCCCCTATCCCCACCTCGCCTCAGTCTTCGGCTACTACCAGTCACCATCTAGCCCTCCTCACTGGGGCAGACTGCAGTATAATTGCCACTCATCATCGGCAAGGAAGGTCTGGACCTGCTACCTCTGCCTACCCTTAGGCTGCCCCTCTGCAAGCCCAGTACCTTCTCGGCCTTTAACAAGGCCTGCAGCCTCTGGGGTTTCCAGGCCAGAGCTCCCCAGCTCCTCTGGCCTTTCCTCAGCCCTGCTCCACTTTAGGTACTCGACTCAGATCCCAGCAGCCAGGTCCATCCCTCTCAACATCCAGAGAGAGACTTAGCTCCAGCCTAGCAGCCCCTTGATAGGGCCAGCTGTGGCCTAATTGGGGCCTAGCCCCAGCTGAGGCTGCTTCCCCAGTCAGCCTAGTCTTACTGGTTCCCCATCACAGCCCTCTCGCAGGGCTGTTGTAAGCCTTTCTGGGCAGGAGCGGGATGCTCACCCCGCTACAGTGACATACATGATGTGACTGAAACACTACCATCGGCAGATAACTCTGAAACTACAGAAAATGATGGTGATCTTGAAGGTGGATAGTCTTCAGAATCCTGTATGTTGAGGATGGATTCTCCTAAACAAAATAAGTCAATGCGGTTATTTAATTATGATTATAATACTGCTCATTTAGTATTGCTCATTGCATTCACTGACACTCAGTACTACTTTACGGTGAAATTGGAAAAGGGAGATCTGCCTATTTCAGCTGTTTATTTTTTATCACAATTGCATCTAAAATGATAATACCAAAGAGCAGGGATCGGCAACCTTTGGCACGCAGCCCGCCAGGGTAAGCACCCAGGTGGGCCGGGCCAGTTTGTTTACCTGCTGCATCCACAGGTTCGGCTGATCCCGGCTCCCACTGGCCACAGTTCACTGTTCCAGGCCAATGGGGGTGGCAGGAAGTGGCGCGGGCTGAGGGATGTGCTGGCCGCGGCTTCCTGCCGCCCCCATTGGCCTGGAGCAGTGAACCACGGCCAGTGGGAGCTGCTATCGGCTGAACCCGCTGGACGCAGCAGGTAAACAAACCAGCCTGGCCCGCCGGGGTGCTTACCCTGGCAGGCCGCATGCCAAAGGTTGCCGATCCCTGCAATAGAGTAAGAACTATATTTTTTTTGCTCAAACATGAGAATTCAAGAATAGTCCAGAAGGAAGACAGGCAGTCCTTAAGAAAGAAGTATGAAATAAAAAAGTTTAACAACCTGAAGATTCTGCATGTTCAGACATGTTCCTTTCTTCATCTTCAACACAACTTCCTCCTTAGAAAGAACATTTCTCAAGATGTTTCATTCGGGCAACTGGGCCTTGCATTGCTTTGTTGCACGGTTTGCATTTTGCATGCATGCCTGTCTTACTCACAGGTAGAGGAACTTCATTAAAATACTCCCAAACTGGGTCTCTTTTACGGCCTGCTACCATTATAGGTTTTCCCTTCTAGTGAGAGAATGGTATGGTAGATCACAAATCAATGAAGGCTACACTCAGAAAGACCTCAAGACTTCTGGAATATGAGGCTCAAACAGTTTCACTTTTGTTTCTGCCTGTCCTTCCCTTCTCACATTTATCTCCAGACTTCTTCTCCTTGTGCAGATCTATTCCATCCCCAACAATCTTCTATTCATTGAACTTTTTGAAACTTTTAGAGCGAAATAAAGGATTGACTCTGTGTACACAGATTTGCAGAGGGACAATAGGGTTGAGGTCTGTTATTTCTCACCTCTATACATTTATGTATTTAAAAAACATTTTTGCTGTTAACAAGCATGTTATCTCTGGAGACACAAATCCACAGTTTGAGAACCGCAAAACTAAGCATCTCTGATGGTATTTTCTAGACTGAGCACTGAGTCCAATTGGGTAGATCAAAAGATTAACCTAAATAATCTATACAGAAGCCCCTGGAACCATATAAGATTGAGTTCCTAATCCATAAACTATTGGAACTCATTTATAAAACTTTTCTTTAACATTACATGAACATATTGTCTCATACTATAGAATTAGAATTTGTAATCCCTATTCCATGATGAGATATCTTTTAGCTATCATGTATCTTAATTAAACCTATTTTTAGATAGTTTTTTCCTCAAAAAGCATTTTATCAAAAATGATTTAAATAAAAAAAATCTGATTTTTTTATTTAAAAAAAATCATTGCTTTTTATGCACCCAGGTCTGCACTAGACTGGGGGGTGCTGTAGTGTGGGGTGACTAACAATTGGGGGGATGGGATCAGGAGTGGGGGGGCTATAAGGTGAGTGTTTTCAGCCATTCCCATTCTGAGCAGGAGCGACGCCTGCTGCCAGCAGATACAGCAGCTGCGCTCTGCTCTGGCCCCAGGAGCAGCCCCACTCTGTGGCCAACCCAGATGATATTACAAACTGCTGCCTGTGTATGCTCAGTATTGCTGTTACTGAGCATGCACAGTAATATCTGCTGAAGCATCTATCTTCCCTGGCCTTTACCATCTGCTCCTTCCCTGCTGCTCATGAGCGCTAGAGGTGTCAGAGGGGGCAAATCAGATGGAGGTTTTGAAGGAGTCTGTGCAAGGGGCTGAACTGAATGGTGGGGGATCAAACAGCTGGGGGCATGGAAGGAGAAGGGCCAGGGGAAAATTGAGGATAGAAATAGGAGGTGGGGTTGAGATAGTGGCAGAGGGAAGCCCTGGGATAGAGCAGGGCAGAGGGGATGAAATTTATCCCAGATGAGGTGAGGTGAGCCGAGCCATCAGCAGTGTTTGCAAAAATGAGTGCTGAGGGACAGGAGCAGAGGTGTTGACTTACTCAGATCCCGGGGGGTGCTCAACCTACATAGAATCATAGAATATCAGGGTTGGAAGAGACCTCAGGAGGTCACCTAGTCCAACCCCCTGCTCAAAGCAGGACCAACCTCAACTAAATCATCCCAGCCAGGGCTTTGTCAAGCCAGCCCTTAAAAACCTCTAAGGATGGAGATTTCACCACCTCCCTAGGTAACCTATTCCAGTGCTTCACCACCCTCCTAGTGAAACAGTGTTTCCTAATATCCAACATAAACCTCCCCCACTGCAACTTGAGATCATTGCTCCTTGTTCTGTCATCTGCCCACCACTGAGAACAGCCTAGCTCCATCCTCTTTGGAATGCCCCTTCAGGTAGCTGAAGGCTGCTATCAAATTCCCCCTCACTCTTGTCTTCTGAAGACTAAACAAGCCCAGTTCCCTCAGCCTCTCCTCATAAGTCATGTGCCCCAGTCCCCTAATCATTTTTGTTGCCCTCCACTGGACTCTCTCCAATTTGTCCACATCCTTTCAGTAGTGGGGCCCCCAATACTGGATGCAATACTCCAGATGTAGCCTCATCAGTGCCTAATAGAGAGGAATAATCACTTCCCTTGATCTGCTGGCAATGCTCCTACTAATGCAGCCCAATATGCCGTTAGCCTTCTTGGCAACAAGGGCACACTGCTGATTCATATCCAGCTTCTCATCCACTGTATTCCCCAAGTCCTTTTCTGCAGAACTTCTGCTTAGCCAGTCGGTCCTCAGCCTGTAGCAGTGCACAGGATTCTTCTGTCCTAAGTGCAGGACTCTGTACTTGTCCTTGTTGAACCTCATCAGATTTCTTTTAGCCCAGTCTTCCAATTTGTCTAGGTCACTCTGGACCCTATCCCTACCCTCCAGTTTATCTACCTCTCCTCAGAACTTAGTGTCATCCACAATCTTGTTGAGGGTTCAATCCATCCCATCATCCAGATCATTAATGAAGATGTTGAACAAAACCAGCCCCAGGACACTGGGAAACTCCGTTTGATACTGGCTCCCAACTAGACATCAAGCCGTTGATCACTACGCATTGAGCCCGACGATCTAGCCAGCTTTCTATCCACCTTATAGTGCATTCATCCAATCCATACTTCTTTAACTTGCTGGCAAGAATACTGTAGGAAACCGTACCAAAAGCTTTGCTAAAATCAAGATATATCATCTCCACTGCTTTCCCCATATCCACAGAGCCAGTTATCTCATCATAGAAGGCAATTAGGTTGGTTAGGCATGATTTGCCCTTGGTGAATCCATGTTGACTCTTCTTGATCACCTTCCGCTCCTCCAAGTGCTTCAGAATGGTTACCTTGAGGAACTGCTCCATGATTTTTCCGGGGACTGAGGTGAGGCTGACCGATCTGTAGTTCCCTGGGTTCTCCTTCTTCCCTTTTTTAAAGATGGGCACTATATTTGCCTTTTTCCAATCGTCCTGGACCTCCCTCGATTGCCATGAGTTTTCAGAGATAATGGCCAATGGCTCTGCAATCACATCAGCCAACTCCCTCAGCACCCTTGGATGCATTAGATCCAGCCCCAGGGACTTGTGCATGTGCGGCTTTTCTAAATAGTCCTTAACCTGTTCTTGCGCCACTAAGGTCTGCTCACCTCCTCCCCATACTGTGCTGCCCAGTACAGCAGTCTGGGAGCTGACCTTGTCTGTGAAGACCAAAGCAAAAAAAGCATTGAGTACTTCAGCTTTTTCCACATCATCTGTTACTAGGTTGCCCTCCCCATTCAGTAAGGGTCCTGCTCTTCTCTGACCTGCTTCTTGTTGCTAACATACCTGTAGAAACCCTTCTTGTTACCCTTCGCATACCTTGCTAGCTGCAACTCCAGTTGTACTTTGGCCTTCCTGATTACACTCCTGCATGCTCCTATGCTCTGCCCCAGACCCCAACCCCACTCCACTCCTTCTTCCAAGCCCTTTGATCCACCAAACAGATTACTTTTATAAACAGTTATTTTGCCTCTCTATCCAGCACCGTAGTGCTTTTTCATGTCATGGGGGGGAGGGATAGCTCAGTGGTTTGAGCATTAGCCTGCTAAACCCAGGGTTGTGAGATCACTCCTTGAGGGGGCCATTTAGGGCTTGGTCCTGCTTTGAGCAGGGGGTTGGACTAGATGATCTCTTGAGATCCCTTCCAACCCTAATGATTCTATGATATGCAAAAAAAAGTGTTTTCTAATATTTAACTTAAGTCTCCTTTGCTGCAGAATAAGCCCATTACTTGCCATCCTATCTTCAGAGGGCATGGAGAACAATTGTTTCACAGTCCTGTCTCTTTACAACAGTCCTTACCATATTTGAAGACTATTAACATGTCCCCCATCAGTCTTCTTTTCTCAAGACTAAACAAGCTCAGGTTCTTTTAACCTTTCTTCAGAGGTCAGGTTTTCTCATAAATAAGCTAGGGAAATGCAACCTAGATGAGGCTACTATAAGGTGGGTCCACAACTGGTTGGAAAACCATTCCCAAAGAGTAGTTATCAATGGTTCACAGTTATACTGGAAGGGCATAACAAGTGGGATCCCACAGGGATCAATTCTGGGTCTGGTTCTGTTCAATATCTTCATCAGTGATTTAGATAATGGCATAGAGAATACACTTACAAAGTTTGCGGACGACACCAAGCTAGGAGGGTTTGCAAGTGCTTTGGAAGATAGGATTAAAATTCAAAACGATAGGGACAAACTGGAGAAATGGTCTGAAGTAAATAGGATGAAATTCAATGAGGACAAATGCAAAGTACTCCACTTAAGAAGGAACAATCAGTTGCACACATACAACATGGGAAATGACTGCCTAGGAAGGAGTATTGCGGAAAGGGATTTGGGGATCACAGTGGACCATGAGCTAAATATGAATCAACAGTATGATGCTGTTGCAGAAAAAGCAAACATCATTCTGGGATGTATTAGCAGGGGTGTTGTAAGCAAGATATAAGAAGTAATTCTTCTCCTCTACTCTGCACTGATTAGGCCTCAGCTGCAGTATTTTGTCCAGTTCTGGGCCCAACATTTCAGGAAGGGTATAGACAAACTGAAGAGAGTCCAGAGAAGAGCAACAAAAATGATTATAGGTCTAGAAAACATGACCTATGAGGGAAGATTGAAAAAATTGGGTTTGTTTAGTCTGGAAAACAGAAGACTGAGAGGCGACATGATAATAGTTTTCAAGTATGTAAAAGGTTGTTACAGGGAGGAGGAAGAAAAATTGGTTTTCTTAACCTCTGACGCTAGAACAAAAAGCAATGGGCTTAAATTGCAGCAAGGGAGGTTTAGGTTGGACATTAGGAAAAACTTCCTGTCAGAGTGGTTAAGCACTGGAATAAATGCCTAGGGAGGTTGTGGAATCTCCCTCATTGGAGATTTTTAAGAGCAGGTTAGACAAACACCTGTCAGGAATGGTGTAGGTAATTAGTCCTGCCTTGAGTGCAGGGGACTGGACTAGATGACCTCTCATGGTCCAGTGCTATCATTCTATGGAAAAAAAAAAACAACAGTGAGGACAAGGCATTTCAGTTTGAACAGCGAGGAAAAAGGCCTGAGAAAAATGTCTTTGGAATAAGAGCTGGGGCAATATACTCATATGTTTTGCCAAAGTGGGTAAGCAGAGCAGGGTGAAAACTTGATCAGTATGTGTAACTGCCAATGGGGGGAAAGGCTGCATAAGGAACAATGGAAGAAATTCTGCCTAACAGCTTGTGTTTAAAATGTATTTCAAATACTATTTACAATGCTTTGCACTAGTTTCAGTGTTTCCTGTACATAAAATGTTTGTTTACTATAGAAACTATATGGCCTAATCTACAATGGAAAGAGACTAAGAAAGAAAGAACATCATTCAGCATTTCACATACATAGCCCTGCCCTTTACCTCTGCCAAATGGTTTTCCAAATTACAAAAATTTCTGTCTTTGTGTCCAAACTGAAAATGCAGATTTCACAGTACACCTCTACCTCCGTATAACCCAGTCTTTAGGAGCTAAAAAATCTTACTGAGTGATAGGTGAAACTGTGTTAGATCTAACTCGCTTTGATTCACAGGCGCACACAGCCCCACACCCTGGAACACTGCTTTACCGCGTTATAGCCAAATTTGCGTTATAGCAGGTCGCATTATATAGAGGTAGAGGTGCAGTAGCAAATTGTGACAGTGCACCCCCAACCATGGCAAGGCCCTGCCCCAGGAGCTGGGGTAAGGGGAGAGCTAGCAAGTTGTGACAGGCCTTCCCACATCAGTCCCCATTCGCCGCCCCTGGCAGAGGACGGGGAAGGCGGGGAGTAGCAAAGCGGCACCACGAAGCGCCAAGGAGCTGTCGGGAAGTGCTGCCGAAACGGCGTGTGTAACACTACACCGGCCGCCCTCCCGCGGACGGAGCGCCGAGCTCTCCTTCCAGGGCAGCGAGGCCCGGGCCGGGGGCGGACGTCGGGAGCGGAGCCGGCAGCGGCTCGGGGCTCGCTGCCGATGGGGGAATGCGGGGTTCCCACCCAGGTCCAGCTGTTTCTCCGCGCCTGCGACCAGGGGGACTACGAGAGCGCCCGGCGCCTGCTGGGGCTGCCCGGGGGCGGTGCGGAGGAGGCGGAGGAGGCAGCGGAGTCCGGGGCAGGCGAGGCGGTAGCGCCTCCCCCCTCGGTGCCAGTGGACTGCACGGACGAGGCCGGCAACACGGGGCTGCAGTTCGCCGCGGCCGGAGGCCACGAGCAACTGGTGCGGTTCCTGCTACGCAAAGGGGCCTCGGTGCAGAGCCGGAACCACTACGGCTGGAGCCCGCTCATGCAGGCGGCCAGGTAGGGCCGGGCGCTGCCCGTATCCGCTCCCGCGCAGCCACTGAGCATGCTCCAGCCTCCCGAGCGCAGCCTGGGGCATCCTCCGAGCCCAGCGCTGGGGCGCCCGGGGGGCGAGGGCGGCTGGCGCGCAGGGGTTTCCTGCAGCACAGAGGTTGGGGCGCAGTGGCCTGGGCCTCTAGCAGAACGGCGGCTGCTGCTGGGGGGGGCGGGCAGTCCCCGCCCCGCGTTGAGCTGGCTTTGGTGTTAAAAAGTGGCGCTGTTCTTTCTTCATTTCAAGGAAGCCAGCTAGAAAACAGAACAACCCCAGGAGCAGAGGAAAGCTGGGGGAGTGGTCAGCGCAGAGCAGAGAGGTTCCTTCCTGAACAGCATCACCTTGGAGTGTGTCTGTTCCTGCGCTTACCCTGGCCAGAGCCCATAATAAACAGGGTTAGGGTTGCCAACTTTCTTATCACACGAAAGGGAGCACCCTTGCCCTGCCCTGCCCTGCCCTGCCCTGTCTCCAAGGCCCTGCTCCACTCACTCTAACCCCCCTCCCTCTATACTCTCGCTGTCCCCCATCTTCACTCACTCATTTTCACGGACTGGGGAGGGTCCCTTTTCAGCCGGGTATTTTAGTTGAAAACTGGACACCTGGCAATGGTCCCCCACATCCCAGTGCTCCTCCTGGGGCGGGCCAGTGGAGCTGAATTGGTGCCTGGGGGTATTGAGTTTTATATAAATGAAGAAATCAGGCTTATTATAACAGAAGTGCATATTTTATCACAATATCTGATCCAAAATAAATACTTCCCTTAAATCTGTACTCTCAGAGTATAAGCATAACATCAAATCCTGTGTGGAAAAGGAACAAATTATTTTATGCTAATTGATGACACACACTGATCACTCACAAGTGCAAATTCACTTAATTAAATTTACCATAAATCAACAAAGTTAAACATTTCTGGTTAACTTGTGTGTGCATATATATTTTCAGTTGATGTAGGTACAGTATGAGAGTTTAGCATACTGGATAACTGCTGCAGCAAAATTTTCTCACATGCTTTCTATAGGAGATATTTGTTACAGTAGAATTGGTAATTTTTTCAATTCTTTTTCCTCCTCTTAAGATTTGGACATCTAACTGTGGCTCACATCTTGTTGGAGAATGGTGCTGATCTCAATGCACAGAATAAGCTGGGAGCCAGTGTACTTACAATGGCTTCTAGAGGTGGCCATGTCAGTGTCGTGAAATTGTTGCTGGAATCCGGAGCTTTTGTTGATAATTATGACCATTTTAATACTAGTTTGGTTGACAACAGCAAAGAGGAACTGCCTGATATAACACCGCTAACAGCAGCTGCCCAGCATGGATATGAGGCAGTGGTGCACTTGCTACTGGACTGGGGAGCTGATTGTAATTACACTGTGAAGACTGTGGGCTGGAGTCCTCTAATGCTGGCAGCTGTTAGTGGAAAGGTGAGCTTGGCACAACAACTCATGGACAAGGGAGCCAATCCTAACCACCTAAATGTGCTGCATAAAACACCTTTTGAAATCTCCATTGGCTTCAAACATAAAGACATGAAAGATTATTTGGAATCACTAACAACAATCAGACCCCTGACAGGTATGGGCTACTATTCTTTTGGTTTCTTTTCTGCAGGATTTAGGTTAGACATTTTGAGACATAAGAACCAAAGAGGTAGTTATTAATGTACATTTTATACTTTGAGGCACAGCGCTCTTGATCTAGATGTTCTTGGAGTGGATTTACTCACCTTTGCCTGCAAGCAGGTTTTCTCCAAATAGTATGGAGGCATGTTGGTATTTCCATTGTTTTATGGTAATAAGACTGTGGATTCTACTTGAAAAATTAGAAGAAAAAAATTGGTGTTCCCAGTGGGATCCTATTTGTGCTCTTTTAGGGGGAAAATAAAAATATTTACCCAAAGGGGCAAAGAGGTTGAAAAACTGAAGACAATTCAGAGAAGAGCTATGAGAATAATTCAAGTCTATAAATCCTGCCTTACAGTGAGAGACTAAAGGAGCTCGGTCTTATTAAGTTAACAAAGAGAACGTTAAAAGGTGACTAGATCGAAATCTAAATACATCTGCATAGGGACAACAAATCTTATACTGGAGAGCTCTTTTGTATAGCAGACAAAGGCATAGTAATGTTGGAATGGAATGTCTAAATGGAAATAAGACAATTTTTTAACAAAGAGAATAATTAACTTTTGGAACAGACCACCAAAGAGTGTGGTAAATTCGTTATCAGTTGAAGTCTTTAAAGCAAGATTGAATGTGTTTTTTAAATATATACTGTAGTTCATCCACAAATTTCTGGGTCTGATGCAGGAATTATTGGGCAAAAGAAATTATGCCAGCAAAATTGATGTCGCTCAGAGTGTTTTTTCACACTCCTGAGTGACTAAAGTTTTGCTGACATAAATGCTAGTGTAGACAAGGCCTTAATCCTTGCCATACTGGGGTCTAGCTATATACTCTCGAAAGGGGCAAGGCAGCAGAAAGGGACACTCACATGAGTTTTGCAACTCTTAAATATCTGCTAATATGCTGTAAGATGGCTGGCTGATGGGCCTGGTGAGGAAAGGAGAATTCAACCCCTAAACAACTTCAAATTTTCTTCTCTTTTTTTTTTTTTTTTTTTTTTTTTTTTAAATCCACAACATTAAAACAAGAACAAAATATTCTGGCTGCCCTACGGGGTGTTGTCTTAACCCTTGTCTCCAGGTCTTCACAGTCCTTAGATGCTTTTGTCCAGGGGGTCTCCAGCTCAGACTTTTTTCCAGCCAGCTGCAGTTCCCTGTAGGTGTCTTCCTATCTGGCCTTTCACTTGACAGGTGCAAGGAGTCCCCCTTTCCAGGTCCTTTCCTGAGTCAGGGTCTCCCCTTTCTGGCCCTTTGCCTAAGAGTTAGGAAGCATTTTATACAGTTTTTGAGGGATAGCTCAGTGGTTTGAGCATGGGCTTGCTAAACCCAGGGTTGTGAGTTCAATCTTTGAGGGGGCCACTTAGTGGTCTGGGGCAAAAATCTGTCTGGGGATTGGTCCTGTTTTGAGTAGGGGATTGGACTAGATGACCTCCTGAGGTCCCTTCCAACCCTGATATTCTCTGTGACTAGAACTAGGTATTCCGTTCAACTACTGCTCCCAGTTTTAAGGAGTCCAAGAAATTCTCATTCTTCCTTTGGTTTCTCTCCTCAGCATTTGACTGTATGCAGTATTTTGGAATTACTCTCTGTGAAGTCCAGTTATGGACAGAAATCTGTCTGTGTAAAAATGGCAACTTCTAACTTAGTAGTTCTGTCTACCTTTTCTTGATTTCATTTAAAATATATCATTACTTTATACTCCTGTTAGCACTGAAGTGCCAATAATACTTTGGAAGATTTATTATCTGACTTGTATACACATAACAGAATAATTTTTCCTTAATTATATGGTGCAAACAGTTCTTAGAGACTTCACAGAGATTTATGAAGACAAACACCATGTCCTAAAAAGCTTAAAATTAGAATAATTTCATATGCAGAATTGTTATCCTCTGACTGCCAGATGCTGGGACTGGAGAGCGGGGGATAGATCACTTGATAATTTCCCTGTTCTGGTCATTCTCTTTGACGAATCTGGCACTCGCCACAGTCGGAAGACAGGATACTGGGCTAGATGCACCATTGATCTGACCCAGTATGGCCATTCTTACGTTCTTTTATCATTGATAAAAGGTTGGAGATGATGGCCTTGGTTTAGAAAAATGGTTTTTTTTAATGTGAACTGAGCATATTTGATGTGGACATCCATGAGTAGAAATGAAAATGGAATCCCACAAAACCATTTTTTAGTTATGTTTCAGAGTAGACATGCACTTTGGGGAATATTTACCCAGGACAGAAGCTCACACATTTTATCCCAGAAATTCACACTAATGCTTTGAACCTTATTGTGGGCCTTCTGAAGTGAATGTCATCCTTTAACAGATATTTTACTCTTCCAGACACATTAATGTATAAATTTCAAGATTTCTTTTCCTTCTGCAGAATAGATGTTGGGTGGCAAACAACTCTACTGATGCTTTATACAGTCTGTAGTCCTGCTCCTGCACTGAGAACCCTGCAGGTGGACCTCTGCTCCGACAGGGCCTATATTAGTTTCTTTGTGCTTTCATCTTTACTTATCAAATAGAAGCCCGAATGTACATTTTGGAATAAGATAATTATATGTAGAATATTGTGACGGGAATCCCACAGAGCCACACTGAGGTTACTCAGTGAGGGTGAACTGCAAAGAATGGGGCAGATAATCCGCAAAGCTGGTGGATATTCCAATATTTAGATTTACCAAGCCTGCATAAAACAGCTTCTATAATCTATTACTGATTACCCAGAAGCCAACAACACAGGTCCCTTAAAGCAGTGGTCACCAACTGGTCAATCACGATCAACTGGTCGATCCTAGAGGATCTCCCAATTGATTGTGATCTCTGGTGGTGTAGCGCGGCTGCCACTAAGGCAGACTCTCTGCCTACCCTGGCCCCACACTGTCCTGGAAGCACCATACCTGCAACTGTCATTGGTCGGGAGAGCTGTGAGGGCAGTGCTTGCAGAGAGGGGTAGTGTGCAGAGCCACATGCTCCTCTTCTCGCCTCCCTGCCCCCCCGGGGCATGTTGGCCTCTGCCGGGAACGGTGTGAGGCTGGGGTAGGCAGGAAGCGTGCCTTAGCCTCGCTGCGCCTGCTGCCGACTCGGAGCCACCAGAAGTAAGTGGTGCTCGCGGGAGACCACACCCCAATCCCCAGACTGAACCCCCTCCTGGCAGGACCAGCACCAGTGTTTTTGGTGCCCTAGGTGCACGGCTATTTCGCCGCCCCACGCGCTGCTCCTGTGGTTCCAGTGGAGCTTCCACAGGTGTGCCTGCGGAGGGTCCGCTGGTCCTGTGGCTCTGGTGGAGCTGCCACAGGCGTGCCTGCGGGAGGTCCACCGGAGCCGTGGGACCAGTGGACCCTCCACAGGCACGCCTGCATCAGGCCCACCGGAGCCGCCTGCCCCCCCCCCCAGCAAAATGCCGCCCCCCAATAATCCTGGCGCCCTAGGCGATTGCCTGGGTCGCCTAAATGGAAGCGCCCGGCCCTGCCTCCTGGAGCCAGCACCCCATAGCCCCTAATTCACCTCAACCCCCTGCCCCAGCCCTGACCCCGTCCCAGAGCCAGCACCCTGTACCCCTTCATGCAGCCCAACACTCTGCTCCAGCCTAGAGCCCTCTCCTGCACCCAAATGCCCTCCTAGAGCTTGTACCCCTCACCTCCTTATGCACCTCAACCCCATGCCCCAGGATCAGCCCAGAGACTCGTCCCACGCTAAGAACCCCTCAGCCCCAGCCCAGAGCCTGCACCCCCTCCAGAACCACAATCTCCTACCCCAGCCCGGTGAAAGTGAGTGAGGGTGCGGGAGAGTGAGCAACGGAGAGGGGGGGATGGAGAGAGTGGGGCAAGGCTTTGGGGAAGGGGCAGGGCCTTGGTGAAGCGGGGGGGGGGCAGATCTTGGGTTGCCCTTAGATTCAAAAAGTGATCTTGGGTGTAAAAAGTTTGGAAACCACAGCCTTAAAACAACCCAGCCTCAGGCCTCCACCCAGACGCCCAAGTCAAATATAATGAGGATTACTGAAAATCTTTTTCATCATATAAGAAAGTTGTAACAATCCCAAAGGATCAGACACATTGCCTTCCAAGTTAATGAATACTTCAGATCTTACCCAAATACATGCTTACAGCCAATCATTATTAAGTAAATTAAAATTTATTAAAAAAGAAAAGAGAGAGTATTGGTTAAAAGATCAATATACATACAGACTTGAGTACAGTTCTGAGATCAGATTCATAAGAGAGATGGTGAGCTTTGTAGTTGTAAAGAGTTCTTTCAGAATTAGTCCAATGTCCATTAGTCCAATGTCCATATTCAGGGTGATCCAGATGAGACTGGAGATCGCAGTCTTATGACTTAAGCTTCCCCTGCATGAAGCATCAAGCAGATCTGAGATAAAAAAGGAATAGGACGCAAGGGATTTTTATACAGTTCCAGGCCTTCTCTTGACAGCTCGGAGTCCGTAGGTGAAGATTTGTCAATCATGGAGACTTTGAAGTAGACCTATTTCCTAAGCATCACCAGTAATTGGCTACATGGATTAACATAAGGCAATTTATCTGTTAGGCAATTTATCACAAACTTTAAAGAGACATATAGACAATGACATTATTTCACCCAAGATTCATCTAAATGTTAATATTGCCTTTTGATCTCTGAATCAATATCTATAGTAACAGAGAGGAACTGTCTGTTTACATGGTAACATCTAACAAGATATAAGTAAACATATGTCATAAACAGATAGCTGGGGGTTAATGTCTCTTTCACCTGAAGCACCTGACCAGAGGACCAATCAGGAAACCGGATTTTTTCAACTTTGGGTGGAGGGAAAGTTGTGTCTGAGTCTTTGTTTTCTGCCTGCCTGCTTTCTCTGAGCTTTGGAGAAGTAGTTCTGTTTTCTAATCTTCTGTTTCTAAGTGTAAGGACAAAGAGATCAGATAGTAAGTTATATGGTTTCTTTTCTTTGGTATTTGCATGAATATAAGTGCTGGAGTGCTTTGATTTGTATTCTTTTTGAATAAGGCTGTTTATTCAATATTCTTTTAAGCAATTGACCCTGTATTTCATCACCTTAATACAGAGAGACCATTTGTATGTATTTTTCTTTCTTTTTATATAAAGCTTTCTTTTAAGACCTGTTGGAGTTTTTCTTTACTTCAGGGAAATTGAGTCTGTACTCACCAGGGAATTGGTGGGAGGAAGAAATCAGGGGAAATCTGTGTGCGTTGGATTTGCTAGCCTGATTTTGCATTCCCTCTGGGGGAATAGGAAAGTCCTTTTTGTTTCCAGGACTGGGAACGGAGAGGGGGAGTCACTCTGTTTGGATTCACAGAGCTTGTGTCTGTGTATCTCTCCAGGAGCACCTGGAGGGGGGAAGGGAAAAAGGATTATTTCCCTTTGGTGTGAGACTCAAGGGATTTGGGTCTTGGGGTCCCCAGGGAAGGTTTTTCAGGGGGACCAGAGTGCCCCAAAACACTCTAATTTTTTGGGTGGTGGCAGCAAGTACCAGGTCCAAGCTGGTAACTAAGCTTGGAGGTTTTCATGCTAACCCCCATATTTTGGACGTTAAGGTCCAAATCTGGGACTAAGGTTATGACAATATACAATTAGTATCACTTCTAATTCTCTAACAATACAGGTTTGCATTCACAGTTCTAGCCTATGTAACATAGAATGGCCCTAATTACCATTTACATACTTTTCTAACATGCCTCTAAAGGTTGACTCTGGGTCATTTAGTCTGTGAGCCTCTTAACCCTTTCTGGCCATGCGTCACACTTTGTATAAGATTTGTTGCAATTATATAACAGTGGTAGCAACAATGATTTGTGTGGTCATACTCCAATCAGATAACATCACAAATATACTTTTCTTTTTTTTGCTAAACTAATTGTACTAAAAATGTTTAGCTACGTGACTCACATGTTAATACAGATATTTGTATTTTCTCAGATAATGACAAGAGGCAACCTGATGTCTTTCATGCTTTGAAAATGGGTAAGTTTAAAAAAAAATTCACCACCAAATCTGTTTCTTGAGACTGTAGGACAGACTTACTTGCTAACATGAAAAATTGAAACTATGTACTGGAGTTATAGGCTACTTTGCTCTTTCCTTACTATTTAGATAAAGATATGAACAAAAGCTACATCAGTGCTTAGTGTATCAAAAGACTCAAAATCAGAGGTTCTGACAAGCTAAAAAAAACATTCACTGCCTGTGATTCCTTTGACACACTGGGAGGATATCAAAATGAGAAATCCACTCCGACATTTTCAGGACTCAATTACAAGTAAATACCAAGGTGGATGGGGTGACAGTCATCAAGAATTCTTCTTGCAGTATTGCAGGAGGACAGGACTGTAACAAGAGCTGTGCCATCCTGATTCTGTCAGTCTTTCAAAGTTTGTATATAGTCCCTCAGTTCCTGCCTGTAGATTAGATGATGTGTAACTAGATTAATCTATCTTTGCCCTGGCTGAGACTGATGACAGGCTGTCAGGGGATGATGGAGTGGGTGCTGATATCCCAACTGGTATTGTCAATCAACTTGCTCCAGTGTTGTTATCTAGAGATCTTCTATATCTTCACGAAACCTCAGCAAGTCCAGGACATGGCTTTCAACTTGGGTGAGGCTTTGAACCTGTAGACTCCATCAGTACAAGAAGAGATCTATGCATTCTTGAGCATGGCCTTGATCAAACTGACCATCTACATACAACCATCTCTGATATAAGTGTTATCAAGAAGTATAACACTTAGGAACACAGTATAACACAGAGGAAGCACCCACCAGTGACTGGAAAGATAAGGAGACAAGAAATTAAAATCCAGTGTACACAGCTAGTAGACTACCCAAACAAAGTCAAAACAGGTAAATTAAAGTATTTCAGCCTTATGCTGATCAGTAAATGTCAGCAGTCAACCATTTGTGCAAAATGAGTTACCTAGTCTACATCATAGCGACCTGGCTTGCCGGCACCATTTTCCCCATATTAGGTCATTTGGGCCCACCAACCCAGTCCACAGAATGCAAATTAGTAGATGATGTAGCCATAATTCTCACTTCCAGATTCAAGTGCAGGAAATATATACTTGAAACAAAATCTTTGCAGTTCATCTATTTGACCTATAAGACCAGGGACAAACCCAGACTGGATAGCCTGCTAATCCATAGACCTTTGGAGACCAGTGACTTTTTAGAAGAGCAGCTTGAAATGCTATCTGAAGAGCTGAAGATCTGTTGTCTTGAAACACCAGCATTCAAATGGATGATGCCACAGATGCAGCAGTACAAAATCTCTTAGGTGGGTTCTTTACCTTTCTTCTGAAAATCTTGAGGTGGTGTGGTCTAGGTCATTCAGGACAACAAGTTTCTAATATACTGTGTCATCAAGCAAAGAGGGGCAACAATAGCAAAGTGTTTTGGCACTCAACAGTGGAAAAAGTTCTTGAAGGGTCTAGCTAATGTTTTTCTACCAGTCAAAGACCCAGTTACCATCTGGGATCTGATGCTCACTAACCTATCTATAAAAAGAGGCTTCCTGATGACGGTGCCACGAATAAGGAGAGTAAGTAAACCATAGAGTCTTGTGCCTGACTCTCCATTTTCCATTTTTCACAAGACCATGGTTGTTATACGTACCACCCCAAGACCTTAACGAAATAATTAACTTTCTGGTGTGTGTGTGTTTCTCATAAGCTTCATGCACACCATGAAGAAGTTAGGCTTTGCACAGTGGATTTTAAGAGAGCTTTGAGTTATTACGTAGATAAATCTAGGGTGTTTAGAAAATTACTTAGATTTATTTTTATTCCATATGAGAAACATTGTAAGGGAAATGTCATTGCTCCTTGACGTCCGTCCAGATGGATTAGACTGTGCACAGAGACTTGTTTGCATTTTAGCTAGTGTTCCCAAATGAGACAGACTTTGGGCTAATTCAACAGGAAGTACCTCCTGTGGTTGGCTTCATCACGGTAAAACTGAGACGCATAGGATTATGTTTACACAATGATAATACCTAGATTTACCTCCAGATCTGATGTTTGGGAGAGTGCTTTTACAATTGATGTTCAATTACAGTCAGCCCACTTATGTCTGGAGTTTGTACTGCTTGTCAAACTAGCAGTACTAAAAATGGGCAGAGACTACTCTGACAAAGAAAGGGATGATACTTGCCAATAACTGCACTTCTTCAAGGGTGTTGCGTCCCTACATTCATGCTAACCACCCATCTTCCCTTTTTTCCCTCAGGGTATGTCTACACTATGAAATTAGGTCGATTTTCTAGAAGTTGATTTTTAGAAAGTGATTTTATACAGTCAGTTGTGTATGTCCCCGCTAAGCATATTAAGTCAGCGGAGTACATCCTCAGTACTGTGGCTAGCATCAACTCATGGAGCGGTGCACTGTGGGTAGCTATCCCACAATCCCCACCGTCTCCGCTGCCGATTGGAATTCTGGGTTAAGCTGTTTAATGGGGCAAAAGGGTTGTCATGTGTGGTTTTGGGTACATGTCATGAGTCTCCCTTCCCTCTTTCCCTCGCTCCCTCCCTCCATGAAAGCAATGGCAGACAATCATTTTGCGCCTTTTTTCCTGGGTTACCCTTGCAGATGCCATAGCACAGCAAGCATGGAGCCTGCTCAGCTCACCGCTGCTGTCGTGAGCATTGTAAACACCTTGCGCATTATTCTGCAGTATGTGCAGAACCTGGATAGGAGCCGCCAGTAGGAGGATGATTGTGAGGAGGACATGGACACAGACGTTCTTGAAAGCACGGGATGTGGCAATTGGGACAGCAGGGCGGCAGTGGGGCAGGTTAATAGAGAGGAACACTGATTCTGGACCCGGCAAACAAGCACAGACTGGTGGGACCGCATAATGTTGCAGGTATGGGATGATTCCCAATGGCGACAAAACTTTCGCATGTGTAGGGCCACTTTCCTGGAACTTTGTGAGTTGCTTTCCCCCACCCTGAAGTGCAGGAATACCAAGATGGGACCAGCCCTGACAGTTGAGAAGCAAGTGGCGATAGCCCTGTGGAAGCTTGCAATGCTTGACTGTTACCTGTCAGTCGGGAATCAGTTTGGAGTGGGCAAATCTACTGAAGGGACTGCTGTGATCCAAGAAGCCAATGCAATCACTGAATTTCTGCTAACAAATGACTCTGGGAAATGTGCAGGTCATAGTGGATGGCTATGCTGCAATGGGGTCCTTAACTGTGGTGGGGCGATAGATGGAACGCACATCCCTATCTTGGCACCGGACCACCTTGCCAAGTACGTAAACTTCAAGGGGGTATGTCTCAATGGTGCTGCAAGCAGTGGTGGGTCACAAGGGACGTTTCACCAACATCAACGTGGGATGGCCAGGAAAGGTGCATGATGCTCACATCTTGCAGCTGCTCAAACAAGAAGGGACTTACTTCCCAGACCAGAAAATTACTGTTGGGGCTGTTGAAATTCCAATAGTTATCCTTGGGGATTCAGCCTACCCCTTGCTCCCACGGCTCATGAAGCTGCACACAGGCAGCCTGGACAGTAGTAAGAAGCAGTTAAACTACAGGCTGAGCAAGTGCAGAATGGTGGTAGAATGTGCCTTTGGACGTTTGAAGGCTTGCTGGCGCTGTTGCTGACTAGGTTAGACCTCAACACAACCAATATTCCCATTGTTATTGCTGCTTGCTGTGTGCTCCATAATATCTGTGAGAGTAAGGGGGAGAAATTTATGGCGGGATGGGAGGTTGAGGCAAAACGCCTGTGGCTGATTTTGAGCAGCCAGACACCAGGGTGGTTAAAAGAGTACAGGAGGGTGCGCTGCGCATCAGAGAGGCTTTGAAAACCAGTTTCATGACTGGCCAGGCTACGGTGTGACAATTGTGTGTGACAAACCCGCCCCCTTTGTTGATTTGAATTCCCTATAAGCCAACCACCGTCACCCCTTCGATCACAGCTGGCAAAGGAAATAAAGTCACTATTGTTTTGAAACCATGCATTCTTTCTTTATTAATTAAAAAAAAAAGTGAGATAACTGACAAGGTAGTCCGGGTGGGGTGGGAGAGGTGGGAAGGAGAGAAGGACAAGGCCACATTGCTTATTGTAGCCACACTACAAATCAAAACTGTTTGAATGACAGCCTTCTGTTACTTGGGGCATCCTTGAGTGGAGTGGCTGGGTGCCCAAAGCCTCCCCCCCTGTGTTCTTGGGCATCTGGGTGAGGAGGATATGGAACCTGGTGAGAAGGGCAGGTGGTTATACAGTGGATGCAGAGGTGGTCTGTGCTCTTGTTGCCTTTTCTGCAGCTCCATCAGATGCCTGAGCATGTCCATTTGCTCTCTTATTAGCCTCAGCATCGCCTCCTGCCTCTTCTCATCGTGCTTACTTAATGCTTTCCTGGACTCTGCCACTGAATGCCTCCATGCATTCAGCTGTGCCTATCAGTGCGGGAGGACTGCATGAGGTCGGAAAACATGTCATTGCAAGTGTGTTTTTTTTGCCTCCTAATCTGTGATAACCTCTGGGATGGAGATGGTAGGGAGAGCATAGAAACATTTGCACCTGCTGGGGGATAAAAAGGGAGAGTAGAAGTTAAGAAGATTCTCCCTTCTCAGAAATGTCTCTTTCACAGTGAATCAAGCAATTCACAGCAGACAGCACATGTGCTTTAGGTACAAGGTCACATTTTGCCTTTTATATTGAGTGCCTGCCGGTATTGTGACACATCACGCACGGCTGGGCAACAGAATTCAGTTTCCAGGCAGCCATGGTAAACCAAAGGGTACGATACGCGGGGTTGGCTTCTTCCGCCTTCATAACATGTGGGAATGGTTTTAAACTGCAGCACCTTCCTTTCCCAGAGCAAGCAATGCTGGTTGGGTTTGCCATTTAAAAGGAGGGGCTGTGGTTTTCAGGTGAATGTGCAGGACACCCCTCCCCCCAGCCCCACTCTGTGGCTATTCTCTGGGATGATCCCTTCACCCCAGCCCCCACCGCGTAGCTATTCTCAGGGATGATCCCTTTTAGCCAAGCTCAAACAGCCCAGCATGAACAGGGTACTTTTACTGTTCCCTTACAAAAATTCCCCTATTTCAACCAGGTGACCATGAATGATATCACTCTCCTGAGGCTAACACAGAAAGATATAGACAGAATGTTGCTTGAATGCGACCAAAACCCAGGACCATTCACTGCCATGCTTTGTGCTGCAATGATTCCAGACTACTTGCTACTGGCTTAGTGTGGTAAAGTGTCCTGTCATGGAGGACGAAACAAGGCAGGCCTCCCTAGAAACCTTCTGCAAAGGCTTTTGGAGTACCTCCAGGAGAGCTTCATGGAGATGTCCCTGGAGGATTCCTGCTCCATCCTCAGACACGTTAATAGACTTTTCCAGTAGCTGTACTGGCTGTGAATGCATCCCAATTCTTCAGGGCAAATCAAACATTAAACATAATTGCTTTTATCCCCTGTAGTGTAGTTACAAATGTGCACTCACCAGAGGTGCCTTCTCTGGTTTCAGGGTCTGGAAACCCGCCTTGAGAGGGTATTGGCTCCATGGTGATGAAAACGTCCTGGCTGCGGGGAGAATGGATTCTCCGCTTGCCTGCTGCGAATTCTCTTCCTCATCCACAAAATCTTCCCTGTTGCATGAGATTCCTGCCTTGCAAGTGTACACGGACAGTAGTGGGGTAGTGGTACGGTCCCCCCCTAGAATGCCATGCAGCTGATCATAGAAGCAGCATGTATGGGGCTCTGACCAGAGCTACCATTTGCCTCCTTTGTCTTTTGGTAGGCTTGCCTGAGCTCCATAACTTTCATGCAGCACTGCTGTGTGTCCCTGTTGTAGCCTCTCTCCACCATGCCCTGGGTGATTTTGGCATATATATTAGCATTTCTTCTTTTTGATCGGAGTTCGGCCTGCACAGATTCTTCTCCCCATATAGCAATCAGATCCAGTGTCTCCCATTCAGTCCGTGCTGGAGTCGTTTGTGATTTTGGGGGGACTGCATGGTCACCTGTGCTGCTGAGCTTGCCACGCTGACGAAACAGGAAATGAATTCAAAATTTCCTAGGGTTTTTCCTGTGTACCTGCTTAGTGCATCAGAGTTGAAAGTGCTGTCCGGAGCGGTCACATTGGAGCACTCTGGGATAGCTCTTGGAGGCCAGTGACATCAAATTGCATCTGCATTACCCCAAATTTGACCCAGCAAAGTCGATTTTAGTGCTACTCTCCTCGCCGAGGAGGAGTACAGCAGTCGATTTTAAGAGCCCTTTAGGTCGACAGAACGGGGTTGGTTGTGTAGACGCACTGCTTATAAAATCGACCTAAAGTGGCTAAATTCGACCTAACCTCATAGTGTAGACCAGAGTTTAGAGTCCTCTTAAATCTGTTAAGATGCTGGAATACAGTAAAAGTAACAAGGCCCCAGTGGCTAACAGGCTCCTTCGTGGTAAATTTTTGACACCACGTTCAGTCATGAAAGTGAAACGGGATTTTAGGCCTGTTTTAAGTGCAAATCAAAGTGAAACCTTATCTACAGAGTCAGTACCAATGTCTCCATAATATTTAATGTACGCATTTTATACACCTGCTCTAGGGATTTATCCTTGGAATTATGGGATAGTGCTGTGGTGCATAGGAAAAGACTGGAGGGAGCACTTTGTGTGGATACACTCCACCTGTTTATGCAAAACAGGACAGATACGCTGATCAGTTGAAGGAATAAATAGCACTGCAAATTCTTAGCTGTAACATTTAAACTTGAAATAGTAAAGTTCTCTAACGTAGATGGAGCTATAGTGTATGTGAAGTAATAATATTTCTGTTGATGTTGCTATTTCATTTAGTTTTCATAGTACAATACATTTTAAAGGTGATATATATTTTGTTTATTTTTCTTTTTAAGTAAGAATATTTTGTCAGTGTTAGCAAATCAAAATATATATTAATTTAGAGGCTGAGAAATTGTCTATTCCTAATATACAGCATTATTATGTTTTGTGACTTTCTTCATAGGAAATTTTCAGCTGGTTAAAGAGATTGTGGATGAAGACCCAAATCAAGTTAATATTATTAATGGTGATGGTGCTTCTCCGCTGATGATTGCAGCTGTAACTGGACAGTTGGATCTTGTACAGCTGCTCGTTGAGAGAAATGCTGACATTGACAAACAAGATAATGTTCATGGCTGGACAGCCCTAATGCAGGCCACATACCATGGGTAAGTGATTTTTCCCCTTGATTAGTGGTAGGAGAGAGTTTATTCTACTTCCTAGATATGGACACAAAAGTAATCAATTAGTTATTGTCTCAGAATAGCAGAAGGCAAGCTAACTAAAAATTCTATATGCTGATGTCAAGGAACAATAAGTCTTATGCTGGTGAGAAACACCAGGCCTCTCTTAGATGCTGAAACTTGTGGTATTGTTGATGTGATTTTCCTCAGTGCTAGCTTCAAAAGAAGCTTCCGTTTTGGTATTGGGACCCTCAGGTTTCTCTAGCAGGTCTTATCTCCAGTAAGTGGCTTGGAGACCTAGGGTATCAAGCTGGTACCAAATGGAACCCTGTCAGTGCAGAGTAGCACTGGTTCAGAAGCCTCAGTCTCTAGTTCCATCAACCACTCCTCACTCCAAGGAGAATAAGAGGAGGAAAGTTCTTAGGGAGCACAGAACTCTCTTACGAAGAAACAGCAGAAGAAGAAACATTGTGACTATGGATCCAAGAAATGAATGGCAGATCTGGGGACTTCAGTGCTGGAGACCCTAAGTGCCAAACTGGTTCTGCAGATAGCCAGGAGCATTCTAATTTGTTGCAAAGATTTTGATATGAGGGTTCCACTGTTTTCCCCTCCCATCAGAAGTGACGCCTCACTTTCTATGTTAAAGGGTTCCTTGCTTGTGCCAGTCCCACAGAATTGAGAGGCACCTAGGTTGTCTGTAGACAATATCTGGACAAATTCTAATTCAGGAAAAAGAGCATGGCATAAGAGGGAAGAGATGGAACATTAGCACTCTTTCACATATGTGACCAATTTTTTTCCCCCTTAAAGAAATAAAGAAGTTGTTAAGTATTTGTTGAATCAAGGAGCTGATGTCAATCTACGTGCAAAAAATGGATACACAGCCTTTGACCTGATAATGCTACTGAATGATCCAGGTATGTTATGTCACAGAGCCCAAAGGAAATGCTTGCAATGACAGCACATGCAACAAGGAAAACATCCCCTCTAATTTAGAAAATACATTTGAGTTGTAGAAAGTAATCTCCCATGAGTTCCATGTGACAGAGAGAGATTATTTTCTGGAAACAGTATGCTTATTGGATTAAATGGTCAGATAGAAGTGTACAGACATTTATGGGTTATAGCTTGTCCTTTTAGAATCTATTTATTCCTGCTGCCTGATTTTTCAAGTCTGGTGTCAAAATGCAATGTTTGTGTCACCAGTGTCTTTTCAGTGATGGTGAATTATGATGGCCCAAAGATACTCCTGTGACAACACTAAAAATATAGAGTAAAAATATAGAATAATTATGAAAGTGAAAGCTTCCATTTGCACAGATGTCTTAGTAACCAACAGTAAAGGGAAGGGAAAGAGAGTGTGCCATCATCTGGAAAGTGGTGAACTCCTGGGCAAATCTCATTTTTAGCTCTGTAAGATCGAGTAAAAGTCACAATTCAGGAGTCTAACTTTTTTTTAATTGAAAAACATCATATAAAGAAAGGAAAAACACCTTAAATGGGGCTTTGGTAAAATGTTTTTAATGTGTTTCTATTAAGCTATCAAATAAATGATTTTAGCTAACATTATCTGGCACTTTTCTGTTGTTCTTATCTGTAGCTGAACTGGCTTTTCTGAAGCCAAAGAATGCTGTTTCTGGTGGAATTACCCTTTGCTATCTCTGTATTTCCTTCACTCCATCTAGGAGAGAGAACGAACGAACAGGCAGAGGTAAAAAAAACAAAAAAAAAACAAGGAAAGTGAAAAAAACTGAACACTAAATAGTTCTTAGTTCTGGTATCACCAGTTGACTATCTAGTGTTGACTGGTAATCATTAGAAGTGCAGGGCCGTCCAAAGGATTTAGGGGGCCTGAGGCAGGGCCGGGTCTTCGGTGGCAATTCAGCAGTGGGTCCCTCTTGGAGGGAAGGACCAGCCGCCGAATGCAGCCAAAGAATGAAGCGGCGGCGGTAGAGCAGCCCAAGTGCTGCCAATCGCAGTTTGTTTTTTTTCCTGCCGTTAGCGGTGCTTGTACTCACCGGGCGGCGCTTCAGTGGTGGGAACTTCATTTGCTCCGAGTCTTCCGCTGCACTGAAGGACCCACCGCCGAAGACCCGGAGTGAGTAAATGGCCTGCCGCCAAAGTGCCGCTGAAAACCCGGAGTGGCTTGCGGGGCCCCTGTGGGGCCTAGGGCAAATTGCCCCACTTGCCCCACCTTTGGGTGGTCCTGTAGAGGTGTACTTACATCTTGATTGGACAGTGTTCCAAGCTATACTGTGGGTTATTGACAGTACATGTCTGCCTGTGACATGTTGCAGTGTCACAGGCAAAAATGTAGAGAAAGAAAACTAATTTAGAAACCCTACTGCTTTGACAGGTCCTTGGCACTCGTGCTGATACAGTGTGGACAGGGAGCTGAGAGGAGGACTGCAGCAGAAGGCTGGGTGATCTGCAGGCAGCTAAACCCTCAAGCTCACAGATCCCAGTCAGCTAAGTAGAGCACTTCCCACTCCATGATCTTTTCAATTCAGGGCTTCACAACAGAGACTCCTTTTTCAGCTGTGTTCTGTAAAGTTTCCCACTATTGCAGCATCACTTGTGGGAGCTCTGTGAACACAAGGGACTGAAGGCTGTCAGTTCTTTAATCACTGACAAGTACCTGCACCTTATCTGGATTGGAGCTCTCACTAGTGGAGCTGCACCCAGGGCAGCAATAGTGGGAAATTTTAGGGGAAGAAAAATCTACTGAAGTGTTTTTTCTTGTGGTTAATATCAACTTGCAGAGCTGAGGAAGGTTTCCGGTTTTCTACCCAGTCAGGCTGCCGTGTAGGCCAGTTCTTTCCTTCTGAAAGTCTCTTCCGGTTCTGCTGGAAATAAAGTTTTACCAAACTTTTTTCCAGCATCAGCACTGCAAAGACACACATGTTTAGTTCCAAATACAAAATATCCTTTTTCCCCTGACAAGTCATGTTATTCCACTCCTTGTGCTTACTAACTCTGGACACACAAGTATCCCTCCCAGCCACTGTCAAGTCTTCCACTAGTCCATCTCCCCTTAGATCATCCTGTCCCCTTCCACTGCAGCATGTAAAATCATCTGGGATGAGATCTCCAAAAGCACATAAGTTAGCAAACCCAGTCCCATTGGAAGTCCTAGCTCCCTTAGGTGTTCCTAATGCCCTTGGATCTTGTCTTTGTGACACGTTAGTGCTCGGCAAGCCAAAGTGTGAGTCTACAGTGCACTAGTTTGCTGTGCAGTAACATCCCATATGGACACTGCTACAGTGCACAAAAGGTCCACAGTGCGCTTTGACATATGGCTCTTTGAAACAGCTGGCCACACAGTAACATAGACAAACCCTTAGACACTTTTGCAGATCCCATCTCTAACCCTTATGAATTTCATTAAAAACTTTGGGGGGAATCCTGACCCTAGTGAAGTTAATACTAAAACTCCTGTTGTCTTCAGTGCTGTCAAGAACCCACGCTTTGTTTTTAGAACACTTATTGCCAGTATAAAACATTACTTTGCTAATGTATGTCTCGCTTGTGGTTTGTTCTCCTCTGTCTTTCCCCTTTCATTCCCTCCACTTTGTATTTTTCAGTTTCGTGTCTTGGTGTATTCTCCATCATTTTCACTATCTTGTTTCCCATAGATTAATTTTTACACAGTGTTTAATGGCTTTTAAAATGTGCAAATTATTTTTTCTCTAGATTCATTATTGTCACTTTTTTTGTCTCCCAGATACTTTTTTTGATTCCGTCTCACTCTTCAGCATTTTTTCTCTTCAGGAGTCTCTCTTTCTTTTCCTTATTTTGCCTTCCCATCTTCACCCTTATATACATTCTTTCTTTCCTCTCCTTCTTTTTTCTGTTTTTTCCCTTCCTTTCTTTCTTCTACTTCTTTTCAGTCTGTTTGTTGTTTAATCCGAGCATTGCTCTTCCCTCTGGAATTTGTCTTCAAACTTTCTATCTCCAGCCTATGCTCAAGAAAAGAGAAAAGAATATCCTTTCTCTCTGCTCTCTTCTTCTGTCTCAGGTGAGAAAAAGTAGCTTTGCAGTGTTTTTATTAGCCCCCATCAGGCAACTGTCAGGTTCATTTGTTAAAGTGCTCTTGATTCTGACTGAGCGGAGCTCTCTTCTTGCTATTCAATACTCTTTAGTCTTGTTCTAGTGAATTAAGCACTGATAGTGCTTCTGTTGGTTTTGTGGCATAAGTACCACTGTGTAAGTCAGCAGCTCACTGAGCGCAGGGCCACCATTCAGTGTTTGTGGTCAATCCACCTTTGTATCTGAACATTATGGAAGTTTCACCTGGAGAAGAATAGAGAGGGAGGGCAAAACAGGGAGCCCTTGGCACCAGAACTTTAGACGTATGTGTCTGGTGCTGTTGCCTTACACTCTCATAGAATCCATAGGAGAAGCTTCAGCATATCAATCCTGGTCATATATTTGAGATGAAGGGACATTTACAAGTAAACCAAAACAAAACAATATCTAATTTTGTTTTCTCCAGACACAGAACTGGTACGTCAGCTAGCATCAGCCTGCATGCAAGTAGACAAAGACAAGGGTAAGCAGAACAACAAATCATCTTTGCCCTGTTCTAGAAGTAGGCAATCTTTAAATACCCCGATGTTGCCAGATGACAAGGGAGGATTAAAGGTAAACAAATTTCATATGTACTCTCTCAATGATTTCTGCATAAATAACGTACAATTTACTCTAAGGTCTGAAGTGTGGAAAGTCACCACACTGAAGTGTTTTAGACCTAGGACATAACTAACATATTTACTTTCTCCAAGCCAAGTATGCATAAGTCCTCTTTGATTTTCTAAGATGTGGACTGTGGTAGACGTTTTGGCTGCTGGAGTGGTGGTAATGAGATAGGATGGAACTGTTTCTTTAATTTTAGAGGACAGTTGATATAAGCACCCTTACAAAGAAACTTATTCCAGAGTGGGAAAAGTCACTGTATAGTTAAGGTTATAACTGAGTTTCCATTTTAATCCTGATTTTAGTTCTCATTCTGGAAAACTTTATATTGGCCTAAAATTGGTTAGGTTACATCTACAACCAAGTTAGAATTTTTCCACAGCATTCAAAGTGAATGGGATATGGAGTTTAATTAGTATTGTGAGCGGAAGAGGGGGGTGTGGGCTGCTCTTATGTTGACAGTAAAATCAGTTCCCTTCGTTGCAGAGTTTGCAGCTCCAGCTCTGCCCATCCCTTCTCTGCCAGAGGAGGAGGCTGGGACAGGGCAGAGGTGTAACAGTAGGGAGCAGCAGATCACTGCTCCATGCTCTGCAATAGAGGGAACTGCTCTAAGTGTCAGTGCTGGGCCAGCTATTTGGCTCCAAAGCTCAGGGCTTGTGAGAAAAGGAGTCCCTGCCCTGAAAAAAGGGGAACGTTAGTGGAGTTCCTCTCTGAGAGTGGTGTCAGATCTACATTTCATCCTCTTTCTGTGGTCTCACCTGCTGCATCAAGGGTAAGGTGATGGGAGCATTCAGATAGCCGCATACTGTCCTCCCCCCATAACAGTTCCAGGGGTTAGAGTTGTGATTCCTATCCTCCCAGGTAGTGCTGTATTCCCTCTGCCTGGAACTGCAGGTAAGTCACCAGCTGGTGGGAGCTGTTAGAGGAGCTGGGCTGGCACTATAGCACTAAAGTTAGTTTTAGAGACAAGTTGTCCATGTGCCAGACAGCTGAAGCTGCTGTAGGAGGAGTATTGCTACCAGCTCCACTCCTCCAGCAGCAGGATAGGGCTGAACACTGCATTCCTTACAGACCCTCAGCTTCTAGCTGCTCCCTCTCTTTGTTTCCTCCAGGCGCCCTGCTAGGCTCTGAGGGGGCAGGGAGAGGAAAGCAGGTGGTAGCTGCAGCTCCATCAAGAGCGGAGATCTCAGCTCTGTTATATAAAGGAGTCTGTGCACTCATGTTTGAATTCCATGCAGGGATCAGAGTAGACACTCGAAGATGAAGAGTATAACTAGGAGCTCTTTGAGTGGGACCCAGGATCCCAATATGGTTGCAGAGGAGGCAGCTAAGCTGGGTTGGTAAAAGGAGGAACCTCAGGGTGAAGGGTCTTCTGCATCAGATATGCAGCTTTCTATTGTAAAATGTATTGACAAAGGCTAAGTTTTGTAGGCTGGTGAAATATGGATTCCATCAAATGGCTCCTGCAAAATTTGGGAAGCACAATTATTTAACTACATCAATATCTGGTGCAGTGGCCGTCTGGATCACATGCTGCTGTAATGTACTATTGTCCTGCCATACCTTCACCACTACGGCACTCATTGCATATTTCATCCCCCAAAAGAGACTCAGTTGATTGGTAATTATCCAGAATAGCTGTCTTTCACAGAGCAATTCCCGTTTTTTTTTGCAGAATAAGGGGAGCTCTCATACTAGTGACCTGGTACTGTAGTACTGCACTACAGAGCAGACACTTTATCCTGAAGTTATATAGCTGCTGCAGTTTAGCCCAGGTTTTAAGTACAATTCTGCCCCACCAGCCTGTGGCTGTGTGCCAAACCCAGAAGTGGCATGTGATCTACAGAAGATTTGCAAATAGCATATAAGGCCATCTCCTCATACCCCAACCACCACGGCGTACCTGCTGTTACATGAATGCTCTGAATTGCTGGTCTTGTCTCTTTCTTGCCAAGTTACTCTCAGAACAACCACCACTGCCATCTTGCCACTCACTTTCAGGGACCTTGCTGAGCAAGGAATGAGAACAGAGCTTTCATCCTGGCTTCCATTTTTGAGAAAAAGGACAGGAAATGGTGCTGGCATCAGGGGATTAACGAGATTTATCCCCAGAGAATTATGGGCGTTTCACTTCTCTTCTGGGTTTTGAGAACTTCAGGTAGCTATACTGGAACTGCAGAGAAGGTAGACAGAGGGCAGATGGACTGCACTGGTGTACTATAGTGATAGTGTTGATGTGAGTCAAAGCTGTACCTGAAACAGCCTGGCTAATATGGACATGGTACACTGTAGATACTCACAGAGGAGTCATCCGACCAATTTAATTCCAAATTGTTCAGTTATCCCATGTAGGCAAGGCCTTTGGAAGATGTTAATACCTGCACAATATTGCTCATTATGTTGCTGTGTAATGTACCTTATGAACATAAAATTATTCACTTGCCATCAAGTGATGTACTGTGACTCAGTACCTCCTCTTGTTGTCCTTGTTAACAGTGACCAGGCTAAAACTGCCCACATCTACAGGATCCACAGTAGTAAGAAAACTAGGCATTGCCGCTTCCCCAGTGTCTCTGAACTGTCGTATCCTGTTCATTAGGTCCCCACCTTACTACAAAAAACCCTGTAGGGTTTGCCTGGAAGCTCCATCCTTTCAATCCTTTTGCAAGCACCAATAAAAGTATATGGATGTTGGTAGGAAAAGTATTAAAATATAATCAGAGCCGTCCCTTGAGTAGGGCGAATTGGGGCGACTGCTCCAAGCCCTTAAGCTTTGGGAGGTCCTGTGAGCCGGTGCAATAGGCCGGCGAGGTCAGTCCCCGAAGAAGCGAATCCGTGACTTCCACCTCCAGTCCTGCACTCCCTTAGAGATGACCCTGTCTACCATAATAAGTTCCTTTGCTCAAGCAGTCCTTTTTTTTTTTTAAATGGGCAATACGCAGCCTAGTTTCATCAGCCTTGTGCTATAATGCAAAACCTTCACAGCAGTCTGTGTATTGTTAAAATAGAATAACTTTACACACGTACTGATATTATGACAGTAAGATGTGCTGGATCCTGATACTGGAGAGCATGACGTTAGAGTATGAAGTTGAGAGTTGATTGGAAGATTAAATACTTAGCACTGTAGTTTTAAAACTTCCCACCCAAAGTACGTGAATGAGGGCAGGGCAATAAATAAAATAACAGATAAAATCCTGCATTACACAATTTCTCCTGTATACCCTCCAGCGATGTCTTGCATATCCCCAAGGGTATGCATACTACAATTTGGGAACCCCTGGTCTAGGGTGTCGGGTGACCTTGGTAAACTGCTCTGTCAACTCTTGTAGTATATCACTAAAACTCCTTGCCAGAATTATAGCTTTGTGCGAAACTGAATTAATGTAACTTTTCTTTTATTTATATGTTAGAACAAAGTTGTCCTGTCTTCTCATCCCCCTAGTCATGGTGGAACAGGATGTCCAATAGATTCCGCAAGCTGAAGTTGACCCAAACATTACGTCATGGATTTTCCACCAGTCAGTCTGTGCCTTTTACTGATGAGCCCGAATCATCTCTGAATTCCACAATAAAAGCCACTTCACAGCCTGATGTGAACAACTCTGGAAATTGTGATGCTGCAACAGCTTGGACCACAAATATCAAAGCTAGTGGTAAAGTCAGAACCGCTTGTGTGATCTATGGGAAGTGTTTTATCATCTGGTAGCTTATGTGATACCATATTTAATGTAATGCATTTGCTACAGAGGAAAACATGTAATAAGTATGCAGTATATGGAAAGAGACTGCACAGAGAGTTATTTTATCAGACTTGTACTTTTTTTGGTTAGTGATTGCTGCTGAACAATAAATTTAGCATCACCCCGGAAGGAAGCTGCTTAATATCATGTATGCCATTATTGTGTGCTAGAAAATACCCTTGAAATGGGCAGTAGATTCATATTAGAGAAAGAAGATGGGTGAGGTAATATTTTTTATTGGACCAACTTCCATTGGTGAGAGAGACAAGCTTTTGAGCTACACAGAGCTCTTCTTCAGGTCTGGGAAAGGTACTAAGAGTATCACAACTAACTACAAGAACAAACAGATAACTTAGCAGAGTGGTTCTGAGCCAGGGGTACATGTATCTCTGGGGGCACACAGAGGTCTTCTTAGGGGTACATCAACTCATCTAGATATTTGCCTAGTTTTGCAACAGGCTACATAAAAAGCACTAGCGAAGGCAGTACAGACTAAAATTTCATACAGACAATATACTCTATATACTATGCACTGAAATGTCAGCACAATATTTATATTACAATTGATTTATTTTATAATTATATGGTAAAAATGAGAAAGTCAGCAATTTTTCAGTAATAGTGTGCTGTAACATTTTTGTATTTTTATGTCTGATTTTGTAAGGAACTGGTTTTTAAGTGAGGTGAAATTTGGGGGTGGTACGCAAGGCAAATCAAACTCCTGAAAGGGGTACAGTCATCTGTAAATGTTGAGAGCCATTGGGTTTAGCATAAGTAGTTAGCACATATTCTAAGGGAATATTTAAGCTGAAGTGGCCTATTAAAACCCCTGTTAGTCATAGAACAAAAAGCAGTTAGTGGGTTTGAACCCTGCAGTTTATGTTGTAAAATATAAAAAACAACAGTGGCCCAAATTCATCTTGGGTATGTTGCCAGGGAAGTCAGTGAAGTTGCATGAGGGATAAATTTATGCCATTATATTTACTGAGTGAAACTATTGTGGCATACAATACATTTATCAAAGTTATCCTTGGGAATAAGCATTTGTAGTTTTTAAATATCCTTTATGTGTTTTTCAGGTATATGCACAAGAGCAGGAAAGGATGATGAATTATTGACAACCATGGTATGTTACAGTGCTGTCAATGTGCATACACTGAATAGAACATCATGCAAGTCCCACTCAATCATATTTACCATCCAAATTAGACAGGCGGCACAGTTCATTCATATTTTCATACAAATGATACAGTGTCCCCATTAGTAAAAGAAATAGCATTTGCTGATGATCACTGGACAGTTGTATCCAAACTGCTGTATTTTTTCTCTTTAGTGAGAACAGGAAATAACTGCAATATTGCAGATGGTATGGATTGGTAACTCTTGGTAAATATTGACTTTTATAGCAAGTACCATCCATTGGTTGATGGATGAACTTCTTATGGTCAATAATGACTTAAAAAGAGATCACTTGATTAATTGGTTTATTGCTGAAAAGCCACATGAAGTATTGTGTTTTAAGGAAGAATTTGAATGTAGTAAGAGAGATGTCTTGGCAAAGAAATGTAGGGGATGTAACTCAAACTTATTTCAAAACCATTTACATGAATGGATAAGTTCAGTTAGATAAAAAGGTAAGCTGTAGTAAAATTCACGATGAACAAGGCATCATGCATTTTCAGCTATTTTTAACCTATCTCAAAACCTTCACTGTTTGGAGAAAGTTACAAAGAAGGTATAATATAGATTCCTCCTCTCCTTTGTTATATTCAGGGCTGCCCGGGGTGGGGCAAGTGGGGCAATTTGCCCCGGGCCCAGCAGGGGCCCACGAGCCCTGGCCCGGCAGCAGTTCAGCTCTTCGGTAGCATTTCAGCGGTGAGGGGTTCTTCATTCACTCCAGGTCTTCGGCAGTGAGGGGCCCTTCAGTGCTGCTGAAGACGTGGAGCGACTGAAGGGCCCCCTGCCGCCGAAATGCTGCTGAAGACCTGGACTGCCGCCGGGTGAGTAAAAGCGCCGCAGCTTCCCCGCTTTGCCCCAGGCCCCCTGAATCCTCTGGGTGGCCCTGGTTATACTCCAGCTTCAGATTCTGTTATAGCCTAGAGACTGCATTATCTTCAGTTGATAACCTCTTCTTGGCAATTGTAGAAGGTCAAAATACCCATGTTGATTTCATTAGATCTTAGAGAATCATTTATTTCATATGAGGGACAATGTGTTGTTGACTGAGGGAACTGGGTTAGAAAAGAACTTCAGTTTTTCTTATTATTCTTTTCCAGGAGAACCCAAAGGGACAGAGTAAGCAATTGTTCATTCTTTCCCAGGTTCTCGTCTGGGAACCCACAGAGTTTTTATCTTGTTACTGCTCCTGTTTATCATTTGGAAGTAACTGATTAACACTCCTGTTGACTTCACTGGGAGCCAGAATTAGGCCCAAAGGAAGGAATTAAATAGATTTATACTTAACAAGGCAATGTGCACCATTTAAGGGAGCCAAGTTCAGTATATTAAATACACAGGGTTTATGATCACAGCTTTAATGGTCATTTGCATTGCTTCTGTTTGTTATTCTATATTGTATATCTTCAGAGATGTTTATGTCTTGATTAAATTGTTCTTTTGTCTGTTTAAAATACCCTTAGTCCCCTACCATCCTTTTATTCTGACGATGTATATTAAAAGTCTTCCATTCTCTACATAGCTTCATTTCCTATTTTAAATGCATATAGAGTCAAATAAATCTTTCTAAAAAGAGGTAATTTCTTTTTCTTCTCAGTTAAGAAGTGGTGCTCCATTTACTAGGCTACCTAGTGATAAACTGAAAGCAGTTATTCCTCCTTTCTTACCTCCTTCAAGTTTTGAACTGTGGAATTCTGACCGAACACGAATGAACAACGATGGCAAGACTGAACAGATGAGGACTGCCTTGCCACAGCGCGGGATCAAACATGATTTTAACAGCAGTGCAAACTCTGACATAGTAAGTGAATGCATTGTAAAACAAAATATTGTATATTGTTACCTCCAGGAAATTTTGGTTGATAAGACACATTGGTTTGATAGCTGTCCCTCAGACTGATAGTCCTCTGGATTCTTGCAACATGTAGCTGTGAGAACATCTTGTAGAATCATGTATTTTCCATTGCGAGTTTCTTAAAATTACCATATCTTTAGAATGGTTTGTCCCTGTAAACTCAGCTACTCAGGAAGAATATACTTCCCTAAGAAGAGAAGCGTAAGTAGAGTAAGTGCTTGCATGCCACACTTTTCCTTGAATACAATAAGCTCCAGCACTAAGATGGGTTTGTCACAAATTGCTGAGGTGATCATAGATTCCAAGTGAGGTGGTTTAGTCCTCGAAGTAAGCCCGCTGGGTGTATCAGAGCAGGGGTACTCTGAGTTGGAAGTGAGTTCAAGAAGGAAAGGGGGGGAAAAAACAACTGAAAGAAAACAAATCAGTTACCTATAAGTCAGTCATCCTAAAGATGACAGCAGCATGAGTGGATAATATGTGGATGGAGCAAAGGAGAAGACGGCCAAGTATGGAGTCGGGAGGCATTCACTGAAGGGCTAGAGGAGTGGAGAAGGACCCACCAAACCAGAGACTAAAGGAGTAGTCAGACAGGTAGGAGAACCACCATAAGAGGACATAACTGCAAATGCCACTGGAAGATGAGATTTCAAGGAGTAAGGAGTGGATGTTGATGTAAGAGTTCAAGGAGGATGTGGATGAGTTGAGGCTTTAGGATTTGGCCAGAAAATCATTAGAGCCTTTAGTGAGAACACTTGCTGTGGAATGAAAAAAGGCTGATGTGGGATTAAAGAGGGTTGGGAATGGAGTCGGAAGAGAGGAAGTCACAGCAGTAGTTGTAGTTTAGTTAGTGTGGAGGGGCAAAGGGATGGTAGAGAAGCAGGTAGTGAGAAGGGTGTTTTTGTAAGATGGGGGAAACTAGAGCAGAACATTGTATTAGATAAATTTTACATGTGATTTTATGTACCGATCTTGAGACTTTGTATTGCTCATGTTATACTGATGACATTTTTAGACAAAAATCAGAGGAAGAGGACTATTTTTATATTATTCCTTTATTCCTTGTTGAATTAGGATTTTGTAATGTTCAAGAAAATAATCATATTCATTTCTGAGATCTGTTCTGATCCTCAGAGAAAGTCTATGGTAAGTAAAATTGTGTTTAAAGCTTTATCTGCCTGAAGAAAGAAATGAAAAAAGGTGTATATATTTCTTGCTTTTTTAGACATCTGTTACCAAAGGTACTAGACCGATCAAATTGCCAACATTTGCAAGAAGACCTGCTTCTCCCTCAAATTCAAGCAACTTCAACCACTCCCCACACTCTTCTGGTGAATCCAATAACATCGCTGGAATTAACAGACATGGTGGAGAACTCCATAATAGATCAGGTGCGTATATTTTTTAAAATTTCATATATAAAAATCATTAAGACAGATTCAGCTAGGTAATCTAAATTCACAGGTAAGGTAGAAATTACACAAGTGCTTGCAAAGCTGCCATTAACTTTGTTGGAACAGGAACCACAGACAGTCACAGTAGGGGACTAAGAGCCCAGTATGCATTTGGAACCAGAGAAGCTAACCTTGCATCTGAGGAATCTCAGTGACTTTAATTGGGGTATATCCGTACAGCTTAGATTGCAGGATTGGGTATGCTCTTCTAAAGGACGTGTTTCTACCTTAATATTTCTTTCATGAATTTTAGTCTTTTTTTTCATGTATCACTTCTTTCTTGTTGAAAAGCTCTGATGTTTTAATTAAAATAAATAAAAATTAAACCACCAGCATTCATGCCATGCCTATTCAAAAGAAGACAGTCCAGGCATAAAACTCATTAAGCATGTCTGCTTTGTCCCATTTTTGCATATATTATGGTATAGACTTTCATAGCATGATCGCATAACATTGGATAATGTAAGTGTTACGTGCCTGGATGCTCTGCAAGGATGAGGCCCACACACACAGGTGAGTTAATTGACTTTAATGAAGGTTAAGTGACACACCCGCAATGAGGACTCCACGCGTTGCTGCCACTGGCTTGGGGAGTCCAACATCCGAAAAGCTCGGTCAGGTGCGAAGTCCAACGCGCAAGCTCCAGCCCATAGCAATTATAGCATCATGCTAATATCATGCAAAGCAGCCTCTACATATGCAATGGAGGACTTTCCAACAGCAATGGCCGCCTCTCCTGGCCTCGGGCCAGGGACTTTCTGCAGTTCCCCAAAACACCGGGGCTTCCCACACAAGGCAGTTCTAACTGGTTAGAAGCAGCAGCTGCTAGCAACTTCTGTCCGCTAATAACCTCTCCTTGAGAAAGCGCAGGCCCTAGCTAGACCGTAACAATATGTTCCGGGGTCCCCTACAGTAAGATACTGAAATTGAAAAATATTTATTTTGTAAGTATGGGTTAAGTCTGTGGAGGTACATACATATTTCATAAAGCAATTGTGGTAATTTTAACATGCCAGAAAAGATTTTGACTTCAAAACCTGTTGTAGTAGTTTAACATGTGACAGGTTCCAAAAACACAGAACAAAAGATCATATCACTGAGAGATGTATTTGATACACATCACTGGAAAGAATCTAAAGATTATACCATTTTCTAAATATAAAGAAATATATTTGTAATATTTTTGACACAGAACAGAGGTTCCTGGCACCTGTCAGTCCTCCCAAGGGCATGAACCTGTCTGTAGCCACCTGAGGATTCTTTACTGATTATTCAAAAAGAGCTAATTAACTAGCAAAAGCAGCAAAGAGTCCTGTAGCATCTTATAGACTAACTAGTCTATTAGGTGCCGCAAGACTCTTTGCTGCTTTTACAGATCCAGACTAACATGGCTACCCCTCTGATAATTAACTAGCAAATATTACTAGGTGAAATTCTTTGGCCACAGTTATGCAGGAGTTCAGACTGGATGATCGCCATGCTACTTTCTCCTCTTGAAATCCATAAAATTAATACTCCTTTTGTCTGCCATTTTCCTCTCCAGTTCAATGGGGTTATATTATTGCAGCTGTAGACTGGGAGTTTTTTCCATGTATTTTCATCTTGAATGTAAAAGGTGTTTTTCACCAAGAGAGGAATAAATGTACTTTAATCAGAATTGCTAGGGATTTCAGATCCAGGGTGGATAGAAACACCCCTTTCATTCTACACATAGATCAGAAACCACTTCAGCTCATGGTGGAAAAGGGCTGAATCATCCCTCTCCATTGCGTCAAGCACTGGCCACCCCAGTTCCTCATAAACTGTTGCTGGTTCAGGTAAAGCCTAGCCTTACTAGGGGGATGCTATGATTTTTGCATTCAATAGCAGATGATCACTGGACGTTTTGGGACTGTTTAGAATTTTCCCGTCATCTACCAAATATATTTTATTATTTGTACTAGGGTACTGCCTGGAGGCCCCAATCAGGATTGGGACCACATTAAGCTAGGTAGTGCACACAATTTAAAAGATGGTCACTGCTCCAAAGAGTTTACAGTGTAAACCCCCAACCGTGGGAAGAAAGAACCCTACTGGATATCCTCTGTAACTCTACAGTGTTACTGCCACTGCCCAAATTCTTCTGACAGCAGCATCTACTGCCCGTATTTTATTATCACCTGAGAATTAGATGGGCTTCTCCCTATTCTCTACCTCTCCCCACCGAATCTGCTGAGTCAGAAAACTAATGTATGGATGGGAGTCTAGCAGCCCTACTCCAGTAGATCTTTGCTTAGTTGATTTAATAGGATGCACCTCCTCACAAACACAAAAGTGGCCCCAACATACCTACCTGGAGGTCACCAACAGGATCCCCAAGGGGCTGGCCTATAAAAGGTTTCCCACCTTGGGGAAGAGAAGACCAGGAGCAGCAGAGTGTTAGAAACAACATGGATGTGTTTCAGAAGCCCAGAGACCTGGTGGGTTCATCAGAAACATCTGAGTGATTTTCCTGCCTGCAGGCAGTGCCCCTCAGTAGGATTTGAGGAAATACTTGCAGCTAACAACGTGTTTCTGTCATCATCTCAATCACTTTGCTTATGTGCATCTCTTTTCTCCTTACTTCATTTGCATCTTTTCATATTAAGAAATTCTTCAGGTTCAATTCTGGTTCTGTTAAAACCAGTGAAAATTTTTTCACTTTCGTAGATCCAGAATTTCACCCTATGTCTACATGGGGCCCCTCACACAGTAAGACCCTGTTACAGGGAAAGCTGGTCCTTTAAGGAGAATTTAGGCCCATCTCTCAGCAGTGCCTAATTTCCTGCTGAATCATGGGACTTCAAGTCCAGGGAGCATTAACTGAGAGTGAGCAAGCCCACTGGAAAGGAAGCATCCTATTAAGAGCTGCATGCTGTCAGTAGGGAGAGAGATTCAAGAAGAGTAGCAGCCGATTAGGGAAACTCTCCAGGATCTGGTGTATATATCAAGGTTGACATGATTCCCTGTGAAGGAGACAGAGACAAAACCTGTGAGAGGCTTGGCTGAAGAGACCCGAGCAAGAACTGGCCAGAGACAGGCATTGTAGGGGATGTTCCCAGGATGATAATGGGGCAGTCTTGGGTTTGGAGCAGATTGCTGCTCATGGTGTAGAGGACTGTAGTAAATGGAGGGCACAAGATACCTCCTAGAAAGGTCATGTGGAAGCTCCTGCACTGAGGAGAAAAATGACTGTTAAGCCTGAGTTATTGCAAAGTCTGACTGATCCCTGCAATGGAGATTATTGTCAGCTCTTAATAGAAGGGGAGAAGGAGGTCCACTGTGTCAGGGGTGAAGGACTACATAGCCGGCGAGGGGGAAAGGACTGCCGAAGCCTGAAACACCTATTTTTGTGTGTTTGGAAGGAGAGAATTTTTACTTTGGCTGTTGGGCCAGAGAACAAGATCATCTTATTAGTCCAGGAAGACAGTCTCCAGTGGGGGAAATGAGGCAGCAGGCACACCTGACACTGGAGAGGGAAACACAACCCCAGCATGCCCCAGTTCTGAGTGGGACCTTTTGGTACTACAAGTAATAGTAAGACCAGCATGACTACTAATGCGTCACTAAACACTTCAGCCTTGCTCTCCTCAACACAGGCAGCATTTTCTAAGATGGTTATAATGCTTGACACCCTTTGTCCAGAGGGCAAACCCATCTCTGTTAGCAGTACATAAACCTGGAATTAGTACCTGGATCCTGTTGTTCTTTAGAGTTCAGTGAAATGTATAATAAGAAAAAAGTTTGAGTTTGGATAAATATAATTGAAAAATGTTAAATTTCATTTGTCAGGCATCCCCCTCTTCTCCTGTTGTGCTGGAATTACAAAACAGCTAGCGAAACCTGGAGACAAAGAGTAATGGAAGGATACACATAGGCTGACCCCCCACATCCAGCCTTTTAGTCTTTTCTTTGCTGCTTTCCTGGAAGCCTGGAGAGCAGCTCTCAGCCTTCTGTCTCCAGCGCTTTAGATATTCTTTGCTGGCTTTATCTTTTCCCTCATTTGTCAGCCTTTCGAGTATTTTTCCTCTCCTGGTGTCTGTTCACTTGCACTGGTGGCAAAACAGGCTACTGCCATTGTCTTGATACTTCCCAGAGGTGGTGACTGCCTCCCCATGTATTTTGCTTCTGCTACACCTGATACGCTAAAGGCTACTGTAGGATTTGGGGACCAGTAGATTAATAGGTGGACAGGTGAACAGTTTCAGATAATAATGCTTACCATTTATATTGTGCTTCTTGTATTCAAAGCACTGTACAGAGATTAATAGATAAATGAGACGGTGGGTAAATATTATTGTCCTCATTTTACAGATGGGGAAACTGAGACAGAAAGTTGAAGTTAATTGCCCAAGGCCACTTAGTGAATCAGTAGCAGAGCCAAGATTAGAATTTAGGAACATCTGTACTCATTTATCAAGTCTATGCTGCCTTCAAAGTATCTGCAGCTTTCTCTCCCACTTCCCAGCAGCAGTGGGAAATTCTTGCACTAAGACCAGGAATTTAGTGGATTTTCCCATTCTTGCTAGTTTGCTTCTACTTTCCTGCCCCCCACAGGCCAATCCAAGAAAGACATGAGGTCTTCCTGGGAGCCTAACTCTTCCCCCTGAAGAAACAGTAACCCCTACAAGGACTACCAGCACTGCTGTGGAGAGATTTTTGTCCATGCACTGAGGTTTTTTGGATGGTGTAGCGTGGCAGAGGAGATGGGCTTAGGGACTAATCTGTTTTTTTAATTATAACAGTTTATTTAATATGTTTCTTGTTTGGACCTAACTTTTATTTATTTTTATTTTTTTTAATTTATGGTTCCTCCTCAGGTGGCAGTGCAGATAGTGTTTTGTCTCAAATTGCAGCTCAAAGGAAAAAAGCAGCAGGCTTACCTGAACAGAAACCCAGCCAGCAATATAGCTCAATCCACACAGCTGTTTCATCCACTCTTCCCGAATTGCAGCAGTATACTCAGATAGCTGGCAATGGACATATTGCAAAGGTATATATATGAGTTTTAAGATTTCCTGTTACTAAAATAGCTAGCACTTAACAAAGCAGTGAATTAAACATGTCTTAGTCATGTGTGGTAGGAAACACAATTACACAACATAGAATGGGCTAAAATGTCTGGCACGCTGGTAGAAACATATCAGTTCCACCAAACTTTCCCTTAGTAACAAATCTGTGCAAAGGCAGGCAAAAATAAAGGGAAGTTTTTATTTATTTTCTGCTTGGTTCATTTTAAATAAATAATCGCAGCCCAGACTTTAATAGATTTCCTGAAAATAACCCTGTCAGCCTGACATGGGCCTGCTCAGCATGCAAAGCCACCTGAATCTGACTCTGCTGAGCAACTAATTCTTTGGAACGAAGTTTTAAAGTTTTCACAATCAGACTTGAATATGCACGAAAGGGGGTTAGGAGGCATTGTTTTCCTGGAAATTTAAAAAGAAATAAATAGCAACGTTGACATCCTTTTTCTGTAACAAAGGCAATAACACAAGATGGGATATGCAGCTGTAGTGAAGTATATGCCCTTTCCAAGAATTAAGACTCCAATTTGGCAAAATACTTAAGAATATGCTTAACTTTAATTTTGAAGCCAGTGAGACTTACGAACATGTGTGAGTGCTCTCCTGAACTGGAGCCAGAGAAAAAAGCTGGTGATAACTCAAATATTTTTCTAGGGAAGCAAAGTGATATAACTTTAAGCTTTAGCTTCATGAAGAAATTTATTTGTAAGCACTTGGAAAATGACCAGCTGAAGCTCAAGGTTCATAAACAGCTAATTGTGGCACACAATTCTGATGACCTTTTGCAATACTATCACGAGTCAGAGCCCCAGTTCAGCAAGCTACTTAAGCACATACCAAAATTTAAACACATCAGTAGTTCTGCTGATTTACCTTACTGAACAGGGGCCTTGGTGAAAAGAGGGAATTCAAATTAAACGCTATTACGTCAGGTGATCTTGTTATAATTGTTTCACATTGATTTTACCCTAGTGACTTCAAGACAGTTTTTCTTAATTTACACAAGTCTGTGATCAGGATTTGACCCAATATTCTTAGATTTTGGTAAAGTTTTTGATGTGGTCCTGCTTGAGAATCTAATTGAAAAGTTAAAATATTTTTTTGCAATAAATACTGGGGAATGGGTACAAATTGACTGATAGACCATTAGTGCAGAGAGAGAGAGAGAGACTATGCTCGTCATTTTGCAGGGATTACTTTAGCATTCAGTATTGTATTAATATTATTATAATTGATCTAGAGCGAGGTTTCTCAACTTCTCCTCTGCTACTCCCAAACCACTAATATTTTTCTTCTGTGATTGTATAAACGATTGTATGCAATTTCAGCTAAAAAGGCCAAAAAAGCTGTAATAGGAATAGGACTGCATTTGTGATCTGTGTAACTGGAATAATATCTGTAACATTGTCTGGCAATCATATGTCTCATAGTTCTCTGAGAGTGTGTGAGTGAGGATCCCAGTGTAGGTGCACATGTGGCTCATGCACAAATCTGTTGAATATTAGTGTCCATTAAGGCCATGCATGCGCCCTGTGCCTCCTTGTGCTTTTGTGCAAGGGCATAAAGGATGGAGCTGCCACAACCTTCCCTCAGTTCCCTCTTGGTAGCAAGCAAGGAATCCTGTGAGTGTCTGACCCACTACCCTGTTCAGAGCTTTATCACCTTTGTTTTATTCTCAAATCTACCATGAGAAGAACACTGTCCTCCCCCTTAATCTGTACTTAGAGGCCTACCAAATTCATAGCTGTGAAAAACGTGTCACAGACTGTGAAATCTAGTCTCCCCCTTGAAATCTGGTCTTTTGGGTACTTTTACCCTATACTGCTTTCATGGGGGAGACAAGCATTTCTCAAACTGGGGGTTGTGGGGGGAGGAGGGGATTGCATGTTTACTGTATGGGAGTCGCTATATTGCCACCATTACTTCTGCACTGCCTTCAGATCTGGGTGGCGAGAGAATGGCAGCTGCTGGCCAGGCACCCAGCTCTGAAGGCAGTGCCCCACCAGAAGCAGTGAAGAAGTAAGGGTGGCAATACCATACCATGTCACACTTTTGTGCCACTGCCTTCACAGCTGGGTGGCTGGAGAGTGACTGCTGCTGGCCAGTGGCCCAGCTCTGAAGGCAGCAGCACAGAAGTAAGGATGGCAAAACTATACCATGCTATACTTCTGCGCTGCTGCTGGCAATGGTGCTGCCTTCAGAGCTGGGCTTCTGGCCAGCAGCCCACTGCTGTCTGGTATCCCAGCTCTGAAGGCAGCGCCACCACCAGCTGTAAGGGTGGCAGTACTATGACCCCTCTACAATAACCTTGTGACTGTCCCACAACCCTATTTTGGGTTAGGACCCCTACAGTTACAACAGTGAAATTTTAGATTTAAATATATGAAATCATGAAATTTACTATTTTTAAAATCCTATGACCATGAAATTTACCAAAATAGTGAATTTGGTAGGGCCCTATCTATACTTGACTGCTATTGGCATTAAAAAATAAATCTAAATTAATCCAACTATCCCCTTGTCCAGTGGGGTGAGGCATTTTGTGCCAACTACCTTCTGGTCTCTAAACTGTTTGGATTCAAACCTTGTCCATTCTACTATGGCCTCATCCCCCAGACTGATGGACACTCTTGATGCCTCTTAAGCTTGGCACAGATGCTTGATTTGCTTGTCTGTCCCCTCAAGGACCCGTAAGTCAAGAGTCATTGAACTACTCCAAAAGTTATAGCTTGAGACAAAGAGGGTCCCTTTGGATCCAGAGGCAGTAACTGCAAAGCCAGAACTGAAGAAGTCACCTGGTGCCCCCTCAAGCAGGCACCGTGCTCTGGGATCCAGTAGTGAGAAGAAGACATCCAAGAAGGTGCTGAGAACACTGGCACTGGCTACCTCTGCCAATGGCCTCAATTCCACCAACCTTCATAGCAGCAGTCTCAACACTGGCACCAGTGGATCCAGCACCTAAGCTCCCCACACTTCAGCCCTTATCATCCCAGAGACTAGCCAGTATGTAATATAAAGATTGCTCCAAACATCAGGCTGGTTCTTCCTGAAGGAAGCGTCTGAAACAAAACTGCTCAAAGTATTTTACCACCCTCAGGGCCGAGGATGCAGGCTAGACCATGAGTGCTGTGCAGGAGTGATGACACTGAAGATGACATCGGTACCGGTGACCAAGACAATCACAGCCTCAAGATTCATGACACTGGAGGAATCAACATCACCTCCCGAGGCCTGCTGCACATTGAGACCCTAGTGGCACAAACATCATCGGTACTGGGGCTGTACTTCCCACAACACTACCGTTTGAGGAGTTATATTCCTCATTCCCTTTGTCAAAATATTCATTTTTGCCAGCATCAAATATGGAATCAGGAAGTGACCCCAGAAGGAGACTAGAGGTTAAGGCTTCGCATCAAGCCAGATGTGAATGGCAGTAGACTAGCCAACTGCAGCCGGACCAGTATCCATATAATATGCCATTTTGGTCTTACTGGGAACCATTGTCAGACATGTCCTGGAGAAGATTCTCTTTCCACGCTTCAAAAAAATGAAGGAGTTCTCACTCACTAGTGGTATTGTTAATGAGGTCTCCCACACTAGAGTGAGACTGGGATCAACCATAACCAGCAACAGAGGGATAACAGAAACCCCGAACCTTACCCAAGGAGTCAGACAAGGCAGTGACACTGGTGTCCGTTTCAGTGACTGATGATTTCTGGGTATTCCATGATCCCCTGACCATGGAGACCCTGGGCATTGAAACCACAGTTATACAGGAAAAGTCCCACAAGCTCATTGACATCTTAAACTCTATGACACTGGCCAATATCACCCTTTCCCTCAGCAAGGGTATAGTCAAGCTGGTGAAGGAACTTTGGCAGACTTTCTGCCACATCCAAACAGGTGGAAAAGAATATCAAATATCTCAATAGGGCTTAGAATACTTCTGTGCCCATCCATACCCAGGGTCCCTGGTGGTGTTGGCAGTGCAAGAGAAGTCCAGATCTAGAAAGGGCATTCTGAAGGACAAGGACACTAAGAAACTGGACTTCTTTGGACACAAGGCATACTCCTTGACCTCATTACAACTTCACATGGTGAACTGTCAGGCCCTGTTTGAAAAGTATAACTTTCTCACACGGGTGGAAGTAACTTCCTTCCTATCCAAGTTCCCACAGGAGTATAGGGAGAAACTGAAGGAGATTATAAAAGAGGGCCAGAAGTTCATTAGAACAGCATTGCAAGTGGCTATGAATGCATCCAGTGCAGCTGCCAGATCAGTGGTCATAGCCATAACCATTATATGGGCTTGAAGTGTCTAGTATCCCCAAGAGGTCCAATCCACCATAGAATATAGAGGGGATAGGGCTCTGGAGCTCTTCAGCAACCTCACTGATGAAGTGCGCCATTCACTTAAGGACTCAAGGGCCACGCTAAGATCCCTTGGGATCTGTACCCCAGCCCCTACCACAAGCCCCATAAATACCAGCCCCAACAGAGGCAGTGAACGCTGACTTACTCTCAAGAGTGACAGCATCCATCATTCCATCCCTTAAGGCTAAGGACTGGTTTGTGACTTTTGACTTACAGGACATATACGTCCACGTAGATGTCCATCCGGCCCACAGGATGCACCCCAGAGTCATTGCCACCAGAGTTATTTGACTTTTCACAGGGACAAGGTGAAACCACATTCTGGGTTTGTCTCCACGGTGGTCTTTGATTGAGATGGAATTCTGTACATTGATTTACCTGTTTTCTTCTTGAAACCTCACTGTACACTGGGAGAGAAGAAGTTACACACTCTGGATGTTTTCAGAGCCTTACTCTATTACATCAGTGGGACCATGCTGTTCAGATGCTTCCCTGGTTATTTCTGGTGTAGCGAGGCATCTCCTTCACTCATCGTGCTCACCATTTCCCCTCTGCCCATGGGGGGACCTGGTGTAAATCAGTCCCACTCCAGAGAGTTTTTATTCCTCACTGGGGTGGTTCTTTTCTGATGCTTACAAGTTGGGCCTCAGAGCAGGCCCAAGCAGTATTCTTCTTCAGCCAAACAAAAAACCCAAATTCATAACACAAAAAGGAAATACCTTTCCCTGCCCCATCTCTAGGCCGTTCTCTGTTATACTGGCTTCTGGGTGCCAGTTCTTCCCCACACAGCAGTTAGCTTGTTTGCTGCCCCTACAGGAAGGAGAGCAGCCTTCCACCCAGGAGAAGCCTTTTCTCCCTGCTGCTGCTACCCTTGCTGCAGCTTGTCTCTCCTCTCTCTCTGTCTCACAAGAAAGAGGGGATTTTAAATGTCACAGGCAGCCATTCATTGGACTCAGGTGTGCCTAGCTGACCTGAGCTATTCTCTTTTCAGCTCATAGGGAAAAGGGCCTTTACCATTCTGTTGCTGATACACCTGCCTTCCACCACTCTCTCCTAGCTGTCTGGCCTGACTTTGTCACATTGGGGATAGCCGGCCATTCCATAAGTCAGACCATCTCGTCACAAAGAATATCTATGTTGATAATACCGAGCATCTTGCTTTGTTACCAGATAGTTGGTCTAGACCGATTGAATTCTAAGGGTCACTCCACCAGAGCTCAAGCAACATCCTCCACCTGCTTCTGAAATGTATTGCTATCTGAAATCTGCAAGGCAGTGTTGCAGAGTAATCCACTGACCTTGTTGAACATTACGCATTGGACTTGGATGCTAGGTCATTTGCTAAGTTTGGGGGAGCAGTACTGACGTTACTATTTGACTAATGAACTTGAAACTCCTCAGTCCCACCATCTGACAAGGATACTGCTTGCCAACCATTTACAGGATGATCCTCACTGATACACTGGAATAATAAAGAACAGTACTTTACCCTATAGTAACTGTAGTTCTTTGAGAGTTGTTGGAATTGTGGAATCCACAGCTCCCCTCTTTTGAAGCCCTCAGCAAACATGGGCTTTGAATTGCAAGGAGGAAACTCAGGGAAGGTTGCGACCGCGACACCATATGTTCCCTTACATGGGAGAACAAGGACACACAGGCACATGCGTAGCCCCAACTGACACTGCTACTCAAAAGATTCCCCTGTTGCACACATTAAGTGCATTTGCCCCTACTGTCAGAGTCAGTGTCTTGAAGAACCTCAGCTACATAGGATAAGTAACCATTCTAGATTGGAAAAAAAAGTCTCTGACAGTTTTACGTATTATAAAAATGAAATTTGTCTGTATCTGTCACAGAACCACTCATGGCTCAACTTGAGGATCACAGCCCCAAACCTGAGAATGACTAGTCTAGGAAGTGTAGTGATTTTACGTTGATCAAATTTGCAGGCAGTGTCAAACTAGAAGAGATTAGAAAAGCCATGCAGAAAGGAAAGCAATTGAAGAATAACCTTCTCTAAGGATTAGAGAACTGGGCATAAATCACTGAGAGTGTAATTAATTTAGATAAATGCAGACAATGCACTTGAAGAAAAAACCCTCTGAAGAACAAAATGACAGATAATAGGATAGAAAGAGGTAATACAGAGAGGGATTTGGAGATTCAATATGAGACAAAAAATTAGACATGGACTTGCAGCTGCTGCAAAAAAAAGCAAATATCTTATTAGACTGTGTAAGTCATGGATGTTTGACATGCAGGACTAAGGAGGTAATAATATTAGTAATATTAATAAATAATAATACAACTTCCAAAGCACCAGGGAGCAAATTTGTCCCTGCATAAATTCCAAGATCTGCTGGCTGGCTCAGGCTAGGGTGGCCTAAGAGCTTCAGTAACTTGCAGCCCTATAGCAATGACCCATATGAACTTCTGCAAAGATACAGAATTGCTAGGATAAAAACAAAACACACCCAGCCATGGCCCCTATGCCTCCTCCCTCCCAGAATTTGTGTGTCTTCTGTGGAGGTGACCCAGAAGTGGCAAAAACCAGTTTTCCACTTGGTATATAGGCCCCCTGTACCAGGAGTGTTCTTAAGTGTCTTATTTGTGCCTTATAGCCCCTTTGCATCAATCTAACTAGCATAAAAGGGCCTTAAGATAGCTGCGAATCTAGGACCCCAGGGGAAAGTCATCAGGACCCCTTGGACATATATATAATACAAACTTTAAAGTAGGTGGTGCATAGCTTCGGAGTAATTTATAAGATGAGGTTAATGGCTCTGTTTGGCAGAGTCTGTTCAGAAACGTATGCTCACATTTATCATCCATGCCATTTTTCCATTTCCATGCTGTCATATATTTAATAAATATATATGAAATGAATATATACAGAACATTTTGTCATTTGCCCATGTGTTATATTATCAGATAAATACTAAGGAGGTAGTGAAAACCTTCACATATCATGGCTCCAGTTCAGCAAAGCACCTAAGCACATCTCTAACTTCTAAGCTTTTGCTGAAGTCCTGTTGATGGTGTGACCATGGTTCCAGGGGAGCGAACTAGGGTCACTCAGTTAGGGTGAACTGCAAAGAATGGGGCAGACAATCACCAAAACTGATGGATATTCCAAGACTTAGATTTACCAAGCCAGCACAAAACAGCTTCTATAATATCTCACTGGTTACCCAGAAGCCAACAACACAGTTCACTTAAAGCAACCCAGCCTTAGGCCTCAACCCAGAAAACCAAGTCAAATATGATGAGGATTACTGAAAATCTTATTCATCATATAAGAAAGTTCTACCAATCCCAAAGGATCAGACACATTTCTTCCCAGGTTAATTAATATTTCAGATCTTACCCAAATACATGCTTACAGACAATTCTTATTAACTAAACTAAAATTTATTAAAAAAGAAAAAAGAGAGAGTATTGATTAAAAGATCAATATAATACAGACATGAGTACAGTTCTTGAGATTAGATTCATAGGAGTGATGGTGAGCTTTGTAGTTGCAAAGAGTTCTTTCAGAAATAGTCCATATGTTACAGTCCAATGTCCATATTCAGGGTGATCCAGATGAGACTGGAGATCTCAATCTTATGACTTAAGCTTCCCCTGCATGAAGCATCAAGCAGATCTGAGATAAAAAGGATTAGGACCCAAGGCATCTTTATACAGTTTCAGGCCTTCTTGTGACAGCTCAAAGTCCTTTGGCAAATAATAGGCAATTATGGGGACTTTTGAGTAGATCTATTTCCTAAGCATCGCAGGTAATTATCCACATAGATTAACATAAGGCAATTTATCCATTAGGCAGTG